>NC_086446.1:148791023-150168523 GCF_028390025.1 Pseudophryne corroboree | reverse complement strand
TCCGCCGCCGCTGCTGAGGGTCCCGTTGTGACAGGGTCAGCCCGGCAGCAGCGATGTACTGCCGTAGCTGCCCTGGTCCTCCTCCCGCTCCGCCACCGCTGCTGAGGGTCCCGTTGTGACAGGGGCAGCCCGGCAGCAGCGATGTACTGTCGTAGCTGCCCCTGGTCCTCCTCCCGCTCCGCCGCCGCTGCTGAGGGTCCCGTTGTGACAGGGGCAGCCCGGCAGCAGCGATGTACTGCCGCAGCTGCCCCTGAACCTCCGCCCGGCTCATGGTCCACAGTGCTGCCCAGCAGGCAGTGGTGGTGACAGAAGTAGGTGGACACTGCTGGCCAGTGTCCGCCTACTTATCGTTCAGTTCTCCCTACACCTGAACGATTAGTTGGGAAAATCAAACAAGTTTGATTTTCCCAACTAGTTGGACAGACCGTTTCTGGCCGTTTTCTAGGGTGTGGGAGCAAACGGCTGATCATCGTTTGCTCCCACACACTGCCAGATTATCGTTCCAACCAGCCAACTAGTTGGCTGGTTGGAACGATATCTTCCTGATGTATGGCTAGCATAAGGCTTTCAGAGATTCCAGGGTCTTAGCATTCCTTCATGCAGGAATGGATAAAGGTTTGAATGTGGCTTCCTTGAGAGTGCAAGTGTCGGCATTGATTATATGGTTCCAAAAGAAAATTGCCAATTTACAGGATGTGTGTACTTTTTTCCAGGGAATGCTTAAGTCTAGTCCTGAAAGCCCTTCAAGTTGCCCCGTTTGAACCACATAATAAAGTGGATCTTAAATGGTTGACAGCTAAAGTTCTCTTTCTACTGGCTATGGCGTCAGCTAGAAGAGTATCAGATTTAGGGGCATTATCATGTCATTCCCTATTTCTGATTTTTTATCCAGATAAAGTAGTTCTCAGAACTAAGAAATTGTAGTCCTGGTTTTCCAGGTACCGGGCCTTTCTGTGGGAGATGCATCGCTGGACGTGGTCCGTGCATTAAGGATCTACGTGGATCGTACCAGTGCCATCAGAAAGAGCGATTCTCTCTTCATTCTCTACGGATTTCACAATAGAGGATGGCCAGCTGATAAGCAGACGCTGGCAAGATGGCTTCGGATAACGATTTCAAAAGCATATTCTCAGGCTGATCTCCCTGTTCCGGCTAATGTCTCTGTTCACTCTATTCGTAAGGTAGGTCCATCATGGGCAGTACAACGTGGTGCTTCATCAGAACAAATATGTAAGGCAGCCACATGGTCTTCCATTAACATATTCATTAGACATTATGCCTTGGATACCTTTGCCTCTCATGACGCTGAATTTGGCCGAAGGATTCTCCTGTCCAGTCAGGAGCGTCCCCACCACTAAATTGCTTTGAAAAATCCCATTGTTATCCTGTGGATAACCTGTGGACCCTGCCGGAGAATATACGTTATGGTAAGAACTTACCATTGATAACGGTATTTCTCCTAAGTCCACAGGATCCACAGGGATCCCACTCTGACACACCTGATTTGAGGATCCTTTTACTCACTAACCTCTTCCTTCTTGTACGGAAGGGTGTGCATGTGTGTTCTTATCGCCTGATTAGGGCTCTCTATGATGCTCCTACCTTGAGCTTTGGAATACAACTGATTTGCCTGAGCAAAAAGGCAGGGATATATGGATGGGCCCTTTGCATGCCGGGAGTCCGGAAAAGCTTTGACCGATTGGTGCAAATCCAATATCGCTTCATCATATCCCATTGTTATACTGTGGATCCTGTGGACACAGCCGTAACTAGGTGTGTGCTTGTGGTGCCTGGCACACAGCGCAGATGCGCTGGAGGCGCAGGACCACTGGAAACACCTGACTGTTCTGCCGCCCGTGTCCCCCCTGCCGTCTGCCCGCCATCACCTGCCGCCGCGCCACACGGCCACCTCTCACATAGGTAGCCGGGCAGCGGTCCAGCTCCCACATCGCTCCCTCCCTTCTCTTCTGCTGGGAGAGATGACATCTCTCCCAGCCCGCCCCCAGCCCACCCACAATGCCCTGCGAGGAGCGCAGCGCAGGGAAGGAAGAGCAGAGGGAAGGCATATCTACCATGCTGGCTCGTCACAGGTAAGTCTCTCTCTCTCCTCTCTCCCCCCCCCCCCCTCCCGCTTGCCTTAATGTGAAATAAGGCGGACTGCCTGTCATACTGTGTAAAAAAGCGTGACTGCCTGCCTTAATGTGTAAAAAAGGGGGATTGCCTGTCATACTGTGTAAAAAAAGGGGTACTGCCTGTCATACAATGTAAAAAAGGGGGACTATGCCTGCCTAATGTGTAAAAAAGGGGGACTATGCCTGCCTAATGTACAAAAAAGGGGGACTCTGCCTGCCGTAATGTGTAAGAGGGGGGTTTGTGGCCACTTCCAATCCCCATGAAGCTAAGTTCCTATATTTTTTGCGCAAGCCTGATTTGTAAATGGTGTGTGTGTGTGTGTGTGTGTGTGTGTGTGTGTGGGGAGGGGGGGTGATGATGCTGTTTTTTTGCACACAGCACGAAAATGTCTAGTGCTAACTATAACATATATTTAGCAGTTAAAAGAATTATTTTTTTTTAAAGATCTCTATACCAACATTTTAAGCTGTTAATTAGCCGTGTTTGAGCGCATGACAACTATTCCACAGGATGTTCAAGAATCATGTTTAACAGGCTGCAATTAAAAAAGGATTTGTTTTAAAAAATACATAATGGGATTAAAAACTTGTATAAAAAGGATGCCTTGTGAAGACTAATTTGCAAATGTATTTATAAGGTTCGTGTAATGATACTATTGCTGAGGTGTTGAACATGTCTTGTTTGCAGTTCTTTTGCAATCTATGTAATCTTGTATAGTTCTGTTTTTCACATTATTCTTACTGTTTGCACATGGAGTAATCTTTTTACAGAATAAACTGTTCAATAAATGTCATTTTTAAAGATTGTTTAATACCACTTTATTTCCTGCTTCATGGAATATACAGCCCCTGGGGGAACGTCTCTTTACAGATCTTACACATGTATTATTGACATACTGACTATGTAACTCTTCTAAGGCTCAATACTGTAACTTCACTGATGACATATTTGCCCTTAGGGAGCAGTACAACAATCTCTATTTTTCTTAACATTATTTTCCTAAAAAAAAAAAAGTGAAAAAATGTGTTTTCACACCCTTTTCACATTATTTTACCATCACTAAAATGTATTAAAGGGCTTTTGGAGCAGTTTTTGTGAAAAAGTGCTCCAAACCCTATAATTGTCATTTTTTTAGTAACCCATATTGTGTTCCCCATACTTATAATGGGAAATGCGACATGTCCAAATTTACTAACAAAATAAAGAAATGTAAAAAAAACAACAGAGCAGTGTGCCCTGTGATATTAATTCCAGCTCAGGCTGGCGAAATCACAGGGCAGCACTGTGGGATCCCTACTTCTGCGCCCTGGCAGAGAAAGCTGTGCGGGGACCAGCCATTACCAGTCCAGGAGCCGGTGATCAGTTCTCCGGTGCTGGCTGCTGGGTCCACCATCCATGTGCTGCGCTGTGACCCCCAGTGCAGTAAAGTGACATTGTAAAATGGCAGCTCACTTTACAACACCAGGGGTCACAGCGGCGCACAGGATCCAGCGCCCAGCAGCCATACAGTATCAGCGATCACCGGCTCCCTGGACTGGTAAGTATATTTACCATGGGGGGTCAACCTAGCGATAGCAGCGATTTTTCCCAAAAAATACCCTGATGATGCTGCGGATTGTCATTGCAGGGACAGAGCTTGCTTGCATGCTCTGTCCCTGCATGGGATAATCGATATATCCATGCAATGTAATCAATTATCGCAGAGCGGATTCGGGCAATTTTATCACACTACATTTACATCCTTGGATGTGGACGGTGATAAATAGGCCACTTATTCATGCAGAAAGGTGCATATCTGCAAAGATAAGAAAATTAATATGCATAACACTCAGCAATTAGTTTTACACAGAAAGCTCATAGGGGGGTACACATGGAGAGATCCGTGCTTAAAATCTAAGCAATCTGACTAGATTGCTTAGAAATTAAGCACGGATCTCTCCGTGTGTATGTCCCACAGCAATAGCGATGCGCGGTCCTGCGCGTCTCTATCGCTGGTGCTAGTACATCGCTCATTTGAAATGAGCACCCCCCTTCCCCGTCCACACCCACGCTCAGCACACATCGCGCTGTGTACTGTCCTTATGCCTAATTTGTTGCTGTGTTTTGAGTGCAGATTTGCACCTTTGATCATAGTTATACCGGCACACACGTGGAGCTAGATATAATAGCCTGTGAGCTCCCGGAGGTGTGGGGGACTTTGTTCAAGTTTGTCTATATTTTTAAAGCGACAATCCTTAGTAATGTAAAGGCAAGAGGAGGTGTTACAAACCTCCTTGCTGTATTTGTAAACACAGCATTGCGACGGATGTAATCACAGCATTGCGACAGCATTGCGCGATGGTCATCTGCAACGACAAGCTGAGTAAACCTCAGCTTACTCAGACTGGTCATTGCAGGATGTCTTGCGAGGCCAAGGAAACAGTCCTTGGCCTCGCCACTCCCAGAAAACAGGGACGTCATGCCCCCATTTCTGGCAACACCGGCCGCCCTCGCCCCCACTCCTCCCCCCTGTCAGTCAGGCAGAAGCATTCGCAATACTGTGATGCAATCGTAGGACCCATTCTGCACATGCGCAGTTTCCAGATTATCGAGAAACTGTGCTGAGGCTCAATCCTGCATTCCATACTGAATGAGGGCCACAGTCCCGCACCTCCGGCACCTATTACATATAGCCTGTGGTGTCAAACGATCACAATGTAAAATCTAATAGGATAATTAATGGGCGTGTTGGTAAAATGACGGCCATCAACCTTTCTGTGCGACCATACTCCAACTGCACTAACAGGCCAGCTGGGGCCTTTCTGGCACTATTTATTTATTTATATTTTGCTCTACCACTTTTTTCACTACTTTTTATGTTGTATGTGTGTTACATGTTGTAGTGGGGTTTTTGGTGTAGACGCTTATGTGCTGCCCTCTCCTTTCTGGGGAGAGTTGAAGAATCCGCTCCCCAGGGGGAAGCTTTGGCTAACTGAGGAGAAAGGACTACGGCAGAGGGAAACCTGTAGACCCTTATCGCCTAAGGGTCCTTTTGGCTTAGGGATTTAGGGATGTTATGAGGACACCCTAGTGAAGGGGGACCTGAAGATTCCCTTTTCCTCTCATTGTGGCCTTTGGCCTCGGAGGGGATAAGGAGAAACAGGGCCCTTCTACTGTTGGAGAGTATACAGAGACCCATGCCACCAGCACAGTTTTAAGCTGCACTGGATGATTGGAGCACGCACCTCAGGCTTCAAAACAGAAAACAGGCCTTAGTGACACCAGAAACTATCGCCCCCCCTGGCTGCACTGCAGGCCTGCACTGTTGACGGTAACCGTTAGTAAATAACTCTCTTATGTAATGGAAAGCATCTGGCAGCCATGATCCAAGTCCTGAAGGTTTTTTCTGTGTTCCTCTAGCTAGCTAACCTCGCCATCCATACAGAAAGTGTAGTTTATGTGCTGGGCACAGTCTCTGTTGCAATCTAACCAGTGTACATTGAGTATCTAATAAAAAAATATTTTTAAAATCAATATTATTGGCATAATTGTACCTTTGTTTCAGTAGCAAGGCCACGCCTACAAAGTAAGGTCTGGTACAAGGTTGCACAACACCTATCCCAATACCATAGTGGAAGTGACATTTCAGTGAGCACCAGTATGCAAAAACATTTATCTTTAGTCCATGTGTGTGCTGTGCCCATATAGGAATTACTAATGATAGCTATTTTTAAATGATAATAGAAGAGAGCTGCTTCTTCTGGTCATACAGGTTTATCACTACGTGGCGAAGTAAAACAGGAAAACAAACTGTAAGGCAAAGCATAGAGGTCACGATTAGTCTGAAAACTAAAACAAAACAACTATGCAAACAATAATCATATTAACTCACAGCTACAGCCAAGAGAAGTTACGTATTATAGGCAAGATGTAATAGCGTCCAAGAGTGCCGCACCTCCGGCAATCTCAGACGCTATTAAATCCCACCTTGTAGGTCAATAAACAAATGGAGGGTTCAGAGCAGGGGCAGTTAAGAGAGTAGAGGGCCTGTTTGCAGACAGAATACAATTTACCAGCGAGTCAATATCCCGACAGCAGCATCCTGCCCACCAGAATGCCGGCAGTGGGGCGAGCGCAAAGAATCGCCACAGGTTCTATTCCCATTCTGTGGATGTCGTGGACACTCATGAGTGGGAATAGCCCCTGTGCGCCAGGATTCCGGCTGACGGCATTGTCGGCATTCCAACGTCAGCATCCTGACCGCTGGGATCCCAACAGCCGGCAACTTAACTGCATCCCTTCTAGACTCTGGCTTTGTGTCAGAGTCCACAGCACATGCTCAGGTCTCCGGGAACATGGCACCCACACAGAATTTATGCACAAAGGCGATTTGTGTACGGCTCAGATGGTATCAGCAATGGAGCAGTGTTGATGGTGCATGCGTGGCGGTGTGTCCAGAATCACAGCTGGTGTTACAGCGTGCAGAGACTCAGAAAGTGGGTCTAAGAGACAAAAAAAAAAAAAAAAAACACCAAATACTTCAGGCGCTATACACTTTTTTTGAGGGTCACAGAGGAATACTTCCTAGTATAAATAAGAATTTACTCACCGGTAATTCTATTTCTCGTAGTCCGTAGTGGATGCTGGGAACTCCGTAAGGACCATGGGGAATAGACGGGCTCCGCAGAAGACTGGGCACTCTAAAAGAAAGATTAGGTACTATCTGGTGTGCACTGGCTCCTCCCTCTATGCCCCTCCTCCAGACCTCAGTTAGGGAAACTGTGCCCGGAAGAGCTGACCTTACAAGGAAAGGATTTGGAATCCAGGGTAAGACTCATACCAGCCACACCGTACAACTTGTGATAACTATACCCAGTTAACAGTATGAACAACAACTGAGCCTCATTCAACGGATGGCTCATAACAATAACCCTTTAGTTAAGCAATAACTATATACATGTATTGCAGAGAGTCCGCACTTGGGACGGGCGCCCAGCATCCACTACGGACTACGAGAAATAGAATTACCGGTGAGTAAATTCTTATTTTCTCTGACGTCCTAGTGGATGCTGGGAACTCCGTAAGGACCATGGGGATTATACCAAAGCTCCCAAACGGGCGGGAGAGTGTGGATGACTCTGCAGCACCGAATGAGCAAACTCAAGGTCCTCCTCAGCCAGGGTATCAAACTTGTAGAACTTAGCAAATGTGTTTGATCCCAACCAAGTAGCAGCTCGGCAAAGCTGTAACGCCGAGACCCCTCGGGCAGCCGCCCAGGAAGAGCCCACCTTCCTTGTGGAATGGGCTTTCACTGATTTTGGATGCGGCAGTCCAGCCGCAGAATGCGCCAGCTGAATCGTGCTACAGATCCAGCGAGCAATAGATTGCTTTGAAGCAGGAGCACCCAGCTTGTTGGGTGCATGCAGGATAAACAGCGAGTCAGTTTTCCTGACTCCAGCCGTCCTGGCTACATAGATCTTCAAAGCCCTGACTACATCAAGTAACTTGGAGTACTCCAAGTCCCAAGTAACCGCAGGCACCACAATAGGTTGGTTCAAATGAAACGCTGATACCACCTTTTTGAGAGGAAATGGGGACGAGTCCTCAATTCTGCCCTGTCCATATGGAAGATCAGATATGGGCTTTTACATGACAAAGCCGCCAATTCTGACACACGCCTTGCTGAAGCTATTGCCAACAGCATGACCACCTTCCATATGAGATACTTTAGCTCCACGGTCTTAAGTGGCTCAAACCAGTGGGATTTCAGGAAATCCAACACAACGTTAAGATCCCAAGGTGCCACTGGAGGCACAAAAGGGGGCTGAATATGCAGCACTCCCTTAACAAACGTTTGAACCTCAGGCAGTGAAGCCAGTTCTTTTTGAAAGAAAATGGATAGGGCCGAAATATGAACCTTTATGGACCCCAATTTTAGGCCCATAGTCACCCCTGACTGTAGGAAGTGCAGAAATCGACCCAGCTGGAATTCCTCTGTTGGGGCCTTCCTGGCCTCACACCAAGCAACATATTTCCGCCATATACGGTGATAATGCTTTGCTGTCACATCCTTCCTAGCTTTTATCAGCGTAGGAATCACTTCATCTGGAATGCCCTTTTCCGCTAGGATCCGGCGTTCAACCGCCATGCTGTCAAACGCAGCCGCAGTAAGTCTTGGAACAGACAGGGCCCCTGCTGCAACAGGTCCTGTCTGAGAGGCAGAGGCAATGGGTCCTCTGAGATCATTTCTTGTAGTTCTGGGTACCAAGTTCTTCTTGGCCAATCCGGAACGATGAGTATAGTTCTTACTCCTCTCTTTCTTACTATCCTCAGTACCTTGGGTATGAGAGGAAGAGGATGAAACACATAAACCGACTGGTACACCCACGGTGTCACTAGTGCGTCCACAGCTATCGCCTGAGGGTCCCTTGACCTGGCGCAATATCTTTTTAGCTTTTTGTTGAGGCGGGACGCCGTCATGTCCACCTGTGGCATTTCACACCGATTTGTAATCTGTGTGAAGACTTTTTGATGAAGTCCCCACTCTCCCGGGTGGAGGTCATGTCTGCTGAGGAAGTCTGCTTCCCAGTTGTCCACTCCCGGAATGAACACTGCTGACAGTGCTAGCACGTGATTCTCCACCCATCGAAGAATCCTTGTGGCTTCTGCCATTGCCATCCTGCTTCATGTGCCGCCCTGGCGGTTTACATGGGCGACCGCCGTGATGTTGTCTGACTGAATCAGCACTGGTTGGTTTTGAAGCAGGGGCTCTGCTTGACTCAGGGCATTGTAAATGGCCCTTAGTACCAGTATATTTATGTGTAGTGAAGTCTCCAGACTTGACCACTGCCCTTGGAAGTTTCTTCCCTGAGTGACTGCCCCCCATCCTCGGAGGCTTGCATCCGTGGTCACCAGGACCCAGTCCTGTATGCCGAACCTGCGGCCCTCGAGAAGATGAGGACCACTTGTCCAACAGATCCCACTGAAAGATCCTTGCATGGAACCTGCCGAAGGGGATTGCTTCGTATGAAGCCACCATCTTTCCCAGACTCGCGTGCAGTGATGCACCGACACCTGTTTTGGTTTCAGGAGGTCCCTGACCAAAGATGACAATTCCTGGGCCTTCTCCACTGGGAGAAACACCTTCTTCTGTTCTGTGTCTAGAATCATGCCCAGGAAAAGCAGACGCGTCGTCGGAATCAGCTGCGACTTTGGGATATTCAGAATCCAGCCGTGCTGTTGCAACACTTCCTGAGAGAGTGCTACGCTGACCAACAACTGCTCTCTGGACCTCGCCTTTATGAGGAGATCGTCCAAGTACGGGATAATTATAACTCCCTTCTTCCGAAGGATTATCATCATTTCGGCCATTACCTTGGTAAATATTCTCGGTACCGTGGAGAGACCAAACGGCAACGTCTGGAATTGGTAATGACAGTCCTGTACCACAAACCTGAGGTATTCCTGGTGAGGTGGGTAAATGGGGACATGCAAGTAAGCATCCTTGATGTCCAGCGACACCATAAAATCCCCCTCTTCCAGGCTTGCAATAACCGCTCTGAGCGATTCCATTTTGAACTTGAATTTCTTTATATAAGTGTTCAAGGATTTTAAATTCAGAATGGGTCTCACCGAACCGTACGGTTTCGGTACCACAAACATTGTGGAATAGTAACCCCTTCCCTGTTGAAGGAGGGGGACCTTGATTATCACCTGCTGGAGGTACAGCTTGTGAATTGGCGCCAGTACTACCTCCCTTTCCCTGGGGGAAGCTGGCAAGGCTGATTTGAGGTAACGACGGGGGGGAGTCGCCTCGAACTCCAGCTTGTATCCCTGAGATACAATTTGTACAGCCCAGAGATCCACCTGTGAGCGAACCCACTGGTTGCTGAAGTTTCGGAGACGCGCCCCCACCGCACCTGGCTCCGCCTGTGGAGCCCCAACGTCATGCGGTGGACTTAGAGGAAGCAGGGGAGGATTTTTGTTCCTGGGAACTGGCTGCCTGTTGCAGCGTCTTTCCTCTACCCCTGCCTTTGGCCAGAAAGGATGCGCCTCTGACCCGCTTGCCTTTCTGAGGCCGAAAGGACTGCATTTGATAATACAGTGCTTTCTTAGGCTGTGAGGAAACCTGAGGTAAAAAAGTCGACTTTCCAGCTGTTGCTGTGGATACGAGGTCCGAGAGACCGTCCCCAAACAATTCCTCACCCTTATAAGGCAAAACCTCCATGTGTTTTTTAGAATCAGCATCACCTGTCCACTGCCGAGTCCATAATACTCTCCTGGCAGAAATGGACATTGCATTAATTCTAGATGCCAGCAGGCAAATGTCCCTCTGGGCATCCCGCATATATAAGACGACGTCTTTTATATGTTCTAGGGTTAGCAAAATAGTATCCCTGTCGAGTGAATCAATGTTGTCTGACAGAGTATCAGTCCATGCTGCTGCAGCACTACACATCCAGGCTGAAGCAATAGCAGGTCTCAGTAGAGTACCAGAGTGTGTATACACAGACTTCAGGATAGCTTCCAGCTTTCTATCCGCAGGCTCCTTTAGGGCGGCCATCTCCTGAGACGGCAGGGCCACCCTTTTAGATAAGCGTGTGAGCGCCTTGTCCACCCTAGGGGATGTTTCCCAACGTAACCTGTCCGTTGGTGGGAAAGGGTACGCCATCAGTAACCTCTTAGAAATCACTAGTTTCTTATCAGGGGAACTCCACGCTTCTTCACACAAGTCATTTAACTCATCAGATGGGGGAAAAGTCACTGGCTGCTTTTTCTCCCCAAACTGCTGCTTTTTCTTGGTAGTAACCGGGTTAACGTCAGAAATGTGCAATACATCTTTCATTGCAGTAATCATGCATCGGATGGCCTTTTTAGACTGTACATGTGTCTCATCATCGTCTACACTGGAGTCAGACTCCGTGTCAACCATCTGAGCCAGAGGGCGTTTATGAGCCCCTGACGGCTTCTGAGTCGCCTGGGCAGGCGCGGGCTGAGACCCCGGCTGTCCCAAGGCTGCTGTGTCATCAAACCTTTTATGTAAGGAGTTGACATTGTCGTTTAAGACCTTCCACATATCCATCCAATCAGGTGTCGGCCCCGACGGGGGCGACACCACACATATCTGCCCTTGCTTCGCCTCCACGTAACCCTCCTCATCAAACATGTCGACACAGCCGTACCGACACACCGCACACACACAGGGAATGCTTAGACTCAGGACAGGACCCCACAAAGTCCTTTGGGAAGACAGAGAGAGAGTATGCCAGCACACACCACAGCGCTATATAACACAGGGATTTTCACTTACAATAAGTGATTTCCCAATAGCTGCCTTATATGACCTATTTGCGCCTAAATTTATGTGCCCCCCCTCTCTTTGTCACCCTTCTTGTACCTGGATACTGCAGGGGAAAGCATGGGGAGCTGCTTCCAGCGGAGCTGTGAAGGGAAAATGGCGCTGGTGTGCTGAGGAAGAAGGCCCCGCCCCCTCAGTGGCGGGCTTCTGTCCCGCGTTTTGTGTAAGTTAATGGCAAGGGTTTTTACGTATATACAGTGCCAGACTGTATATATCTATTTTTAGTGCCAAAAGGTATTATAATTGCTTCCCAGGGCGCCCCCCCTTCCCCCTGCACCCTACAGTGACCGGAGTGTGTAAGTGTGCTGGGAGCAATGGTGCACAGCTGCGGTGCTGTGCGCTACCTTAATGAAGACAGGAGTCTTCTGCCGCCAACTTCGTCGTCTTCACTCTTCTGTCTTCTGGCTCTGCAAGGGGGACGGCGGCGCGGCTCCGGGAACGGACGATCGAGGTCAGGCCCTGTGTTCGAACCCTCTGGAGCTAATGGTGTCCAGTAGCCTAAGAAGCACAAGCTAGCTGCAAGCAGGCAGGTTTGCTTCTCTCCCCTCAGTCCCACGTAGCAGTGAGTCTGTTGCCAGCAGATCTCACTGAAAATAAAAAACCTAACAAATACTTTCTTTTCTAGCAAGCCCAGGAGAGCCCACTAGGAGCACCCAGCTCTGGCCGGGCACAGATTCTAACTGAGGTCTGGAGGAGGGGCACAGAGGGAGGAGCCAGTGCACACCAGATAGTACCTAATCTTTCTTTTAGAGTGCCCAGTCTCCTGCGGAGCCCGTCTATTCCCCACGGTCCTTACGGAGTTCCCAGCATCCACTAGGACGTCAGAGAAAAGACAGAAAACACATAAAAAATATCATAGTGTAGAAATCTTTAAAGCTTCTTAAGAGAATCAATCCTCTTTTCATAGATGCTTACCAATATCAGCGTCTACCAAACGTAGACTCTTCACACATAAAAGAGCAGTCACCACCGATACTGAATAGATGAGATCCTCCAATGTAGTTCAAACATGAAAAAGGGAAATAATCCAAAATAGTGTAACTCTGTATTCTTTGTATATATTCCAACAATCCTAATAGTTTACTCTTACCCTCACAGGTGGTCTACTGTATGTGTAGACTCATGCACAAAATGTTGGAGCGGTCAAAGCCCGTCTTGATATCCACCCGAAGTCATTCAAGCATGCATGAAAAGAAGGGCCTCCTATAGTGTATTATCAAATTTATTCAACAGTTAAAATAAAGTAAAAATTAAAAACAGTGGATGGATTGGACTCTTACCAAAGTTTTTTGTCTACATGAAAGCAGACCCAAAACATTTGAGATGTGTTTAACACAGGCGTCCCCAGATAGATGGTTCACAAACACAGCAGGAGTCCAATGAAGCCACGCTCCTCCTCACCAATGCGTTTAGAAACAAATGAAGTTTCTTTGTCAAGGTACAAGGAGGATGTGGATGGTACACATATATATACCCCCAGCAATTTCCCATACTAAAAACCTAATTCCAGACATAGACTTCCTGTCCAACTAAAACCTATTGCACCGTCCCATATGAATTGAAAACCTGCATCCATATATTACTAATATCCATTGAAAGTCATTTAGAAAGCAGCTGTCTACTCCCACAAAATTCCGTAGTCCGGAAATGCTTGTTTCCATCTGCGTTCCACCGGCGTTCCACCAGCCGGAAGTGACGTCATATCCGATGACGCACATCCCGATGGACCATCTCAGCGCTGAAGATAGTCATAGTTCTTTCTAAGGTGGAAGTGTCCAGCCCCACATGCATTCCAACTTTCGGAAGTCGTCCCACATTCAATGACAAGCTTTCACTCGGCTGGGCTCAGCATCACTCCTATTGTGATTTAGTTTAAATTCTCCCAGCGGCCATTTTTGATAGGACTTCTTAATTTTAATATAGATTTACCATTAGCGTGGTCAGAAAGTGAGTGTTTCAGTGCTTGCACATTCAGACGTGCGCTTGTACACTGTGGAGGGATGAAACTTCCATTTGCATATTAACACTCCCACGATCCTGCCAAGACAAGAGCGGAAGCAGCATCATCCATCTCTGAATCAGGCCCTTTGTCGGACTGTAGAAGCCACGGCCAGGCTGGTGGCACAGTGTAGACCCCTGGTGTAAACAACAGCACCTGCTGAGAGATAGTGATGCCATCAGGACGGGTTGGCTTTGTGTGACCGGCCGCTGGTCACATAACAGCATCCCATTAGGATGCCAGTGCCTGGCTACACCAAATAATATCTAAAGAAAATTTAGTTTACCTGACATGTACAACTTCCCTTTACACACTGGGCCTGATTCAGGTCCTGAAGCTGTTGTGGTAGCAGGCACAAAGTAGCAATTTTCGGTATTTTGTGCATGTGCAGCACGTGTCCTGCGTTGTCAGCGCACTACTTCTGCAGATGTCAGCCGTTTGGCGGCAGGGAGGGGATGGCAATGGGCTCCACTTCACAAAATGGAGGTGTGTCGCCTCTGTTTTGTGGGAGTGCTGAGGCCAAGATCTCCGCCTTCTGATTGAGATTTCCTTGCCTCTTGGAAGAAGCTGTGTGCCTGCCGGTCTGCATAACCTCATGGGTCACTCAGCCAGCCTATGGTGTCGCACATTTATGCGATGCTACATCATAAGACACATCACTGGATCACAAATGCATGGAGGAGGCATCTACTTACACCAGACACCTCCTGCTGTATTAACTTGTCTGTACCTCGCTGCTGCTTCCAAGTAAGCAGCAGCGATGCAGGCTCTCGGTCTACATCTGAATCATGCCGCCTGTGAAATAAAGAGTAAAGAATGCCCTGCCCAAATGAAGTTACAATCTAAGAGGTGTGGGGAACGTTGAATAACAATTGTAGCTTTTGATAGTGAAGTACAAAGCAATCGGTGTGAGAACAGTGATTACAGGTGTTTATGAAGAAAGACATCTTCAGAGATGGTTTGTTGTAGATGTTGGAGGTTATGGCATTCAGTCTTTCATAGTTTGGGACAGAGGGATACAGGAAGAGGAGAAAATTAGTTGGGACAGGCGTTACAAAGGGACATGCAGGCAATATTCAGAAGTAATAAATAATATACAATGGGCGCTAAGTTTATTGTACTGTCGATTAAAATAATTGCAGCTCACATAAGGAGGATCTGGAAGTCCTCCTAAATAAAGGGACACTGTACCTAAACAATAAATTCATACGTGTGAGCGCACATGTATTAAAAAAGTGGTTAATTAGACTGCTGGTTTGATAAATAAAAAATATTTTTATTAATATAAAACAGACTAAGTAAACATTTACAGAATAAAAACCATCATAGTGGAAATCGCAGAATGGATTTATGCATATATCCCCGCTATGGCCAATTGGACTTTGTATGATTAGTATTAAGCATGCATGCCTATAGAGTTAGCTGGGTAATTAGAACAAGTCATGGTCCTTAAATACAGTCTTGATCGTTTGTAACTGTTTAATCCCTCCAGGGGAATTTTAGTAGTGATGTTAGTATTTAGTTGATTAGACAAGAACCAGAAGTTGTCCCTTAATATGAATTAATGGCACAGTCCATTTAAGTGAAACAGCTTCCTCAGATGATATTATATAATGCCAGTTTGCACTGGTTAGAAGTGTGATGCTGATAGATTTTATAATCAGTTAGTCCCCCGTCGTGACACTCATATGGGCAATGCTTACCCTCTCACTCTGCGGCGGTTCTCGTGTCTACGGCTGGGCTATATCACACTGAAGGCAAGGACTTTGTCCGGCTAAGCGGTGACACGCTCCAAGCGTGTGGTGTAGCAGGGAGCGCTCGGCCGCACGTCGCGGCTTCCGGGTTGAGCTGGGCTTCCGGCTTCCGATGCGCTCCACCTGCGTTCCACTTGACGTCGTTGAGTCAATATTCAGAAGTATACATTTTATTCTAACGTTCATAAGTGGCCAACAAAGGAATCTGACAAAGACGATGTGTAGATAAGTCTTGTCTTTGTCAGGCCAGGGAGAAAGTTGTAGTAGTCAAGGTGGGAAATTGGTAGGGTGTGGAACTTTACCTTGGTAGCATTTTGTGAAAGTCAAGAGATTTTGGAGATTTTTGGGAAGATGGATAATGTTTGAATTTCCCTATAAGCTTGCGAGCAGGGCCTTCCTACCTCTATGTCTGTTTGTTATTACCCAGTTTTGTTATATCATTGTTATTTCCAATTGTAAAGCGCAACGGAATTTGCTGCGCTATATAAGAAACTGTTAATAAATAAATAAATAAATAAATACATTTCAGCAATAAAGCCTAGTGTGGAGCCAAGAGTGACACCTGCGACCAAGGCACAGTTGAATGCTGGGGTAACATAATTGTAGCCACATTCTATGCACATGGAGAAACGAATGGATTATGAATGACATGCCTTGTACGTTCCTGCGCAAGGTTCTGACGCATGCACAGTGCAAATAACAGCAAATCGTCAAACTCATGGCATCAGTGAGCTACGGACATATCATATGCAGCTTAATATTACTGTATAGTGTACTTTTTATTGAGTCAGTTAATAGTATTTATGATGCAGCCAAAGTGGACAGTACAGTTCACTGTACTTCCACACAAACATAGTTTTATGGGACAATGAGCCAGATTGATTGAGAGATGGATGCAAGAGAGATCGGTGCTGTGTCTGCGTTTGCAGTGGATCATATGCTAATGTCGCAGGAGCCCA
Organism: Pseudophryne corroboree; assembly: GCF_028390025.1. NCBI lineage: Eukaryota > Metazoa > Chordata > Amphibia > Anura > Myobatrachidae > Pseudophryne > Pseudophryne corroboree. The sequence continues at coordinate 150,152,341 of NC_086446.1, read as the reverse complement.
CTGTCGGCTTCTTAAATCCACTACCTGTGTCCAAAGACACAGCATCGGATCATCATCGGGAACATTGCACGGAACATCGGACATCTGAGCTTGCCCAGAATGCAGAGCCGGCTCTAACCAATATGATGCCGTAGGCAAGATTTTGGCTGGTGCCCCCTAGCACCACTGCTAGTTCCGCCTCTGACCCTGCACCCCTTTCCCAGCACCATCACCTCTCACCTCATAGCAGTCCTCATTTTGGTGTTCCTACCCCCTATATTTTAAATAGAAACAGTGCGCACATTCGGCGCACAGCCCAAAAAGGGGTGTGTTCTTGCTGGGAAGGGGCATGGGCGCACAATAGTACCCCCAATTCAAATTACGCCACAGAGTAGTGCAAATTTATTCACTTTTTTTCATGCGATAGTGTTCCTTATTCACGTTACATCACACAGTAGTACCGCTTTACCTTATATACGTTACTCCTCACAGTAGTGTCTCTTATTCACATCACACTGAATTACTCCTTATTCACATTACACCACACAGTAGTGCCCTTTCTATACGTTATGCCACACAGTAAAGCACCTTATACACATTAGTAATGCATTTATACACACACAATACCATACAGTAATGCCCCTTACACATATTACACACATTATTAATGTCCTTAAACATAATTTGCCTTTACACATTATGCCAACTTTTATTAATGCCCTTATACACATAATGTCCCTTACACATATGCCCCACATTAATGAATGCCCTTATACACATAATGACACACATAATGCCCCTTACACATATGCCGAACACTACTGCAAAACCAACCCGCACACAGTAATCACATGGCCGCTAACACTGTGACCTCTGCCTCTGCTTGGATACAGATGCATCCTCATACATCTTTCCTCAATACGCCATGTAGCAGGAGATGTCTGGCGTGAGTCAGCTGGCAGATCTGCTAACGTTGGGCGCTTTTTTAATGAAAATGCGTCTTATTTGCATTACTATGTGGCTAAGATGCACAAGTAGCGTCTGCTGATTAAAATGATATGCAACATGCATATATTCTGTGTGTGACTGTATCTGCATACAAAATACTACAATAATAGGATTTTAATACCTACCGGTAAATCCTTTTCTCCTAGTCCGTAGAGGATGCTGGGGACTCCCAAAGGACCATGGGGTATAGACGGGATCCGCAGGAGCTTGGGCACACTAAAAAGACTTTGACTGGGTGTAAACTGGCTCCTCCCTCTATGCCCCTCCCCCAGACCTCAGTTATAGGAACTGTGCCCAGGAGAGACGGACATTTCGAGGAAAGGATTTTGTTAAATCAAGGGCGAAACACATACCAGCCCACACCATAAACATACCGTACAACCGGAATAACAAGAAACCAGAAAAACAGTATAAACTAATAACAGCAACAAGCTGAACATAACCGATACACAACCCGTGTGTAACCAAAACCAACCAGTAACCCTACTACTGCAAGAAACAGTCCGCACTGGGATGGGCTCCCAGCATCCTCTACGGACTAGGAGAAAAGGATTTACCGGTAGGTATTAAAATCCTATTTTCTCTTACGTCCTAGAGGATGCTGGGACTCCAAAAGGACCATGGGGTCTATACCAAAGCTCCAGATTGGGCGGGAGAGTGCGGACGACTCTGCAGCACCGAATGAGCAAACACGAGGTCCTCCTCAGCCAGGGTATCAAACTTGTAAAATTTAGCAAAAGTGTTTGAACCCGACCACATAGCTGCTCAGCAAAGTTGAAGAGCCGAGACCCCTCGGGCAGCCGCCCAAGATGAGCCCACCTTCCTGGTAGAATGGGCCGTTACAGACCTCGGCAATGGTAGTCCAGCCGAAGAATGAGCTTGCTGAATCGTATTACAAATCCAGCGTGCAATAGTCTGCTTAGAAGCAGGATTCCCAATCTTGTTGGGAGCATACAGGACAAATAGAGCCTCTGTTTTCCTAGTAAGAGCCGTTCTGGCAACATAAATCTTCAAGGCTCTTACAACATCCAGAGACTTTGGAACCGCCACAACATCCGTAGCCACAGGTACTACAATAGGTTGGTTTATGTGAAACGAAGAAACCACCTTCGGCAGAAATTGCTGACGAGTCCTCAATTCCGCTCTATCAGAATGAAAAATCAAATACGGACTCTTGTGAGACAAAGCCGCCAACTCGGACACTCGTCTAGCAGATGTCAGAGCCAAAAGCATGACCACTTTCCAAGTGAGAAATTTTAACTCAACCTTACGCAAAGGTTCAAACCAGTGAGACATAAGAAACTGTAACACCACTTCAAGGTCCCACTGTGCCATGGGGGGAACAAAGGGAGGATGTATATGCAGTACACCCTTCACGAAAGTCTGAACCTCCGGAAGGACAGCCAATTCCTTTTGGAAGAAAATAGATAAAGCAGAAATCTGGACTTTGTTTGATGGAACCCAATTTCAGGCCTGCATTTACGCCTGCCTGCAAAAAATGGAGGAAACGACCCAAATGGAACTCCTCTGCAGGAGCTGCCTTGGTTTCACACCAGGATACATACTTTCTCCAGATACGGTGATAATGTTTTGCCGTGACCTCCTTCCTAGCTTTTAGGAGAGTGGGAATGACCTCCCCAGGAATACCCTTCTGAGCTAAGATCCGGCGTTCAACTTCCACGCCGTCAAACGTAGCCGTGGTAAGTCTGGAAACACGCAGGGTCCCTGTAGTAACAGGTCCTCTCAGAGGAAGCGGCCAAGGATCTTCTACCAGCAATTTCTGAAGATCCGGATACCAAGCCCTCCGTGGCCAATCTGGAACAACGAGTATTGCCTGAACCCCTGTTCGTTGTACGATCCTCAGCACCTTTGAAATGAGAGGAAGCGGAGGGAACACATACACCGACCGAAACACCCACGGAGTTACCAGGGCGTCCACTGCGCTGGCTTGGGGGCCCCTTGACCTGGAACAATACCTCGGAAGCTTCTTGTTGAGGCGCAACGCCATCATGTCTATTAGAGGGACGCCCCAATGCCTTGTCACTTCTGCAAACACCTCTTGATGAAGAGCCCACTCTCCCGGATGGAGATCGTGTCTGCTGAGGAAGTCTGCTTCCCAGTTGTCCACGCCCGGAAGGAAAACTGCAGACAGAGCGCTCACGTGCTGTTCCGCCCAGCGGAGGATTCTTGTGGCCTCCGCCATTGCCGACCTGCTCCTTGTTCCGCCTTGTCGGTTTACGTACGCCACCGCTGTTATGTTGTCCGACTGGATCAGGACAGGAAACCCTTGAAGAAGGTTCTTCGCTTGCAGCAGTCCGTTGTAAATGGCTCTTAACTCGAGGACATTTATGTGGAGACAAGCTTCCAGGCTTGACCACTTTCCCTGGAAATTTCTTCCTTGCATGACCGCTCCCCAGCCTCAGAGACTTGCATCTGTTGTCATCAGGACCTAGTCCTGGATTCCGAATCAGCGTCCTTCTAGGAGGTGAGAGCCTTGTAACCACTACCGAAGAGAGATCCTGGCTCTGGAAGATAGAATTATTTTCCGGTACATGTGCAGGTGAGACCCGGACCATTTGTTCAGCAGATCCCACTGAAACACCCGGGCATGAAACCTGTCAAACGGAATGGCTTCGTAAGCCGCCACCATCTTCCCTAGCACTCGAGTGCATTGGTGAATCGACACACTTGTCGGCCTCAGAAGCTCCCTGACCACAGTCTGGTTTCCAGGGCTTTTTCCTCCGGGAGAAATGCTCTCTGTTGTTCCGTGTCCAGGATCATACCCAGAAAGGGCAGCCGAGTGGTCGGGATGAACTGAGACTTTGGCAAATTCAGAATCCAACTGTGATGCCGCAGAACCGACAGGGAGAGATCCACATTTCTCAACAACTGATCCTTGGACCTCGCCTTTATCAGGAGATCGTCCACGTACGGGATAATTGTGACCCCTTGCTTGCGAAGGAGCACCATCATCTCCGCCATTACCTTGGTGAAAACCCTCGGGCCGTAGAAAGCCCAAACGGCAACGCCTGAAATTGGTAATGACCGTCCTGCACCGCAAACCTCAGGAAGGCTTGATGAGGAGGGTATATGGGGATGTGCAAGTAAGCATCCTTTATGCCGACTGACGCCATAAAATCCCCCCCTTCGAGACTGGAGATCACCGCTCGAAGAGATTCCATCTTGAACGTGAACACTTTCAAGTATGGAGTGAGGGATTTTAGGTTCAGAATTGGTCTGACCGAACCGTCCGGTTTCGGCACCACAAAGAGGCTCGAATAGAACCCTTCCCCCCGTTGGGACGGGGGAACCGGCACCACGACCCTCTGTTGACACAACTTTTGTATCGCATCCTTTACTACTTCTCTTTCGGGAAGAGAAGCTGGCAAGGCCGACACGAAAAATCAATTGGGGGGCATCTCCTGAAACTCCAGTCTGTACCCTTGGGACACTATGTCTAAGACCCAAGGATCCAGGGCCGAACGAACCCAGACCTGACTGAAGAATCGGAGACGGCCCCCCACCGGTAGGGACTCCCCGAGGGAAGCCCCAGCGTCATGCGGTGGACTTGGTAGAGGAGGGGGAGGACTTTTGGTCCTGGGTGCCTGACACTGCAGGCGACTTCCTTCCCCTTCCTCTACCTTTTGAAGTGAGGAAGGACGAGCCCTTACCTCTTTTGTATTTATTAGGCCGAAAGAACTGCATCTGTTGATGAGGTGCCTTTTTCTGTTGTGTGGGAACATAGGGAAGAAAAGATGACTTACCCGCAGTAGCGGTAGACACCAGGTCCGCCAGGCCGTCACCAAACAAGACACTACCTCTAAAAGGGATAGCTTCCATATTCTTCTTGGAGTCTGCATCAGCATTCCATTGATGAACCCACAGCGCCCTCCTGGCCGAAATCGCCATGGCATTGGCTCTTGAGCCCAAGAGGCCAACATCCCTCGCCGCATCCTTCAGGTAATCTGCAGCGTCCTTGATATGACCAAGAGTCAAAAGAATATTATCTTTATCAAGAGCATCCATATCAGAAGCCAAATTTTCAGCCCACTTAGCAATAGCACTACTCACCCATACCGACGCCACAGCAGGTCTGAGTAATGCACCAGTATTGACGAAAATGGACTTCAATGTCGTCTCCAGCTTGTGATCCGCAGGATCCTTGAGAGCAGCCGTGTCAGGAGACGGAAGCGCCACCTTCTTGGACAATCGTGAGAGGGCCTTGTCCACATTGGGAGACGACTCCCATTTTTCCCTGTCGTCAGAGGGGAAAGGATATGCCGTCAAAATTCTCTTGGGAATCTGCCACCTTTTGTCAGGCGACTCCCAAGCCTTTTCACAAAGCGCATTCATTTCATGAGACGGGGGAAATTTCACCTCAGGTCTTTTCCCTTTAAATAAACAAACTCTGGTGTCAGGAACGGCAGGTTCCTCAGATATATGTTAAACATCTTTAATGGCTATAATCATGTACTGAATACTCTTGACAACCCGTGGATGCAAAGAAGCCTTATTAAAATTGACATCGGAGTCAGAGTCTGTGTCGGTACCTGTATCTGCCATCTGGGTAAAAGAACGCTTTTGTGACCCTGAGACTGCCTGTACCTGAGACAAAGAGTCCTCCACAGACTGTCTCCATGTATGTGTCTGAGAATCAGATTTATCCAGCCTCTTAGATAATAACGCCACATTTGCATTCAGTGTACTCAGCATAGTCATCCAATCAGCAGTCGGCTGTGCCGACAGAGACAAACCTAAATCCTTTTCTGCACCCCCAACAACTTCCTCCGGGGAGGAACACCCAGGCTCAGACATGTCGACACCGAGTGCCGACACACCCACACAAGCCACAAGCACGGGTACAGACCCACAGAGAAGCCTGTAGGGAGAAACACAGAGGGAGTATGCCAGCTCACACCCCAGTGCCCATACACTAAAGGAATAGTATATATGATCAGCGCTGCTTAAACAAATGAGAACCCCCCCCCCCAGTTTTTTCCTCCCTGTTACTTGCGGGAGCTTGGAGGTCCAGGCCAGCGTCTCTGCAGCACTGTAGAGATAGGAAAAAATGGCGCTGGCGAGCAATGTGCGGCTAAACCCCGCCCCTTCCCGGCGCGCTGTAGCCCGCTAAAATTCAAACTTCTTAACACTGGCAGGGGTACTCTATACGGTGACCGTATATACTGTTTTTTGCCCCACCGACCTCAGTAACTGCTGCCCAGGGCGCTCCCCCCTAGCTCCCTGCAAGTGCCGTTGGTGATAAGTGTGGGAGCATGGAGCGCAGCGCTACTGCTGCGCTGTACCTCATTACTGAAGTCTTCTGCCGTCACTGAAGTCTTCTGTTCTTCTCATACTCACCCGACTTCTTTCTTCTGGCTTCTGTGAAGGGGTTGACGGCGCGGCTCCGGGAACAAGCAGATAGGTGAACCAAGTGATCGAACCCTCTGGAGCTAATAGTGTCCAGTAGCCTAAGAAGCAGAGCCCTTAACTAAGCAGAAGTAGGTCTGATTTCTCTCCCCTCACTCCCACGCTGCAGGGAGCCTGTAGCCAGCAGGTCTCCCTGAAAATAAAAAACCTAACAAAAGTCTTTCTAGAGCAGGGATGGCCAACCAGTCAGAGTCAAAGAGCCCCAAAAAATCTTGTTAGGTACATCTAAGAGCCGACATCGAACCAAAGTTGCATGTGTAAAAATGGGGTGTGGTTCCTGCTAGGCCACGTCCCTGGTACAAAAAAAAGACATTGAAAAGCTAGATCCACATTAAAATAGGATTTTGGTACCTACCGGTAAATCCTTTTCTCTTAGTCCGTAGAGGATGCTGGGGACTCCAAAAGGACCATGGGGTATAGACGGATCCGCAGGAGGCTGGGCACACTATAAAGACTTAAACTGGGTGTGAACTGGCTCCTCCCTCTATGCCCCTCCTCCAGACCTCAGTTAGAAAACTGTGCCCAGGAGAGATGGACATTTCGAGGAAAGAATTTATTGTTATAACACAGTGAGTGTCATACCAGCTCACACCTCAAACACACCGTAGAACGTGGCATTCAGTAGACTACTAGCCAACGGCATGAACAAAACACAGACACATGCTGAGAAAATATGTAACACAACCCGTGTGTCCACAGAAGCAAAAATACGACCCTGCATGCTATGTCATGAACAACGGTAGCAACCGCCAGACAGAATAGACACACCCCTAGGGTGTAACCAAAAACAATAACTGCAGATACCGTACGCACTGGGACGGGCGCCCAGCATCCCCTACGGACTAAGAGAAAAGGATTTACCGGTAGGTACCAAAATCCTATTTTCTCATACGTCCTAGAGGATGCTGGGGACTCCGAAAGGACCATGGGGATTATACCCAAAGCTCCAAAACGGGCGGGAGAGTGCGGACGACTCTGCAGCACCGAATGAGCAAACATAAGGTCCCCAAAAATCAGGGTATCAAACTCGCAGAGCATCGCAAAAGCGTTTGACCCAGACCACAAATCCGCTCGGCAAAGTTGAACCACCGAGACTCCTCGGGCATTCGCCCAAGCAAAACCCCTCTTCCCAAAAGAAGGAACCTCCACCGACAGCACAGATTCGGCACGAAACAAACTGCATTACGCAGTTCCCCAAAGTAGGCTGGGAACATACCATACAAACAGGGCCTCTGTTTCTCCACACTGAGCCAAATTGATGACCTACATACTCAACTCCCTGGCTAGCTCAAGGGAATTTAAACCAAGTAATGCCTAAGTAACCCCCGGCATCAAAATAGGCCGATTTCTGCGAAACCCAGAAACCACTCTTGGTAGAATTACCAATCGAGTACTCAATTCCTCTCTATCCACCTGAAAAATCAAACAAGGCTCTTGTGAGACAAAACCGCCACTTCCGACACCCGCCTTGCGGACGTCAAAGTCAATAGCCTGACCACTTTCCAAAAGAGACATTTCGTAAAGAAACTTATTAAGTTTGCCTCCACATCGGCTTGTAAAGTATGGATAAGCACGACCTAGCTGAAAGTCCTCCATAGGAGCCTTCCTGGATACACACGGAGACACATAATTACTCCAACAACGGTGGTAACGCTATGCCGTCAGTTCTTTCCTAGCCTGAAGAATTGAAGAAACGACTTCACTGGGAACACCCATTTGGCTTAGGATACGACATTCAACCGCCCCGCCGTTAAATGCAGCCATGGTAAGTCCTGATACACGCCCCGATCTAGCCGTAACATTACCTCACTTAAAGGAAGAGGGCAGTCATTTTCTATGAGTAAACCATGAAAAACTGGATATCCAACCCTCGCTGGTTAGACCGGATTTCAGAGGATCATCAGAACCTTTGATCATTTTACGCTTACCACTGTCAGAAAGGTGAAAACGGAGAGGCCACCTAGACCGACTAAAAACACCCACGGTATCACGCGGATGTCCACTGCTATATCCTGAGTGTCTCTTAACCTGGAACAATCTCCTCGAGGCCTCTCGTTGAGGCGAGACGCCAACATGTCCAATTGCGACACTCCACAAAGACTTGACACCTCTGGGAAAGCTTCTCGATGATGACAGTATTTCTCCCGGCTGGATACCGTGTCCGCAAAGAAAATCTATTTCTCCGTCGATTACCTCAGGAACGAAGACTGCTAACATAGCGTTTTCCAGACTTCCCACTCAACCGCAAACTGTGCATCTTCTGCCATTTCCGCTTTTTCCTTGTTGCGTCCTAGTGGCTTACTTACGCCATTGCTGACAAGTTTTCTGGCAGAATTAACACGGGCAAAACACGAAGAATACATTCGTCTAAAATAGCTCTTAATTCAAGCCAGCTTACCGCAGACAAGTTTCCCAACTCATCCTCTGGAATTACGTCCCTTGCAAAGGACTGCTCCCCAGCTTCGGAGATCTATATGCACGGATACCAGGCTCTAACCAGGATCCCTAACCTTCATTTCTCTGGAAGGAAAGAACTGAGCAGACACCACAGGAGCGATGTCCTAGCCGTCTTCATTATATTCCGGTGCATGCGCAGGTGAGACCCGGACCACCTTTCCAACTGGTCCCATGAAAACCACTCTGGTATTAGACCTGCTCACCGAAAAAGATCTCTTATGACGCGTCCATCTGTCTTATTAATGGAACCTATTGATGAGATGTCACCTCAAAGCTGCTCCAACTCTGGATCCGCAGACCTCTCTGAAAACCACTTCTGACATCTGCGTCGTTGGGAACAACAGGCCAATTCCTGCGCCGAAGAACCGTCAGAGGTAAACACCTATATGCACCTTTTTACAGGGACCACCAGACCATGTCCTGAACCTGACGCACTTCTGTATGGTGTCGCGTGCTACCTCCCCTTCCATAGGGGAGAGGCAAGATCTATTAGAAACACAGTAAGGGGAAACAACCGTAACCCAGAATGGTCCCCTTTGGCTCCTATGAATAACACACAGGTCCTAGTCTATTCCCGGACTAACTAAAATTTAGTAGACAAGTGGTCACCGGAGTAGGGACCAGCCAGATAGACTCAGCGACAAGTGGTGAAACAAAAACTACGTCCACTTCTGCGAACCTAACAAGGCTGCAGAACACCTACCTTTTCACCTTCCACAGTCTACACAGAAAAGGAAAAAAGAAGGTATCGAGCCGGTTAAATGACTGCATCACACAAAAGAATGCGTCATCAACCGCTGTGAAGGAGGTTAACTCACGAATTTAGACTTACCGATACCGCCAAGATTGACTGAAGAGAGGCCACACAAACAGCCATATACCTCCCACCAGCATCTCCCGGAGACCTCCTCCGCATTTTTCCGGTCACACCACCTGCCTGTGACAAGCTGCTGTAATGTTATAAGGAAAAATAAACATAGGCAAGCCTACACACCCTGGGTAGGATCCTTCTATCGGATGCTTACCCGACTACCGTACTCCCTCAAGTGCATACATTGCATATAAGGTCAAAGCATAGAAATAAAATTTCACTTAGCTGCCTGTGTATGATCCTTTGCGACCGGACTCTGCGTCGACCAGGAGTTGACTGTCATAATTTTCTCTCCGCGTTGTGAAGAGACTAATATTCGGACTCCTTGAGAGGATCGAAACCAACTCGTCCTGGACAATCTAGAGCTTAATCAACAGAGCGGTCAGCACATGAGAATACCATTATTTCAGCATTCATGGATATACATAATGTAATACACAATACAACACCCATATCGTAAACATGCATATATAAAGTTATATCTACACCTGTAAACATATAGACACAACCTATACGCAAGTGGATTGTCCAGACCCGTCAGATCCCTAGTGACAGTAGTGTGTTGTGAAAGTGTATGACCATGTACTTACGTGACCCCGATGTGAATCTACCAGGAACTTTACGGCCGACAGAAACTGAGTAAATGTCGACAGCACTGACTAGTAAACGGGCAAAACTAATAATAGTCTGGGACCCCCAAGGGGTCTGAGGAAAGCATACCTCTACAATTGTAATAACACTCCCGCTACTTATATATATATATATATATATATATATATATATATATATATATATATATATATCTCAATACAGGTACAAGGCATTTACAGCCTGTAAATTCTTACCCAGGCATTACCGTTGATGCCGACAGGGCATCGACCGACCGCCGTGTCTCCCCTAACGTGTTTACTTGTTTTTAAGCACACAAAAGCAACCTGCTAAACTTAATTGTTTGACTCAAGTACCGGCAAGCGTCAGCGAAACCGACAGTTATCCCCACAGGAGCTTTTGACAAAACCCTCACACCTGTCGACACATGTCAACCAACCAATAGTGTGTAAGTAAAAAGGGAAACAGTGACTTTATGTTAACACAACCAGGAGTATGCGCCCATTAAATAACATAATGCTATATTACACCCATATAGCATTAAGAGTACTGTGTCCCCCCTCTATCAGTAAATTTTGGCGGGGACCTGAGGAAAAAATGGCGCCGACTCCTGTGTAAGGGCTAAGCTCCGCCCCTCCCGGCGCGCTTAATCCCGCACAACACACATCTGAAAATTAGCTAGGCACTTATATACAGGGCTTAATTCCCTATATATCTATATATCTATATATATATATATATATATATATATATATATATATATATATATATATCTATCTATATCTATATATCTATATATCTATATATATATATAGAACGGTGGACAAGGCACTCCAAAACGCTTGTAAACCTTAAGAGCCGGTGCCTCCGTAGATACAGGATAATAGCAGGGAGAAGAACGTGGCACTCACGGCAAGTTTCAATGATCACAACCACAGCATATAGCGTAGAGCAACGTTTCAGTGGCACCCCACTGTCGTCAGGCTTTATTAATAAAATGTTAAAACAGTCCTACCTTTATAGAACACCCACGTGTATGTTGTACAGATCGTCCGGACCCAAACTTCCGGACAAAAAAGCGGAAATTATGTGATAGTGCCGTCAGCGCACTGAGAGATCAAAGCCCATCACCATGGAAACCTGATTGTTAGAAGTAGCAGAACATGGATACTAGTACAGCGTGTAGACATTTGTGGCAATCATTAGACACATAGTGAAAATAATTAGCAATCATGCGGCAATAACATAAAACAGCATTGACATACTGTAACAGATATTTGTATGCTAGAATACACATATATTTATCCCACAATCCGAAAATAATTCACAAAGTAAAGGAAGCGTGAGATATATTATATCAGCCCTCAGATATTGATTTAATCCTATAAATTTCAAATTGTTGTAAGAAACAAGAATAAGAGAACTGTTCATTCAGTCCTCTCGGGTAAATCACATCAAGATAGGCTATCCACCTTGCCTCTACCTGTAATAATTTGGTAGCACGATCACCACCCCTGATGTGCATAGGGACATGGTCGATCATTCTGTAGCGAATACTGCTGATAGAATGTCTGCACGCAGCAAAATGTCTGGCCACAGGTTGCTCACTGGTTCCTGACTCCAGAGCATTTCTGATAGCAGATCTGTGGCAAGTCATCCTTTCCTTGAATTTGCGCTCAGATTTGCCAATGTAACTAAGGCCACACGGGCAGAGGATTTGATAGATAATGAAGGTAGAATTACATGTAAGTCGATGTTTTATCAAAATCCTCTTGCCAGTGTGTGGATGATTAAATGAATCACCTACCAGTAAATACTGACAGGTGACACATGTACACTTGAAACATCCCAATCTGACGTTCTGTGCTGACAAAAAATGGGTGGAACTTGGTGTCTCCATTCGTACCCTTGAGACATCAGTTTTAACGAGATAATCACGCAAATTTTTACCTCTGGAATAACAGGGCATCAATTTTTACTCAGTGAGATGCAATTGAGCATCTGTCTGCAACAATGGCCAATGTTTTTTTACCAATTTTTGTAACTGTCTCAGAACTGGTGTTAAATTTGTTCACCCAGGGAAATTTAATTTGTTGTTTAACTGTCTGTGATTTTTTCTGCAATAGTGCTGTTCTATTCATACTCATAACTTTACTTTTAGCTAACTGTAGTGAATCTTGGGAATAACCCCTGAGCAATAGTTTAGCAATTAGTACATAGTGATAGGGAAATAGCTTTACAACAGATTGATGTACTAATTGCTAAACTATTGCTCAGGGGTTATTCCAATTGCATCTCACTGAGTCAAAATTGATGATTGCTACTTATTTTCACTATGTGTCTAATGATTGCCACAAATGTCTACACGCTGTACTAGTATCCATGTTCTGCTACTTCTAACAATCAGGTTTCCATGGTGATGGGCTTTGATCTCTCAGTGCGCTGACGGCACTATCACATCATTTCCGCTTTTTTGTCCGGAAGTTTGGGTCCGGACGATCTGTACAACATACACGTGGGTGTTCTATAAAGGTAGGACTGTTTTAACATTTTATTAATAAAGCCTGACGACAGTGGGGTGCCACTGAAACGTTGCTCTACGCTATATGCTGTGGTTGTGATCATTGAAACTTGCCGTGAGTGCCACGTTCTTCTCCCTGCTATATATATATATATATATATATATATATATATATATATATATATATATATATATATATAAAAATAACAATGTGTCCGGCACTCCTGTAATATAAGTTACCTTCACCCGGTGCCCTCGCGATAAACAGGATGCAGGCAGACGACGGCGCGGCACTCAAGGCTTGAGGAAGAAAACAATGGGCGACAACCAGGTCTGCAACAACGTTTCAATCTTAATGGATTTCATTGTAACCTGATGAAAATCCATTAAGATTGAAACGTTGTTGCAGACCTGGTTGTCGCCCATTGTTTTCTTCCTCAAGCCTTGAGTGCCGCGCCGTCGCCTGCCTATATATATATATATATATTATATATATATATATATATATATATATATATATATATAACACGCAGCCCAGGGCGCCCCTCCCGCGCCCCGCACCCACTGAAACCGTTGGTGTGTGGGAGCGATGGATCGTAGCGCTCACGCTTTGAAGCCCTGGCACCTATGAGGCCGGAGGAAGAGATGGCGCACAGTGCGCTCCAACACGCCGGCGGGGTCCGAGATACGGAGCCCCGGCCCCGCCAGCTTATCTCGGCGCCCTGCAACCTTGCAGCCGGCGTCTGAGGAAAACCGGCGCGTAGTGCGCGGGAACATGCTGGCGGGGTCTGGGGCACAGCGCCCCAGCCCCGCCGGACCTTCAGTGTAAAAATAAGTTGCCCCGGGTGCTCCCCTCCCCATCGCCCTGCATCCAGGAAAACCAGCGGCGGGCAGGAAACGGCGCGTAATGCGCCACGATGAGCTGCCTGGGGACCGTGACCCGAAGCCCCGGCAGCACCCGTTATAATATAAAATATTTTAAATAAATATATAATGGCCCCAGTACGCCCCACGCCCGGGGAAGCTGAGGGAGGGGGGGGTATATGCTGACGGGGGTAGGAACTACAGTGCCCAGGCACCGATCCACTTTCATGTCAGACCCCAGGAAAACCCAGTAACTGCACGATTTGTTACCTCCGTTACTGAAGTCTTCTGCCGTCACTGAAGTCTTCTGTTCTTCTAATACTCACCCTGCTTCTTTCTTCTGGCTTCTGTGAGGGGGGTGACGGCGTGGCTCCGGGAACAAGCAGCTAGGCGCACCAAGTGATCGAACCCTCTGGAGCTAATGGCGTCCAGTAGCCGAGAAGCAGAGCCTTGAAACTCACAGAAGTAGGTCCTGCTTCTCTCCCCTCACTCCCACGCTGCAGGGAGCCTGTAGCCAGCAGGTCTGCCTGAAAATAACAAACCTAACAAAAAGTCTTCCAGAGAAACTCTGTAGAGCTCCCCTAGTGTGTGTCCCATCACTCCTGGGCACAAAGTGTAACTGAGGTCTGGAGGAGGGGCATAGAGAGAGGAGCCAGTTCACACCCAGTTTAAGTCTTTATAGTGTGCCCAGCCTCCTGCGGATCCGTCTATACCCCATGGTCCTTTCGGAGTCCCCAGCATCCTCTAGGACGTATAAGAAATACATTTTAAAGTCAGATACAACATAAAATATATTAAAAAAGCTACTTACACATAAAATAATTGAAAAACCGATCCACATAAAATATATTGAAAAAGACAGATTCACATAATACACTTCAGCTCCACCATGTGTCACTCCAGCCTGCACTCTTCTGTGTCACTCCAGCCAGCACCCTTCTAGGTCACTCAAGTCTGCTCCCCATGTGTCACACCTGCTAGCACCCTCCTGCCACTCCAACCAACTCCTCCATGTTTCACTCCTGCCAGCACCCTCCTGTGTCACTCCAGTTAGCTCCCCCATGTGTCACTCCTGCCAGCACCCTCCTGTGTCACTCCAGCCAGGACACTCCTGTGTCACTCCAGTCAGCTCCCCCTTGTGTCACTCCAGCCAGGACACTCCTGTGTCACTCCAGTCAGCTCCCCCTTGTGTCACTCCAGCCCACTCTCATGTGTCACTCCAGCCCACTCTCATGTGTCACTCCAGTCCATCAACTCTTGCCTTTGCAGCAGCGCCTTATTTGTCCTCTGTTTGCCGGTGGATGTCTCAACTCTAGTGTCTGGCTCCCTCAGTTGTTAGTCCGCATAGTGCTGCTGCGTGTCTGGCTGGAGTGAAGCGGTTGAGGACCTCGAGTGTCGGGAGCCACATTTGAATAAAGAAAGAGCCACATGTGGCTCAAGAGCCACGGGTTGACCACCACTGTTCTAGAGAAACTGTAGTGCTCCCCTAGTGTGTGTCCAGTCACTCTTGGGCACAAAGTCTAACTGAGGTCTGGGGGAGGGGCATAGAGGGACACCCAGTCAAAGTCTTTTTAGTGTGCCCAAGCTCCTGCGGATCCCGTCTATACCCCATGGTCCTTTTGGACTCCCCAGCATCCTCTAGGACAGGGCTGGCCAAACCAGTCCTCGAGATCTACCAACGGTTCACATTTTCCAGCCCACCTTGCAAGAGCACAGGTGTAGTCATTACTAATTAAGATGTGCTGCATTCATTCCTAACTGACAATTATACAGATCTCCAGGAGGCCTGGAAAACATGAACTGTTGGTAGATCTCGAGGACCGGTTTGGCCAGCCCTGCTCTAGGACGTAAGACAGGCATGTCCAAACTGCGGCCCTCCAGCTGTTGTGAAACTACATATCCCAGCATGCACTGACACAGTTTTGCTGTCAGAGAATGCTAAAGCTGCGCCAGGGCATGCTGGGATGTGTAGTTTCTCAACAGCTGGACATGCCTGACGTAGAGAAACAGTGATTATCAGGAATACACTGTAACGTAGCATTTCATATGCAGATACAGTCACACACAGAATATAGGCATGCAGCATATCATTTTAATCAGCAGAACCTGCTTGTGTCCCTAGGCATTTGCCTAGTTTGCCTATGCCTAGGACAAACGCCTAGGGGCAACTAAGCTGCCGGGGCTAGTAAATCTGCATTAAAAGATGCAGTCGCTGGCTTCAGCATACTCCCAAAATGGAGGTGACATGCCTTAATTTCCACCAACATAAACCATCACCACCCCTCAAATGCCAACTGGCCCGTCAATCAAGCTGAGTCTAGAACCGCCATTGCGGCACATACGCATCAATGCATGCACAGAACTAAAACCATCAGTCAATTGCGACCAAAAGGGGAATAGCATTCACCTCTTAATCAGGCACAATGATTGGATTTCCATCCATTCCATTTAGTGAGAACGCCAAAGGTACAATTACTCCACCTTGCTGTTAGACACATTCACCTGCTTGGAAGCAAATGGTCACTGACGACATCGCCTATTTTTGTTTATGCTGGATCAGCAACTCCCATTGTGCCAGGACACAGTTGTGTCACAAGTATTTGGCAAAGACAAGACATGCCAGCTGATGATGCCTATGCACCTGCTTTTTAATAGCTTTCCAAATGTCATTTATCACAATATTTTATGGTGCAACCATGCAGTGAGCAGTGAGGCAGAATTGCTGGCAGGTGTAATTGCACAATAAAGAACAGCATAATAAATAGAACAATATGAAAATCATCTATCTATGTATCTATCTACCTCCAAACACGACCCTCTCCAGGAGGGACAACATGCTCTGCTCCCGGACTTCCCTCTTAATTTATGATTGTCGGCACCTGCGTTGAACAGGTTAATAATGGATAATAAAGGCGTTTATAAAGAGCGAAGTCCAGAAGCAGAGCATTCTGTCCCTCCTGGAGAGGGTCATTCTGGGAGATTATATATATATATATATATATATATATATATATATATACACATATATAGCTAGCAGAAGCACCCCAACAGTCCAGGTTTTAGGTATATCCATGGCTCAGCACAGATGGTTAAATCAAATTGACTAAGGTGCTAATTCAGTCACCTGTGGCCAAGCATAGATACATTTAAAACCAGGACCGTTGGGGTGCCTTGAGGACCGCGTTTGGTAACCTCTGAGATATAAATATAGATATTTAGTAAGAAGAAAGTTGCACATACAAACAAAATAATGGTACATTGGCAAGAAATAGTGTAAATTTATTTTTACTTTGCTTTAAATGTCAAGGGAATGGGTCTGCAAATTGTGTCACTCTTTACTTATGCACAGTTGCACGGTGGATAGCACAGTGACAGACGTCTACCCTACAAACCCGGTTATCCTCACCACTGACTGCAGCCCAGGCCAGAGAGAGACCCTTTTTTTTTTTTAAAGCCAGGGGGGTCTCTCAAAGCCAGTGCTACCGTATTTCACGCAGCACCGGCGCTAACAGACGGGTAAAATGGCGAAGTATGACTTGCGGGCTGCCCGGTTTAAAGATGGCGGCCTCCGCTTTCCGTCAGCCCTCCCCTCTGCACCTGAGCGTCCTCCCGTACAGCGCCAGGCTCCGCCCCCTGCACGCACACCCATCCGTCCATGACGTGTCTTCTGGTTCCGGTGTCCCGGTTCCGGCTCGTCCGCCTCGGTGTCTCCTGATGGCGGAGGTGCGCGCGGGTCCCGCCGCTTCCGGACCCGCTCCAGGTTCCGGTTCCGGTTCGGTGTCCCCGTCCCTGTCACCCCCTCTCCCAGCCGGTCCGAGTCCCGGTTCGGGATCTATCCCTCCGCTGCCGCCGGCCCCACCGCCACCTGGAACCGGCCCAGCTCCGCCCAGGGAGGGCTCCAGCAGCTCCTCGGGGTCCGCGTCCGGCTCAGCTCGGGAGGGCTGGCTCTTCAAATGGACCAATTACATCAAGGGCTACCAGAGGCGCTGGTTCGTGCTGAGCAATGGGCTGCTCTCATACTACCGGTAATGGCATGCTGTCACCCCGGTGTCCGGTGTACCCCTGTCACCCACTGCCCCTGTGCCCTGCACACCTGTCATCCCTGTGCCCTGCACACCTGTCATCCCTGTGCCCCTTTACCCACCCACTGCTCTGTCACACTGCCCAGCATACCCCTGTCACCCTTCATCTAGTGTCCTGTATACCCTTGCCATGTTATTACTGTCCACTATACCCCTACCTCACTGCCCAGCATACACTTGCCATCCGTGCCCAGCATACCTCTGCCATTCCTGTCACCCACTGCCCCTGTGCTCTATACACCCGTCATCCCTATGCCCCCTTACACACTGCCCAGCATACCTCTGTCATCCCTGTCACCCACTTCGTGGTGTAACCCTGTCACCCACTGCCCCGGTGCTCTGTACACCTGTCATCTCTGTGCCCCCTTTACCAATGCCCTGTCACACACATACACTTACCGTCCCCTGCCCCAGTGCCCACCATACTCTTGTCATCCTTCCTCTAGTGTCCTGTGTACCCCTGCCATGTCACCACTGCCCACTATACTCCTGTCACCTACTGCCCAGCATTTGCCTGTCACTTTCCCCTAGTGCCCAGTATACCCGGACACCCCTAACCCTAGTGCGCTACATACCTCTGCCATCCCTGTCACCAACCCCTAGAACCCTGTGTTCCCCTGCCACGTCACCACTGTCTAGCATATTCCTACCCCACTACCCAGCATACCCCTGCCATTCCTGTCACCCACTGCCCCAGTGCTCTGTAAGCCCCTGTCCCCCTCTCCCTAGTGCCCTGTCATCTTTGCTCCAGATACTCCTGCCATCCCTGTCACCCACTGTCCTGTGCCTAGTATACCCCTGTCATTACTGTCAACCCTCCCCCTAGTGCCCTGTATAATCCTGTCACCACCGCCTGAGATCCCGGTATGCTTGTGTCATCCAAATCATCTATTCCCTAGTTCCCTGTATACCCTTGCCACCCACTGCTCCTGTGCCCAGTATACACTTTCACCCCCTAACCCCGATGAGCAATGTACTGCTGTCATACTTCTGCATATATCCACTTCCACTGTCAACCCACACATGTGCCCAGTATACCCCTGTCACACCTGGTGTCTGATGCACACTCTGACCAATGTACTACTGTCGCACCATTTAGAGTGTGCATCTAGTGATTAGGGGCACCAAAGCCAGTGCTGACAGAAGCGCACTGCTCAAAGCATATTTCTGGTGATCAAGAGAAAATCTTGATCACCAGAAATATGCTTTGAGCAGTGCGCTTCTGTCAGCACTGGCTTTGGTGCCCCTAATCACTAGATGCACACTCATTGCTTTCACCCCTGGTGATAGCGTGCATTCTGCCATAACTGTGCCTGCATAATATAGTATCTAATGACTAAGAAGTGAGCACTGCTATCATTCTAACAAGCTTGCTGTTGCTAGTGGGTCCTATGCATACAGTATAGTCTTTAGGCAGTGAGCTGCTGTTATACAACTGTTATTAGGCATTGTACCATTAGCAAAACAACATATAAATGTTCTAAGGCAGTGGTTTACAAACTGTGTGCTGTGGCGCAGGGCACTTGCAGCGTGGCCACGGATGGTGGTCTAGTTCCTATACAATTATTTTTTTTATGGTCGATGTGATAGACAAAACCAGTGCCGGTGGCTGTAGGTCATAAATTATGTGGCCAAACGGAAGTAAATGTAATAAATGTTACAATAAATGCCCTCGGCTGACTGTGGACTGCGGTGGCCAGTAACACTTTCTGCTCTGCATATTTAGTGTGGATATTTGTGTTCACTCTAGCACCCTGCACTTGTCACAACCTGTGCAGTTCGTCTTTCCTGCTTGAGGCGTCGCTCTCTGCTCTGGTGCTTCTAGAACACTCTGGTCTTTATCTGAGTGCTGAGATACAGACCAGAGTACTCTAGAAGCACCAGTGCAGAGAGCGGCATCCCAGGCAGGAAAAATGAACTGCATGGTTTGTGCTGGGTGCTAGAATGAACACGGTTCCGGTATGAATGGTCGACCATGTTATGGTCGACAGTCATTAGGTCGACCACTATTGGTCGACATGGAAACATGGTCGACACATTAAAATGGTCGACACATGAAAAGGTCAACATGAGGGTTTTTTTTAATAGTTTTTTTGGTGTCGTTTTTTGCGTAAAGTGACTGTTAACCCCAATTAGTGCACCGCGTCCCCTCGCATGGCTCGCTTCGCTCGCCATGCTTCGGGCATGGAGCCTTCACTTCGCTTGGCACAGATTACCGTTCCAATCGTAGTCCACGTGGATCGTAAAGTATGGAAAAGTTCCCCAAAAGAAAAAAAAGTTAAAAAACTCATGTCGACCTTTCATGTGTCGACCATGTCAATGTCGACCAATAGTGGTCGAACTAATGACTGTCGACCATAACATGGTCGACCATCTGAACGGATACCAATGAACACTAGGTATATCAACAAACTGTCAACCAACACTTCATATATTAAATGAATACAAACAAAGTGGGGCTGATGCTAAGATGAGATATTACTTGGGAAGTGATTGCCATCTCCTGGTATCTGGTGGGTAACGTTATGCTTTAATGAAATAAAAGATAGGTTGCCATCCGTATAGAATTGCCAATTTCCAGCTTCAGTATTACAGAACTGCTTACAAATTGATTTACGTGTACCGTACCAGGCCATCTGATAATGGCCCCAATTTAATTTGCAGGGACAGTGTGATGTTTTTGGAGAACTGTCCATGACCCCGTCAGTTATTTTTCTTTTACTGTTTTTTTTTATTTTTTATAAAGCTTCATAGATACATAGCATCAGTTCCGGGTTTATATATATATATATATACACACATATATATACAGGTTGAGTATCCCTTATCCAAAATGCTTGGGACCAGAGGTATTTTGGATATCGGATTTTCTCTGACGTCCTAGTGGATGCTGGGGACTCCGTAAGTACCATGGGGAATAGCGGCTACGCAGGAGACTGGGCACAAAAGTAAAGCTTTAGAACTACCTGGTGTGCACTGGCTCCTCCCCCTATGACCCTCCTCCAAGCCTCAGTTAGATTTTTGTGCCCGAACGAGAAGGGTGCACACTAGGTGGCTCTCCTGAGCTGCTTAGTGAAAAGTTTAGTTTTAGGTTTTTTATGTTCAGTGAGACCTGCTGGCAACAGGCTCACTGCATCGAGGGACTAAGGGGAGAAGAAGCGAACTCACCTGCGTGCAGAGTGGATTGGGCTTCTTAGGCTACTGGACATTAGCTCCAGAGGGACGATCACAGGCCCAGCCATGGATGGGTCCCAGAGCCGCGCCGCCGGCCCCCTTACAGAGCCAGAAGACAGAAGAGGTCCGGGAAATCGGCTGCAGAAGACGTCCTGTCTTCAATAAGGTAGCGCACAGCACCGCAGCTGTGCGCCATTGCTCTCAGCACACTTCACACTCCGGTCACTGAGGGTGCAGGGCGCTGGGGGGGGGCGCCCTGAGACGCAATAAAAACACCTTAGATGGCGAAAAATACATCACATATAGCTCCTGGGCTATATGGATGCATTTAACCCCTGCCAGTTTTTTCCTTAAAAAAGCGGGAGAAAGGCCGCCGAGAAGGGAGCGGAGCCTATCTCCTCAACACACAAGCGCCATTTTCCCTCACAGCTCCGTTGGAGGGAAGCTCCCTGGCTCTCCCCTGCAGTCACTACACTACAGAAAGGGTTAAAAAAGAGAGGGGGGCACTAATTACGCGCAGTATTAAAAATACAGCAGCTATAAGGGGAAAAACACTTATATAAGGTTATCCCTGTATATATATAGCGCTCTGGTGTGTGCTGGCAAACTCTCCCTCTGTCTCCCCAAAGGGCTAGTGGGGTCCTGTCCTCTATCAGAGCATTCCCTGTGTGTGTGCTGTGTGTCGGTACGTTTGTGTCGACATGTATGAGGAGAAAAATGATGTGGAGACGGAGCAGATTGCCTGTAATAGTGATGTCACCCCCTAGGGGGTCGACACCTGAGTGGATGAACTGTTGGAAGGAATTACGTGACAGTGTCAGCTCTGTATAAAAGACAGTGGTTGACATGAGACAGCCGGCTACTCAGCTTGTGCCTGTCCAGACGTCTCATAGGCCGTCAGGGGCTATAAAGCGCCCGTTACCTCAGATGGCAGATATAGACGCCGACACGGATACTGACTCCAGTGTCGACGGTGAAGAGACAAATGTGACTTCCAGTAGGGCCACACGTTACATGATTGAGGCAATGAAAAATGTTTTACACATTTCTGATAATACGAGTACCACCAAAAAGGGGTATTATGTTCGGTGAGGAAAAACTACCTGTAGTTTTCCTGAATCTGAGAAATTAAATGAGGTGTGTGATGATGCGTGGGTTTCCCCCGATAACAACTGATAATTTCTAAAATGTTATTGGCATTATATCCTTTCCCGCCAGAGGTTAGGGTGCGTTGGGAAACACCCCCTAGGGTGGATAAAGCGCTCACACGCTTGTAAGAACAAGGGCTCTACCCTCTCCTGAGATGGCCGCCCTTAAGGATCCTGCTGATAGAAAGCAGGAGGGTATCCTAAAATGTATTTACACACATACTGGTGTTATACTGCGACCAGCAATCGCCTCAGCCTGGATGTGCAGTGCTGGGTTGGCGTGGTCGGATTCCCTGACTGAAAATATTGATACCCTAGATAGGGACAGTATATTATTGCCTATAGAGCATTTTAAAAGATGCATTTCTATATATGCGTGATGCACAGCGGAATATTTGCCGACTGGCATCAAGTCTAAGTGTGTTGTCCATTTCTGCCAGTAGAGGGTTATGGACACGACAGTGGTCAGGTGATGCGGATTCCAAACGGCATTTGGAAGTATTGCCTTATTAAGGGGAGGAGTTATTTGGGGTCGGTCTTTCAGACCTGGTGGCCACGGCAACAGCTGGGAAATCCATGTTTGTACCCCAGGTCGCCTCTCAACAGGAGAGGAAAAAGGCTGCAGAAATCAGCCAGTTCCCAGGAACAGAAGCCCTCTCCCGCCTCTGCCAAGCCCTCAGTATGGCGCTGGGGCTTTACAAGCAGAATCAGGCACGGTGGGGGCCCGTCTCAATGAATTTCAGCGCGCAGTGGGCTCACTCGCAATTAGACCCCTGGATCCTTCAGGTGATATCTCAGGGGTACAAATTGGAATTCGAGACGTCTCCCCCTCGCCGTTTCCTAAAGTCGGCTTTACCGATGTCTCCCTCTGAAAGGGAGGCAGTTTTGGAAGCCATTCACAAGCTGTATTCCCAGCAGGTGATAATCAAGGTACCCCTCCTGCAACAGGGAACGGGGTATTATTCCACACTGTTGTGGTACCGAAGCTGGACGGCTCGGTGAGACCGATTCTAAATCTAAAAATCTTGAACACTTACATACGGAGGTTCAAATTCAAGATTGAGTCACTCAGAGCAGTGATTGCGAACCTGGAAGAAGGGGACTACATGATGTCTCGGGACATCAAGGATGCTTACCTTCATGTCCCAATTTACCCTTCTCACCAAGGGTACCTCAGGTTTGTGGTACAGAACTGTCACTATCAGTTTCAGACGCTGCCGTATGGATGGTCCACGGCACCCCGGGTCTTTACCAAGGTAATGGCCGAAATGATGATACTCTTTCGAAGGAAAGGAATTTTAGTTATCCCTTACTTGGACGATTCCCTGATAAGGGTAAGATCCAGGGAACAGTTGGAGGTCGGTGTAGCACTATCTCAGGTAGTGTTGCGGCAGCACGATTGGATTCTCAATATTCCAAAATCGCAGCTGATTCCGACGACTCGTCTTCTGTTCCTAGGGATGATCCTGGACACAGTCCAGAAAAAGGTGTTTCTCCTGGAGGAGAAAGTCAGGGAGTTATCCGAGCTAGTCGGGAACCTCCTATAACCGAGCCAAGTCTCAGTACATCAATGAAGGGGTTCTGGGAAAAATGGTGGCTTCCTACGAAGCAATCCCATTCGGCAGATTCCACGCAAGAACTTTCCAGTGGGACCTGCTGGACAAATGGTCCGGGTCGCATCTTCAGATGCATCAGCGGATAACCCTGTCACCAAGCACAAGGGTGTCTCTCCTGTGGTGGTTGCAGAGTACTCATCTTCTAGAGGGCCGCAGATTCGACATTCAGGACTGGGTCCTGGTGACCACGGATGCCAGCCTGCGAGGCTGGGGAGCAGTCACACAGGGAAGGAATTTCCAGAGCTTATGGTCAAGCCTGGAGACATCACTTCACATAAATATCCTGAAGCTAAGGGCCATTTACAATGCTCTAAGCTCAGCAAGACCTCTGCTTCAAGGTCACCCGGAGTTGATCCATTCGGACAACATCACGGCAGTCACCCACGTAAACAGACAGGGTGACACAAGAAGCAGGAGGGCAAGGCAGAAGCTGCAAGGATTCTTCGCTGGGCGGAAAATCATGTGATAGCACTGTCAGCAGTATTCATTCCGGGAGTGGACAACTGGGAAGCAGACTTCCTCAGCAGACACGACCCCCACCCGGGAGAGTGGGGACTTCACCCAGAAGTCTTCCACATGTTTATAAAACTCGACAAGTATTGCGCCAGGTCAAGGGACCCTCAGGCAATAGCTGTAGACGCTCTGGTAACACAGTGGGTGTACCAGTCAGTGTATGTGTTCCCTCCTCTGCCTCTCATACCCAAGGTACTGAGAATTATAAGATGGAGAGGAGTAAGCACTATATTCGTGGCTCCGGATTGGCCAAGAAGGACTTGGTAACCGGAACTTCAAGAGATGCTCACGGAGTATCCGTGGCCTCTACCTCTAAGAAGGGACCTGCTCCAGCAAGGACCCTGTCTGTTCCAAGACTTACCGCGGCTGCGTTTGACGGCATGGCGGTTGAACGCCGGATCCTGAAGGAGAAAGGCATTCCGGATGAAGTCATTCCTATCCTTATCAAAGCCAGGAAAGATATAACCGCAAAACATTATCACCGCATTTGGCGAAAATATGTTGCGTGGTGCGAGGCCAGTAAGGCCCCGACGGAGGAATTTCAACTAGGTCGATTCCTACATTTCCTGCAAACAGGAGTGTCTATGGGCCTGAAATGGGGGTCCATTAAGGTTCAAATTTCGGCCCTGTCAATTTTCTTCCAAAAAGAACTAGCTTCAGTCCCTGAAGTTCAGACGTTTGTGAAAGGGGTACTGTATATACAGCCTCCTTTTGTGCCTCCAGTGGCACCATTGGGATCTAAATGTAGTTTTTGGGTTCCAAAAGTCACATTGGTTTGAACCACTTAAATATGTGAAGTTAAAATATCTCACATGGAAAGTGGTCATGCTGTTGGCCCTGGCCTGGGCCAGGTGCGTGTCAGAATTGGCGGCTTTATCCTGTAAAAGCCCTCATCTGATTTTCCATTCGGACAGGGCGGAATTGAGGACTTGTCCTCAGTTTCTCCCTAAGGTGGTTTTCAGCGTTTCACCTGAATCAACCTATTGTGGTGCCTGCGGCTACTAGGGACTTGGAGGACTCCAAGTTGCTAGACGTTGTCAGGGCCCTGGAAATATAGGTTTCCAGGACGGCTGGAGTCAGAAAATCTGACTCGTTGTTTATTCTGTATGCACCCAACAAGCTGGGTGCTCCTGCTTCTAAGCAGACTATTGCTCGTTGGATTTGTAGTACAATTCAGCTTGCACATTCTGTGGCAGGCCTGCCACAGCCAAAATCTGTAAAAGCCCATTCCACAAGGAAGGTGGGCTCATCTTGGGCGGCTGCCCGAGGGGTCTCGGCTTTACAACTTTGCCGAGCAGCTACTTGGTCAGGAGCAAATACGTTTGTAAAATTCTACAAATTTGATACCCTGGCTGAGGAGGACCTGGAGTTCTCTCATTTGGTGCTGCAGAGTCATCCGCACTCTCCCGCCCGTTTGGGAGCTTTGGTATAATCCCCATGGTCCTTACGGAGTCCCCAGCATCCACTAGGACGTCAGAGAAAATAAGAATTTACTTACCGATAATTCTATTTCTCGTAGTCCGTAGTGGATGCTGGGCGCCCATCCCAAGTGCGGATTGTCTGCAATACTGGTACATAGTTATTGTTACCAAAAAATCGGGTTATTGCTGTAGTGAGCCATCTTTTCTAGAGGCTCCTCTGTTATCATGCTGTTAACTGGGTTTAGATCACAAGTTATATGGTGTGGCTGGTATGAGTCTTACCCGGGATTCAAAATCCTTCCTTATTGTGTACGCTCGTCCGGGCACAGTATCCTAACTGAGGCTTGGAGGAGGGTCATAGGGGGAGGAGCCAGTGCACACCAGGTAGTTCTAAAGCTTTACTTTTGTGCCCAGTCTCCTGCGGAGCCGCTATTCCCCATGGTCCTTACGGAGTCCCCAGCATCCACTACGGACTACGAGAAATAGAATTATCGGTAAGTAAATTCTTATTTTTCCGTATTTTAAAATAATAATTGCATACCATAATGAGAGATCATGGTGATGGGACCTAAATCTAAGCACAGAATGCATTTATGTTTCATATACACCTTATACACACAGCCTGAGGGCAATTTTAGCCAATATTTTTTATAACTTTGTGCATTAAACAAAGTGTACGTACATTCACACAATTCATTTATGTTTCATATACACCTTATACACACAGCCTAAAGGTCATTTAATACAGTATTTTTAATAACTTTGTGTATTAAACAAAGTTTGTGTACATTGAGCCATCAAAAAACAAAGATTTCACTATCTCACTCACTCAAAAAAGTCCGTATTTCGGAATATTCCGTATTTCGGAATATATGGATATGGGATACTCAACCTGTATATATAAGTTTGTAATGGAAATAATTTTATTTTTTCCTGGTTCTGTGTGATAATTTACGATACTGTTCAGTAGCCTTGTCAAGCAGTGGATGAGTAGTTGTCCGGCCACCGGCTGCAAAAGCCTCATGAAGTTCTCTGCTGTATATGCAGTACTGATGGTGTGTCCCATGGTGTGAATAGTAGCGATGATTGAGGAGGAGTGTTTGCTGACCACACTTGTCAGTGATAATACATTGTGTGTTCTGACTGATCACTGACGGCTAGTGGAGACCACATGTCACTTTGTGCCATTGACAGCAAAATGTTTTCGCATTGCAGCTGTACACAGAATCAGTCCATACAGTAACTGCCACTCTCTACTGAGAAATACTATATGAAGCAGCATGTACTTTTGTTTTCCCACTTTTTTAAAGCCCCCATCACACACACTCACACACTCAATAATGTGATCAGAACTTTACCTGTGGGTTACAGTCTCCATTCTGTAAACATTGACTTGTGTAAAGTGCATATTGGGATATAACAAGTAGCTTCTGACTTTAATGGTGATATACAAGATCCGTAGCAAGGCCAGATACGCTATGCTTCTATAGTGACTGGAAAACATTTGTGACTTATTAGATACAAGCGCTCACTGACAATGCATGAGATACCGCTGCCAAAATGGTTTGTACATTTTTCTTTTTATCCTGGAGCTATTAGACCAGTTCTTGTGTGATGGGAAGCGGTGGTTAGCACTCCAGCTTTAGGACGGCGTCTGCTAAAGACGTGTCCATTCACTTTTATTTTTTTATTCAATTTCTATCGTCTAAGCGATATGATATACAAAACTTGTTATTCTTTTGGCTGTGTATCGAAAACATTATTTTTTTGTTGGTATAAATAATAAGCCCACCTTTCTGGATTCTTTATATTTTGTTACTAAGAGGGGCATAACTTACTTAAGGGTCTATTTACTAAGCCTTGGATGGAGATAAAGTCAACGGAGATAAAGGACCAGCCAATCAGCTCCTGTCATTTTTGAAACCCAGCCTGTGACATGGCAGTTAGGAGCTGATTGGATGGTACTTTCTCTCTCCTCTTTATCTGCATCCGAGCCTTAGTAAATAGACCCCTAAATCACAGCTTGATACATCAGCCCCCATAGTTTCCGATCTGTTTTCTGTGTGTCACGTGGGCAGATTTGTTCTTGTATGTGTAAAACAGGTAAATCTCACATTGGCACATCCCATGAAATTGTATCTGCAGAGCAAATCTGTGCCGTCCTAGAGCCACAGTTAGGTGGAGGATTGTTACCCTCTGATCGGAATGCTGCAATATTGTAACAGCAAAGTAACAGTAGCGCTGGTGGCTGGCTGATTTTAGTGTAGGGAGTAGGAGGGGTGGTATTCAGTATGCCGGCTGTTGGGATCCCGGCGCTCAGTATACCAATGCCGGAATCCCAACACCCAGTATATCGACACTTGGCATACCGACAACTATTTTCCCACTTGGGGGTCCACGACTCCCCTGGAGGGAGAATAAATAGCTATGCGCGCCACCATGCCCTCAAGGGGCTCATTTGCGCAGCGAGCCCGCAAGGGGCTCATTTGCGCTCACCAGCTGCTGGCGGTCGGGATCCAGACACCGGTACGCTGGGCGCCGGGATCCCGGCCGCCGGCATAACATACTACACCCAGTAGGAGACCTGTATTCTTTTCTACAGCAGCTCTATAATTGTTGTTGGAAGTTAAAGGGCATACACACGTTGAGATTTGTGCTTAACTTTTGTGCTAAGCGATTTAGACTATACGATTTACCTTGAACTTCCCGGTGTCTAGATCACCCATACACACGTAGCGATGTGTGCTAAGCCATTTGTGCTAAGCCAAAAAAACCAAAAACATTATTTTAAATAGTGGTTCAGGTGACGTAGCTTGCTGTTGCTCATTCTGTGCACACAGAGCGATTTAAACTCACCTGCGAAGAGATCTGACTAGATTTTGACTGCATGCACACAAGATCTAAGACTGCGATGTCGGCGCGTGGGACCGCGCATTGCCATTGCGATGGGGTGTACACACGGAGTGATTTGTGCTCAATTACTAAACCATCTAGACAGACTGCTTAGAAAACAGGAAAAAATCGCCCCGTGTGTATGCCCCATTACAGGCGCTAACATAATTAAATTAGAGCATTAGAAAAATAAGAAGAAAAACTTATAAATTAGGAATTTACCTGGAAATGTCTGGCATTCACTTTAAGTTTTATGAACTAGTTTTAATAGTAAAGAGGCATGTTAATTAGAGATGAGCGCCTGAAATTTTTCGGGTTTTGGGTTCGGTTCCGCGGCCGTGTTTTGGGTTCGACCGCGTTTTGGCAAAACCTCACCGAATTTTTTTTGTCGGATTCGGGTGTGTTTTGGATTCGGGTGTTTTTTTAAAAAAACACTAAAAAACAGCTTAAATCATAGAATTTGGGGGTCATTTTGATCCCATATTATTATTAACCTCAAAAACCATAATTTCCACTCATTTTCAGTCTATTCTGAATACCTCACACCTCACAATATTATTTTTAGTCCTAAAATTTGCACCAAGGTCGCTGGATGACTAAGCTAAGCGACACTAGTGGCCGACACAAACACCTGGCCCATCTAGGAGTGGCACTGCAGTGTCACGCAGGATGTCCCTTCCAAAAAACCCTCCCCAATCAGCACATGACGCAAAGAAAAAAAGAGGCGCAATGAGGTAGCTGACTGTGTGAGTAAGATAAGCGACCCTAGTGGCCGACACAAACACCGGGCCCATTTAGGAGTGGCACTGCAGTGTCACGCAGGATGTCCCTTCCAAAAAACCCTCCCCAATCAGCACATGACGCAAAGAAAAAAAGAGGCGCAATGAGGTAGCTGACTGTGTGAGTAAGATTAGCGACCCTAGTGGCCGACACAAACACCGGGCCCATTTAGGAGTGGCACTGCAGTGTCACGCAGGATGTCCCTTCCAAAAAACCCTCCCCAATCAGCACATGACGCAAAGAAAAAAAGAGGCGCAATGAGGTAGCTGACTGTGTGAGTAAGATTAGCGACCCTAGTGGCCGACACAAACACCGGGCCCATTTAGGAGTGGCACTGCAGTGTCACGCAGGATGTCCCTTCCAAAAAACCCTCCCCAATCAGCACATGACGCAAAGAAAAAAAGAGGCGCAATGAGGTAGCTGACTGTGTGAGTAAGATTAGCGACCCTAGTGGCCGACACAAACACCGGGCCCATTTAGGAGTGGCACTGCAGTGTCACGCAGGATGTCCCTTCCAAAAAACCCTCCCCAAACAGCACATGACGCAAAGAAAAATAAAAGAAAAAAGAGGTGCAAGATGGAATTGTCCTTGGGCCCTCCCACCCACCCTTATGTTGTATAAACAAAACAGGACATGCACACTTTAACCAACCCATCATTTCAGTGACAGGGTCTGCCACACGACTGTGACTGATATGACGGGTTGGTTTGGACCCCCCCCAAAAAAGAAGCAATTAATCTCTCCTTGCACAAACTGGCTCTACAGAGGCAAGATGTCCACCTCATCATCACCCTCCGATATATCACCGTGTACATCCCCCTCCTCACAGATTATCAATTCGTCCCCACTGGAATCCACCATCTCAGCTCCCTGTGTACTTTGTGGAGGCAATTGCTGCTGGTCAGTGTCTCCGCGGAGGAATTGATTATAATTCATTTTAATGAACATCATCTTCTCCACATTTTCTGGATGTAACCTCGTACGCCGATTGCTGACAAGGTGAGCGGCGGCACTAAACACTCTTTCGGAGTACACACTTGTGGGAGGGCAACTTAGATAGAATAAAGCCAGTTTGTGCAATGGCCTCCAAATTGCCTCTTTTTCCTGCCAGTATAAGTATGGACTGTGTGACGTGCCTACTTGGATGCGGTCACTCATATAATCCTCCACCATTCTTTCAATGGTGAGAGAATCATATGCAGTGACAGTAGACATGTCCGTAATCGTTGTCAGGTCCTTCAGTCCGGACCAGATGTCAGCATCAGCAGTCGCTCCAGACTGCCCTGCATCACCGCCAGCGGGTGGGCTCGGAATTCTGAGCCTTTTCCTCGCACCCCCAGTTGCGGGAGAATGTGAAGGAGGAGATGTTGACAGGTCGCGTTCCGCTTGACTTGACAATTTTCTCACCAGCAGGTCTTTCAACCCCAGCAGACTTGTGTCTGCCGGAAAGAGAGATCCAAGGTAGGCTTTAAATCTAGGATCGAGCACGGTGGCCAAAATGTAGTGCTCTGATTTCAACAGATTGACCACCCGTGAATCCTTGTTAAGCGAATTAAGGGCTCCATCCACAAGTCCCACATGCCTAGCGGAATCGCTCCGTGTTAGCTCCTCCTTCAATGTCTCCAGCTTCTTCTGCAAAAGCCTGATGAGGGGAATGACCTGACTCAGGCTGGCAGTGTCTGAACTGACTTCACGTGTGGCAAGTTCAAAGGGCATCAGAACCTTGCACAACGTTGAAATCATTCTCCACTGCGCTTGAGACAGGTGCATTCCACCTCCTATATCGTGCTCAATTGTATAGGCTTGAATGGCCTTTTGCTGCTCCTCCAACCTCTGAAGCATATAGAGGGTTGAATTCCACCTCGTTACCACTTCTTGCTTCAGATGATGGCAGGGCAGGTTCAGTAGTTTTTGGTGGTGCTCCAGTCTTCTGTACGTGGTGCCTGTACGCCGAAAGTGTCCCGCAATTTTTCTGGCCACCGACAGCATCTCTTGCACGCCCCTGTCGTTTTTTAAATAATTCTGCACCACCAAATTCAAGGTATGTGCAAAACATGGGACGTGCTGGAATTTGCCCATATTTAATGCACACACAATATTGCTGGCGTTGTCCGATGCCACAAATCCACAGGAGAGTCCAATTGGGGTAAGCCATTCCGCGATGATCTTCCTCAGTTGCCGTAAGAGGTTTTCAGCTGTGTGCGTATTCTGGAAACCGGTGATACAAAGCGTAGCCTGCCTAGGAAAGAGTTGGCGTTTGCGAGATGCTGCTACTGGTGCCGCCGCTGCTGTTCTTGCGGCGGGAGTCCATACATCTACCCAGTGGGCTGTCACAGTCATATAGTCCTGACCCTGCCCTGCTCCACTTGTCCACATGTCCGTGGTTAAGTGGACATTGGGTACAGCTGCATTTTTTAGGACACTGGTGACTCTTTTTCTGAGGTCTGTGTAAATTTTCGGTATCGCCTGCCTAGAGAAATGGAACCTAGATGGTATTTGGTACCGGGGACACAGTACCTCCAACAAGTCTCTAGTTGGCTCTGCAGTAATGATGGATACCGGAACCACGGTTCTCACCACCCAGGATGCCAAGGCCTCAGTTATCCGCTTTGCAGTAGGATGACTGCTGTGATATTTCATCTTCCTCGCAAAGGACTGTTGGACAGTCAATTGCTTGGTGGAAGTAGTAAAAGTGGTCTTACGACTTCCCCTCTGGGATGACCATCGACTCCCAGCAGCAACAACAGCAGCGCCAGCAGCAGTAGGCGTTACACGCAAGGATGCATCGGAGGAATCCCAGGCAGGAGAGGAATCGTCAGAATTGCCAGTGACATGGCCTGCAGGACTATTGGCATTCCTGGGGAAGGAGGAAATTGACACTGAGGGAGTTGGTGGGGTGGTTTGCGTGAGCTTGGTTACAAGAGGAAGGGATTTACTGGTCAGTGGACTGCTTCCGCTGTCACCCAAAGTTTTTGAACTTGTCACTGTCTTATTATGAATGCGCTGCAGGTGACGTATAAGGGAGGATGTTCCGAGGTGGTTAACGTCCTTACCCCTACTTATTACAGCTTGACAAAGGGAACACACGGCTTGACACCTGTTGTCCGCATTTCTGTTGAAATACCTCCACACCGAAGAGCTGATTTTTTTTTTGGTATTTTCACCTGGCATGTCAACGGCCATATTCCTCCCACCGGCAACAGGTGTCTCCCCGGGTGCCTGACTTAAACAAACCACCTCACCATCAGAATCCTCCTGGTCAATTTCCTCCCCAGCGCCAGCAACACCCATATCCTCCTCATCCTGGTGTACTTCAACACTGACATCTTCAATCTGACTATCAGGAACTGGACTGCGGGTGCTCCTTCCAGCACTTGCAGGGGGCGTGCAAATGGTGGAAGGCGCATGCTCTTCATGTCCAGTGTTGGGAAGGTCAGGCATCGCAACCGACACAATTGGACTCTCCTTGTGGATTTGGGATTTCGAAGAATGCACAGTTCTTTGCTGTGCTTTTGCCAGCTTGAGTCTTTTCATTTTTCTAGCGAGAGGCTGAGTGCTTCCATCCTCATGTGAAGCTGAACCACTAGCCATGAACATAGGCCAGGGCCTCAGCCGTTCCTTGCCACTCCGTGTGGTAAATGGCATATTGGCAAGTTTACGCTTCTCCTCCGACAATTTTATTTTAGGTTTTGGAGTCCTTTTTTTACTGATATTTGGTGTTTTGGATTTGACATGCTCTGTACTATGACATTGGGCATCGGCCTTGGCAGACGACGTTGCTGGCATTTCATCGTCTCGGCCATGACTAGTGGCAGCAGCTTCAGCACGAGGTGGAAGTGGATCTTGATCTTTCCCTAATTTTGGAACCTCAACATTTTTGTTCTCCATATTTTAATAGGCACAACTAAAAGGCACCTCAGGTAAACAATGGAGATGGATGGATACTAGTATACAATTATGGACGGACTGCCGAGTGCCGACACAGAGGTAGCCACAGCCGTGAACTACCGTACTGTACTGTGTCTGCTGCTAATATAGACTGGTTGATAAAGAGATGTCATAGTATGTATGTATGTATGAAGAAGAAAGAAAAAAAAAACCACGGTTAGGTGGTATACAATTATGGACGGACTGCCGAGTGCCGACACAGAGGTAGCCACAGCCGTGAACTACCGTACTGTACTGTGTCTGCTGCTAATATAGACTGGTTGATAAAGAGATGTCGTAGTATGTATGTATGAAGAAGAAAGAAAAAAAAAACCACGGTTAGGTGGTATACAATTATGAACGGACTGCCGAGTGCCGACACAGAGGTAGCCACAGCCGTGAACTACCGTACTGTACTGTGTCTGCTGCTAATATAGACTGGTTGATAAAGAGATGTAGTAGTATGTATGTATAAAGAAGAAAGAAAAAAAAAACACGGGTAGGTGGTATACAATTATGGACGGACTGCCGAGTGCCGACACAGAGGTAGCCACAGCCGTGAACTACCGTACTGTACTGTGTCTGCTGCTAATATAGACTGGTTGATAAAGAGATGTCGTAGTATGTATGTATAAAGAAGAAAGAAAAAAAAACCACGGTTAGGTGGTATACAATTATGGACGGACTGCCGAGTGCCGACACAGAGGTAGCCACAGCCGTGAACTACCGTACTGTACTGTGTCTGCTCCTAATATAGACTGGTTGATAAAGAGATGTCGTAGTATGTATGTATGAAGAAGAAAGAAAAAAAAAACCACGGTTAGGTGGTATACAATTATGGACGGACTGCCGAGTGCCGACACAGAGGTAGCCACAGCCGTGAACTACCGTACTGTACTGTGTCTGCTGCTAATATAGACTGGTTGATAAAGAGATGTCGTAGTATGTATGTATAAAGAAGAAAGAAAAAAAAACCACGGTTAGGTGGTATACAATTATGGACGGACTGCCGAGTGCCGACACAGAGGTAGCCACAGCCGTGAACTACCGTACTGTACTGTGTCTGCTGCTAATATAGACTGGTTGATAAAGAGATGTAGTAGTATGTATGTATAAAGAAGAAAGAAAAAAAAACCACGGGTAGGTGGTATACAATTATGGATGGACTGCCGAGTGCCGACACAGAGGTAGCTACAGCCGTGAACTACCGTACTGTGTCTGCTGCGACTGGATGATAAATAATGATATAAAAAATATATATATATCACTACTGCAGCCGGACAGGTATATATATTATATAATGACGGACCTGCTGGACACTGTCTGTCAGCAGAATGAGTTTTTTATAGAATAAAAAAAAAAACACCACACAAGTGAAGTCACACGACGAGTGTTTAACTTTTTCAGGCAATCACAATATAGTATACTACTAACTATACTGGTGGTCAGTGTGGTCAGGTCACTGGTCAGTCACACTGGCAGTGGCACTCCTGCAGCAAAAGTGTGCACTGTTTAATTTTAATATAATATGTACTCCTGGCTCCTGCTATAACCTATAACTGGCACTGCAGTGCTCCCCAGTCTCCCCCACAATTATAAGCTGTGTGAGCTGAGCACAGTCAGATATATAATATATACATAGATGATGCAGCACACTGGGCTGAGCAGTGCACACAGATATGGTATGTGACTGTCTTGTACTCCTGGCTCCTGCTATAACCTATAACTGGCACTGCAGTGCTCCCCAGTCTCCCCCACAATTATAAGCTGTGTGAGCTGAGCACAGTCAGATATATAATATATACATAGATGATGCAGGCATGCAGCACACTGGGCTGAGCAGTGCACACAGATATGGTATGTGACTGAGTCACTGTGTGTACCGTTTTTTTCAGGCAGAGAACGGATATATTAAATAAAACAACTGCACTGCTGGTGGTCACTGTGGTCAGTCACTAAACTCTGCACTCTCTTCTACAGTATCAGCCTCAGGTCAATCTCTCTCTCTCTCTCTCCTAATCTAAATGGAGAGGACGCCAGCCACGTCCTCTCCCTATCAATCTCAATGCACGTGTGAAAATGGCGGCGACGCGCGGCTCCTTATATAGAATCCGAGTCTCGCGAGAATCCGACAGCGTCATGATGACGTTCGGGCGCGCTCGGGTTAACCGAGCAAGGCGGGAAGATCCGAGTCGCTCGGACCCGTGAAAAAAACCATGAAGTTCGTGCGGGTTCGGATTCAGAGAAACCGAACCCGCTCATCTCTAATGTTAATCAGCATAGCAGTGGATTTGTAGACGCATTCCCACTAAATACTGAAGCAACTGTATCGTTTTCACAGTTTACATAGGCAACCGCAGGGGGGCTTTCCGGTTGCCTGGAAACCCCCCTCCTCTTGGCAATTGGCTCAAATCATGACAATTGCAATGGTATATAATACAATTACTAGAGCTGCTGCCACATCATGTAATTTAAGCTGCTGCACATGCCCTGGGGTAAAAGCTGCTTCTGCTTCTGAGGCCTCAATCAGTGCATTTGACCAGAGAGTAGCTACCAAGAAGAAGAGACAGGAGCTTTACCATGAGGTGGGAGAATGTGTGCTTAGAAAGTGCAGTACTGGTTCTATTATGTTTGTGTATTTATTTATTATGTTTAACCTTTTCCTGACCACTTACAGTATCTTATTTATATAAAATGTTTGATACAGCCTGTACTATAGACCATCTATAGTGTTAAATATTAATATTGTATTCTATGTTCCGCAGAGTGGGAGTTTATTGCATTTGGAAACCCGCTTCTAGAAATTCTGCGTTTGCCACTGCTGTACTTCCTTGTTTGTGGACGTTACCTGCCTCTAGTTTTTCTGCTCATAAATGGGCCCGAAGTCAGGAAAGTTGATAGCTATTGGTAATACGGCATGTAAATATGTTATATTTATTGTGAGCATAAGGAGATAGTAAGGTATCTGCTACAGATTAGATGCAAAACACACAGATTAAACATGGACATCACAAAATGCACAAGACCAGGCAGCCGTTTATCTGAATGAATTCCACTGTAACTGCTTAATGCGTTTGTTACACAAATATCTGGTTATTACAAGGGTGACCAGTCAGCTATACATCCCAGTAACCGCTTCATGTAACCTAAGGCGCAGTGGAATACACTGTGTTCTTTGCCAGCAAAGGAACCCCCTTCCCTAAACGCAAGGGGTTTTATTCTGAATTAATTATACTACGCTGTGTTTACGTTTTAATGTGTTAATAAACATAAAGGGAATTTGGCAAGAATCAGAAGAAAAGGAAGACCACGGTGTATTCCACTGTGATATATAAATCTCTCTCTCTCTCGTTCTCTTACACTGGTATTGGGAGGGATTATTTATTTTCCTTTTGGGTTTAGTTTGCGCTATTTTCTCTCACGTCCTAGGGGATGCTGGGGACTCCGTAAGGACCATGGGGTATAGACGGGCTCCGCAGGAGATATGGGCAATATAAAGAACTTTAGAATGGGTGTGCACTGCCTCCTCCCTCTAGGCCCCTCCTCCAGACCTCAGTTAGATCCTGTGTCCAAAGGAGATTGGGTGCATTACAGGGGAGCTCTCCTGAGTTTCTCTGATAAAATAATTTTGTTAGGTTTTTTATTTTCAGGGAGCACTGCTGGCAACAGGCTCCCTGCATCGTGGGACTGAGGAGAGAGAAGCAGACCTACTTAAGTGATAGGCTCTGCTTCTTAGGCTACTGGACACCATTAGCTCCAGAGGGAGCCGGAACGCAGGTCTCCCCTCGCTGTTCGTCCCAGAGCCGCGCCACCGTCCTCCTTGCAGAGCCGGAAGATAGAAGCCGGGAGAGTATAAGAAGAAAAGAAGACTTCAAGGCGGCAGAAGACTTCAGATCTTCACTGAGGTAAGCACGCAGCGGTAACGCTGCGTGCCATTGCTCCCACACTACACACACTAGCGGGCACTGATGGGTGCAGGGCGCAGGGGGGGCGCCCTGGGCAGCAATAAAAACCTCTAAATCTGGCATTATAAGGTTAGACACTGCGGAGGCAGTAATTCTATAAATCCCCCGCCAGTTTTGTGATACTTTGAGCGGGACCGAAGCCCGCCGCTGGAGGGGGCGGAGCTTGGTCCTCAGCATTAACCAGCGCCATTTTCTCCACAGAGATCTGCAGAGAAGCTGGCTCCCCGGTCTCTCCCCTGCTGAACACGGTGACACAGGGCTGAAAAGAGGAGGGGGGGGGGGTACTTGTAAGGCGCAGTGAGTGTATTAACACAGTGATTAAGATAAAAGCGCTATTATCTGGGAGATTTTCCAGTGTCGGTTGGCGCTAGGTGTGTGCTGGCATACTCTATCTCTGTCTCTCCAAAGGCCCTTATTGTGGAACTGTCTCCTTATAACTATATCCCTGTGTGTGTGGGGGTGTCGGTACGACTGTGTCGGCATGTCTGATGCGGAAGGCTCAGCTAAGGAGGAGGTGGAGCAGATGATTGTGGTGTCTCCGTCTGCAACGCCGACTCATGATTGGATGGACATGTGGAATGTTTTAAATGCAAATGTGACCTTATTACATAAGAGATTGGACAAAGCAGAGTCCAGAGAAAAAGCTGGGAGTCAATCCACCGCTTCGACTGATTCACCGGGCCCGTCTGGGTCTCAAAAACTTCCCCTATCCCAAATAGCAGACACTGATACCGACACGGATTCTGACTCCAGTGTCGACTACGATGATGCGAGGTTACACCCAAGGGTGGCCAAAAGTATTCATTATATGATTATTGCAATTAAAGATGTTTTGCAAATCACAGATGACCCCTCGGTCCCTGACACGAGGGTGCGCATGTATAAGGAAAAGAAACCTGAGGTAACCTTTCCCCCATCCCATGAGCTTAACGAGTTATTTGAAAAAGCTTGGGAAACTCCAGATAAAAAACTGCAGATTCCCAAAAGGATTCTTATGGCGTATCCTTTCCCTGCCCAAGACAGGGTATGTTAGGAATCCTCACCCAGGGTGGACAAGGCTTTAACACGCCTGTCCAAGAAGGTGGCGCTACCGTCTCTGGACATGGCAGCCCTCAAGGATCCTGCTGATCGCAGACAGGAAACTACTTTAAAGTCTATTTATGCGCATACAGGTGCTTTGCTCAGAGGGACGCTCAAAGAGACGTTGGGCTGCTGGGTTCGAGAGCCAACGCCATGGCGATTTCTGCTAGGCGAGCCCCGTGGACCCGCCAATGGACGGGTGATGCCGACTCAAAGAAGCATATGGAGGTTTTGCCATACAAAGGTGAAGTTTTATTTGGGGAAGGTCTCGCGGACCTGGTTGCCACAGCTACCGCGGGTAAATCTACCTTTTTGCCTTTTGTTCCCCCACAGCAAAAAAAAACTCCACAATATCAGATGCAGTCCTTTCGGTCGCATAAGTCCAGAAGAGGTCGGGGCTCATCTTTCCTTCGCCAGAGGTAAGGGTAGAGGAAAGAGAGCACCTGCTCCAGCTAGTTCCCAGGAGCAGAAGTCCTCCGCGACTTCTACTAAATCCACCGCATGACGCTGGGGCTCCACTGAGGGAGTCCGCACCGGTGGGGGCACATCTTCGACTCTTCAGCCAGGTCTGGGTTCTGTCAGACGTGGATCCTTGGGCGATGGATGTTGTATCCCAAGGCTACAAACTGGAATTCGAAGAGGTGCCCCCTCGCCGATTTTTCAAGTCTGCCTTGCCAGCTTCTTCCCCAGAGAGGGAAGTAGTGTTAGCTGCAATTCAAAAGCTGTGTCAACAGCAAGTGATTGTCAAGGTTCCCCGAGTCCAACAGGGGAAAGGGTACTATTCGACCCTGTTCATGGTCCCGAAGCCGGATGGTTCGGTCAGACCCATTTTAAATCTAAAATCCCTAAACCTGTACTTGAAAAAGTTCAAATTCAAGATGGAATCGCTTCGGGCGGTGATCTCTAGTCTGGAAGGGGGGGATTTTATGGTGTCACTCGACATAAAGGATGTATACCTTCATGTCCCCATATATGCTCCTCATCAGGCGTACCTGAGATTTGCTGTACGGGACTGTCATTACCAGTTTCAGACGTTGCCGTATGGGCTTTCCACGGGCCCGAGGATTTTCACCAAGGTGATGGCGGAGATGATGGTGCTCCTGCGCAGGCAGGGAGTCACAATTATCCCATACTTGGACGATCTCCTGATAAAAGCAAGATCGAGAGATCAATTGCAGAAGAGCATGTCGCTCTCCCTGAGAGTCGCAATTGATTCCAACAATTCGACTATCATTCCTAGGCATGATTCTGGACACGGAACAGAAGAGGGTTTTTCTCCCGATGGAAAAAGCCCAGGACCTCCAGAACATGGTCAGAGACTTGCTAAAACCAAAAAGAGTGTCTGTTCATCAATGCACTCGAGTTCTGGGGAAAATGGTGGCAGCCTACGAGGCCATCCCTTTCGGCAGGTTTCATGCGAGGACGTTTCAGTGGGACCTCCTGGATAAGTGGTCAGGGTCCCATCTCCTAATACATCAGAAGATAAGCCTGTCCCCCCGGGCCAGGGTATTTCTCCTGTGGTGGCTGCTAAGTGCTCACCTTCTAGAAGGTCGCAGGTTCGGCATTCAAGACTGGGTTCTGGTGACCACGGAGCAGTCACACAAGGGAGGATTCTTCGCTGAGCGGAAAATCACGTAAGCGCTCTGTCAGCGGTCTTCATTCCGGTAGTGGACAACTGGGAAGCAGACTTCCTCAGCACACACGATCTCCACCCAGGAGAGTGGGGACTTCATCAAGACGTTTTTACAGAGATAACAAGTCTTTGGGGAATTCCTCACATAGACATGATGGCGTCACGCCTCAACAAGAAGCTTCGGCGGTTTTGTGCCAGGTCAAGGGACCCTCAGGCAGTAGCGGTAGACGCCCTGGTAACACCTTGGGTGTTTCAGTCGGTCTATGTGTTCCCCCCTCTTCATCTCAAAAATATTGAGAATTATAAGACAAAAAAGAGTGAAAACAATCCTCATTGATCCAGATTGGCCTTGAAGGGCCTGGTACTCAGATCTTCAGGAGATGCTCACAGAAGATCCATGGCCTCTTCCTGTTACAACAGGGGCCATGCGTGTTTCAAGACTTACCGCGGTTACGTTTGACGGCATGGCGGTTGAACACCGAATCCTAGCTGGGAAAGGTATTCCGGAGGAAGTCATCCCTACTCTGATAAAGGTTAGGAAGGAGGTGACGGTGAAACATTATCACTGTATCTGGAGGAAATATGTTTCTTGATGTGAAGCCAAGAATGCTGCTACGGTAGATTTCCATCTGGGCCGTTTTCTCCACTTTCTACAGACAGGAGTGGATATGGGCCTAAAATTAGGCTCCATTAAGGTACAGATTTCGTCCCTGTCTATTTTCTTTCAGAAGGAATTGGCTCCTCTCCCAGAAGTCCAGACTTTTGTAAAGGGAGTGCTGCACATGCAACCTCCTTTTGTGCCCCCAGTGGCACCTTGGGACCTTAATGTGGTGTTACGGTTCCTGAAGTCTCACTGGTTTGAACCTCTTCAAACGGTTGAATTGAAATTTCTCACTTGGAAGGTGGTCATGTTGTTGGCCTTGGCATCTGCAAGGCGGGTGTCCGAATTGGTGGCCTTGTCTCACAAGATCCCCTATTTGACCTTCCATGTGGATAGAGCAGAGTTGAGGACTCGTCCTCAATTTTTGCCTAAGGTGGTTTCTTCATTTCATATGAACCAACCTATTGTGGTGCCTGCGGCTACGGGTGACTTGGAGGATTCCAAGTCCCTGGATGTAGTCAGGGCATTTAAAATATATATAGCCAGGACGGCTCAGGTTAGGAAAACAGAAGCACTGTTTGTCCTGTATGCAGCCAACAAAGTTGGCTCTCCTGCTTCGATGCAGACTATTGCTCGCTGGATATGTAACACGATTCAGCAAGCTCATTCTACAGCTGGATTGCCGTTACCAAATTCTGTAAAGGCCCATTCCACTAGGAAGGTGGGCTCTTCTTGGGCAGCTGCCTGAGTCGTCTCGGTGTTACAGCTTTGACGAGCGGCGACTTGGTCGGGTTCAAACACTTTTGCAAAATTCTACTAGTTTGATACCCTGGCTGATGAGGACCTTATGTTTGCTCAATCGGTGCTGCAGTCATCCACACTCTCCCGCCCGGTCTGGAGCTTTGGTATAATCCCCATGGTCCTTACGGAGTCCCCAGCATCCTCTAGGACGTAAGAGAAAATAAGATTTTAAACCTACCGGTAAATCTTTTTCTCCTAGTCCGTAGAGGATGCTGGGCGTCCTTCCCAGTGCGGACAAAATCTGCAAGGCTTGTATATAGTTGTTGCTTCCATAAGGGTTACAGTGGGGATTGAAAGTTTGGGCACCCCAGGCAAAAATTCATTTTAATGTGCAAAAAGAAGCCAAGGGAAGATGGAAAAATCTCCAAAAGGCATCAAATTACAGATTAGACATTCTTATAACATGTCAAAAAAAGTTTGATTTTATTTCCATCATTTACACTTTCAAAAGAACAGAAAACAAAAAATGTCGTCTGTAAAAGTTTGGGCACCCTGCAGAGTTAATACCTTGTACTGCCCCCTTTGGCAAGTATCACAGCTTGTAAACGCTTTTTGTAGCCAGCCAAGAGTCTTTCAATTCTTGTTTGAGGTATCTTCGCCCATTCTTCCTTACAAAAGTCTTCCAGTTCTTTGAGATTCCCGGGCTGTCTGTGATGCACTGCTCTTTTAAGGTCTATCCATAGATTTTCAATTATGTTGAGGTCAAGAGATTGTGAAGGCCATGGCAAAACCTTCAGTTTACGCCTCTTGATGTAATCCACCGTGGATTTTGATGTGTGTTTAGGATCATTATCCATTTGTAGAAGCCAGCCTCTCTTTAACTTCAGCTTTTTCACAGATGGCATCAAGTTAGCGTCCAAAATTTGCTGGAATCTTATTGAATCCATTTTTCCTTCTACTCGTGAAATGTTCCCTGTGCCACTGGCTGCAATACAACCCCAAAGCATGATTGATCCACCCCCATGCTTAACAGTTGGACAGAGGTTCTTTTCATTAAATTCTGTGCCCTTCCTTCTCTAAACGTACCTTTGCTCATTCCGGCCAAAAAGTTCTATTTTAACCTCATCGGTCCACAGAACTTTATTCCAAAATGCATCAGGCTTGTCTATATGTTCATTTGCAAACTTCAAATGCTGATTTTTGTGGTGAGAACGTAGAAGAGGTTTTCTTCTGATGACTCTTCCATGAAGACCATATTTGTACAAGTATCTCTTTATAGTGGAATAGTGTACCACAACTCCAGTGTCTGCCAGATCTTCCTGGAGGGATCGTGCAGTCAAACGTGGATTTTGACTTACTTTTCTCACAATCCTGCGAGCTGTTCTGTCTGATATTTTTCTTGGTCTTCCAGATCTTGCTTTAACTTCCACTGTTCCTGATGACTGCCATTTCTTAATTACATTCCGAACAGAGGATATGGGCATCTGATAACGCTTTGCTATCTTCTTATAGCCTTCTCCTGCTTTGTGAGCATCAACTATTCTCAGTTTCAGTGTTCTACACAACTGCTTAGAGGAACCCATGGTGCTGATTGTTGGAGCAAGGTCAGACGAGTCTGGGCTTTTAAAACCTTTGAGATTGACATCACCTGGTCTTTCCAGACGATGATTGAGAACAATCGATGACACTGCCAGGTCTCAGCTGTCCAAAGGGGGCAGTACAAGGTATTAACATTTGCAGGGTGCCCAAACTTTTGCAGACGCAATTTTTTGTTTTCTGTTCTTTTGATAGTGTAAATGATGGAAATAAAATCAAATTTTTTTTGACATGTTATAAGAATGTCTAATCTGTAATTTCATGCCTTTTGGAGATTTTTCATCTTTCCTTGGCTTCTTTTTGCACATTAAAATGAATTTTTGCCTGGGGTGCCCAAACTTTCGATCCCCACTGTATGTTACAGTTGAGATCAGTTTTTAGCTGATACTGTTTTTTATTCATACTGTTAACTGGTTGCGTATATTCCAGGTTATACGGTGTGGATGGTGTGGGCTGGTATGAATTTTGCCCTTAGATTAACAAAATCCTTTCCTCGTATTGTCCATCTCCTCTGGGCACAGTTTCTCTAACTGAGATCTGGAGGAGGGGCATAGAGGGAGGAGCCAGTGCACACCCATTCTAAAGTTCTTTATAGTGCCCATATCTCCTGCTGAGCCCGTCTATACCCCATGGTCCTTACGGAGTCCCCAGCATCCTCTACGGACTAGGAGAAAAAGATTTACCGGTAGGTTTAAAATCTTATTTTTTCCTTCCACTATTTATTCAGTATTTCTTATACCCTCCAACATAAATGTACATAGGTGGTCATTCCGAGTGTTCGCTAGCTGTTTTCGGTCGCTGCACAGCGAT
The DNA here is from genome assembly GCF_028390025.1 of Pseudophryne corroboree. NCBI lineage: Eukaryota > Metazoa > Chordata > Amphibia > Anura > Myobatrachidae > Pseudophryne > Pseudophryne corroboree. The sequence continues at coordinate 150,108,625 of NC_086446.1, read as the reverse complement.
CAGGCAAAAAAAAACGGCACTTCTGCGCATGCGGTGCAATGCGCACGCGCGACGTACTTTCACAACAGCAGATGCAGTTTCACACAAGGTCTGGCGACGCTTTTCAGTCGCACTGCTGGTCGCAGAGTGATTGACAGGAAGTGAGTGTTTCTGGGAGGTAACTGACCGTTTTCGGGAAGTGTGTTGAAAAACGCTGGCGTGTCGGATACAAACGCAGGCGTGCCTGGGGAAACGCAGGGCGTGTTTGTGACGTCAAAAGAGGAACTAAATAGTCTGAAGTGATCGCAAGCTAGGAGTAGGTCTGGAGCTGCTCAGAAACTGCACAATTTTTTTTTCTTGTAGCAGCTCTGCGATCCTTTCGTTCGCACTTCTGCTAAGATACACTCCCAGAGGGCGGCGGCTTAGCATTTGCACGGCTGCTGAAAGCAGCTAGCGAGCGAACAACTCGGAATGAGGGCCATAGTTTGGTTACCTCTGCCCACAATATCCCCTTGTAATAGTTCTAACACTCAGCAGTCCCTTCCTTTGCTATACAGTTTGCTTCCTATCAGTCAGTCAAAACTCATTTAATTATCCCCACACTCCTGACATAATACCGGCATCACCACACTATTTACTTGCGCCATCCAGCAGCTGTTTCCAAGCAAAATTGACCACAGCGTATTCTATTCCTATATATGTGGTCACATGCTTTATCTGTGCACTGGCATGGTTTATTCATGGCTTTCGCATGTACATCCAGATATTTTTATTTTGAGAGAAAGCCCCAAAGTATTGCTTCTCAGGGTCCTTAACATGATTGCAAAACTAAATAGTGGTCACATAAGCTTGTCAGTGTAATTGCTGAGACGCATTGGTGGTGATACCATAAATATGAGCCGTTGTGGGTTAGGAACAAGTGTGTTCATCGCTAATCGCGCCAGATCTTGGGAAGTGATTTAATACAAACTAAGGTGGCTGAGGCTAAAATAAGACGATACGGTTTGGATTGAGTTATCCTAGTATTATGATCCGGTAAGAAACCAGTTTGCTTTATTGGCCACCAGTCTGTGTAGACGATATTAATGGTAATCTTTAATAATAATCAAAATACTGGAATGGTGTAGATGGCATAGTATATATAATAATAATTGAATTTCGAAAGCTCTAAATGATTAGGAAATATCTGAAAGCTAGAATTCTGTGCACATACATAGGGAAAGAAGTCTGTGCACACATTGTAATAAGAATAATAAAGTTTCATTGTTGTACTTGTAATCTGCTCTACCTCCAATGAAAATTATCTCTCCTGCTTCAGTGGAGTCTTCATAACACCCTGGCACCTAGTGCCCCATATATTGTGACAGTTGGTATCGTTTTAGAGCGTAGTTCATTTGTAAGCTTGATTTTGTCAGCATTAGTCTCTCCCAGAGGCGCTATGGCTGCTTTACAGCCTAGAACTGTTCCAAGCGTGAGCCATAGTTTAAGAATATAATATATAGGTATGTGGTTAATAAATGAAGCTGATCCTTGAGGCCTTAACCTTTACTGAATATACCCAGTGCACACTCTTAATTGAATCAGTGGGGAGGATCTGGGGACAAAAGGTGAGAAAGTTTCTCCTGAACCAAAGTTTCAGTGTTGGACAATACTATGTGTATAAGGCAGGGTTGGGGAACCTTTGGCCCTCCAGCTGTTGTTGAACTACACATACCAGCATGCCTTACTACAGTTTTTCTATTTGGCCATGCTAAAACTGTTGCAGGGCATGCTGGGATGTGTAGTTCAACAGCTGGAGGGCTGAAGGTTCCCCATCCCTGGTATAAGGGGTCACATCTCATTATTTGTCCTCTCACCTACACATACTCCTTGTGCAGGTCCTCAGTATCCAAAGGTTGGTTTCCTTCTTCACCAAAAAGGAATTCATGATGCTATGGAGGGCCCTGCTTTCAATGAATGTTCCCTGTCTGGCAATCCCTGCTTTTTTGTTTGTTTGTATCGTTAAGCAGGGGTACTGAACATGTGTCCCGCCAGCTGCTTTGCTTAGCATTCCCTAATAGCAAAACTGTGGCAGGGCATGCTGGGATGTTTAGTTCCACAACAACTGGAGGGACGCATGTTGAGCACCTGTTAGTTAAAGCAACATCATTGTTTGCAAATGCATAGAAGCTGTGGAAATTACCTTTTGTCACTTTCCATTAGCTTTTATCTACAACTATGCTGTGGCTATTGGGAGTCAATAGTTTGTCAACAAAGTAGGTTGTCGTATGTCTTTGGTTCATTGGGGCATGGCAACCTCAACACTGCCATTTACCCTTGTACTGCTACCCCCTCATAGCATCTATGCACCACATTGGTGAATAAACTTATAGAGCATTGGATTTTTATTTTATTATGTTTTTAATTTTCTTTAGCCTTTGTCAGTGTTGGATTTGACATTGTTGAAAAAGGGGCTAAAACCTGCCAAACTTGTCCGCAAATCTAACAAAACACATGGGTCTGCGGCTAATTCGCTGATCCATGTGTTTTCCGTCGGAAAGGCGGAAAAACAGCAGCCCCATTGAATAGGTCATATCATTTCGACCTAAAAAAGTCTAACTGCCATCTTTCCGACTAAAAGGCAGATCCGACTTCAGTTGAATACTACCTATGTATTTTTGAAGACCTCAGAAAATAATGCTAAAGGCTCACTATGACACTTTTAGTCACATCAGCTAGAGCAGCATAGTTAATAAGAGCACAGGGGAGATTGGGTGTTACAGGTGCCTGGAATCTCCTTTCCCAGACCAGATGTACCGATAAAAGCATGAGAAGGGATATTCGCACAGACTTACCCTACTTTCGGTCTAGCTTTTTATTACATCCTATAGCAGTAAAGGAAGCCTCGATCAAACATTAGACTTTGCCACAGGAGTTTGCGTAGCTCTTTGGAAGCAGAGTGACATCACGAGCTGTCACTCTCTTATCACCCAGGAGTGATCCCTGGCTGGCACTGGGAGGTGATGAGGAAAGCACCAGCAGCCCCGTCACCACCTCCGTTCTGTGCAGCTTATTGATCATTCTATCTGCACACCTCCTGCTGCTGACTGCTCACATTGTTTTACACTGCTGTCATGTTTATACACGATGCATCACAGGCAGGCTAGTTTTACATGCTGGAACCTTCATTTTCTCTAACGTCCTAGTGGATGCTGGGGACTCCGAAAGGACCATGGGGAATAGCGGCTCCGCAGGAGACTGGGCACAAAAGTAAAAAGCTTTTGGACTACCTGGTGTGCACTGGCTCCTCCCCCTATGACCCTCCTCCAAGCCTCAGTTAAGATTTTGTGCCCGAACGAGAAGGGTGCAATCTAGGTGGCTCTCCTGAGCTGCTTAGAGTAAAAGTTTAAATAGGTTTTTTTTATTTTCAGTGAGACCTGCTGGCAACAGGCTCACTGCATCGAGGGACTAAGGAGAGAAGAAGCGAACTCACCTGCGTGCAGAGTGGATTGGGCTTCTTAGGCTACTGGACATTAGCTCCAGAGGGACGATCACAGGCCCAGCCATGGATGGGTCCCGGAGCCGCGCCGCCGTCCTCCTTACAGAGCCAGAAGACTGAAGAGGTCCGGAAAATCGGCGGCAGAAGACGTCCTGTCTTCACTAAGGTAGCGCACAGCACCGCAGCTGTGCGCCATTGCTCTCAGCACACTTCACACTCCGGTCACTGAGGGTGCAGGGCGCTGGGGGGGGGCGCCCTGAGACGCAATAAAAACACCTTTTTTGGCAAAAAAATACATCACATATAGCTCCTGGGCTATATGGATGTATTTAACCCCTGCCTATTTTTACATAAAAAAGCGGGAGAAAGGCTGCCGAAAAAGGGGCGGAGCCTATCTCCTCAGCACACTGGCGCCATTTTTTCCTCACAGCTCCGTTGGAGGAAGGCTCCCTGACTCTCCCCTGCAGTCCTGCACTACAGAAACAGGGTAAAACAAGAGAGGGGGGGCACTAAATTGGCATATAAATATATACAGCAGCTATATTAGGGAAAAACACTTATATAAGGTTATCCCTGTATATATATAGCGCTCTGGTGTGTGCTGGCAAACTCTCCCTCTGTCTCCCCAAAGGGCTAGTGGGGTCCTGTCCTCTATCAGAGCATTCCCTGTGTGTGTGCTGTGTGTCGGTACGTTGTGTCGACATGTATGAGGAGGAAAATGGTGTGGAGGCGGAGCAATTGCCTGTGTTAGTGATGTCACCCCCTAGGGAGTCGACACCTGACTGGATGGTCTTATGGAAAGAATTACGTGATAGTGTCAGCACTTTACAAAAAACTGTTGACGACATGAGACAGCCGGCAAATCAGTTAATACCTGTACAGGCGTCTCAAACACCGTCAGGGGCTCTAAAGCGCCCGTTACCTCAGGTCGATACAGACACAGACACGGACACTGACTCCAGTGTCGACGGTGAGGAAACAAACGTATTTTCCAGTAGGGCCACACGTTACATGATCACGGCAATGAAGGAGTTTTTGAACATTTCTGATACTACAAGTACCACAAAAAAGGGTATTATGTGGGGTGTGAAAAAACTACCCGTAGTTTTTCCCGAATCAGATGAATTAAATGAGGTGTGTGATGAAGCGTGGGTTTCCCCCGATAAAAAACTGCTAATTTGTAAAAAGTTATTGGCATTATACCCTTTCCCGCCAGAGGTTAGGGCGCGTTGGGAAACACCCCCTAGCGTAGATAAGGCGCTCACACGCTTATCAAAACAAGTGGCGTTACCGTCCCCTGATACGGCCGCCCTCAAGGAACCAGCTGATAGGAAGCTGGAAAATATCCTTAAAAGTATATACACACATACTGGTATTATACTGCGACCAGCAATCGCCTCAGCCTGGATGTGCAGTGACTGAAAATATTGATACCCTGGACAGGGACAATATATTATTGACTATAGAGCATTTAAAGGATGCATTTCTTTATATGCGAGATGCACAGAGGGATATTTGCACTCTGGCATCAAGAGTAAGTGCGATGTCCATTTCTGCCAGAAGAGGATTATGGACGCGACAGTGGTCAGGGGATGCGGATTCCAAACGGCATATGGAAGTATTGCCGTATAAAGGGGAGGAGTTATTTGGGGTCGGTCTATCGGACCTGGTGGCCACGGCAACGGCTGGAAAATCCACCTTTTTACCCCAAGTCACCTCGCAGCAGAAAAAGATACCGTCTTTTCAGGCTCAGTCCTTTCGTCCCCATAAGGGCAAGCGGGCAAAAGGCCACTCATATCTGCCCCGGGGCAGAGGAAGGGGAAAAAGACTGCAGCAGACAGCCTCTTCCCACGAACAGAAGCCCTCCCCCGCTTCTGCCAAGTCCTCAGCATGACGCTGGGGCCTTACAAGCGGACTCAGGCACGGTGGGGGCCCGTCTCAAGAATTTCAGCGCGCAGTGGGCTCACTCGCAAGTGGACCCCTGGATCCTGCAGGTAGTATCTCAGGGGTACAAATTGGAATTCGAGACGTCTCCCCCTCGCCGGTTCCTGAAGTCTGCTTTACCAACGTCTCCCCCCGACAGGGAGGCGGTATTGGAAGCCATTCACAGGCTGTATTCCCAGCAGGTGATAATCAAGGTACCCCTCCTACAACAGGGAAAGGGGTATTATTCCACGCTGTTTGTGGTACAGAAGCCGGACGGCTCGGTGAGACCCATTTTAAATCTGAAATCCTTGAACACTTACATAAAAAGGTTCAAGTTCAAGATGGAGTCACTCAGAGCAGTGATAGCGAACCTGGAAGAAGGGGACTATATGGTGTCTCTGGACATCAAGGATGCTTACCTCCATGTCCCAATTTGCCCTTCTCACCAAGGGTACCTCAGGTTTGTGGTACAGAACTGTCACTATCAGTTTCAGACGCTGCCGTTTGGATTGTCCACGGCACCCCGGGTCTTTACCAAGGTAATGGCCGAAATGATGATTCTTCTTCGAAGAAAAGGCGTCTTAATTATCCCTTACTTGGACGATCTCCTGATAAGGGCAAGGTCCAGAGAACAGTTAGAGGTCGGAGTAGCACTATCTCAAGTAGTACTACGACAGCACGGATGGATTCTTAATATTCCAAAATCGCAGCTGATTCCGACGACACGTCTGCTGTTCCTAGGGATGATTCTGGACACAGTACAGAAAAAGGTGTTTCTCCCGGAGGAGAAGGCCAAGGAGTTATCCGACCTAGTCAGGAACCTCCTAAGACCAGGCCAAGTGTCAGTACATCAATGCACAAGGGTCCTGGGAAAGATGGTGGCTTCTTACGAAGCGATTCCATTTGGCAGATTCCACGCAAGAACTTTTCAGTGGGATCTGCTGGACAAATGGTCCGGATCGCATCTTCAAATGCATCAGCGGATAACCCTGTCTCCAAGGACAAGGGTGTCTCTCCTGTGGTGGTTACAGAGTGCTCATCTCCTAGAGGGCCGCAGATTCGGCATTCAGGATTGGGTCCTGGTGACCACGGATGCCAGCCTGAGAGGCTGGGGAGCAGTCACACAGGGAAGAAATTTCCAGGGCTTGTGGTCAAGCATGGAAACGTCACTTCACATAAATATCCTGGAACTAAGGGCCATTTACAATGCCCTAAGTCAGGCAAGACCTCTGCTTCAGGGTCAGCCGGTGTTGATCCAGTCGGACAACATCACGGCAGTCGCCCACGTAAACAGACAGGGCGGCACAAGAAGCAGGAGGGCAATGATGGAAGTGGCAAGGATTCTTCGCTGGGCGGAGAATCACGTGATAGCACTGTCAGCAGTGTTCATTCCGGGAGTGGACAACTGGGAAGCAGACTTCCTCGGCAGACACGATCTTCACCCGGGGGAGTGGGGACTTCACCCAGAAGTCTTCCACATGATTGTGAACCGTTGGGAAAAACCAAAGGTGGACATGATGGCGTCCCGCCTCATCAAAAAACTAGACAGATATTGCGCCAGGTCAAGGGACCCTCAGGCAATAGCTGTGGACGCTCTGGTAACACCGTGGGTGTACCAGTCAGTGTATGTGTTCCCTCCTCTTCCTCTCATACCAAAAGTACTGATAATCATAAGAAGGAGAGGAGTAAAGACTATACTCGTGGCTCCGGATTGGCCAAGAAGGACTTGGTACCCGGAAATTCAAGAGATGCTCACGGAAGACCCGTGGCCTCTACCTCTAAGAAAGGACCTGCTCCAGCAGGGACCATGTCTGTTCCAAGACTTACCGCGGCTGCGTTTGACGGCATGGCGGTTGAACGCCGGATCCTGAAGGAAAAAGGCATTCCGGATGAAGTCATCCCTACCCTGATCAAAGCCAGGAAGGATGTAACCGTACAACATTATCACCGTATTTGGCGTAAATATGTTGCGTGGTGCGAGGCCATGAAGGCCCCTACAGAGGAATTTCAACTGGGTCGTTTCCTGCATTTCCTGCAAACAGGACTGTCTATGGGCCTCAAATTGGGGTCCATTAAGGTTCAAATTTCGGCCCTGTCAATATTCTTCCAAAAAGAACTGGCTTCTGTTCCTGAAGTTCAGACGTTTGTCAAGGGAGTACTGCATATACAGCCTCCTTTTGTGCCTCCAGTGGCACCTTGGGATCTCAATGTAGTTTTGGGATTCCTAAAATCACATTGGTTTGAACCACTCACCACTGTGGACTTAAAATATCTCACATGGAAAGTGGCAATGCTGTTAGCCCTGGCTTCAGCCAGGCGTGTCTCAGAATTGGCGGCTTTATCCTATAAAAGCCCTTACCTAATTTTTCATACGGACAGGGCAGAATTGAGGACTCGTCCTCAATTTCTCCCTAAGGTGGTTTCAGCTTTTCACTTAAACCAGCCTATTGTGCCTGCGGCTACTAGGGACTTGGAGGATTCCAAGTTGCTGGACGTAGTCAGGGCCCTGAAAATATGTTTCCTGGACGGCTGGAGTCAGAAAATCTGATTCGCTGTTGATCCTGTATGCACCCAACAAGCTGGGTGCTCCTGCTTCTAAGCAGACGATTGCTAGTTGGATTTGTAGTACAATTCAGCTTGCACATTCTGTAGCAGGCCTGCCACAGCCAAAATCTGTAAAAGCCCATTCCACACGGAAAGTGGGCTCATCTTGGGCGGCTGCCCGAGGGGTCTCGGCTTTACAACTTTGCCGAGCAGCTACTTGGTCAGGGGCAAACACGTTTGCTAAATTCTACAAATTTGATACCCTGGCTGAGGAGGACCTGGAGTTCTCTCATTCGGTGCTGCAGAGTCATCCGTACTCTCCCGCCCGTTTGGGAGCTTTGGTATAATCCCCATGGTCCTTTCGGAGTCCCCAGCATCCACTAGGACGTTAGAGAAAATAAGAATTTACTTACCGATAATTCTATTTCTCATAGTCCGTAGTGGATGCTGGGCGCCCATCCCAAGTGCGGATTGTCTGCATTACTTGTACATAGTTATTGTTACAAAAATCGGGTTATTGTTGTTTGTGAGCCATCTTTTCAGAGGCTCCTTCTGTTATCATGCTGTTAACTGGGTTCAGATCACAAGTTGTACGGTGTGATTGGTGTGGCTGGTATGAGTCTTACCCGGGATTCAAAATCCTTCCTTATTGTGTACGCTCGTCCGGGCACAGTATCCTAACTGAGGCTTGGAGGAGGGTCATAGGGGGAGGAGCCAGTGCACACCAGGTAGTCCAAAAGCTTTTTACTTTTGTGCCCAGTCTCCTGCGGAGCCGCTATTCCCCATGGTCCTTTCGGAGTCCCCAGCATCCACTACGGACTATGAGAAATAGAATTATCGGTAAGTAAATTCTTATTTTCTTTTAGGAATATTGCAGGGTGGGGGTTGGGCAGCTTCTCTGACCCCAAACAAATACTTGACACTGATGCAAATGACTTCACAGTTCTTTGGCTAATGTTCTTCAGTTGTTTATCACTAATCTGAGTAGATATATAATATATACCAGTGTATTGATTGTACCTTCAGTTGAAGCACATGCAGCCTTTCTGGAATGCATGCAGTGATCTTGTGTGTTCTGTTCTATACTCGCCTATTACCAGAGGACAATAGTGGTTGCCTGACAAATAAGTTGTGCTCCATTATATACTCACCACAGGAAAAAACACAGCGGCACTCGGAGTCCTTAAAAAGTGAATTTGTAACTCAAAACATCACAAACTGTACTACGGCACGGTTGGTACCGTTTGTGATGTTTTGAATTACAAATTCACTTTTTAAGGACTCCGAGTGCCGCTGTGATTTTTCCTGTGGTGAGTGGCTCTACATTTACAGAAGGCACCGGAGCAGCAAGACCAGTATAGAGGGAGTGCCGATCCAATAGAGATCTATCTATCTATCTATCTATCTATCTATCTATCTATCTATCTATATATATATATATATATATATATATATATACACACACACATTATATATTACATATATACACACACACATATATATATATATATATATATATATATATATATAGATGTGTGTGTGTGTGTGTACGTATGTATGTGTGTGTACGTACGTAATGTTCCTACATAACTCTGGAATGCCTGGAGCAATTTACACCAAACTAGGTACACATATCACTGACAATCTGGAGACAGATACTGTGGGGGTGAGACACCCCTAGGGGTGGGGGTGGGAAGGGGGTGACATGTGAAAATCCATAGTGTTCGGGGTCGCGGAGATGAATAGTGACACTCCCGATGCCGTTTAAGTCCAAGTTCAGCCCCCATCAGCATGGGGGGTTAGAAGGGGTGAAAAATTAAATGTCCAAAATGACCGACATTAGTGTCATATCCATAGTTTCTCTGACGTCCTAGTGGATGCTGGGAACTCCTTAAGGACCATGGGGAATAGACTGGCTCCGAAGGAGACTGGGCACTCTAAAAGAAAGATTAGGTACTATCTGGTGTGCACTGGCTCCCCCCTCTATGCCCCTCCTCCAGACCTCAGTTAGAATCTATGCCAGGCCAGAGCTGGGTGCTCCTAGTGGGCTCTCCTGAGCTTGCTAGAAAAGAAAGTATTTGTTAGGTTTTTTATTCTCCGTGAGATCTGCTGGCAACAGACTCACTGCTACGTGGGACTGAGGGGAGAGAAGCAAACCTACCTGCTTGCAGCTAGCTTGTGCTTCTAAGGCTACTGGACACCATTAGCTCCAGAGGGTTCGAACACAGGGCCCGACCTCGATCGTCCGTTCCCGGAGCCGCGCCGCCGTCCCCCTTGCAGAGCCAAAAGACAGAAGAAATTACTCCTGTCTTCATTAAGGTAGCGCACAGCACTGCAGCTGTGCGCCATTGCTCCCACAGCACACCACACACTCCGGTCACTGTTGGGTGCAGGGCGCTGGGAGGGAGCGCCCTGGGCAGCAATTAGATTACCTTTTGGCACAAAATGCACATAATACAGTCTATAAAACTGTATATGTGCAAAAAAAAAACGCCATTAACATTATACAAAACGCGTGAGTAGCCCGCCGCTGAGGGGGCGGGGCCTTCTTCCTCAGCACACCAGCGCCATTTTCTCTTCACAGCTCCGCTGGAAGGACGCTCCCCAGGCTCTCCCCTGCAGTATCCAATACAACAAGGGTAAAAAAGAGGGGGGGGGGGCACATAAATTTAGGCGCAAAGTGTATAATAAGCAGCTTTCGGGAAAAATCACTCAGTATAGTGTAAATCCCTGTGTTATATAGCGCTGTGGTGTGTGCTGGCATACACTCTCTCTCTGTCTCCCCAAAGGACTTTGTGGGGTCCTGTCCTCAGTTAGAGCATTCCCTGTGTGTGTGCGGTGTGTCAGTACGGCTGTGTCGACATGTTTGATGAGGAGGGTTACGTGGAGGCGGAGCAGGAGCCGATAAGTGTGGTGTCGCCCCCGACGGGGCCGACACCGGAGTGGATGGATATGTGGAAGGTATTAACTGACAGTGTCAACTCCTTACATAAAAGGTTCGATGACGCAGCAGCCTTGGGACAGCCGGGGTCTCAGCCCGCGCCTGCCCAGGCGTCTCAGAGGCCATTAGGGGCTCAAAAACGCCCGCTAGCTCAGATGGCAGACACCGATGTCGACACGGAGTCTGACTCCAGTGTAGATGAGGATGAGACAAATGTACAGTCCACGAGGGCCATCCGATGCATGATTACTGCAATGAAAAATGTATTGCACATTTCTGACATTAACCCGGTTACCACCAAAAAGGGTTTGGGGAGAAAAAGCTGCCAGTGACTTTTCCCCCATCTGATGAGTTAAATGAATTGTGTGAAGAAGCGTGGAGTTCCCCTGATAAGAAACTAGTGATTTCTAAGAGGTTACTGATGGCGTACCCTTTTCCGGCAACGGACAGGTTACGTTGGGAAACATCCCCTAGGGTGGACAAGGCGCTCACACGCTTATCAAAAAAGGTGGCACTGCCGTCTCAGGATACGGCCGCCTTAAAGGAACCTGCGGATAGAAAGCAGGAGGCTATCCTGAAGTCTGTGTATACACACTCAGGTACTATACTGAGACCTGCTATTGCTTCAGCATGGATGTGTAGTGCTGCAGCAGCATGGTCTGATACCCTGTCAGACAACATTGATTCCCTCGACAGGGATACTATTTTGTTAACCATAGAACATATAAAGGACGTAGTCTTATATATGAGGGATGCACAGAGGGACATTTGCCGGCTGGCATCTAGAATTAATGCAATGTCCATTTCTGCCAGGAGAGTATTATGGACTCGGCAGTGGACAGGTGATGCTGATTCTAAAAGGCACATGGAGGTTTTGCCTTATAAGGGTGAGGAATTGTTTGGGGACGGTCTCTCGGACCTCGTATCCACAGCAACAGCTGGGAAGTCGACTTTTTTACCTCAGGTTCCCTCACAGCCTAAGAAAGCACCGTATTATCAAGTACAGTCCTTTCGTCCTCAGAAAGGCAAGCGTGTCAGAGGCGCATCCTTTCTGCCCAGAGGCTGGGGTAGAACGAAGAAGCTGCACCATGCAGCCAGTTCCCAGGAACAAAAATCCTCCCCTGCTTCCACTAAGTCCACTGCATGACGCTGGGGCTCCACAGGCGGAGCCAGGTGCGGTGGGGGCGCATCTCCGTAACTTCAGCAACCAGTGGGTTCGCTCACAGGTGGATCTCTGGGTTGTACAAATTGTATCTCAGGGATACAAGCTGGAGTTCGAGGCGACTCCCCCTCGCCGTTACCTCAAATCAGCCCTGCCAGCTGCTCCCAGGGAAAGGGAGGTAGTACTGGCGGCTATTCACAAGCTGTACCTCCAGCAGGTGATAATCAAGGTTCCCCTCCTTCAACAGGGACGGGGTTACTATTCCACAATGTTTGTGGTACCGAAACCGGACGGTTCGGTGAGACCCATTCTGAATTTAAAATCCTTGAACACTTATATAATGAAGTTCAAGTTCAAAATGGAATCGCTCAGGGCGGTTATTGCAAGCCTGGAAGAGGGGGATTTTATGGTGTCGCTGGACATCAAGGATGCTTACTTGCATGTCCCCATTTACCCACCTCACCAGGAGTACCTCAGGTTTGTGGTACAGGACTGTCATTACCAATTCCAGACGTTGCCGTTTGGTCTCTCCACGGCACCGAGAATATTTACCAAGGTAATGGCCGAAATGATGATACTCCTTCGGAAGAAGGGAGTTATAATTATCCCGTACTTGGACGATCTCCTCATAAAGGCGAGGTCCAGAGAGCAGTTGTTGGTCAGCGTAGCACTCTCTCAGGAAGTGTTGCTACAGCACGGCTGGATTCTGAATATCCCAAAGTCGCAGCTGATTCCTGCGACGCGTCTGCTTTTCCTGGGCATGATTCTGGACACAGAACAGAAGAAGGTGTTTCTCCCGGTGGAGAAGGCTCAGGAATTGTCATCTCTGGTCAGGGACCTCCTGAAACCAAAACAGGTATCGGTGCATCATTGCACGCGAGTCCTGGGAAAGATGGTGGCTTCTTACGAAGCAATCCCCTTCGGCAGATTCCATGCAAGGATCTTTCAGTGAGATCTGTTAGACAAATGGTCCGGATCGCATCTTCAGATGCATCGGTTGATCACCCTGTCCCCGAGGGCCAGGGTGTCTCTGCTGTGGTGGCTGCAGAGTGCTCATCTTCTCGAGGGCCGCAGATTTGGCATACAGGACTGGGTCCTGGTGACCACGGATGCAAGCCTCCGAGGATGGGGGGCAGTCACTCAGGAAAGGAACTTCCAGGGACAGTGGTCAAGTCAGGAGACTTCACTACACATAAATATACTGGAACTAAGGGCCATTTACAACGCCCTGATTCAAGCAGAGCCCCTGCTTCAAAACCAGCCGGTGCTGATTCAGTCAGACAACATCACGGCGGTCGCCCATGTAAACCGCCAGGGCGGCACAAGAAGCAGGATGGCGATGGCAGAAGCCACAAGGATTCTTCGATGGGCGGAGAATCACGTACTAGCACTGTCAGCAGTGTTCATTCCGGGAGTGGACAACTGGGAAGCAGACTTCCTCAGCAGGCACGACCTCCACCCGGGAGAGTGGGGACATCATCCAGAAGTCTTCACACTGATTGTAAATCGTTGGGTACGGCCACAGGTGGAAATGATGGCGTCCCGCCTCAACAAAAAGCTAAAAAGATATTGCACCAGGTCAAGGGACCTTCAGGCGATAGCTGTGGACGCACTAGTGACACCGTGAGTGTACCAGTCGGTTTATGTGTTCCCTCCTCTTCCTCTCCTATTTTGAACGTGTCTGTATTTTGACTGTGTCGGCATTTTGACCATCGGTCAAATGTTGTCGCTGTTTTGACCGTAGGGATTTTGATTGTAAGTAAATCATACTGATCCCATTTATAGAGCGTTTGCGTAAATCCTCCTGCTTTACAAAGACACATTCACATCAGTCCCTGCCCCAGCAACCCTCGCAATCTATAGTCCCTAACACACAAGACACACACATGGGGTTAATCTGGTCAGAATCCAATTAACATATCAGGATGTTTTTGTAATAAAACTAGACCACCAATAAGCATACTTGCCTACTTTTGAAAAAGCATTTCAGGGAGATTGTGACAGTAACACCTATCAGCGCGGACGTGTACTGCTACATCAGGCAGAGGCGTGTCAGAAAAAAGACTTGCATCCAAATGTAAATGAGCCCCAAAGTCAGTAAGATCTACTTGTTGAAGAAAATACACTGATATTTTGCAGGATTTGTTCGTGTATTGTGCTTTACAAGAGGTTCCATATACTGTAAGTGGCCATAGGGATCATTGTGCCTTATAGTCAATACAGGGAAATGGCACTAATGATCCCATTTGAATCTATGTATCTCTGATTTCTTTTCCCCCCAAGAATGTAATAGTTGCATAATGGGGATAAGGTGTAATCAAGGAGATTGCTGGACTTTTCAGGAAGTGAGGGAGATTGCTGCCATTTCAGGGAGTCTCCTGCAGAATGAGGGAGGGTAGGCAACAATGCCAATAGGAGATCCAGACAAACACTGGGGCAGATGTATTAAGCACTGGAGAAGGCATAAAGTAGTGATAAGTGCAAGGTGATAATGCACCAGCCAATCAGCTCCAATATGTAAATTGACTGTTATGAGCTGATTGGCTGGTGTGTTATCACCTTGCACTTATCACTGCTTTCTGCTGCGGGGTACACTGGGCTCCACAAGGAAAGACATAGGGGTGCAGAATAGGATCTTGATCCGAGGCATTAACAGGCTGAAAAGCTTTGACTGTTCCCAGAATGCATAGCGCCGCCTCCTCTATAACCCCGCCTCCCTGCACAGGAGCTCAGTTTTGTAGTTGGTGCCGCAGATAGCAGGCACATAACAGAGGGGCTGCGCGCTGGGCAGCCCTGAGAAGAGCTTTTTAGAAGAAAAGTGAAGACTTCAAGGGCAGCAGCAGTGTGTGTATGTCTTTTGACATTCACTGCTGCAGCTCCATCTCTCCCCAGCGGCGCTGTACACTCCCGAGCCCTGGTTGCCGGGTAACTACAGCAGGAGGCTTCGGTTTTCTTCCATGGTCAGACACACACGACGGGGGCTCTCCGGGATCGCGTGGCCGCGCTTCGGGAGGTGGTGAGTGGGTCCCACTTGCGGGACCCGTACTTTATCGCAATCTGGCGCGCTCAGTGGGAGGCGGGCCGCGCTCACTGGCGGGGGACACTGTGGCAGTACAGGCGATCCCACTAGATCACCAGGGCATGGGTGCAGGTCAGGTTTTCTCTTAAAACCATTTTAATAGTAGCCCACAGTACCCGGTGGTTTTGCCAGCAGGGGGATAAGGCTTAGACCTGGAGCCCCTCCCCCAGCCCCAGGGTGCCATTTCCCGCAAATGTTCCCGCCCTGGAGCTGCATATCTGTCTCTTCCTCACTCCCTGTCAGTGTCTGGGCGCCATTTCTGTCATCTACACTGTTCCTGGGACTGCTTGGGCAAATCCTCCTGTGTAAAGCCGCCTGGTTGTCAGCGCTGTGACTTTACATGACACTTAAGTATTCTACTTGCCTATTAAACCGTGTTAGTTAAGAAAGAGTGCATTTAGTCAGGGTTTTCTAGTACAATTTCCCCGTGATATACATCCAGTTCTTACTGTGCAGTGTTATATCTATTGACTACATAGCGATATAAGCTGGTCCAGTCATACTACAGGTGCCTCTTGCGCAAAGGGGTCGGGGGTACTATTCTCCGCTGTTTCTAGTCCCGAAACCGAATGGGTCCTCCCGGCCCATTCTCAACCTCAAGGCATTGAACAGGTTTGTGAAGGTTTCCAAGTTCCGTATGGAAACCCTTCGCTCTATAGTTCTGGCCTTGGAACCTGGGGACTACATTGTCTCCCTGGACATACAGGATGCTTACCTGCATATTCCTATAGCAGCATTGCATCAGCAATACCTGAGGTTTGCGATTGGCAACCTCCATTACCAGTTTCGGGCGTTACCTTTTTGGTTTAACAACGGCTCCGCGAGTCTTCACCAAAGTTATGGCGGTGATGACGGTGGTACTCCGCCGTCAAGGGGTCAGGATACTGCCGTATCTGGACTTCTTGTTAATCCTGGCAAATTCCCCAGAACTTCTCCTACGTCATCTGGATATGGCTGTCCAGTTTCTACAAGCCCACGGGTGGCTCATAAACTGGAAGAAATCCTCCCTGGTCCCTGCTCAGAGCATGGTGCACCTGGGAGCGCTATTGGACACTCACAACCAGAGGTTGTTCTTGTCTCAGGAGAAAGTCCTGAAGCTTCAGGACAGGATTCGTTGCTTCCATTCTCGTCCGCAAGTGTCGATACATTCGGCGATGCAGGTGCTGGGCCTCATGGTATCAGCATTCGACATGGTGGAGTATGCTCAATTCCATTCTCGCCCCCTCCAAAACCTGATTCTAGCCAAGTGGGACGGCCTGCATCACCGGATCAGGTCTCACATGATCTCATTGACTCCGGAGGTCCGTCTGTCGCTGCTCTGGTGGTTCCAGGACCGACAATTGTGCAGGGGCCGTCCATTCTGGATAGCCAACTGGGTCCTGTTAACGACAGATGCCAGTCTAAGAGGTTGGGGTGCAGTGCTGGAGCAACACTCCCTTCAGGGTCGGTGGACCAAGGAGGAATCTCTCCTCTCGATCAACATTCTGGAATTGCGGCGGTCTTCAATGCGTTGAACCTGGCCCAGCATTTAATTCAGAACCGTCCTGTTCAAGTACAGTCAGACAACGTCACCACAGTGGCTTACATAAATCATCAAGGCGGCACTCGAAGCCGCTTGGCAATGAAGGAAGTCTCACGGATTCTTCAATGGGCGGAACGCCATCTACCGGCCATATCGGCAATATTCATTCCGGGAGTCCTGAATTGGGAAGTGGACTTTCTCAGTCGTCAGGACATACAGGCCAGCGCGTGGGGCCTCCATCCAGAAGTGTTTTAACTCCTAGTCGAAAAGTGGGGCCTTCCAGACGTAGATCTGATGGCGTCTCGACACAATTATAAAGTTCCAGTCTTCGGAGCAAGGACAAGGGATCCTCAAGCAGCATTCGTGGATGCGCTGGCAGTGCTGTGGAGGTTTCGGCTGCTGTACGTGTTCCCTCCAGTGTCACTCCTTCCCAGGGTAATTCGGAAGTTCAAGCAAGAAAAAGGAAATCTGCTTCTCATAGCTTCAGCGTGGCCCAGACGGCACTTGCTCTCAGACCTGCAAGGCCTATCATCAGAGCGTCCAATTCTACTTCCACAACGCCCAGACCTCCTCGTTCAGGGCCCCTGTGTCTACCAGGACCTAGCCCGGCTGTCTTTGACGGCGTGGCTCTTGAAGTTTCTGTCTTAAGGGCTAAAGGGTTTTCTGAGGTGGTCATTCAAACTATGTTGCGGGCTCGGAAACCAGCTTCGGCTCGAATTTACTATAGTGTCTGGCATTCTTACTTTGTTTGGTGCGCATCTAACGATTATGACGCTTCCAAGTTTAGTATAGCCAAGTTGTTGGCTTTTCTTCAGCAGGGCCTGGACTTAGGCCTGCGTCTGGCCTCCCTCAAGGTTCAAATATCTGCCCTGTCGGTGTGGTTTCAGAGAAAAATTGCGACCTTACCTGATGTGCATACCTTTACTCAGGGTGTGTTGCGTATCCAACCTCCCTATGTCCCGCCTGTGGCTCCTTGGGACTTGTCGGTGGTTTTGGAGGCGCTACAAGAGTCTCAGTTTGAACCTCTTGGTTCAGCTGATCTTAAGTGGCTTTCCCTTAAGATGGTGTTTCTGCTGGCTATAGCTTCAGCTAGAAGAGTGTCGGATTTGGGTGCCTTGTCCTGTAGTTCCCCATATCTGATATTTCACAGTGACATGGCGGTTCTTAGGACTCGTCCCGGATATTTACCTAAGGTGGTTTCTTCGTTCCACCTTAACCAGGAGATTGTGGTTCCAGCACTTGTTTCACCTGATCTGTCTCCCAATGAGCGGTCTTTGGATGTGGTACGGGCTCTCCATATCTATGTGAAGAGAACTGCTTCTATTAGGAAATCTGATTCTCTCTTTGTGCTGTTTGGATTTCATAAACGTGGCTGGCCTGCTCACAAGCAAACTTTGGCCAGATGGATTAGAATTGTGATTGCACATGCTTATGTGAGGGCTGGTCTCTCAGCTCCTGCTCACATTACGGCCCATTCTACTCGGTCTGTTGGACCTTCTTGGGTGGCCCGCCGTAATGTGACCCTTGAACAATTGTGCAAGGCGGCTACGTGGTCCTCCGTGAACACGTTCATAAGGTTCTATGCCTTCGATACTGCCGCTTTCCAGGATGCTTCCTTTGGACGCCGGGTTCTTGTGCCCGCTACAGTGCGTCCCCTCCCATAAGGAACTGCTTTAGGACATCCCCTATGTCTTTCCTTGTGGAGCCCAGTGTACCCCGCAGCAGAAAATGAGTTTTATGGTAAGAACTTACCTTTGTTAAAACTCTTTCTGCGAGGTACACTGGGCTCCACAAGGCGCCCACCCTGACGCACTTAGCTTCTTTGGGTTGGTATGGCATTAGCCGCTGACACTTCTTCTGTCGTGAGAGTGTGGTGTATGTGGCTACTAACCGTTGTCTTCTCTTTTCCTGCTACTGCATTGGGCTGGTTAACTAAAAACTGAGCTCCTGTGCAGGGAGGTGGGGTTATAGAGGAGGAGGCGCTATGCATTTTGGGAACAGTCAAAGCTTTTCAGCCTGTTGGTGCCTCGGATAAAGATCCTACTCTACACCCCTATGTCTTTCCTTGTGGAGCCCAGTGTACTTCGCAGAAAGAGTTTTAACAAAGGTAAGTTCTTACCATAAAACTCGTTTTATTCCTTCTCCAGGCTTAATACATCTGCCCCACTGTTATTGAACCCATGACCTCTGCACTGTGGCAGCAGTGCTAACCATTGTTCCACAGTACTGCCCCGCTCTTGTTGCAGGTCTTTCCAAGCCAGTTAATGCCTACTGCTACAGTGAGGCTGATGGTCTCTCAGATGATGTTTTCATCCACAAACCTGTGTACAGTGTAGGCTTATGTTACCTGCTGTGGACGCAACTAGAACTCTTGTCAGTACAGGGATTATCGATCTCTATGGTAAATGTAACCTCTGTACTCTCTAAAGAGCAGACAGCACTATTAATAGTAGTAACTAAGAGCAGGACAAATCTGAAATGTATGTTGTATGGATATCTGTTTCCCATAGAGATCAGTCCTCTCTACTTGAATAAAAGTCTGTGCATAGAAAAGCATTATCAGTTGGTGCATATATGAACGGAAGGGTCTTTTAACAAATATTTTTGTGATTGATTTTCCCTTTCTATGTTTCTAAAAAAAGGATTAAATATTGAATATATTTCTGATGATTGTTCGGGTGCTCACAAAGCTCACCATTCAGAGAGAGAGGCCATGCTCTGCCTTCTCTTACCAGTAATCTGTATCTGGATGATGTGCCGACCATTTATGCGTCGACCATATAGTGTCGACCTAAGTTTTTTTTTTTGTGTGTGGCTTTACATGTTTTCCCAACTTTTGCTTAATTTACTATCCACGTGTGGTGTGATTGGTAATGGTGACCTGTGGCGAGCGCAGCAGTGGCGGAGCAAGCCACTTTGCCCAAAGCGTGGTGAGGGAAGCAAGCCCGCGAGGGTACACGTTTCCACGGATTGTGGTCACGTGATGAAACATACAAAATGACACCCAAACCCCCACCCCATCACCCCCCCCAAATAAAAAAAGTTTTGACCTTTTGTTCCAGAAAACCTTGCCCTTTGCCTACCTTATACATGTTGACCTTTTGACCCTGTCGACTTAATGCTTGGGGACTATATGGGGTCAGCCCAATGACTGTCGACCTAGACACCGTAGAACTTTTATGCCACACCCTTGTAGTCCCTATTATCCTCTTCCAGTTCTCCTTTGTCAGTCTTATGGGGGGGTACACACCTAGAGATGTGTGCTGAGCGATCTAGCCCAAACGCTCAGCACACATCTCTCCCCTCACTCAGTACTCAGCGCGATGTGTGCTGAGCGGAGGGGGTCGCTCACTTCACGCATCGGAGAAGTGGGCGGTCTGACTAGATTGTGCCTGCATGCAGGCCAATCTAGCACTGGAGATAGAGATGCGCGGGGCCATGTATTGCTATCGCTATAGGCATACAGACGGAGAGATCTGTCCTTAATTTCTAAGCAATCTAGTCAGATTGTTTAGAAATTAAGCACAGATCTCTCTGTGAGTACCGCACTGTAATTTGATAAGTCTCTGACAATACAGTATCTTCTAGCGAGGTCTCCATAGCAAACAACATGCGACTTGGCAGTGTTGTAATGTCATTGGGGACATGACCAGGTCAGGAAAGGACTGAATACAAAGGGCTGCCAGGTATAAACCATGATTGCTCATTTGTTCCACAAGGGATAGCATAGAACTGTAACTAGTATCTGCATATACATACTCTCCACCATGCTAGTCCTTGTAAGTAGTAATGGTGTTCTCTGAGGTTACAGTCTAGCTGAGCTCCAGGAGTTGATGAGTGCCAGTTGGCTGCGACTGAACTCTGATAAAACAGAGGTACTTATGATAGCTCACAGGACAAGACTGTAGCATAGCCAACCTACAGGACTTACGATCGGTGGGTTCAGAACTACAAAACACTGAACGTGTGCGTAATCTTGGCAGTTGTCCTGGATGGTGGCTTGACACTTAAGCATCAGGTATGAATCACAATCAAATCCACATTCTTTCATCTGAGGAACATATTCAGAATCAAGCACTTAATGCCCTTAGAAAAGCTGCCTAAAGTCATACATGCATTTGTATCATCATGCCAAGACTACTGTAATGCTCTCTACCTTGACCTCCCAGCAAAATAATTGCACCGCTTACAGTTGGTACAAAACACAGCTGCCAGGTTGTTAACCAACCATCCCCGTTCCAGCCACATAACACTATCCCTTCACTGGCTTCCTATAAGATTGCAAATTGTTTTCAAGATTGGCTTACTCCCTTTCATCGTCCTACATGACCAGGGCCCAAGGTACTTCAAGCAGCTTCTGATTCCTTACTGTCCCACTCAATTACTGCAATCTGTATGTAAAGGACTATTAAAGGCCAGTACTCACTGGCCGATGCGGGAGAGATGTGTGCTGAGCGAACCGCTCAGCACACACCTCTCCCGCAGCTCAGCACAGCGCGATGTGTGCTGAGCGTGCGGGGGGAGATGGGGGGGCTGCTCATTTCACCCAGCGGGTGAAATGAGCGACCCGCTAGATTGGCCTGCACGGCAGGCTAATCTAGTACCAGCGATAGCGATGCGCGGGCTGCGCATCGCTATCGCTGTAGGGGGTACACACGGAGCGATCAGGCTTAAAATCTAAGCAATCTAGTCAGATTGCTTAGATTTAAAGCAGCGATCGCTCCGTGAGTACCCCCCTTAACAGTACCTAGAATCTCCCGGAATTCGTCTGTGGGTCGAGCTTTCAGCTCTGTGGCTCCGACTCTATGGAAATCTCTTCCCTACACAATTTGAGAAGCCTCCATTCCAAGCTTCCTTCACAAACAAACTGAAGACCAACCTATTTTCTCTGACGTCCTAGTGGATGCTGGGAACTCCGAAAGGACCATGGGGAACAGCGGCTCCGCAGGAGACTGGGCACAACTAAAGAAAGCTTTTAGGTCACCTGGTGTGCACTGGCTCCTCCCACTATGACCCTCCTCCAAGCCTCAGTTAGATTTTGTGCCCGGCCGAGGTTGGATGCACACTAGGGGCTCTCCTGAGCTTCTAAAAAGAAAGTATATAATTAGGTTTTTTATTTTACAGTGAGACCTGCTGGCAACAGGCTCACTGCAGCGAGGGACTAAGGGGAGAAGAAGCGAACCTACCTGCTTGCAGCTAGCTTGGGCTTCTTAGGCTACTGGACACCATTAGCTCCAGAGGGATCGACCGCATGGAACTGGCCTTGGTGTTCGGTCCCGGAGCCGCGCCGCCGTCCCCCTTACAGAGCCAGAAGCAAGAAGAGGTCCGGAAAATCGGCGGCAGAAGACATCAGTCTTCACCAAGGTAGCGCACAGCACTGCAGCTGTGCGCCATTGCTCCTCATACACACTTCACACTCCGGTCACTGAGGGTGCAGGGCGCTAGGGGGGGGGCGCCCTGAGCAGCAATAAAAACACCTTGGCTGGCAAAAATACCACAATATATAGCCCCAGAGGCTATATATGTGATAATTACCCCTGCCAGAATCCATAAAAAAGCGGGAGAATAGTCCGCGGAAAAGGGGCGGAGCTATCTCCTTCAGCACACTGGCGCCATTTCTCCCTCACAGCTCCGCTGGAAGGAAGCTCCCTGGCTCTCCCCTGCAGTCTACACTACAGAAAAGGGTAAAAAAAGAGAGGGGGGGCACTAAATTTAGGCGCAGTATATATAACAGCAGCTATAGGGGACATAATTCAGTTAGTCCCTGCATTATATAGCGCTCTGGTGTGTGCTGGCATACTCTCACTCTGTCTCCCCAAAGGGCTTTTGTGGGTCCTGTCCTCTGTTAGAGCATTCCCTGTGTGTGTGCGGTGTGTCGGTACGGCTGTGTCGACATGTTTGATGAGGATAATGATGTGGAGGCGGAGCAGATGCCTATAGAAGGGATGTCACCCCCTGCGGGGCAGACACCTGAGTGGATGGACTTATGGAAGGAATTGCGTGCACGTGTCGACTCCTTACACAAAAAATTTGACGACATGCCAAATGCGGGACAGCCGGCTTCTCAGCTCGTGCCTGTCCAGGCGTCTCAAAGGCCATCGGGGGCTCTAAAACGCCCGCTACCTCAGATGGCAGACGCGGATGTCGACACGGATACTGACACCAGTGTCGACGACGATGAGTCTAGTCTAATGTCCACTAAGGCCATTCGTTGCATGATTGAAGCAATGAAAGAGGTGTTACAAATTTCTGATATAAACCTAGGTACCACTAAAAAGGGTATTATGTTTGGGGAGAAAAAACTACCAGTAGTTTTTCCCCCATCAGAAGAATTAAATGAAGTGTGTGAAGAAGCGTGGGCTTTCCCTGATAAAAGATTGGTAATCTCTAAGAAGTTACTAATGGCGTTCCCTTTCCCGCCAGAGGATAGGTCACGGGAGACACCCCCTAGGGTGGATAAAGCGCTCACACGTTTGTCTAAAAAGGTGGCACTACCGTCTCCGGATACGGCCGCCCTCAAGGAACCTGCTGATAGAAAGCAGGAGGCGATCCTGAAGTCTGTATATACACACTCAGGCATTATACTTAGACCAGATATTGCGTCAGCATGGATGTGCAGTGCTGCCGCTGCGTGGTCAGATTCCCTGTCAGAAAATATTGACACCCTAGACAGGGACACTATTCTGCTAACCATAGAGCATATAAAAGACTCAGTCTTATACATGAGAGATGCACAGAGGGAGATCTGCCGGCTGGCATCTAAAATAAGTGCATTGTCCATTTCTGCTAAGAGAGGCTTATGGACTCGCCAGTGGACAGGGGATGCAGATTCAAAAAGGCACATGGAAGTTTTGCCTTATAAGGGTGAGGAGTTATTTGGGGATGGTCTCTCGGACCTAGTTTCCACAGCAACTGCTGGGAAGTCAGCATTTTTACCCCATGTTCCCTCACAGCCTAAAAAGGCGCCGTTTTATCAGGTACAGTCCTTTCGGACTCAGAAAAACAGGCGTGGAAAAGGCGGGTCCTTTCTGTCCAGAGGCAGAGGTAGGGGAAAAAGGCTGCAACAAACAGCAGGTTCACAGGAGCAAAAGTCCTCCCCCGCTTCTTCCAATTCCGCCGCATGACGGTGGGGGGACGCCTCAAAAATTTCAGCGATCAGTGGGCTCGCTCACAGGTGGATCCCTGGATCCTGCAAATAGTATCTCAAGGGTACAAACTGGAATTCGAGGCGTCTCCACCCCACCGGTTCCTAAAATCTGCCTTGCCGATTACTCCTTCAGACAGGGAGGCTGTGCTAGCGGCAATTCACAAGCTGTATTCCCAGCAGGTGATAATCAAGGTGCCCCTACTTCAACAAGGACGGGGTTACTATTCCACACTGTTTGTGGTACCGAAACCGGACGGTTCGGTGAGACCCATTTTAAATTTTAAATCCTTGAACACATACATAAAAAAATTCAAGTTCAAGATGGAATCGTTCAGGGCGGTTATTGCAAGCCTGGACGAGGGGGATTACATGGTATCCCTGGACATCAAGGATGCTTACCTGCATGTCCCCATTTACTATCCTCACCAGGAGTACCTCAGATTTGTGGTACAGGAATGCCATTACCAATTCCAGACGCTGCCGTTTGGACTCTCCACGGCACCGAGAGTGTTTACCAAGGTAATGGCGGAAATGATGATACTCCTTCGAAGAAAGGGAGTTTTAATTATCCCGTACTTGGACGATCTCCTAATAAAGGCGAGGTCCAAGGAGCAGTTATTGGTGGGAGTAACACTATCTCAGGAGGTGCTACACCAGCACGGTTGGATTCTGAATATTCCAAAATCACAGCTGGTTCCGACGACACGTCTACTGTTCCTGGGTATGATTTGTGAAAAAAGTGTTTCTCCCGGAGGAGAAAGCCAAGGAGCGGTCATCTCTAGTCAGAGACCTCCTGAAACCAAAACAGGTATCGGTGCATCACTGCTCGCGGGTCCTGGGAAAGATGGTGGCTTCTTACGAAGCAATTCCTTTCGGCAGGTTCCATGCCAGAATCTTTCAGTGGGACCTGTTGGACCAATGGTCCGGATCGCATCTTCAGATGCATCGCCTAATAACCCTGTCTCCAAGAACCAGGGTGTCTCTGCTGTGGTGGCTGCAGAGTGCTCATCTTCTAGAGGGCCGCAGATTCGGCATACAGGACTGGGTCCTGGTGACCACGGATGCCAGCCTTCGAGGCTGGGGGGCAGTCACACAGGGAAGAAACTTCCAAGGACTATGGTCGAGTCAGGAGACTTCCCTACACATAAATATTCTGGAACTAAGGGCCATTTACAATGCCCTAAGTCAGGCAAAATCCCTGCTTCTACACCAGCCGGTACTGATCCAGTCAGACAACATCACGGCAGTCGCCCATGTAAATCGACAGGGCGGCACAAGAAGCAGGATGGCAATGGCAGAAGCCACAAGGATTCTCCGATGGGCGGAAAATCACGTACTAGCACTGTCAATGGCCTCTGCCGCTCAGACAGGACCTGCTGCAGCAGGGGCCCTGTCTGTTCCAAGACTTACCGCGGCTGCGTTTGACGGCATGGCGGTTGAACGCCGGATCCTGAAGGAAAAGGGCATTCCGGAGGAAGTCATTCCTACGCTGATTAAAGCCAGGAAAGATGTAACTGCAAAGCATTATCACCGCATATGGCGGAAATATGTTGCTTGGTGTGAGGCCAAGAAGGCCCCAACAGAGGAATTTCAACTAGGTCGATTTCTGCATTTCCTACAAGCATATGGGCCTGAAATTAGGCTCCATTAAGGTACAGATCTCGGCTCTGTCGATTTTCTTCCAGAAAGAACTAGCTTCACTACCTGAAGTTCAGACGTTTGTGAAAGGAGTGCTGCATATTCAGCCCCCGTTTGTGCCTCCAGTGGCACCTTGGGATCTCAACGTGGTGTTGAGTTTCTTAAAATCACATTGGTTTGAGCCACTTAAAACCGTGGATCTAAAATATCTCACGTGGAAAGTGGTCATGTTATTGGCCTTGGCTTCAGCCAGGCGTGTGTCAGAATTGGCAGCTTTGTCATGTAAAAGCCCTTATCTGATTTTCCATATGGATAGGGCGGAATTGAGGACTCGTCCTCAGTTTCTCCCTAAGGTGGTATCCGCTTTTCACTTGAACCAACCTATTGTGGTGCCTGCGGCTACTAGGGACTTGGAGGATTCCAAGTTACTGGACGTAGTCAGGGCCTTGAAAATTTATGTTTCCAGGACGGCTAGAGTCAGGAAAACTGACTTGCTATTTATCCTGTATGCACCCAACAAACTGGGTGCTCCTGCTTCTAAGCAGACTATTGCTCGCTGGATTTGTAGCACAATTCAGCTGGCGCATTCTGCGGCTGGACTGCCGCATCCTAAATCAGTAAAAGCCCATTCCACAAGGAAGGTGGGCTCATCTTGGGCGGCTGCCCGAGGGGTCTCGGCTTTACAACTTTGCCGAGCTGCTACTTGGTCAGGGGCAAACACGTTTGCAAAATTCTACAAATTTGATACCCTGGCTGAGGAGGACCTTGAGTTCTCTCATTCGGTGCTGCAGAGTCATCCGCACTCTCCCGCCCGTTTGGGAGCTTTGGTATAATCCCCATGGTCCTTTCGGAGTTCCCAGCATCCACTAGGACGTCAGAGAAAATAAGATTTTACTCACCGGTAAATCTATTTCTCGTAGTCCGTAGTGGATGCTGGGCGCCCATCCCAAGTGCGGATTGTCTGCAATACTTGTACATAGTTATTGTTAACTAAAGGGTTATTGTTGAGCCATCTGTTGAGAGGCTCAGTTGTTTTCATACTGTTAAACTGGGTATAGTATCACGAGTTATACGGTGTGATTGGTGTGGCTGGTAGGAGTCTTACCCGGGATTCAGTGTCCTAACTGAGGCTTGAAGGAGGGTCATAGTGGGAGGAGCCAGTGCACACCAGGTGACCTAAAAGCTTTCTTTAGTTGTGCCCAGTCTCCTGCGGAGCCGCTGTTCCCCATGGTCCTTTCGGAGTTCCCAGCATCCACTACGGACTACGAGAAATAGATTTACCGGTGAGTAAAATCTTATTTTCTCTTACGTCCTAGAGGATGCTGGGGACTCCAAAAGGACCATGGGGTATAGACGGGATCCGCAGGAGCTTGGGCACACTGAAAAGACTTAAAACTGGGTGTGAACTGGCTCCTCCCTCTATGCCCCTCCTCCAGACCTCAGTTACACTTTGTGCTCAGGACTGACTGGACACTCACTAGGGGAGCTCTCCTGAGTTTCTCTGGAAAAGACTTTTATTAGGTTTTTTATTTTCAGGGAGACCTGCTGGCTACAGGCTCCCTGCAGCGTGGGAGTGAGGGGAGAGAAGCAGACCTACTTCTTCTTAGTTTAAGGGCTCTGCTTCTCGGCTACTGGACACCATTAGCTCCAGAGGGTTCGATCACTTGGTGCGCCTAGCTGCTTGTTCCAGGAGCCACACCGTCACCCACCTCACTGAAGCCAGAAAAAAGAAGTCGGGTGAGTATGAGAAGATCAGAAGACTACAGGACGACAGAAGACTTCGGTAACCAGGTACAGCGCAGCGGTAACGCTGCGCTCCATGCTCCCACAGACTATCACTGACGGCACTCACAGGGTGTAGGGCTCTGGGGGCGGTGCCCTGGGCAGCAGGTTACTGGGGTCCTGGAGCCGGCAGAAGCCTTTTCGGTGCCTCGGCACCGTTTCTCAGACCCCCGCCGGCATTTTCAATTTTTCAAATCTGGCGGGCTGAAGCCTGCAGAGAAGGGGTGGAGCTTAGCCGTGCGGCTCACAGCGCCATTTTTTCTCCTCCACGCGGCTGAAGGAGACGCTGGCCCGGGACCTCCACGACTCCTCGCAAGTAACGGGGAGATTTCCGAAGGGGGGGGGGGCGCAGTTGTGGTGCAGTGATTATTATTATTTAAAGCAGCGCTGGTCATATATATATCCCTTATAGGGATATATGGGCGCTGGGGTGTGAGCTGGCATACTCCCTCTGTGTCCTCTATCTGGGCTTCACTGTGGGCCTGTCCCCTAGCTGAGACATTTTGAGTGTGTTGGTGTGTCGATTAAGCGTGTCGGCATGTCTGAGGCTGAATGTGATTCACCGGAGGAAGTTGTTGGGGGGAGCGGATGCGGGTCTGGATATGGGCCTGTCTGTGCAGCCGACATCTGATTTACCCACATTACTAAGTAAAATCAATACGAATGTAGCTTTATCAAAGATGTTGGATAAGTCTGAGTCACAGACGCAGGTGTGGAAAAAGTCCATAGAGGAGGCTTTGTCTCAGGTGCACACTCCACCGGGTTCGCAAAAGCGGCCGTTTATCAAGTGGTAGATACTGATACCGACACGGACTCTGATTCTGAGGTCGATTTTTCTGAGGCTGCTTTGCATCCACGTTTAGTGAAGAGTATTCAGTACATGATTGTGGCTATAAAAGATGTTTTACACATTTTTGATGAGCCGGCGGTGCAGGAAACAAGGATTTGCTTGTTCAAAGGGAAAAAACCTGAGGTGAAGTTACCCCCTCTCATGAAATGAATACTCTTTGAAAAGGCTTGGGAGTCGCCGAATAAGAGGTGGCAGATTCCCAAGAGGATTTACATGGCGTATCCTTTCCCCTCTGATGACAGGGAAAAATGGGAGTCGTCTCCAAATGTTGACAAAGCTCTATCTCGTTTGTCTAAGAAGGTGGCGCTTCCATCTCCTGACACGGCAGCTCTCAAGGATCCGGCGGATCGCAAGCTGGAGACGTCTCTGAAGTCCATTTTCGCTAATACGGGTGCATTGCTCAGACCTGCAGTGGCGTCGGTGTGGGTGGTTATATCAAGGACGCTGCAGATTACCTGAAGGATGCGGCGAGGGATGTTTGTCTTTTGGGATCAAGAGCCAATGCCATGTCAATATCTGCAAGGAGGGCGTTGTGGATCCATTAATGGACTGCAGATGCCGACTCCAACAGAGCTATGGAAGCTTTACCCTTCAAAGGTAATGTCTTGTTTGGGGACGGCTTGGCGGACCTGGTCTCTACCGCAACGGCGGGTAAGTCCTCTTTTCTTCCCCATGTTCCCACACAACACAAAAAGGCACCACATCAGCAGATGCAGTACTTTCGCCCCAATAAATACAGGCGTGGAAAGGCTTCGTCCTTCCTCGCTTCTAAAGGTAAAGGAAGGGGTAGGAAGTCGCCTGCCGTGTCGGGCGCCCAGGACCAAAAGTCCTCCCCTGCCTCTACCAAGTCCACCGCATGACACTTGGGCTTCCCTGGGGTAGTCCGGACCGGTGGGGGGCCGTCTCCGAATCTTCAGTCAGGTCTGGATTCAATCAGGCCTGGATCCTTGGGTCCTAGAGATTGTGTCTCAGGGATACAAACTGGATTTTCGGGAGGTGCCCCCTCACCGGTTTTTCATTTCGCCCTTACCAGTGTCTCTTCTGGACAGGGAGCTGGTGCGGGCAGCGATACAAAAATTGTGTAAACAGACGGTCATTGGTCCCGTTCCCCCGTCACAACGGGGGGAGAGGTTCTACTCGAGACTATTTGTTGTGCCGAAACCGGACGGTTCGGTCAGACCGATTTTGAATCTAAAATCCCTTAATCCATACTTGAAAGTTTTCAAGTTTAAGATGGAATCTCTTCGAGCGGTAATTTTCAGCCTAGAAGGGGGGGATTGTATGGCGTCAATCGACATAAAGGATGCCTACTTGCACGTCCCGATATTTCCTTCGCATCAGGCCTTCCTCAGGTTTGCGATACAGGATTCTCATTACCAATTTCAGACGTTGCCATTTGGCCTTTCCACGGCCCCGAGGGTTTTCACCAAGGTCATGGCAGAAATGATGTTTCTCCTTCCCAAGCAAGGGGTTACAATTATCCCGTACTTGGACGATCTCCTTATAAAGGTGAGGTCCAAGGAAAGGTTGCTAAGGAGTGTAGATTTGGTGCTGTCGGTGCTGCGACAGCACGGTTGGGTGGTAAATTTGCCAAAATCTCCGTTGATTCCAACCACCCGGCTGTCTTTTCTGGGCATGAGTCTGCACACGGAGTTACAGAGAGTATTTCTTCCAGAAGAAAAAGCTCTAGAACTGCAGTCAATGGTCAGGGAACTTCTGAGGCTGAAGACTGTGTCCATCCATCAATGTACTTGGGTTCTGGGGAAGATGGTTGCGGCGTACAAAGCCATTCCGTTTGGCAGGTTTCATGCTCGGGTGTTTCAGTGGGACTTGCTGAGCAAATGGTCCGGGTCTCACCTGCACATGCACCGGAAGATAAGTCTATCTCCCAGAGCCAGAATTTCTCTCCTGTGGTGGTTACAAGGGTCTCACCTCCTAGAGGGACGCCGGTTTGGTATCCTGGACTGGGTACTTCTAACAACAGATGCAAGTCTCCGGGGCTGGGGTGCAGTCACCCAAGGCAGAAACTTCCAGGGGAGATGGTCGCTCCAGGAAGCGGGTCTCCACATAAATGTTCTCCAGTTAAAAGCCATTTACAACAGCCTGCTACAAGCGAGAAGCCTTCTTCAGGGTCGATCTGTCCTGATACAGTCAGACAACATCACAGCGGTGGCGCATATAAACCGTCAAGGCGGAACAAGGAGCAGAGCGGCAATGGCGGAGGCCACAAGAATCCTTCGCTGGGCGGAACAACACGTGAGCGCTCTGGCAGCAGTCTTCCTTCCGGGTGTGGACAACTGGGAAGCGGATTTCTTCAGCAGACACGATCTCCATCCGGGAGAGTGGGCTCTTTACCAAGAGGTTTTTGCGGAGGTGACAAAGCGTTGGGGAATTCCGTTGATCGACGTGATGGCGTCTCGTCTCAACAAGAGGCTCCCGAGGTATTGTTCCAGGTCAAGGGACCCCAAGCCAGTGCGGTAGACGCCCTGGTGTCTCCGTGGGTGTTCAAGTTGGTGTATGTGTTCCCTCCACTTCCTCTCATTCCAAAGTTACTGGGGATCATTCGTCAAGCAAGGGTTCAGGCGATTCTCGTCGTTCCAGATTGGCCAAGAAGGGCCCGGTATCTGGATCTTTAGGAATTACTTGTGGAAGATCCTTGGCCGCTTCCTCTAAGAGAGGACCTGTTGTTGCAGGGTCCATGCGTGTTTCCAGACTTACCGCTGCTGCGTTTGACAGCATGGAAGTTGAGCGCCAGATCTTAGCTCGTAAGGGTATTCCCGGGGAGGTCATTCCTACTCTCATCAAGGCTAGGAAGGAGGTTACGGCAAAACATTATCACCGTATTTGGAAGAAGTATGTTTCCTGGTGTGAGACTAAAAGGGCTCCTGCGGAAGAATTTAATTTGGGGCGTTTTTTCCACTTTTTGCAGGCAGGTGCAGATGCAGGCCTGAAATTGGGCTCCATCATGGTGCAGATTTCGGCATTGTCTGTCTATTTTCTTTCAAAGGGAATTAGCTGCCCTCCCAGAGGTTCAGACGTTTGTGAAAGGAGTTTTGCATATCAATCCTCCGTTTGTGCCTCCTGTGGCCCCATGGGATCTTGACGTGGTCTTACAGTTTCTCATGTCTTCCTGGTTTGAGCCTTTGCGTAAGGTTGAAGTTTCTCACCTGGAAGGTAGTCATGCTGTTGGCGCTGGCATCTGCCAGGCGAGTGTCTGAGTTGGCGGCCTTATCTCATAAGAGACCGTACTTGAATTTTCATTCAGATAGGGCAGAATTGAGGACTCGTCAACAATTTTTACCGAAGGTGTTGTCTTCGTTTCACATTAACCAACCTATTGTGGTACCGGTGGCTACGAATGCTGTGGCAGTTCCAAGGTCTCTGGATGTGGTGAGGGCTTTGAAGATCTACGTCGCCCGAACGGCTGTTGCCAGGAAAACTGAGGCGCTGTTTGTCCTGTATGCTTCTAACAAGATTGCTCATCCTGTTTCAAAACAGACTATTGCACGCTGGATTTGTAGTACGATTCAGCAGGCTCATTCTTCGGCCAGGTTACCGGTGCCGAAGTCAGTGAAAGCCCATTCTACCAGGAAAGTGGGCTCGTCTTGGGTGGCTGCCCGGGGCGTCTCGGTTTTACTGCTTTGCCGAGCGGCCACCTGGTCAGGTTCAAACACTTTTGCTAAATTCTATAAGTTTGATACCCTGGCTGATGAGGACCATGAGTTTGCACAGTCGGTGCTGCAGAGTCGTCCGCACTCTCCCGCCCGTTCTGGAGCTTTGGTAAAAACCCCATGGTCCTTTTGGAGTCCCCAGCA
This sequence comes from Pseudophryne corroboree, assembly GCF_028390025.1. Classification (NCBI taxonomy): domain Eukaryota; kingdom Metazoa; phylum Chordata; class Amphibia; order Anura; family Myobatrachidae; genus Pseudophryne; species Pseudophryne corroboree. Next base: position 150,076,762 of record NC_086446.1, on the reverse strand, counting down.
TCCTCTAGGACGTAAGAGAAAATAAGAACTTACTCACCGGGAATTCTTTTTCTCGTAGTCCGTAGTGGATGCTGGGAACTCCGTAAGGACCATGGGGAATAAACGGGCTCCGCAGGAGACTGGGCATTCTAAAAGAAAGATTAGGTACTATCTGGTGTGCACTGGCTCCTCCCTCTATGCCCCTCCTCCAGACCTCAGTTAGGGAAACTGTGCCCGGAAGAGCTGACACTACAAGGAAAGGATTTTGGAATCCAGGGTAAGACTCATACCAGCCACACCAATCACACCGTACAACTTGTGATAACCATACCCAGTTAACAGTATGAACAACAACTGAGCCTCATTCAACGGATGGCTCATAACAATAACCCTTTAGTTAAGCAATAACTATATACACGTATTGCAGAGAGTCCGCACTTGGGACGGGCGCCCAGCATCCACTACGGACTACGAGAAATAGAATTACCGGTGAGTAAATTCTTATTTTCTCTGACGTCCTAGTGTATCCTGGGAACTCCGCAAGGACCATGGGGATTATACCAAAGCCTCCAAACGGGCGGGAGAGTGCGGATGACTCTGCAGCACCGAATGGGCAAACACAAGGTCCTCCTCAGCCAGGGTATCAAACTTGTAGAATTTTGCAAACGTGTTTGAACCCGACCAAGTAGCAGCTCGGCAAAGCTGTAATGCCGAGACCCCTCGGGCAGCCGCCAAAGAATAACCCACCTTCCGTGTGGAGTGGGCCTTCACTGATTTTGGATGCGGCAATCCTGCCGCAGAATGAGCTTGCTGAATCGTGTTACAGATCCAGCGAGCAATAGTTTGCTTTGAAGCAGGAGCACCCAGCTTGTTGGGTGCATGCAGGATAAACAGCGAGTCAGTTTTCCGGACTCCAGCTGTCCTGGCTACATAGATTTTCAAAGCCCTGACTACATCCAGTAACTTGGAGTCCTCCAAGTCCCGAGTAGCCGCAGGCACCACAATAGGTTGGTTCAAATGAAACGCTGATACCACCTTTGGGAGGAATTGGGGACGAGTCCTCAATTCTGCCCTGTCCATATGGAAGATCAGATATGGGCTTTTACATGACAAAGCCGCCAATTCTGACACACGCCTAGCTGAAGCTAAGGCCAACAGCATGACCACCTTCCACGTGAGATACTTTAGCTCCACGGTCTTAAGTGGTTCAAACCAGTGTGATTTCAGGAAATCCAACACAACGTTAAGATCCCAAGGTGCCACTGGAGGCACAAAAGGGGGCCGAATATGCAGCACTCCCTTAACAAACGTCTGAACTTCAGGCAGTGAAGCCAGTTCTTTTTGAAAGAAAATAGATAGGGCCGAAATCTGGACCTTTATGGACCCCAATTTTAGGCCCATAGTCACCCCTGACTGTAGGAAGTGCAGAAATCGACCCAGCTGGAATTCCTCTGTTGGGGCCTTCCTGGCCTCACACCAAGCAACATATTTCCGCCATATGCGGTGATAATGCTTTGCTGTCACATCCTTCCTAGCTTTTATCAGCGTAGGAATCACTTCATCTGGAATGCCTTTTTCCGTTAGGATCCGGCGTTCAACCGCCATGCCGTCAAACGCAGCCGCGGTAAGTCTTGTAACAGACAGGGCCACTCCTAGATACAAAAGTATCAATATCAGACATTAGGCAACTAGCATTGCTACAGATATTGCAACATTGTTCAGACACTGGAGACAGTGAAGAAACACAACAATTACAGTGGCCAAGCTTTTTAAATTCACTTTATTATGTTTTCACAATTTATTCACGTGCACCATATTTCGCCTATGTTTTAAAGATTTCAATAAAAGCTATATTTTAGATTAGTGGTCATCTATCATGATAGATATTTGACTTTATGAAAATAACACAGTCCGAGTGTGCCCAACATAGGGAATTCTTTCTTTTTTTGACTTCCTAGGGCCCCTGCTGTAACAGGTCATGTCTGAGAGGCAGAGGCCATGGGTCCTCTGAGATCATTTCTTGTAGTTCTGGGTACCAAGTTCTTCTTGGCCAATCCAGAATGATGAGTATAGTTCTTACTCCTCTCTTTCTTACTATCCTCAGTACCTTGGGTATGAGAGGAAGAGGAGGGAACACATAAACCGACTGGTACACCCACGGTGTCACAAGTGTGTCCACAGCTATCGCCTGAGGGTCCCTTGACCTGGCGCAATATTTTTTTAGCTTTTTGTTGAGGCGGGCCGCCATCATGTCCACCTGTGGCAGTTCCCAACGATTTACAATCTGTGTTAAGACTTCTTGGTGAAGTCCCCACTCTCCCGGGTGGAGGTCGTGCCTGCTGAGGAAGTCTGCTTCCCAGTTGTCCACTCCCGGAATGAACACTGCTGACAGTGCTAGCACGTGATTCTCCGCCCATCGAAGAATCCTTGTGGCTTCTGCCATTGCCATCCTGCTTCTTGTGCCGCCCTGGCGGTTTACATGGGCGACCGCCGTGATGTTGTCTGACTGAATCAGTACTGGTTGGTTTTGAAGCAGGGGCTCTGCTTGACTCAGGGCGTTGTAAATGGCCCTTAGTTCCAGTATATTTATGTGTAGTGAAGTCTCCAGACTTGACCACTGTCCTTGGAAGTTTCTTCCCTGAGTGACTGCCCCCCATCCTCGGAGGCTTGCATCCGTGGTCACCAGGATCCAGTCCTGTATGCCGAACCATCGGCCCTCGAGAAGATGAGCACTCTGCAGCCACCACAGCAGAGACACCCTGGCCCTCGGGGACAGGGTGATCAACCGATGCATCTGAAGATGCGATCCGGACCATTTGTCCAACAGATCCCACTGAAAGATCCTTGCATGGAACCTGCCGAAGGGAATTGCTTCGTAAGAAGCCACCATCTTTCCCAGGACTCGCGTGCAGTGATGCACCGACACCTGTTTTGGTTTCAGGAGGTCCCTGACCAGAGATGACAATTCCTGGGCCTTCTCCACCGGGAGAAACACCTTCTTCTATTCTGTGTCCAGAATCATGCCCAGGAAAAGCAGACGCGTCGCAGGAATCAGCTGCGACTTTGGGATATTCAGAATCCAGCCGTGCTGTTGCAACACTTCCTGAGAGAGTGCTACGCTGACCAACAACTGCTCTTTGGACCTCGCCTTTATGAGGAGATCGTCCAAGTACGGGATAATTATAACTCCCTTCTTCCGAAGGAGTATCATCATTTCGGCCATTACCTTGGTAAATATTCTCGGTGCCGTGGAGAGACCAAACGGCAACGTCTGGAATTGGTAATGACAGTCCTGTACCACAAACCTGAGGTATTCCTGGTGAGGTGGGTAAATGGGGACATGCAAGTAAGCATCCTTGATGTCCAGCGACACCATAAAATCCCCCTCTTCCAGGCTTGCAATAACCGCCCTGAGCGATTCCATTTTGAACTTGAACTTCTTTATATGTGTTCAAGGATTTTAAATTCAGAATGGGTCTCACCGAACCGTCTGGTTTCGGTACCACAAACATTGTGGAATAGTAACCCCTTCCCTGTTGAAGGAGGGGGACCTTGATGATCACCTGCTGAAGGTACAGCTTGTGAATTGCCGCCAATACTACCTCCCTTTCCCTGGGAGCAGCTGGTAAGGCTGATTTGAGGTAACGGCGAGGGGAGTCGGCAGTGCCACCCTTTTGGATAAGCGTGTGAGCGCCTTGTCCACCCTAGGGGATGTTTCCCAACATAACCTATCCGTTGCCGGGAAAGGGTACGCCATCCTCTAGTCTCCAAACCTTTAAACGTTCTCTGAAAACTCATCTCTTCAGACAAGCCTACCAAATTTCAGACCCACACACATAACCTTCACAGCTTCCCTATCAAGTTACATCCCCTCTGTACAGTCCACATAAACTCACATTTTGTCTTCCAACATTGCTGGGTGATCATATCATATACAACCCATTACAACCTAGCAACCTGGGGAACCATTATGTGACAAGTAGCATCTATCCTTGTGTATCAATGCCTATTTCCCTATAGATTGTAAGCTTGCGAGCAGGGCCTTCCTACCTCTGTCTGTCTTTGCCCAGTTTTGTTCTATAATTGTTGTTCTAATTGTAAAGCGCAACGGAATATGCTGCGCTATATAAGAAACTGCTAATAAATAAATAAATAATAAATCAGTAACCTCTTAGAAATCACTAGTTTCTTAGCAGGGGAACTCCACGCTTCTTCACACAATTCATTTAATTCATCAGATGGGGGAAAAGTTACTGGCTGCTTTTTCTCCCCAAACATAATACCCCTCTTGGTAGTAACCGGGTTAACGTCAGAAATGTGCAATACATCTTTCATTGCAGTAATCATGCATCGGATGGCCTTTGTAGACTGTACATTTGTCTCATCCTCATCTACACTGGAGTCAGACTCCGTGTCGACATCTGTGTCCACCATCTGAGCTAGTGGGCGTTTATGAGCCCCTGACGGCTTCAGAGTCGCCTGGGCAGGCGCGGGCTGAGACCCCGGCTGTCCCAAGGCTGCTGCGTCATCGAACCTTTTATGTAAGGAGTTGACACTGTCGGTTAAGACCTTCCACATATCCATCCAATCAGGTGTCGGCCCCGTCGGGGGCGACACCGCACTTATCTGCCCTTGCTCCGCCTCCACGTAACCCTCCTCATCAAAAATGTCGACACAGCCGTACCGACACACCGCACACACACAGGGAATGCTCTGACTGAGGACAGGACCCCACAAAGTCCTTTGGGGAGACAGAGAGAGAGTATGCCAGCACACACCACAGCGCTATATAACACAGGGATTTACACTATAATAAGTGATTTTTCCCAATAGCTGCTTAATTATCTTATTTGCGCCTAAATTTATGTGCCCCCCCCCCTCTCTTTTTTACCCTTCTTGTATCAGGATACTGCAGGGGAGAGCCTGGGGAGGGGAGCTGCTTCCAGCGGAGCTGTGAAGGGAAAATGGCGCTGGTGTGCTGAGGAAGAAGGCCCCGCCCCCCTCAGCGGCGGGCTTCTGTCCCGCGTTTTGTCTAACTTAATGGCGGGGGTTTTTACACATATACAGTGCCAGACTGTATTATGTGTATTTTTATTGCCAAAAGGTATAATAATTGCTGCCCAGGGTGCCCCTCCCCCAGCGCCCTGCACCCTACAGTGACCGGAGTGTGTGGTGTGCTGTGGGATTAATGGCGCACAGCTGCGGTGCTGTGCGCTACCTTAATGAAGACAGTAGTCTTCAGCCGCCGATTTCGTTGTTCTCTTCTGTCTTCTGGCTCTGCAAGGGGGACGGCGGCGCGGCTCCGGGAATGGACGATCGAGGTCAGGCCCTGTGTTCGAACCCTCTGCAGCTAATGGTGTCCAGTAGCCTTAGAAGCACAAGCTAGCTGCAGATAGGTAGGTTTGCTTCTCTCCCCTCAGTCCCACGTAGCAGTGAGTCTGTTGCCAGCAGATCTCACTGAAAATAAAAAACCTAACAAATACTTTCTTTTCTAGCAAGCTCAGGAGAGCCCACTAGGAGCACCCAGCTCTGGCCGGGCGCAGATTCTAACTGAGGTCTGGAGGAGGGGCATAGAGGGAGGAGCCAGTGCACACCAGATAGTACCTAATCTTTCTTTTAGAGTGCCCAGTCTCCTGCGGAGCCCGTCTTTTCCCCATGGTCCTTACGGAGCTCCCAGCATCCACTAGGATGTCAGAGAAAATAGGATTTTGGTACTTACCGGTAAATCCTTTTCTCCTAGTCCGTAGAGGATGCTGGGCGCCCATCCCAGTGCGGACTGTTTCTTGCAGTGTTCTCTTGTCGGTTCACTTAGTTTATACACGGGTTGTGTATTTCTGGTTTCAGCTTGTTGCTGTTGTTTATTCATACTGTTATCTGGTTTACTGTCACTCCGGTTGTACGGTATGGTTGTGGTGTGGGCTGGTATGTTTGTAGCCCTTAGTTTACACAAAAATCCTTTCCTCGAAATGTCCGTCTCTCCTGGGCACAGTTCCTATAACTGAGGTCTGGAGGAGGGGCATAGAGGGATGAGCCAGTTCACACCCAGTTTTAAGTCTCTTCAGTGTGCCCAAGCTCCTGCATATCCCGTCTATACCCCATGGTCCTTTTGGAGTCCCCAGCATCCTCTACGGACTAGGAGAAAAGGATTTACCGGTAAGTACCAAAATCCTATTTACTCAATCATTCACTAGTATCTACTGTTAAGCTTGTTTAGTATTTTGTGCAGTAAAGGCAAATGTAAAGCACTTTGAGTCCTATTAGGAGAAAAGTGTTATATAAATAACATTATTATTATTATTATTATTATTTTTGTTTTAATTATTATTATTCAATTTATTATTATTATAATTATTATTATTAGTCCCTTAAAATAAAACTCTGCTAACCTAAAAATGTGAGTTATGCTAAGGTCCTTTTTAAAGTGGGTACACACTGGGCGATGTGCTCTAGGAGCGACGTCGCCTAGTGTGTTCCCTTCGCTGCCGAGACTGTCGGCGGCCGGGTGTACACACTGAGTGATAGGACGTCCATATTACTCAGTGACGTCACGCAGCAGCTGGGCCGTGCATGCAGCTGTTGGACAACAGTCCAAATTGAGCTGCATGCACTGTCGACAGTGAGGGTTGTTAACGACCCGCGGGGCCGTACATCGCTCGGCGATGGAATACACACTTGCCGAGAAAGTAAACGACGTCGCTCAGGAAGGGTGAAAATGAGCAACGTCACTTACTTTCTCGGCAAGTGTGTATGCACCTTTAGTCTCACTCATTTGGCTCCCCATTTATGTTCTAAGAAGCAAAATACATGACTCATGCAGTGCGTAAAGTGATTGGTATGGAAAGCACAAGTGCTTGAATGCAGTTGGCCATTTGAATCTACCAATCTGCACAGAGCTTTTTTATTACATATGAGACTGCAAGCCAATCATTTTGCTGGATGTCAGAGTGCGTGTTTCAGGCTGATAGCAGATAGATAATTGTCACCCATCTAAGCAGCTTTTAAAGAGGTGCAACAGATAGCATGTTGGCTAAGTATTCAGTTAAATAAAGGGGTATATGCAATTGCGGTCGAATTCCCGAAATTGTCGAATTTCGGGATTTTTTCGCCAAAAAAAAAAAATCGTCAATGCAATTCAGTGCTTTCCGTCAAAAACACGGACTTTCAAAATTCGACTTTTTGAAATTCGACTTTTTGAAATTCGACTTTTGTCAAATTCGACTTTTGTCAAATTCGACTTTTGTCAAATTCGACTTTTGTCAAATTCGACTTTTGTCAAATTCGACTTTTGTCAAATTCGACTTTTGTCAAATTCGACTTTTCTGCAATGATACAAGTGCTGCAATTCGACCAAAGTGTATTCAATTCAAGTTTGGAAATTCGACAACAGTGCTTTTAGACAGTAAATTCGTCATTTTCAATCCGCCACACTTTGGAGGGTGAAACCAATAAAAAAAATTTAAAACATGTTTTTTTTGGTGTTTTTTTTTTAGGTAATAGCATATCTATATATATTAGAAGGGATTAGGTACTTGGTTTGTCTTTTTTGGAGGCACAAGTATTATTTATATATTTTTAAAAATATTTTATTTTTTATTTTTATAGCTGGAACGTTAAAATCAAGGAAAAAAATGGCGTGGGGTCCCCCCTCCAAAGCATAACCAGCCTCGGGCTCTTCAAGCTGGTCCTGGTTCTAAAAATGCAGGGAAAAATTTGACAGGGGATCCCCCGTATTTTTAAAACCAGCACCGGGCTCTGCGCCTGGTGCAAAAAATACGGGGGACAAAAAGAGTAGGGGTCCCCCGTATTTTTTACACCAGCATCGGGCTCCACTAGCTGGACAGATAATGCCACAGCCGGGGGTCACTTTTATACAGTGCCCTGCGGCCGTGGCATTAAATATCCAACTAGTCACCCTGGCCGGGGTACCCTGGGGGAGTGGGGACCCCTTCAATCAAGGGGTCCCCCCCCAGCCACCCAAGGGCCAGGGGTGAAGCCCGAGGCTGTCCCCCCCCCCCCCCCCCCCCTCCCATCCAAGGGCTGCGGATGGGAGGCTGATAGCCTTGAGAAAAATGTCAGAATATTGGTTTTTCCAGTAGTACTACAAGTCCCAGCAAGCCTCCCCCGCAAGCTGGTACTTGGAGAACCACAAGTACCAGCATGCGGGAGAAAAACGGGCCCGCTGGTACCTGTAGTAGTACTGGAAAAAAAATACCCAAATAAAAACAGGACACACACACCGTGACAAGTACAACTTTATTACATACTGCCGACACACACATACCTATGTTGACACGCCGACTGCCACAGTCTCCGACGATCCGAGGGTACCTGTTAAAATTATACTCACCTTCCAGCGTCCAGAGATAAATCCACGTCCAGAGTATAATCCAGGTACTTGGCAAAATAACAAAACGCAAAAACCCGTGCCAGCGGACTGAAAGGGGTCCCATGTTGACACATGAGACCCCTTTCCCCGAATGCAGAGACCTCTACGTGACAGCTGTCACTGAAAGGTCTCTTCAGCCAATCAGCGAGTGCAACGTCCTTGCACTCTGCTGATTGGCTCTGCGCGTCTGAGCTCAGACAGCGCATCGCAAAGCCTCTCCATTATATTCAATGGTGGGAACTTTGCGGCTAGCGGTGGGGTCACCCGCGCAGAGCCAATCAGCGAGTGCAACGTCCTTGCACTCTGATGATTGGCTCTGCGCGTCTGAGCTCAGACAGCGCATCGCAAAGCCTCTCCATTATATTCAATGGTGGGAACTTTGCGGCTAGCGGTGGGGTCACCCGCCGGTCAGCGGCTGACAGCGGGTAACCCCCCCGCTGACGGCAAAGTTCCCACCATTGAAATAATGGAGAGAGCTATGCGATGCGCTGTCACAGCACAGACAGCGCACAGCCAATCAGGTGAGCGCCACGTAGTAGCGCTTCCTGATTGGCTGAAGGGACCTCAGTGACAGGAGTCACGTGGGGTCCCGGCACATTCGGGGAAAGGGGTCTCATGTGTCAATATGGGACCCCTTTCAGTCCGGCATGGTCGGGTATGCTGTTTGTTTTTTTAACAAGTACGTGGATTATACTCTGGACGTGGATTTATCTCTGGACGCTGGAAGGTGAGTATAATTTTTTCACAGGTACCCTCGGATCGTCGGAGACTGTGGCAGTCGGCGTGTCAACATAGGTAAGTATGTGTGTGTCAGCAGTGTGTAATAAAGTTGTACTTGTCACGGTGTGTGTTCTGTTTTTATTTGGGTATTTTTTTTCCAGTAGTACTACCGGTACCAGCGGGCCCGTTTTTCTCCCGCATGCTGGTACTTGTGGTTCTCCAAGTACCAGCTTGCGGGGGAGGCTTGCTGGGACTTGTAGTACTACTGGAAAAAACAATATTCTGTCATTTTTCTCAAGGCTATCAGCCTCCCATCCGCAGCCCTTGGATGGGGGGGACAGCCTCGGGCTTCACCCTTGGGTGGCTTGGGGGGGGGACCCCTTGATTGAAGGGGTCCCCACTCCCCCAGGGTACCCCGGCCAGGGGTGACTAGTTGGATATTTAATGCCACGGCCGCAGGGAGCTGTATAAAAGTGACCCCCGGCTGTGGCATTATCTGTCCAGCTAGTGGAGCCCGATGCTGGTGTATAAAATACGGGGGACCCCTACTCTTTTTGTCCCCCATATTTTTTGCACCAGCATCAGGCGCAGAGCCCGGTGCTGGTTTTAAAAATACGGGGGATCCTATGTCAATTTTGTCCCCGCATTTTTAGAACCAGGACCAGCTCGAAGAGCCCAAGGCTGGTTATGCTTTGGAGGGGGGACCCCACGCCATTTTTTTCAGTTTTTTTTAATTCGCGGCAAAATCCGGCAAATCGGCCGTTTTTCGCCCGCGGGAATGTCGAATCCGTTTTTCATTGAATATGGTGAATTCCGGCAGCCACCTGCCGGAATTCACCTGTCGAATTGTGTCGAATTAAAAAACGGCGATAATTTGCCGCGATTCGCCGTGAATTGCATATACCCCAAAGTCTCTTAATGTCATGTGCAATGGTGACCGTGTTTGCATCTAAACTGAATCCATTTCCCTGCATTTATGTTACTTAGAATGTGACCTGATGTTCATTGAAGTTCTAAAAATAAACCTAATCTGATTAAAACCCATATAATACTGAAATCTATAGAGGCTTTGTCATATTAATTTCAGTAGAACGGCCGGCTTTTTCCAGCATTATTGTCCAGTAGTGGATTTACTTGCTGTGGATTTGAAAGCTGGCATAACTAAAAAACATAGAGGTACAGCACATGGAAGGTACAGTAGATGTATATGATTCTTGGTGCTCATAGTACAAACTGGGATTATTGATTTTTGCGGCATTTAGAGGTGAATGTTATTTGATTGATATTAATCACAGCCATGTGTCACATGACCTTTTCATAGCAAAAAAATTCAATATGCTGGCTATAACAGAAACCTGGCTCACACAATCAGACACTGCCTCCCCTGCAGCACTGTCACATGGTGGCCTCCACTTCACACACACCCCCAGGCCTGGTAACATTAAAGGAGGTGGTGTTGGAATATTACTGTCCAAATCTTACACGCACATCGTTTTACCACCTGTTCCCTCACTCACATTTACATCCTTTGAAGTACACTCTATTAGGATTTTCACCCCTTTCTCTCTGCGTGTTGCAGCTATCTATCGCCCACCTGGGCAACCCAAAAAGTTTCTGGAAGATTTTTCTGCTTGGCTCCCTCACTTTCTATCCTCTGACATCTCCACTATCATTATGGGTGATTTCAATCTCTCTATTGACAGTCCACAATCTCCCCATGCCTCTAAACTACTCTCTCTAACCTCCTCTCTTGGCCTCTCCCAATGGACTGACTCCCTGGGCAGCAATTACATTACCTTATTGGCAAAAAGGCACATAATACAGTCTAATAATCTGTATATGTGCAATAACCCCCGCCATTAACTATTTAAAAACGCGGGAGAAGCCCGCCGCGGAGGGGGCGGGGCTATCTTCCTCAGCACACCAGCGCCATTTTCTCTTCACAGCTCCGCTGGAAGGACGCTTCCCAGATTCTCCCCTGCAGTTTCCAGACTTCAAGGGTAAAAAAGAGAGGGGGGGCACATAAATTTAGGCGCAAACTGTGTTAATAAGCAGCTATAGGGGAATAATCACTCAGTATAGTGTACATCCCTGTATTATATAGCGCTGTGGTGTGTGCTGGCATACTCTCACTCTGTCTCCCCAAAGGACTTTGTGGGGTCCTGTCCTCAATCAGAGCATTCCCTGTGTGTGTGCGGTGTGTCGGTACGGCTGTGTCGACATGTTTGAAGAGGAGGGTTACGTGGAGGCGGAGCAGGAGCCGATAAGTGTGATGTCGCCCCCTACGGGGCCGACACCAGAGTGGATGGATATGTGGAAGGTATTAACCGACAGTGTCAACTCCTTACATAAAAGGTTCGATGACGTAACAGTATTGGGACAGCCGGGGTCTCAGCCCGCGCCTGCCCAGGCGTCTCAGAGGCCATCAGGGGCTCAAAAACGCCCGCTACCTCAGATGGCAGACACAGATGTCGACACGGAGTCTGACTCCAGTGTAGACGAGGATGAGACAAATGTACAGTCCACAAGGGCCATCCGATGCATGATTACGGCAATGAAAAATGTATTAAACATTTCTGACATTAACCCGGTTACCACTAAAAAGGGTATTATGTCTGGGGAGAAAAAGCAGCCAGTGACTTTTCTCCCATCTGATGAGTTAAATGAATTGTGTGAAGAAGCGTGGTGTTCCCCTGATAAGAAACTGGTAATTTCTAAGAGGTTACTGCTGGCGTACCCTTTCCCGCCAACGGATAGGTTACGTTGGGAAACATCCCCTAGGGTGGACAAAGCGCTCACACGCTTATCCAAAAAGGTGGCACTGCCGTCTCAGGATACGGCCGCCCTAAAAGAGCCTGCGGATGGAAAGCAGGAAGCTATCCTGAAGTCTGTATATACACACTCAGGTACTATACTGAGACCTGCAATTGCTTCAGCATGGATGTGTAGTGCTGCAGCAGCTTGGTCGGATACCCTGTCGGACAACATTGATACACTCGACAGGGATACTATTTTGTTAACCATAGAGCATATAAAGGACGTAGTCTTATATATGAGGGATGCACAGAGGGATATTTGCCGGCTGGCATCTAGAATTAATGCGATGTCCATTTCTGCCAGGAGAGTATTATGGACTCGGCAGTGGACGGGTGATGCTGATTCTAAAAGGCACATGGAGGTTTTGCCTTATAAGGGTGAGGAATTGTTTGGGGACGGTCTCTCGGACCTCGTATCCACAGCAACAGCTGGAAAATCGACTTTTTTACCTCACGTTCCCTCACAGCCTAAGAAAGCACCGTATTATCAAGTACAGTCCTTTCGGCCTCAGAAAGGCAAGCGTGTCAGAGGCGCATCCTTTCTGCCCAGAGGCAAGGGTAGAGGAAAGAAGCTGCATCAGACAGCCAGTTCCCAGGAACAAAAGTCCTCCCCTGCTTCCACTAAATCCACCGCATGACGCTGGGGCTCCACAGGTGGAGCCAGGTGCGGTGGGGGCGCGTCTCCGGAACTTCAGCAACCAGTGGGTTCGCTCACAGGTGGATCTCTGGGTTCTACAAGTGGTATCTCAGGGATACAAGCTGGAGTTCGTGGCGACTCCCCCTCGCCGTTACCTCAAATCAGCCTTGCCAGCTGCATCCAGAGAAAGGGAGGTAGTACTGGCGGCAATTCACAAGCTGTACCTTCAGCAGGTGATTATCAAAGTTCCCCTCCTTCAACAGGGACGGGGTTACTATTCCACAATGTTTGTGGTACCGAAACCAGACGGTTCGGTGAGACCCATTCTAAATTTGAAATCCTTGAACACTTATGTAAGGAAGTTCAAGTTCAAAATGGAATCGCTCAGGGCGGTTATTGCAAGCCTGGAAGAGGGTGATTTTATGGTGTCGCTGGACATCAAGGATGCTTACCTACATGTCCCCATTTACCCACCTCACCAGGAGTACCTCAGGTTTGTGGTACAGGACTGTCATTACCAATTCCAGACGTTGCCGTTTGGTCTGTCCACGGCACCGAGGGTATTTACCAAGGTAATGGCCGAAATGATGATACTCCTTCGGAAGAAGGGAGTTATAATTATCCCGTACTTGGACGATCTCCTTATAAAGGCGAGGTCCAAGGAGCAGTTTTTAGTCAGCGTAGCACTATCTCGGGAAGTGCTACAACAGCACGGCTGGATTCTGAATATCCCAAAGTCGCAGCTGATTCCTGCGACGCGTCTGCTTTTCCTGGGCATGATTCTGGACACAGAATAGAAGAAGGTGTTTCTCCTGGTGGAGAAGGTCCAGGAATTGTCATCTCTGGTCAGGGACCTCCTGAAACCAAAACAGGTGTCGGTGCATCACTGCACGCGAGTCCTGGGAAAGATGGTAGCTTCTTACGAAGCAATTCCCTTCGGCAGGTTCCATGCAAGGATCTTTCAGTGGGATCTGTTAGACAAGTGGTCCGGATCGCATCTTCAGATGCACCGGTTGATCACCCTGTCCCCGAGGGCCAGGGTGTCTCTGCTGTGGTGGCTGCAGAGTGCTCATCTTCTCGAGGGCCGCAGATTCGGCATACAGGACTGGGTCCTGGTGACCACGAATGCAAGCCTCCGAGGTTGGGGGGCAGTCACTCGGGTAAGAAACTTCCAAGGACAGTGGTCGAGTCAGGAGACTTCCCTACACATAAATATTCTGGAACTAAGGGCCATTTACAATGCCCTGAGTCAAGCAGAACCCCTGCTTCAAAACCAACCGGTGCTGATTCAGTCAGACAACATCACGGCGGTCGCCCATGTAAACCGACAGGGCGGCAGAAGAAGCAGGATGGCAATGGCAGAAGCCACAAGGATTCTTCGATGGGCGGAGAATCATGTACTAGCACTGTCAGCAGTGTTCATTCTGGGAGTGGACAACTGGGAAGCAGACTTCCTCAGCAGGCACGACCTCCACCCGGGAGAGTGGGGACTTCATCCAGAAGTCTTCAAGCTGATTGTAAATCGTTGGGAAAGGCCACAGGTGGACATGATGGCGTCCCGCCAAAACAAAAAGCTAAAAAGATATTGCGGCAGGTCAAGGGACCCTCAGGCGATAGCTGTGGACGCTCTAGTGACACCGTGGGTGTCCCAGTCGGTTTATGTGTTCCCTCCTCTTCCTCTCATACCCAAGGTACTGAGGATAATAAGAAAGAGAGGAGTAAGAACTATACTCATCGTTCCGGACTGGCCAAGAAGAACTTGGTACCCATAACTACAAGAAATTATCTCAGAGGACCCATGGCCTCTGCCGCTCCTACAGGACCTGCTACAGCAGGGGCCCTGTCTGTTCCAAGACTTACCGCGGCTGCGTTTGACGGCATGGCGGTTGAATGCCGGATCCTAATGGAAAAGGGCATTCCAGATGAAGTCATTCCTACGCTGATAAAAGCTAGGAAGGATGTGACAGCAAAACATTATCACCGCATATGGCGAAAAATGTTGCTTGGTGTGAGGCCAGGAAGGCCCCAACAGAGGAATTTCAGCTGGGTCGATTTCTGCACTTCCTACAGTCAGGAGTGACTATGGGCCTAAAATTGGGATCCATTAAAGTCCAGATTTCGGCCCTGTCTATTTTCTTTCAAAAAGAACTGGCTTCACTGCCTGAAGTTCAGACGTTTGTTAAGGGAGTGCTGCATATTCAGCCCCCTTTTGTGCCTCCAGTGGCACCTTGGGATCTCAACGTCGTGTTGGATTTCCTAAAATCACATTGGTTTGAGCCACTTAAGACCGTGGAGCTAAAATATCTCACGTGGAAGGTGGTCATGCTGTTGGCCTTAGCTTCGGCCAGGCGTGTGTCAGAATTGGCGGCTTTGTCATGTAAAAGCCCATATCTGATATTCCATATGGACAGGGCGGAATTGAGGACTCGTCCCCAATTTCTTCCTAAGGTGGTATCTGCGTTTCATTTGAACCAACCTATTGTGGTGCCTGCGGCTACTCGTGACTTGGAGGATTCCAAGTTGCTAGATGTAGTCCGGGCCCTGAAAATCTATGTTTCCAGGACGGCTAGAGTCAGAAAAACTGACTCGCTATTTATCCTGCATGCACCCAACAAGCTAGGTGCTCCTGCTTCAAAGCTGACTATTGCTCGCTGGATCTGTAGCACGATTCAGCTTGCACATTCTGCGGCTGGACTGCCGCATCCTAAATCAGTAAAAGCCCATTCCACGAGGAAGGTGGGCTCTTCTTGGGCGGCTGCCCGAGGGGTCTCGACTTTACAACTTTGCCGAGCAGCTACTTGGTCGGGTTCAAACGCATTTGCAAAATTCTACAAGTTTGATACCCTGGCTGAGGAGGACCTTGAGTTTGCTCATTCGGTGCTGCAGAGTCATCTGCACTCTCCCGCCTGTTTGGGAGCTTTGGTATAATCTCCATGGTCCTTACAGAGTACCCAGCATCCACTAGGACGTCAGAGAAAATAAGAATTTACTCACCGGTAATTCTATTTCTCGTAGTCCGTAGTGGATGCTGGGAGCCCGTCCCAAGTGCGGACTCTCTGCAATACATGTATATAGTTATTGCTTAACTAAAGGGTTATTGTTATGAGCCATCTGTTGAAAGAGGCTCAGTTATTGTTCATACTGTTAACTGGGTATAGTTATCACAAGTTGTACGGTGTGATTGGTGTGGCTGGTATGAGTCTTACCCTGGATTCCAAATCCTTTCCTAGTAATGTCAGCTCTTCCGGGCACAGTTTCCCTAACTGAGGTCTGGAGGAGGGGCATAGAGGAAGGAGCCAGTGCACACCAGATATAGTACCTAATCTTTCTTTTAAGAGTGCCCAGTCTCCTGCGGAGCCCGTCTATTCTCCATGGTCCTTACGGAGTACCCAGCATCCACTACGGACTACGAGAAATAGAATTACCGGTGAGTAAATTCTTATTTTCCCTCTCTCAGATCACAACCTTATCACATGCATGCTCTCCTCCATTACTTCAAACTCCATGTCCCTAAAGTCTACAAGGACACCTCTTACCCGCAGAAATATTAACGCTATTCATTTTCAACAACTATCTACCTCTCTGCAACCACTGCTCTCACCAATTTCTACATTCACTTCTCCAGAGACTGCTGTGTCACACCTTAACCAAACTCTAGAAACAGCACTTGATGAAGTGGCTCCAGCTACCCATCACACTCCACGTAAATCTCGTAGTTCAAGTGACTTTCTCACATATAAGACCACCTACCACTCTTATCGTACTGCTCTGGACACTGCCAAACAAACATATTTTCAATCTCTCATCTCTGCTCAAGCCTCTAACCCCAAGCGACTTTTTAATACATTTAAATCACTTCTTGTCCCTCCCTCACCTAACCCACCAGCCACTGTCAGTGCGCAAGATCTTGCTTCCTATTTCAAGGACAAGATTGACAAGATCCGAAATGAAATGGTATGCTCTTCCACAGCAAGTGACCTGCTCATTTCCCTGCCTGAACCCTCTAACACCTTCTCTTCCTTTGATCCTACAAATGAAGATGAAGTATCTGCACTCTTTTCATCTGCCTACTCTAATACCTCTCCCCTTGACTCTATACCCTCACAAATTAGTAAAGCTCTGTCTACTGTGCTCATCCCAACCTTAACGAAAATCTGTAATCTCTCCCTGTCTACTGGTATCTTTCCTTCTCTATACAAGCATGCAGTGATTACTCCCATTCTGAAAAAACAAAACTCTGACCCGAACTCTCTCTCTAACTACCGTCCCATCTCTCAGCTCCCATGCCCCTCCAAGCTACTTGAGAGACTTGCCTACACTCGCCTCACACACTTTCTTAACTCACACAGCCTACTGGACCCACTTCAGTCAGGATTTCGTGCCCAACACTCCACAGAGACAGCACTGACTAAGGTAGTGAATGATTTGGTCACTGCTAAATCTAAAGGACATTACTCTCTACTTATTCTCCTTGATCTCTCTGCTGCTTTTGACACTGTTGACCACTCTCTTCTCATACAAACACTACAATCCCTAGGTATTCAGGACACAGCCCTTTCTTGGTTCTCATCATACCTATCTAATCGCTCCTTCAGTGTTCGTTTCTCTGATTCCACCTCTCCTTCGCTACCTCTCTCAGTTGGAGTACCGCAAGGCTCAGTCCTAGGTCCTCTGCTTTTCTCTATCTATACCACATCTCTTGGCAAACTAATCAACTGTTTCGGATTTCAGTACCATCTGTATGCGGATGATACTCAAATCTACGTATCCTCCCCTGATTTGTCACCATCTGTATTGGGCCGTGTCACTGAATGCCTTTCTGCCATTTCATCTTGGATGACATCTCGCCACCTCAAACTTAATATTTCCAAAACAGAATTAATTATATTTCTAGTAGTTTCCAACCTGATATCTCTATCACTGTTGAGAACTCTGTAATCACCCCTACCCCACAAGCTCGCTGCCTAGGTGTCATTCTTGACTCTGAACTGGCCTTTGTTACCCACATTCAATCTGTCTCAAGATCATGTTACATACATCTAAGAAAGATATCCAAAATACGACCATATCTTACACAAGACACAGTAAAAGCTCTAATCCATGCTCTCATTATCTCCCGCATTGATTATTGTAATAGTCTCCTGACCGGTCTTCCCAAACATAGGCTCTCACCACTACAATCCATTTTGAATGCAGCTGCGAGGCTAATCTTCCTTGCCAGACGTTCATTGTCTGCAGATCCGCTCTGTCAGTCCCTCCATTGGTTACCGGTGTTCTACCGTATTAAATATAAAATACTTTTACTCACATACAAGGCTATTAACCAAACTGCACCAACATACATCTCTTCACTCATCTCAAAATATCTCCCTACCCGACCTCTCCGCTCTGCACAAGATCTACGTCTCTCATCCACACGCATTACTTGTTCACACTCAAAATTACAGGACTTTATCCGGGCTTCACCCACTCTGTGGAATGCCCTCCCACGCACAGTAAGACTCGCCTCTAGTCTCCAAACCTTTAAATGTTCCCTGAAAACTCACCTCTTCAGACAAGCCTATCAAATTCCAGACCCACCCACATAACCTTCAGTGCTTCCCTATCTAATTACATCCTCTGTAGAGTATTCATAACATCACATATCTTGTCTTTCTTTAGTCTCACACCCTCCTGACACTTGGATAACTTTGTGGGGTATCATCATACAACCCATTAAGAACCTAGCAATCTGGTGGACCATTATGCAATAGGTAGCATCTATCCTTGTGTATCTATGCCTATTTCCCTATAGATTGTAAGCTTGTGAGCAGGGCCTTCCTACCTCTATTTCTGTCTGTTTTTACCCAGTTTTGTTCTATTACTGTTGTTCTAATTGTAAAGCGCAACGGAATATGCTGTGCTATATAAGAAACTGTAAACAGTACTTGGTAATGGCGGCACTCAGCAGACTCTTCAAAGATGTAAAAAGCCTTTTATTTTCGATCCTACGCCGTTTTGGGGAAACCCCGTCTTCAGGGACAAACATGTACTGTTTGTCCCTGAAGACGGGGTTTCCCCGAAATGGCGTAGGACCGAAAATAAAAGGCTTTTTACATCTTTGAAGAGTCTGCTGAGTGCCGCCATTACCAAGTACTGTCACAGGAGTGTTTATTCCCTGGATGGCACCGCAGCAAGTATCTGCTACCCACAAGTGAGTGCTGAGCCTTTCCAAATGATAAGAAACTGTAAATAAATAAATAAAATGTGTAAGGGGCCCTACACATATCACGATGCGCCGCCGAGGTGCCCGACGGCCGATACGGCCGACGAGCGACCCGGCGGCGGGGGGGCAGTGACGGGGGGAGTGAAGTTTCTTCACTCCCCCCGTCACGCGGCTGCATTGAAGTGCAGGCAAATATGGACGAGATCGTCCATATTGGCCTGCATGCACAGCCGACGGGAGACCAGCGATGAACGAGCGCGGGGACGCGCATCGTTCATCGCTGGAGTCTCCACACTAAAAGATATGAACGAGTTCTCATTCATTTATGAACGAGATCGTTCATATCTTTCAGAAAATCGGCCAGTGTGTAGGGCCTATAAGGTTAACACTTATGTTTTATTTGTCTTCTTTTGGTGACACAGATCGAAGGCGGAGATGCGGCATACCTGTCGCGGCACAATTAACCTGGCTACTGCCAACATCTCTGTAGAGGACTCCTGTAACTTCGTGATTTCCAATGGGGGAGCACAGACTTACCACCTAAAAGCCAGCTCGGAAGTGGAGCGTCAGCGCTGGATCACGGCCCTAGAACTAGCCAAGGCTCGGGCTGTCAAAATGCAGGCTGAGTCAGGTGAGTTTACCTGTTCACAGTAGCTACAATAGCCTGCATGCAATACTGGGATGCGAGCGCCAGGGTGTTAATAAAATTAGATGGGGCTCATTAAAATGTATTGGGTCATTGATGGGCCGTAATGTCTGTTTTACTGCGCTGTGATCTAAGTTACCACTTCAACTAGGGTGATAGGAAATTGGTGAGTCATTGGTAGGCCATAAAGTACTTGCTCTGTTCTAAAACTTGACACTTACAGTAGGGTGGTAGGAAATTGGTAGGGCAGGTCAGTGGGTCATTGATAGGCCCTAAAGTATGTTTTACTGTGCTGTGATCTAAAAGTTACCTCTTCATCTAGAGCAGGGGTGGGCAATTATTTCAGCTGAGGG
This sequence comes from Pseudophryne corroboree, assembly GCF_028390025.1. Taxonomy (NCBI): domain Eukaryota; kingdom Metazoa; phylum Chordata; class Amphibia; order Anura; family Myobatrachidae; genus Pseudophryne; species Pseudophryne corroboree. The sequence goes on along the minus strand of NC_086446.1, from coordinate 150,057,020 downwards.
GCCACTTGACATTTCCTGTCAGTATCCGAGGGCCACATACAAAATAGCAGCTCGCCCCACTTGCCAAAAATATAGGGACGTGGCTTCATGTGGATGGGGTGTGGGCAAAAAATAATACAGATTCATATTAGGCTGCACAATAGTCTCCATTATTCAAATTGCGCCACACAGCGCCACTTACACACATTACACCAGGTAGATCCCCTTTTACACACATTACGGCAGGTAGAGAGCCTTTTTACACATTAACATTTCTCTGACGTCCTAGTGGATGCTGGGAACTCCGTAAGGACCATGGGGAATAGCGGCTCCGCAGGAGACTGGGCACATCTAAAGAAAGCTTTAGGATCACCTGGTGTGCACTGGCTCCTCCCCCTATGACCCTCCTCCAAGCCTCAGTTAGATTTCTGTGCCCGACGAGAAGGGTGCACACTAGGGGCTCTCCTGAGCTCTTTGTGAAAGTTTTAGTTTAGGTTTATTATTTTCAGTGAGACCTGCTGGCAACAGGCTCACTGCATCGAGGGACTAAGGGGAGAAGAAGCGAACTCACCTGCGTGCAGAGTGGATTGGGCTTCTTAGGCTACTGGACATTAGCTCCAGAGGGACGATCACAGGTTCAGCCTGGATGGGTCACCGGAGCCACGCCGCCGTCCCCCTTACAGAGCCAGAAGAGCGAAGAGGTCCGGAAAAATCGGCGGCAGAAGACGATCCTGTCTTCAGATAAGGTAGCGCACAGCACCGCAGCTGTGCGCCATTGCTCTCAGCACACTTCACACTCCGGTCACTGAGGGTGCAGGGCGCTGGGGGGGGCAGCGCCCTGAGACGCAATAAATCGATAAAAAAAAACCTTATATGGCTAAAATAAATGCATCACATATAACTCCTGGGCTATATGGATGCATTTAACCCCTGCCAAAACATACAGAAAAAGGATGATAAGGACGCCGAGAAAGGGGCGGAGCCTATCTTCTCAGCACACTGGCGCCATTTTCCCTCACAGCTCAGTTGGAGGGAAGCTCCCTGGCTCTCCCCTGCAGTCACTACACTACAGAAAGGGGTTAAAAAAGAGAGGGGGGCACAAATTAGGCGCAGTATATAACAATACAGCAGCTATAAAGGGAAAAACGCTTATATAAGGTTATCCCTGTATATATATAGCGCTCTGGTGTGTGCTGGCAAACTCTCCCTCTGTCTCCCCAAAGGGCTAGTGGGGTCCTGTCCTCTATCAGAGCATTCCCTGTGTGTGTGCTGTGTGTCGGTACGTTGGTGTCGACATGTATGAGGAGAAAAATGATGAGGAGACGGAGTAGAGTGTCTGAAATAGTGTTGTCACCCCCTAGGGGGTCGACACCTGAGTGGATGTACTGTTGAAATTGCGTGACAGTGTCAGCTTTGTATAAAAGACAGTGGTTGACATGAGACAGCCGGCTACTCAGCTTGTGCATGTCCAGACGTCTCATACAGGGGCCCTAAAGCGCCCGTTACCTCAGATACAGACGCCGACAGGGGTACTGACTCCTGTGTCGACGGTGAAGAGACAACCGTGATTTCCAATAGGGCCACACATTGCATGATTGAGGCAATGGAAAAAGTTTACACTTTTCTGATATGAATACCACCAAAAAAAAAGGGGTATTATGTTTGGTGAGGAAAAACTTCCTGTAGTTTTCCTGAATCTGAGAAATAAAATGAGGGTGTGATGATGCGTGGGTTTCCCCCCGATAACAATTGATATTTTCTAAAAAGTTATTGGCAGTATACCTTTTCCCGCCAGAGGTTAGGGTGCGTTGGGAAACACCCCCTAGGGTGGATAAAGCGCTCACACGCTTGTAAAAACAAGGGCTCTACCCTCTCCTGAGATGGCCGCCCTTAAGGATCCTGCTGATAGAAAGCAGGAGCGTATCCTAAAATGTATTTACACACATACTGGTGTTATACTGCGACCAGCAATCGCCTCAGCCTGGATGTGCAGTGCTGGGTTGGCGTGGTCGGATTCCCTGACTGGAAATATGATATCCTAGATAAGGACAGTATATTATTGCCTATAGAGCAATTAAAAGATGCATTTCTATATATGCAGGATGCACAGCGGAATATTTGCCGACTGGCAACAAGTATAAGTGCGTTGTCCAATTATTCCAGTAAAGTGGTCAGGTGATGCGGATTCCAAACGGCATTTGGAAGTATTGCCTTAAAAGAGGGGATGTACCCCAGGTCGCCTCTCAAAATAAGACGCCTTATTATCAGGCGCAGTCCTGGTTGGCAGGCGGACAAAAGGGTTCCTCTTTTCTGCTCGTGACAGAGGGAGAGGAAAATGGCTGCAGAGATCAGCCAGTTCCAAGGAACAGAAACCCTTTTCCGCCGCTGCCAAGCCCTCAGTATGACGCTAGGGCTTTACAAGTTCAGGCACGGTGGGGTCCCGTTCTCAATGAATTTCAGTGCGCAGTGGGCTCACTTGCAAGTAGACCCCTGGATCCTTCAGATAATATTTCAGGGGTACAAATTGGAATTCGAGACGTATTCCCCTCGCCGTTTCCAAAAGTCTGTTTTACCGACGTCTCCCGCTGACAGGGAGGCAGTTTTGGAAGCCATTCACAAGCTGTATTCCCAGCAGGTGATAATCAAGGTACCCCTCCTGCAACAGGGAACGGGGTATTATTCCACACTATTGTGGTACCGAAGCCAGACGGCTCGGTGAGACCGATTTTAAAATCTAAAATCTAAAATCTTTGAACACTTGCATACTGAGGTTCAAATTCAAAATTGAGTCACTCAGAGCAGTGATTGCAAACCTGGAAGAAGGGGACTACATGATGTCTCGGGACATCAAGGATGCTTACCTTCATGTCAAAATGTACCCTTCTCACCAAGGGTATTTCAGGTTATGGTACAGAACTGTATCAGTTCGGACGCTGCCGTAGGGATGGTCCACGGCACCCCGGGTCTTTACTGAAGTAATGACCGAAATGATGATATTCCTTCGAAGGAAGGGAATTTTAGTTATCCTTTACTTGGACGATTCCCTGATAAGGGTAAGATCCAGGGAACAGTTGGAGATCGGTGTAGCACTATATCAGGTAGTGTTGCGGCAGCACGATTGGATTTTCAATATTCCAAAATCACAGCTGGTTCCGACGACTTGTCTTCTGTTCCTAGGGATGATTCTGGACATAGTCCAGAAAGAAGGTGCTTCTCCCGGAGGAGAAAGCCAGGGAGTTATCCGAGCTAGTCAGGAACCTCCTAAAACCGAACCAAGTCTCAGTGCATCAATGCACAAGGGTTCTGGGTAAAAATGGTGGCTTCCTACGAAGCAATCCCATTCGGCAGATTCCACGCACAGTGGAACCTTCTGGACAAATGGTCCGGGTCGCATCTTCAGATGCTTCAGCGGATAACCCTGTCACCAGGGACAAGGGTATCCCTCCTGTGGTGGTTGCAGAGTGCTCATCTTCTAGAGGGCCGCAGATTCGGCATTCGGCACTGGGTCCTGGTGGCCACGGATGCCAGCCTGCGAGGCTGGGGAGCAGTCACACAGGGAAGGAATTTCCAGGGCTTATGGTCAAGCCTGGAGACATCTCTTCATATAAACATTCTGGAACTAAGGGCCATTTACAATGCCCTAAGTCAAGCGAAACCCCTGCTTCAGGGTCAGGCGGTATTGATCCAATCGGACAACATCACGTCAGTCGCCCACGTAAACAGACAGGGCGGCACGAGAAGCAGGAGGGCAATGGCAGAAGCTGCAAGGATTTTCGCTGGGCGGAAAATCATGTGATAGCACTGTCAGCAGTGTTCATTCCGGGAGTGGACAACTGGGAAGCAGACTTCCTCAGCAGACACGACCTTCACCCGGGAGAGTGGGGACTTCACCCAGAAGTCTTCCACCTGATTGTAAACCGTTGGAAAAACAAAAGGTGGACATAATGGCGTCCCGTCTAAACAAAAAACTAGACAGATATTGCGCCAGGTCAAGGGACCCTCAGGCAATAGCGGTGGACGCTCTGGTAACACCGTGGGTGTACCAGTCAGTGTATGTGTTCCCTCCTCTGCCCCTCATACCAAAAGTACTGAGAATCATAAGAAAGAGAGGAGTAAGAACTATACTCGTGGTTCCGGATTGGCCAAGAAGGACTTGGTATCCGGAACTTCAAGAGATGCTCACGGACGAACCGTGGCCTTTACCTCTAAGAAAGGACCTGCTCCAGCAAGGGCCTTGTCTGTTCCAAGACTTACCGCGGCTGCGTTTGACGGCATGGCGGTTGAACGCCGGATCCTGAAGATCCCTACCCTGGTCAAGGCCAGGAAAGACGTAACCGCAAAACATTATCACCGCATTTGGCGAAAATATGTTGCGTGGGGTGAGGCCAAGAAGGCCCCTACAGAGGAATTTCAACTGGGTCGTTTCCTCCATTTCCTGCAAACAGGACTGTCTATGGGCCTAAAATTAGGGTCCATTTAGGTTCAAATTTCGGCCCTGTCGATTTTCTTCCAAAAAGAACTGTCTTCAGTGCCTGAAGTTCAGACATTTGTAAAAGGGGTACTGCATATAGTGTCTCCTTTTGTGCCTCCAGTGGCACCTTGGGGATCTCAATGTTGTGTTGAGTTTCCTAAAGTCACATTGGTTTGAACCACTCACCACTGTGGACTTAAAATATCTCACATGGAAGTGACGAGTTAGCCCTGGTTTCAGCCAGGCGGGTGTCAGAATTGGCGGCTTTATCATATAAAAGCCCTTACTTAATATTTCATTCTGAAAGGGCAGAATTGAGGACTCGTCCTCAAATTTTCTACCTAAGGTGGTTTCTGCATTTCACATGAACCAACCTATTGTGGTACCTGCGGCTACTAAGGACTTGGAGGATTCCAAGTTGCTTGACGTGGTCAGGACCCTGAAAATACATGTTTCCAGGACGGCTGGAGTCAGAAAATCTGACTCGCTGTTTATCCTGTATGCACCCAAAAAACTGGGTGCTCCTGCTTCTAAGCAGACGATTGCTCGTTGGATTTGTAGTACAATTCAGCTTGCACATTCTGTGGCAGGCCTGCCACAGCCAAAAATCTTAAAATGCCCACTCCACAAGGAAGGTGGGCTCATCTTGGGCAGCTGCCCGAGGGGTCTCGGCTTTACAACTTTGCCGAGCAGTTACTTGGTCAGGAGCAAATACGTTTGTAAAATTCTACAAAGTTGATATCTTGGCTGAGGAGGACCTGGAGTTCTCTCATTCGGTGCTGCAGAGTCATCCGCACTCTCCCGCCCGTTTGGGAGCTTTGGTATAATCCCCATGGTCCTTACGGAGTTCCCAGCATCCACTAGGACGTCAGAGAAAATAAGAATTTACTTACCGATAATTCTATTTCTCGTAGTCCGTAGTGGATGCTGGGCGCCCATCCCAAGTGCGGATTGTCTGCAATACTGGTACATAATTATTGTTACCAAAAAATTCGGGTTATTGTTGTAGTGAGCCATCTTTTCTAGAGGCTCCTCTATTATCATGCTGTTAACTGGGTTCAGATCACAAGTTGTACAGTGTGATTGGTGTGGCTGGTATGAGTCTTACCCGGGATTCAAAATCCTTCCTTATTGTGTACGCTCGTCCGGGCACAGTATCCTAACTGAGGCTTGGAGGAGGGTCATAGGGGGAGGAGCCAGTGCACACCAGGTGATCCTAAAGCTTTCTTTAGATGTGCCCAGTCTCCTGCGGAGCCGCTATTCCCCATGGTCCTTACGGAGTTCCCAGCATCCACTACGGACTACGAGAAATAGAATTATCGGTAAGTAAATTCTTATTTTTATTTAGGATAATTATTGTGCAGCAAGCAAATTATCCAGTGTCTTATGGCCCCTGGGGAAAGGTGTGACACGGTGACAGAACACGGTGGGGGTGACACAGTGACAGAACACGGGGAGGGGGTGACAGAACACGGTGGGGGTGACAGTGACAGAACACGGGGGGTGTGACATGGTGACAGAACACGGGGAGGTGACACAGTGACAGAACACGGGGAGGTGACATAGTGACAGAACACGGGGGGTGTGACACAGTGACAGAACACGGGGAGGTGACACAGTGACAGAACACGGGGGGTGTGACAGTGACAGAACACGGGGGGGAGGTGACACAGTGACAGAACACGGGGAGGTGACACAGTGACAGAACACGGGGGGGAGGTGACATAGTGACAGAACACGGGGAGGTGACACGGTGACAGAACACGGGGGTGTGTGACATAGTGACAGAACACGGGGGGGTGACACGTTGACAGAACACGGGGGTGACATGGTGACAGAACACAGGGGGTGTGGCACAGTGACAGAACACGGGGAGGTGACAGAACACGGGGGGGAGGTGACATAGTGACAGAACACGGGGAGGTGACACAGTGACAGAAGACGGGAGGGAGGTGACATATTGACAGAACACGGGGAGGTGACACAGTGACAGAACACGGGGGGGTGACATAGTGACAAACATGGGGGTGACATGGTGACAGAACACGGGGGTGTGTGACATAGTGACAGAACACGGGGGGGTGACATGGTGACAGAACACGGGGGGGTGACATAGTGACAGAACATGGGGGTGACATGGTGACAGAACACGGGGGTGTGTGACATAGTGACAGAACACGGGGGGGAGGTGACATATTGACAGAACACGGGGAGGTGACACAGTGACAGAACACGGGGGGGTGACATAGTGACAGAACATGGGGGTGACAGAACACGGGGGTGTGTGACATAGTGACAGAACACGGGGGGGTGACACAGTGACAGAACACGGGGGGGGTGACATAGTGACAGAACATGGGGGTGACATGGTGACAGAACACGGGGGTGTGTGACATGGTGACAGAACACTGGGGGGACATGGTGACAGAACACAGGGGGTGTGGCACAGTGACAGAACACGGGGGGGGGAGGTGACACAGTGACAGAACATGGGGAGGTGACACAGTGACAGAACACGGGGGGGAGGTGACATAGTGACAGAACACAGGGGGTGTGGCACAGTGACAGAACACGGGGGGGAGGTGACACAGTGACAGAACATGGGGAGGTGACACAGTGACAGAACACGGGGGGGAGGTGACATAGTGACAGAACACGGGGAGGTGACACAGTGACAGAACACGGGGGGGGGTGACATAGTGACAGAACATGGGGGTGACATGGTGACAGAACACGGGTGGGGTTGGTACAGCGAGAGCTAAAGATCTCTCCCCCAAACCTAAAAACAGTCTGACGCTACTGTCCACACACACAAATATAAGCACACTATCACACACACACTAACTTACTGATCTGGCTGGCAGTGGCAGGAAGGATGGATCTGTAGCAGTCTGGCTCTTGTCCCGTGTAGCTCCGCCCCCTGAGGTTCCGTGTAGCACCGCCCCCTCATCGGCACGTAGCCCCGCCCCCTTCTCGGCTGAACACAGCCGTTGTCACTGGGGACTCTGGAGGAGGCTGCTACAACGCAGCAGCAGGGGAGAGAGGCGCCGCTGGCAGCTTGGAGGTACTGCAGTGCAGAGCAATGACAAGCAGCTCAGCCGGTCGGGCCGCTTGTCATTGCTCGCTGGTGGGAGGCAGTGGGCCGGGCAGGATCTGTTTGCGGGCCACATCCGGCCCGCGGGCCGTGTTTTGCCCACCCCTAATCTAGAGTGATAGGAAATTGGTATTACAGGTCTGTCAGAACACTGATCTGGAGGCAGGTAGACTTCATACTATGGATAATAGATTACCCCTCATTGCTTGAAGGTGTCACCGCCTTATTAGGGCATTTCTTGCACAGCACAGAGCAATTGACTCTACAGTTGTTAATGTGTTTTAACTATTAACACAACTAGAATATTCAATGCACTTTTCCCTTGTATTATTGAGCTTTATTAAAAGGCATAAAGGTGCCGTAATAAAATAAGATCTTTCCTCCGGCTTATGTAGATATTTTATTTTTGCACTTTTTAATGTCACTCCCATATCTGTGCTTGTCATTCACAGATGACTCTGGCGATGACGATCCCACCTCTCAGACGGACAAGGCCGAGGTTCACAGCACACTGCGCGCGCTCTCAGGAAAGGTTGAAGACTTGGGCACATGCAATGATCTCATTGCAAAACATGGCACTGCCTTGCAACGCTCTCTGAGTGAACTGGAGAGCCTGCGCCTCCCACAAGACAGCTCGGACAAAATCAAGCAGGTCAACGAGAGAGCCACACTCTTCAGGATCACCTCCAACGCCATGATCAATGTGAGCTTGCGGGGTTATATTAAAGGGGTTGTGTACGCCAACTGCAAATTATTTCTAAACCTGGCTTAGGGAGTAGCCAATCGGGATATAGGACTGCCATGTCACAGGCTGTGTTTGAAAAATGACAGGAGCTGATTGGGTGGTAGTTTATCACGTTTTCCTTTATCACTGTTTAAAGCTTAGTACATCTGGCCCATTATGTTTTGTGTTTACAGCATGAGTCACCCTAAAGGCATTACACCTCCAGCACGTGTCCGTTTTATCTGACCGCCTTTAGAGTGCTTAGTAAATATAAGTGAGCAGAGCGTGTTTTGAAATTCTAGAGCACACACAGCACAAATCAGCAGGTAGTAGAACACCTGATATACGATGAAGTCTCCAGCTGAAATAGATAAATTATGCATAAAGATGCCTGAAGTATAGCATACACGTAATGGGGAAGCAAATGAATGCTGTGTCATTTTACCACGTCTAGAATGCTGCCACTATCTTGTCCCTCTGTAGGCCTGTCGAGACTTCATGTCTCTCGCAGAGAGTCACAGTAAGCGCTGGCAGAGAGCTTTGCAGTACGAGAGAGACCAGCGGCTACGTCTTGAGGAAACTCTGGAACAGTTGGCAAAACAGCACAACCACCTGGAACGGGCGTTCCGCGGGGCCACGGTGCTGCCAGCTGAAAGTCATGGGCGGATCACTAAAGGTGAGCTTGGTTTTTGTTTGTTTTTTTAAATGTTTATTTTATATAACAATACTTGAATGACAAAATTGCGCAGCAGTATACACAATGCTGCCTATTGAAAACCAAGGGAATTTTGCCACTTCCTGGTCGTTAGAACATAAACAATATAGCACTAATTCGGTTTCACCAAGAATAAGAAATGGCCAAAACACATACAGTGCATCTGAAAAGTATTCACAGCGCTTCACTTTTTCCACTTTTTATTATGTTACAGCCTTATTCCAAAATGGAATAAATTCTTTTTTTCCCCGCAAAATTCTACACACATTACCCAATAATGACACCAAGATTTTTGCAAATTTATTAAATATAAAAAACTAAGAAATCACATGTACGTAAGTATTCACAGCCTGCATCATCTGCTAAACGGAACCTGATATGTGTTTTGGGCATTTCATTTTTCTGGTGAAACCAAATCAGCGCTATATTGAGATCATTCATATTGTTTGGTTTATTAAATACCTTTTCTGCATAGCCAGCTTCATTCAGGGGATGTTTCCTGGGCAGGTCATTTACTAAAGGTAACATTTACACTGTACTGTCCTAGACCCCTGCGGGACAGCGAAAGGAGACCTCAGCGATGAGGATGATGAGAATGAATTCTTCGATGCTCCTGAAATCATAAGCAGCCCTTCCCAGGATGGCCTGGGGCACAAGTAAGTAGGAGCCTTACCTCAGGGCAGCCTGGGGGTAATGTGTGCCGTACAGCTACTTAAATGCACACAGAGCTGATGAAATATTTTAAAGTGCGTATATAGGGCCGGATTCCGATTTGTTTGTAAATCCGATGTTTTATATTTCTGCTGCGGGGTAAACTGGGCTCCACAAGGAATGACATTGGGGTGTAGAGTAGGATCTTGCTCCGAGGCACCAACAGGCTCAAAGCTTTGACCTTCTTATCAAGATGCATAGTGCCGCCGCCTCCTATATCACCCCGCCTCTGTGCACAGAAGCTCCGTTTTGTAGTTAGTGCCATGCAGTAAGCAGGCACATAACGGGGGCTGCTCTAGCAGCCCTGAGAGAAGCTTTTAAAGAATATTGAAGACTTCAAGGGCTCCAGCAGAGACACTGACTGTGTTAGATGTCAGTCAGACATCTCCTTCTGCAGCTCCATCAATCCCCCCAGCAGCGCTGTGCACTGCCGCGCCCTGGTTGCCGGGTACCTACAGTGGAGGCTCCGGTTTTCTTCCAAGTTAGTCACACACACGACCGCTGTTCTCCCGGATCGCGTGGCCACACTCAGGGAGGAGGTAAGGGGTCCCCTCGACGGGACCCGCTGTAAATCGCGATCCCACGCGGCCCGCCTCCCTGTGGACACTGTGGTAGTACAGGGACCCCACTAGACCACCAGGGCATGGGCACCGGTCGGTTTTCTCTCATAAACCATTTATATAAGCCCACAGTACCCGGTGGTGAAGTCCAGCAGGGGGATAAGGCTTTGACCTGTAGCCCCAGCCCCAGGGCGCCATTTAGAGTAAATGTTCCCGCCCTGGAGCTGCATATCTCTCTCACTCCCTGTCGGTGTTTGGGCGCCATTATAGCAAGCAGAGCTGATCCTGGGACTGTTTTGGCAAATCCTCCTCTGTAAAGCCGCCTGCCTGTCAGCGCTGTACATTTTACAGGACACTTAAGTATTCTACATGTCTGCTGACAGTGTTAGTTAAGAAAAAGTGCATTTAGTCAGGGTTATTTAGTACAAGTACCCTGTGATATACATCCAGTCTTTACTGTGCATTGTTATATCTATTAAGTGTATAGCTATACATAGTACTACTCTGTATTGCTAGTCCAGTGCAGTTTTATTGCATGTCAGAATTTCTGCTTTGTACAAACTGTGACTCTGTGTGTGTGCATATAGCTGCTGTGTGACCTTCATTTCGTGTATCTCACTCAGATTGCTGTCCCTATATTCTATAACCTAAGGGGGCTTAGTGTGTCAGGTTTATCATAATATAGGCAGTTCACAAGATATACTCAGTGTGTATTTCTCTGACGTCCTAGTGGATGCCGGGAACTCCGTAAGGACCATGGGGAATAGACGGGCTCCGCAGGAGACTGGGCACTCTAAAAGAAAGATTAGGTACTATCTGGGGTGCACTGGCTCCTCCCTCTATGCCCCTCCTCCAGACTTCAGTTAGAATCTGTGCCCGGCCAGAGCTGGGTGCTCCTAGTGGGCTCTCCTGAGCTTGCTAGAAAAGAAAGTATTTGTTAGGTTTTTTATTTTCAGTGAGCTTCTGCTGGCAACAGACTCACTGCTACGTGGGACTGAGGGGAGAGAAGCAAACCTACCTGCTTGCAGCTAGCTTGTGCTTCTTAGGCTACTGGACACCATTAGCTCCAGAGGGTTCGAACACAGGGCCCGACCTCGATCGTCCGTTCCCGGAGCCGCGCCGCCGTCCCCCTTGCAGAGCCAGAAGACGGAAGAGAAACGACGAAATCGGCGGCAGAAGACTCCTGTCTTCATTAAGGTAGCGCACAGCACCGCAGCTGTGCGCCATTGCTCCCAGCACACTTACACACTCCGGTCACTGTAGGGTGCAGGGCGCGGGGGGGGGGACGTTGCGCCCTGGGCAGCAGTTATAATACCTTTTGGCAATAAAAATACACATATACAGTCTGGCACTGTATATGTGTAAAAAACCCCGCCATTAAGTTACACAAAACGCGGGACAGAAGCCCGCCGCTGAGGGGGCGGGGCCTTTTTCCTCAGCACACCAGCGCCATTTTCCCTTCACAGCTCCGCTGGAAGCAGCTCCCCAGGCTCTCCCCTGCAGTATCCAGATACAAGAAGAGTAAAAAAGAGAGGGGGGGCACATAAATTTAGGCGCAAATAAGATAATTAAGCAGCTATTGGGTAAATCACTTATTATAGTGTAAATCCCTGTGTTATACAGCGCTGTGGTGTGTGCTGGCATACTCTCTCTCTTTTGTCTCCCCAAAGGACTTTGTGGGGTCCTGTCCTCAGTCTGAGCATTCCCTGTGTGTGTGCGGTGTGTCGGTACGGCTGTGTCGACATGTTTGATGAGGAGGGTTACGTGGAGGCGGAGCAAGGGCAGATATGTGTGGTGTCGCCCCCGTCGGGGCCGACACCTGATTGGATGGATATGTGGAAGGTCTTAACAGACAATGTAAGCTCCTTACATAAAAGGTTTGATGACGCTGCAGCCTTGGGACAGCCGGGGTCTCAGCCCGCGCCTGCCCAGGCGACTCAGAAGCCGTCAGGGCTCATAAACGCCCTCTGGCTCAGATGGTGGACACAGATGTCGACACGGAGTCTGACTCCAGTGTGGATGAGGATGAGACAAATGTACAGTCTAAAAAGGCCATCCGATGCATGATTACTGCAATGAAGGATGTACTACACATTTCTGATGTTAACCCGGTTACTACCAAGAAGGTTTATATGTTTGGGGAGAAAAAGCAGCCAGTGACTTTTCCCCCATCTGATGAATTAAATGAATTGTGTGCAGAAGCGTGGAGTTCCCCTGATAAGAAACTAGTGATTTCTAAGAGGTTACTGATGGCGTACCCTTTCCCGGCAACGGACAGGTTACGTTGGGAAACATCCCCTAGGGTGGACAAGGCGCTCACACGCTTATCTAAAAGGGTGGCCCTACCGTCTCAGGATACGGCCGCCCTAAAGTAGCCTGCGGATAGAAAGCAGGAAGCTATCCTGAAGTCTGTGTATACACACTCTGGTACTCTACTGAGACCTGCTATTGCTTCAGCCTGGATGTGTAGTGCTGCAGCAGCATGGACTGATACTCTGTCAGACAACATTGATTCCCTCGACAGGGATAATATTTTGCTAACCCTAGAACATATAAAAGACGTCGTCTTATATATGCGGGATGCCCAGAGGGACATTTGCCTGCTGGCATCTAGAATTAATGCAATGTCCATTTCTGCCAGGAGAGTATTATGGACTCGGCAGTGGACAGGTGATGCTGATTCTAAAAAACACATGGAGGTTTTGCCTTATAAGGGTGAGGAATTGTTTGGGGACGGTCTCTCGGACCTAGTATCCACAGCGACAGCTGGAAAGTTGACTTTTTTACCTCAGGTTTCCTCACAGCCTAAGAAAGCACCGTATTATCAAATGCAGTCCTTTCGGCCTCAGAAAGGCAAGCGGGTCAGAGGCGCATCCTTTCTGGCCAGAGGCAGGGGTAGAGGAAAGAAGCTGCACCAGGCAGCCAGTTCCCAGGAACAAATATCCTCCCCTGCTTCCACTAAGTCCACCGCATGATGTTGGGGCTCCACAAGCGGAGCCAGGTGCGGTGGGGGCGCGTCTCCGAAACTTCAGCAACCAGTGGGTTCGCTCACAGGTGGATCTCTGGGCTGTACAAATTGTATCTCAGGGATACAAGCTGGAGTTCGAGGCGACTCACCCTCACCGTTACCTCAAATCAGCCTTGCCAGCTTCCCCCAGGGAAAGGGAGGTAGTTCTGGCGGCAATTCACAAGCTGTACCTCCAGCAGGTGATAATCAAGGTCCCCCTCCTTCAACAAGGAAGGGGTTACTATTCCACAATGTTTGTGGCACCGAAACCGGATGGTTCGGTCAGACCCATTCTGAATTTAAAATCCTTGAACACTTATATAAAGAAATTCAAGTTCAAAATGGAATCGCTCAGAGCGGTTATTGCAAGCCTGGAAGAGGGGGATTTTATGGTGTCTCTGGACATCAAGGATGCTTACTTGCATGTCCCCATTTACCCACCTCACCAGGAGTACCTCAGGTTTGTGGTACAAGACTGTCATTACCAGTTCCAGACGTTGCCGTTTGGCCTGTCCACGGCACCGAGGATATTTACCAAGGTAATGGCCGAAATGATGATACTCCTTCGGAAGAAGGGAGTTATAATTATCCCGTACTTGGACGATCTCCTCATAAAGGCGAGGTCCAGAGAGCAGTTGTTGGTCAGCGTAGCACTCTCTCAGGAAGTGTTGTAACAGCACGGCTGGATTCTGAATATCCCAAAGTCGCAGCTGATTCCTATGACGCGTCTGCTTTTCCTGGGCATGATTCTGGACACAGAACAGAAGAAGGTGTTTCTCCCGGTGGAGAAGGCCCAGGAATTGTCATCTCTGGTCAGGGACCTCCTGAAACCAAAACAGGTGTCTGTGCATCACTGCACGCGAGTCCTGGGAAAGATGGTGGCTTCATACGAAGCAATTCCCTTCGGCAGGTTCCATGCAAGGATCTTTCAGTGGAATCTGTTGGACAAGTGGTCCGGATCGCATCTTCAGATGCATCGGCTGATCACCCTGTCCCCGAGGGCCAGGGTGTCTCTGCTGTGGTGGCTGCAGAGTGCTCATCTTCTTGAGGGTCGCAGGTTCGGCATACAGGACTGGGTCCTGGTGACCACGGATACAAGCCTCCGAGGATGGGGGGGCAGTCACTCAGGGAAGATACTTCCAAGGGCAGTGGTCAAGTCTGGAGACTTCACTACACATAAATATACTGGAACTAAGGGACATTTACAACGCCCTGAGTCAAGCAGAGCCCCTGCTTCAAAACCAACCAGTGCTGATTCAGTCAGACAGCATCACGGCGGTCGCCCATGTAAACCGCCAGGGCGGCACAAGAAGCAGGATGGCAATGGCAGAAGCCACAAGGATTCTTCGATGCTAGCACTGTCAGCAGTGTTCATTCCGGGAGTGGACAACTGGGAAGCAGACTTCCTCAGCAGGCACGACCTCCACCCGGGAGAGTGGGGACTTCATCAAGAAGTCTTCACACAGATTACAAATCGTTGGGAGATGCCACAGGTGGACATGATGGCGTCCCGCCTCAACAAAAAGCTAAAAAGATATTGCGCCAGGTCAAGGGACCCTCAGGCGATAGCTGTGGACGCACTTGTGACACCGTGGGTTTACCAGTCGGTTTATGTGTTTCCTCCTCTTCCTCTCATACCCAAGGTTCTGAGGATAGTAAGAAAAAGAGGAGTAAGAACTATACTCATCGTTCTGGATTGGCCAAGAAGAACTTGGTACCCAGAACTGCAAGAAGTGATCTCAGAGGACCTATGGCCTCTGCCTCTCAGACAGGACCTGTTGCAGCAGGGGCCCTGTCTGTTCCAAGACTTACCGCGGCTGCGTTTGACGGCATGGCGGTTGAACGCCGGATCCTAGCGGAAAAGGGCATTCCAGATGAAGTGATTCCTACGCTTATAAAAGCTAGGAAGGATGTGACAGCAAAGCATTATCACCGTATATGGCGGAAATATGTTGCTTGGTGTGAGGCCAGGAAGGCCCCAACAGAGGAATTCCAGCTGGGTCGATTTCTGCACTTCCTACAGTCAGGGGTGACTATGGGCCTAAAATTGGGGTCCATAAAGGTTCATATTTCGGCCCTATTCATTTTCTTTCAAAAAGAACTGGCTTCACTGCCTGAGGTTCAGACGTTTGTTAAGGGAGTGCTGCATATTCAGCCCCCTTTTGTGCCACCAGTGGCACCGTGGGATCTTAACGTTGTGTTGGATTTCCTGAAATCCCACTGGTTTGAGCCACTTAAGACCGTGGAGCTAAAGTATCTCACGTGGAAGGTGGTCATGCTGTTGGCTTTAGCTTCAGCAAGGCGTGTGTCAGAATTGGCGGCTTTGTCATGTAAAAGCCCATATCTGATCTTCCATATGGACAGGGCAGAATTGAGGACTCGTCCCCAATTTCTCCCAAAGGTGGTATCAGCGTTTCATTTGAACCAACCTATTGTGGTGCCTGCGGCTACTCGGGACTTGGAGGACTCCAAGTTACTTGATGTAGTCAGGGCTTTGAAGATCTATGTAGCCAGGACGGCTGGAGTCAGGAAAACTGACTCGCTATTTATCCTGCATGCACCCAACAAGCTGGGTGGTCCTGCTTCAAAGCAAACTATTGCTCGCTGGATCTGTAGCACGATTCAGCTGGCACATTCTGCGGCTGGACTGCCGCATCCTAAATCAGTGAAAGCCCATTCCACAAGGAAGGTGGGCTCTTCTTGGGCGGCTGCCCGAGGGGTCTCGGCTTTACAGCTTTGCCGAGCTGCTACTTGGTCGGGTTCAAACACATTTGCTAAGTTCTACAAGTTTGTTACCCTGGCTGAGGAGGACCTTGAGTTTGCTCATTCGGTGCTGCAGAGTCATCCGCACTCTCCCGCCCGTTTGGGAGCTTTGGTATAATCCCCATGGTCCTTACGGAGTCACCAGCATCCACTAGGACGTCAGAGAAAAATAAGAATTTACTCACCGGTAATTCTATTTCTCGAAGTCCGTAGTGGATGCTGGGTACTCCGTAAGGACCATGGGGAATAGCGGGCTCCGCAGGAGACTGGGCACTTTAAAAGAAAGATTAGGTACTATCTGGTGTGCGCTGGCTCCTCCCTCTATGCCCCTCCTCCAGACCTCAGTTAGGGAAACTGTGCCCGGAAGAGCTGACATTACTAGGAAAGGATTTGGAATCCAGGGTAAGACTCATACCAGCCACACCAATCACACCATACAACTTGTGATAACTATACCCAGTTAACAGTATGAAAACAATAATGAGCCTCATTAACAGATGGCTCATAACAAAACCCTTTAGTTACGCAATAACTATATACATGTATTGCAGAGAGTCCGCACTTGGGACGGGCTCCCAGCATCCACTACGGACTACGAGAAATAGAATTACCGGTGAGTAAATTCTTATTTTCTCTGACGTCCTAGTGGATGCTGGGTACTCCGTAAGGACCATGGGGATTATACCAAAGCTCCCAAACGGGCGGGAGAGTGCGGATGACTCTGCAGCACCGAATGAGCAAACTCAAGGTCCTCCTCAGCCAGGGTATCAAACTTGTAGAATTTTTCAAATGTGTTTGAACCCGACCAAGTAGCAGCTCGGCAAAGTTGTAAAGCCGAGACCCCTCGGGCAGCCGCCCAAGAAGAGCCCACCTTCCTCGTGGAATGGGCTTTTACAGATTTAGGATGCGGCAGTCCAGCCGCAGAATGTGCAAGTTGAATCGTGCTACAGATCCAGCGAGCAATAGTCTGCTTTGAAGCAGGAGCACCCAGCTTGTTGGGTGCATACAGGATAAACAGCGAGTCAGTTTTCCTGACTCTAGCCGTCCTGGAAACATAGATTTTCAGGGCCCTGACTACGTCCAGCAACTTGGAATCCTCCAAGTTCCGAGTAGCCGCAGTCACCACAATAGGTTGGTTCAAATGAAACGCTGATACCACCTTAGGAAGAAATTGGGGACGAGTCCTCAATTCCGCCCTATCCATATGGAAAATCAGATAAGGGCTTTTACATGACAAAGCCGCCAATTCTGACACACGCCTGGCCGAAGCCAAGGCCAACAGCATGACCACTTTCCACGTGAGATATTTTAGCTCCACGGTTTTAAGTGGCTCAAACCAATGCGACTTTAGGAAATCCAACACCACGTTGAGATCCCAAGGTGCCACTGGAGGCACAAAAGGGGGCTGAATATACAGCACTCCTTTAACAAATGTCTCACACCAATCAACATATTTCCGCCATATGCGGTGATAATGTTTTGCGGTCACATCCTTCCTAGCTTTAATCAGCGTAGGAATGACTTCCTCCGGAATGCCCTTTTCCGTTAGGATCCGGTGTTCAACCGCCATGCCGTCAAACGCAGCTGCGGTAAGTCTTGGAAAAGACAGGGCCCCTGCTGCAGCAGGTCCTGTCTGAGCGGCAGAGGCCATGGGTCCTCTGAGATCATTTCTTGAAGTTCTGGGTACCAAGCTGCTCTTGGCCAATCCGGAACAATGAGTATAGTTCTTACTCCTCTCCTTATTATTATCCTCAGTACCTTGAGTATGAGAGGAAGAGGAGGGAACACATAAACCGACTGGTACACCCACGGTGTCACTAGAGCGTCCACAGCGATCGCCTGAGGGTCCCTTGACCTGGCGCAATATCTTTTTAGCTTTTTGTTGAGGCGGGACGCCATCATGTCCACCTGTGGCCGTTCCCAACGACTTACAATCAGTGTGAAGACTTCTGGATGAAGTTCCCACTCTCCCGGGTGGAGGTCGTGCCTGTTGAGGAAGTCTGCTTCCCAGTTGTCCACTCCCGGAATGAACACTGCTGACAGTGCTATCACGTGATTCTCCGCCCATCGAAGAATCCCTGTGGCTTCTGCCATTGCCACCCTGCTTCTTGTGCCGCCCCTGGCGGTTTACATGGGCGACCGCTGTGATGTTGTCTGACTGAATCAGAACCGGTTAGTTTTGAAGCAGGGGTTCTGCTTGACTCAGGGCGTTGTAAATGGCCCTTAGTTCCAGAATATTTATGTGTAGGGAAGTTTCCTGACTCGACCGTTGTCCTTGGAAGTTTCTTCCCTGGGTGACTGCCCCCCAACCTCGGAGGCTTGCATCCGTGGTCACCAGGACCCAGTCCTGTATGCCGAATCTGCGGCCTTCGAGCAGATGAGCACTCTGCAGCCATCACAGCAGAGACACCCTGGCCCTCGGGGACAGGGTGATTAACCGATGCATCTGGAGATGCGATCCGGACCACTTGTCCAACAGATCCCATTGGAAGATCCTTGCATGGAACCTGCCGAAGGGAAATGCTTCGTAAGAAGCTACCATCTTTCCCAGGACTCGTGTGCAGTGATGCACCGACACCTGCCTTGGTTTCAGGAGGTCCCTGACCAGGGATGATAATTCCTGGGCCTTCTCCTCCGGGAGAAGATCTTCTTCTGTTCTGTGTCCAGAATCATGCCCAAGAACAGCAGACGCGTCGCAGGAATCAGCTGCGACTTTGGGATATTTAGAATCCAGCCGTGCTGTTGCAGCACTTCCTGAGATAGTGCTACGCTGACTAGCAACTGCTCTTTGGACCTCGCCTTTATAAGGAGATCATCCAAGTACGGAATAATCATGACTCCCTTCTTTCGGAGGAGCATCATCATTTCGGCCATTACCTTGGTAAATACCTGCGGTGCCGTGGACAGACCAAACGGCAACGTCTGGAATTGGTAATGACAGTCCTGTACCACAAACCTGAGGTACTCCTGGTGGGGTGGATAAATGGGGACATGCAGGTAAGCATCCTTGATGTCCAATGACACCATAAAATCCCCCTCTTCCAGGCTTGCAATAACCGCCCTGAGCGATTCCATCTTGAACTTGAACTTTTTTATATAAATGTTCAAGGATTTCAAATTTAGAATGGGTCTCCCCGAACCGTCTGGTTTCGGTACCACAAACATTGTGGAATAGTAACCCCGTCCCTGTTGAAGGAGGGGTACCTTGATTATCACCTGCTGAAGATACAGCTTGTGAATTGCCGCCAGTACTCCCTTACTCTGAGGGCAGCAGGCAAGGCTGATTTGAGGTAACGGCGAGGGGGAGTCGCCTCGAACTCCAGCTTGTATCCCTGTGATACTACTTGCAGAACCCAAGGATCCACCTGTGAGCGAGCCCACTGGTCGCTGAAGTTCCGGAGACGCGCCCCCACCGCACCTGGCTCCGCCTGTGGAGCCCCAGCGTCATGCGGTGGACTTAGAGGAAGCGGGGGAAGATTTTTGATCCTGGGAACTGGCTGTCTGGTGCAGCTTTTTCCCTCTTCCCTTGCCTCTGGGCAGAAAGGAAGCGCCTTTGACCCGCTTGCTTTTCTGAGGCCGAAAGGACTGTACCTGATAATACGGTGCTTTCTTAGGCTGTGAGGGAACCTGAGGTAAAAATTTCGACTTCCCAGCTGTTGCTGTGGATACGAGGTCCGAGAGACCATCCCCAAACAATTCCTCACCCTTATAAGGCAGAACCTCCATGTGCCTTTTAGAATCAGCATCACCTGTCCACTGCCGGGTCCATAATACCCTCCTGGCAGAAATGGACATTGCATTAATTCTGGATGCCAGCCGGCAAATATCCCTCCGTGCATCTCTCATATATAAGACGACGTCTTTAATATGCTCTATGGTTAGCAAAATTGTATCCCTGTCGAGGGTATCAATATTATCTGACAGGGTATCAGACCACGCTGCAGCAGCACTACACCTCCATGCTGAGGCAATTGCAGGTCTCAGTATAGTACCTGAGTGTGTATATACAGACTTCAGGATTGCCTACTGCTTTCTATCAGCAGGCTCCTTCAAGGCGGCCGTATCCTGAGACGGCAGTGCCACCTTTTTTGACAAACGTGTGAGCGCCTTATCCACCCTAGGGGATATCTCCCAACGTGACCTATCCTCTGGCGGGAAAGGGTACGCCTTCAGTAACTTTTTAGAAATGACCAGTTTCTTATCGGGGGAAGCCCACGCTTCTTCACACACTTCATTCAACTCATCTGATGGGGGAAAAAACACTTTTTCTCCCCAAATATAATACCCTTTTTAGTGGTACTTGGGTTAATGTCAGAAATGTGTAACACATTTTTCATTGTCATAATCGTGCAACGGATGCCCCTAGTGGATTGTGTATATGTCTCATCCTCGTCGACACTGGAGTCAGACTCCGTGTCGACATCTGTGTCTGCCATCTGAGGTAGCGGGCGTTTTTGAGCCCCTGATGGCCTTTGAGACGCCTGGGCAGGCTTTGGCTGAGAAGCCGGCTGTCCTACGGCTGTTACGTCATCCAGCCTTTTATGTAAGGAGTTGACACTGTCGGTTAATACCTTCCACATATCCACCCACTCTGGTGTCGGCCCCGCAGGGGGTGACATCACATTTATCGGCACCTGCTCCGCCTCCACATAAGCCTCCTCATCAAACATGTCGACACAGCCGTACCGACACACCGCACACACACAGGGAATGCTCTGACTGAGGACAGGACCCCACAGAAGTCCTTTGGGGAGACAGAGAGAGAGTATGCCAGCACACACCACAGCGCTATTTAATCAGGGATTTACACTAAGACAAGTGATTTTCCCTATAGCTGCTTTACATTACAGTGCTGCGCCTAAATGTAGTGCCCCCCCCCTCTCTTTTTAACCCTTTGAGCCTGAAAACTACAGGGGAGAGCCTGGGGAGCTGTCTTCCAGCTGAGCTGTGAAGAGAAAATGGCGCTAGTGTGCTGAGGGAGATAGCCCCGCCCCTTTTTCAGCTGACTTGTGCATAGGGAGCAATGGCGCACAGCTGCAGTGCTGTGCGCTACCTTAATGAAGACCGAAGTCTTCTGCCGCCGATTTCCAGGATTCTCTTCTTGCTTCTGGCTCTGCAAGGGGGACGGCGGCGCGGCTCCGGGACCGGACGACAGAGGCTGGGCCTGTGTTCGATCCCTCTGGAGCTAATGGTGTCCAGTAGCCTTAGAAGCCCAAGCTAGCTGCCGGGCACAGTTTCCCTAACTGAGGTCTGGAGGAGGGGCATAGAGGGAGGAGCCAGTGCACACCAGATAGTACCTAATCTTTCTTTTAAGAGTGCCCAGTCTCCTGCGGAGCCCGTCTATTCCCCATGGTCCTTACGGAGTTCCCAGCATCCACTACGGACTACGAGAAATAGAATTACCGGTGAGTAAATTCTTATTTTTTCTCTGTGATTTTCAATCACCATATAAATCTTGAATCCCATGTTTGTGCTGATACACTGCACAGGGGGTCTTGTCAGGTATTGTGCTGCTGATATGGTGCTGTGTTGCCTTGCATTGAGCTTTTGATTATGTCAGCTACAAAAGGCATCGAAGCTGGGGCTGATCCCACATTGCGTGGTGTTGACGCTGCAGACACATTTGAGGATAACATAGCAGCTGAGGGTTCAGGTTCTGGGGGTTCCTTACCCCCCAGTGGGACTGTAGCAACGGGGGTGCAAAATGACCCACCTTGGGCTACTTTCTATTGAATATGCTGGTAACTATATTAACGCCCCTTATGGGACCTCCTGTGCCGGTACAACCGCTTATGGTCCCCGCAGTTAACCCGCCGTGGGCAGATCAACTGTCCAATCAGTTACAGCAATTGAACCAATCACTGACTGCTCAAAAGTCTAACCCTCGCCAGCCTAAGACCAAGGGGTCCTCTAAGCGGCCAATTACTTCCTCACAATCCACCAACGTCCCAGACACCTCGTCTGATGAGGATGGCGTTTATACGGACCCCACAGATTCTGATCCTGATGCTTCTGATGAGGAAGTTGTTTCGCAGGTGGATGTTCCTGACTTGAAAGAGGCTATCACATTTATCGGCACCTGCTCCGCCTCCACATAAGCCTCCTCATCAAACATGTCGACACAGCCGTACCGACACACCGCACACACACACAGGGAATGCTCTGACTGAGGACAGGACCCCACAGAAGTCCTTTGGGGAGACAGAGAGAGAGTATGCCAGCACACACCACAGCGCTATTTAATCAGGGATTTACACTAAGACAAGTGATTTTCCCTATAGCTGCTTTACATTACAGTGCTGCGCCTAAATTTAGTGCCCCCCCCTCTCTTTTTAACCCTTTGAGCCTGAAAACTACAGGGGAGAGCCTGGGGAGCTGTCTTCCAGCTGAGCTGTGAAGAGAAAATGGCGCTAGTGTGCTGAGGGAGATAGCCCCGCCCCTTTTTCAGCTGACTTCTCCTGCTTTTATATGTAGTTTATGGCGGGGGAATTTGCACATATATAGTTTATTTGACTATATTATGTGCTGTTTTCCATTGTAAGGTACTCAAATTGCAGCCCAGGGCGCCCCCCCCCCCCCCCCCCAGCGCCCTGCACCCATCAGTGACCGGAGTGTGTGGTGTGCATAGGGTGCAATGGCGCACAGCTGCAGTGCTGTGCGCTACCTTAATGAAGACCGAAGTCTTCTGCCGCCGATTTCCAGGATTCTCTTCTTGCTTCTGGCTCTGCAAGGGGGACGGCGGCGCGGCTCCGGGACCGGACGACAGAGGCTAGGCCTGTGTTCGATCCCTCTGGAGCTAATGGTGTCCAGTAGCCTTAGAAGCCCAAGCTAGCTGCAAGCAGGTAGGTTCGCTTCTCTCCCCTTAGTCCCTTGTAGCAGTGAGTCTGTTGCCAGCAGATCTCACTGAAAATAAAAAACCTAACAAATACTTTCTTTTCTAGAAGCCCAGGAGAGCTCCTAGTGTGCAACCAGCTCGGGCCGGGCACAGATTCTAACTGAGGTCTGGAGGAGGGGCATAGAGGGAGGAGCCAGTGCACACCAGATAGTACCTAATCTTTCTTTTAGAGTGCCCAGTCTCCTGCGGAGCCCGCTATTCCCCATGGTCCTTACGGAGTACCCAGCATCCACTAGGACGTCAGAGAAATAAGAATTTACTCACCGGTAATTCTATTTCTCGTAGTCCGTAATGGATGCTGGGCGCCCGTCCCAAGTGCGTACTCTCTGTAATACAATTATTGCTTAACTAAAGGGTTATTGTTATGAGCCATCCGTTGAATGAGGCTCAGTTGTTGTTCATACTGTTAACTGGGTATGGTTATCACAAGTTGTACGGTGTGGCTGGTATGAGTCTTACCCTGGATTCCAAATCCTTTCCTTGTTGTGTCAGCTCTGCCGGGCACAGTTTCCCTAACTGAGGTCTGGAGGAGGGGCATAGAGGGAGGAGCCAGTGCACACCAGATAGTACCTAATCTTTCTTTTAGAATGCCCAGTCTCCTGCGGAGCCCGTCTATTCCCCATGGTCCTTACGGAGTTCCCAGCATCCACTACGGACTACGAGAAATAGAATTACCGGTGAGTAAATTCTTATTTTTTCTCTGTGATTTTCAATCACCATATAAATCTTGAATCCCATGTTTGTGCTGATACACTGCACAGGGGGTCTTGTCAGGTATTGTGCTGCTGATATGGTGCTGTGTTGCCTTGCATTGAGCTTTTGATTATGTCAGCTACAAAAGGCATCGAAGCTGGGGCTGATCCCACATTGCGTGGTGTTGACGCTGCAGACACATTTGAGGATAACATAGCAGCAGAGGGTTCAGGTTCTGGGGGTTCCTTACCCCCCAGTGGGACTGTAGCAACGGGGGTGCAAAATGACCCACCTTGGGCTACTTTCTATTGAATATGCTGGTAACTATACTAACGCCCCCTATGGGACCTCCTGTGCCGGTACAACCGCTTATGGTCCCCGCGGTTAACCCGCCGTGGGCAGATCAACTGTCCAATCAGTTACAGCAATTGAACCAATCACTGACTGCTCAAAAGTCTAACCCTCGCCAGCCTAAGACCAAGGGGTCCTCTAAGCGGCCAATTACTTGCTCACAATCCACCAACGTCCCAGACACCTCGTCTGATGAGGATGGCGTTTATACGGACCCCACAGATTCTGATCCTGATGCTTCTGATGAGGAAGTTGTTTCGCAGGTGGATGTTCCTGACTTAAAAGAGGCTATCAGGCTCATTCTTCAGGTTGGTGATGAACTGGAGCCTGACGCTGCCCCTAAGAAACCGGACAAGTTTTACCTCACTCTGAACATTTAGTTGACATATGTCAGGAGTCCTGGGAAAATCCACGAAAGAAGTTCACGCCTCACAAGGGAAACACCCCCACCAGTGGATTCGCAAGTGGCGCGGCTGGTAGTATCCTCAGCTCTGCCTGTAACTACCATCACGTCCTTGAGAGAGACGACGGACAAGCATGTGGAGGGTTGTTTAAAGGCAATCTACACCTTAAACGGTGTGGTGCATAGGCCCACTATTGCAGCGATATGGGCTGCAGAAGCTGTGGAAGCGTGGGCTCAGGAGCTGGAGGCGGAGTGGCCTTCCAATGCTTCTGATAATGCTAGACAATGCCTGTCGTATATTGGGGGTAATTCCAAGTTGATCGCAGCAGGATTTTTGATAGCAATTGGGCAAAACCATGTGCACTGCAGGGGAGGCTGATATAACATGTGCAGAAAGAGTTAGATTTGGGTGGGTTATTTTATTTCTGTGCAGGGTAAATACTGGCTGCTTTATTTTTACACTGCAAATTAGATTGCGGATTGAACACACCCCACCCAAATCTAACTCTGCACATGTTATATCTGCCTCCCCTGCAGTGCACATGGTTTTGCCAAATTGCTAACAAAAATCCTGCTGTGATCAACTTGGAATTACCCCCATTGTTACAGCGTCTCATTACATTAAAGAGGCAGCTTCTGATGCCGGTATTTTGGTGGCCAAGGCTTCTACTACGTCCATTTTGGCTCGCAGAATTCTCTGGTTACGGTCGTGGTCTGTGGACATGGACTCTAAGAAAACCCTGGAGGTACTCTCCTTCAAAGGAGACATTCTTTTTGGAAAAGACCTCAACAAGATAGTGGCTGACTTAGCATCTGCTAAAACAGCGTGTCTTCCTAGTACTGCTCTTTCGGTGCCGAAGGCTAAGAGTACTTCCGTTTGCTCCTTTCGTCCTTCAGGGAAAGCAAAAGGTCAGGCGTGCCCAAAACAGGTTCACACTTCCAAACCCAATAAGCATAAACCCAAACGGGCCTGGACTGCCCGTCAGCCTGCTTCCAAAACTGACAAGCCTGCTGCATGACGGGGTGGGCCTCCCTCTGGGTGATCCCAGAGTGGGGGGCTGACTTCTAGGGTTTACCCAGGAATGGTTGAACACCACTTCCGAAGCCTGGGTACAGGAGGTCGTCACTCGAGGTTACGCCGTCCCCTTCAAGAATTGTCCCCCTCATCGATTTTGCCTGACAGACGTCCTTTCGGATCAGGTGAAGGCAAAAATTCTTCATTCGGTGGTACAGTCCCTCCTGGACACAGGAGTGGTACTACAGGTGCCTCTGGCTCAAAGAGGCAAGGGGTACTGTTCTCAGCTGTTCCTAGTCCCGAATCCGAATGGGTTTGCCCGGCCCATTCACAACCTCAAGTCCTTGAACAAATTTGTGAAGGTCTCCAAGTTTCGTATGGAAACTCTTCGCTCTGTTGTTCTGGCCTTGGAGCCTGGAGACTATATGGTCTCACTGGACATACAGGATGCATACCTGCATTTTCCCATTGCAGTGTCGCATCAGCAGTACCTGAGGTTTGCGGTTGGCAACCTCCATTACCAATTTCTGGCGTTACCTTTTGGTTTGACCACGGCTCCGCGAGTCTTCTCCAAGGTCATGGCGGTAATGACGGCTGTACTCCGCCGTCAAGGGGTCAGGATCCTACCGTATTTGGGCGACTTGTTGATCCTGGCAAATTCCCAAGAGATTCTCCTACGCTATCTGGATCTGACTACCCAGTTTCTGCAAGCCCACGGGTGGCTCATCAACTGAAAGAAATCCTCCCTGATCCCTGCTCAGAGCATGGTGCACCTGGGTGCGTTGTTGGACACTCACAACCAGCCATTGTTCTTGTCTCAGGAGAAAGTCCTGAAACTTCAGGACAGGATTCGATGCTTCCTATCTCGTCCGCAAGTGTTGATACATTCAGCAATGCAAGTACTAGGTCTCATGGTGTCGGCTTTCGACATGGTGGAGTACGCTCAATTCCATTCCCGAACTCTCCAGTGGCTGATTCTTGCCAAGTGGGACGGCCTGCCTCGCCGGATCAGGTCTCAATTGATCTCATTGTATCCAGAGGTCCGTCTGTCACTGAGCTGGTGGCTTCAGGACCAATGATTGAGCAGGGGTCGTCCCTTCTGGATCTCCAACTGGGTTCTTCTGACGATGGACGCCAGTCTGAGAGGTTGGGGCAACACTCCCTTCAGGGTAGGTGGGCCAGGGAGGAGTCTCTCCTCCCAATAAACATTCTGGAATTGTGGGCGGTGTTCAACTCCTTGAACTTGGCCCAGCATTTAATACAGAACAGACCTGTTCAAGTACAGTCGGACAACGCCACCACGGTGGCATACATCAATCATCAAGGCGGCACTCGAAGCTGCATGGCAATGAGGGAAGTATCACGGATTCTTCAGTGGGCGTAACGCCATCTACCAGCCATATCGGCAGTGTTCATTCCGGGGGTCCTGAACTGGGAAGCGGACTTTCTCAGTCGTCAGGATGTACACGCCGGAGAGTGGAGCCTCCATCCAGAAGTGTTTCAACTTCTCGTGGAAAAGTAGGGCCTTCCAGATGTGGACCTTATGGCATCTCGACACAATCAAAAGTTCCGGTCTTCGGAGCAAGGACAAGGGATCCTCAAGCAGCGTTCGTGGACGCACTGGCAATTCCATGGAACTTTCGGCTGCCATACGTGTTCTCTCCGGTGTCACTCCTGCCCAGAGTAATAAGGAAGTTCAAGCAAGAAGGAGGTATCCTACTTCTGATCGCTCCAGCGTGTCCCAGACGGTATTGGTTTTCAGACCTTCAGGGTCTCTCGATAGAGCGTCCCCTTTTACTTCCGCAGCGCCCAGATCTCTTCGTTCAGGGCCCCTGTGTATATCAGGACTTAGCCCAATTGGCTTTGAAGGCGTGGCTCTTGAAGCTTCCGTCCTAAGGGCCAAAGGATTTTCTGAGGCGGTCATTCAAACCATGTTGAAGGCCCGGAAACCTGCTTCTGCTCGGATTTATCATAGGGTCTGGAATTCTTACTTTGCTTGGTGCGCATCTAACAATCCTGACGCTTACAAGTTTAGTACGGCCAAACTTTTGGCCTTTATTCAACAAGGCCTGGACTTGGGCCTTCGTCTGGCCTCCATCAAGGTTCACATTTCTGCCCTGTTGGTTTGGTTTCAGAGAAAAATTGCGACCCAACCTGATGTGCATACATTCACTCGGGGTATGTTGCAAATTCAACCTCCTTATGTCCCACCGGTGGCTCCTTGGGACTTGTCGTGGTTCTGGAGGCGTTGCAAGGGTCTCCGTTTGAGCCTCTTGAATCTGCAGACCTTAAGTGTCTTTCTTTTAAGTTATTGTTTCTGCTGGCTATTTCCTCTGCTAGACGGGTGTCGGATTTGGGTGCCTTGTCTCGTAGGTCACCATATCTGATTTTTCACCGTGATCGGGCAGTTTTTAGAACACGTCCCGAGTGTTTACCTAAGGTGGTGCCTTTGCCTCTCCTGATTTGTCTTCCAAAGAACGGTCTTTGGATGTAATACGGGCTCTCCGTATCTACGTGAAGAGAACTGCCTGCATCAGGAAGTCGGATTCTCTCTCTGTTCTATTTGGTTTTCACAAACATGGCTGGCCAGCTCACAAGCAGACCCTGGCCAGATGGATTAGAATGGTGATTGCACATGCTTATGTTCAGGCTGGCCTTCCAGCTCCTGATACCACAAAGGCTCATTCTAATCGTCAGTTGGACCTACTTGGGCGACCCGGCGTGGTGTGACCCTTGAACAATTGTGCAAGGCGGCTACGTGGTCCTCAGTGAACACGTTCATAAGGTTCTATGCCTTCGATACTTCTGCCTCCCAGGATTTCTTCCTTTGGACGCCGGGTTCTTGTGCCCGCTACAGTGCGTCCCCTCCCATAAGGAACTGCTTTAGGACATGCCCAATGTCATTCCTTGTGGAGCCCAGTGTACCCCGCAGCAGAAAATGAGATTCATGGTAAGAACTTACCGTTGTTAAATCTCTTTCTGCGTGGTACACTGGGCTCCACAAGGCGCCCAATCTGACGCACTTAGCTTCTTTGGGTTGGTATGGCATTAGCCGCTGACACTTCTTCTGTCGTGAGAGTGTGGTGTATGTGGCTACTAACGGATGTCGTCTCTTTTTCCCTGCTACTGCATTGGGCTGGTTAACAAAACTGAGCTCCTGTGCATGGAGGCGGGGTGATAGAGGAGGTGGCGCTATGCATCTTGGGAAGAAGGTCAAAGCTTTGAGCCTGTTGGTGCTTCGGATCAAGATCCTACTCTACACCCCAATGTCATTCCTTGTTGAGCCCAGTGTACCTCGCAGAAAATTCTTACCATAAATCTCGTTATGCAAATCTGATGTTTTGGGGGTTTGCACGTGCACAAAGGGTCCTGCGATATCGCTACCAGCGACTACGGTGCACTAACTGGGGTTCCCAGTCACTTTACGAAGAAAACAACACCCAAGAAGTTTAAAAAAAAAAACTCATGTCAACCTTTTTCCATGTTTTTCCAGTTCATTTCCTAATGAGTGTGTCGACATAATCCAGATGTCGACCTAATGACTGTCGACCTAGTTACTGTCGACCTATGATCCAGTTTGCATTTCCTTATATATAATACATAAGTAATGGAAATGTCTATATATAGATAGATACAGATAGATAGATAGAGATATATATAGATATATATATATAGATATATATATATATATATATATATATATATATATATATATCTCTATCTCTATTAGATGTCTCACCCTAATGGGAGTGTCTGATAAAGCTGCGACCTAATGAGAAATTACTTTGTATTTAACTGTATGGGATTTCTATGCTAAACCAGACTCTATACAAAGTATATCTGTGGTCTGCCTGCCATAGCTCACTGTAGCGTAAGCTTTATTAGTACACTGTGAGCTCGCTGATGGTACCTGGGGCCTAATTCAGATCTGATCGCAGCAGCAAAATTGTTCTCTAATGGGCAAAACCATGTGCACTTCAGGGGGGGTGCAGATGTAACATGTGCAGAGAGAGTTAGATTTGGGTGGGGTGTGTTCAAACTGAAATCTAAATTGCAGTGTAAAAATAAAGCAGCCAGTATTTACCCTGCACAGAAACAATATAACCCACCCATATCTAACTCTCTCTGCACATGTTATATCTGTCCCCCTGCAGTACACATGGGCCCTCATTCCGAGGAGTTCGCTCGCAAGCTGCTTTTAGCAGCTTTGCACACGTTAAGCCGCCGCCTACTGGGAGTGAATCTTAGCATAGTAAAATTGCGAACGAAAGATTAGCAAAATAGCGAATAGACACTTCTTAGCAGTGTCTGAGTAGCTCCAGACTTACTCGGCATCTGCGATCAGTTCAGTGCTTGTCGTTCCTGGTTTGACGTCACAAACACACCCAGCGTTCGCCCAGACACTCCTCCGTTTCTCCAGCCACTCCCGCGTTTTTCCCAGAAACGGTAGCGTTTTTTCGCACACATCCATAAAACGTCCTGTTTCCGCCCAGAAACACCCACTTCCTGTCAATCACACTCCGATCACCAGAACGAAGAAAAAACCTCGTCATGCCGTGAGTAAAATACCTAACTGCATAGCAAATTTACTTGGCGCAGTCGCAGTGCGAACATTGCGCATGCGCATTAGCGACTAATCGCTCCGTTGCGAAAGAAAAATAACGAGTGAACAACTCGGAATGACCACCATGATTTTGCCCATTAGAGAACAATTGTGCTGCTGTGATCAGGTCTGAATTAGGCACCTGGTCACATAGCACGGCGTATTCACTGATGGCTTTTGCATTAAATGCAGCAGAATAAGGTTATCTTACTGTGAATTCATAAACGATAAAGGCTTCTCCGCTTACATCACCTTAGAAATGACGTTTTATAGGTTTACTTGTGATGATTTAAGACTCGCACACAAATGAGACAGACTTTTATTAGGTTTCTCTATTTCTAGGCGATCTGGAAGCAACATCAGTGCTGCAAGCTGTGACACCATGGAGGAGCAGGTGAGTGCAGTGATATCATAGAGGATAATGGGAAGCCAACCACGGGAGTGTGAATGGGAAAGAGGTGATTCAGAACAAAGTCCCTAAGTGAACCTACGCTGCTTCTAGAAGACAATGCAGGCACAATCAATGTCTGTGCGTGTTACATCATAGGGGACAGCAAGAGCCACAGAGGGGAAGTTTGCAGGGGAAGAAAGTGATATTGGTGAATCACCATTCAGTGTAATATAGAGGGGATTGACCACCTTATTATAGTGATGCAAAACATTACAAGTAACCAAACAAATATTTAATGATGCTCTTGCTCTAAAGGCAGGTTGGTAGTCACTGATGATCAGTCTTATAGGCAGCTGATATGCATACACACAGGCCACAGCACAATAGTATCCTACTTAAATGAGGAAGGAAGTAGACTGCCTCCTTTTGGTAAACCCGACGGATCTGAATGTGCAGTGTCCCAGCAGAACAGATGCCCTGACTGGTTTCCTACCATGTGATTTGTTCTTTTCTGTCTTGTCTCTGGTCTTTTTCGTGTCCCTGCAAGAATGTGCTGTGCCTGTCACTGACGGGAAATGTGGTCACATGCTCTAGTGCTGAGGTCAGGAAAGGCTTTTCTAGGTCACCTGGTGAGTTAGTAGGGTCAGCATATATTATGTCCTGCAGTGCATCACAGATCCAGTAAGAGTGTATCATAGATTAAATAGTATGATGCCTAACAACGCCATTCAAATACATGCAGAACATAAAGGAACAAAGGGGGAAAAAAAAGTATGTGTCTGACTAAAATAAATAATATACTGGACAACATTTGTCCACTGTTATATTTCCAGAACTACCCCTTTTTAACGCTTCACTGTTG
Organism: Pseudophryne corroboree; assembly: GCF_028390025.1. Taxonomy (NCBI): domain Eukaryota; kingdom Metazoa; phylum Chordata; class Amphibia; order Anura; family Myobatrachidae; genus Pseudophryne; species Pseudophryne corroboree. Next base: position 150,025,783 of record NC_086446.1, on the reverse strand, counting down.
ACTACGAGAGGGGCTCATCCTCCAGATATGCATCCAAAGTGGGGGAGACTTGTCATCCACAGTGAAGCTCTAGAAAGCAAAAACACTTGCCTTGCCCCTCTGGTAATAAGTAGTGGTGGGGAGCTGGGGACAACATGATAGTCTGGATGTTGTGCCGGTAAGTGACAATGTCACAGAGCCTGACAGCTCTCCATTACACTACGGAATTATTTTTTTTACCCTGTAATGTGTGAAGATAAAGTTCCCTGTCTTCCCTAACATTGTACATGCAAAGCTGGGGGGGGATTCTCGTTGAAAGAGGGGAGTCCCCTCTTACAAGTTAGCTGCCCCCATGGAAGTTAATGTCCAATGATTAGGTAATAAGCACCTCCACTGCAGAAAACTTCCTTTATCCTGACTTCCATAACTTCAGATGCATACACCCACAACACTACATAAAATTGTATTCTTTGTTGGGCTACCATATTATTCCTACACAATGTTTGAGTTTAGTGTATTTTTTAACTGCAGATTTTGTTAGAAAGACCTCCATATAGAATCCTGCTATTTATGCTATCCTGATATAGAGATATCTATCTATCTATCTATCTATCTCTATTTGGTTTTAGTTTACTTTTTTATAATTAAAAATAAATATATTGCCTGCTTTGAGGGGTTATTGTGCAGGGTAAAGTTTTGGTCATAATCTGGTGTGTCCTGTTTAAGCTGTTGCATATGTCTTTAATGAAAACATTTGAGTGGATTCCATGGAATTAAGCTAAAATTATACTTTTCCTTGGGTGGAGCTTTTGCTGGATCCCAAATATTTGCACGACGTGTGAAATGTTGTACAATGTATGACCGCTTTACATTTAGTACAACTCCAAATACCTTCCATCATTTGAATTATGTTCCCCTAACAAAGGTCCTTCTCAGTTCAATCCCTTTTTCTCCTCATAATGCTGTATTATTCCACATTCTTGTTGCTTGTGGTCTTCATTTGATGGAGTTGTACCAATGCAGTAAATTCACACACAACAGAGAAATAGGGATGGTTGGAGGGTGAACCTGATCAGAGAGTCTAAATCTGCCTACCATCGGCTAAGACTCCACAAACTCCTATAGGACAGGAGAAAACCACCACTTACATTCTTATTTTCAGTTTCATCTATATCTGAGTGTACTTTGTATGTTTTAATATGTTTAGTCTATCTACGTATATTCAGATGTAATAGGAATATTAAGCAGTAAAAAAAATGGTTTTATTGAAAGAATCATATCAAGGCCTAATAACTTTGGCTTGTTAATGTTAGAAAGCATGAAAACGTGGTTGATTAAGGTTTACGATACATAGCAATGTTTCACAATATTAAGCAGAATAATTTTTTTCCCATTAAAACATTAATGCAGAAAAAAATGGTAAAAAAAACAATTTAAACAAAAACAAACTTTTTTCCCCCTCTAGCATCCATAAGGGACTTTGGGGGAATCTAGTACGATGGGGTATAGACGGGGTCCAAAGGAGCCAGTGCACTTTAAATTTCTTCACTGGGTGTGCTGGCTCCTCCCCTCTATGCCCTCTCCCACAGGCAGTTTAGAAAAAAAGTGCCCTCAGGAGAGGATGCACATCTCTGCAGCTCCAGAAAGTTTTCTTCAATTTCTTTTAATCTTTTAATATTTTCGGTATGCTGTCTGGCTAACAGTATACCTGTGCCGTGGGAGTTGGGGGGGATGGTCACCAGTCTTACGAGGTGCAGAGCCGCTTCCCCGCTGCAGAACCACTGTCCTGAGAGTTTGTTGTTCAGCGTGGTACTGCCCTTGGCTGTCACAGCCGCAGCACGCCGCACACCGCACACCCCTAACGCTGCCTGAAGGTAACATCGGTGGTGAGTACAAACCGGGGTCCCCGATGACCACGGTGACCACGAGCGCGGCGTATGGGACTTTCCTGGGTGGGGTTCCTGCCAAGATCCCCCGTGTAGAACTGGCACAAAAGGGCTTGACTAGCACTTGTGTGATGTTTTAAGCTTAAAAGGAGAGTTTTATTATTTATTTATTTTTCTGCTGCGAGGTACACTGGGCTCCACAAGGATTGGACAATGGGTGTAGAGTAGGATCTTGATCCGAGGCACCAACAGGCTCAAAGCTTTGACTGTTCCCAGAATGCACAGCGCCGCCTCCTATATCACCCCGCCTCCCAGCACAGGAGCTCAGTTTTGCAAGTTGGTGCTGCAGTAAGCAGGCACTTAACAGAGGGGCTGCTCCAAGCAGCCCTAAGAAAAGCTTTTTATAAGGTAAAAAGTGAAGACTTCAAGGGCAGCAGCGGTGGTAAATGTCTTGTGACATTCACTGCTGCAGCTCCAGCTCTCCCCAGCGGTGCTGTACACTCCCGATCCCTGGTTGCCGGGTACCTACAGCGGAGGCTCCGGTTTTCTTTACGTTAGACACACACGGCTGGGGCTCTCCAGGATCGCGTGGCTGCGCTTCGGGAGTAGGTAAGTGGGTCTCGCTTGCGGGACCCGGTCTTTATCGCGATCCGGCGCGGTCAGTGGGAGGCGGGCCGCGCGCGCTGGCGGTGGACACTGTGGCAGTACAGGCGATCCCACTAGATCACCAGGGCATGGGCGCAGGTCAGGTTTTCTCTCTAAACCAATTCTTATATCGCCCACAGTACCCATTGGTTTTGCCAGCAGAGGGGATAAGGCTTAGACCTGAAGCCCCTCCCCCAGCCCCAGGGCCCCATTTCTAGCAAGTGTTCCCGCCCTGGAGCTGCATATCTGTCTTTTCCTCACTCCCTGTCAGTGTCTGCGGCGCCATTATCACTGTTCCTGGGACTGCTTGGGCAAATCCTCCTATGTAAAGCCGCCTGGTTGTCAGCGCTGTGCCTTTACATGAAACTTAAGTATTCTACCTGCCTTTTCAGTCAGTGATGGTTAAGAAAGAGTGCATTTAGTCAGGGTTTTATAGTACAATTACCCTGTGATATACATCCAGTTCTTACTGTGTACTGTTATATCTATTGTTATATAGCTGTGTAAGCTAGTCCAGTGCATTTGATAGCTGAGTGGTGTCCATTTCGTGTCTTTCACTCAACCTGCTATCCCTATATTCCATAACCTGAGGGGGCTTGGTGCGTCAGGTGTTATCTAATATAGGATTTTCACAAAGATATACTGTATTACGTATTTTTCTCTGTGATTTAGTCACCATATCTCTCCTTTATCTCTGCTGGTGCTGACTACACTGCGCAGTGGTTTGGGTTTAGGGATATAGTGCTGCTAATAATTGTACTGTGTTACCTCATACTGCAAGTTATATCATGTCTGCTTCTGAGGGTAACGGTTCTGGGGCGGAACACACTGCTGGTGTTGCTGAAGCCACAGGCACATATGGGGAGAATATAGCAGCTGTGGGCTCTGGTTCTGGGGGCTCCTTGCCCCCCAGTGGTACGGGGGCAAATAATGATCCGCCGTGGGCCGCTTTTTCCACGCTTCTGCATGCGCTAGTTCACAAACTGACACCCCCTATGGGACCCCCAATGCCGGTACAACCGTATGTGGTCCCTGCAGCTAACCCGCCGTGGGCGGACGATTTATCTGCTCAATTAAAGAAGTTGAACCAGTCCTTGACTACTAAAAAGTCTGACCAACGCTCGCCTAAGTCCAAGAGGTCCTCTAAGCGAGCGCTTATCTCCTCACAATCCACTGCTGTCACTGACACCTCGTCTGATGAAGACGGCACATATATTGACCCCTCAGGTTCTGACTCAGATACGGCTGATGGAGAGGGTTGTTCACATGTGGATGTTCCTGATCTTTTGGAGGCTATTAAATTAATTCTGCAGATTACGGATGATCCCGAGCCATCCGTCCCTCCTAAGAAACCAGATAGGTTCAAGCGTCAGAAGGTGGTTAAACAAGTTTTACCTCACTCTGACCACCTAGTGGATATACGTCAGGAACCCTGGGAAAACCCGGGTACGAAGTTTGCGCCTCAAAAGAAGATGCTGGCTCGCTATCCCCTCGCGCCAGAGCTGTCTAAAAATTGGGAAACGCCTCCTCCAGTGGACTCACATGTGGCTAGGATGGTGGTTTCCTCAGCTCTACCTGTCACTACTGTCGCGTCTCTAAAAGAGCCTACGGATAAATGTGTGGAGGGTTGTCTGAAAGCGATTTACACCCTCACGGGTGCTGCACAGAGGCCCACTATCGCAGCTACATGGGCTGCAGAGGCTATTGAAGCATGGGCCTTGGAGTAAGAAGCTGAAATCTCTTCTGACCATGCTAGACAATGCTTGTCATATATTGTCACAGCTTCTCGATATATTAAAGAGGCGGCTTCTGATGCCAGTATCCTAGCAGCCAAGGCCTCTACTACGTCAGTCCTGGCTCGCCGGATATTGTGGCTGAAATCCTGGTCTGTGGATCTGGACTCAAGAAAAACCCTGGAGGTACTCCCTTTCAAGGGAGATATTCTGTTTGGGGAGGACTTAAATAAGATAGTGGCTGACTTGGCTACTGCCAAAACTGCCTGTCTGCCTAATACTGCTCCTTCTGTGTCGAAGGCTAAAGGTACGTCCTTTCGCCCCTTTCATCCTTCAGGTAAAACAAAAGGTCAGGCGTACCATAAGCAGGCCCGCACTTCCAAACCTGATAAGCCGAAGCCCAAAAGAGCCTGGGCTGCCCGTCAGCCAGCAGCCAAGACCGATAAGCCTGCCGCATGACGGGGCGGGCCTCCCCCTGGGGGATCCCAGGGTGGGGGGCCGGCTTCTAGGGTATACCCAGGAATGGTTGAAGACCACTTCAGATGCCTGGGTACGGAAAGTCGTCACTCGAGGTTACGCCATAGCCTTCAAGAACCGACCCCCTCATCGATTTTGCCAGACAGACGTCCCTTAGGACCAGACAAAGGCAAAAACTCTACACTCGGTGGTACAGACCCTCCTGGATACAGGAGTCGTAGTACAGGTGCCTCTTGCTCAGAGGGGCCGGGGGTACTATTCTCCGCTGTTTCTAGTCCCGAAACCGAATGGGTCCTCCCGGCCCATTCTCAACCTCAAGGCATTGAACAGGTTTGTGAAGGTTTCCAAGTTCCGTATGGAAACCCTTTGCTCTATAGTTCTGGTTTTGGTACCTGGGGACTACATGGTCTCCCTGGACATACAGGATGCTTACCTGCATATTCCTATAGCAGTGTCACATCAACAATACCTGAGGTTCGCTATTGGCAACCTACATTACCAGTTTCGGGCGTTACCTTTTGGTTTAACAACTGCTCCGCGAGTCTTCACCAAAGTCATGGCGGTGATGATGGTGGTACTCCGCCGTCAAGGGGTCAGTATACTGCCGTATCTGGACGACTTGTTAATCCTGGCAAATTCTCCAGATCTTCTCCTACGTCATCTGGATATGACAGTCTGGTTTCTACAAGCCCACGGGTGGCTCATCAACTGGAAGAAATCCTCCCTGGTCCCTGCTCAGAGTATGGTGCACCTGGGAGCGTTGTTGGACACTCACAACCAGAGGTTGTTCTTGTCTCAGGAGAAAGTCCTGAAGCTTCAGGACAGGATTCGTTGCTTCCTTTCTCGTCCGCAAGTGTCGATACATTCGGCAATGCAGGTGCAGGGCCTAATGGTATCGGCATTCGACATGGTGGAGTATACTCAATTCCATTCTCGCCCCCTCCAGAGGCTGATTCTAGCCAAGTGGGACGGCCTGCCTCACCGGATCAGATCTTAAATTATCTTATTGACTCCAGAGGTCCGTCTGTCGCTACACTGGTGGCTCCGGGACCAACAATTGTGCAGGGGTCGTCCCTTCTGGATATCCAACTGGGTCCTGTTGACTACAGATGCCAGTCTAAGAGGTTGGGGCGCGGTGCTGGAGCAACACTCCCTTCAGGGTCGGTGGACCAAGGAGGAATCTTTCCTCTCGATCAACATTCTGGAATTACGGGCGGTCTTCAATGCGTTGAACCTGGCCCAGCATTTAATTCAGAACCGTCCTGTTCAAGTACAGTCGGACAACGCCACCACAGTGGCTTACATAAATCATCAAAGCGGCACTCGAAGCCGTTTGGCAATGAAGGAAGTCTCACGGATTCTACGTTGGGCGGAACGCCATCTTTCGGCCATATCGGCAATATTCTTTCCGGGAGTCCTGAATTGGGAAGCGGACTTTCTCAGACGTCAGGACGTGCATGCCGGCGATTGGGGCCTCCATCCAGAAGTGTTTCAACTCCTCGTGGAAAAGTGGGGTCTTCCAGACGTGGATCTGATGGCGTCTCGACACAATCACAAGGTTCCGGTCTTCGGAGCAAGGACAAGGGATCCTAAATCAGCATTCGTGGATGCGCTGGCGGTGCCGTGGAGGTTTCGGCTGCCATATGTGTTCCCTCCGGTGTCACTCCTGCCCAGGGTATTTCGGAAGTTCAAGCAAGAAAAAGGAAATCTGCTTCTCATAGCTCCGGCGTGGCCCAGACGGCACTGGTTCTCAGACCTTCAGAGTCTATCGTCGGAGCGTCCAATTCTACTTCCTCAACGCCCAGACCTCCTCGTTCAGGGCCCCTGTGTCTACCAAGACCTAGCCCGGCTGTCTTTGACGGCGTGGCTCTTGAAGCTTCCGTCTTGAGGGCTAAGGGTTTTTCTGTAGAGGTCATTAAAACTATGTTGCGGGCCCGGAAACCGGCTTCTGCTCGGATTTACCATAGGGTCTGGCATTCCTACTTGTTTGGTGCGCATCTAACAATTATGACGCTTCCAAGTTTAGTACAGCCAAGCTTTTGGCTTTTCTGCAGCAAGGCCTAGAGTTGGGCCTGCGTCTGGCCTCCCTAAAGGTTCATATTTCTGCCTTGTCGGTGTGGTTTCAGAGAGAAATTGCGACTTTGCATGATGTTCATACTTTCACTCAGGGTGTGTTGCGTATCCAACCTCCCTATGTCCTGCCTGTGTCTCCTTGGGACTTGTCGGTGGTTTTGGAGGCGTTGCAGGAGCCTCCGTTGAACCCCTTGGTTCAGCTGACCTTAAGTGGCTTTCCCTTAAGGTGGTGTTCTTGCTGGCTATTGCCTCTGCTAGAAGAGTGTCTGATCTGGGTGCCTTGTCTTGTAGTTCCCCATATCTGATTTTTCACCGTGATCGGGCGGTTCTTAGGACTCATCCCGGATATTTACCTAAGGTGGTTTCTTCGTTCCACCTTAATCAGGAGATTGTGGTTCCAGCCTTTGTCTCTCCTGATTTGTCTCCCAAAGAGCGGTCTTTGGATGTAGTACGGGCTCTCCGTATCTAAGCGAAGAGAACTGCTTCTATCCGAAAATCTGATTCTCTTTTTGTTTTGTTTGGATTTCACAAACGTGGCTGGCATTCTCACAAGCAGACCCTGGCCAGATGTATTAGAATGGTGATTGCACATGCTTATGTGAAGGCTGGTCTCTCTGCTCCTGTGCACATTAAGGCCCATTCTACTCGGTCTGTTGGACTTTCTTGGGCGGCCCAACGTGGTGCGACCCTTGAACAATTGTGCAAGGTGGCTATGTGGTCTTCCGGGAACACGTTCATAAGGTTCTATGCCTTCGATACTGCCGCTTCCCAGGATGCTTCCTTTGGATGCCGGGTTCTTGTGCCCGCTACAGTGCGTCCCCTCCCATAAGGAACTGCTTTAGGACATCCCCATTGTCCAATCCTTGTGGAGCCCAGTGTACCCCGCAGCAGAAAACGAGTTTTATGGTAAGAACTTACCTTTGTTAAAACTTTCTGCGAGGTACACTGGGCTCCACAAGGCGCCCACCCTGATGCACTTAGCTTCTTTGGGTTGGTATGGCATTAGCCGCTGACACTTCTCTTGTCGTGAGAGTGTGGTGTATGTGGCTACTAACCGTTGTCGTCTCTTTTTTCCTGCTACTGCATTGGGCTGGTTAACTAAAAACTGAGCTCCTGTGCTGGGAGGCGGGGTGATATAGGAGGCGGCGCTGTGCATTCTGTGAACAGTCAAAGCTTTGAGCCTGTTGGTGCCTCTGATCAAGATCCTACTCTACACCCCATTGTCCAATCCTTGTGGAGCCCAGTGTACCTCGTAGAAAGAGTTTTAACAAAGGTAAGTTCTTACCATAAAACTTGTTATTTGTTACCAGTTATTTATATAGCGCACACATATTCCACAGCACTTTACAGAAAATACTTGGCCATTCACATCAGTCCCTGCCCCAGTGGAGCTTACACTCTATATTCCTTACCACATGTATACACACACACATTAGGGTTAATTTTTTCGTTGGGATCCAGTTAACCTACCAGTATATTTTTGGATTGTGGGAGGAAACCGGAGTACCCGGAGGAAACCCACGTAAGTACTGGGAGAATATACAAACTCCACATAGTTAGAGCCGCGGTAGGAAATGAACCCATGACCTTAGTGCTGTGAGGCAGTAATGCTAACCATTACACCATCCGTACTGCGCGTATAATATATGTATGTTACTCAGGTGCCATAGGAAGGGGCGGAGCTACCTCAGAGCGGGACCTGAGGCGTTTTGGCGGCTTCCTCTGCTTACTGCAGCCATTTAGTGCACACATAGACACGCTGGATATCTGGTACAGGGTGTAGCAAAGGGGTAGAGCCGCTTGTGTACACTATCTTGATTCTATCTAGGACAATAATTGTTAGTGTTTACTGTATTATAGGGAGCTGACAGCCTAACTGGGGCATTGCAGCTCAGGGTGTGGTGGTGTCCTCTCTCTCTCTCTCTCCTCTCACATACAATAGGGCAGGCTTGCATTATAACTGTGTATGTTATTTTGCTTACTGTGAATATTGGTAAACACAAGCTGTGCAGTGTATGTCACACCAGATTCTCTCCTTTATCTAGTGACTCTGTTTCCTGTGACCAATGCAGTCAATCTTCACAAATCAGTGAAGGGGTTGGGGCAGAGGGTCCAGAGGCCCACTAGTTAGGGTCTCTTAAGACTATGATGTCTGATATGTAATCCCAGCTCAATGCTAAATGTGCAGAAAACTCAGCTACTACAACAAGCTGTTGCAGATTTAGCTGCTAGGGCAGATGCATATGCAGGTCATCAGAAGCGTGGTTTACCTGCTATTCTCTCTGATACAGATGATGATATACAGGATGATGTGGATGACCTGGACCCCATTAGTGGGGATCCCGATTTAGCTCAGCGTATTGAAACCCTCATTTTAGCTATAAGGTGTCACAACTGAGGGCTGAGGCTGACCTGGGGAAGCCTCAGACGTAGGGGCTGGCGTGTATGTGAACCGTGGTGGTAGAATAGGGTTCTTGGACATGCAGGAGGTTAAGCACCGTTTGCCCAAAGGCGTGACCACAACAACGGAGTATATAAAACAAAGTCTGTTTATTGTACACACAAGTTTAGACACTTTGGCAATTCAGATAACTTTCAAAAGTAACTTGTGCAGATAAATATAGCATTACAGTTCTTGGGAGCGCAGTGGTAATGAATGCTGTGGTAATGCAGGATAAGATGTAACAAAGTCCTTGCAAGACCCAGAGTTGGAAAGTCCTTAGGCGACAGCTAACCGCTGTAACGGAACTAGCTGGTACTGCCCAGCAGATGACACACTGGAAGCTGGGTTGGTACAAAATACACAGAAGTTGAAGGGAACTAGGAAGAATTGCCGGGTATGCCAAATGCAACTGGTGTAGACAGAAGGTGTGTGAAACTGATCACTGAAGATATAGTCCGATGGTGAATATCGATGGTGAACTGTGGTTTGATGTTGTATGGTAAATGATGAACGGATCGATGCTGGAACACCACTGGAGATGGAGAGTGATACTGGGAGTGATAGAGAACACAGCTGAGAGCTGGGAGTGACACAGGAACACCGCTGGAAGCGAGACTGGAGCAACGCTGGAAGCCGGTGATGAAGTCACTGGATCACAGAGAGTGATGTTGGTAGGCAATGAGAGCTAGGAGTGATACCGGAACACTGCTGGAAGAGATTCTGGAACAACGCTGAAAGCTGGAAGTTGGTGATGGATCACTGCAGGACACAGGATGCAATGTAGGAACACTACTGGAGTCAGGCAGCACTGCAAGATGGTAACTGGTGCAGGGTCTCTTTAAGTGGAGCAAGGTCACAGGAGCTGGAATACCTGGAAGCACTAGCTGGAATATCCACAGACAGGAGAGACATGTATCACTAGGATAGACAACCAAAGCCTTGACAATTAGGCAGCCTGGATGCAGGATATTTATACCAGCTGGAAAGCAGGTATTGGCTAAGCCAGAGGTTCCCAAACTGTGTGCCGTGGCTCCCTGGGGTGCCTCTGGACACTTGCAGAGGTGCCCTAGGTTGGTGGTCCAGGACCAATTCAAATTATTCATGGTCAATATAATAGGCAAAACCAGTGCTGGTGGCTGCCAGTCATAAAATATGTGGCCAAACAGAAGCAAATCCTGTCCCTCACCACACAACTGACCCTAAGGATGACATATAAACGTGATCGACTTAATGTAATATTTCTTTCTAAATTTCTCAATAAGAAATTTTTGGCATAGGGGTGCCGTGAAAAAAATTCTGATATTCTAGGGCGCCGTGATTCAAAAATGTTTGGAAACCACTGGGCTAAGCAATCAGGCAGAGTCCAGAGCACAGCGGATAGGCTGGAAAGTGACATGATGAATCCAAACATGGCTGCGCCCATGTTTGATTCTGGAAGGAAAGTCTGTTTGAACTAACGTGGGGAATCTGTAGTAATGGTGGTGGAGGACAGGAGACACCATTCAACATGACAGGAGGGATTTACTATGTAGGTGCCATGACAGCGCTGCCGGGATTACGGAGGGAAGACTGAGGCAATGTTGTACAGTGCGCTGCCCACAGCCAACGCAGGTGGAATCCAGGCTTGGAGTGCTGGGCCAGTCTCAGGAGACACTTGAAAGGTAAGAAGTGGTGACTAATTACCCATATCATGACATAAGGGATGTGTTAAAGCTCCCTCTAGAGGACGCTGCGTCACAGCAGTCATTTTTCTTTGTACGAAACAAGCCTAATGTCACTTTCCCTGATTCTCTAGAGTTAGATGACTTATTCAAACAGGCCTGGAGAAATCCAGACAAAACATTCCAAGTGTCCAAAAACTTTTTGCGCACTTTCCCATTTGCTCCTGAAGGTAGAACATTTTGTGAGGAACCCCCTAGGGTGGATGTCTCAGTATCTCGCCTGTCTAGAAAGGCAATGCTGCCTGTCCCGGGCTCCTTTACCATAAAGGATCCAGGGGATAGGAAGATAGAGACTACCGTAAAATCTATATACACAGCAGCCGGTATAGCACAAAGACCTGTCATTGCAGGTTGCTGGATGACCCATACTATTCAATCTTGGGCCACTCAGATTCAGGGGGGCCTCTCGGGGGATAGGCCCTTAGTTACTATGGTAACCCTCCTGAAGCACATTCAGGACACTGCCCGTGTCCTCTCTGATTCGCTCAAGGAGATGGGGAACATTAATGCTCGGACTTCTGCCATGGCAGTGTCGGCGCGCAGGGCCTTGTGGTTGCTTCAGTGGATTGCGGACGCAGAATCCAAACGTAATGTTGAATCCCTCCCCTTTACTGGGGAATGGCTTTTTGGGGTCGAATTGGATACCTGAATTTCCAAAATTACTTCTGGGAAATCCACCTTTCTCCCTTCTGGGGCCCCGCCGGCGAGACGCTCCTATCCGGGGCCGTCTGTCTAGTCCTTTCGGTCTCACAGTTTTCGATCTAAGGTCAGAGGTGCCTCCAATGCGGCTTGAGGCACCAGAGGTAAGTCCAGAAAACCCACAAGCACCAGTTTTCAGGAACAGTCCACCGGTTCTGCTTCCACTAAGGCCTCAGCATGACTGTGCCCACCCACTCCGTGGGGATCTCGAGGTGGAAGGCTCGACTGCGTCACTTCAGCCACGTCTGGGAGATTCCCTGGCAGGATGCCTAGGTCAGAGATCTCGTTTCTCAGGGCTACAGGCTGGAGTTCGACAGTACTCCCCCTCAACGATTTTTCAAATCAAGCTTAGGAGCTTTGGAGGATATGCAAGTTAAGTTACAACAGGCAATCCAAAAGTCTGTTCAGTCCCACATCATTGTTCCAGTACCACTACCGCAACGCTGCACAGAGTTTTACTCAAACCTGTTTGTGGTGCTGAAACCGGATGGTTTGGTCAGACCCATTTTGAATCTCAAATCCTTGAATCCTTCCTAGAAGGTGTTCAAGTAAAGGATGGAATCCCTGCAAGCAGGGATTGCAGACCTGGAAGAACGGGAATTTATGGTCTCCTTGGATATCAAGGACGCCTATCTCCACATTCCGATTTTGCCGCCTCATCAGGCATACTTGCGGTTTGCCCTACTGGACAATCCCTTCCAATTCCAGGCACTACCCTTCGGAGTGTCCACAGCCCCGAGGGTATTCACAAAGGTGATGGCGGAGATGATGTTCCAACTCCGGGTCCAGGGGGTCAATGTGGTCCCTTATCTGGACGATATTCTAATAAAGGCACGATCCAGGGAGCTTTTGTTGCTGCATATCGAGCTCACCATCCATCTTCTATCAGACCATGGGTGGATCCTCAACTTGCAGAAGTCCCACCTGGAGCCAACTCAGAGGCCCCTGTTCCTGGGGATGTTGCTGGATACTGTGGCCCAGAAGGTGTTTCTAAAAGCGGACAAGGCGAAAACACTTCAGGAGATGGTCCGCATGGTGCTCCGGCCTACTCGAGTGTCCGTCCATCTCTGCATAAGATTGCTTGGAAAAATGGTTGCCTCATACGAGGCGATCCAGTATGGGAGGGTCCATGCCAGAACATTTCAATTGGATCTCCTGAGCAAGTGGTCCGGGTCGCATCTCCAGATGCACCGGATGATTCAACTGTCGCCTCAAGCCTGGATTTCCCTCCTGTGGTGGCTACAGTCCTCAAATCTCCTAGAATGCCGGAGTTTCAGGATTCAGGATTGGACCCTCCTCACGACGGATGCAAGTCTACGGGGATGGGGAGCTGTCACCCAAGAGGCGCAGTTCCAGGGCCAGTGGTCAGCCCACGAGGCCCTCCTTCCGATTAACATTCTGGAATTTCGGGCTTCAGACCTCTCCTCTACTCAAGGATCACGCGATCCAGGTACAGTCTGATAACGCCGCGGCAGTGGCGTATAGCAATCTTCAAGGAGGGATAAAAAGCACAGCCTGCATGCGAGAGGTGTCCTCCTTTGGGCGGAACGGAATGCAAGAGCAATGTCTGCAATCTTCATTCCGGGGGTGGACAACTGGGAGGCGGACTTCCTGAGTCGTCACGATCTCCTCCCAGGGAAGTGGGGGCTCCACCGTCTGGTGTTCCAACAGATCGACTGGTGTCGCCTTGGCCGTACCGGCTGGTCTACCTGTTTCCTCCGATTCCATTGCTGCCAAGGGTGTTAAAGCGAATCAGGAATCAAGGTGTCTGGGCAATTCTAATTGCCCTGGATTGGCCTCGGAGGGCGTGGTACGCGGATCTTCTGGACATGTCCGTCGAAAACCCTTGGCCTCTATCACTAAGAAGAGGATCTTCTTCAACAAGGACCGTTCGTCTACCCGGACTTACGACGACTTTGTTTGACGGAATGGAGGTTGTGCTGAACATCATAGCTCACAAAGGCCTTTCCAAAAAGGTTATTGTTAGCATGGTTCAGGCCAGAAAACCTATGACGTCAAAACACTATCATCCTATCTCGAGGAGATATATCTCTTGGTGCGAGAAATGCACGTATCCACCTGCAGTATTTCACTTGGGACGTTTCCTGCAGGCGGGTGTGGGTAAGGCTTACATCTGGGTTCCATTAAGGTCCAGATTTCAGCCCTCTCTATTTTCTTCCAGAAGAAATTGGCAGTGTTGCCAGAAGTTCAGACCTTCTTGCAAGGGGTGCTCCACATACAACCACCTTTTGTGCCGCCTACGGCACCATGGGATTTGGATGTAGTGTTGGCATTTCTACAGTCCTCTGGGTTTGAACCTCTGATGACGCTGGAAGACAAGTACCTCACGTGGAAGACTCTGATGTTACTGGTCCTGACTTCTGCTCGACGTGTTTCATAATTGGGGGCCTTATCATGTAAAAGTCCGTCTTTTACGAGGACAGAACAGAGCTCTGGACTAGACAGCAGTTTCTGCCGAAGTTTGTCTCCGCATTTCATCTGAATCAACCTATTGTGGTTCCGTCTAGTTCTGATGCTTCTGCTCCTCCGGAAGGCATTGGATGCTGTGCGTACCTTGAAGATCTATGTCAAGCGCACAGCTCGGGTCAGAAAGACGGATTCCTTGTTCGTGCTCTATGATGCGCGGAAAAAGGGTTGCCCTGCTTTAAAGCAGTCAATTGCTCGTTGGATTAGGCTTACTATCCAACAGGCCTACATGTGTTGGCAGCCTTACCTATTCCTATGTCTCTAAAGGCCCACTCTACAAGATCAGTGGGCTCTTCCTGGGCGGCTGCCCACGGAGTCTCGGCCTTGCAACTACGCCGAGCTGCTACCTGGTCGGGAAATAACAACACGTTTGTGAAGTTCTACAAATTTGATACCCTGACCAAAGAGGATACCCAGTTTCGGCAGGCGGTGCTGCAGCAGCCTCCGCACGATCTGGAAACTTTGGGACGTCCCCATCGTACTAGATTCCTCCAGTATCTCTTATGGATGCTAGAGAAAACCGGATTTTAATACCTACCGGTAAATCCTTTTCTCGTAGTCCATAAGAGATATTGGGCGCCCGCCTCAGGGGGTCATTCCGAGTTGATCGCTAGGTGAAAATGTTCGCTGCGATTAAGTAAAAATTCAGGCACTTCAGCGCATGCGGTGCAGTGCGCACGCGCAACGTACTTTCACAACGGCCAATGTATTTTCTCTTACGTCCTAGAGGATGCTGGGGACTCCGTAAGGACCATGGGGTATAGACGGGCTTCTCAGGAGACATGGGCACTATAAAGAACTTTTAGTATGGGTGTGCACTGGCTCCTCTCTCTATGCCCCTCCTCCAGACCTCTGTTAGATCTTGTGCCCAGAGGAGATAGGGTGCATTACAGGGAAGCTCTCCTGAGTTTCTCTGATAAAATAATTTTGTTAGGTTTTTTATTTTCAGTGAGCACTGCTGGCAACAGGCTCCCTGCATCGTGGGACTGAGGAGAGAGAAGCAGACCTACTTAAGTGATAGGCTCTGCTTCTTAGGCTACTGGATACCATTAGCTCCAGAGGGAGTTGGAACGCAGGTCTCACCCTGCAGTTCGTCCCAGAGCCGCGCCGCCGTCCTCCTCGCAGAGCCGGAAGATAGAAGCCGGGTGAGTATAAGAAGAAATTATTAGCAGCTGTGAGTGTGTAATAATGTGATTTATATATATAATTATATAAAAGCGCTGTTTTATCTGGGAATTCTATTTTTGGTGTCAGTGGCGCTGGGTGTGTGCTGGCATACTCTCTCTCTGTCTCTCCAAAGGGCCTTATTGGGGATCTGTCTCCATATAAATATCCGTGTGGTTGTGTCTGTATGTCTGAAGCGGAAGGCTCATCTAAGGAGGAGGTGGAGCAGATGATTGTGGTGTGTCCGTCGGCAACGCCGACACCTGATTGGTTGGACATGTGGAATGTGTAAATGTAAATTTATTACATAAGAGATTGGACAAAGCAGAGTCCAAGGATTTGACTGTGTCACAGGGCCCTTCAGGGTCTCAAAAACGTCCCCTGTCCCAAATAGTAGACACTGATACCGACACGGATTCTGACTCGAGTGTCGACTATGATAATGCAAGGTTACACCCAAGGGTGGCAAAAAGTATGCATTATTTGATTATTGGAATAAAAGATGTTTTGCATATCACAGATGACTCCTCTGTCCCTGACACGAGGGTACACAGGTTTAAGGTAAAGAAACCTGAGGTAACTTTTCCCCCATCTTATGATGAACGCATTAGTTGAAATAGCTTGGGAAACTCCAGACAAAAAACTGCAGATTCCCAAAAGAATTATTATGGCGTATCCTTTCCCATCAAAGGACAGGTTACGGTGGGAATCATCACCCACGGTCGACAAGGCCTTAACACGCTTGTCCAAAAAGGTGGCCCTATCGTCCCCGGACACGGCGCCGCTAAAAGGTCCTGCGGATCGCAGGCATGAAACTACCTTAAAATCAATTTATACACATAAGGGGGCTTTTGCTCAGACCGGCAATAGCATCGGCTTGCGTTTGTAGCGCGGTAGCAGCTTGGACAGATACCTTGTCAGCTCATATTGATACCCTAGATAGGGATACCATTTTATTGACCTTAGGTCACATCAGAGATGCAGTCTTATATATATGCTGTGGACCCGCCAATGGACTGGTGATGCCGACTCAAAGAGGCATATGGAAATTTTGCCTTACAAGGGTGAGCTATTAATTGGGGAAGGTCTCGCGGACCTGGTTTCAACAGCTACCGCGGGTAGATTTTTTTTGCCTTATGTTCCCCCACAGCAAAAGAAAAAGCCGCAGTATCAGATGCAGTCCTCTCGGTCGCATAAGTCCAGAAGAGGTCGGGGCTCTTCCTTCCTCGCTAGAGGTAAGGGTAGAGGGAAAAAGAATGCCTGCTACAGCCAGTTCCCAGGAACAGAAGTCCTCCCCGGCTTCTTCTAAATCCACCGCATGACACTGGGGCTCCACTGAGGGAGTCCGCACCGGTGGGGGCATGCCTTCGACTCTTCAGCCACGTCTGGGTTCAGTAGGATGTGGATCCTTGGGCGATGGTAATTGTGTCCCAAGGTTACAAGCTGGAATTCAAAGACGTGCCTCCCCGCCGATTCTTCATATCGGCTTTACCAGCGTATCCCCCAGAGAGGGAGATAGTGTGGGCTGCAATTCGAAAGCTGTGTCTACTGCAAGTGATTATTAGGGGTCCCTTAATGCAACAGGGAAAAGGGTACTATTCAACCCTATTTGGGGCAACCGAAACCGGACGGCAACTTAAAATCCCTGAACCTGTACTTAAAAAGGTTCAAGTTCAAGATGGAATCGCTCAGGGCAGTGATCTACAGCCTGGAAGGGGGGATTTTATGGTGTCACTAGACATAAAGGATGCATACCTTCATGTCCCCATTTGTCCTCCTCATCAAGCGTACCTGAGATTCGCTGTACAGGCCTGTCATTTCCAATTTCAGATGTTGCCGTTTGGGATTTCCACGGCCCCAAGGGTTTTCACCAAGGTAATGGCGGAAGTGATGGTACTCCTGCGCAGGCAAGGAGTCACAAGTATCCAGTACTTGGCCGATCTCCTGATAAAAGCGAGATCGAAGGAACAGTTGCAGAAAAGCGTGTCGTTCTCCCTGAGAGTGCTGCAGCAACATGGCTGGATTCTAAATCTACCAAAGTCACAGTTGGTTTCAACAACTCGGCTGTCTTTCTTAGGCATGATTCTGGACACAGAACGGAAGAGGGTTTCTCTGACGTCCTAGTGGATGCTGGGGACTCCGTAAGGACCATGGGGAATAGACGGCTCCGCAGGAGACTGGGCACATCTAAAGAAAGATTTAGGTCTATCTGGTGTGCACTGGCTCCTCCCCCTATTACCCTCCTCCAAGCCTCAGTTAGATTTCTGTGCCCGGCCGAGCTGGATGCACACTAGGGGCTCTCCTGAGCTCCTAGAAAGAAAGTATAGTTTAGGTTTTTTATTTTACAGTGAGACCTGCTGGCAACAGGCTCACTGCAGCGAGGGACTAAGGGGAGAAGAAGCAAACCTACCTAAGTGGTGGTAGCTTGGGCTTCTTAGGCTACTGGACACCATTAGCTCCAGAGGGATCGCACACAGGACCCGACCTCGTCGTCCGTTCCCGGAGCCGCGCCGCCGTCCCCCTTACAGAGCCAGAAGCAAGAAGGTCCGGAAAATCGGCGGCTGAAGACTTCTGTCTTCTCCAAGGTAGCGCACAGCACTGCAGCTATGCGCCATTGCTCCTCATGCACACCACACACTTCGGTCACTGATGGGTGCAGGGCGCTGGGGGGGGCGGGCGCCCTGAGCAGCAATATTAACACCTTGGCTGGCAAAACTGACACCATATATAGCCCCAGAGGCTATATAGGTGTAAATTACCCCTGCCAGAATAACACAAAAAGCGGGAGAAAGCCCGCCGAAAAAGGGGCGGAGCCATCTCCCTCAGCACACTGGCGCCATTTTCCCTCACAGCTCCGCTGGAAGGATCGCTCCCTGGCTCTCCCCTGCAGTCCTGCTCTACAGAAAGGGTAAAAAAGAGAGGGGGGGCACAAATTTAGGCGCAGTATAATATATATATGTAGCTATAAGGGAAAACACTCTTTATAGGTGATATCCCTGTGGTATATAGCGCTCTGGTGTGTGCTGGCATACTCTCCCTCTGTCTCCCCAAAGGGCTTTGTGGGGTCCTGTCCTCTGTCAGAGCATTCCCTGTTTGTGTGCTGTGTGTCGGTACCGCTGTGTCGACATGTATGATGAGGAAAATGATGTGGAGGCAGAGCAAATGCCTGTAAATGTGTTGTCACCCCCTGAGGGGTCGACACCTGTGTGGATGGACTTATGGAAGGAATTACGTGACGGTGTCAGCTCCTTACATAAAAGGTTTGACGACATAGGACAGCCGGCTACTCAGCTTGTGACTGTTCCAGCGTCTCAAATGTCATCAGGGGCTTTAAAACGCCCGCTACCTCAGATGGCAGACACAGATGTCGACACGGATACCGACTCCAGTGTCGACGACAATGAGACTAGTGTACCCTCCAATAGGTCCACCCGTTACATGATTGAGGCAATGAAAAATGTATTACACATTTCTGATAGTACCCCAGGTGCCACAAAAAAGGGTATTATGTTCGGTGAGAAAAAACTACCAGTAGTTTTTCCTGCATCTGAGGAATTAAATGAGGTGTGTGAGGAAGCCTGGACTTAAACGTTTATCAAAACAGGTGGCACTACCGTCTCCGGATACGGCCACCCTAAAGGATCCTGCTGATAGAAAGCAGGAGGCTACCCTAAAAGCTATATATACACACACGGGCATTATATTGCGACCAGCGATTGCATCAGCATGGATGTGCAGTGCTGCTGCTGCGTGGTCAGATTCCCTGTCGGATAATATTGATACCCTGGATAGGGACACTATTTTGCTGACAGTAGAGCATATAAAAGACGCTGTCTTATACATGCGTGATGCACAGAGGGATATTTGCCGGCTGGCATCAAAAATAAGCGCAATGTCCATTGCCGCCAGAAGGGGGTTATGGACTCGGCAGTGGTCAGGTGATGCCGATTCAAAAAGGCACATGGAAGTCTTGCCTTATAAGGGGGTGGAACTGTTTGGGGATGGTCTTTCAGACCTCGTTTCCACAGCTACGGCTGGGAAATCGACATTTTTGCCACAGGCTACCCCACAGCAAAAGAAGGCACCGTATTATCAAGTACAGTCCTTTCGGCCCCATAAACACAAGAGGGCTCGAGGCGCATCCTTTCTACCGAGAGGCAAAGGTAGAGGGAAAAAGCTGCAACATACAGCCAGTTCCCAAGAGCAAAAGTCCTCCCCCGCGTCCGGTAAGTCCACAGCATGACGCTGGGGCTTCACAGGCGGATCCGGGTACGGTGGGGGCCCGTCTCAGAAATTTCAGCACACAGTGGGCTCTCTCACAGGTGGATCCCTGGACCCTTCAAGTAGTATCTCAGGGGTACAGGCTGGAATTCGAGACGTCTCCCCCCCCCCCCCCCCCCCCCCCCCCACCGTTTTCTAAAATCTGCCTTACCAGCAACTCCCTCTGCCAGGGAGGCAGTGTTGGTGGCTATCCAAAAACTGTACTCACAGCAAGTGATTGTCAAGGTACCCCTCCTTCAGCAAGGGAAGGGTTACTATTCCACAATGTTTGTGGTACCGAAACCGGACGGTTCGGTGAGACCCATCTTAAATTTAAAATCCTTGAACACTTATATCAAAAGGTTCAAGTTCAAGATGGAATCGCTCAGGGCGGTTATTGCGAGCCTGGACGAGGGGGATTACATGGTCTCCCTGGACATCAAGGATGCGTACCTGCATGTCCCCATTTACCCTCCTCACCAGGAGTACCTCAGATTTGTGGTACAGGACTGTCACTATCAGTTCCAGACGCTGCCGTTTGGGTTATCCACGGCACCGAGGGTCTATACCAAGGTAATGGCCGAAATGATGATACTCCTTCGCAAGAAGGGAGTTTTAATTATCCCATACTTGGACGATCTCCTGATAAAGGCGAGGTCCAAAGAACAGTTGGTAGTGGGGGTAGCACTTTCTCGGGAAGTGCTACAACAGCACGGCTGGATTCTCAATATTCCAAAGTCACAGCTGGTCCCGACGACACGTCTTCTGTTCCTGGGAATGATTCTGGACACAGACCAGAAAAAAGTGTTTCTTCCAGTGGAAAAAGCTGAGGAGTTGTCATCTCTAGTCAGAGACCTCCTAAAACCGGGACAGGTGTCGGTACATCAATGCACACGAGTCCTGGGGAAAATGGTAGCTTCGTACGAAGCAATTCCATTCGGAAGGTTCCACGCAAGGACTTTCCAGTGGGACCTGTTGGACAAATGGTCCGGGTCCCATCTCCAGATGCAACAGCGGATAACCCTGTCGGCAAGGACCAGGGTGTCGCTGCTGTGGTGGCTGCAGAGGGCTCATCTACTAGAGGGCCGCAGATTCGGAATACAGGACTGGGTCCTGGTGACCACGGATGCCAGCCTTCGGGGCTGGGGCGCAGTCACACAGGGAAGAAATTTCCAAGGACTGTGGTCAAATCAGGAGATTTCGCTTCACATAAATATTCTAGAGCTAAGGGCCATTTACAAGGCCCTAAGCCAAGCAAGGCCCTTGCTTCAGAACCAGCCGGTACTGATCCAATCAGACAACATCACGGCGGTCGCCCATGTAAACAGACAGGGCGGCACAAGAAGCAGGAGGGCAATGGCAGAAGCCACAAGGATTCTCCGATGGGCCGAAAATCATGTGTTAGCACTGACAGCATTGTTCATTCCGGGAGTGGACAACTGGGAAGCAGACTTCCTCAGCAGGCACGACCTCCACCCGGGAGAATGGGGACTTCATCCAGAAGTCTTCCAAATGCTGGTAAACCGGTGGGAAAGACCACAGGTGGACATGATGGCGTCCCGCCTCAACAAAAAGCTAAAAAGATATTGCGCCAGGTCAAGGGACCCTCAGGCGATCGCTGTGGACGCTCTAGTAACACCGTGGGTGTACCAGTCGGTTTATGTGTTTCCTCCTCTTCCTCTCATTCCCAAGGTACTGAGAATAATACGAAGGCGAGGAGTCAAAACTATACTCGTGGTTCCGGATTGGCCAAGAAGAGCTTGGTACCCGGAACTTCAAGAGATGCTTTCAGAGGACCCTTGGCCTCTGCCGCTCAGACAGGACCTGCTGCAGCAGGGGCCCTGTCTGTTCCAAGACTTACCGCGGCTACGTTTGACGGCATGGCGGTTGAACACCGGATCCTGAAGGAAAAGAGCATTCCGGAGGAAGTCATCCCTACCCTGATCAAAGCCAGGAAGGATGTCACCGCAAAACATTATCACCGCATTTGGCGGAAATATGTTGCTTGGTGTGAGGCCAGGAAGGCCCCAACGGAGGAATTTCAACTGGGTCGATTCCTGCATTTTCTGCAAGCAGGGGTGACGTTGGGCCTCAAATTGGGGTCCATTAAGGTCCAGATTTCGGCCCTGTCGATTTTCTTCCAGAAAGAACTGGCTTCGCTGCCTGAAGTTCAGACTTTTGTCAAAGGAGTTCTGCGTATTCAGCCTCCTTTTGTGCCCCCAGTGGCATCTTGGGATCTCAATGTGGTTTTGGAGTTCCTGAAATCACATTGGTTTGAACCACTTAAGACTGTGGATTTGAAATATCTCACGTGGAAAGTGGTCATGCTGTTGGCCCTGGCTTCGGCCAGGCGTGTGTCAGAATTGGCGGCTTTGTCCTGTAAAAGCCCTTATCTGATTTTCCATATGGATAGGGCAGAGTTGAGGACTCGTCCTCGGTTTCTCCTGAAGGTGGTATCAGCGTTTCACTTGAACCAGCCTATTGTGGTGCCTGCGGCTACTAGGAACTTGGAGGATTCCAAGTTACTGGACGTAGTCAGGGCCCTGAAAATTTATGTTTCCAGGACGGCTGGAGTCAGGAAAACTGACTCGCTGTTTATCCTGTATGCACCCAACAAACTGGGTGCTCCTGCTTCTAAGCAGACTATCGCGCGCTGGATTTGTAGCACTATTGAGCTGGCACATTCGGCGGTGGGACTACCGCAGCCTAAATCTGTAAAAGCCCATTCCACAAGGAAGGTGGGCTCATCTTGGGCGGCTGCCCGAGGGGTCTCTGCTTTACAACTTTGCCGAGCCGCTACTTGGTCAGGGGCAAACACGTTTGCAAAATTCTACAAATTTGATACCCTGGCTGAGGAGGACCTGGAGTTCTCTCATTCAGTGTTGCAGAGTCATCCGCACTCTCCCGCCCGTTTGGGAGCTTTGGTATAATCCCCATGGTCCTTACGGAGTCCCTAGCATCCACTAGGACGTCAGAGAAAATAAGAATTTACTCACCGGTAATTCTATTTCTCGTAGTCCGTAGTGGATGCTGGGCGTCCATCCCAAGTGCGGATTGTCTGCAATACTTGTAAATAGTTATTGTTACACAAATCGGGTTGTTATTGCGAGCCATCTGTTCAGAGGCTCCGTTGTTATCATACTGTTAACCGGGGTTCCTATCACGAGTTATACGGTGTGATTGGTGTGGCTGGTATGAGTCTTACCCTGGATTCAAAATCCTTCCTTATTGTGTCAGCTCTTCCGGGCACAGTGTCCTAACTGAGGCTTGGAGGAGGGCCATAGGGGGAGGAGCCAGTGCACACCAGATAGACCTAAATCTTTCTTTAGATGTGCCCAGTCTCCTGCGGAGCCGTCTATTCCCCATGGTCCTTACGGAGTCCCCAGCATCCACTACGGACTACGAGAAATAGAATTACCGGTGAGTAAATTCTTATTTTTTCTCCCAATGGAAAAAGCCCAGGAACTCCAGAACAGGGTCAGAGACCTGTTTAAAAAAAAAAATGTCAGTCCATCAATGCACTCGAGTACTGGAGAAAATGGTGGCGACCTACGAGGCCAT
This sequence comes from Pseudophryne corroboree, assembly GCF_028390025.1. Lineage (NCBI taxonomy): Eukaryota > Metazoa > Chordata > Amphibia > Anura > Myobatrachidae > Pseudophryne > Pseudophryne corroboree. The sequence continues at coordinate 150,002,655 of NC_086446.1, read as the reverse complement.
CCCCTTCGGCAGGTTTGAGGCGAGGACTTTTCAGTGGGACCTTCTGGACAAGTGGTCCGGGTCTCACCTTCCAATACATCAGAAGATAACCCTGTCCCCCAGGGCCAGGGTCTCTCTCCTGTGGTGGCTGCAGAGTGCTCATCTTCTAGAAGGTCGCAGGTTCGGCTTTCAGGACTGGGTCCTGGTGACCACGGACGCGAGCCTCCGAGGATGGGGAGCAGTCACACAAGGAAGGAATTTTCAGGGACGGTGGTCAAGCCAGGAGGCTTGCCTACACATCTACATACTGGAATTAAGGGCCGTTAACTACGACAAGCGGAGAATCTTCTTCGCGACCTACCGGTTCTGATTCAATCTGACAACGTCACAGCTGTGGCTCATGTCAACCGCCAAGGCGGTACAAAGAGCAGAGTGGCAATGGCGGAAGCCACCAGGATTCTGGGGTGGGCAGAAAATCACGTAAGCGCTCTGTCGGCGATATTCATTCCGGGAGTGGACAACTGGGAAGCAGTCTTTCTCAGCAGACACGATCTCCATCCAGGAGAGTGGGGACTTCATCAAGAAGTCTTTGCAGAGATAACAAGTCGTTGGGAGCTTCCTCAAATAGTCATGATGGCATCACGCCTCAACGAGAAGCTTTGGAGGTATTGTGCCAGGTCAAGGGACCCTCAGGCAGTAGCGGTGGACGCCCTGGTGACACCATGGGTGTTTCAGTCGGTCTATGTGTTCCCCCCTCTTCCTCTCATCTCAAAAATATTGAGAATCATAAGACGAACAAGAGTGCAGACAATACTCATTGGCCCTCATTCCGAGTTGATCGCTCGCAAGGCGATTTTAGCAGAGTTACACACGCTAAGCCGCCGCCTACTGGGAGTGAATCTTAGCTTCTTAAAATTGCGACCGATGTATTCGCAATATTGCGATTACAAACTACTTAGCAGTTTCAGAGTAGCTTCAGACTTACTTGGCATCTGCGATCAGTTCAGTGCTTGTCGTTCCTGGTTTGACGTCATAAACACACCCAGCGTTCGCCCAGACACTCCTCCGTTTCTCCGGCCACTCCTGCGTTTTTCCCGGAAACGGTAGCGTTTTTAACCACACGCCCCTGAAACGCCGTGTTTCCACCCAGTAACACCCAGTTCCTGTCAATCACATTACGATCGCCGGAGCGAAGAAAAAGCCGTGAGTAAAAATACTATCTTCATTGTTAAATTACTTGGCGCAGTCGCAGTGCGAATATTGCGCATGCGTACTAAGCGGAATTTCACTGCGATGCGATGAAATATACCGAGCGAACGACTCGGAATGAGGGCCCTTGTTCCAGATTGGCCTCGAAGGGCCTGGTATTCAGATCTTCAGGGGATGCCCACAGAAGATCCGTGGCCTCTTCCTCTCAGAGAGGACCTGTTGCAGCAGGGGCCCTGCGTGTTCCAAGACTTACCGCGGTTACGCTTGACGGCATGGCGGTTGAACACCGAATCCTAGCGGAGAAGGATATTCCGGAAGAAGTCATCCCTACTCTGATAAAGGCTAGGAAGGAAGTGACTGTGAAACATTATCACCGTATCTGGAGAAAGTTTGTATCTTGGTGTGAAGCCAGGAATGCTCCTACGGAATGTTTCCACTTGGGCCGTTTTCTCCATTTTCTGCAGATAGGAGTGGATATGGCCCTAAAGTTCGGCTCCATTAAGGTACAGATTTCGGCCCTGTCTATATTCTTCCAGAAGGAATTGGCTTCTCTCCCAGAAGTCCAAGCTTTTGTAAGGGGAGTGCTACATATCCTGCCTCCTTTTGTGCCCCCGGTGGCACCATGGGACCTTAACGTAGTGTTACAGTTCCTTAAATCGCACTGGTTTGAGCCTTTTCAAACTGTTGAATTGAAATTTCTCACTTGGAAAGTGGTCATGTTATTGGCCTTGGCATCTGCAAGGCGGGTGTCCAAATTGGCGGCTTTGTCTCACAATTATTATTATTGTTATTATTATTATTATTATTATTATTATTACAAGTTATTTATATAGCGCACAAATATTCCGCAGCGCTTTACAGAGAATATTTGGCCATTCACATCAGTCCCTGCCCCAGTGGAGCTTACACTCTATATTCCCTATCACATGTACACGCACACACATTCACGCTAGGGTTAATTTTGTTGGGATCCAATTAACCTACCAGTATATTTTTGGATTGTGGGAGGAAACCGGAGTACCCGGAGGAAACCTACGCAAGTACGGGGAGAATATACAAACTCCACACAGTTAGGGCCATGGTGGGAATCGAACCTATGACCTCAGTGCTCTGAGGCAGTAATGCTAACCATTACACCATCCATACTGCGTACAAGAGCCCCTATCTGATTTTCCAGGTGGATAGAGCGGAATGGAGGACTCGTCCTCAATTTCTACCTAAGGTGGTTTCGTCTTTTCGCATGAACCAACCTATTGTGGTGCCTGTGGCTACGGGGCACTTGGAGGACCCCAAGTCTCTGGATGTAGTCAGGGCCTTAAATATTTATGTAGCCAGGATGTCTAGGGTTAGGAAAACAGAGGTTCTGTTTGTCCTGTATGCAGCCAACAAGGTTGGCGCTTCTGTATCTAAGCAGACTATTGCTCGCTGGATCTGTAACTAGATTCAGTAGGTTCATTCTACGGCTGGATTGCCGTTACCAAATTCGGTAAAGGCCCATTCCACTAGGAAGGTGGGCTCTTCTTGGGCGGCTGCCCGAGGTGTCTCGGCATTACAGCTTTGCCGAGCAGCTACTTGATCGGGTTCAATCACTTTTGCAAAATTCTATAAGCTTGATACCCTGGCTGATGAGGACCTTGCGTTTGCTCAGTCGGTGCTGCAGAGTCATCCGCACTCTCCCGCCCGGTTGGGAGCTTTGGTATAAACCCCATGGTCTTTAGGGAGTCCCCAGCATCCTCTAGGACGTAAGAGAAAATAAGATTTTAAACCTACCAGTAAATCTTTTCTCCTAGTCCGTAGAGGATGCTGGGCGCCCGTCCCAGTGCGGACTAAATCTGCAAGACTTGTATATAGTTGTTACTTACATAAGGGTTATGTTACAGTTGGAATCGGTCTTTGACTGATACTGTTTTTTGTTCATACTGTTAACTGGTTGCGTATATTCCAGGTTATATGGTATGATTGGTGTGGGCTGGAATGAATCTTGCCCTTAGATTAACAAAATCCTTTCCTCATATTGTCCATCTCCTCTGGGCACAGTTCTCTAACTGAGGTCTGGAGGAGGGGCATAGAGGGAGGAGCCAGTGCACACCCATACTAAAAGTTCTTTATAGTGCCCATGTCTCCTGCGGAGCCCATCTATACCCCATGGTCCTTACGGAGTCCCCAGCATCCTCTACGGACTAGGAAAAAAGATTTACTGGTAGGTTTAAAATCTTATTTTTACACAAGGTCTAGCGAAGCTTTTCAGTCGCAATGCTGGCCGCAGAGTGATTGACATGAAGTGGGCGTTTCTGGAGGTCAACTGACTGTTTTCAGGGAGTGTTCGGAAAAACGCAGGCGTGCCAGGAAAAACGCAGGCGTGGCTGGGCGAACGCAGGGCGTGTTCGTGACGTCAAAGCAGGAACTGAATGGTCTGAAGTGATCGCAAGTGCTGAGTAGGTCTGAAACTACTCTGAAACTGCACAATTTTTTTTTGTAGCCGCTCTGCGATCCTTTCGTTTGCACTTCTGCTAAGCTAAAATACACCCCCAGAGGGTGGTGGTTTAGCGTTTGCACGGCTGCTAAAAACTGCTAGCGAGCGAACAATTCGGAATGACCACCTCAGTGCTTGGACTTTTCTGCAGGTTCTTGTTCTATAGTTACCTGTTCAGCTGTTGCTGTTGTTATTACCAGCTGTTGCTAGTTGTTGTATGTTAGTGGTGTGCTGGTGTGTAAATCTCACCACCTTTTCTGTTATGTTCCTTCTCTCATATGTCCTTTCTCCTTCGGGCACGTTTTTACCTATAACTGCCTGTGGGAAGGGGCATAGAGGGGAGGAGCCAGCACACCCAGTTGAAGAAATTTAAAGTGACCTGGCTCCTTTGGACCCCCTCTATACCCCATCGTACTAGATTCCCCGGTAGGTATTAAAATCCTTTTTTTTTCTCTTTCATCCACTAGGGGACACTGGAGTCCTATACAGTAGGGGTGTGAAGCCTTGAACCGGAGGTGTGGCACAATCTAAAATTAGCATTGTCTGCACAGCCGGCTCCTCCCCCTTCACATCCCTCCTCCCTCAGTTTGAAAAATTGTGCTGGAGGTACAGCACGTGGAGCACTGAGCTCCTGACTAAAAATCTGTAAAGGGCTGCGTCAACCTAACAAAAGGGGGACAAGGCTGCTTAATATTGGAGAGACAAAGATCCCTATTGAAGGGACCTGCATCTCTCCACAGGAGATCCTCCAAAAGCATCTAATAGTGAGTACTGGTCGCATAGCTTAGGCTAGGGTCTTCCATATAGTATCATTTTTTTTACATTTTTTTTTCTTGTTCCCCCCTCTCAAACTTTAATTTACTGCGGTTAGACTCCCCTTGATAAAGCCAGCAGAGCGACGGTGGCCGCCGTGTGGGAGCTTCAGTGCGGCGCAGGACTCTGCCTGTCTTCCCTGTGAGCAGGGAGGGATGGCAGAGCGCCGCGCTGCACAGCGAGAGACCCACAGGCGGAGCGGAGCACATTAGTCAATACGCTCCAGGCGCCGCTACGGGAGAGGGTCACGGCGCGCCGGCCAGCGGGTCCGGAGCGCGACGAATAGAGAACTCGGCGGCGGCCAGCGTGAGAGGGTCATTAAGGCACTAGGACTGCACGCACTAAGCAGCGCATAGAAGGTATGCGCAATGTAAATTCCTAACAGGCTGCAGGCTCTCTTTCTTTAAACTTACATTAGTGGGGGCCATGTTTCTTCCGTTTTGGCGCCAGGCTGAGGTGAGGGATGGGTCCTCCACCTCCCCCAGTAGTGTACATAGGGGAAGGTTGTTTTTTATAAAAGAATTAGCTCCCCCTGCTGCACTGCCTGGATAGTGCATGCATTAATATAGTAGAGGGTTCGTTAGGTAACAGCTCCCTCTGCTGGTGTAATGTATATATACAATATATGAGGATCTCCTGAAAAGTACCGTAATCAACTTTACAAATTATGTTTTCAAGGGACTTCTGTTTCAAAGATCCCGGAGAAAATACACGGAAGCAAGCCAACTCTAACATCGTAGCTGATTTACAGTTGGGGTGTGAGGGTTGCGAGTCGGCTGGTGTTTTAAATTTTTTTTTTTTTAATTATTATTTTTATTATTTTATTTTTTTTGCTTGTGCCTTTTATAAAAAAAAGGACAGGTAATTCCAGCCGGATCCAATACCTTCGCTTCCGTCATCTCCCAGTCTTTCTCTTACTAGTTTAAAGGGTGAAAGCGCTGCGTAGTAACCCGGTAAAGGGTGTTAAAAACAACATATCTAAGGCAACCAAGACCTCAAAGACCTGTTATGTTTGTACGAAATGTAACATAAGAGCATGCGGGTTGGCAGCTCCTGGGTGTGCGACTCCTGCTTTGACAAGGACGCTCCACCCGGGAACAGTGCTCTGGCTAGAGCATGGGAAGACAACCTTGCTAATAGAATCTCCAAGGAGATGGCAGAATCGCGCAAGCAGCTATCGGAATGGGCTGCGGGATTCTCAAAGACGATGGAGGAATTTCTCATCAAGTTAACGCCGCCCGCACACGCAGAAAGGAGTGTGCGCAAAGCTGTTAAAAGAACTCTTCCTATTATACCAGAATCTGAGGAGGAAGAGGGTTTTCTTCTGGATACGGAAGAAGGTGAGTTAATTGAACCTAACCTAGGCGCCGATTTTCCAGAAGAGGACTCGACAATCTCGGGTCTGGACTTCTTAATTGACGCAGTAAAGGACATCCTCAGCTTTAAGGAAGAGGAAATCCGGGAGCCGGAAGATTTCGATTTGTTCGAATCCCAAAAGCCGCGTTCAGCAGTGTTCCCCATTCCTAAATCCCTCCAATCTCAGATGGAGGAGGCTTGGAAACAACCTGACAAACGTTTTCAATTTCGAAACGGTTTCAGGTAACTTACCCCCTACCTAAGGGTGTAATGGATAAGTTGGAGTCTCCGCCGGTAGTGGATGCTTCCCTAGGAAGGTTGTCAAAGAAGACAATCTTGCCAATTCCTAACGTAACTACTTTAAAGGATGCGTCAGACCGTAAAGTTGACACTGCATTAAAATCAATCTTTGTAGCAGCAGGTGCAGCGCAGAGACCTGCGATCATCTGTGCTTGGGTCAACAAGGCCATGGGTGCATGGTCCGACCGTATTGTACAAGCTATTGAGGAGGAAAATAGCTTAGAAGAGATTACCCAACTGGCGGAACACATTCGAGAATCTGCTTCATACTTGTGTCAAGCTTCTAAGGATATTAGCAGAATAGCATCGCGCATGTCTGCATCAGCCATATCGGCTAGAAGGATTTTATGGCTCAGAGAATGGCAAGGAGAGACTGACACCAAGAAGGCAGTAGAATCCATCCCCTTTGGGGGTGAAATGCTGTTCGGACCAGAGTTGGACAAGTGGATTTCGCAGGCTACAGCGGGGAAGTCCACTTTTCTGCCTACTCCTTATACGAGTACCGCTTCACAAACTAGGAGAGGTTATTCGGGACCAGCGTTTACTTCATTTAGATCACTGTCCTTTCGAGCCCGAGGTAGGGGTTTCGGTACACAAGCACGCGGGGGCAGAGGTAGAGGCCGCTCGCAGGCAGCAACCAGAAAGCAGGATAAACCTGCTGACAAGACCGTGGCATGACGGCCTCCCAGCTCACCTGGGGTCCCCCTTGGTGGGCGGCCGATTGGAAGGTTTTCAGGACATCTGGGCCAAAACCTCACCAGAACTTTGGGTGAACAACTTAATCTCTCAGGGATACAAGCTGGAATTTCAACAGAGGCCTCACAGTCAGTTTTTTACAACAGGATTGCCTCGGTGCCCTCAAAAAGCAGGGGCACTACGGGCAGCAATTCTCAAATTGCTACAAGCAGAGGTCATTTTTCCGGTTCACGCTTCTCAGAGAGGAACGGGGTTCTATTCCAATCTTTTTGCCAGACGGGACGGTCAGACCAATACTCAATTTAAAAGTTTTCAAACAGTTTTTAAGAGTCTACAAATTCAAGATGGAATCAATCCAATCAGTCATTGCAGGCTTAGAACAGGGTGAGTTCATGGTATCCATGGACATAAAGGATGCATATCTGCATATTCCAATCTGGACTCCTCACCAGGCTTACTTAAGGTTCGCACTGGTGGCGGATCACTACCAATTCCGGGCCTTGCCGTTCGGTCTAGCATCAGCCCCAAGAATTTTCACAAAGATCATGGCGATCATGGTTGCAGGACTGAGACTGTTGGGGGTCACGATTATACCTTATCTGGACGATTTACTGATCAAGGCTCCATCTCAGAATCGACTGCTCAAGGATGTTCAGACATCCCATCAATATCTAATTCAACATGGATGGATTGTCAATTTCCAAAAAGTCCAACCTCATACCGACTCAACGGATTCAATTCCTCGGTCTCATCTTGGACACGGTCCTATTACGTGTGTTCCTACCGGAGAACAAGGTTCAGGACCTACAGAGATTAGTGGCTCAGGTACTGAGGACGCAAACCGTTTCTCTGCACCTCTGTGTGCGACTTCTCGGGAAGATGGTGGCGTCATTCGAAGCTCTCCAGTACGGCAGACTTCATTCCCGACCATTCCAAATAAACCTCATTGCTCAGGGAGCAGGCTCGCACTGGCTTCTCCATCTGAGAATCCGACTTCAAGTACGGGTCTCCTTCATATGGTGGTCGTTACACAAGAACCTGGCAGCCGGCAAGAAATGCGGCATTTGGGATTGGAGGATCCTTACGACGGACGCCAGTCTCAGAGGTTGGGGAGCCGTCCTAGAGGACCATCAGTTTCAAGGACGGTGGATGCTACAGGAGAGCAAACTACCCATAAATATCCTCGAACTAAGAGCAGTTTACAATGCACTTCTCTTAGCAGAAGACCTAGTCATAAAACAACACATCAGGATTCAGTCAGACAAGATCACGACGACGGCTTACATAAACCGTCAAGGAGGAACAAAGAGCAGGATGGCGTTAAAGGAAGCCACAAAGATCTTGTTGTGGGCAGAAAGACGAGACATCATTCTCTCGGCAGTGTTCATTCCAGGTGTGGAGAACTGGGAAGCAGATTACCTCAGTCGCCAGGACATGCATCCGGGAGAGTGGTGCTTTCATCCACGGATTTTCAACATGATTGTGAGAAGATGGGGTCTGCCACAGGTGGACCTAATGGCATCTCGACAAAACCATCAGCTGCCCAGATATGTGTCAAGGACTTGAGATCCAGCAGCAGAAGGAGTGGAGGCATTAACACTTCCTTGGTGTTACAGAAGGGTTTACATATTTCCCCCATTCCCACTCATACCCAGGGTTCTAAAAAGGGTAAAACGGGAACGAGTGTGGGCCATTCTAATCGCACCAGATTGGCCCAGCAGGAGTTGGTACTCCGACCTGCGGGGGTTACTTGCGGAAGATCCTTGGAGGTTACCTCAGAGAGAGGACCTGCTATCTCAGGGACCGTTCCTACACCCCGACCTGAACAGGCTGCGTTTGACGGCGTGGCTATTGAAACCCGGATCTTAAGAAACAGAGGGTTTCCACGAACGGCCATTCCTACAATGATTGCCGCTAGGAAGCCGGTCACAGCCAGGCACTACTACAGGATTTGGAGACAGTACATGGCTTGGTGTCAGGAGCGGGGATGGAATTCAACGAACTTCCATTTATCTCGACTTCTACTTTTCCTTCAGGCCGGTCTAGAGGGAGGGCTCAGACTGGGCTCTTTGAAGGTTCAGATTTCGGCTCTCTCCATCCTTTTTCAACAGCGGTTAGCATCCTTGCCAGAAATTCAAACCTTTTTACAGGGGGTTCTGTGGATTCAACCCCCTTTTCGTCCTCCCACAGCACCATGGGACTTAAATTTGGTGTTAGAATATTTGAAGTCACCGACTTTTGAGCCGTTGACAAGAACAGACCTGAAATATCTCTCTTGGAAGGTCACGTTATTACTTGCCTTGGCTTCGGCTAGGCGGGTTTCTGAGTTGGGAGCCTTATCCTGTAAGAGTCCTTTCTTAGTTTTTCATGAGGATAGGGCGGAACTCCGTACAAGAGCAGACTTCCTTCCGAAGGTGGTTTCGGGTTTTCATGTAAACCAGCCAATAGTGGTCCCATCTTTCCAGGGTCTCACAGATGAGGACGTGTCATTGGATGTTGTCCAAGCTTTACGGGTATACGTACAGGTTACGTCGTCTTTCAGAAAGTCGGACCATTTGTTTGTTCTTTATGATGGGCCAAAGAAGGGTTGGCCGGCATCTAAGCAGTCTTTGTCTAGATGGATTAGACTTGCCATTCGGCAAGCTTATATTTCCTGTGGCAAACAGGTTCCGGTTCAGATGGGTGCTCATACTACCCGATCAGTGGGTGCCTCGTGGGCGGCTGCCAGGGGTGCTTCCACTACTCAACTTTGCAGAGCGGCTATGTGGTCTTCAGCCCACACGTTTGCGAAATTTTACAAGTTTGATACTTTTGCGTCCGGAGAATCTAAGTTCGGACGTTTAGTTTTGCAGGCCACCGACAGCACTCCCTCCCTGGGGGAAAACTTTGGGACGTCCCATAATGTATAGGACTCCAGTGTCCCCTAGTGGATGAAAGAGAAAAGAGGATTTTGGTACTTACCGATAAATCCATTTCTCTGAATCCTCTAGGGGACACTGGACGCCCGCCTCGGTGCTGTCAACCTGCTGTGTTCAAAGTTCTTGTTTTAAACAGTTCGTACAAACAGCGTTACTTCTTCGGTTAAGAGTTCTTGGCCGCTGTTTGGTATGTTGTACGGTTCGGTTCCTCGCCATGTGCTATAGTGTCATGTCCTATTCTCTCAGTCAAATTTTTCAAACTGAGGGAGGAGGGATGTGAAGGGGGAGGAGCCGGCTGTGCAGACAATGCTAATTTTAGATTGTGCCACACCTCCGGTTCAATGCTTCACACCCCTACTGTATAGGACTCCAGTTTCCCCTAGAGGATTCAGAGAAATGGATTGATCGGTAAGTACCAAAATCCTTTTTTTTTTTCCAACCCTGCTTCCGAGTTACATATTTGAAAATAGAGTAGTGCGCTATACAGGCCTCACACAGCATGTTCCCCACTCGTCACACTCTTAACTTTTTGTTTGTTTCATTTAATGTTGATCTTTTTTACTCCCTTCACCCTAATTTCCTGTTTAAATAACAATGATTTTCTTAACTTTAGGTGCGCCCACATTCAGAGGACACAAGGAAAGAGAGACGCACAAGGATCCCATATAAACCCAACTACAGCCTTAACCTTTGGAGTGTTATGAAGAATTGCATTGGGAAAGAGTTGAGCAAGATCCCAATGCCTGTAAGTGTAGAAAGAGATCTGTAGTAAGCACTAAATCAAAGTGGACACAAACATAACATTTTAAGTTGGTGCAGATGACGGACTGATTAAGTATGAAAGGAAGTTACTCCAAAAGGAGGGATAGGCTTCTGGGTAATGCCATTGAATGATGTGCCTCACATATTGGTTTTAGAAAGGCCTAGATTTTTATTGGCACAGAATAACCTAGCTTGTTCCAGTTCTCTTTTTTTTTTTTTTCTTTTCTCTTCACTGTAGTGTAGTTTTGTGTTTTTTGTGGTCAGCATGCATGTTGTAATAGAGTTAGGCAAACAAAAACATGAGGAGTTATGGATATTTCCAAGCTAGTTGTGGATTAAGCTGACATTGGCTAGTATGTTTCTTCATTAGTTATTATTTACACCAGGCATGTCCAAACTGCGGCCCTCCAGCTGTTGTGAAACTACATATCCCAGCATGCCCTGACACCGTTTTGCTGTCAGAGAATGCTATAGCTGTGTCAGGGCATGCTGGGATGTGTAGTTTCACAACAGGTGGAGGGCCGCAGTTTGGACACGCCTGATTTTCACCGTATTTCTCATCTTCCTTTTCTTTCCCGCCATCATTTCTATTTCCCAAAAACTCACTACTGTTAGGTGAACTTCAACGAGCCGCTCTCAATGCTTCAGCGTCTGACCGAGGACCTGGAATACTACACCCTGCTGGACCGGGGGGCTCAATGCGAGAGCGCTCTTGAACAACTGTGTCTAGTGGCTGCTTTTACAGTATCTTCATACTCCACCACAGTCTTCCGGGCCAGCAAACCCTTCAACCCGCTGCTGGGAGAGACCTTTGAGCTGGATCGAATGGAGGATTGTGGTTATCGCTCGCTGTGTGAGCAGGTCAGTAATGCAGTTTTCTTCCTAGCGTAGCCTCGTGTCATAAGACTGATTGTCACTGCGTTCTGAATCCCCTTACTACCCACCCGTCTTTGCCTACAGCATAAGTGCCTATCACACGAGAGCTGCGGCAGCAGTGCCTTGTGTGATCATATATGGAGACTTTTTTTATTTTTGTAGGTTGCTCCAGTAGTGATAAAAATGCAGCCTATTAAATTTTAGAAACTGGTGACATCGAGTCAGCCAGCATTCGTTAGGTGTAGCCAAATTATGGATAACTATGGATAACTATGGATTGCTTGACTGCATTGTCATCCATCCGTATGTATTCTTTTCACAAAATATGCATGTAATGGGAATACTATAATGTTGAAAAGAAGTAGTTGGTCATAAAACAAGAACCAGACATTCTGTGACCTCTAGATCTCATCACATACCATAGGCTGGCTCTTGTCACCTCTCCTCTTCTCTTCGCACTGATTCCCACCTCTGTATATGGATACTGTAGAAGCTGACAAATTCTTTAGGGGTCACTGGGTCTTACTAAGGGGGCGGGGGTGAAGTGATGTGCTGGTAGGAAAAACAGGGTGCCATCAGTATGTCAACAAGCCCATTGCAGATGCTGTACTTGTCGGCAGCTGAATCCCAGCACCAGTGCGTTGAAATTGTTAATAATGCTAATTACAGCATTTTAACGCTGTTGGCACTATAACATTGAACAAGCTGTTAAATTGGCATGTTTACAGTTACTTTGCCAACGGCATTAAAATGCTTTAATTAGAATTTTAACAGATGCCTGAATTTTTCTGTCTGCAAGTACGTTGCCTGAAATAAGCTTATCTGTATTCCGTACCCAATCTGGAAAATAACTGAAAGCAAAAATAGGCACAGGCCCAGCAGATCGGCCATGCATTTATTTTATGTCATGGGCTTGTGCATTTGTTGCGTTACGGGATTATGGGCACAGCATGGCTTGTGGGCTTAGTGTCTAATAACCATTTTGTGGGAAAATAGTAATCCTTATTCTGACTGTTTTACACCCAGGTCAGCCATCACCCCCCTGCAGCAGCCCACCATGCTGAATCCCGAAATGGTTGGACCTTGCGGCAGGAGATTAAGATCACTAGCAAGTTCAGGGGGAAATATCTGTCCATCATGCCCCTCGGTGAGGATCCATATTGTACTGGAGACGTGGAGGGGCAGTTTGGGGGTTATAATTCTCTTTGTAAATCAGTGACTGTGATTCTGGTTCTGTCTCCTCCTAGGTACCATACACTGTATATATCAGAACTCTGGAAACCATTACACATGGAAGAAAGTGACCACAACCGTTCACAACATCATTGTAGGAAAATTATGGGTTGACCAGGTGAGACAGTCGTCTCTGATGTTGGAATCTTATCTTGCTCATACTGAAGCCGCCGGCCCTGCTCCTTTCCTACAGTAAAGCTTAATCACCATTTCCAGGGGCAGATGCCATAGTATTAAAGGGTGGTTTCCATGTACTGTATGTGCTTCCAAGGAAAACTTTACACTGTGGGGCAGATGTATTAAGCCTGGAGAAGTGATAAAGAAGTGATAAGTGGAAGGTTATAAAACACCAGCCAGTCCGCTCCTAACTGTAATTTTTCAAACCTGTGATGATTGGCTGGTGTATTGTCATCTTCCACTTATCACTTCTCCAGACTTAATACATCTGCCCCCCTATTATATATAAAGTCCTCCACTTTTGCTGCTTATTTGTAGCCTACTTTTCCCTATTATTACCACACTCATCAGTGGTAATAGGCATGAGAGGGGGCAATCTTGTTACAATCTCCCTTTCATTGCCCCCTCCCATACTGAATAGGGGTCTTTGTCAAAGGTTTACTTGTCATTTTATGAATGATGGAGTATTATTGTTCTTTGTATTTTTGGGGGGGTGGGTAAGGGGGTGTTACTGAAGGGATTTTTTATTTTTGCGGGCATACAAAATTGCAAGACGCCAGTGGGTGTGGTTAGAACTCGACCCCAATCACCCTCCCCTCCTACAAAATGACCCCTGAGTTGCTTCATGCACTAGGGTATGCTTGCCTGCACTGCATGTGGCTAGGGAAATACATACTAACTTGCCACAAATTGGGCTGGTAGGTGGTATCTATTACCATTACTACAATATACTACTTGTACATACAATAACCCCACTAGCACCACCACATGCTAATTCCACGTACTAAAAATGTCATGCTATGCCTAAATACATTCCACAAATGCTGCACGCCACATACCAACTCAGCCATATACTACTGCTCACACCACCTAATGTCATACACTCCGCCACACCCATATACTATTTCACACGCAAATACACTAAATGTTGTCCGCTGATTTGTAATATACAGTTTCTCTAACTGTAGAGCAGTGTAAGGAAGGAATGGATGAGGATGCACATCGTTAAATGGTGTGTATATATAGCTGATACTTTTGACAGCTTTCCCAATGAGAAGACAGGGAATGCCACACGGATTTCACATGTAAGTGGGCGGAGCTGTGGACAGAGTCACAGGCGGCCCTAGCAATTCATAATCTGGAGTATTTTCTGGGCAACAGGAACATCCCTACGAAGTTCACCCCTGGTTTTACATGGTGTTGTAGAGCTATTCCCAGTTCCTACTGCTTACAACTAGTGTATACAGTATCTGTATTGTAAAGCCTTTATTATTTTATTTTCATGAACATTATAAACAGCCATTGCAGTCGTTAACAAGAAGACACTTGTGGTGACTGTTATCAGGGATAAATCCCAACTGTCTCACTATGATGCTTTGTTCTTCGATCCCTATTTCAGTCCCTTGATTCCTAAGGGCGAATCAAACTATAGTTCTTCTAGAGCAGGGGTGGCCAACCAGTCAGTGACAAAGAGCCAAAAAACCTTGTTAGGTATGTCAAAGAGCCAACATCGAGCGGATGGCGCGCATGCAAAAATGGAATGTGGCCTTGTGCCTGCTAGACCACACCCCTGGTATAAAATACATTGAAAAAGCCAGAACGCCATAAAATACATTTTTTAAAGCCAGATCCATTGAAAAAGCCATTTTCACATAAAATAATTGAAAAAGCCAGATTCACATAATAAACTTCAGCTCCCCCTTGTGTCACTCCAGCCAACACCTTCCTGTCACTCCAGCCAGCTGCCCCATGTGTCACTCCTGCTAGCACCCTCCTATGTCACTCCAGCCAGCACCCTCCTATGTCACTCCAGCCATCTCCCCCGTGTCACTCCAGCCAGCTCCCCCGTGTCACTCCAGCCAGCTCCCCCATGTGTCACTACTGCTAGCACCCTCCTATGTCACTCCAGTCAGCTCTCCCATGTGTCACTCCTGCTAGCACCCTCCTATGTCACTCCAGCCAGCTCCCCCGTGTCACTCCAGCCAGCTCCCCCGTGTGTCACTACTGCCAAGACCCTGCTGTGTCACTCCAGTCAGCTCTCCCATGTGTCACTACTTCCAGCACCCTCCTGCGTCTCTCCAGCCAGCTCTGCCATGTGTCACTCTAGCACACCCTCATGTATCACTACAGCCCCCCCATCAACTCATGCCATTGCAGTAGTCCCTAATGTGTCCTCTGTTTGCTTGTGGATGTCTCACCTCTAGTATCTGACTCCTTCAGTTTTCAGTCCCTGTAGTGTCTGGCTGGAGTGCAGCGGTTTCTTTATCTGTTGTGGTCACATGATTTAGAGTGTTAGGAGCCACATTTGAATAAAAGAGCCACATGCGGCTCAAGAGCCACAGGTTGGCTACCGCTGTTCTAGAGATTCAACAAATAGTACAAATATATCTTTTAGAACCCACAGAGAAATTATGTATTGAATATTTCAGGAAAATACAGTATCGGCAATAGTCTAGAAGAAAATTATGACTTTGGAACATTAAACATTAATGAGATGTCTTTAAATTTGTATAATTAAAATTATTATCTATGGCTTTTACTATTTTAATTATATATATATATATATATATATATATATATATATATTCCATTATTAACTGTGACAGATTGTTGGTCACAAACAAATATAAATGTAAGCAATTCCATTGCACTTCTGCAACATAAAATAATCAGATAGCTCTGTATTCGACATGTTTTGGATTTTCAGGGGTCATTACCCAAAAAATGTCGAATAACTGCATATCGAGGACTCCAGAGTGCCACCTTCTTCCCAATTCACATAAAGGGGTCTAGCACCTAAGGACGACATCAGAGCAAGCTGTTGTAATTGAGGAGTGCCAGGTCACAGTTCAAGTATGTATGTATGTATGTATGTGTGTGTGTATATATATATATATATATATATATATATATATATATATATATATATATATATAATATTAGAGATAGATATGTGCTCCGGTGCCCTCCTCCCAGGCCCAGTGGCCTGTATGTACAATGGGACAAATTGACGGTGGCACTCAGGAGTCGGTCAAGAGTAGTGAAAAAAGTCTGGTGTAATTTAATTAACTTTTCGGGGTGCGAGACCCCGTCATCAGGACACACACAATCCTACTCTTGATATCATTTTTGTATTTTTTGTATTTTTATAGTTGAAACAATAACTATGAAATGTTTTATTTTTTATTTTTTTTAAGTAAATAGCAAATTTACATTTAAAGGCCAATTCTACCCAAAACTGAGAAGTCACTCGTGTGGAGTGCATAAATGTAAGCAATAGTCCGTAATATCACTTATCTCGGGCTGGAAGGTCCGATCAGGCTCTTTCCTGCAGTGTCTGTAAATTCCAGCGACTCTTTAATGTAAAGGATTTGTTTAGATGGAGTTCATTACAGATGTGTACTGTCCTCTAATTGTACCAATAGCTCTTCTTATTAACTTTGTTACTTAGCCACTTCAAAGCACTAATCTTAATAACCTGGTACACAGAGTCTAAGCGAACGAAAGCTGGGTACACACTATGTGAAATATTAGGCAATCTTGTTATCCATGATGGATCGTAATTACCAGTGTATAGTGTTTGCCCCACAATTCCACCTATTTTATAATTTGATAAATTGTGTGGTCGCATCTTCCCATCTGCTGCACATCAGATTGGACAATGCAATGGATGACACTTTGTATATTGCGTTGTTGATTTGATATATTGATACAACACATCGTCTCTGGGGGCTGGATCACTGAGGTGTGTGTCCAGTTTTAGATGCAAAATTGTGGGGAAAGTATCAAAGTTGATGAAAAGGTATACAGTCCAGGTTAAACATAAAATACAGGTCCTATACAAATGCCCCAAAGCCATGCATCATTCTGTTGATTCTGCAACTTTATACCAATTCCTTTGCTGCAAAAAACTAAATCTGACTTCCTATTACACTATTTGCTATAAGAGGTAAAAGTACAAACCGATTATAAAAAAACAAATCTAGACAAATGTCAGACTTGTTAATATCCGGCGCTAATAGTATAAAATTGTCAACTTAAATGAAGAGTGTTAATTGGCAGCTGAGTAGAAGCAACTTGCTAGGTTGCTTGTGATTAAAACTAATAGACAAGAAAAGAGATTACTCTGCGCCAAGAGACACTAAATAAAACCACAGTGTGCAGTCTGTCATGTGTAGTAATTGACTCAGTAAGACTTCAGATATATGTAACCACTTTTATATTTGATCTGTTAAAAATAACAAAATTGGACACACAAATAACATATACTTTGTAACAATTGGCTGTTCTCTATGAAAGCAATATAAATAGTATACAATATATTTAAAACTAACTTGTTGGCTCTGTTTGGTTGGAATTATATTACTTAACACTGGCGTCCCAGTGTCAAATTGAGTGAAAAAGTCCCGCAATGTAATAACGCAGTCTCTTGATAAATAGTTTACAGAAATTGCAGTGTATAATTACCCATGTGCTGGTTCCTGGAGTAATTAAATGCAGGGTCCGTTTTGTAGAATGATGCACATATGCAGGTAATCAGTATGGTATGGAATTAGCGTTCAAAAGGCAAAGCACACACTGGTTGTTTAATTTATCAGGAAGCCTCTAGGGTTATTTCCACGTCGCGGGTAATAGACCTCACAGCGGAGGACAATGGCATATACCCGATATAAGCAGGTGGAATCCTGGATGTAATTGAGGCAACTATAGGCAGCCGTGAGCGGTGATCAGCGGGTGCCCGCCGGCTTTGATGACGGTAGAAAGCCGTAGACGGTAGATGTTGCGGGAGACCGCCGGCTGTAAACACCTGCAAGAAGCCGTAAGCGGTGATGTCAGCGGGTAGTTGCCGGCTGGAGCGCCCGGCATGCAGCGTGTAGAGGTGTGCTGAGACTATAAGGAACCGTGAATAGGCTCGATGGGTAGGTTGAACCAAACAGAAAACCAACGTGGAGTGGGCATCAACGCGTTTCGTCTCCTAGGCAACTGGAGACTTCCTCAAGAAGTCTTGCAGAGTCAATTACTACACATTACAGACTGCACACTGTGGTTTTATTTAGTGTCTCTTGGCGCAGAGTAATCTCTTTTCTTGTCTATAAGAGGTAAAAGTAGCAAAATGAAGAAAAAAGTACATAGCACGGGAGGTGCTCCGGTATCTGGACTCCAGGTCGACAGCAAAAAGGTCGACACACCTTAGGTCGCCATGGACAAAAGGTCGCCATGGACAAAAGGTCGACAGGAACAAGGTCGACAAGGACATGGACAAAAGGTCGACATGGAAAAAGGTCGACATGAGTTTTTCGCGATTTTTTTTCTTTTTTGGAACCTTTTCATACTTAACTATCCACGTGGACTACGATTGGAACGGTAATCTGTGCCGAGCGAAGCGGTAGCGGAGCGAAGGCACCATGCCCGAAGCATGGCGAGTGAAGCGGTGCACTAATTGGGGTTCCCGGTCACTCTACGAAGAAAACGACACCAAAAAAACATAAAAAACCCATGTCGACCTTTTTCCATGTCGACCTTGTTCCTGTCGACCTTTTGTACATGTCGACCTTTTGTACATGTCGACCTAAGGTGTGTCGACCAATTGGCGCCGACCTAAGGTGCGTCGACCTTTTTGTTGTCGACCCTGAGTCCCAGACCCAGGTGCTCCATGGGTGTTTTGCGCCATATGGCACAAAGGGATAAGTGTAAATGGAAACGTCTGTAACTTTGCACCCTATCTTTGGGGGATCACATTGCATTTATACTGTACAATTAATGTCTGTGCTCCTCTCTTGTCAGTCAGGAGAGATAGAAATCCTCAACCACAAGACCGGAGATAAGTGTAAACTGAAGTTTGCCCCTTACAGCTACTTCTCTCGGGACGTCGCCCGCAAGGTGAGTCTGCGACAGTCTTCTGCATCTTAATGGTTGCACATGGGTCTTGGTTAACAGTCCTCGTTTTGTAGGTGACTGGTGAGGTGATAGATGCAAGTGGCCGCTTACACTACACTTTGATGGGGACATGGGATGAGCGGATGGAGTGTGCTCCTTTGCCCCCGTCTGGTATTGGCTTTGAGAACGGTGGAGATAGGGCCCCAGAGAGCAAGACTCTGCTGTGGAGGAGAAACCCCCTGCCGTATGTCTTTTATCTAGAATTCCTTCTTAGATCTTTATTCTGTGTTTTCTTCATCTGCATCATTACATCTGTTTGGGGGTCTTTTTTATGCTTTGTTTTCATGTTTAACTTGCAGGAAAAATGCAGAGTACATGTATTACTTCTCTGATCTGGCACTGACGCTGAACGCTCCTGAGGAGGGGGTTGCCCCTACAGACAGCCGCATGCGGCCTGACCAGAGGTTGATGGAAAATGGCAGCTGGGATGAAGCGAACAATGAGAAACAGAGACTCGAAGAAAAGCAGAGGATTGCAAGGCGGAGGAGAGAAGCCGAGCGAGAGAGAGCAGGGGAAGATGGTAAGCGGGAATGAGGAGGGCCACACAAGTAGATGAAGAGGTTATCCCTGAAACCCTACCTGACCGAGCCTTTAGAGCAGAGGTTCTCAAACGCGGTGCTCAAGGCACCCCCAATGGGGTCCATGTTTTAGGTATATCCATGGCTCAGCACAAATGGTTAAATCAAATTCACTGAGGTGCTAATTAAGTCACCTGTGGCCAAGCATGGGTATACCTAAAACCTGGACCGTTGAGGTGCCTTGAGGACTGCGTTTGAGAGCCTCTGTTTTAGAGAGGGTATCGTTGCTGTGTTTGAACTTTGAGTTGTATATTTACTGTAAAGATTAATAGCACATTGCTTTAAAATTACTATTGAAATGCCTGTAATAGTCGTCAGAGACTTATAAATTGCTTAAGTCAGGACATGACCTATTCCATTAGCCTGCAGTCGATGCGCCTCAATTACTGCTGGCATCTGACTTATAAGGGGGTTTTTGATTCAGGTCAGTGATTGTAAAATCAGCTTTTAAAAGATCCTTCTGGCTCTGGATTACTACATTATTTTGTCCACCTGTGGCTTCAGCGATTCATTTTAGTTCCAGACCTCAACTACGCAAATGTTTCTCTTGAATTTGTCATTGTTCTCTTCATTTCTGACCTTTGTGCCTCTTACCCATAGATTCTCCGGTGGATTCATACAAACCTTTGTGGTTCGAGCGTAAGATGGATTCTGTGAGCAAAGAAATCACGCACCTTTACCGTGGCACTTACTGGGAAGCTAAGGAGCAGCAGGACTGGGGGTCCTGTCCTGATATTTTTTGAGGAAGAAGGGGGTGTGGCAACATCTCAGTCCCCTCTTTGTCCTCTTCCACCCCATACTTTCTCTGTCCCCTGTCCTTTACCTTCGGCGATGCCTTACTGACCCTAGTTCTTCCCCCACCCTGGACAGAGCAGTGCTCTGCAGATCTTTCCCAGTGATCTAATAAGATGGTGCTCTGTTTTTGTTGTGTAATCGATTGGGTCCTTGCAGGGTCTGTAACGTAAGCAGCAGTGCTTATGCCATTACTGATATGCTTTGCTCAAAAAGGCGCTTATACATTACAGAGGTGGCATAAGCCCCTGTACACATACAGCGACCAGTAAGAGAGTGGTTTCAGCGGGCGCTGGTATGCAGAACACGTTTCTTTATTTGGCTGTTTGTCAGTCTGCAGAGCATTGGTCCTTTAGAACACTCTCACCAGGTCTCCGAACCATCTCACAGCCCCCACCTTGAGCACTAGGGTGGGTGGGGGTGCCGTCTGCCTTATGTTTTGAGTTCATCTCTTTGATTTTTGGGTTTGTTGTGTGAATACATTTTTCCTGTTTGTTCTGTTTGTTTCTTTCTCCCCCCCCCCCCCCCCTTTTTTTGTTTGTAGGATAGGGGAAGAGGAAGTACCGGGAGGGAGGGTTCAATTTTGTCAGACCTCTGGTATAATTTTTGGGTGTACAATTGAGGGTTTGCTCTGTCAGTACTGCCCCGTATATATAAATATATATATATATGTATATTTTTCATTTCTCTCCCATCACTCTACCTCTCACTGTGCGTCTTTCACCTTTTTTCTCTCGCTTTTACTCTGTTTCTGTGCAAATACTAAATTAAATAAAGATCAGATGACACTTCTCAAGTTTCAGTGTGCCTTCTTGGATTTATTTTGTGTTCGGTTGTGTTACAGACAAATATTGTGCTCATTTCTAAGCAGAACATACAGTTGCTAACTACTGATTTACAAAGACGCGACTGTTTCGTTACTATAATGTGCTATCTTTCTTTTCTGTCTGTGCAGTTTCGTCACTATTATTTTTGTTTTGTTTTGTGTCTGTGTGTTTTACACCTTGAAACTAATCAGAGATTCCTCGAAAATATCTGAACAGAGAGTGCTTGGATGGTTAGTAAGAATGTGTCCGGCAGCAGCTGCATTTAAGCACCTTAGTTGGAATGGGTTTGTTGTGTCGACCCTATTTAGGTTGAAACTCATTAGGTCGACCACTATTGGTCGACAGGCAGCTTGTTGACACCTGGAAAAGGTTGGCGGGTCAACATGGAAAAAGGTTGACATGAGTTTTTGTAAAAAAATTTTCTGCTGCGGGGTACACTGGGCTCCAAAAATCTGGACGATGGGGTGTAGAGTAGGATCTTGATCCGAGGCACCAACAGGCTCAAAGCTTTGACTGTTCCCAGAATGCACAGCGCCGCCTCCTCTATAACCCCGCCTCCCAGCACAGGAGCTCAGTTTAGTTAACCAGCCCAATGCAGTTTGTCAGTTGGTGCTGCAGTAAGCAGGCACTTAACAGAGGGGCTGCTCCAAGCAGCCCTGAGAAAAGCTTTTTATGAGGTAAAAAGTGAAGACTACAAGGGCAGCAGCAGGGGTAAATGTCTTCTGACATTCTCTGCTGCAGCTCCAGCTCTCCCCAGCGGCGCTGTACACTCCCGAGCCCTGGTTGCCTGGTACCTACAGCGGAGGCTCCGGTTTACTTCACGTTAGGCACACACGGCTGGGGATCTCCAGGATCGCGTGGCCGCGCTTTGGGAGGTGGTAAGTGGGTCCCGCTCGCGGGACCCGTTCTTTATCGCGATCCGGCGCGGTCAGTGGGAGGCGGGCCGCACGCGCTCGCGCTGGATACAGGCGATCCCACTAGATCACCAGGGCATTGGCGCAGGTCAGGTTTTCTCTTAAAAACTATTTTAATAACGCCCACAGTACCCGGTGGTTTTGCCAGCAAGGGGGATAAGGCTTAGACCTGAAGCCCCTCCCCCAGCCACAGGGTGCCATTTCTAGCAAGTGTTCCCGCCCTGGAGCTGCATCTCTCTCTTTCCTCACTCCCTGTCAGTGTCTGCGGCGCCATTACTCCTCAGCTCACTGTTCCTGGGACTGCTTGGGCAAATCCTCCTATGTAAAGCCGCCTGGTTGTCAGCGCTGTGCCTTTACATGAAACTTAAGTATTCTACCTGCCTTTTTAGTCAGTGTTGGTAAGAAAGAGTGCATTTAGTCAGGGGTTTATAGTACAATTACCCTGTGATATACATCCAGTTTCTTACTGTGTAGTGTTATATCTATTGACTATATAGCTGTGTAAGCTAGTCCAGTGCAGTATTATTGTCTGTAATAACCTCTGCATTGTACAAACTGTGACTATTTGTGTGTGCATTGATAGGCGAGTGGTGTCCATCTCGTGTCTTTCACTCAACTTGCTATCCCTATATTCTATAACCTGAGGGGGCTTGGTGCGTCAGGTGTTATTTAATATAGGATTTTCACAAAGATATACTGTATTACGTATTTTTCTCTGTGATTTAGTCACCATATCTCTCCTTTATCTCTGCTGGTGCTGACTACACTGCACAGGGGTTTGGGTTTAGGGATATAGTGCTGCTAATAATTGTACTGTGTTACCCGATACTGCAAGTTATATCATGTCTGCTTCTGAGGGTAACAGATCTGGGGCGGAACACACTGCCGGTGTTGCTGAAGCCACAGGCACATATGGGGAGAATATAGCAGCTGTGGGCTCTGGTTCTGGGGGCTCCTTGCCCCCCAGTGGGACTGTGGCAATGGAGGCACATACTGACCCTCCGTGGGCCGCTTTTTCCTCGCTTCTGCATACGCTAGTTTATAAACTAACACCCCCAATGGGACCCCCAATGCCGGTACAACCGTATGTGGTCCCTGCAGCTAACCCGCCGTGGGCGGACGATTTATCTGCTCAATTAAAGAAGTTGAACCAGTCCCTGACTACTAAAAAGTCTGACCAACGCTCGCCTAAGTCCATTAGGTCCTCTAAGCGAGCGCTCGTCTCCTTACAATCCACTGCTGTCACTGACACCTCGTCTGATGGGGAGGGTAGTTCACATGTGGATGTTCCTGATCTTTTGGAGGCTATTAAGTTAATTCTGCAGATTACAGATGATCCCGAGCCATCTGTTCCTCCTAAGAAACCAGATAGGTTCAAGCGTCAGAAGGTGATTAAACAAGTTTTACCTCACGCTGACCACCTAGTGGATCTACGTCAGGAACCCTGGCAAAGCCCGGGTACGAAGTTTGTGCCTCAAAAGAAGATGCTGGCTCGCTATCCCCTCGCGCCACAGCTGTCTAAGAATTGGGAAACGCCTCCTCCAGTAAACTCACATGTGGCTAGGATGGTGGTTTCCTCAGCTCTACCTGTCACTACCGTCACGTCTCTAAAAGAGCCTACGGATAAACGTGTCGAGGGTTGTCTAAAAGCGATTTACACCCTCACGGGTGGTGCAAAAAGGCCCACTATTGCAGCTACATGGGCGGCAGAGGCTATTGATGCATGGGCCTTGGAGTTAGAGGCTGAAATCTCCTCTGACCATGCTAGACAATGCTTGTCATATATTGTCACAGCTTCTCGCTATATTAAAGAGGCGGCTTCTGATGCCGGTATCCTAGCAGCCAAGGCCTCTACTACGTCAGTCCTGGCTCGCAGGATATTGTGGCTGAGATCCTGGTCTGTGGATCTGGTCTCTAGAAAAACCCTGGAGGTACTCCCTTTCAAGGGGGATATTCTGTTTGGGGAGGACTTAAATAAGATAGTGGCTGACTTGGCTACTGCCAAAACTGCCTGTCTGCCTAATACAGCTCCTTCTGTGTCGAAGGCCAAAGGCACGTCCTTTCGTCCTTCAGGTAAAGCAAAAGGTCAGGCGTACCATAAGCAGGCCCGCACTTCCAAACCTGATAAGCCGAAGCCCAAAAGAGCCTGGGCTGCCAGTCAGCCAGCAGCCAAGACCGATCAGCCTGCCACATGACGGGGCGGGCCTCCCCCTGGGGGATCCCAGGGTGGGGGGGCCGGCTTCTAGGGTATACACAGGAATGGTTGAAGACCACTTCAGATGCCTGGGTACGGGAAGTCGTCACTCGAGGTTACGCCATAGCCTTCAAAAACCGACCCCCTCATCGATTTTGCCAGACAGACGTCCCGTCAGACCAGACAAAGGCAAACACTCTGCATTTGATGGTACAGACCCTCCTGGATACAGGAGACGTAGTACAGGTGCCTCTTGCTCAGAGGGGCCGGGGTTACTATTCCCCGCTGTTTCTAGTCCCGAAACCGAATAGGTCCTCCCGGCCCATTCTCAACCTCAAGGCACTGAACAAATTGTGAAGGTTTCCAAGTTCCGTATGGAAACCCTTCGCTCTATAGTTCTGGCCTTGGAACCTGGGGACTACATGGTCTCCCTGGACATACAGGATGCTTACCTGCATATTCCTATAGCAGTGTCACATCAACAATACCTGAGGTTTTCGCTATTGGCAACCTCCATTACCAGTTTCCGGCGTTACCTTTTGGTTTAACAACGGCTCCGCGAGTCTTCACCAAAGTTATTGCGGTGATGATGGTGGTACTCTGCCGTCAAGGGGTCAGGATACTGCCGTATCTGGACGACTTGTTAATCCTGGCAAATTCCCCAGATCTTCTCCTACGTCATCTGGATATGACTGTCCGGTTTCTACAAGCCCACGGGTGGCTCATCAACTGGAATAAATCCTCCCTGGTCCCTGCTCAGAGCATGGTGCATCTGGGAGCGCTGTTGGACATTCACAACCAGAGGTTGTTCTTGTCTGAGAAGAAAGTCCTGAAACTTCAGGACAGGATTCGTTGCTTCTTTTCTCGTCCGCAAGTGTCGATACATTCGGCAATGCAGGTGCTGGGCCTCATGGTGTCAGCATTCGACATGGTGGAGTATACTCCATTCCATTCTCGCCCCCTCCAGAAGCTGATTCTAGCCATGTGAGACCGGACCAGGTCTCACATGATCTCTTCCACTCCAGAGGTCCGTTTGTCGCTGCTCTGGTGGCTCCTGGAACGACAATTGTGCAGAGGCCGTCCCTTCTGGATATCCAACTGGGTCCTGTTGATGACAGATGCCAGTCTAAGAGGTTGGGGTGCGGTGCTGGAGCAGCACTCCTTGCAGGGTCGGTGGACCAAGGAGGAATCTCTCCTCTCGATAAACATTCTGGAATTGCGGGCAATCTTCAATGCGTTGAACCTAGCCCAGCATTTGATTCAGAACCGTCCTGTTCAAGTACAGTCGGACAACGCCACCACAGTGGCTTACATAAATCATCAAGGCGGCACTCAAAGCCGTTTGGCAATGAAGGAAGCCTCACGGATTCTACGTTAGGCAGAACGCCATCTACCGGCAATATTGGCAATATTTATTCTGGGAGTCCTGAATTGGGAAGCGGACTTTCTCAGTCGTCAGGACGTGCATGCCGGTGAGTGGGGCCTCCATTCAGAAGTGTTTCAACTCCTCGTGGAAAGGTGGGGTCTTCCAGATGTGGATCTGATGGCGTCTCGACACAATCACAAGGTTCCGGTCTTCGGAGCAAGGACAAGGGATCCTCAAGCAGCATTCGTGGATGCGCTGGCGGAGCAGTGGAGGTTTTGGCTGCCGTACGTGTTCCCTCCGGTGTCACTCCTGCCCAGGGTAATTCGGAAGTTCAAGCAAGAAAAAGGAAATCTGCTTCTCATAGCTCTGGCGTGGCCCAGACGGCACTTGTTCTCAGACCTGCAAGGCCTATCGTCAGAGCGTCCACTTCTACAATGCCCAGACCTCCTCATTCAGGGCCCCTGTGTCTACCCGGACCTAGCCCGGCTGTCTTTGACGGCGTGGCTCTTGAAGCTTCCGTCTTAAGAGCTAAGGGTTTTTCTGAAGAGGTCATTAAAACTATGTTGCGGGCCCGGAACCGGCCTCTACTCAGATTTACCGTCTGGTCTGGCATTCCTACTTTGTTTGGTGCGCATCTAACCATTATGACGCTTCCAAGTAGTACAGCCAAACTTTTGGCTTTTCTACAGCAGGGCCTAGATTTAGGCCTGCGTCTGGCCTCCCTAAAGGTTCATATTTCTGAATTGTCGGTGTGGTTTCAGAGAAAAATTGCGACTTTACCTGATGTTCATACTTTCACTCAGGGTGTGTTGCGTATCCAACCTCCCTATGTCCCGCCTGTGGCTCCTTGGGACTTGTCGGTGGTTTTGGAGGCGTTGCAGGAGCCTCCATTTGAACCTCTTGGTTCAAGCTGACCTTAAGTGGCTTTCCCTTAAGGTGGTGGTCTTGCTGGCTATTGCCTCTGCTAGAAGAGTGTCGGATTTGGGTGCCTTGTCTTGTAGTTCCCTATATCTGATTTTTCACCGTGACCGGGCGGTTCTTAGGACTCGTCCCGGATATTTACCTAAGGTGGTTTCTTCGTTCCACCTTAATCAGGAGATTGTGGTTCCAGCTTTTGTCTCTCCTGATTTGTCTCCCAAAGAGCGGTCTTTGGATGTGGTACGGGCTCTCCGTATCTATGTGAAGAGAACTGCTTTTATTCGAAAGTCTGATTCTCTTTTTGTTTTGTTTGGATTTCACAAACGTGGCTGGCCTGCTCACAAGCACACCCTGGCCAGGTGGATTAGAATGGTGATTGCGCATGCTTATGTGAAGGCTGGTCTGTCAGCTCCTGTTCACATTACGGCCCATTCTACTCGGTCTGTTGGACCTTCTTGGGCGGCCCAACGTGGTGCGACCCTTGACCAATTGTGCAAGGCGGCTACGTGGTCCTCCGGGAACACGTTCATAAGGTTCTATGCCTTCGATACTGCCGCTTCCCAGGATGCTTCCTTTGGACGCCGGGTTCTTGTGCCCGCTACAGTGCGTCCCCTCCCATAAGGAACTGCTTTAGGACATCCACATTGTCCAGACTTGTGGAGCCCAGTGTACCCCGCAGCAGAAAACGAGTTTTATGGTAAGAACTTACCCTTGTTAAAACTCTTTCTGCGAGGTACACTGGGCCCCACAAGGTGCCCACCCTGACGCACTTAGCTTCTTTGGGTTGATATGGCATTAGCCGTTGGCACTTCTCTTGTATGTGGCTACTAACCATTGTCGTCTCTTTTCCTGCTACTGCATTGGGCTGGTTAACTAAACTGAGCTCCTGTGCTGGGAGGCGGGGTTATAGAGGAGGCGGCGCTGTGCATTCTGGGAACAGTCAAAGCTTTGAGCCTGTTGGTGCCTCGTATCAAGATCCTACTCTACACCCCATTGTCCAGACTTGTGGAGCCCAGTGTACCTCGCAGAAAGAGTTTTAACAAAGGTAAGTTCTTACCATAAAACTTGTTTTTTTGGTGTCGTTTTCTTCGTAGTGTGTCCCCTCGCATGGCTTGCTTCGCTCTACCATGCTTCGGGCAAAGTGCCTCACTGCGCTCGGCACAGGTTACTATTCCCAGTCGTAGTCCATGTGGGATACGGTCCTTAGGTCGACTGCACTTAGGTAGACATGCATTTTCATACTTTACGATCCATGTAGACTACGATTGGGAATAGTAACTTGCGCTGAGCACAGCGGTAGCAGAGCAAGGCACCTTGCCCGCCATGCAAGGGGACGCGGTGCACTAATTGGGGTTCATGGCCACTTTACAAAGAAATCTACACCCAAAAAAATACTCATATCTACGTTTTTACCATGTTGACCTATTTCAGGTGTCTACCTAGTCACTGTCAACCAATAGATGTCGACCTAGATACAGTCAACCCTATGATCCACACCCATCCACGTGTATCGTAAGGTATGAAAAAGTGAAAAACTCATGTCGACCTAGTGCTCATGGCGACCTTTTCCAGGTGTTGCACTAATGCATGTCGACCAATAGTGGTCGACCTAAATGAGGTTGACCTAAGGAACGTATCCCCTTTAGTTGTACACATGATAAAAGAACATTTCCCTATAGGCTAGGTTTATTATAGGTGTGTGCTGCAACTACAGGTGAGATCATCATGCCATCCCGATTGTATTGATGTACAGTATCTCTGGATTGGTTTTAAGTTTTGTAAGGCACATTGGCCAAGAAATCACCATCTGTACATGTAATTTTAAAAACGGATAAAACACATAGACTTATATTCAAAGAAAGTTCTAAGATTAAAGAAATGTTCAACTTTTATTATAAACCGTTTGAGATGTTGTCAGTTAAACACAGGATCTGCTGTAACCTGCTGAGCATGTGCTAGTAGCAGGACTGTTACAATCGACAATTTAGGGCATATTCAAGGCCTGATACACTTAGAAGCAATCACCTTAGCAGAACCAAATGCGTTGCAGGTGGGGCAGATTTAAAGTGTGCAGAGAGACTTATAGTTGGGAAAGGATACGTCCCTAGCTTAATTATAAATGTAACTGTAAAAATAAAGCTCCAAAAAAGAAAGTACAGGTTGAGTATCCCTTATCCAAAATGCTTGGGACCAGAGGTATTTTGGATATCGTATTTTTCCATATTTTGGAATAATTGCATACCATAATGAGATATCATGGTGATGGGACCTAAATCTAAGCACAGAATGCATTTATGTGTCATATACACCTTATACACACAGCCTGAAGGTCATATTAGCCAATATTTTTTATAACTTTGTGCGTTAAACAAAGTGCGTCTACATTCGCACAATTCATTTATGTTTCATATACACCTTATAAACACAGCCTAAAGGTAATTTAGCACAATATTTTTAATAACTTTGTGTATTAAGCAAAGTTTGTGTACATTGAGACGTCAAAAAACAAAGGTTTCACTATTTCACTCTCTCCAAAAATTCTGTATTTCGGAATATTCCGTATTTCGGAATATTTGGATATGGGATACTCAACCTGTATTAGCGCTTGTAGGTCACAAATGAGAAGATAGGTCACAATAAAACATGTTAAAAACTGCGTGCTAGGCACATATAAATGAAAAAACGATAATACATAAAGTGAGTAGTGCTCCTCCCGATTGTGAGGTTTTTATGGAAAAAAAGTTCAGAAAACCTGTTCCGATAATTAGTCCCCTTGGACTCTGAGAGCCCATGCAAATCACAACTGTGAATAATAGTTACCACCAGCGTCTCTCAAGGTTTTTAAGTGGAACTGCGTCCACATGTGGCTTTTCCTCGATTGGTGATGAAATGGAGCTTCCCTGGTGTGAAAGGAACTCTCTTTATAAAAAGTCCAAATGCTGTTAATTGGTGGCGACTTGGTCCAGGTGAAGGTCTTCCAGTAAGCAGGGAGTGGGCACAAAGCGGCAGGACTCACCAACGCGTTTCGTTGCGTTTAAGCAACTTTTTCAAGGTGCTTACAGTCCTGCTGATGGTGGTTTATAAACCCTCTCAATATGGTTGCTCATTTGCATATGTGATTGACTGTGACCATCTATTATCATTGTATGACCAAATAATGACAGACACTAGGGGTTAAAAAAATACTTATTAAAAAGTCAAAACATGTTTGTTAGATGAATTATTTTTCATAGTATATCTCAAAAGATATTTAGTATAATCTGGTCACATGACCGCTGTTTGCACATATCTAGTTTGAGTAAATTCAAAAACATGGAATGGTACTCCTCATATAATGTTCTAACATAATAGGGAAAGGAACTGGCATGTGCTCCACAGGATGAAATATCCCTCATAGTGGTTAACACTCCCTCTCCCCAATTACAAAACAGAGGTAGAAACTAGCTGGGCCAATTTGTATCTAGATTACCAGTTCATGTGTGCAAGGGAAATGACGTAGCTCTTGTTATACCGAGCTTACGTCACTGAAACATCAACCAAATGCTGCACTGCAGTAGGGTTGTCATGGCGACGCGCTGGCTACGGACAATGCGTCACTCTCCTGCATGCAAGTACAAGGGGGTAGCAGCGCGGCATCAGCACGTCGATGTTGCGCCACTCCTCCATGTCAGTCCCCCAGTACGGTGCGTGAATAGGCACAATCAGTTGCTATAGCAATACTTATGCTTATGTAACCCTTGGGCAGCTCACCCCCGCAAGTGGTACTTTAGAATCATATACAATGTATCTATCTTAAAACGACCTGAAGTGTTACACTAGTAAGAATATAGTTCTAATAAGATGATTAGTATCTATTTCTCAAGACTTAGTACAAATCTGTGTACATAAAGGCAGCAGGAAAAAATATAATATTTAATAATAAATAAATAAGCAAAAAAAACTATATTCAAATATGCTCCATACTAGTACAACCCATTAGTAGTATATAGAAGAGAGCAGGAGATGGAATAATTTGTCACACCCATAAAAGAAGAGATCAGATTATCCAAAGAGACAGGATTCATAATACTGGATTGAGTTCAACTGCCTCATTCAATCCAGATGGATAAATAGTATTTAGCCTAAACATCCAGTATAATTCCTGTTTACAGAGAGTTTTGTAGCGGTCCCCACCCCTCTTGGTCACCCCTATAGACTCAATTACCACCTTTTTCAATTATGTTAGAACATTATGGGCCAGATGCACCATCGCTTGGAAGGTGATAAAATGGAGAGTGAAAAAGTACCAGCCAATCAGCTCCTAACTGCCATTTTTCATGAAAGTTAGGAGGTGATTGGCTGGTGCTTTTTCACTCTCCGTTTTATCACTTTCTAAGCGGTGATGCATCTAGCCCTATATGAGGAGTACCATTCCATGTTTTTGAAATTACTCAAACTAGATATGTGCAAACAGCGGTCATGTGACCAGATTATACTAAATATCTTTTGAGATATACAGCTTGAGTATCCCTTGTCCAAAATGCTTGGGACAAGAGGTATTTTGGATATGGGATTTTTCCGTATTTTGGAATAATTGCATAAAATAATGATATCATGGTGATGGGACCTAAATCTAAGCACAGAATGCATTTATATTTCATATACACCTTATACACACAGCCTGAAAGTAATTTTAGCCAATATTTTTTATAACTTTGTGCATTAAACAAAGTGTGTCTACATTCACACAACTCATTTATGTTTCATATACACCTTATATACACAGCCTAATGGTCATTTAATACAATATTTGTAATAACTTTGTGTATTAAGCAAAGTTTGTGTACATTGAGCCATCAAAAAACAAAGATTTCACTATCTCACTCTCACTTAAAAAAGTCTGTATTTCGGAATATTCCGTATTTCGGAATATTTGGATATGGGATACTCAACCTGTACTATGAAAAATAATTCATCTAGCAAACATATGTTTTGACTTTTTAATAAGTATTATTTTAACCCCTAGTGCAGTGATTTTCAACTTTTTTTTTACTCGCGGCACACCGAACAATATTTTAAAATTGCCAAGGCACACCAGCCGTTCCCCACAGAAAAAAAACTAAAAAACACACACTGGCCCTCACAGTAATAAAAAATCCACACATACATCGGCCTACACAGAAAAAACAATCACATTGCTCCCCACATAAATCATGTTGCTCACACATAAATCAATCACATTGCACCCCGCATAAATGCTATTGCTCCCCACATGAATTATTCACATTGTTCCCCCCATAAATCCTATTGCTCCCCACAGGAGAAATAAAATAACAAATATTAGCCCCTACCGATCAGCTGTCCTCCTCCCTGTCCTTCAGTGGCGGAGGTTGTTCATAGTGGACTGCTGCGAATACTGAGCAGCGGGCGGTCGTGCAGGTGTGGATGTGGGTGGGCAAGGAAAGCGGTGTATGCAGTCGGGAACTGGAAGATGTGTATACAGGTGGGTGGGCTGGCTGGGTGGTGAGATGCAGCGGCCGTGACCTATTGTATCACACCGCCGCGTCATCAAGGCACAGGTCACAGCCGGAGCAAGAATGATCCTCTAAGAAGAGCCCAGGCCAACAGTTCACTCTGAAGGTGCAGGAAGCTGCTTTGGATCCGCGGCACACATTGCAACTGGTCGCGGCACACTAGTGTGCCACGGCACACTGGTTGAAAAAGCCTGCCCTAGTGTCTGTCATTATTTGGTCATACAATGATAATAGATGGTCACAGTCAATCACATATGCAAATGAGCAACCATATTGAGAGGGTTTATAAACCACCATCAGCAGGACTGTAAGCACCTTGAAAAAGTTGCTCAAACGCAACGAAACGCGTTGGTGAGTCCTGCCGCTTTGTGCCCACTCCCTGCTTACTGGAAGACCTTCACCTGGACCAAGTCCCCACCAAGTAACAGCATTTGGACTTTTTATAAAGAGAGTTCCTTTCACACTGTGGAAGCTCCATTTCATCACCAATCGAGGAAAAGCCACATGTGGACGCAGTTCCACTTAAAAACCTTGAGAGACGCTGGTGGTAACTATTATTCACAGTTGTGATTCGCATGGGCTCTCAGAGTCCAAGGGGACTAATTATCGGAACAGGTTTTCTGAACTTTTCTTCCATAAAAACCTCACAATCGGGAGTAGCACTACTCACTTTATGTATTATTGGTTTTTCATTTATATGTGCCTAGCACGCAGTTTTTAACATGTTTTATTAAATTGTGATTTATTGTGACCTATCTTCTCATTTGTGACCTACAAGCGCTAATACTTTGTTTTTTGGTGTTTTAATTGCTGTTTGGGGTCTGATCAACCCCTTTGTGTATAATAGCAGCTGTCGTGAACCTCCTCACCTAGCGCCAGGAGTGAAATTACCTTTTGGGTAAATTTCACTTAAAAATAAAGCTGCCCAGTATTTCTTTGCTACATGCAGAAGCAGTCAATATTTTCCCGGCATGCAAAAATAAAAATGCATTTACAACCCTTGTGTTGCAACTTGGTTTGTTCCAGAAGCACATTGCCCCTTGATTGCTGCTTATTCTGCATCAGGTCCTTAGTGATGGGTTAAATAAGATTTTAAACCTACCGGTAAATCTTTTTCTCCTAGTCCGTAGAGGATGCTGGGGACTTCGTAAGGACCATGGGGTATAGACGGGCTCCGCAGGAGACATGGGCACTATAAAGAACTTTAGATGGGTGTGCACTGGCTCCTCCCTCTATGCCCCTCCGCCAGACCTCAGTTAGAGGAACTGTGCCCAGAGGAGACGGACAGTACGAGGAAAGGATTTTTGTTAATCTAAGGGCAAGATTCATACCAGCCCACACCATCCACACCGTATAACATGGAATATACGCAACCAGTTAACAGTATGAACAAAACAGCATCAGCCAAAGACTGATCTTAACTGTAACATAACCCTTATGTAAGCAATAACTATATATAAGCCTTGCAGAAATATGTCCGCACTGGGACGGGCGCCCAGCATCCTCTACGGACTAGGAGTAAAAGATTTAAAATCTAATTTTCTCTTACGTCCTAGAGGATGCTGGGGAATCCGTAAGGACCATGGGGATTATACCAAAGCTCCAGACCGGGTGGGAGAGTGCGGATGACTCTGCAGCACCGATTGAGCAAAAATGAGGTCCTCCTCAGCCAAGGTAATCAAACTTGTAGAATTTAGCAAAAGTGTTTGAACCCGACCAAGTCGCCGCTCGGCAAAGCTGTAATGTCGAGACGCCTCGGGCAGCCAACCCAAGAAGAGCCCACCTTCCTAGTGGAATGGGCCTTGACCGAATTTGGAAACTGCAATCCAGCCGTAGAATGAGCCTGCTGAATCGTGTTACAGATCCAGTGAGCAATAGTCTGCTTAGAAGCAAGAGCGCCAACCTTGTTGGCTGCATACAGGACAAACAGTGCCTCTGTTTTCCTAACCCGAGCCGTCCTGGCTACATAAATTTTTAAGGCCCTGACTACATCTAGGGACTTGGAATCCTCCATGTCATTCGTAGCCACAGGTACCACAATAGGTTGGTTCATATGAAACGATGAAACCACCTTAGGCAAAAATTGAGGACGAGTTCTTAATTCTGCTCTATCCACATGGAAAATTAGATAGGGGTTTTTGTGAGACAAAGCCGCCAATTCAGACACCCGCCTTGCAGATGCCATTGCCAACAACATGACCACCTTCCAAGTGAGAAATTTTAATTCAACCGTTTGAAGAGGTTCAAACTAGTGAGATTTTAGAAACTGTAACACCACGTTAATGTCCCATGGTGCCACTGGAGGCACAAAAGGAGGCTGTATGTGCAGCACTCCCTTTACAAAAGTCTGGACTTCTGGGAGAGAAGACAATTCCTTCTGAACTAAAATTGATAGGGCCGAAATCTGTACCTTAATGGAGCATAATTTTAGGCCCATATCCACTCCTGTCTGTAGAAAGTGGAGAAAACGTCCCAGATGGAAAACTTCCGTAGGAGCATTCTTGGATTCACACCAAGATACATACTTTCTCCAGATACGGTGATAATGTTTCGCCGTCACCTCCTTTCTAGCCTTCATCAGAGTAGGGATGACTTCTTCCGGAATGCTTTTCCCAGCTAGGATTCGGTGTTCAACCGCCATGCCGCCAAATGTAACCGCGGTAAGTCTTGGAACGTGCAGGGCCCCTGTTGCAACAGGTCCTCTCTGAGAGGAAGAGGCCACGGATCTTCTGTGATCATTTCCTGAAGATCGGAATACCAGGCCCTTCGAGGCCAATCTGGAACAATGAGTATTGTCTGCACTCTTTTTCGTCTTATGATTCTCAATATCTTTGAGATGAGTGGAAGAGGAGGGAACACATAGACCAACTGAAACACCCACAGTGTCACCATGGCGTCCACTGCTACTGCCTGAGGGTCCCTTGACCTGGCACAATACCTCCGAAGCTTCTTGTTGAGGCGTGACGCCATCATGTCTATTTGAGGAAGTCCCCAATGACTTGTTATCTCTGCAACAACTTCTTGATGAAGTCCCCACTCTCCTGGATGGAGATCGTGTCTGCTGAGGAAGTCTGCTTCCCAGTTGTCCACTCCCGGAATGAAGACTGCTGCCAAAGCGCTTATGTGATTTTCCGCCCAGCCCAGAATCCTGGTGGCTTCCGCCATTGCCACTCTGCTCTTTGTCCCGCCTTGGCGGTTTACATGAGCCACGGCTGTGACGTTGCCTGATTGAATCGGAACCGGTAGGTCGCGAAGAAGATTCTCCGCTTGACGTAGGCCGTTGTATATGGCCCTCAATTCCAGTACGTTGATGTGTAGACAAGCCTCCTGGCATGACCATATCCCCTGAAAGTTTCTTCCTTGTGTGACTGATCCCCATCCTCGGAGGCTCGCGTCCGTGGTCACCAGAACCCAGTCTTGAATGCCGAACCTGCGACCTTCTAGAAGGTGAGCACTCTGCAGCCACCACAGGAGAGTCACCCTGGCCCTGGGGGCCAGGCTTATTTTCTGAAGAATTTGAAGATGGGACCCGGACCACTTGTCCAGAAGGTCCCACTGAAACGTCCTTGCATGAAACCTGCCGAAGGGGATGGCCTCGTAGGTCGCCACCATTTTTCCCAGTACTCGAGTGCATTGATGGCCTGACACACTTTTCGGTTTTAACAGGTCTCTGACCATGTTCTGCAGTTCCTGGGTTTTTTCCATTGGGAGAAAAATCCTCTTTTGTTCCGTGTCCAGAATCATGCCTAAGAAAGATAGCCGAGTTGTTGGAAGCAACTATGACTTTGGTAGATTCAGAATCCAGCCATGTTGCTGCAGCACTGTAAGGGAGAGCGCCAGCTTTTCAGCAACTGATCTCTCGATCTCGCCTTTATCAGGAGATCGTCCAAGTACGGGATAATTGTGACTCCCTGCCGGCGCAGGCGCACCATCATTTCCGCCATTACCTTGGTGAAAATCCTCGGAGCCGTGGAAAGCCCAAACGGCAACGTCTGAAACTGGTAATGACAGTCCTGTATATGGGGACATGAAGGTATGCGTCCTTTATGTCCAGTGACACCATAAATTTCCCCCCCCCCCCCCTGCCTCCAGGTTGGAGATAACTGCCCGGAGCGATTCCATCTTGAATTTGAACTTTTTCAAGTACAGGTTTAGGGATTTTAAATTTAGAATGGGTCTGACCGAGCCATCTGGTTTCGTGACCACAAATAGGGTTGAATAGTACCCCTTCCCCTGTTGAACTAGGGGAACCTCGACAACTACTTGTTGTTGACACAGTTTTTGAATTGCAGCTAAAACTATCTCCCTCTCTGGGGGAGAAGCTGGTAGAGCCGATTTGAAAAACCGGCGAGGAGGCACGTCTTCGAATTCCAGCTTGTAACCCTGGGATACAATTTCCCTTGCCCAAGGATCCACGTCTGACTGAACCCAGATGTGGCTGAAGAGGCGAAGACGTGCCCCCACCGGCGCAGACTCCCTCAGTGGAGCCCCAGCGTCATGCGGTCGATTTAGTAGAAGCCGGGGAGGACTTCTACTCCTGGGAACTAGCCGTAGCAGGCAGTTTTTTCCCTCTTCCCTTACCTCTGGTGAGGAAGGAAGAGCCCCGACCACTTCTGGACTTATGCGACCGAAAGGACTGCATCTGATATTGCGGCGTTTTCTTTTGCTGTGGGGAAACATAAGGTTAAAAAGTAGATTTGCCCGCGGTAGCTGTGGAAACCAGGTCCGCGAGACCTTCCCCAAATAAATCCTCACCTTTTGAAAGGTAAAACTTCCATATGCTTCTTTGAGTCTGCATCACCCGTCCATTGGCGGGTCCATAGGGCTCGCCTAGCAGAAATCACCATGGCGTTGGCTCTCGAACCTAGCAGACCAACGTCTCTCTGAGCGTCTCTCATATATGAGAGTCTTTAAAGTGACCTAAGGTCCATAAAATGGTATCCCCTATCCAGGGTATCAATGTCAGCTGACAAAGTATCCTTCCAAGCCGCCACAGCGCTACAAACCCAAGCCGACGCTATTGCCGGTCTGAGCAAGGGCCCCCGTATGTGTATAAATAGATTTTAAGGTAGTTTCCTGTCTGCGATCAGCAGGATCCTTGAGGGCTGCCATGTCTGGAGACGGTAGCGCCACCTTTTTGGACAAGCGCGTTAACGCCTTGTCCACCCTGGGTGAGGATTCCCACCGTAACCTGTCCTGCGCAGGGAAAGGATACGCCATAAGAATTCTTTTGGGAATCTGCAGTTTCTTGTCTGGAGTTTCCCAAGCCTTCAGCTCATGAGATGGGGGAAAGGTTACCTCAGGTTTATTTTCCTTAAACGTGTACCCTCTTGTCAGGGACAGAGGGGTTATATGTGATATGTAAAACATCCTTTATTGCAATAATCATATAATGAATACTTTTGGCAACCCATGGGTGTAACCTTGCATCATCGTAGTCGACACTGGAGTCAGAATCTGTGTCGGTATCAGTGTCTGCTACTTGGGACAGGGGACGTTTCTGAGACCCTGAAGGGCACTGTGACGTAGCCAAAGCCATGGATTGACTCCTTGTTCTATCCCTGGACTCTGCTTTGTCCAACCTCTGATGTAATAAAGACACATTTGCATTTAAAACATTCAGCATATCCAACAAATCAGGTGTCGGCGTTGCCGACGGAGACACCACAATCATCTGCTCCACCTCCTCCTTAGATGAGCCTTCCGCTTCAGACAAGCCGACACACGCGTACCGACACCCCCACACACTCAGGGATATATCTATATGGAGACAGTTCCTTAATAAGGCCCTTTGGAGAGACAGAGAGAGAGAGTATGCCAGCACACACCCAGCGCCAACTGACACTGGAAACAAAATTCCCATACAAAACAGAGCTTTTATATAAATATACACTCACTGCGACAACTAAAAGTGCCCCCCTCTTTTTTGCCCTCTGTCACAGTGTTCAGCAGGGGAGAGTCCGGGGAGCCAGCTTCTCTGCAGTGTGCTGTGGAGAAAATGGCGCTGGTTAGTGCTGGAGGATCAAGCTCCGCCCCCTCAGTGGCAGGCTTCGGTCCCGCTCAAATTTGCTATACTGGCGGGGGATTATATAATATACTGCCTCCGCAGCCTATATACATATTAGCCAGTCCCTAGAGGTTTAATATTGCTGCCCAGGGTGCCCCCTCCCCTGCGCCCTGCACCCTTCAGTGCCCGCTGTGTGTGTTGCGTGTGGGGGCAATGGAGCGCAGCGTTACCTCAGAGAAGATCTGAAGTCTTCTGCTGCCTTTGAAGTCTTCTTTCTTCTTATACTCACCCAGCTTCTATCTTCCGGCTCTGTGAGGAGGACGGCGGCGCGGCTCCAGGACGAACGGCGAGGGTGAGACCTGCGTTCCGACCCTCTGGAGCTAATGGTGTCCAGTAGCCTAAGAAGCAGAGCCTATCATTTAAGTAGGTCTGCTTCTCTCCCCTCAGTCCTACGATGCAGGGAGCCTGTTGCCAGCAGTGCTCCCTGAAAATAAAAAACCTAACAAAATTATTTTTCAGAGAAACTCAGAGCTCCCCTGTAGTGCACCCAGTCTCTTCTGGGCACAGGATCTTACTGAGGTCTAAAGGAGGGGCATAGAGGGAGGAGCCAGTGCACACCCATTCTAAAGTTCTTTATAGTGCCCATGTCTCCTGCGGAGCCTGTCTATACCCCATGGTCCTTACGGAGTCCCCAGCACCCTCTAGGACGTAAGAGAAATGAATTTGCTTGCTAATGCTGGCAACATACTGTATGATCCTGCTTAGCCCCAAGAGGCACTGCTATTTAGTATGTCCAGGAGAGGTCATCTGTTTCAGATTGGATTTACCAACATGTATTTATTTAAATGAGTTTATGTGGCCATGGTGACCATTTTGAGGCCATTAAACATTTGAGATCACGCGAGATATCAGTGTGTGTAGCTTTGGTCAGGTATACATTAGGCCGACCAGCAATCAATGATCGGGACTAATTCCGTAATATTATTACCAGGGTAGTCTTAACAGCAGTGTAGGCCCCTGGGCACAGCAATGCACTGGGCCCCTACCCATCCTCCATCAGTAGTGGTGGGGGTTGCTATCGGTTGCAGCTTTGATGTCCCGCAGGCAGTAGGGGGTGTTCTATCTTCCGCTCAGCATGTAGAACCTGGAGCAGTAATTTCTGCTAATTACTCCTTTACTGCACAGATGGGGCTGAACTGTAGAAGGGGGCATTGGGCTGAATGAAGAAGCCCTGGTACATGACTTCCAGGGTGGTAGGGGGTGTTTAATACGTAGGGGAGGGGTGGATAGTGGAGTATGC
Organism: Pseudophryne corroboree; assembly: GCF_028390025.1. NCBI lineage: Eukaryota > Metazoa > Chordata > Amphibia > Anura > Myobatrachidae > Pseudophryne > Pseudophryne corroboree. The sequence goes on along the minus strand of NC_086446.1, from coordinate 149,963,517 downwards.
TTAACACTTATAATTTTCCAGTGGGAGGGCAGCTTGCTTGACTGCAGATATCTCAAGTTCCTGAAAATATATTTCTTAGCATTCAAAGGGATAAAATTTAGAGTGCCACATTTCAGGAGTTGCTGTGGACTTGGGGATCAGACTTCAGAAGCCAGAGCAATCCACTGATGAAAATATATAACTGCATACCAGGTGTGTTGGGCGGGAGCAGGGTGCTGGAAGGCTGATATCTCTGGTTCTGGGTATAGTAGAGACAAGCTGCCAGTATCCACCAAAAGGGAGAGTCACAGCTTTTGGATAATACCCTCAGAAAAACTCCAATGGGCCCTACACATATAACGATCTGCCGCCGAGCTGCCCGATGGCGGATACGGGCGACCCGGCGGGGGCAGTGACGGGGGGAGTGAAGTTTCTTCACTCCCCCCGTCACCCGGTTCCATTGAAGTGCAGGCAAATATGGACGAGATCGTCCATATTAGCCTGCATGCACAGCCGACGGGGAACCAGCGATGAACGAGCGCGGGGCCGCGCATCGTTCATCGCTGGTGACTCCACACTGAAAGATATGAACGTTATCTCGTTCAATAATGAACGAGATCGTTCATATCTTTGAGGAATATCGGCCAGTGTGTAGGGCCTATAAGTCAGACAGAACCCGAGATATCTGGCTGGTAAGAGCACAGGCTTGGATGGGGACCACTGCTTTCAAGTCTGATATCTCTGGTTCCCCAGGGCCAATTTTCAAAAATCTGGTACTCTTGGAAAGAGGGGACCCTCAGCTATCAGCCTAGGGCCCTTTTTCTCCTGGGGCCCTTGGGCAAGAGCCCATTGAGCCCATACGAAAAGGCGGCCCTGACTATTACGTAATACTTTATAACTGTATGCTACATAATGGTGACCGGTCCCTTTCAGTCTGTAAAGCAGGATAGCTTTGGTTCTGACATCACAGTAAAGATTGGTCGTGCTGGTGTCAGGAGGGTAGGATGAATGCAGCAAAGAAACAGGTTACAGGTGTGTAATAGTCTCCCGAGGAGGTACAGCTGCAAGATAAGAATAACAGTGTCAGCTGGATTTTGTAGGATTTCAATACTTTTTTTTTCCTCTTCAGCCATTGGGGGGACTTAGGGGTTTATTCATGAAGCAGTGAAAAGTGTGGAGAAGTGAGTTATTGGATTAGTTGCCCATGACAACCAATCAGCGGCTACATATAATTTTATAGAATGCACTTTATAAATGTTACCTAAACACTGATTGGTTGCCATGGGCAACTTCTCCACTGGCTTACTTCTCTACTTTTTTCACTTCTTCATGACTAGACCCCTTAGGTCAGGCATTCCCAACCACGGTCCTCAAGGCACACCAACAGTGCAGGTTTTAGTGATATCCAGGCTGCAGCACAGATGGTTAAATCAAAATAACTGAGCTACTAATTAAGTCACCTGTGCTGAAGCCTGGATATCACTAAAACCTGCACTGTTAGTGTGCCTTGAGGACCGTGGTTGGGAATGCCTGCCTTAGGTTCTGTTTCAGAGATGTACGCAAACCAAATTTGCACAGTTGAGCTATAAACTTCCAAATGCACATGCATCTGTGTTGCACTGTGCAGGCGCCTCTATGGTCTTGCTACATCAGCTGCAGAGAGGATGTATTGGCATAGTGATTGACAGTTGGGGAGCTTCGGTAATCAGCTGATCTGCGTCTGACGTGCGTGTTTGTACACCACCGCTGGAACTTGCAAATGTGCTATGGGCATTTCAATGCAAATCCAGGTGGCTCCGGCATTTGCATACTTTGGCATATTCACAGCTGCGGAGCCATTAGCGTACATCCCTGAGTCTGGTCCACAGACACTACTCTCAGCTTAAACTACACACGGGACAGGGTGGCAGATGTATTAAGCCTGGGGAAGGGATAAAGAAGTGATAAGTGCAAGGTGATAACGCACTAGCCAATCAGCTCCATACTGTCATTTTTCAAATCTGTAATGATTGGCTGGTGAGTTATCACTTTGTGCTTATCACGGCTTTATCACTTCTCCAGGCTTAATACATCTGTCCCAGGGAGCTCCTCTTCCTCCATTGCCAATGTACAAGTGTTGCTGTCCTATCTATATAGTGAGTCACAATGATGCGCTATCGCCAACCCATCAGAAAAAAGGGAACCCCATAGCTTCCCTCATAGAAACAGTAGAATATAGCGTCAGCAGCCAGGGAAGTGATTTATAGCTTCCTGTATCACATGAGATAGTCTTCCTGTATCACATGAGGTATTTTACCTCACACATACTGTTCCTATTTAATAGTAATAACTAACACGGCTCAGCCGTGTGTACATTAAGTGCGTGCGTTTTTGTTTATACCTTACGGAAGAAAACTGCAGTCCTTAGCATATACTTTATATAACTTCCTATTGGCGATATTACCACCCTGCTTGATATACGTCTCTATTGTATATCCTTTAGAGAAAGCCAGCACCATAGTGTTGAAGTAAAAGTGTTGTAAATGTTGCTCCTTTCTCTAGAAATGCAGTGTATAGTGGTGACGGGTGGTCTTCTGTATGCCGAATGTCTGGATCCCGGCGCACAGTATACCGGTGCCGGAATCCCGACACCCGGCATACCGACAACTATTCTCCCTCGTGGGGGTCCACAACCCCCCTGGAGGGAGAATAAAATAGTGTGGCGCGCGTAGCGCGGCGAGCCCGCAAGGGGCTCCTTTGCGCTCGCCACGCTGTCGGTATGCCGGTGGTCGGGCTCCCAGCGCCGGTATGCTGGTCGCCGGGAGCCCGAGCGCCGGCATACCATACTACACCCGTGGTGACACAGGGGTCTATGTACTAACTAAGCCTTGTAGAGAGATAAAGTACCAGCCAATCAGCTCCTATCATTTATCAAACACAGTCTATACATGAAACGGTAAAAAGAGTGGAGAAGCGAGCCAGTAAAGATGTTGCCAATCAGCATTGAAATAACAGTCATAATTTGCATACTATACAATAGTACGGAGCAGCTGATTGGTTGCTGTGGGCAACTTCTCCACAGGCTCACGTCTCCACTTTTTTTTTTCTTTTTTTTTTCTTGTTTATTTAATTTTCAGGTTATAAAGGATTACCTTAACCCCCCACAACACGTGGGGAAAGCATATCCATAAAACAATATTATACCTAAAGCAGAAATATAATCTGAAGAAAAAGGTCATGGGGTTCCCATAATAAAAAAAACATTACATTGATAATAAAAGAAATAGAGATAAAATATACACCGTGAGCAACACAAGCAATCCGATTAAATGGGAACCAAAAAATAATCTCGTGACTGTACCAGTAAAGAAAGGAAGGATAAAGAAAAAGCAAGAGAAGAGAAAAGAAGAGAAGGGGAAGACGGGGAAAGTATAGAGTAGGGGGAGAAAAGACAGAGTCTGAGGATTATTATTATCCTTTATTTATATGGCGCCACAAGGGTTCCGCAGCGCCCAATCCGCCGGTGCGCCTCTTTATACAGCAACTATCGCTCGAAGCGCTAGTGCAAAATAAAAGGTAATACTTGAGGTACACGAAAAGGTAATATTAAAGATGGTCACATGTTTACTCGATAGGTTAAGAGGTAACCAAAATCACAGTAGGAGTGCCACAGAACCCTCAGGGGAGCGTATTCTACGTGCGGGAGCTTGAGAGTCTAACCATAATTCCCAGATCAGAAGAAACTGGAAAGATCTGTTATGGAGGTATGCAGTGATTTTTTCCATGCTTGCGAAGTACTTTATCAATTACCCGCTTAATAGGGGGGCCTCCCTCTGTTTCCAGTGGAGGGCAATTGAGCATCGAGCAGCATTTAAAATCTGTGTCAGTAATTTACCGGAATTTGGAGGTGAATCAATAATGGGTAGGCCCAGCAGAAAAGCTCAAGGGTCTTTAGATACCTGGGTCTGGAGCACTGTACTTATCAGGTGTGCGACTGAGTCCCAAAATAGCATGATCTTCGGACACGTCCACCAGATGTGAAGGAAAGAGCCATCGCCGCCGCAACCTCTCCAGCACGTGGGCGAAGAGGAAGGGAACATCTTGTGGAGTCTAGAGTGGACAAAATACCACCTATATAATATCTTGTAGGCGTTTTCCTTTACTAGTGTTGAGATGGAGGATTTTGCGGCAGCAGTGAAGACATCCGACCAATCATGGTCAGCAGGCAGCGGTCCCAGGTCCCGTTCCCACTGGAGAACAAAAGCCAGGGTCGTCGACTGACCCCAAACCTAAAGAAGGGAGTATAGTAGGGAGATAATTCCTCGAGCAAGTGGTTTATGATAGCAGTAAGACTCCAGAGTGGATAAAGGTTGGAACGGGGAAGAATTCGATATAGAAGAGACAAAGTGTCTTATCTGGAAATAGGTAAAAGGGTTAGCCTCCGGGAAATTATATTTTGTCATGATATCCGATAAAGGCGCGCAAGCACCCTCGGACAGTACATCCAGAACAAAGCGGATATTCCTTTGCGATCATGTACGAGAGCGAGTCAGAGACTGACCCGGGGCGAAAGAAGGGTTATCCCATAAAGGAGTAAGCGAAGAGGGGGATGACAGCAGGTGGAAGCGCCGAGTGCAGTAGTCCCAGATCTGGCAAGAGAATTCCAGCACAGGGTGCAGTTGCAAATGAGGAGGTCTAGCCTTGGAAAAGGATAAGAGTAAGGAGGACAAAGACGTAGTGTGGCCAAGTGCAGATTCCAGCTGGAGCCATCGAATGTTCTGAGCAGGGGCGAACCAAGCAACAGCTTGGCTGAGATGAGTGGCCAGATAGTAAAGGCGGATATCTTTGAAGCCTCTACCGCCCTCCTGTACTGGTTTGCGTAAAGTGGAGAAACCTATCCTAGGGACCTTATTTCTCCAAACAAAGCGGAGAAACCAAGAGTGAACTTGCGCCAAGACAGAGTCCGGGACTTTCACAGGCAGCGTCTGAAACAGATAAAGTAGGCGGGGGATAATATTTATTTTCAGAGCTACGATACGACCCAGCCAGGATATAATTAAGGACTGCCATTTATGGAGGTCGGCTTTAATGTTTGTAAGCGAGGGGCAGAAGTTCAACTTATACAGATCTCCGTAGCGGCGCGTAATAAAGATCCCCAGGTATCGGATTTTAGAAGCACACCAAGAAAATTTTAAGTTGGATTGCATACGGGGTAGGAGGAATGTGGAAGGGGAGAGCTTCCGTTTTGGACCAATTAACTTTATAACCCGATACATGTCCGTACTCAGACAGAAGATTGAAAAGGTTCGGCAAAGAAGTGTGCGGTGAGGAAAGCATCATCTGCAAACAGGGAAATCTTGTAAACAGAGCTCCCCACCTCCAACCCCCCGCTGTCGGTCGAAGTCCGGATACGGGCTGCTAACGGTTCTATTACTAAAGCAAAGATCAGGGGCGAGAGTGGGCAGCCCTGTCTGGTACCGTTAGAGATACCCAGAGGGTCTGACAACACTCCATTCACGGAGACCCTTGCAGAGGGATCCGAGTACAAAGCCTGAATCCCCGTGAGGAATTCCCCCTGAAAACCAAAGTGAGCAAGAGTTTCGAACATAAAGGGCCAACCTATCCTGTCAAACGCTTTCTCCGCGTCCAGAGAAAGCAAAAGAGCAGGGGTATGTGTACGGTTGATATGGTGAGCAAGGCTGATGACCCGCCTCGTATTATCGCAAGCTTGGCGGCCAGGGATAAATCCCACCTGGTCACTATGGACAAGGTGGGGCAATACGCTGTTCAATCGGAGGGCCAGGATTTTCGCGTATATCTTAATATCAGAGTTAAGTAGCGAGATAGGTCTATAGTTAACGCAATTGGATGCATCTTTGCCTTCCTTGGGAATAACTATAATCCTAGCCTCCAGAGCTGATTTGGAAAAAGAAGCTCCCTGTAAAACAGCATTAAAGAGGGTTGAAAGGTGGGGCACAATCTGGAGAAGAAAAGTCTTATAGTAGGAGGCTGAAAAGCCATCTGGGCCAAGAGCCTTGTTAGATTTTAGGCGTTTAATGATGGTGGCAATTTCTTAATCGGAGATCCTAGAGTTTAGTTCCGCGGAAACCGTTGGGGACAGACAGGGCAGATGGCAGTGGGACAGAAAGGCGCGTATGTCCGCAAGAAAATCCGGGCTAGATTGTGAGGACCCATAAGCGTTGTACAGCTTCTCGTAGAAGTGAGAGAAAGTCTCGGTGATACGTTTAGGATCATAAGTTTTCTTGCCAGGGAAAGACTGGATAGACAAAACGTTGTTCCTTGCCAATCTAGTCCGAAGCCTAGAAGCTAGCAGCCGATCAGCCTTATCTCCCTTTTCGTAGAAAGACTGGTTGAGCCATTTCAAGCTAGTTTCCACCTTAGCCGTCAAGAGCAAATTTAATTCACCTCTGGCAGAGGACAAAGAAGAGAGATCCGCTTCGGACCCTGATGTTTTGTGTTTCAGCGAAAGGGATGTGACCAAGTCCGAGAGTTGCCGGATACGATTGGCTCTAGCCTTCTTATTATGAGAGGAGGCGCTAATCAGGCATCCGCGTAAGACCGCCTTGTGAGCGTCCCACAGTAACATAGGAGAAACAGTCGGAGATGCGTTTGTATTAAAGTAATGGGAGATTTCGGCAGCTATGTGGGCTTTCGTTTGGGGATTAAGAAGGAGTCTGTCATTCAACCGCCATGCAGGTTGGCAAGCGGGAGGAAGTGGGCTCGGGACGTCCACAGTGACCGGGCCATGGTCTGACCACGTGCTAGGGTAAATGGAGGTGTCAAGAATGCATTGAGCAGGCTCTGTACTCAGAAAGAGCATGTCCAATCTTGTGTAAACATGATATATAGGGGAGTAGTAGGTGTAATCACGGGCGTTCGACTCTTTCACTCTCCATGCATCGAAGAGAAGGTGTCGGGATAGCAAGAGATTCAGAGCAGCCGCATTACGTGAATGAGAGGAGCGCATTGATCTAGGCAGAGGTTTAGATCTATCCAAAGCACTATCCAGGGTCACATTAAAATCCCCACCCAAGACCACATTACCGCGTCTGTGCAGAGCTAAGAGGCTATTTAGGGAATGAAAAAAAGGGGCCTGTAGTTGATTTAGAGCATATACATTCAAGAATGTGTAGGGGGTCAAATTCAACAGCCCCACTAACAGCAGATATCTACCCTCAGGGTCCCTCAATATATTGGAGGGGGTGAAAGCCAGGTGGCTAGCAAAGAGTATAGAGACCCCCTTCTTCTTGCGTATGGGATTGCAAGCATGGAAAGTGTGTGGGAAGGTTTTAGACCTAAGTTCGGGGTGTGAAGTGCCAGAGAAGTGGGTCTCTTGTAGGAATATAATATCGCCTCTAAGTTGTTTACGGGACTGAAATAAGAGGGAACGTTTGCGTGGGCTGTTCAGACCTTTCATGTTCAGGGAAACTATTCTAAGAACCATGAGAATAGAAGTGGAGCACTAATCAAGCGGAAGCGCACCAGCGGGACCTCGGTAGAGAGAGGGGGAAAAGAAGGGAAGAAGATGAGAGAAAGAAGAAGAGAAATAGGAGAACAGATGAAAAACAGCCATATGTTAGCGTCAGCAACTAGAAAACAGAGAAAATCCATTCTCACAGGTCGGACCCAAGGAAGGAATAGACCCGCGGGCCTAATACGTCCGACATCGACCCTGAAGGCCGAATGGGGGATGGGTGAACCCAGCCGCTCAGAGGAGAGACTTGTGAGGACCGGGTCCCGTGTGTGGGCAAAACCAATGTAGTGTGCATATTGTAGTTAGTAGGCAAAAGGAGCTGAAGGGGAGGGGAAGAGGGGGGAGAGCAAATCTAAAGGAACATAGGGGAAACATGGTATGATGACTACCCGACCTCAGAAAAAATAGAGGTCCGCAGACCCCGACCTCCTGAGTTCCCTAAAAATAAGCATGTACTCGTAGGAGAGAAGAAAAACAGTAACATTGGAACCATTTGAAACAGGAAAAGAAAGTGTGACCCGGTCGGGCCACCCGGGGACCGCACGGACAGCCGCGGAGAGCCCCGGTCCCAGGACCCAAACAGGCCCAACCTCCACAAATATTAGAAGGCAAAAAGAAAAACAGTAAACATTAACTAAACAGAGGACTCTACAGAGTATGGGGACACTGATGAACCGCAAAAGGACCCCCTGAGATCCATTGAGAGCCGTTGCGGGAGGGAGGCCAGCTCAAGGGCAGCAACAAATGTACAGTCATGTTCCCGGGGAGGAATGGGAGGCAGATCCGACAGTGTTCCAATTTGAGGACGGGGCTGTGAGGGAAGGGGAGGTGTTGACTGGGGAGGATGCTGAGAGGTAGCCAGAGGGCAGGAGATGTTCAAGTGGCAGAGTAGATGAAGGGCCTCATCAGGGGATCTAGCAGATAGGACTTTTCCATCAGATCTGACTTGGAGGGCAAAAGGAAAGCCCCATCTGTATCTAATATTGTTGTCTCTCAGGGTTTTGGTTATGTCCTTTAGCTCTCTTCTTCTATTCAACGTAACCGGTGACAAGTCCTGGAAGACTAGGAGATCGGAGCCCTCGAAAGATATGGCAGGAGACAACCGAGCTTTGGCGTAGACCTGATCTTTGACAGCAAAGTAGTGAAAACGCGGAATTACATCCTTTGGTGTTTTAGCATCCTGAGATCTAGGACGCAGGGCCCTGTGAGCCCTATCTAGAAGTAGCATATCGTCAGGAACAGAGGGAGCGAGTGAGCGGAACAGGCGGAGCAGGTAATCAGTGAGGTGGGCCTGTTCTACTGTCTCGGGGACGTTGCGGATTCTAAGGTTGTTCCGACGGCCTCTATTGTCCAAATCTTCTTGTTTTTTCCGCTAATAGCATAACATCTGTGCGCATTTGAGTCATCTCCTGTTCTGATTCTTGTTGAAAGGCGATAAGCTCTTCTTGTTTTCTTTCAATGGCGTCAACTCTGGATCCCAAGCTGTCCACGTCCGTTTTAGCCTCTTGCACCTCTGCACGGATTGATTTTTTTATATTGCGCATTTCAGACAGGAGGAGAGCGACATCCGCTTTAGTGGCGGGGGTGGAAGAAGAGTCATCGTCCGAGTCACGGTCGGAGGTTGCCGACGTGGGCGGAGGTGGTGCTGATTTCCGAGTAGAGGACGGAGTAGAATTCCTGAAGTAGCCCACCAGATTTTTAGCATTTGATTTCTTCCCCCCTTTAGGCATGGTGACGGAGAGGGATGAGGTAGAATAGTAGTCCACACCTGGGTGGGGACGGGGAAGCTCCTATAGCATTAGAATCACCCACGGAGCCCGGTGCGTTACATAGTGAGATCACATTGTAGGCAGTTCACAGAAAATGGCCGGGGAAGCCCAGCCGGGTGCACTGTAATGCGTGAGTACAGACTAAGTCTCAGTGCAGTGGGTGTACACCCATTAGCCCAGACAAACGTGGAGTGTTGAGTGTTCCAGAGGCTGAGATTCACATGAAGGACACATAAAGCACCACAACTGTATGATGCAGGGATGTAAGAGAGAGCACCACAGAGGTGCTATAGAGGTACAAGGATATAGGTTGAAGCGCCTCAGCACTACAGGGGTGTACTCTTTGGGGGCAACTCAGCCCTGTGAGAGCTCATCCAGCCAGCAATAGAATACACTGAGGGGGAGAGAACAAATGCAGGAAGAAGTGACCTCTCAGCTGCAGCACAGTGAATTTCCCAGAGGTGTAATGCAGTGTGAGGCTGTGCAGATGGAATGATGCCAGGGGGCCAGAGCAGGAGTTGTGAGGGCCAGTGAAAGCAATAATGCAACACACCTCACTCACCTCGCTCCCTGGAGACCGGCAGGGGATCCGGGGAAGCGCCTAGTCCCCTCCAAGATGGCCGCCGGGCGCCCTGCGGGTCTGCCAAGAAGCATGGCCCTCGGCGTGGTCCCAGCTGAGAGGACAGGTAAGGGAAGCAGGGAGGCCTCCACGGGGGTGTACTGCGGCAGGCGGAGCACTCAGAAGTGGAGGAGAGGACCGGGAACCCAATCCACGGCACCCGCGGGTCGCGCCAGCCTGGCGGTAAAATCGAGGCCCCGGCTTGAGGGCAGCTGGTAGAACGTAATCTGCGGGAGCTCCAAGGCCTGCTCCCTGATTCCGCGGCACACACCAGTCCCCTGTACATAGGTCGGGGGGTAGGGGCAGCGGGGAAAGGCTCCCGGTAATGCGCTGGAATGAGGGGACTCACCGGCCGCACGGGGCCGCCGCCGCCAGCGATACACGGCCCGGACCTCAGCCGCAGGGACTCAGGGGGTCACAGGCGTGGGTGTCACCGCCACACTCTTCTCCGGGGTATGTGGGATCCTTCTCGGGCTCCTCCGCCGATCGGCCCGCACAGCCGCACTTCCAGTCGGGGAGGAGGGATCACACCACAGTCCCCGGCTTCTTATGGAGGGGAGGGGCGCAACCTGCAGGAACCCTTAAAAGGGCTCCCCGGCTCCGCAACCCAAACCCTCCGATCCCAGGCGATAGAGGGGGGGGGAAGCAATATGGGTGAGAGGAATTTTGGGCCCCCGACAGCGCTTTCCAGGCTGAAAAAAGAGCAGGGCCAGCAGGAGCTCACAGGGGTCACCTCCTCCCACTTCTCCACTCTTTTCATTTCTTCATGAATAGACCCCATGGTATCTAGGTAGAGGAGTTTTCCACACTGATCAGGTCTTATAGTCACATATATGTTTTCTCTATCGTCCTAAGTGGATGCTGGGGTTCCTGAAAGGACCATGGGGAATAGCGGCTCCGCAGGAGACAGGGCACAAAAGTAAAGCTTTTACAGGTCAGGTGGTGTGTACTGGCTCCTCCCCCCATGACCCTCCTCCAGACTCCAGTTAGATTTTTGTGCCCGGCCGAGAAGGGTGCAATTCTAGGTGGCTCTCATAAAGAGCTGCATAGAGAGTTTAGCTTAGGTTTTTTATTTTACAGTGATTCCTGCTGGCAACAGGATCACTGCAACGAGGGACAGAGGGGAGAAGAAGTGAACTCACCTGCGTGCAGGATGGATTGGCTTCTTGGCTACTGGACATGAAGCTCCAGAGGGACGATCACAGGTACAGCCTGGATGGTCACCGGAGCCACGCCGCCGGCCCCCTCACAGATGCTGAAGCAAGAAGAGGTCCAGAATCGGCGGCTGAAGACTCCTGCAGTCTTCTTAAGGTAGCGCACAGCACTGCAGCTGTGCGCCATTTTCCTCTCAGCACACTTCACACGGCAGTCACTGAGGGTGCAGGGCGCTGGGGGGGGGCGCCCTGGGAGGCAAATGTAAACCTTTAAAAAGGCTAAAAATACCTCACATATAGCCCCAGAGGCTATATGGAGATATTTACCCCTGCCTAAATGTACTAAATAGCGGGAGACGAGCCCGCCGGAAAAGGGGCGGGGCCTATCTCCTCAGCACACGGCGCCATTTTCTGTCACAGCTCCGCTGGTCAGGAAGGCTCCCAGGTCTCTCCCCTGCACTGCACTACAGAAACAGGGTATAACAGAGAGGGGGGGCAAAATAAATGGCAATATATTAATATAAAAGCAGCTATAAGGGAGCACTTAATCATAAGGCTATCCCTGTCATATATAGCGCTTTTTGGTGTGTGCTGGCAGACTCTCCCTCTGTCTCCCCAAAGGGCTAGTGGGTCCTGTCTTCGTATAGAGCATTCCCTGTGTGTCTGCTGTGTGTCGGTACGTGTGTGTCGACATGTATGAGGACGTTATTGGTGTGGAGGCGGAGCAATTGCCAAATATGAGGATGTCACCTTCTAGGGGGTCGACACCAGAATGGATGCCTTTATTTGTGGAATTACGGGATAGCGTCAACTCGCTTAAGCAGTCGTTTGCCGACATGAGGCGGCCGGACACTCACTTAGTGCCTGTCCAGGCGCCTCAAACACCGTCAGGGGCTGTAAAACGCCCCTTGCCTCAGTCGGTCGACACAGACCCAGACACAGGCACTGATTCCGGTAGTGAAGGTGACGAATCAACCGTATTTTCCAAAAGGGCCACACGTTATATGATTTTGGCAATAAAGGAGATGTTACATTTAGCTGATACTACAGGTACCACTAAACAGGGTATTATGTGGGGTGTGAAAAAACTACCAGTAGTTTTTACCGAATCAGAAGAATTAAATGACGTGTGTGATGAAGCGTGGGGTGCCCCGATAAAAAACTGCTAATTTCAAAGAAGTTATTGGCTTTATACCCTTTCCCGCCAGAGGTTAGGGAGCGCTGGGAAACACCTCCTAGGGTGGACAAAGCGCTAACACGCTTATCAAAACAAGTGGCGTTACCCTCTCCTGAGACGGCCGCACTTAAAGATCCATCAGATAGGAGGATGGAAAATATCCAAAAAGGTATATACACACATGCAGGTGTTATACTACGACCAGCTATTGCGACTGCCTGGATGTGCAGTGCTGGGGTAGTTTGGTCAGAGTCCCTGATCGAAAATATTGATACCCTGGACAGGGACAATATTTTACTGTCGTTAGAACAAATAAAGGATGCATTTCTTTATATGCGTGATGCACAGAGAGATATCTGCACACTGGCATCACGGGTAAGTGCTATGTCCATTTCGGCCAGAAGAGCTTTATGGACACGACAGTGGACAGGCGATGCGTAGAGGAGTTATTTGGGGTCGGTCTATCGGATTTGGTGGCCACGGCTACGGCCGGGAAATCCACCTTTCTACCTCAAGTCACTCCCCAACAGAAAAAGGCACCGACCTTTCAATCGCAGCCTTTTCGTTCCTTTAAAAATAAGAGAGCAAAGGGCTATTCATATCTGCCACGAGGCAGAGGACGAGGGAAGAGACAGCAACAGGCAGCTCCTTCCCAGGAACAGAAGCCCTCCCCGGCTTCTACAAAAGCCTCAGCATGACGCTGGGGCTTTCGCAAGCGGACTCGGGGGCGGTAGGCGGTCGTCTCAAGAATTACAGCGCGCAGTGGGCTCACTCGCAGGTAAATCCCTGGATCCTGCAGATAATATCTCAGGGGTACAGGTTGAAATTAGAGACAGAGCCACCTCGCCGTTTCCTGAAGTCTGCTTTACCAACGTCCCCCTCAGAAAGGGAGACGGTTTTGGAAGCCATTCACAAGCTGTATTCTCAGCAGGTGATAGTCAAGGTACCTCTTCTACAACAAGGGAAGGGGTATTATTCCACTCTTTTTGTGGTACCAAAGCCGGATGGCTCGGTAAGGCCTATTCTAAATCTGAAGTCCTTGAACCTGTACATAAAGAAGTTCAAGTTCAAGATGGAGTCACTCAGAGCAGTGATAGCGAACCTGGAAGAAGGGGACTTTATGGTATCCTTGGACATCAAGGATGCGTATCTCCACGTTCCAATTACCCCTCACACCAGGGGTACCTCAGGTTCGTTGTACAAAACTGTCACTATCAGTTTCAGACGCTGCCGTTTGGTTTGTCCACGGCACCTCGGGTCTTTACAAAGGTAATGGCCGAGATAATATTTCTTCTTCGAAGAAAAGGCGTATTAATTATCCCATACTTGGACGATCTCCTAATAAGGGCAAGGTCCAGAGAACAGCTAGAGATGGGTTTAGCACTATCTCAAGAGGTGCTAAAGCAGCACGGATGGATTCTGAATATTCCAAAATCCCAATTAATGCCGACAACTCGTCTGCTGTTCCTGGGGATGATTCTGGACACAGTTCAGAAAAGGTTTTTCTTCCCGAAGAAAAAGCCAAGGAGTTATCTGACCTGGTCAGGAACCTCCTAAAACCAGGAAAGGTGTCTGTACATCAATGCACAAGAGTCCTGGGAAAAAATGGTAGCTTCTTACGAAGCAATCCCTTTCGGCAGATTCCATGCAAAGGGATCTGTTGGACAAATGGTCAGGGTCGCATCTTCAGATGCACCTGCGGATAACCCTGTCGCCGAGGACAAGGGTATCCCTTCTGTGGTGGTTGCAGGAGGCTCATCTATTGGAGGGCCGCAGATTCGGCATGCAGGATTGGATCCTGGTGACCACGGGTGCCAGCCAGAGAGGCTGGGGAGCAGTCACACAGGGAAGAAATTTCCAGGGAGTGTGGTCGAGCCTGAAAAAGTCTCTTCACATAAGCATTCTGGAACTAAGAGCAATCTACAATGCTCTAAGCCAGGCGGAACCTCTGCTTCAAGGAAGACCGGTGTTGATCCAGTCGGACAACATCACGGCAGTCGCCCATGTAAACAGACAGGGCGGCACAAGAAGCAGGAGGGCAATGGCAGAAGCTGCCAGGATCCTTCGCTGGGCGGAGAATCACGTGATAGCACTGTCAGCAGTATTCATCCCGGGCGTGGACAACTGGGAAGCAGACTTCCTCAGCAGACACGACCTTCACCCGGGAGAGTGGAGACTTCATCCAGAAGTTTTCCACATGCTATTAAACCGTTGGGTAAAACCAATGGTGGACATGATGGCGTCTCGCCTCAACAAAACACTGGACAGGTATTGCGCCAGGTCAAGAGATCCGCAGGCAATAGCTGTGGACGCGCTGGTAACACCTTGGGTGTACCAGTCGGTATATGTGTTTCCTCCTCTGCCTCTCATACCAAAGGTATTGAGGATTATACGGCAAAGTGGAGTAAGACTAGTGGCTCCGGATTGGCCAAGAAGGACTTGGTACCCGGAACTTCAAGAGATGGTCACGGACGATCCGTGGCCTCTACTTCTGAGAAGGGACCTGCTTCAGCAGGGTACTTGTCTTTTTCAAGACTTACCGCGGCTGCGTTTGACGGCATGGCGTTTTGAATGCCAGATCCTAAAAGGAAAAGGCATTCCAGAAGAAGTCATTCCTACCTTGATAAAGGCAAGGAAGGAAGTCACCGCGAAGCATTATCGCCGTATTTGGCGAAAATATGTTGCGTGGTGCGAGCAGCGGAGTGCTCCGATGGAGGAATTTCAACTGGGTCGTTTTCCTACATTTCCTGCAATCAGGATTGTCTATGGGTCTCAAATTGGGATCTATTAAGGTTCAAATTTCGGCCCTATCAATATTCTTCCAAAAAGAATTGGCCTCAGTCCCTGAGGTCCAGATTTTTATCAAAGGAGTACTGCATATACAGCCTCCTGTGGTGCCTAAGGTGGCACCGTGGGATCTAAATGTAGTTTTAGATTTCCTCAAATCAAATTGGTTTGAACCACTAAAGAAGGTGGATTTGAAATATCTCACATGGAAAGTGACTATGTTACTGGCCCTGGCTTCGGCCGGGAGAGTATCTGAACTGGCGGCTTTGTTTTATAAAAGCCCTTATTTAATTTTCCATTCGACATAGGGCAGAGCTGCGGACGCGTCCGCATTTTCTCCCTAAGGTGGTATCAGCGTTTCACCTGAACCAGCCTATTGTAGTGCCTGCGGCTACAGACGACTTGAAGGACTCCAAGTTGTTGGACGTTGTCAGAGCCTTAAAAATATACGTTTAAAGGACGGCTGGAGTCAGAAAATCTGACTCGCTGTTTATACTGTATGCACCCAACAAGTTGGGTGCACCTGCTTCTAAGCAGTCGATTGCTCGTTGGATTTGTAACAAAATTCAACTTGTACATTCTGTGGCAGGCCTGCCACAGCCTAAATCTGTTAAGGCCCATTCCGCAAGGAAGGTGGGCTCATCTTGGGCGGCTGCCCGAGGGGTCTCGGCATTACTACTCTGCCGAGCAGCTACGTGGTCAGGGGAGAACACGTTTGTAAATTTTTACAAATTTGATACCCTGGCAAAGGAGGACCTGGAGTTCTCTCATTCGGTGCTGCAGAGTCATCCGCACTCTCCCGCCCGTTTGGGAGCTTTGGTATAATCCCCATGGTCCTTTCAGGAACCCCAGCATCCACTTAGGACGATAGAGAAAATAAGAATTTACTTACCGATAATTCTATTTCTCGGAGTCCGTAGTGGATGCTGGGCGCCCATCCCAAGTGCGGATTATCTGCAATACTTGTACATAGTTATTGTTAACTAATTCGGGTTATTGTTTAGGAAGCCATCTTTCAGAGGCTCCTCTGTTATCATACTGTTAACTGGGTTTAGATCACAAGTTGTACGGTGTGATTGGTGTGGCTGGTATGAGTCTTACCCGGGATTCAAAATCCTCCCTTATTGTGTACGCTCGTCCGGGCACAGTACCTAACTGGAGTCTGGAGGAGGGTCATGGGGGGAGGAGCCAGTACACACCACCTGACCTGTAAAAGCTTTACTTTTGTGCCCTGTCTCCTGCGGAGCCGCTATTCCCCATGGTCCTTTCAGGAACCCCAGCATCCACTACGGACTCCGAGAAATAGAATTATCGGTAAGTAAATTCTTATTTTAAAGCAGGGGTGGCCAGACTTTTGGAGTCAGTGATCTACTTTGAAAGCTGAAAAGCTTTTGTGATCTACTCATGCGCGATATTTTTGCGCGACGCAGGCGCGCGTCACAAAAAGGGGTGTGGTATAACAAAAAAGGGGTCGTGGTATAAAAAGGGGCGTATCATTGCTGCACTGGGTGTTATGACTGCCTCGCATGAAATCACTCATTGGCCCCCCACAGGTAAAAACCTCAAACACATATGCCCCCACAGTGCCAGATACACATATGCCCCCACAGTACCAGATATGCCCCCACCATGCCAGATACACATATGCCCCCACAGTGCCAGATATGTCCCCACAGTGCCAGATATGCCCCCAGTGCCAGATATGCCCCCAGTGCCATGTGCCACATATGCCCCCACAGTGCCACATACCCCCACAGTGCCACATATGCCCCCACAGTGCCAGCTATGACCCCACAGAGCCACATATGCCCCCACAGTACCACATACCCCCACAGTGCCACATATGCCCCCACAGTGCCAGATATGCCCCTACAGTGCCATGTGCCCACAGTGCCAGATATGACCCCACAGTGCCACATATGCCCACGGTACCACATATGACCCCACAGTGCCATATGTGCCCCAACAGTGCCATGTGTCAACAGTGCCACATATGCCCCTACAGTGCCAGATACACATATGCCCCCAGTGCCAGATATGCCTCCAGTGCCACATATGCCCCCACAGTGCCACATATGCCCACAGTACCACATATGACCCCACAGTGCCATATGTGCCCCCAGTGCCACATATGCCCCCACAGTGTTAGATATACCCCCACAGTGCCACATATGCCCACAGTACCACATATGACCCCACAGTGCCGTGTGCCCACAGTGCGACATATGCCCCCACAGTGCCACATATGCCCCCACAGTGCCATGTGCCCACTGTGCCACATATACTTACTTTAGCTGGCTGGATCCCCGGTGGCTGTCTCGCTGTCTCCCCGCTGGCTGGATCCTGCTCCCGTGCCTGCTCCCGCTTCCTGCCGCTGCTGCTGTCCTGCTGCCACTGGCGCTGACTGGATCAACCCAGATCCAGCAGGCGCACAGGCTCCTCACATTGCGTTCCCAATCGCGCATTGCGCGGGTGCGCGGCTGACGTCATGATGTCACCCGCACAATGCATCATTGAGAACGCTCCAGGCAGAGGCAGCAGGTTACACTTGGATCGCGATCTACCATTTTGGCCGCCTCTGTTTTAAAGGATGATACTTTTAAACCAACATAATCCTAGATTATAACCTTGATAGGGGTATTCTCAATACAATTACATTGGTGGTGGTACTCCCAAGAGTCAGTTGTACAATGTATAGGCATATAAGGAGGAAATAAGACTCTATTTGCTGGGGCACTTCTTTTAATTAAAATATATTTGTTTTATTGATATGCATTAAAAGATATTAAGGAGCATGGTTAGCCTCTCACAGACTTGCATGCATCCCAACGAACACCACACTATGGGGGGCATTCAATTCTTTATTCACGCCGGATCTCCTGTCTAAAGTTATGGGAGGTCACGGGGGCGATATTCAATTGTTCCCCTATATTGCGCTGATTTCGCCCATTAGAGTCTGGTTTAAGCATGCAAAGCACCTAAACCTGACTAAAGTAATGGGAGTGAGGGTGAAAAAGGTCCGTTTGGGCACCCAAACGGGTCTCTCTATGTGCATTTCAGCTGTCCATCCCTGGGGTAGCGTGCTGGAATGACCTTCTCGTGTCCATCAGCAGCAACATTTGAATAGCTGACGTCGGGCTCTTGCGGGTGCCGGTACCCGTGATTAGAATTGAATACGGCCCAATAAGTTGAAAAAATATATTTATGAAAGAGGTTCTGTGTATAACGAAATATATATATTTCTCCGGCTGGGTCCACAGGTTATCCACAGGGTACCGATGGGATATGATGGAGTGACAGCAGATTGGCACCAAACGATCACAAGCTTTCAGGCCTACCGGGATGCAACGGGCTCGTCAAATATATATCCCCGCCCACTGGCTCAGTCAAATCAGTTTTCTCTAACGTCCTAGTGGATGCTGGGGACTCCGTAAGGACCATGGGGATAGACGGGCTCCGCAGGAGACATGGGCACTTTAAGAAAGAATTTCGGTTCTGGTGTGCACTGGCTCCTCCCTCTATGCCCCTCCTTCAGACCTCAGTTTGATACTGTGCCCAGACGAGCTGGGTGCTTTTCAGTGAGCTCTCCTGAGTTTGCTGAGAGAAAGTATTTTGTTAGGTTTTTTATTTTCAGGGAGCTCTGCTGGCAACAGACTCCCTGCATCGTGGGACTGAGGGGAGAGAAGCAGCCCTACTCTCTGAAGCTAGGTCTTGCTTCTTAGGCTACTGGACACCATTAGCTCCAGAGGGATCGTACGCGGGATCTCACCCTCGCCGTTCGATCCCAGAGCCGCGCCGCCGTCCCCCTCCCAGAGCCGGAAGACAGAAGCCGGGTGAGTATGAGAAGCAAAGAAGACTTCAGAGGCGGCAGAAGACTCCGTTCTTCACTGAGGTAACGCACAGCACTGCAGCTGTGCGCCATTGCTCCCACACACCTCACATACACCGGTCACTGTAAGGGTGCAGGGCGCAGGGGGGGGGGGCGCCCTGGGCAGCATTTGGGACCTCTTTTGGCACAGCTGGGCACTGTATATATGTATGAGCCCCCGCCAAAAATTGCATATTTAAGCGGGACAGAAGCCCGCCGCCGAGGGGGCGGAGCTTCTTCCTCAGCACTCACCAGCGCCATTTTTTCTCCACATCTCCGCTGAGAGGAAGCTCCCCAGGCTCTCCCCTGCAGATACACGGTAGAAGAGGGTAAAAAGAGAGGGGGGGCACATAATCAGGCGCAAAAATAAATATAAAACAGCAGCTACTGGGTTAACATTAAGTTACAGTGTTATTCCTGGGTTAATAGCGCTGGGGTGTGTGCTGGCATACTCTCTCTCTGTCTCTCCTAAGGGCCTTGTGGGGGAACTGTCTTCAAAAAGGGCATTCCCTGTGTGTGTGGTGTGTCGGTACGCTTGTGTCGACATGTCTGGTGAGAAGGCTATGTGGAAGCAGAGCGGGAGCAAGTGAATGTGGTGTCTCCGCCGACGGCGCCGACACCTGATTGGATGGATATGTGGAAGGTTTTAAATGATAATGTTAATACCTTGCATAAAAGGTTAGAAAAAGCTGAAGCCTCAGGACAGTCAGGGTCCCAACCCGTGCCTGGTCCTATGTCGCAGAGGCCGTCAGGGTCTCAGAAGCGCCCGCTATCCCAAATTGTTGACACAGATACTGACATGGATTCTGACTCCAGTATCGATTACGATGATGCAAAGTTACAGCCAAAATTAGCTAAATCCATCCGTTATATGATTATAGCAATTAAGGATGTGTTGCACATCACAGAGGAGATCCCAGTCCCTGACAAGAGGGTACATATGTATGGGGAAAAGAAACCGGAGGTAACCTTTCCCCCCTCACACAAGCTAAATGAGTTATGTGAAAAGGCTTGGGAATCTCCAGATAAAAAACTGCAGATTTCCAAAAGGATTCTTATGGTGTATCCTTTCCCGCCAACGGACAGGTTACGCTGGGAATCCTCCCCTAAGGTGGACAAAGCTTTAACACGCTTATCCAAGAAGGTAGCCTTGCCGTCACAGGATACGGCTTCCCTCAAAGATGCTGCGGATCGCAAACAGGAGGTTACCCTGAAGTCCATTTATACACATTCAGGTACCTTACTGAGGCCGGCGATCGCGTCGGCCTGGGTGTGTAGTGCTGTAGCAGCATGGACGGATACCGTGTCTGAGGAAATTGATACCTTAGACAAGGATACTATATTGTTGACCTTGGGGCATATTAAAGACGCTGTCCTATATATGAGAGATGATCAAAGAGACATTAGTCTACTGGGTTCTAGAATAATGCTATGTCAATTTCTGCCAGAAGTGTCCTGTGGACTCGGCAATGGACAGGTGATGCCGACTCAAAAAGGCATATGGAGGTTTTACCTTACAAGGGTGAGGAATTGTTTGGGGAGGGTCTCTCGGACCTGGTCTCCACAGCTACTGCTGGAAAGTAAAACATTTTGCCATATGTTTCCTCACAGCCTAAGAGAGCACCGTATTATCAAATGCAGTCCTTTCGATCACAGAAAAACAAGAAAGTCCGAGGTGCGTCCTTTCTTGCCAGAGGCATGAGCAGAGGAAAGAAGCTGCACAACACAGCTAGTTCCCAGGAACAGAAGTCCTCCCCGGCCTCTACAAAATCCACCGCATGACGCTGGGGCTCCGCAAGCGGAGCTAGGCCCGGTGGGGGCATGTCTTCGAAATTTCAGCCACAAGTGGGTTCACTCCCAGATGGATCCCTGGGCAATAGAGATTGTGTCTCAGGGATACAAGCTGGAATTCGAGGAGATGCCCCCTCACCGATACCTCAAATCGGCCCTGCCAGCTTCCCCCCACGACAGGGAAATAGTGTTAACTGCAATTCACAAATTGTATCTTCAACAGGTGGTGGTCAATGTTCCCCCTCCTTCAACAAGGAAGGGGTTATTATTCGACCATGTTTGTAGTCCCGAAACCGGACGGTTCGGTCATACCCATATTGAATTTAAAATCCCTGAAAAGGTTCAAGTTCAAGATGGAATCGCTGAGAGCGGTCATTGCAAGCCTGGAAGGGGGGGATTTTATGGTATCTCTGGACATAAAGGATGCATACCTTCATGTCCCCATTTATCCACCTCATCAGGCGTACCTCAGATTTGTGGTACAGGATTGTCATTACCAATTTCAGACGTTGCCGTTTGGTCTCTCCACGGCACCGAGAATATTTACCAAGGTAATGGCGGAAATGATGGTGCTCCTGCGGAAGCAAGGAGTCACAATTATCCCATACTTGGACGATCTCCTCATAAAAGCGAGATCAAGAGAGCAGTTGCTGATCAGCGTAGCACTTTCTCTGGAAGTGTTACGGCAACACGGCTGGATTCTAAATATTCCAAAGTCGCAGTTGGTTCCTACGACTCGTCTGCCTTTCCTGAGCATGATTCTGGACACAGACCAGAAAAAAGCAAATTATACTTACCGATAATTTCATTTCTCCGAGATACTTCATGGCAGCCCTTACTCTTGGGAATTGTATCCTATTCCTAAACTTAGACAGGGAATCTTCTTAACACTTTAGGACCACCCACCTTGGGTATATAGCCTTGCTTCTCCCCTTCCCCCATTAGTCTTTGAGTGTCTCCTATGACCAGGCTATATCCATACTCCACTAAGGGCGGGTATATTGTAGGCTGCCATGAAGTATCTCGGAGAAATGAAATTATCGGTAAGTATAATTTGCTTTTTTCTCCTACACTACTTCATGGCAGCCTTTACTCTTGGGATATACAACACTCAATATAGGGAGGGCAATAAAAAATACCACAGACATCTTGTCAATGCTGAAAATTATAATTTGTTTAATTCAATGCTGCATCAAAGATACGTTTTCCAAAGTGTGCATCAATAACATCTACCGCATAATGACTGGAGAATGTATGAATAGAAGACCATGTGGCTGCTGCACATATATCCTTCGCTGAGAGCCTTGCCTTCTTAGCCCAGGAAGCTGCCATGGCCCTGGTAGAGTGTGCCTTTAGCTGTTCCGGAACCTTCTGACCATTCTGTTTGTAAATAAACGCAAGGAGTTCTGTGATCCATCTGGAGATGGTCTATTTCATAGGTTTCTCACCCTTCCTTGCACCTGAATATAACACAAACAGGTGTTTCGTCTTACAGAACTCTTTCACTCTGTCCAGATACACTGAAATTGCTCTGATTAAATCCAAACTATGCATTCTCTTCTCCTCCTCATTCTGCGGATGTGGGTAGCATGATGGTAACACGATGTCCTGATTCAAATGGAAATCTGACACCACCTTGGGCAGAAAATCTGGATTAGTCCTTAACACAAGTCTACCTGGGAGGAAATTAAGGTAGGGCTCCTCCGACCACAGGGCCTGTAGCTCTCCAACTCTTCTGGCTGATGTAATGGCTACCAGGAACACTACTTTCCAAGTTAGAAATTTAACTGAGACGCCTGCAATGGCTCAAACGGAGACAACATTAATGAATTTAAAACTAAATTCAGATCTCACGGAGCGACAACCGACCTGAAGCGAGGTCTTATCCTTTTAATTGCCTGACAGAACTTCCTCACTAAGCTCTCATCAGACAATCTTCGCTCCAATAGGACACTCAGTGCTGCTATCTGGACCTTGATAGTAGATACCGCCAGCCCCTTCTCAAACCCATCAAACAAGAATTGAAGGACCTGCGATGTCTCTGCTTTCTGTGGGTTAGATCTTGAGCCGGACCAGGAAATGAAAGCTTTCCAGACTCTATAGTAGACCTTAGAGCAGAGGTTCTCAAACTCGGTCCTCGGGAGCCCACACAGTGCATGTTTTGCAGGTAACCCAGCAGGTGCACAGGTGTATTAATTACTCACTGACACATTTAAAAAGGTCCACAGGTGGAGCTAATTATTTCACTTGCGATTCTGTGAGGAGACCTGCAAAACATGCACTGTGTGGGCCCCCGAGGACCGAGTTTGAGAACCTCTGCCTTAGAGGATACCTTCTTTCTCGACTGAATCAGCAAATTAACAACCTGCTCAGGCAAACCCTTATCTCTCAATAATTGCCGTTCAATTTCCATGCCGTCAAATTAAGTTGTTGCAAATTCGGGTGCAGCAATGGACCCTGATGTAACAGGTCCGTTATCAGCGGCAACGTCCAAGGTTCCCTTGCTGCCATCCTCAGTACTGAAGGAAACCACGCTCTCTTCGGCCAATATGGAAGAACTATTATGACCTGCGTCCTCTCTTCTCTGATCTTCCTTGGGATACGTGCAATCATTGGAAACGGAGGAAAAACATATGCTAGTCTGAACCCCCATGGGAGAGAGAAGACATCCACCCGCTTGATCCTGGGCGATGATATCGGGAGAAGAACAGAGGAACCTTTGCATTGATGTGTGTGGCCATCAGATCCACCTGTGGCTGGCCGAACCTCTGTACAATCTGATTGAACACTGTGTCGTTCAATTCCCACTCTCTTGGTTGCACTTCTTGCCTGCTGAGGAAATCTGCCACAGAATTGTCTACTCCGGGAACATGTAGCGCTGATAGGGATTCGAGATGACCTTCCACCCAATGCAGTATGTTTGTTACCTCTTCCATTAACACATGACTTCTGGTGCCTCCTTGCCGATTGAGATAGTCTACCACTGCTACATTGTCTGAAAATATCCTGAGATGTTTCCCCTGTAACTGCTTCTGGAAATATTTCATCGCCTTCCACACAGCTCTCATTTCCCTGTGGTTTGAAGATAATCTTCTCTCTTGGTGGCTCCACCTTCCTTGGCAGTTCTGTTGCAACAGGTGCGCCCCCCAACCAACTGCACTTGCATCTGTTGTTAGAATGAGGAAGTGACGATCCGACAAAGTCGTCTTCCTGTCGACCAGTTCTGTTTCCATCCACCAGTCTAGGGAACGTTTTGCCCCTTGGCCTAACTTTATGCAATGATTCAGGGAATAACGTCTTCAACAATAACCTAGGATCTCCAGCTGGAGGTCCCTGATCCGCCATCTCGCCCACGGGACCACATCTATGGAGGAGGCCATCATACCTAAAAGACTCATCACCTGACGCAGAGTCACACTGTTGCATTCACTTAGCAAAGAAGCCAGACTCCGAATCCTTGAGCATGTTTCTTCTGAAAGACCTATTGTATAATTGGCAGTATCCACCTGTACTCCGAGAAACTGAATTTCTTGCCTTGGTTCTAGCTGACTTTTCTCCCAATTTATCAACCAGCCATGTCCCTGTAGGATCTGCAGCGTCACTTCTAATGCCATCTTTACTTCCTGCTTCGACTCTCCGCACACCAGTAGATCGTCTAGATATGCCCAAATTGCTATTCTTTGTCCTCTTATTACGGTTACCAGTGCCGACAGCACCTTGGTAAATATCCTTGGAGACGACTTCAGACCGAAAGGGAAGCATGTAAATTGAAAATGCTTGCCCATGACAAAAAACCTCAGGTATTTTCTGTGCCGTGTGTGTACCGGCACATGAAAGTAAGCATCCTTTAGGTCTATGGATGCTAAGAAATCCTCTTTCCTTACCCCTGACAGAATGGACTTCATCGTCTCCATACGAAATGTTATCGTCTTTACATAATTGTTGAGCTGTCTGAGATCTAGTATCATTCTGAAATCTCCCGACGCCTTTCTTATCAGAAATATTTTGGAATAAAATCCGCTCTTTCTTTCTGAAGGCGGGACAGGCTCTACTGCATTCGCCTGGATCAACTTTTCCAAACTGTCTTCCAGAGCCTTTAGTTCCAGACTCGCAGCTGGGCTTCTTGAACTTACAAATTTGTCCCTCTTTGGAACTTCGGAGAACTCTATCCGGTATCCTTGAGATATCACATCCAGTACCCAAGTGTCCTGAATTGAATACTGCCAGAGACTGGCAAACTTCTGGAGCCTGGCTCCCACCGGAAAGGATACCGGAACTCTGCGACAGTCATTGTCTTCGTCCACTTCTCCTATAAGCCTGGCAAAAGGACTGCCTATTCGTACCCGAGGAATACCTTCCCATATAAGCTCGCCCCGGCCTATAACTTCTTGCTTCTTTAAATTGTTGCTTAGAAGAAGGAAACGGAAATGTATTTCTTTTGTCCTGAGGCAACCTCGCTGACTTACCCCCTGACATCTTTTGTATAATAGCCTCAAGCTTATTTCCGAATAATAGGGAACCCTCATACGGTAATGACACCAACCGGTTCTTGAAATGCATATCTGCCGACCATGATCTAAGCCACAAAGCTCTTCTAGCCATAACACCTGCCGCCATGGATTTCGCTGCAAAATCTAACACATCCAAAGAAGCTTCGCACAGATACTCTATGCCCTTGAGCATGATACCCAGGCTTCTCTGCAAATATTGCCTTGAGATTTTCTCTTCAACATCTGTGGACAACACTGATCCCCAAACTCTCAATGCTCTGGAAACAGACGCAACAGCCACACCAGACCTTTAAGGATACTGCTGAGGACATATGTAATTTCTTCAGCGCACTCTCCATACGCTTATCCATGCCATCCTTCAGGACAGCTCCGTCCTCTAACAGAATCGTAGTTTTAGACACCATTTCTGCCACTGCCGCATCAATCTTAGGCACTGTGCACCAGCCCAGAAATTGTTCATCTTCTACCGGAAACATCCGATCCACTCGTTTAATACTCCCAAGTCTCTTATCGATGTTCTGCCACTCCCTAGACACTACATCCTTCAATGCTCTGTGAACCGGAAAACATCTGCTCCTAATGGATTTATCTCCAAACAAAACATCCTTATCTTCATCTCCTTTATCCTTCTGCCTATAGTTCATGGTCTTCAATATATTCTTTAAGAGACTGTCAACAAGATCCAAATTAAACTATCTTCCTCCTTCTCTTCTGACCCAGAACTAGAGGAAGCCTGATAAGCAGCATAACCGCACATAGAGGCTGACTCGTCCTAAGAGTCAATACTAGCCAGGGATCTAGATCTCTTATTCCCCTGCAAATCAGCCAGCTGTTCTTTCGTAACAAAAGACCTCTTCATCCAGTCCTTCAATTCCTGAATCTGACTGGACTGACTGGCCTGCTGAATGTCACTCTGTATACAGTCCTCACAGAACTTCACATTCTCAGTAGAAGAAAAAATCTTACCACATGCTGCACACTGTATCCATATGCCTCTTCTTGCATAGTCTCTTCTTAGGAGGAGACATACTAAAAAAAAAAATGAACAGCAGTAGCACTACATTAAAATCCTAGCTACCCAGGAAAATCAGACCTGAGAAAAGAACATGTCCTCTATGAGGACTTACCTCTTCCGGGCACTCATCGGCTTATGGGGAGAAGGCTCTCTATCCATCCTGCTGGTAAGCATAGATCCTGCCCAGCTCATAGCAGTCTCTCACTCCTAGTGTGCAGCGCCATTATTTAAACTCCAAAAACCATAGAGAGCGGTGCTGAGCAGACCGTCCCAGCCTACAGGACGGCCGCTCCAGCACTTCCGCCCGCCAACCGCCGCACGCTGTCTCTCACAGCGCTTCTGCCCGCCAGCCGCACTTCCCCTTCGCCCCGCTGCCCTTCCGGCCACCCGCACTTCCGGTCCCGCCGGAGATACAAGCGCCACGGCTAGCGGAGCAAAGCTGCACCCAGGGAGACGGCTCCAGACAGCGGCATGAGGGAGAGGGACCAGCAGCAAATACCCAGCGGGCGGACACCTTAAGCTGAATAGCGGGGACTTACAAAACCGCCCCAAGCACACTCTGCCTTCTCCAGGGAGCCACCCTCTTCCAGTACGGCTACACAGAGGCGTATTATTGGGAATAGAGGTAAATGTCTACTAGTAACAAACACATCATCCCCTGTCAAGCTAGGAGACAGGAAAAAGACTAATGGGGGAAGGGGGGGAGCAGGGCTATATACCCAAGGTGGGTGGTCCTAAAGTGTTACGAGGATTCCCTGTCTAAGTTTAGGAATAGGATACAATTCCCAAGAGTAAGGGCTGCCATGAAGTAGTGTAGGAGAAAAGGGTTTATCTCCCGATGGAGAAAGCTCAGGAACTCATGACACTGGTCAGGAACCTATTAAAACCAAAACAGGTGTCAGTGCATCACTGCACTCGTGTCCTGGGAAAGATGGTGGCATCATACGAGGCCATTCCCTTCGGCAGGTTCCATGCGAGGACTTTTCAATGGGACTTACTGGACAAGTGGTCCGGATCACATCTTCAGATGCATCGGTTAATCACCCTATCCCCCAGGGCCAGGGTGTCACTCCTGTGGTGGCTACAGAGCGCTCACCTTCTCGAGGGCCGCAGATTCGGCATTCAGGACTGGGTCCTGGTGACCACGGACGCAAGCCTCCGAGGGTGGGGTGTAGTCACACAGGGAAGAAATTTCCAAGGTCTGTGGTCAAGTCAAGAGACTTGCCTTCACATCAACATCCTGGAATTAAGGGCCATATACAACGCCCTACGTCAAGCGGAGACCCTGCTTCGCGACCAACCGGTTCTGATTCAGTCAGACAACATCACCGCAGTGGCTCATGTAAACCGCCAAGGCGGCACAAGGAGCAGAGTGGCGATGGTGGAAGCCACCAGAATTCTTCGCTGGGCGGAGAATCACGTAAGCGCACTGTCAGCAGTGTTCATTCCGGGAGTGGACAACTGGGAAGCAGACTTCCTCAGCAGACACGACCTCCACCCGGGAGAGTGGGGACTTCATCAGGAAGTCTTCGCACAGATTACAAGTTGGTGGGAACTGCCACAGGTGGACATGATGGCATCCCGCCTCACCCAAAAAATACAGAGGTATTGCGCCAGGTCAAGAGACCCTCAGGCGGTAGCTGTAGACGCCCTGGTGACACCGTGGGTGTTCCAGTTGGTCTATGTGTTTCCTCCTCTTCCTCTCCTACCCAAGGTGCTGAGGATAATAAGAAAAAGAGGAGTGAGAACAATACTCATTGTTCCAGATTGGCCATGAAGGACTTGGTATCCAGATCTGCAAGAAATGCTCACAGAGGACCCGTGGCCTCTTCCTCTAAGACAGGACTTGTTGCAACAGGGGCCCTGTCTGTTCCAAGACTTACCGCGGCTGCGTTTTACGGCATGGCGGTTGAACGCTGGATCCTAACAGAGAAAGGCATTCCGGATGAGGTCATTCCTACGCTGATAAAGGCTAGGAAGGACGTGACAGCTCAACATTATCACCATATATGGCGAAAATATGTTGCTTGGTGTGAGGCCAGGAATGCTCCTACGGAGGAATTCCAGCTGGGCCGTTTTCTTCACTTCCTACAGTCCGGAGTGAATTTGGGCCTAAAATTGGGTTCCATTAAGGTCCAGATTTCGGCCCTATCCATTTTCTTTCAAAAAGAGTTGGCTTCTCTTCCTGAAGTTCAGACGTTTGTAAAGGGAGTGCTGCATATTCAGCCCCCTTTTGTGCCTCCAGTGGCACCTTGGGATCTTAACGTGGTGTTGAGTTTCCTGAAATCCCACTGGTTTGAACCACTCAAAACGGTGGAGTTGAAATATCTCACGTGGAAGGTGGTCATGCTATTAGCCTTGGCTTCGGCTAGGCGTGTGTCAGAGTTGGCGGCTTTGTCACATAAAAGCCCCTATCTGGTTTTCCATGCGGATAGAGCCGAATTGCGGACCCGTCCACAATTTCTGCCAAAAGTGGTTTCATCCTTTCATATAAACCAACCTATTGTGGTGCCTATGGCTACTACTGACTTGGAGGATTCCGAGTTACTTGATGTGGTCAGGGCTTTGAAGGTTTATGTAGCCAGAATGGCTAGGGTCAGGAAAACAGAGTCTTTGTTTATCCTGTATGCTTCCAACAAGCTTGGTGCTCCTGCTTCAAAGCAGACTATTGCTCGCTGGATCTGTAACACGATTCAGCAGGCTCATTCTGCGGCTGGATTGCCGCTGCCAAAATCAGTTTAGGCCCATTCCACTAGCAAGGTGGGCTCTTTTTGGGCGGCTGCCCGAGGGGTCTCTGCATTACAGCTTTGCCGAGCGGCTACTTGGTCAGGTTCAAACACTTTTGCAAAGTTCTGCAAGTGTGATACCCTGGCTGAGGAGGACCTTGTGTTTGCTCAATCGGTGCTGCAGAGTCATCCGCACTCTCCCGCCCGTTTGGGAGCTTTGGTATAATCCCCATGGTCCTTACCGAGTCCCCAGCATCCACTAGGACGTTAGAGAAAATAAGATTTTACTTACCGGTAAATCTATTTCTCGTAGTCTGTAGTGGATGCTGGGCGCCCGTCCCAAGTGCGGACTTCTTCTGCAATACTTGTATATAGTTATTACTTCAATAAGGGTTAAGTTATGGTTGCATCAGGGTTGGACCTGATGCTCTGTTATTTGTCATACTGTTAACTGGTTGTTATCACATGTTATACGGTGTGATTGGTGTTGCTGGTATGAATCTTGCTCTGGATTACCAAAATCCTTTCCTTTTACGGTCAGCTCTTCTGGGCACAGTTTCTCTAACTGAGGTCTGGAGGAGGGGCATAGAGGGAGGAGCCAGTGCACACCAGAACCTAAATTCTTTCTTAAAGTGCCCATGTCTCCTGCGGAACCCGTCTATCCCCATGGTCCTTACGGAGTCCCCAGCATTCACTACGGACTACGAGAAATAGATTTACCGGTAAGTAAAATCTTATTTTTTGTTTGGTGCGGCAGGAAGTCGGACCATGGTCACAGGGCTGCTGTGTTTGGCAGCCCTAAGCTTTTTTATTTTATTTTTATAGTCTTACTACATGTTTTTTGAGTGATTTTTCCTAACTGCGTCTTACATGCATATTGGAAAGAGTCTCTCCAGCAACTCTCCGCCGCGTCGCAACAACGCTTACCCACGGTATAAGTGCTGTCTCGATGGGCGTCTGTGTCGGATATACTAGCAGGTCCAGCAGACATTACCAGGCTGTGGCCGGAGCACGGGGAGAAGGTAAGGCATCGGTTCTGCTTAGAAGGGGAATACGGACACAGCCGCACTGTTTGGGGGGAGACTACCAAACAGTAGCTGGCGCGCCACCACCACGGGTGCTCCAGGCTAGCCCTTAGGGATCATAAGCACCAGGATTAGTATGAGGCTGCGATCCCTAGGGTTGATGTCAGCGGTGGGGAGTCAGACGCTCTCCTGGTCGCCCCTCCCCCCAGTTCATGACCAGTTACCGTGCGTCTCCCACCATGAACTGATTGCCTCACTTCCGTCTCACTCAGACGGTACCACGAGGGGACTCGGTCGCAGCATAGGCCGCTGCGTCTGTATACTATATATATATATATATATATATATATATATATATATATATAAAACCCACAGTCGGAGGCACTCACGGCTCCCTCAGCGGGGAATAAAATGAGACCAAGTCACGTAGGAAGTCAACGTTTCAATGTTATAAATAAAACATTTTCATCAGGACATATGTCCTGATGAAAATGTTTTATTTATAACATTGAAACGTTGACTTCCTACGTGACTTGGTCTCGTTTTATTCCCCGCTGAGGGAGCCGTGAGTGCCGCCGACTGTGGGTTATGTTTGGAGACAACCCTGCTGGGGATGCCATACGGAGGGCACCGGCCTAATTCACTTGTACTATTTAGTATGGAGTGCTGCTGATTATTACAGAGATTATATATATATATATATATATATATATATATATATATATATATATATATATATGTGTGTGTTTAAGGTTTAAAATTATTTTATATCAGCCAATGGTTAAAGTAATTCACATGTACGGATGGTTAAGTAATTAACTATCAAAATGTAACCTGGCTGTATTTAATTGGTATACAAGTATTATTGTCTAGTCAAATATGACAATGATAATGGTAGCAGAAAATATTCAGCTCACTACATGCAGTCTATAGATATCAATGTGGATATATAAAAAGGTGAGTAGGTTGTTATCACATAGGGGTATATGCAATTAGCGTCGAATCGCGGCAAATTATCGCCGTTTTTTAATTCGACACAATTCGACAGGTGAATTCCGGCAGGTGGCTTCCGGAATTCACCATATTCAATGAAAAACGGATTCGACAGTCCCGCGGGCGAAAAACGGCCGATTTGCCGGATTTTGCCGCGATTTAAAAAAACGGGGGAAAACGGGGAAAACCCGGAAAAAATGGAGTGGGGTCCCCCCTCCAAAACATAACCAGCCTCGGGCTCTTCGAGCTGGTCCTGGTTCTAAAAATGCGGGGGGAAAATTGACAGGGGATCCCCCGTATTTTTAAAACCAGCACCGGGCTCTGCGCCTGGTGCTGGTGCAAAAAATACGGGGGACAAAAAGAGTAGGGGTCCCCCGTATTTTTTACACCAGCATCGGGCTCCACTAGCTGGACAGATAATGCCACAGCCGGGGGTCACTTTTATACAGTGCCTTGGGGCCGTGGCATTAAGTATCCAACTAGTCACCCCTGGCCGGGGTACCCTGGGGGAGTGGGGACCCCTTCAATCAAGGGCCCCCCCCAGCCACCCAAGGGCCAGGGGTGAAGCACGAGGCTGTCCCCCCCATCCAAGGGCTGCGGATGGGAGGCTGATAGCCTTGAGTAAAATGACAGAATATTGTTTTTTCCAATAGTACTACAAGTCCCAGCAAGCCTCCCCCGCAAGCTGGTACTTGGAGAACCACAAGTACCAGCATGCGGGAGAAAAACGGGCCCGCTGGTACCTGTAGTACTACTGGAAAAAAAATACCCAAATAAAAACAGGAGACACACACCGTGACAAGTACAACTTTATTACACACTGCCGACACACATACATACTTACCTATGTTGACACGCCGACTGCCACAGTCTCCGACGATCCGAGGTACCTGTGAAAAAAATTAGACTCACCTCAATCCAGTGTCCGGGAGATAATCCACGTACTTGTTAAAAAAAGAAAACGAACACCCGTACCATGCCGGACTGAAAGGGGTCCCATGTTTACACATCAGACCCCTTTCCCCGAATGCCGGGACACCACGTGACTCCTGTCACTGAGGTCCCTTCATCCAATCAGGAAGCGCTACTTCCGTGGCGCTCACCTGATTGGCTGTGCGCGTGTGACCTCAGACAGCGCATCGCAAAGCCTCTCCATTACTTTCAATGGTGGGAACTTTGCGGGTAGCGGCGGGGTTAACCCGCGGTCAGCCGCTGACCGCGGGTGACCTCACCGCTGACGCAAAGTTCCCACCATTGAATATAATGGAGAGGCTTTGCGATGCGCTGTCTGAGGTCAGACGCACACAGAGCCAATCAGCAGAGTGCAAGGACGTTGCACTCGCTGATTGGCTGAAGAGACACTTCTGTGACAGCTGTCACGGGGGTGTCTGCATTCGTGGAAAGGGGTCTCATGTGTCAACATGGGACCCCTTTCAGTCCGGCATGGTACGGGTGTTCGTTTATTTGTTTTGCCAAGTACGAGGATTTATATCTGGACACTGGATTGAGGTGAGTATAATTATCTTTTATTTTCAGGTACCCGTGGATTCTACTTGGAGAAGAGGACCGACTGCTTCGTGTCAACATAGGTAAGTATGTGTGTGTCGGCAGTGTGTAATAAAGTTGTACTTGTCACGGTGTGTGTCTCCTGTTTTTATTTGGGTATTTTTTTTCCAGTAGTACTACAGGTACCAGCGGGCCCGTTTTTCTCCCGCATGCTGGTACTTGTGGTTCTCCAAGTACCAGCTTGCGGGGGAGGCTTGCTGGGACTTGTAGTACTACTGGAAAAAACAATATTCTTTCAATTTTGACAAGGCTATCAGCCCCCCATCCGCAGCCCTTGGATGGGGGGGACAGCCTCGGGCTTCACCCCTGGCCCTTGGGTGGCTGGGGGGGGACCCCTTAATTGAAGGGGTCCCCACTCCCCCAGGGTACCCCAGCCAGTGGTGACTAGTTGGATATTTAATGCCACGGCCGCAAGGCACTGTATAAAAGTGACCCCCGGCTGTGGCATTATCTGTCCAGCTAGTGGAGCCCGATGCTGGTGTATAAAATACGGGGGACCCCTACTCTTTTTGTCCCCCGTATTTTTTGCACCAGGCGCAGAGCCCGGTGCTGGTTTTAAAAATACGGGGGATCCCCTGTCAATTTTCCCCCCCGCATTTTTAGAACCAGGACCAGCTCGAAGAGCCCGAGGCTGGTTATGCTTTGGAGGGGGGACCCCACGCCATTTTTTTTCTGAATTTTACCATTCCTTCTAAAAAAATAAATATATATATATTATTTTAGAAAATATATAAATAATACTTGTGCCTCCAAAAAAGACAAACCAAGTACCTAATCCCTTCTAATATAAATAGATATGCTATTATCAATAAAAAAAACACAAAAAAAAACATGTTTTAAATTTTTTTTATTAGTTTCACCCACCAAAGTGTGGCGGATTGAAAGTGTCAAATTTACTGTCTAAAAGCACTGTTGTCGAATTTCCAAACTTCAATTGAATACACTTTGGTCGAATTGCAGCACTTGTATCATTGCAGAAAAGTCGAATTTGACAAAAGTCGAATTTCAAAAAGTCGAATTTTGAAAGTCCGTTTTTTGGACGGAAAGCCCTGAATTGCATTGACGATTTTTTTTTTTGTGCGAAAAATTCCCGAAATTCGACAATTTCGGGAATTCGACCGCAATTGCATATACCCCATAATGTCTAGCACCAGTATAATTCATACTTACCGACATTTTCTTTCTCCTCTCCGGGAGAAGCCCGGAGAGGAGACGCTGCAGTGACTTCGGGGGGCGGGGCCGGACTGTGACATCACTAAGCCCCGCCCCCGCACCGGGAAATGCCGCGATTCGCGGGTCCGTGGGAAGGGGGCGGGGCTAAAATGAAGCGATTTGCGTCATTTTAACCCCTTCTCCACCCGACGGACCCGCGAATCGGGAGGTTATCTCTCCATCCTGCTCGCATCACTAGGGTGCGAGCAGGATGCGGGAGACCTGCCCACTCTTCCGGGGGTGCGGGGGGCTACCCCAAAAAACTGGAGCCTCCCGCAGCTTCCGGGAGAGTAGATAAGTATGGTATAATTACACACTCAATGTTCATAGTTTATTGAAAGATATATAGTGGAAGAAACAGAAGACGGAGTCTCTATCCTAAACTGTAAAACAGCCTGTAAACAAGTTAAATTAGTTCTCAGGGTAAACCAGTCATGAATATCTGCTTGTAATTACTTTTGTGAAATTTGAGGCAGAAATGAAAACAAAGGGGTATATTTACTAAGATTCGTAATTTCCGAAAATAGGTCAAAGTTCAATCACGAATGACATCGACAGTGTAAAACTGCAACTTTTTGAATTGATTACGATGGATTTACTAAGCTGTCGTATTCGTATTTTTCTTGGCTTCCGATGTCGATGTCATTCGTTTTTTTTTACCTATTTTTACGGCAGTGATTAGCAAAACACTGCCGTTTTTTTTTACAATCAATCTCGGCCGGATCTGTGTGATCCGTGCTGGGGTTCTTATTTTTTTTTTTTTTAATTAAACAATGTAAAATCCCAAAAAAAAATGCGTGGGGTCCCCCCTCCTAAGCATAACCAGCCTCGGGCTCAATGAGCCGATCCTGGTTGCAGAAATATGGGGAAAAAATTGACAGGGGTTCCCCCATATTTAAGCAACCAGCATCGGGCTCTGCGCCTGGTCCTGGTTCCAAAAATACGGGGGACAAAAAGAGTAGGGGTCCCCCGTATTTTTAAAACCAGCACCGGGCTCCACTAGCTGGACAGATAATGCCACAGCCGGGGGTCACTTTTATACAGTGCCCTGCGGCCGTGGCATCAAAAATCCAACTAGTCACCCCTGGCCGGGGTACCCTGGGGGAGTGGGGACCCCTTCAATCAAGGGGTCCCCCCCCCCAGCCACCCAAGGGCCAGGGGTGAAGCCCGAGGCTGTCCCCCCCCATCCAATGGGCTGCGGATGGGGAGGCTGATAGCCATTTGTGATAATGAAAAGATATTGTTTTTAGTAGCAGTACTACAAGTCCCAGCAAGCCTCCCCCGCATGCTGGTACTTGGAGAACCACAAGTACCAGCATGCGGCGGAAAAACGGGCCCGCTGGTACCTGTAGTACTACCACTAAAAAAATACCCAAAAAAACACAAGACACACACACCGTGAAAGTATAATTTTATTACATACATACACACATACATACATACTTACCTTATGTTCTCACGCAGGTCGGTCCTCTTCTCCAGTAGAATCCAAGGGCTACCTGTTGAAGAAATTCTACTCACCAGATCCATGGGTCCAGGCTCCTCGGCAAATCCAGGGTTAATCCACGTACTTGAATAAATAAAAAAAAACGGTGTCCCGACCACGAACTGAAAGGGGACCCATGTTTGCACATGGGTCACCTTCCCACGAATGCCAGAAACCCACTTTGACTTCTGTCTAAGTGGGTTTCTTCAGCCAATCAGGGAGTGCCACGTTGTAGCACTCTCCTGATCAGCTGTGTGCTCCTGTCCTCACTGACAGGCAGCACACGGCAGTGTTACAATGTAGCGCCTATGCGCTCCATTGTAACCAATGGTGGGAACTTTCTGCTCAGCGGTGACGTCACTTTAGGTCAACCGCAGGGCAGAAAGTTCCCATCATTGGTTACAATGTAGCGCATAGGCGCTACATTGTAACACTGCCGTGTGCTGCCTGTCAGTGAGGACAGCAGCACACAGCTGATCAGGAGAGTGCTACAACGTGGCACTCCCTGATTGGCTGAAGAAACCCACTTAGACAGAAGTCAAAGTGGGTTTCTGGCATTCGTGGGAAGGTGACCCATGTGCAAACATGGGTCCCCTTTCAGTTCGTGGTCGGGACACCGTTTTTTTTTATTTATTCAAGTACGTGGATTACCCCTGGATTTGCCGAGGAGCCTGGACCCCTGGATCTGGTGAGTAGAATTTCTTCAACAGGTAGCCCTTGGATTCTACTGGAGAAGAGGACCGACCTGCGTGAGAACATAAGGTAAGTATGTATGTATGTGTGTATGTATGTAATAAAATTATACTTTCACGGTGTGTGTGTCTTGTGTTTTTTTTGGGTATTTTTTTAGTGGTAGTACTACAGGTACCAGCGGGCCCGTTTTTCCGCCGCATGCTGGTACTTGTGGTTCTCCAAGTACCAGCATGCGGGGGAGGCTTGCTGGGACTTGTAGTACTGCTACTAAAAACAATATCTTTTATTTTACAACAAAGGCTATCAGCCCTCCCATCCGCAGCCCATTGGATGGGGGGGGACAGCCTCGGGCTTCACCCCTGGCCCTTGGGTGGCTGGGGGGGGGGGGACCCCTTGATTGAAGGGGTTCCCACTCCCCCAGGGTACCCCGGCCAGGGGTGACTAGTTGGATTTTTGATGCCACGGCCGCAGGGCGCTGTATAAAAGTGACCCCCGGCTGTGGCATTATCTGTCCAGCTAGTGGAGCCCGGTGCTGGTTTTAAAAATACGGGGGACCCCTACTCTTTTTGTCCCCCGTATTTTTGGGACCAGGACCAGGCGCAGAGCCCGATGCTGGTTGCTTAAATATGGGGGAACCCCTGTCATTTTTCCCCCCATATTTCTGCAACCAGGATCGGCTCAAAGAGCCCGAGGCTGGTTATGCTTAGGAGGGGGGACCCCACGCAATTTTTTTGGCAAAAATAAGCACTTTCCCACCCCTTCCCACTGATATACATGCACGGATCTCATGGATCCCTGCATGCATCTCAAATCACGGAAAAAAAAAGCAGGTCTGTTTTTTTTTAGGACTTTTTTACGAGTTGTAATTTTTCACGGCAGTGTTTTGTGTTTTTTTGCTTTGCACTTCTTAGTAAATGACCGAGATTCATATCTAAACAGGCGTGATTTGACCGATGGTGTATTCATTCGTAATTTTTTACCTGAACTAGCAAAAAATTACGAATGCCCTCATCACTGCCGTGATTAGTGTTTAGTAAATGACCGAGATTAACCGAGATGACACTTTGAAGAAAAAACGGCATCTCGGTCAAAATCGGGAGCTTAGTAAATATACCCCAAAGATCTTATTTGTCCAACCCCTTGGTTCTGCTTCTCAACTGTGTGTCCTGTTTCAGACAGTGAACAGTGAAGTGAGGTCCCATTAGTGAGGATCTGCTATCGTGTTGTTGGTATCCCAGTGCAGGGAGTACAGGGCTCTTCACGTAGTGAGAGTCCCTGAAGTGGGGTGCAGAGAGTGCTAAACAAACAAATACTTATTAATCAATACAGAACAGGATATAACAGTGCTAAAATAAATGCAGATTCCTCAGAGATACTGTATCCAGCAATATGAAATATAGAGTATAAATAAGAATTTACTCACCGGTAATTCTATTTCTCGTAGTCCGTAGTGGATGCTGGGACTCCGTAAGGACCATGGGGAATAGCGGCTCCGCAGGAGACTGGGCACAACTATAAAGAAAGCTTTAGACTACTGGTGTGCACTGGCTCCTCCCACAATGACCCTCCTCCAGACTTCAGTTAGGATACTGTGCCCGGAAGAGCTGACACAATAAGGAAGGATTTTGAATCCCGGGTAAGACTCATACCAGCCACACCAATCACACCGTATAACTCGTGATACAATACCCAGTTAACAGTATGAAAACAACTGAGCCTCTCAACAGATGGCTCAACAATAACCCTTTAGTTAAGCAATAACTATATACAAGTATTGCAGACAATCCGCACTTGGGATGGGCGCCCAGCATCCACTAAGGACTACGAGAAATAGAATTACCGGTGAGTAAATTCTTATTTTCTCTGACATCCTAAGTGGATGCTGGGACTCCGTAAGGACCATGGGGATTATACCAAAACTCCCAAACGGGCGGGAGAGTGCGGATGACTCTGCAGCACCGAATGGGCAAACTCTAGGTCCTCCTCAGCCAGGGTGTCAAACTTGTAGAATTTAGCAAACGTGTTTGACCCCGACCAAGTAGCTGCTCGGCAAAGTTGAAGAGCCGAGACCCCTCGGGCAGCCGCCCAAGAAGAGCCCACCTTCCTCGTGGAATGGGCTTTCACTGATTTAGGATGCGGCAGTCCAGCCGCAGAATGTGCAAGCTGAATCGTACTACAGATCCAGCGAGCAATAGTCTGCTTTGAAGCAGGTGCACCCAACTTGTTGGGCGCATACAGGATAAAGAGCGAGTCAGTCTTCCTGACCCCAGCTGTCCTGGAAACATAGATTTTCAGGGCCCTGACTACGTCCAACAACTTGGAAGCCTCCAAGTCTTTTGTATCCGCAGGCACCACGATAGGTTGGTTCAGATGAAAAGCTGATACCACTTTGGGGAGAAACTGGGGACGAGTCCTCAATTCTGCCCTATCCATATGGAAAATCAGATAAGGGCTTTTACATGACAAAGCCGCCAATTCTGATACACGCTTGGCCGAAGCTAAGGCCAACAACATGACCACTTTCCACGTGAGATATTTCAAATCCACGGTTTTCAGTGGCTCAAACCAATGTGACTTTAGGAAATCCAACACCACGTTGAGATCTCAAGGTGCCACTGGAGGCACAAAAGGGGGCTAAATATGCAGCACTCCCTTAACAAAAGTCTGAACTTCAGGTAGTGAAGCCAGTTCTCTCTGGAAGAAAATCGATAGAGCCGAAATCTGGACCTTAATGGAACCCAATTTAAGGCCCATAGTCACCCCTGACTGTAGGAAGTGCAGGAAACGGCCCAGCTGAAATTCCTCCGTTGGGGCCTTCCTGGCCTCACACCACGCAACATATTTTCGCCATATGTGGTGATAATGGTTTGCGGTTACTTCTTTCCTAGCTTTAATCAGCGTAGGAATGACTTCCTCCGGAATGCCCTTTTCCTTCAGGATCCGGTGTTCAACCGCCATGCCGTCAAACGCAGCCGCGGTAAGTCTTGGAACAGACAGGGCCCCTGCTGCAGCAGGTCTTGTCTGAGCGGTAGAGGCCATGGGTCCTCTGAGATCATTTCTTGAAGTTCGGGGTACCAAGCTCTTCTTGGCCAATCCGGAACAATGAGTATAGTTCTTACTCCTCTTCTCCTTATTATCCTCAGTACCTTTGGTATGAGAGGAAGAGGAGGGAACACATAAACCGACCGGTACACCCACGGTGTCTCTAGAGCGTCCACAGCTATCGCCTGCGGGTCTCTTGACCTGGCGCAATACTTTTCTAGCTTTTTGTTTAGGCGGGACGCCATCATGTCCACCTGTGGCCTTTCCCAACGGTTTACAATCATTTGAAAGACTTCTGGATGAAGTCCCCACTCTCCCGGGTGGAGGTCGTGCCTGCTGAGGAAGTCTGCTTCCCAGTTGTCCACTCCCGGAATGAACACTGCTGACAGTGCTAACACGTGATTTTCCGCCCATCGGAGAATCCTTGTGGCTTCTGCCATCGCCGTCCTGCTTCTCGTGCCGTCCTGTCGGTTTACATGGGCGACCGCCGTGATGTTGTCTGACTGGATCAGTACCGGCTGGTTTTGAAGCAGGGGTTTTGCCTGACTTAGGGCATTGTAAATGGCCCTTAGTTCCAGAATATTTATGTGCAGGGAAGTCTCCTGACTTGACCATAGTCCTTGGAAGTTTCTTCCCTGTGTGACTGCCCCCCAGCCTCGAAGGCTGGCATCCGTGGTCACCAGGACCCAGTCCTGTATGCCGAATCTGCGGCCCTCTTGAAGATGAGCACTCTGCAGCCACCACAGCAGAGACACCCTTGTCCTTGGAGACAGGGTTATCAGCCGATGCATCTGAAGATGCGATCCGGACCACTTGTCCAACAGGTCCCACTGAAAGGTTCTTGCATGAAACCTGCCGAATGGAATCGCTTCGTAGGAAGCTACCATCTTTCCCAGGATCCGCGTGTAGTGATGCACCGACACCTGTTTTGGTTTTAGGAGGCCTCTGACTAGAGATGACAGCTCCTTGGCCTTCCCCTCCGGGAGAAACACTTTTTTCTGTTCTGTGTCCAGAACCATCCCCAGGAACAGTAGACGTGTCATAGGGACCAGCTATGACTTTGGAATGTTTAGAATCCAGCCGTGCTGTTGTAGCACCTCCCGAGATAGTGCTACCCCGACCAACAACTGCTCTCTGGACCTCGCCTTTATCAGGAGATCGTCCAAGTACGGGATAATTAAAACTCCCTTCTTTCGAAGGAGTATCATCATTTCGGCCATTACCTTGGTAAAGACCCTCGGAGCCGTGGATAGACCGAACGGCAACGTCTGGAATTGGTAATGACAATCCTGTACCACAAATCTGAGGTACTCCTGGTGAGGATGGTAAATGGGGACATGCAGGTAAGCATCCTTGATGTCCAGTGATACCATGTAATCCCCCTCGTCCAGGCTTGCAATAACCGCCCTGAGCGATTCCATCTTGAACTTGAATTTTTTTATATATGTGTTCAAGGATTTCAAATTTAAAATGGGTCTCACCGAACCGTCCGGTTTCGGTACCACAAACATTGTGGAATAGTAACCCCGTCCTTGTTGAAGTAGGGGTACCTTTACTATCACCTGTTGTGAATACAGCTTGTGAATTGCCTGTAACACTGCCTCCCTGCCTGAGGGAGTGGTTGGCAAGGCAGATTTGAGGAAACGGCGGGGGGGAGACGTCTCGAATTCCAGCTTGTACCCCTGAGATACTATCTGAAAAATCCAGGGATCCACCCGTGAGCGAGCCCACTGATTGCTGAAATATTTCAGACGGGCCCCCACCGTACCTGGCTCCGCCTGTGGAGCCCCAGCGTCATGCTGTGGACTTAGAGGAAGCGGGGGAGGACTTTTGCTCCTGGGAACTGGCTGTATGCTGCAGCTTTTTTCCCCTACCTCTGCCTCTGGGCAGAAAGGACGCGCCTTTAACCCGCTTGCCCCTATTGGGCCGAAAGGACTGTACCTGATAATACGGTGCTTTCTTTGGCTGTGAGGGAACATGGGGTAAAAATGTAGACTTCCCAGCTGTTGCTGTGGAAACGAGGTCCGAGAGACCATCCCCGAACAACTCCTCACCCTTATAAGGCAGAACTTCCATGTGCCTTTTGCAATCTGCATCTCCTGTCCACTGCCGAGTCCATAACCCTCTCCTGGCAGAAATGGACATTGCACTAATTTTGGATGCCAGTCGGCAAATATCCCTCGGTGCATCCCTCATGTATAAAAGTGCGTCTTTTATATGCTCTATGGTTAGCAATATAGTGTCCCTGTCTAGGGTATCAATATTTTCTGACAGGGAATCTGACCATGCAGCTGCAGCACTGCACATCCATGCTGAAGCAATAGCTGGTCTCAGTATAACACCTGTGTGTGTATATATAGATTTCAGGATAGCCTCCTGCTTTCTATCAGCAGATTCCTTCAGGGCGGCCGTATCCGGAGACGGTAGTGCCACCTTCTTTGACAAGCGTGTGAGCGCTTTATCCACCCTAGGGGATGTTTCCCAGCGTGACCTATCCTCTGGCGGGAAAGGGTACGCCATTAGTAACCTCTTAGAAATTACCAGCTTCTTATCAGGGGAAGCCCACGCTTCTTCACACACTTCATTTAACTCCTCAGATGGAGGAAAAGCTACTGGTAGTTTTTTCTCTCCAAACATAATACCCTTTTTTGTGGTACCGGGGGTAACATCAGAAATGTGCAACACATTTTTCGTTGCCTCAGTCATGTAACGTGTGGCCCTACTGGAAGTTACATTAGTCTCATCGTCGTCGACACTGGAGTCAGTATCCGTGTCGACATCTGTGTCTGCCATCTGAGGTAGCGGGCGTTTTAGAGCCCCTGATGGCTTTTGAGACGCCTGGGCAGGCACAGGCTGAGAAGCCGGCTGTCCCACATTTGGTATGTCGTCAAACCTTTTATGCAAGGAGTCGACACTGTCGCGTAATTCCTTCCACAGCACCATCCACTCAGGTGTCGACCCCGCAGGGGGTGACATCACATTTACAGGCATCTGCTCCGCCTCCACATAAGCCTCCTCATCAAACATGTCGACACAGCCGTACCGACACACCGCAAACACACAGGGAATGCTCTGACAGAGGACAGGACCCCACAAAGCCCTTTGGGGAGACAGAGAGAGAGTATGCCAGCACACACCAGAGCGCTATATAACACAGGGATCCCACTATAAATGAGTGTTTTCCCTTATAGCTGCTTTATATATATATATATATATATATATATATCCTGCGCCTAAATTTAGTGCCCCCCCCTCTGTTTTTTACCCTTCTGTAGCTTGCAGACTGCAGGGGAGAGCCAGGGAGCTTCCTTCCAGCAGAGCTGTGAGGGAAAAATGGCGCCAGTGTGCTGAGGGAGATGGCCCGGCCCCTTTTCCGGTGGACTTCTCCCGCTTTTTCTGGAATACTGGCAGGGGTATTTTTACATCTATATAGCCTCTAGGACTATATATGATGTAGATTTGCCAGCCAAGGTGTCTTATATTGCCCTCAGGGCGCCCCTCCCCCCCCCCCCCCAGCGCCCTGCACCCATCAGTGACCGGAGTGTGAGGTGTACATGAGGAGCAATGGCGCACCGCTGCAGTGCTGTGCGCTACCTTGGTGAAGACCGAAGTCTTCTGCCACCGATTTTCCGGACCTCTTCATGCTTCTGGCTCTGTAAGGGGGATGGCGGCGCGGCTCCGGGAACGAACACCAAGGTCGGGTCCTGCGGTCGATCCCTCTGGAGCTAATGGTGTCCAGTAGCCTAAGAAGCCCAAACTACCACCTGTTAGGTAGGTTCGCTTCTTCTTCCCTTAGTCCCTCGCTGCAGTGAGTCTGTTGCCAGCAGATCTCACTGTAAAATAAAAAACCTAAATGTACTTT
The DNA here is from genome assembly GCF_028390025.1 of Pseudophryne corroboree. Lineage (NCBI taxonomy): Eukaryota > Metazoa > Chordata > Amphibia > Anura > Myobatrachidae > Pseudophryne > Pseudophryne corroboree. The sequence goes on along the minus strand of NC_086446.1, from coordinate 149,920,768 downwards.
CTTTCTAGGAGCTCAGGAGAGCCCCTAGTGTGCATCCAGCTCAGCCGGGCACAAGATTCTAACTGAAGTCTGGAGGAGGGTCATAGTGGGAGGAGCCAGTGCACACCAGTAGTCTAAAGCTTTCTTTATAGTTGTGCCCAGTCTCCTGCGGAGCCGCTATTCCCCATGGTCCTTACGGAGTCCTGGCATCCACTTAGGACGTCAGAGAAATACTCAAACAAAGGTGGGTGCTTGGGGGAGTTGGTCCTGTGCACAGTGGCCTACAATACTCAAGAACAAATAATCCGCAAGGCTGTAACCAGTTTCTGGGGACTATTGTGTGTACAAGAATGCAATTTAAAGAATCTAATATTCTGGCATGAGGTCCACAGGGCACAATAATGTCTGTTCAGGCAGTTTTTGTGGGTACACACAGTAGTACTTAAGTGTGAGTACTCCTCAAAATGCTGTACTGTTGCTGAGGACCACTCAGTATGTTGAGTTTAAGGGGTCTATTCATGAAGCAGTGAAAAGTGTGGAGAAGTGAGCCAGTGGAGAAGTTGCCCATGGCAACCAATCAGCATTGAAGTAACAGTTATAATTTGCATACAATACAGTTGTACGGAGCAGCTGATTGGTTGCCATGGGCAACTTCTCCACAGGCTCACTTCTTCACTCTTTTCACTGCTTCATGAACAGACCCCATAGTATGAGAATATAATAATCTACCCCAACTATGTAGTTAGTATAGTCTGCCTATCTGCCCTTCACAAAGACACAAATGCTTGAAAATCTGCACAAAACAAGATACAGCAATATTAAATAATGGCAGGTTACTCTGAGGTCTTGTACCCAGCAATGTTATATAAAAAGTACAATATTATCAGAGACCTGAAATCCTCCGGTATGTATGAGATCATAGAAGGTAGGTGGTCATTGGACGCGCATTTCGCCCATTAGGCTTGTTCACCAAATTTGAATTAAAAGAAGTGCCCCAGCAAAAATATCCTTCTTTCCTCCTTATATGTCTGTACAGCCTGTAAAATGGCAGTTAGGAGCTGATTGGCTGACACTTTGGCATCTATTTGATAAGACTTGGATGGAGATAAAGTACCATCCAATCAGCTCCTGTCATTTTTCAAACACAGTCTGTAACATGGCAGGTAGGAGCTGAATGGCTGGCACTTTATCTCCATCCAAGGCTTAGTAAATAGACCCCTTCATCTCTTATCACTCTGCAAGCCTTAGTACATTTTTCTCACTAAGAGGGCTTTTCATGAAGCAGTGAAAAAGAGTAGCGAAAAGGACCAGTGGAGAAGTTGCCCATGGCAACCAATCAGCTTTGAAGGAAGCCTTTATCAAGTACATTCTATAAAATGTAAGGGAGATGCTGATTGGTTGCCATGGGCAACTTCTCCACTGGTCTGTTTCTCCACTCTTTTCACTGCTTCATGAATAGACCACTATGTTATAACACTGTTCTCTTGTTACTGAAATCACTGGTGCTCTGTTTTCATTTGTCTTCCTTTTTTTTTTTCCTCTCTCCTTATCATTTGCTGTGTGTGGGAAGGGGGAATTATACAAGGAGTTCAAAAAGTCCCCCCTCAGTGACTGTGTGCGAAGCAAGACTCCTCTCAGAGAATGTGTGTTAAGTAGTATGAAAACCCAGTTTCCTTTAACACTGTATTTACAGTATATGAAATAAAACTGAATTTCATACGTACTAATCTACATTAAATGTTGTCCACCTCCGGTCTCTCACGGCTGTAGAGGAGATCTGCAGCCAAAGTCATCGCTTACTGCGGAGGGACTTTCCGAACGCCCTGTATTAATGCACCTAAATAACATCTTGCTGCCTTCTCCCCGTGCGGTAGATGGTACATTGCAGGAAGGGGTTAATACTAAGGTGTGCAACCGTTCATGTCATGCAGAATTGTATTCTCTCCTCGGGGAGCGGGTCTTTCTTGATAACAAAGAAGGAGAGTCTGTTACATGTAAAATAATCATGATCTCGAGGGATCTTGTGACCAGAGAGTGAGTTCACCGGTCGGTAATCAATATCATTACACGCATACAGTACATGATTACTTTTTGTTCATTGACAAAGGTGTATGGACACCCATTGTGATTAGTGTGTTTGGCTGTTGTCACACCCATTGTTAATGCTTGCAGCCATACAATCTCCAGAGTCAGACCTTAGCAGTAGAAGGAATTGTACTGAAAAGCTCAGTGACTTTAATGGTGGCATTGTCCTAATATGCTGCCTCAGTTCCTTACGTTTGTGCTCTGAACAAACCATGGTTGCTTGTGCTGCGAAGTGGCAGCAACAGCGCAGACCGGAAACTGTAGGCTACACAAGCTCACAGAACAGCAGGATCACAGTGCTGAGGCGCGTACAGCATTGCACATATATGATTACAACACTCTGCCGAGTTCCAAACTGCCTCTGGAAGTAATGTCTACACACGAACTTTCTGTCAGGAGTAGCAGCCCCACACAAGCATCGGATGACCACGTACAATGCCAAATGTCGCCTAGGAGGTGTATTACACACCACCATTGGATTCTGGAGCGCTAGAACGGCATTCTCTGGATCACGACGTCTGACAGATTAATCTGGGTTTGACAGATGGCAGGAGAAAGCTTTCTGACAACTGTAAAGTTTGGTGGAGGAGGAATAATGGGGTGCGTCTGTTTTCCATGGTTTGGCCTGAGCCACTTCATTTCAATGAAGGGAAATCTTAATGCTACAGAATATAATAACATCATAAAGAACAGTGGGGCAGATGTATTAAGCCTGGAGAAGTGATAAAGCAGTGATAAGCGCAAGGTGATAACGCACCAGCCAATCAGCTGCCAACTGTAATTTTTCAAATCCGTAACAATTGGCTGGTGCGTTATCACTGCTTTATCACTTGTCCAGCCTTAATACAGTGGGGCAGATGTATTAACTTGGATACGGCATAAGGAAGTGATAAACCAGTGATATGTGCAAGGTGATAAATACATCAGCCAATCAGCTCCAATATGTAAATTAACAGTTAGGATCTGATTGGCTGGTGCCTTTATCACCTTGCACATATCACTGGTTTATCACTTCCTTATGCCATCTCCAGGTTAATACATCTGCCCCTCACTTCCTTATGCCATCTCCAGGTTAATACATCTGCCCCTGTGTTCTTCCAGGAGTGGAATAGACGATCTACAATGTCTATATAGACAGCCATTAGGTCGACCCCATATGGTTGACATGCATTAGGTTGACGGTCAAAAGGCCGACAGGTAGAGGCAGACAGTGGGTAAGGTCGACAGGTACAAAAGGCTGACACACTTTTTTGGGGTGACATTTTGTATGTTTAACCATATCTAAGCACAATTAGTGGAGACGTGTGCACTTGGGAGCTTGCGTCGCTCGCCACGCTTCGGGCAAGGATATAATATGCGATCATGGCATGCCCCCTCCCACCATATCCTTCCCTGTGACTCCTCTCTCCTGTCCACACTATATAGAAGTGCAGCAGCACATCAGGCAGGGAGAGAGCAGAGACTGCTGCTGCTTAGGGTAAGGTAGGGTAACAACTGGGCGGAGACCATGCAATGGAGAGAAATCTGTCTCGTGGGTTTGTAGGCGGATGGGATGGGATGCAGAACCATTACAGAGTGGGAGGAGCTAGACATATTGTTGGACTAAACTTGAAGAAATTTTAAAAATCAGACTTATGCAATGTAGCTTTTAATATTGGTATATCTGCAAATGATGGGACAGTCTCTTACCTCTGTCAGATAGGTGTAGTTTCTTTAGCCTCTATGTTTTCATAAATAGACTCTGGTCCATCCTCGTCTTCTGCGTCTTTCCCTGGAAGCACGCAGTAGGGTTATTGTCCAGCTGTATATAAGCTACACAGAGGTGGCACGAAATGTACCGAGCTAGATGATGGAAACGGACTTGGAACATTGCCTCCTGCACTTTCACTGTCCCTGCTCTGTTATGTGCTTAGGAAAACATCACTGAGTGCACTGCACTAAAGACTAAGGGGTAAATTTACTAAGATGGGAGTTCTATTTAAGATGGGATGTTGCCCATAGCAACCAATCCGATTCCAGGTATTATTTTCTAGAACAGGCCTGGACAACCTGTGGCTCTCCAGATGTTGTGAAACCACACATCCCAGCATTCCCTGCCACAGTTTTAGCATTCCTTAATAGCAAAACTATGGCAAAGCATGATAGGACTTGTAGTTTTACAACAGCTGGAGAGCCACAGGTTGGCCAGGCCTGTTCTAGAAGGTGCTAGATAAAGTAGAATCTGATTGATTGCTATGGGCAACATCCCTCTTAAATAGAACTCCCATCTTAGTAAATTTACCCCTAAGAGGTCTATTCATGAAGCAGTGAAAAGAGTGGAGAAGTGATCCAGTGGAGAACCAATCAGCTGCTACGTATAATTTTATAGAATGCATTTTAGAAATGTTACCTCAACACTGATTGGTTGCCATGGGCAACCTCTCCACACTTTTCTCTGCTTCATGAATAGAGCCCTTGCTAAGAAGAAGAATAAGCTGCCATTTTGTCTTGGTTTCAAATGTAGATTGAAAACATGGCGACGGTGGGATTGTATTCTCATTATTCTGAGTAGCTCTTGGTTATCTGCAACTGTCCATGGTCCTTGGTTTTTGTGTTTGCATCGCAATTCTGCTGATGCATACGCAGAGTTGTGATCACATCGGTGGGCCTCTTTTACCATTCAGGGCAGCTCTTCACATACGAGTTTCAGCCGTAGCAGTTTTGAGACTATTTCTGTCTCAATAGCAATCCAATCTGAATTAGGCCCTTAAGCATGGTACACACTGGACGACTTTTTGAACGATATGGCCGATTCCGATATTTCTGAATGATATATCGTTCATCCAGTGTGCACCTACTACATCATAAGCGATGCGTGCTCCTGCGGGTCGCTTGCGACATCGCCCATTGTCTGTACATGCAGCTCAATCTGGCAAAGTCACAAGCGATGCCATGCTGCCAAGCGCAGCATGACCCAGCTCCTCACCTCGCTGTCGCTCTATAACATCCGATATTGCCAGGTATGCATTTGCCGATGTCGGCACCTTGCCGGGTACCGCCGACGCCGATATCGCCAGGTACACACATTTTTACCCAGCATAAGTGTGGAGTAATATATAACATATACCTTCCAACATGGAAAATTCCTTTCTAGACTGACTTTATACCAATTTGTCCTTGACCATTAACATAAATGAAATTGGTGCTTGTATGTGTTGCCCAGTGGTTAGCATTGCTCCTTCACACTGCTGTAGCCAGGGATTTAATTCTGTACAAATGCACTGGCTGTGTAGATCCTGTATGTTCTACCCATGTTTGTTCAAGTTGGTTTCTCTGGTTTCCTCACAGAGATTAAATAACATACTAGTGTCCTTATTTATTAATGAGTGATAAATTTCACCAGCCAATCACCTCCTGTCATTTTTCAAACACAGCCTGTGACATGGAAGTTAGGAGCTGTTTGGCTGGTGCAATTTATCACTCACAATGAAATGTATCACTCATTGATAAATAATGGCAATGTGGGTTATTTGTTGACAAAATGGATCCTAGTGTGTGAGAGAGAGTTTGCTGTAGGCAGTTTAGACTGAAAGCTGCAATGGGGCAGGGTCTGATGTAAATGCCTGCTGCCTGTATCTCTGTAAAGCAATGTGTAATATGTAATGACATACTGTATAAACGATAGTAGTGTAATATTCTATCACTATGTAAAGTGCACCATGTCTATCAACCTGGATATAAATCAATCTGTGTTGTTCTAGATGATGCTGCTAAAGTAATCCGGCATGATTGGGGTGTCAAAATAGGTTACAATTAAATTCAAAGAGGAATGATAATGAGGTGCAGCGAAATATGTATTGATATCTGTATATAATTTGAAATGTCTTGGTAAATTACACTAGGCTTTTGAATTTTATTAGCCATCACGCGATAATTCTGGCCAGTAATAAAGCGTAGGGAAAAGTGAAGAAATCTCCTTGTACCCCACAAAAATGCTAACTGACATTGGATAACTGTATAAAAGGCTATTAGTGGCCATAAGCGCAGTACAGTTTTTTTGGCTCTTAAAAGGTGTCAGATTGCCGATATCTGCATTTTTTTGCAAACCCCCCCCCCCCCCCCCCTCTCCCTGTCCAAGCAATACAGCACACCCATGGCCCACATAATTTAACCCAGAGGTTCCCAACTGTGTGCCTAGGCACCCTGGGGTAACATAGTAACATAGTATTTGAGGTTGAATAGAGGCAAATTGCCCATCGTGTTCAACCTGTTTTAAGTTGTGATGATTCTACATACTTGCTAAATAATGTTTTATGACTAGTTAGCTACTATAACTCATGTTACCCCGGAATAACCATGTTGATATTTTAAGTATTATAACCTTGGATAGCTTTTTCATTCAGAAATGTATCCATTCCTTTTTTAAATCCAATTACAGAGTCCGCCATTACCACCTTCCCTGGCAGGGAATTCCACATCCTGATTGCCCTAACAGTGAAGAACCCTTTCCTCCGTTGTCCTGATATATTTACCTTAGAATTGGGATTTATCCCTGTATTCCACCTGCTCAGGGGCTGCACACAAAAATCCACATATATTCCAATAGAGATCACACACGGCTTAATGTGCACATCTAATTAATTCTATGGTTTTTTTTTCACACGGCTGCGTTAATCTGTATACACAGGTTAACATGTATATTTGAATTTGGGCCAAGGAGTACCCTTTCTCTTTCTAGAGAGTGCATCTCATGGCTTATATACGGCTATGTTACTTTTATTAAATATACCTCTTCTCGAATACCACCAAAGACGATTCTTAACACCTGTAAAGAAAATAAATGTGGTTAAAAGGCCGCTAGTGTTGTAAACTGACAAATCAATGTATTTCATAATGACATTATTCTGGCTTGTCTGGTTTCTTGCTAATACTCCATACCAGTTAATGCAAGAATCAAACAAAAAGAAATGGGCAGCATTTGGGGGATAGTTTCAGAACTACATCTCCCCAATGACGCTCTGCAAGCTAGTGTCTGGGGGGAGAAGATGTTAGAGATTTAGGAGTCTATTCATGAAGCAGTGATAAGAGTGAAGAAGTGAGCATGTGGAGAAGTTGCCCATGGCAACCAATCAGCTGCTCCGTACAATTGTATATTATGCAAATTATAAATGTTACTACAATGCTGGTTGGTTGCCATGGGCAACTTCTCCACTGGCTTACTTCTCCACACTTTTCACTGCTTCATTATTAGACTCCTAGGCAGCTCTGCTACTTAGTGTTGACTTACTAGCCCCCAGTTTGTACATGGTTCTACCCACTCACTGCATAATATGGCGGTGATATATAAATAAACAATGGTAATATAATATTCTACCACTACGTAAACGGCATCATGTCTTTCAACGTGGATATGATTACGTTTTATTCAAGATGCTGCTGCTGAAGTAACTGATCTACATTCCTGTGTGGTTGGGATGTCAAAATAGGTTACAATTCTCCATATTTGTACAGAAACGCGGAAAACTCACCTCTCCACTGCCCCCACATGCAGCATCCAGTAATGCACACGCACAGAAGGCCGGAACCAAGGCACAGTATCAAGACAAGCAGGAATTTGGAATTGCTTGAGGGGGTAGAGGCTGGCAAAGAGAGGTGATATGTCATTTTCTGGTGGGGTGATTGCATAAGATCAGCACTAGGGAATAAATAAACCAACAACATTGCATAGTAGCTATTTCGTTAGCACACATGAAGTACAATAGGTTATACTCTATAATGATGAAATATGCACAAGACGGAAAGACACATTGGCTGAGTAGTCCAGGGGTTTAGAAGAGACTGTCGACCTAAGTGTAATTGACCCTATGATCCACACGATCATAGGGTCAACCAGACTTAGGTCGACAGTCAGGTCGACCACTATTGGTTGACAGTGACTAGGTCGACACCTGAAATAGCATACCCTCCAGCTGTACCTTTTTGGCAGGTACAGTACCTTTTTTTTATGGTCTGTACCGATTTTTGACTCTTCAAACTTCCATTGAAAGTATAGGAAAGGGTGCGTGGCCACGCCCCTGTACCCTTGGCCATGCCTCCTTTCCTAATTTGTACCGATTTTTATGTGTAAAATGTTGGGGGGTATGAAATAGGTCGACGTGGAAAAGGTCGACATGTTTTGTTTTTTGTGTGTGTCATTTTCTTCGTAAAGTGATTGGGAACCCCAATTAGTGCACCGTGTCTTCTCACATGTCGGCAGTTTACTATTCCCAATTGTAGTCCACATGGATCGTAAAGTATGAAAAATAAATAAATAAATAAAAAAAATTGTGGAAAACTCATGTCAACAGTTTTCCATGACAATCTAGTACACATTGACCTATAGACCATGTCGACCTAATGCATGTCGACTAATAGGTGTTGACCTAATAACTGTCGACCTAAGAGTGGTTGACCTAGAGACATGATACCATTTAGAAGATACCTATTTTTTTTATTTATTTAAATGTAATCCTACCCTCCGGGTGGTCCCAGAGTGGCGGTATGGTGCCACAAATTGTGTGTTCGTATTTTTGGACGTCTCACTTCACTGTGGAAGTGGGTGAGATCCAATAAGCTGTTCTCTCACAGGAGTACAGAAGTCAGTTTGGGAGTCTCCCGGACATTCTGGGAGAGAAGGAAAGTATAGCTAAGGAGCAGGTCCTGAAGTACAAGAATCCTGGTCCATGTAGACCAGGGATGGGGAACCTTCGTCCCTCCAGCTGTTGTTGAACTACACATCCCAGCATGCCCTGCAACAGTTTTTGCATGGCCAAATAGCAAAACTGTTGCAAGGCATGCTGGTATGTGTAGTTCAACAAAAGCTGCAGGGCCGAAGGTTCCCCATCCCTGATGTAGACCATGGTTATTCAACACTGGAGCCTCCAGTTGTTGTGAGACTACACATGCCAGCATGCCCTGCCACAGTTTTGCTATTAGGGGATTCTAAAACTGTGGCCGGGAATGCTGGAATGTGTAGTTCCACAACAGCTAGAGGGTGACATGTTGAATACCTCTGATGTAAAACCTTACAAAATTGTTCAACAGAAAAGAGCGCCATTCACCACCATTTTAATCAATTGCTAAAGGTCAGTATAGTTTAAGGTGATTGGAAACCGGCAGCTGTATATCCACTTCTCAGCAAGTGTGAAATCCCGACAGGGGCGAGGTAAGTATGTTTCCCCCTCTTCCCTACCCATGACCCTCCCTTCCCGCAGCCTAACCCTAACCTCCCCCCTTACTGCCTAACCCTCAACTCCCCCTGGTGGTGCCTTGGTTATGCCCATTCTCTTGTCCTCAAGAGTGACCCACACCCCTCCCTCTGCCCCCTACCTGGAATTTAATTCTAAGAAGGGCTGTTAAAATGTGAAAAGTAATAATAGAGTTCAGAAAGGCAGAATTTTTATTAAATACAGTGAAATAATTTCTAGAACAATGAGACACACTACAGCTGAAAAGTGATGTAAGCATTTAGGATCATTTTTTCATTGATTTGTGTAACAGTCGTCCACAGACTCATTCATTGGCAATTCAAGAATGTCTGGGATAAATATACATTATGGCCGTTGTTATGTCTTAGGGAATATTAAGAAACAAATCACAAGACAAGAGCCAAAGTCCTGCAGGTTCTATTTCTGCTTCACTTGGGCCATATTTATGCATCTATTATGAAGCCAACAATGACCACTACTGGGGATCTCCATTCAAAGCATGGGGCCTAATTCAGACCTGATCCCTGTTGCACGAAATCGCACAGCGGCAAATTATCGAACTACTGTGAGGCCAAAATGAAAAATCCTGCAGCTTTTTTGATCGCTAGGCGAACGTAAGCTGATTGACAGGAAGCAGACCTTTGGGGGTGGTAACTGGCCGTTTTATGGGAGTGTATGGAAAAACGCAGGCGATCCCAAGTGTTTTCAGGGAGGGTGTGTGATGTCAGGTCTGGCCCTGATCAGCCTGTTTCTTTTGCACTGTAGGAGTAAGTCCTGGGCTACGCACAGACTGCACAGACTGGAAAAAACATTCAGTGGTGAGTGAGTAGTGAATGGATTTGCAGCTGGCCGACGTAGAGCTTTTCACACGGTGTATGCAGACTTGCATAGGGCGGTTTTTCACTCTGCAAATTCAGGATGAATTAGGCCACTGGGGAAGTCTATTTAACAAAGACTGTGGCAGCAAAAGCACAGCTGCAGCCCTCTAATAAGTAGCAGATTAACAGTAAAGGATAATAGGCTGTATTACTAAAATAAAGCATTTCTCCCAAATGTAAAACTATGAATAAAAATATTAGATTTTTTTTTTTTTTACTAAATTTTTTTTTTTGGTAGTTTATTTTTTATTTTTTTATTAATAATATAATTTTCACAAAAGTGCAACTGGAATATTCCTGCATGAGCAGGCATGCACAGACAGAAGTTCCCGAGACTTCACCGGGGAGCTGAGAATCTCTTAGTTGCCCCAGCCAACTTTTATTAATATATTGCAGCATATATCATGTCAGGGGTTAAAAGTGAGCTGGAACGGGGTAGAACTGCATTCTGTCAGTTCCATTTGGAGACGGAACCAGTTCCGCCTCCTCCGGCCCACCTAACCCTGGATTGTCAGCCCGAAGCGCAGGGAGGCTGAGATTTTGTGACAAGTGAGCACTTGCCTTCTTCCCTGCAGCTGGAGGCAGGAGTTCACTCCTAAGCTCCGGCTTCTGGGTCCCGCAGTGTGCACTATGGGATAGATTTCATGACATCTCTCCCATAGTTCTGAGGAGCAGGCGGGCAAACGGACGGCAGCGGTCGGACGCAGGAGCAGGGCTTAAGTTAACTATTATGGAGTTTTTTTTGTGTGTAAGGGGCACTACCACAGTGGGCACTATAACTGGGGGCAATACTACAGGAGGCATTACTACTGGGGGCAGTACTATATTGGGCATTACCAATGGGTGCACTACTAATGAGGGCTGTACTACAGAAGGCATTACTGGGGGCGCTACTACAGGGGGCACTACTACTGGGGTCAGTACTACAGGAGGCATTACCACTGGGGGCACTACTACAGAGGGCATTACTACCAGGGGCACTACTACAGGGGGCATTACTACTGGGGGCAATACTAATGAGGGCACTGCATATGGAGCATCACTCCTGGGGGCATAAGAGACACTACATAAGGGGCACCACTACTATGGGCTCTGCACAAGGGGCAATAGTCTACAAGTGTGGGCATTGCATAAGGGGCACTACCACTACAGTGTGGCATTGTAAAAGGAGCACGACTGCTGTGTGCATTGTTTATAAATGGCACTACTACTGTGGGCATTGTGTATAAGGGACACTACTGTGTGTCATAACATGAATAAGTATCACTACTATGTGGTGTAATGTGAATTATGGGCTCTACACACTTTGCGATCCGCCGCCGAGCTGCCTGATGGCGGATACGGCCGACGGGCAACCCAGCGGTGAGGGGGGGGATGGGGCCGTGACGAGGGGAGTGAAGTTTCTTCACTTTCCCTGTCACCCGGCTCCATAGCAGTGCAGGCAAATATGGACGATCTTGTCCATATTGGCCTGCATTCACAAGCGACAGGGCACCAGCGATGAACGAGATCGTTCATATCTTTCAGTATTATCGCCCAGTGTGTAGGGCCCTTTAAATTGTGCTACTGTGCGGCGTAATTTGAATTGGGGATACTATTGCATGACCATGCTCCTTTCTTATGAGACCACATCCCTCTTTAGACCACAACCCCTTTTGTTGCGCACGTAGTCCTTTTATTTAACAGGCGCTGGGAAGGGGGAGCGGGGGGCTGAGTTCCACCACCTCTCTAGGACCACTTTAAGCACTGATCATGGTGATATTCAGCAACAGGTACTATGGGGGTCATTCCGAGTTGATCGTAGCTGTGCTAAATTTAGCACAGCTATGATCATCTTTCCTGACATGCGGGGGGACTGCAATCAGGCCATTATACCCCCGACCCTTGCCTGCCACAATGCCCCATACCAGACGTCCAAAGGACAGCAAGCGTGATTTGCAGCTATATATCTATCTGAATATAACCATGCCTTGTTCGACAGGTTGTAATTAGGCCCACATGCCTATCATACAGTATCTATCATAGTACGTTTCATTTGTCAGGGCTGCCATCAGAAACTGTGGGTCCCATTACTAATAAAACAGGCAGTGCCCCCACCCCACCCCCCAAGCAACCTGGGCCTGCAATGAATAACAAGGTATCATAGCAACAAGTGGGACCCTCAATCCCCCACAATATGCGGCGGCGTACCTCCTTCCCCTCCTGGGGTTGGACTGGAGCACTATAAATGTAATAGAAGAAAAATAATTCATGTGTCTGGTCCCAATGGACAACCTAGTAATTCCAGGGCCCTTACTTGGTTATCCCCCTCATGCTAGCCCCATTGTATGTTATATTGTTGTGTTTTAGGTGTCTAAAAAGCACAGAAGAAATCTATAAGAAAAAGTAATGTATTAAGTAAAAATAGGATTTTAATACCTACCGGTAAATCCTTTTCTCTTAGTCCGTAGAGGATGCTGGGGTCACATCAAGAACCATGGGGGTATAGACGGGATCCACAGGAGACATGGGCCCTTTAAGACTTTCAAAGGGGTGTGAACTGGCTCCTCCCTCTATGCCCCTCCTCCAGACTCCAGTTATAGGAACTGTGCCCAGGGAGACGGACATTTCGAGGAAAAGGATTTATTGTTAAACTAAGGTAAGATACATACCAGCTCACACCTCAAGCACGCCGTACAACATGGCATTTAACACAATGCAAGTCAATGGCATGAACATCATCAGCAACAGGCTGACTATAAACGTAACACAACATGTGTGTAACCACAACTAATAACTGCAGATACAGTATGCACTGGGACGGGCGCCCAGCATCCTCTACGGACTAAGAGAAAAGGATTTACCGGTAGGTATTAAAATCCTATCTCATACGTCCTAGAGGATGCTGGGGTCACATCAAGAACCATGGGGTTATACCAAAGCTCTAGAACGGGCGGGAGAGTGCGGATGACTCTGCAGCACCGATTGACCAAACATGAGGTCCTCATTAGCCAGGGTATCAAACTTGTAGAACTTCGCAAAGGTGTTTGAACCCGACCAAGTAGCTGCTCGGCAAAGTTGTAATGCAGAGACACCCCGGGCAGCCGCCCAGGACGAGCCCACCTTTCTCGTAGAATGGGCCTTAACCGATTTCGGTAACGGTAATCCAGCGGTAGAATGAGCCTGCTGAATCGTATGACAGATCCAGCGCGCAATAGTCTGCTTGGAAGCAGGAGCCCCACTTTTATTGTGAGCATACAGGACAAACAGAGCCTCTGTTTTCCTAAACTGAGCCGTTCTGGCGACATAAATTTTCAAAGCTCTTACTACATCGAGAAACTTAGATTCCAGCAAGGCGTCAGTAGCCACAGGCACCACAATAGGTTGGTTCAAGTGGAACGACAAAACCACTTTTGGCAGAAACTGCTGACGAGTCCTCAACTCTGCTCTATCTTCACGGAAGATCAAATAAGGGCTCTTGTGAGACAAGGCCGCCAATTCAGACACCCGCCTTGCGGATGCCAAGGCCAAAAGCATGACCACTGTCCATGTAAGGAATTTCAACTCTACCTTCTGCAAAGGTTCAAACCAATGAGATTGAAGGAAATGCAACACCACGTTAAGATCCCATGGTGCCACAGGGGGCACAAAGGGAGGTTGGATGTGCAACACGCCTTTCACGAAGGTCTGAACTTCTGGAAGGGAGGCCAATTGTTTTTGAAGAACACCGATAAAGCTGAAATTTGAACTTTAATTGAGCCCAACTTCAGGCCCGCATCCACACCGGCTTGTAGAAAATGTCCTAACTGAAATTCTTCCGTAGGAGCCTTCTTGGATTCACACCAAGACACGTATTTTCTCCAAATATGGTGGTAATGTTTAGACGTTACTCCTTTCCTGGCCTGAATAAGAGTGGGGATGACTTCCTTGGGAATACCCTTTCGGGCTAGGATCCAGCGTTCAACCTCCAAGCTGTCAAACGAAGTTGCGGTAAGTCTTTGAACACGCACGGCCCCTGCTGTAACAGATCCTCCCTCAGAGGAAGAGGCCAGGGATCTTCTATGAGTAATTCCTGAAGATCTGGATACCCTTCTTGGCCAGTCTGGAACAATGAGGATCACTTGAACCTTTGTTCTTCTTATGATCTTTATCACTTTTGGAATGAGTGGAAGTGGAGGAAACATGTATACCGACTGAAACACCCACGGTGTCACCAGGGCGTCCACTGCTATTGCTTGAGGGTCTCTCGACCTGGAACAATATCTCTGAAGTTTCTTGTTGAGGCGAGACACCATCATGTCTATTTGAGGAATTCCCCAAAGACTTGTCACTTCTGCAAAGACCTCTTGATGAAGACCCCACTCTCCTGGATGGAGATCGTGTCTGCTGAGGAAGTCTGCTTCCCAGTTGTCCACTCCTGGAATGAAGATCGCTGACAGAGTGCTTGTATGCCTTTCCGCCTAACGGAGTACCTTTGTGGCCTCTTTCATTGCCGCTCTGCTCTTTATTCCGCCCTGGCGGTTTATGTACGCTACTGCTGTTATGTTGTCCGACTGAATCAAGACGGGCCGATTGCGAAGATGTTCCGCTTGCAGAAGGCCGTTGTGAATGTCCCTTAACTCCAGAACGTTTATGTGTAGACACATTTCCTGGCTTGTCCATCTTCCCTGGAAGCTTTCCCCCTGCGTGACTGCTCCCCAGCCTCGGAGACTCGCATCCGTGGTCACTAAGATCCAGTCCTGGATCCTGAACCTGCATCCCTCTAGAAGGTGAGAGCCATGCAGCCACCACAGGAGTGAGATTCTGGTCTTGGAAGACAAGGTTATCCTTCGGTGCATGTGGAGATGGGACCCGGTCCACTTGTCCAACAGGTCCCACTGAATGGCCTCGTAGGCCGCTACCATCTTCCCCAGCAACCGAGTGCATTGATGGATCGATACTCTTGTTGGTTTCAGCATTTGTTTGACCAGGTTCTGAATTTCCAGAGCCTTTTCCACTGGAAGAAAGACTCTCTGTAATTCTGTGTCCAGAATCATCAGCCATCTCGTCGGAGCCAACTGTGATTTTGGCAAGTTTAGGAGCCAACCATGTTGCTGCAGAAATGTCAGGGAGAGTGTAATGTTCTGCATCAATTGGTCCCTGGATCTCGCCTTTATCAGGAGATCGTCCAAGTATGGGTTAATCGTGACTCCTTGCTTGCGTAGGAGAACCATCATTTCGGCCATTACTTTGGTGAAAACCCTCGGAGCCGTGGACAGACCAAACGGCAACGTCTGAAATTGGTAATGACAATCCCGAACTGCAAACCTCAGGCATCCTTTATGTCTACCGACACCATAAAATCCCCTCCTCCAGACTGGAGATCACTGCCCAGAAAGATTCCATCTTGAATTTTAATTTTTTTAGATAGAAATTGAGGGATTTGAGGTTCAGGATTGGTCTGACTGAGCCGTCTGACTTCGGGACCACGAACAGGATCGAATAAAAGCCTTCTCCCTGTTGTGACGGGGGAACCCTGACAATGACTTGATTGTGACACAATTTTTGTATTGCCGCGCATACCACCTCACTGTCTGGAAGTGAAGCTGGTAAGGCTGATTTGAAAAATCAGTGAGGGGGGACGTCTTGAAACTCCAGTTTGTACCCTTGGGACACTATTTCTAAAACCCATGGGTCCAGGGCCGAACGAGCCCAGAACTGACTGAAGAGCCTGAGACGTGCCTCCACCGGTGCGGACTCCCGCAGAGGAGCCCCAGCGTCATATGGTGGACTAGGCAGAAGCCGAGGAGGACTTCTGCTCCTGGGAACCGGCCATGGCCGGTGATCGTTTACCTTTTCCCTTTCTTCTAGTAGCAAGGAAGGAAGACCCTTGGCCAATTCTGTATTTATTGGGCCGAAAGGACTGCATCTGATAGTGGTGTGCTTTCTTTTGTGGTGCAGGCACATAAGGTAAAAATGATGACTTACCCGCGGTAGCCGTAGATACCAAATCAGCGAGGCCGTCACCAAACAACACACACCACCTTTATACGGTAGAGACTCCATAGCTTTCTTAGAGTCAGCATCGGGCATTCCATTGATGAATCCACAATGCTCTCCTAGCTGAGACTGCCATGGCATTGGCCCGTGATCCCAAGAGGCCAATGTCTCTCGCAGCTTTCTTTGGGTAGACTGCAGCGTCCCTGATATGACCTAGCGTCAAAAGAATGCTATCCCTATCCAGGGTATCCATTTCAGATGACAAGTTATCTGCCCATTTTTCGATAGCACTACTCACCCACGCAAATGCAATGGCTGGTCTGAGTAGCGTACCCGTGGTGACATAAATGGATTTCAATGTACTTTCATGTCTACGATCTGCAGGGTCCTTTAGGGCTGCCGTGTCAGGGGACGGGAGAGCCACCTTTCTGGACAGCCGTGACAGAGCTTTGTCCACAATGGGGGGTGACTCCCATTTTTCCCTATCCCCAGAGGGAAACGGATACGCCACTACAATCCTTTTGGGAATCTGAAACTTCTTGTCAGGACTTTCCCAAACCTTTTCACAAAGCGTGTTCAGTTCATGAGAGGGAGGAAATGTTACCTCAGGTTTCTTCCCTTTATACATACAGACCCTAGTATCAGGAACAGTAGGGTCCTCAGTGATATGTAATACATCTTTTATAGCCACAATCATGTACTGGATGCTCTTTGCCAGTTTTGGATCTAATCTGGCATCACTATAGTCGACACTTGAGTCAGTGTCCGTGTCTGTATCCGTGTCTGCCAGCTGGGCAAATTAAATCGTTTTTGTGACCCGAGGAGGTCTAGACTTGAAACAACACATCCTCTACGGATTTCTTCCAAGCCTGGTTCTGAGATTCAGATTTATCCAATCTTTTATTTATCAGAGCAACATTTGCATTCAAAGCACTCAAAACATTCACCCAATCAGGTGTCGGCGGTGCCGACAGGGTCACTCCCCCAGCCGTTTGTGTCCCTAACATAGTCTCCTCCTGGGAAGAGCACTCTGCCTCAGACATGCCGACACACGTGCACCCACATGCAGATACACTGGGCCTATAGGGGACAGACCCACAGTAAAGCCTGTCAGAGAGACACAGAGGGAGATATTGCCAGCTCACACCCCAGTGCCCAAACCCGGTCTGAAAACACTACAGAAAATGTCCCAGACCTGCAGCGCTTTTCTAAGTTACAAATAATGCACCAAAATCACTGTTGCCCCCCCCCCCCCCTCGTTTTGCACCCTGTTACTTGTACAGCAGTGTGAGGAAGGACCAGCGTCTCTGCAGCCTTGTGGAGAGAAAATGGCGCCGGGCTGTGTGCTGCGAGGGCTAAGCCCCGCCCCCATAATGGCGCGCCTCAGACCCGCTTTTTTAAAAACTTTTTTATACTGGCGGGGGTCCGGACAGTGCCCTGGCACTTAGTCCGCTCTTGCCAGGTAGTGATGTGAGGTTAAAATGCTGCCCAGGGCCCCCCCCCCCCCTGCACCCTGTAGTGCCTCTGAGTGTGGGAGCCGTCACTGAAGTCTTCTGATCTTCTACTCACCTGTTTTCTGACTTCTGACTCTGCAAGGGGGGTGACGGCGGGCTCTGGGAACGAGCATCTAGGCGTACCTAGTGATCAGACCCTCAGGAGCTAATGGTGTCCTGTAGCCAAAGAAGCAGAGCCTTTAAACTCACAGAAGTAGGTCTGACTTCTCTCCCCTAAGTCCCACGAACCAGGGAGACCGTTGCCAGCAGTGCTCCCTGAAAATAAAAACCTAACATAAAGTCTTTTTAGAGAAACTCAGTAGAGCTCCTCAGTGTGCATCCAGTCTGCCTGGGCACAGATTCTAAACTGGAGTCTGAAGGAGGGGCATAGAGGGAGGAGCCAGTTCACACCCTTTTGAAAGTCTTAAAGTGCCCATGCCTCCTGTGGATCCAGTCTATACCCCCATGGTTCTTGATGTGACCCCAGCATCCTCTAGGACGTATGAGAAAGTATGAATGAGCACAGAAATAAATGGCCATCATCCAATTGTGGCACTGGCAGGTGAATTCCATACCCGGTGCAGGACAGAGAATCCAGTGTCCATCCTGATCATAGTTTGGGGTGGTGGAGCACCACGGCTGCTCATCGGGCCTCCCTTCCTTAGTGCATGAGTTGTACGATTTGTTCCTGAACGTGAAGGGGAACGTACACTCCGCCATCTCAGGACTTTTCACAGCATCTAGAAGCAAAGAACCTCAACTGTGTCATGGGAGGTCAATAACACAATGTATACAATACAACACAAATATAACACAAATGTAGTTTAGGGTTACCAGCCATTCTTTTTTTTTCAATTATCTAATTTCCTAGTACCTATTTGATCTTAAGTTTCACAATTTTGTTGCCATGTGGTGATCAAACAGGATGGGTTTAATTTACCGGCTGTCGGAATCCGTCGGTCAGGATACTGACATCGGAATCACGACAGCCGACAATGCCACAAGCTGTAAGCCCGGCGCAACAGGGCTATTCCCACTCGATGACAACAACACCCATATAGAGTGGGAACAGATCCTGTGGCTAGTGCAGCGCCTCAAGCGCAGCGAGCCTGCAAGGGGACTCTTAGCGCTCGCCCTGCTGCAGGCATTCTGGCGGGTGATTGAAAGCCAGCATCCCGTCCACCGGTCATCCGTACCAAACATGTTTAAACACTACAAATTTGTGACAAATACTGAGTTCTGAACTCCTATAAAACCCCTGATATCAGGTGTTACATTATTACAAGGAAATTAAAAGTACAGTTGAAATCCTGCAGTTATCAATTTGTCTTTCGCTATCATACATCAGATATACAGTTAATCATTTAAAACCAGAGGGACAGCACAGATAGAAAATGAATTGTAAGGATAGCGTCCTTTTATAATGCATTAAAGATTGCAGCTACTATACATTGAAAGAATGGAAATGTATTGTGAAGCAAGCAATGTGAAAGGCGCAAAGAATGATTCAGTAATACTAACAAATCTTTTTAAAGACTTGACATAGGGGCTAATTCAGTAAGGATAGCAAATTCTGCTAATCAGCAGAATTTACTATACTTTTCCTAGCATGCTGGGGGCTGCCCATCACAGGGCAAAGCCACCCAGCATGCTGACTGGAGTCTCCCCCCCTTCAACAAGCAGAAATTGCGCAACGCTTCGTCTCCTCCCTGGAAATGGAGCGCAACGCTCCCCACAACGCTCTGCCCCCCCTTCCTCCCTGCGACCGCCTCTGCCTGATTGACAGGCAGAGGCGATCGCATTTTCTGCGGCCCTCCCGCAGAAAGTGCGGACGCATGCGCAGGATGGTCGATCATAAAAATTATGGTTGGATCGCGATTTGCAATCCAACCTAAATTAGCCCCATAATGCATAATCATTTGAACTCAAAATGTTTCGTCATAGCAAAAAGGTCAAGTTTCATTAAAAAAAAAGTCAAAGGTGAGCACATTGCAGAATATACAGTATTAGAGTTAACTTTCAGACACATTAAGAGACGAGCTGGTGTGTGGTATTATGCATTGTGAAATTATTTAAGGACGTGATAATTCAACCTGGCTGGCAAGCCATTAATGCTTTAAGATCAGCAATGCCTAGACCAATAACAGACAATTCTACAAATGAGAGACTATGGGGGAATTAAATTAGCCATGACAAATTACAGCGGCTAATTGATCCTGGGGGGAAGGGGGGTAATGTAATTGATGCCAATAGCTCGCATTATGAGGGATTTTGTTTGACTTGTCTGGAGGCAGGTGAAACAAAATCCCAGATAAGTTCCCTTTTTGAGATGAGAGTGGGTGAAAACTTTTTAGGGTATATCACCAGTATGCTGGCCATCTTGAAGTCGGCCATCTTGGATGCAATTGACATTTTTTAATTGGGAAGGTAGTCATGTGTCATCAAACAGATACAGAATTTCATAAGAAAATCAATTGAGTTCTTTGTTTTAATGTGTTTTTATTCATTCTTGAGTTTAAGAGGTTGTCTCTTACTGGTACCTGTGGTTTTGTTTGTTTACCTCACCATTGACAAAGAAATTTGTCTCATCACTAAACAATATATATCTGGTGTGGGAAAAAAGTTTTACCCCACTCCCATAACATATATGTAGACACTTTATTAATATTTCATTATTAATTTCCTTTTTATAAGGGTGTTCTCACACTTATGGACTGCCTTGTATATCAGGTATCCCACTCCACTCAAGCTCTGCTCCATCACGAGTGTACATGTAACAGTGAGTACAGATGTACCTGCTGTCTATCAATAAGCCTACACCACTGGTTAAGTTACTGGGCTGTTCATAGTTTGAGTCATCCGCTGATGCCTGTGCACACATAATTTCCAACAAGAACAAGTCTGTAACAGATACTCGTCAGGCTTTGGAGTCTGCAGGAGTTTAGTCGGGTGTGCCTTGTCAGTCTAGGTTCCACAGTAGTAATCCATAGAGCCAATTACGGTCACGCTATTAACTAGGCTGGTACATTGAGTTTCAGTTGTTATTTTATGAGTATAATATTTGTGGTACTAAATTGCTGCTCCAGGTAGATGTATACACCCGGAGCACTGTCAGGTACAAAGCACAGAAGGTGTCTAGAAGTAAAAGCACTGTATTAAGTAAAAGTTGTGTGTATACCCTAACAATCACAGTCATCCAATGGCAGCATCCACAGGTGACAGTGACACCCACAACTAGTGCAGTGAATTCCATACCTGGTGCAGGACAGAGAATCCAGTGTCCATCTTGGTCATAGTTTGGGGTGGTGGAGCACCACAGCTGCTCATCGGATCTCCCTTCTTTAGTGCATGAGTTGTACAATGTAGCCTCAAAAATAAAGGGGAAGATGCACTGTGCAACCACGGGTCTTCCTTCAGCACCTACAGTAGAAATATAGAACTGTGACGTGGGGGCTCAGACAGATACATGGTGCACACGACACAACTCAAAAGTAACACCCATATACCCTAGGGATGCCAGACATCTTTTCTTCAGTATCACCTAATTCTGCATTACACATTTCATCTGCAGGTACCCAAACTTTCAGAATGCGCACTTTACCCCCATAGACACTGCATGATGGAGGAAGGCTGCGGAATGTTATATCAACAGCCAGAATGTCGGTATTCAGAATGTGGACATCAACATTATGTTAATAAATGACATGATGAGATACAGTGTCGGCATCGTTATAATGTTGACATGACGACATGGAGGTTTTTTTCCCATTATTTAAGCCTAAACCTAAATCTAGCACTAAAAAATATTGTCTACATATACTATGTCGACATCATGATTATGTTGTCATTTTCGCCTCATTGACATATCATATGCCGACATAGGGCCCTATTCAGACCTGATCAATGTTGTGCAAATGTGCATGCGGGACGATTATCGATCATCTGTGCGTGAGTAAGGTGGATCGTAGTACGCACGCACGAGGCCAAACTGTGAAAAAATCCAGCAACTTTTTTGATCGCAAGTTGATTGACATGAAGCTGGCATTTGAGGGTGTTAACTGGTCGTTTTCTGGGAGTGTCAGGAAAAATGCAGGTGTACCCCAGCGTTTTCAGGGAGGGTGTGTGACGTCTGCTCCTGTCCCGTTCAGCCTGATTCTATCGCACTGTAGGAGTAGGTCCTGGCCTACACACAGACTGCAAAGCAGGATAAATCATTCGATGGTGAGTGAGTTGTGAATGGATTTGCAGCTGACTGGCGAACGCCGAGATTTTCGCAAGGAGTGTGCAGACTTGCACGGGGCTGGTTTTCACTCTGTCTGGGCGGCGGCTATCTGATCGCAGACCTCTGCAAATTCGGAGAGGAGCGATCAGGTCTAAATTAGGCCCATAATACTCAACAACCCTGGATTTTATGCTGAGTCCCCAGCATTCCGGCAATGTGTGTTTTAAAGCCACACACCAAAAAACGTAAAAACACAGCTATCATAGAATATTAGACTATTGTTCTGTGCATTACGAATTAACTGATCAAAAATGGGGGATGTAAATGCATGCTGTGCATCATGGGAGATGATGTCATGCTGAGGTGACTCACTTCCTGTTTGTCTCCTGTTACTTCCACTTGGTGTCTGACTCATGCTGAGTAAAGACCTGTATTACACTGATGCTGCAAGTGTCGTCCTAATTTTGTTGTTACACATCTACATGGTGTCAGAACTGGGATGCCATGGCACAAGGTCTCAGGAGAATAGATCCGCTGATATTTGATGAAAACGTGGCTGACAACTGGCTGAGGTTTAAAAGGGAATGGCACGCATACTCCATAGCAGGACTTTCAGACAAATCAAAAAAAGTCCAGGCATACACGCTGCTGAACCTCGAGGGACCGATGCTGTGGAAAAATCAGATGCTTTTGTATATGCTGACGGAGAAGACAGAGAGGATCCTGACATCCTAATTGCAAAGTTAGATCTGCATACCAGTAAAGAATGTAATTATGGACAGGCATGTTTTCAACAGCACAAACCAAAAGGGTGATGACACTATACAGTCCTACATCTCCACGCTAAAGCTGCTGGCAAAGAAGTGCAATTTTGGTATCCTCACAGAGGAGCTTATCCGTGACAGAATCACATGCGGCATACGAAGCAACAAGGTACGTGTACAGCTGCTGTGGGAGAAGGGCCTCACATTAGAAACTGCCATAAATATCTTTATGTTAAATGAGCAGTCTGAAAAGGGCACATGAGAACTAAGAAAGGACGCTGAGGTGTGTGTCATGGCGGCCGTTCTGCGCCGTTCCTCCTCATGTAGGAACTGCGCGGCACATCATCCTCCTGACAAACAAAGCTGCCCCGCATATGACAAACAATGTAATGCATGTGGCAAATGGAATCATTTTGCAAGGTGCTGCTGCTCCAAAGATCAAACTTCCAAAAGGCGACAGTCTGAGTCGCGCTATAGCCACTCACCCTGGCGGATTAACCAGTTTGAAACGGAGCCAGGGTGTGAATCGGTTCGCATGACAGTTTGTGATAGTGTAGACCACTTGGATGAAAAGGGCGAAATATTTATCAAACTGAGAACAAAGCATACGAACAAGGTGGCCATAGTCAAAATAGACTCAGGAGGGGGGCGTGGCTTGGCTGGCAAGTGGAGAAGACGTGATGTGTCCCAGCTCTCCCCAAATGGCACACATAAAGCCTCCTAACCCTCTATTCCCACACCCCTAACCAGCCAAAAGACACCCCTGGGGGTCTCCCTTACCCTGCTGCCAACATCTGGGGAACCCGCGGAGTCGGGGAGCGCTTTTAAGCGCTCCTGCGGACTGCGGCCTACCCACCCAGACGGAAGCCGGGGCCTGGAGTAGAGCAGACATCAGACGGCACCCACCCGCCACCCACCCGCTACACACGGGCTTCCTGCCGGGACCTGGCTGCCATCCCTGCATTCATCGGGACCCGCCGACGGGACCAGGGGACGGACCTTCACGTAGCAGTGAGTGCACTCCATAGCCGGAGCCCGCCCTGCGACCGCTGCACCGGCTACCCGCACTGAGCCGCTGGGACACTCGCGGGCTGGCTGCCTCCCTCATGCGGCTCTGAGACACGGCGGCTTCTCCCGCCCGGCTGCTTGACTGCCTCGGAGGGGAGACACGCAGACCTCTCACCTTGCACGCCGTGTGGACCTCGGGGCTCGCTGCACTCCCGGACGCCCGGCCTTGGAGGGTCCCGGCCGGGGATCGCTGCCCCGTCTGGCGCGGTGCTTCTCGCATGGAAGCACACTCTCCTCCCAACACCACATTCCCATGTAGATGCTAAAGGGGCTTAACTATCCCTCTGCTTCTGGGGCTGGAATTACAGAGCTGTGGGGTGCCCCACCACCCTTCTGCGGGCCGCGGCCTAGTTCCCCTCCTGAATCCGGGGACTCCATTTTTACACAGTACCCGGCAGGCATCGAGACTCACCAAGCCACAGGCTCCACACTACAGCTCACTTCGAAGGCTCCCCCTAGTGGCTACTCTGGGGTAATTTACTGAAGAAATACATCTCTGCTTAAACAAGAGAAATTATATGATCACATCTCAGTCTCTCAGAGCCTATAATGCTATAAGATATGCTCCTAAACCGGCTGCCGTGGCCACTGACGCCGTAATGTGCCGCTGATGCCAACCCACGGGGAGCCATACCGCTGAAGGCACTCTTATGCCAATCATGTAATCATATCTCACCTCGTCAACTTGATTCAGGGAAATTAAGCTTCTCGATGCTGACTGAGTGATGCCCAAGAACAAGAAATCTTCTCAGAAGACCGGCAAACCGACTCCTCGGGGGAACATGTCACAATCTGCAATGAGGCCCTTCTTACAACCTACTTCGCCCGCTCCAACTGACAACCCTCCTGCAGCAACCTCCCCCACTCTCCTGCCAGCCCCTCACTCGTCTTCCCCGAGCGCAGATACACCACATGCTCGCTCCTCGGGTGGCAAGGATCTGCAAGACATATTAGCTTATATGAAGACTCTACCCACTAAACAAGACCTACAAGACACAGTGAGACGTGAGCTGGCTGCTATGAGACAGGATATTTCACACATCTCTGGCCGGGTATCGAGCTTAGAAGATCACCAAACTTCCTCTGATACATTTCTAAAATCATTGACGACCGTCATCGAAACCCAATCATCGGAGATCCGCTCCCTACAGTTGCGGTTGACAGATTTGGACAACAGAGGGAGGAGAAACAATATCCGCGTGTGAGGCCTTCCAGAAGAAGTTCATCCAACAGGCCTGATCGACGCCCTTACGAAGATCTTTAACGAGATCCTGGGTAACGATACCAATGATACCATCACCTTCGATAGGGCTCATCGCGCCCTGAAACCAAGAGGCCTCTCCGCGGATAGACCATGTGATGTCATATGCAGGTTGCATTATTTCTCCCAAAAAGAAGACATCATGTGCAAAGTTCACCAACTTGATGGAGTGGACTTTAATGGTTCCGTGATACAAATTTACCAAGATTTGTCCTGGCACACATTACAACAACGAAAAGCCCTCAAGCCCCTGACGGAAGTATTCCGCAAACGTCAGTTGAAATACCGGTGGGGCTTCCCCTTCAGCCTCCAGGTCTCCTCATCTGGAAAAACCCACACCCTCAACTCCTACTCGGATCTCCCAGAGTTCTGCACGGGACTTGGTATACCAAAACCTGACCTACGCGACTGGGACTTCCCTATTCCAGAGCTACCATCTTTCCAGCCCCTGAACATAGGATCACCTTGGCAGGTGGTGAGGAAGGCTGGAGGGAAATGCACCAATGGACCCCCCCCAACAAGGATTCACATGTTGCCTGACCGATTATCTAGGACCCTTTGTTTGTCCTAGGTCTACTTCAGATATTTCTACAGGTTACAGCGTGACACTATTCTTAGATTACAGCGTGATATCACTTCACGCTACTGAAGAACCCCCATGTGAACTTCCGCTGTTACTGAGGCTCCGGCCTCATCTCCCCGATACGTTTTGGGCCGTTGATTATTACTATTTCTTGTCCTATTATTACGGGATTTCTAATATTTTTCACTATCCGAAGATTTCCTTATGTTGATGAGGTTTAAGGTTTATAGCTTATTGCTTACACTCAGTTCAGTTTATACATGTATATTGTTTAATACAATGTTTTCTCTCATTATCATTATGCCTTTGGCGGTGGCTCCCTTATCCGCCCCATACCCGCTCCTGGCTGTTTGGCCTCTTGGGTACCCAATCCTTAGATGGATCGGTTACCCCAATGCGGGTTTCTTTGAATGTTTTTTTAATGTTATTATAGTTTTTTTCTCCATGCTCTGTTCCTCTCTTTTTCCTCCCTACTTCCCTTTCTTCCCTTTCACTGACCATTCTGGACTCAACGCATTCCATCATAACACATATCTCCTATGACGTCGAACCAGCAAAATTAAAGTTGCTTCAATTAACCCGAAGGGTCTTAATGTACCGGAGAAAAGATCATCCCTTTTGAGGTCCCTTTGGGCTGATAGAGTGGATGTTGCAATGGTCCAGGAGACGCATTTTAAAATCTCAGCTAAGAACCCTCCCCTGACTAACTACCGCTACCCCCAGGCTTTTTACAATAACAACCCAGACTCTAAATCGAAGGGCGTAGCGATAGTGTTTTCCAAGGCCCTCCAGCTGTCAGACATATCAGTCCATAAATTGGTCCCGGGCTGTCTCCTGATGGTGCGTTGTAAAATATGCACCTGTCCATACACATATATTGCACTTTACGCCTCAAACAAGGATCAGGTCCCGTTTTTCCGCACTGCACTCTCCCAAATAGAACCACTCCTTTCAGGAGTGATTGTTCTTGGAGGTGACCTGAACTGGATAATGGATCCATCATAAGATTAATCTTCTAACGCTCCCCGGACCTCCCAACGTCAGTACCGACAGGTTAGACGACTGTTTCACGACCTCCAACTGGCTGACTCCTGGCGGGTTCTTCACCCCTCAAATAGAGACTATTCCCTCTACTCCCCCCCACACAATGCCTATTCCCGCCTCGATTATTTATTTCTGAGTCACCGGCATCTCCCCTTATTAATAGATTCCTCCATCGGCCCGATAACCTGGTCTGACCATGCTCCAGTACACATGACACTTTCGACCCCCCAGACTACCCCAGGTCAATGGACCTGGCGCCTCAACGAGTCACTGCTGCAAGATCAATATTGCAGGGGTGAAATAGAAAAAAGCTCTGGCTGAATTCTTCTCCATAAACGACACCGAAGACGTCTCAAAGATTACCCTATGTGAAGCACATAAATGCACCATACGAGGTAAACTCGTACAGTTGGGGACATTTATGAAGAAGCAGAAGTCAGCACTAATCACTAAATTATTAGGCCAACTACACCATCTCGAGTCCCTGCACAAATCGACCCTGTCGGAGACTGACTACTTAGATCTACTAGATACACGGGCCCAACTAAAGAAAACCCTTACTGATAGTATCCAACTTTCTGTCCGAAAATGTAATTCTAAATACTACCAGTGGGGTAATAAACCTGGTTGCCTCCTGGCCCAGGCTCTCAAAGCCCAACGCTCCTCCTTGTATATTAACAATGTAAAAGATCTCGGGAACACCCTCCGATTCAAAACCCCAGAAATTGCGGCAAGCTTCAAACAGTACTACTCCCTTCTATATAATTTAGAAAACCGACCGGATAACACCACCCCCCCTTACGACTTTTTACAGGCGAAGGCGTACCTAGAAAAAGTGTCCTACCCCGTCCTATCACCTTTAGACAGGGAAGCATTGGAACTGGAGACTGCTCTGACCATGACACCGTCTGGTAAGAGCCGAGGACCAGATGGCTTCACCCTCACCTATTATAAACAATTCAAAGACCTCACATCCCCTTATCTCCTCCAAGCCTTTAATTCAATATCCGCAAATACCCATTTCTCTAGCCAATCCTTAGAGGCGCACATCTCCGTTCTGCCCAAGCCCGTCAAGGACCCCTCGGTGTGCTCCAGTTATAGACCCATATCTCTCCTAAACGTCGATGTCAAGCTCTTCGCAAAATTAATGGCAAACAGACTGAACGCATTCCTGCCTTCCCTAATCCACAACGACCAGGTGGGGTTTGTCCCAGGCCGCGAGGCCAAGGATAATACCACTAAGGTACTGAGCCTGATTCATATTGCATCCCAGGGCGGCCCACCCACAGTGTTGTTATCCACTGATGCTGAAAAGGCTTTTGATAGGGTCGGTTGGGGCTTTATGAGGTCCGTGCTGGAGCATATTGGATTGGGTCCTTGGATGCTTGATAGGATAATGGGTCTTTATAGATCTCCCACAGCACGGGTCCGAGTGAACGGATCTTTATCCGACTCCTTCCCCATAAGTAATGGGACACGGCAGGGTTGCCCACTATCTCCTCTACTCTTTGTCCTCTGTATCGAAGCTTTCGCTAGAGCTATTAGGGCCAATGACAGCATCACAGGCTTGACGATTGGTGATACGGAGCACAAACTTTCCCTGTTTGCGGATGACCTACTAGCCACAACAACGCACCCGATCTCCTCCCTCCCCCACTTTATGCGAGAGCTATCCCACTTCGGTTCACTCTCCAACTTTAAGATCAACAACATGTCCAAATCATGCGCCTTGAACGTCTCCTCCCCCCCGACACCGTAGCCAAACTTAAACGATCCTTCCCCTTTACTTGGAATGCCTCTCACTTGTCCTACCTGGGAATACAGCTGCCAAACGACCTATCTCATTTATACACTTTAAACTTTACCCCCTCCTCCGAACACTCAGGGCTGACTATAGCAGATGGTACCTCAAACCACTCTCTTGGCTGGGGAGGGTGAACGTTGTAAAGATGAATACTCTCCCCAAACTACTCTACAAACTACAGACCCTCCCCATACAGATCCCAGACTCCTGGTTCAGATCCATCCAACTTTTAATACAACAATTCATCTGGTCTCGGAGACGGCCAAGAATAAGCCGATCCATTATGATCCGCTCCACCCGAAGTGGTGGTTTCCAATTGCCTGATATCAAAGGCTACTATTGGGCAATATTGCTCAATAGGGTTTTGGACTGGACGAGGAGTCGAGAAACAAAGCAATGGGTGGCTATAGAGGGGCTATACATGCAACAATTCCCAGAGATCTTTCCCTGGCTCCCCTCCCTGCCCAAACCCCCCTCCCCCCACCCAACTATTACAGCGACCCTCTCCTTTTGGAAAAAGGCACGCCGCTGGCCCTTCCTCTCTTCCGATTTTGGCCCACTGACCTCTTTTCTAGCTAACCCTGACTTCCAGCCCGGCTTAACACCCTCCCACTTTTGTGACTGGGCCCTCGAGGGCCTCTTTAGAGTAGGCCAGATGGCAATTTCCTCAGGAGTTAAACAATTTTCAGAAATACGATCAAAATGGGACATCCCGCAGAGTGACTTTTGGAAGTACCTACAGCTTAGACACTTTTTGCACTCTGAGCGTAGATATCTCCGGGCCTCACGAGAGTTAACACAGTTTGAGAGGATGTGCGTTGCCACATGCCCCCCCCAGCACATCATCTCCTCACTTTATAGACTACTGCAGACCCCGAATGCCCAGACGCCCACGCCCTTCCAGCTGGCCTGGGAAAGAGATCTCGGGATTCCCCTAACTGATACAGACTGGCAGATGATATTCCTCAAATCCCACAAAAGCTCAGTCTGCATACAAGTTAGGGAAACTCAATATAAGCTCTTAATGAGATAGTACAGGCATCCCTCTCTCCTCCACTTCATGTATCCTGGAGTGACAGACAGATGTTGGAGATGTCTCAGCGCCACAGGCTCCCTAGTGCATATCTGGTGGAACTGTCCCCTACTAAAACCATTCTGGAAGGATGTTATATCCATCTCTCAAGACATACTTCACACTCCCGTCCCCACAGACCCAGCCTTCTGGTTACTTTCCCACTCCTCAATCTCACTAGCTCAGCATAAAACATCGCTACTTCGACACCTGTCTAATGCAGCGAGGGCAGTCATCCCCACACTATGGAGATCTCAACTCCCACCCACTAGGAAACTATGGTTTAACAGAATTAGTTACTATATGAATATGGAAAACATCCTCCTGGTCTCCAGAGACAAACTCTCGGAGTTCATGACCATATGGATGCCCTGGATAGAGTATATGTCCTCCAAAAACTACAAGGACTATGTCTATGCTGTCAAATGATTTAACCGCGCAATCAATCGAATAGATAGATCGTACCACACCTCCTCCCCAATTCGATAACTTCCCCCAGTTTGGTCACACTATGTTCTCTCTCTACTATTCCTCTCATTTCATTCCTCTCATTTCATTCCTCTCTCTTTTCTACAACTTCTCTACAATGCTATTTAAGATATTACGATTGCATTATAGTATGGATAGATGGCGAAAGGATACCAGATGGATGTTACAGAAACACCTACTAACGCTAGTGCCTATACTAACCCCCAGCGATGGGGACAATACGCTATTCTACTTTTTAAGGCTATGATGTATTAGACCTTCATTTGTGTCCTGACGATTTCCTTCTTCTTTTGTTAAAATGTGATGCAATCCTTATATTGTTATATTGTCCTAAATAAAAACAGATTATACAAAAAAATAGACTCAGGAGCGAAGTGCAATGTCATCCTACAAACAACTACGTGAAATAGATCCAACTGCACAGATAAACCCACTAGACAAGATCAACTTGATAGCTTATGGTAACACAAAGCTAAAGTTTACCCATGCTGATTTGCTATTCCACATTGTGGATCAAAAGGTTAAACCACTGCTAGGCCTCCCTGACAGTATGAAGCTAGGCCTTCTCAAATTGGGGCCTGAGGTACACACCATACAGATGACCGTCCCAGAGATAAAAGACTTTCAGGATTTATTTGATTGCGGTACACTTGGCAGGCTTCCTGTTGTGTACCAGATGAGGCTAGATGACTCCATTGTACCTACTGTCTGTGCCCCCAGAGGGTTCCTATCGCAATGAAAGACAAAGTCATTAAAGAGATCCACAGAATGACTCAATTGGGTGTCATTGCCCCCATAGAGGAAGAAACACAGTGGGTGTCCGCCATGGTGGCCGTATCAAAGAAGCACTGCTGCGTCCATATCACCCTCTCCGCACCATCGAGAAAGTGATTGCTGACATGCCAGGTGCCACAGTTTGCAGTACCCTGGATGCAAAGTGCGGATTCTGGCACATTCCTTTGGACAGAGCTTCGTCCCTGCTCACGCTTTCATGACCCCGATAGGGTGGTATGTCTTCCTTTGCATGCCCTATGGAATCATTATGGGCAGTAAGGTCTTCCAGCGTTGCATGGGACAACTGTTTGCAGGCTATCGCTGTGAAATCATCGTTGATGACATCCTGGTGTGGGGCCGCACCAAGGAAGAACATGACCAGCAACTGCACCAGGTACTTGAACAGGCCCGTACTTTGAACCTCAAGCTCAACCCAGACAAATGCAAGTTTAGAGTTACAGAAGTCAAGGCATCAAACCGGATCCAAATAAAATCACTGCCATCCAGCAAATGCCGCTTCCAGCTGACCAACAGGCACTGCAGCGCTTCCTGGGGATGACCAACTACCTTTCTAAATTTGTTCCGCAATACAGTGACACCACAGCACCTTTGCGGGAGATACTCCAACAGCACTCAGAATGGTGCTGGCTGGACGCACACATGGCTGCTGTTCGATTGAAGACCATGCTGACAAATCAATGCAAATACTTCAATGTGCATGATCCAGTAGTCCTCTCTGCCAACGCTTCACAGAGTGGTCTAGGGCCCGTGTGCCTCCAACACCGCAGACCGGTGGCTTTTGCTTCCAGGGCTCTCACTGACACTGAAACCAGGTATGCACAAATTGAGAAAGAACTGTTGCCACTGGTGCAACTGTTTCCATGACTTCATCTATGGCGTCCTGTCATGGTGGAAACCAACCATCAGCCTCTCATCACCATACTGAAGAAGCCCATCCACTCTGCTTCTTCCCGTATTCAGGGCATGATGCTCAAGCTGCATGACATATATAAGCGAGGCAAAGAAATGTACATTGCTGATGCTCTGTCTCGAGCCTTCCTTTTGACTACTGACATGAACGCTGCTGAGGATGAGTATGGCTGTGGAGGTGCTCCCAACCAAGCGGCTGGAAGAGCTGCGTGCTGCCACACTTGCGGATGATCTTTGCCAGCGTCTCTCTGCTGTAATTCTCAATGGCTGGCCATCCTCTTCCAAGGAACTGCCGCACTGCCTTCGCTCCTTCTACTGTATAAGAGATGAGTTCACTGTGTCTAATGGTGTCATCCTGCGGGGTCATCACTTCGTGATTCCGGCTGCCCTTCATTCTACACCCAGCAGATGCACCAGGGCCATCCTGGCTTGAGGCTACCAAGCGTAGGGCAAACAAAACCACGTTCTGGTCCTCCATGTACGGTGACATTGACCGTGCTGCCTCGTTTTGTGCACCCTGCAATGCCTTGTGTCCACACCTGCCACGGGAGCCCATGCTGCTCCATGACATTCCTGATCTTCCGTGGACCATTCTTGCGGCTTATCTATTCGAATGGAGGGGGAAGGAGTACCTGATACTAGTTGACTCCTAGTCAGGATGGTTCAAGATAAACTACTTGCCCAGCACCACAAGTCACATGGTCATTGCAAAGCTGCAGAGACACTTTGCAGCACATGGCACACCACAGTAGCTGATCACTGATAA
The DNA here is from genome assembly GCF_028390025.1 of Pseudophryne corroboree. NCBI lineage: Eukaryota > Metazoa > Chordata > Amphibia > Anura > Myobatrachidae > Pseudophryne > Pseudophryne corroboree. Next base: position 149,888,372 of record NC_086446.1, on the reverse strand, counting down.
TGCCATGCAATTCAAGAGTAGAGAGTTCAAGGACTTTGCGAATACATGTGACATCCAGCACATCACTAGTAGTCCCCACTACCCACAGTCAAATGTATTGGCAGACCGTGGAGTCGGCTCTGCAAAACACCTAATGGAGAAGTGTGCACGAGATGGATCGGAAATATACTTGGCACTGTTAAACTTGAGAAACACGCCCTGAGATGGACTTCCATCCCCTGTACAGTGCCTATTAGCATGGCGCACCCGCACAGGCATCCCAATGGCAAAGCAGCTTCTGCAACCCAGAGTTGAGCCACAGGTATGGGAGAACATCAGCAAGAGCAGAATGTCCGCCAAATCTTCTTATGACAGATCAGCATACCACCTGCCACCACTGTCTCCAGACCAGCCTGTCTGCATGCAACAAACCGAGCAAGGATTTCACAGAATGGCAGTGGTTCAGCATCCTGCAGGTCATCCAAATAGCTACGTGGTACAGTCTGATAATGCCCTCTATGAATGCAACCACCGCCATCTGTTAAGTGGGGTGTAGTATGGTATGCTGGTGGCCGGGCTCCCGGCGACCAGCATACCGGCGCCAGGAGCCCGGCCGCCGGCATACAGACAGCATGGCGAGCGCAAATGAGCCCCTCGTGGGCTCGGTGGCGATCTACGCATGCCACACTATTTTATTCTTTCTCCAGGGGGGGTCGTGGACCCCCACGAGGGAGAAAAAGTGTCGGTATGCCGGCTGTCGGGATTCCGGCGTCGGTATACTGTGTGCCGGGATCCCGACAGTCGGCATACTGAAGACCACCCGTTAAGTGTACCTGAAGAAAGCTCTACACAGCCTGACTCATCAGTTTCTACCACAGCTGCAACCAATGTCAGTGATGATTCGCATTGCATGAACAGTCCTTCCTCAGAGACCACTTCTGAAGTAATAGAGCCCTCTGGTGTCACAGCGAACATGCCTATAATTTCCCAGTGTACCATTACCAGATCGAGCCTTGTGTCCAAACCCAACCCAAAGTTCCAAGACTTTATTGTATAATGTCTTTTCTTTTGTTCACGCCTAACATTGTCACATTGTTACATTTGTTTCATCTATGTTCTGCATCCTTCCAGTTTGAAAGGGGGGATGTAAATGCATGCTGTGCATTATGGGAGATGATGTCATGCCGAGGTGAGGTCACTTCCTGTTTGTCTCCTGTTACTTCCACTTGGTGTCTGGCTCATGAGTAAATACCTGTATTACACTGATGCTGCAAGTGTCATCCTGATTTTGTTGTTACACATCTACAGGGGAGATGTACTAAGTCTTGAAAAGTGATACTTTTCACAGTGATAAAGCACCAGCCAATCAGCTCTTAACTGCCATGTTAAAGGCTGGGTTTGAAAAATGACAGTTAGGAGCTGGTTGGCTGGTACTTTACCACCATGAAATTTATCACTTTTGAATGCTTAGTACATCTCCCCCATATCTGACTGTTTCTATTTAAAAAGTCCTGAGGGGTTGCTTACATGGACATACTGGGCAGTGCTCAGTAGACCAGTGAGATAAATAAGAATAGCTCACTTACCCATTATGCTGCAGAATTCCCACTGTAAATCCCGGTCATAATCTGGGGTCTTGGAACACCAATACGCACGATCCATCCGTGAGTTGGGAATGCAAGAGTCAAAAGAGCGACTACCATAGGAGAATGGAAATACACAGTGTCGAGAAGTAACATTCAAGATCAGCCCTGAAAAAAAACAAAAGGTGAGATTTATCAAAGTTTGGGGAGAGAAAGTGGAGAGAGATACAGTACCAACCAATCAGCCAAACTATAATTTTTCATGATGTGTCTGAAAAAATGTCAGGCTCATTGGTTGGTGCTTTATCTTTCTCCACTTTATCTCTCTCCAAGCTGTAATAAATCTCCCCCAAATAAACGTATTGTAAATATATATATATATATATATATATATATATAGTAAAGTTCAATTATTTTCAATGAAAAGCAATACCTTAACACGCTGTTGTACGGGCCGCTGTGGACGCTAAACATAAACAAATAACCGTTAAGATATGAATGCACGTTGCGTATACACGCCGACACGCTATGCGCACAATGCAGTGACACATGTGGCTGAATGCACCTTATACCCCAAACAAGAATGGAATGCGACACCAGTAGTTAAATGTAATGTTGTGGTCCAACGCATCAACAATATTTACTCAAAAGATACAGGTAAAAGATACAACAATATTACAGAGAAGAGCTACTACCAATAGTACATACGTTTGTTCGCGAGCGCTCCCGGATCCAGGACTCAGTCAGTCTTAGCAAGATGACCTTCAGAGAATAAGGACTGAAGCCTGGATCAGGAGGCCTCTCTTTTATACAATGGGTCCAAATACAATACAATGGGAAATGTAAGCTCTTCTTCCATAGGTCAAGAGGCAGGTCATTTACAGTACATGAGGGGTCATAGGTTGGTTTGAATGAATGGGCGATGCTTGGTCCAGGTGTGCTTGCAGGGGTTCGCCACTGGGTTCCCGCCGAATATCTCGAGTACAGTATCATATCAGTTTGCTAATATTATATTTCTGCGTATATCTACATGCAGCAACATGCGATCAACTGCACATAGCAACCGGAATGTAGATCACAAAATACTGCAAATCTGGATACCAAACATTAAGTCCTAACCTTGCTCTGTCCCCTCACATCCTGTAAAGCTGAATAACTCTATTGTTCTACCCTTTGAGTAAATGTAACTTGCTGGCAATGTGTGTGGAGACTATGTTTAAATTATGCACTATATGAACAGAATATACTGAATATGACTTTGTGGCTTTTCTGTGCGAATGCGCATGCTACCGTATATACTCATACCACGCGCCAATACGCAAGGCTCGTGAACCAGTGTACGTAGCGTGCGTGTATGCGTACGCACGGCGAAAACGCGCACGCACAGAGGCCATTCTGTTTGGTGTTTGCATGTGGTGTGTGTAATATTTTCGACTTCGACAATATAAATATATATATATATATATATATATATATATTGTCAAAGTCGAAAAATATCATGATTCGTATGCCTTGTACTAACCCCATGCACATGCCCGCTGAGCGTGCACATGCTCTGCCGTGCGTACGCATATTCGCACTTTGCGTAATGGAGCTTCTACGGCCGTGCGCTTTGGCGCGTGGTATGCGCATTTACGGTAGAGTTTGTGAGCGTCTAGCAAGCGACTCGATCGCAACATATTTAACCCAAAATAGCGTATATTATAGATAATATTCCCCTAGACAATGTCAGCAAGTATGTTTAGTTTAAACGGTTCCTGGACAGAGAGATTCCTCTTTGCATGATAGGAAGGGTCAGATAACGGTTGAAAGGTGATGTCTAGTATCCAGTTGTAGAGTATTTTAATGGGAACATTTCAGTGTTGGTTAGGAAAAGATCGCTCCCTCCTGCGTATAGTTATGTACAAAAGTAGTTTATAGACATTTACTGTATTTGCTGTTCATTACCCATGCGGCGGGAATCCTGAGGATACCTCCCACCTGAGCAGTTGGAGAGAGACACAGCCCACCTGTTCAAATCCACCTATGACCTTTTGTTAAAATGCAGCGACACATTCCTGTGTCCAATGAACAATGAGATTATAGGGACCATTGTATTGTGAATGTATGCTGTGTATATAAAGACCACCAGTGCCTGGCAAGTCACTCACTCTCTCAGAAAGGCTTTCTCTTTGAATGCTGAGGGCTGGATCCAGGACGCGCTTGCGAATCATCCCCACGTATGTATTATTCTCTGTAGCCATTTTGTTATCCATTGTGTTTGCCATTTGTTCTCATTCTGTTTGCTCGTGTTTGCGATCGTACGCTATTGTTCATATTATTCTTTGTTATTCTGTTTAGATTTTGATGTTAGTTTGTAGTGTATAATCTGTACTGTTTTCCCCTTTTTACTCTAAATCATCCACAAAGGTGTTAGAGCCGGAGTGGTTTTTAAATCCAAACCAGGTCTTGTGTTTTCACTAGTTTCTACAAAGGGCTTTTCTTAGCGTCTCAATCGCTCAAACAGCTTACACATTATCAAGGTTAATAAGCGTTACATCATTGTAGTATTACATTGCTAAGGTTTAGAGTATAAGCATATCCTTACTGTGTGTTGTGAATAAGGTTTACTGTGTATCATTCTGTGAGCGTCTGCGCCGCTCGTGTCTCACTCTCACGGCGCAGCGTCCGCTACGCCAATAGCGTAGCATTACGGTGCTCGGGACGCCTATAGCGTGCTCGATACGAAGCGTGAGTCCGTCAGCGTACGTGTCGCTCGTGCGTCGCGCCCACGGCCTAGCGTCTGCTACGCTAAGTGCGTACACTTACGGTACTCAGTGCGCCAATAGCGTACTTAGTCCGTAATAGTATATAGCTTATGTTTAAAGGTAATATTTGACATTATCAATTGAGGGCTCGTCCGGTTCTCATATCCGCAACCTAGCAGGACAAGGCAGACTTTATCCATCAGCAAAGGGCGGGAAGGTAGTATCCCCTGTTAGCCATTTGGTGGTCGGGGATACAGTAGTGCTGATTAGATAAGCGTCTGCTCCGCTTGGTTTGTAGGGATCCGGGTGGGATCCGGATCCGAAAGGTAAGAACGTTAAGCTATTGTCTTTTAAATCTGTTTAAATTCTGTTTGGTGCAAATTGCACATGCAACACACGCACACACCTGTATTTTCATTTGTGTATTTTCGCATATCTACCTTCTTGTTTGCCATTAGCATTGATCACGTTCTGAGAAAATTTGTTGCTATTTAGTTAAAAGTAAGATTAATACTTAAGGGAGTAATTGTAAAACACGTACGCAGCCTGACCCAGTTATAAAGGTTATACAGGAGATACTGTGTGGTGCTTGGTAAACGATTATAGTTAAATATCGTTTGCAATTATAGAAGAGTGTTATTTGTGTTACTGCGGACGTATCCGGCCTGTGTACACGTGTCTCTGACCGCGTGCGAGACAGCGTACGCAACGCAATGGCCTACACACGTGGCGTATATTACGCAACGTGCGTACAGATACGCCCACTAGATACAAATCACACGATAGCATTGTTTTAGTAGACGATACGGAAGCCACGAGATAATAGCACAAATTTGTTCAGTTTCCAAAATTTTGGTTTAAAAAAGATCCTCCTCTCGTTGCATTACCTCTGGGATTAGCCTGTGTTACCTGAATGAAAGAAATTTTCTGTACAGAAAAATCAAAGTATATATGAAGTGAAAGAGCGTGTGTATGCAAATAAAGTTTTTTTTGTGTGAACCCCGGAATTCGAGATCTCGTCGAAGGACACCCATGAAGTGAACACGTGGTGGCGTGGGAGAAGGCCATCTCACGTTAATAGTGTATAAGGTAAAAGGAGCAATTAGTATTGTCAAAGTCAGAAAAATATCTCTATGCACACTACCATATTTGCACCTCACACAGGTCCGTGCTGCGCATGCGTACGCTCTCCCGTACGTGCGCATACTCACAGTCGCGGGCACCCGCAGGCGCACGGTATGCGTATTTACGGTAGAGTTTATGTGATCGTAGCGTGCGACTCAATCGTTACATATTTTCACTATATAATGTATTTTGTAGATCATGGTCCCTTTGATAGATTCTGAAAGTTTGGTTAATATAGAATGTTCATGAACAGAGAAATCCCTCTTTGTTTGATACGAAGGGTCAGACAGGAGTAATACAGTGGTGTTTAGTATCCATCGGAAGAATATTTAATTAGAAATATTCCGGTGTTGGTTTGAAGCAGATCAATCGCTCGTGCGAATAGTTATGGACATAAGAAGTTTATGAACATTTACTTTATTTGCACTTTATTACCCATGCGGCGGGAAACCCAGTTTCCCTCCCACCTGAGCTGTTGGAAATAGTCACAGCCCACCTGTATGAATCAACCTATGACCTTTTGTTATAATGCGAGGAGGAATTCCTGTGTCCAATGAACAATGAGATTGTAGGGACCATTGAATTGCATTGTGTGTGGGGCATAAATAGAAAGGCCGATCACATCCAGCTCACTCTTCAACGGTTATCATTGCTGAAAATCGGGAGCTGGATGTCCAGAGGCGCATGCGATCGTTTCCTTTGTGCGTAAGTTTTTCTCCGTAATCATACTGTTTCTCTCTTGTTATTATGGGCCATATCTTTCTCTCTCTTCTCTTTCTCTCATTTTTCTCTTAAACTTAATTGTATTGTATTTACTGTGTAGTTACCTGGTTAGTTAGTCTATGTTATATTGTAGTGTATGATTTGTATTTGTATTAATTCTTTTGCAAGTATATCATTCAAAATATATATATATTAGGCGTTGGACCCTAAGCCCAGGTATCTGTGTATTTCTTATAGAGTTAAGTATTCTCAGAGCGTCGGTGACTCTCAAACTGCTTTTAAGCTAGTAAGGTTATACTGTGTTGCATTTACACCATATCACTACACAAAGGGTTTACTGCATAATACACTGTTTATGGTTTAGATATAAAGGTTTTACATTGTGAGCGTATGCGCCGCTGGTGATCTCCTCGTGGTCTCGAGCGGTCGCATCGCTATAGCGAATCATTACGGTATTCGGCAGCCAATAGCGTGCCTGCCAGTGATCTCTTGGCCGTGAGCGAACGTAACGCTTGAGCGTCTCGACCACGGCTAAGCGATTGTTACGCAACGTGCGTACCCTTACGGTACTTCATACGTAGTTAGCGTACAGTGTTCTTAGACCTCATAAAGGGTATTATATAAGATAAATAATCTGCTTTAACAATTGCGGGCTCGTCCTGTCCTTCACATATCTGCACTAGGTAATTACAGCAGACATTATCCAGCAGCAAAGGGCGGGAGATCATATTCCTCGTAGTGCTGTTTGGATAAGCGTCTGCTTCTCTTAGTAAAGGGTGCTGAAGGAATCCGGGAACCGGAGGTAAGAACAACACGCTAGTCTCTTTTAAAACTGTTTATTTTTCTGTCTTGCGTACACACGCACGCATATCTGCATTTCTTTTCATTCGTGTATTTTCGTATATCACTCTCCTGTTCGCTATTATATAGTTGATAAACGTGCTAAGAGAGATTTGCCGCTATTTCAAAGTGTAAAAGTAAAGGTAATATAGTTAAAGTATAGACAAACACACAGCTCTGCCTGAGAGACAAGGCGAAGTCAGTGTGGTGCGCGGTAGATGATCAAGGATCATCTACATTGATAAACATAAATTGTGTTACGGTGGATCTTTATTTTGCGTACACGTGTCTCTAACAAGGACTGAGATTTGTGCACGCACACCAAAGGCCGACGCACGCAGCGTATATTACGCAACGGAGCGTACGGGTACGCCCACGTAACTCAAATCACAAGTTTTTTTTTCTCTCCTCTCAACGCGATAAGTAGCGCCACGCGGTAAATAACGCCAGGCGATAAATCGCACAAATTTATTTTAAATTCGAAATTTAAATTAATAGATCCTTCTCCTAATTTGTAACACATCTGGTCTAAAGAGAAATTTCTGCGCAGAAATAGAAATAGAAACAAAAGTGTATATGCGGTGAATGAGTGTTTGTTTTTACAATTTTAAAGGTTGAACCACAAGAAAAGTCGAGTTCTCGTGAGGTACATGCGTGTAAGTGACGTACATGGTGGCTAGGGAGGCATCCCTGGTTAAAACATACAATTTGAGCATTAGAGTGTAGCAGACCAGGAGGTCATACTGTAACAGACCAGGAGGTCATAGCAGACCAGCAGGTTCAGGTACAGCAGACAAGGAAGTCCGCTATACAGTCCACAGGCACAACACCAAGAAAGGGTTGGTGCAACACCCATATAGGCCATACAAGCTCTTGCTGAAGGAATTCGCAGCCGCAATTTTCGATTCCACTGGTCGCTCCGTACATAAGATTAGTTGCTTATGTGCTGAACGATTGTACCGCACGTAATTGTGTACATTAGTAAACCTGACCGGTACTATTTGTGTACGAAGGTCATAAACGCTATTTGTACATTCTAACGTGATTTGTGTAATTTTTTTTATTTTAAGGGAAGTTCGCTGCTCACTCAGGAACTATCCAACAACCAATAGTTACTGGAAAGAGTAAGTGTTCTTCGGATCACCCTCACAGGTTCCAGTAAATAGAGGTTCAGGTCGCAGGGGCCCTGGGTCGAGTACGCCAGCACCATATCGGTGTGATCAGGTCGTATTGGTCGGCGTGGGCGAGTGAGTGGGGTACTCGGTAAACCGCCACCGTCAGCCTATTTTGAACATTTTGGTTTGCGTAAGGGTTGGCTGAATAAAGCAACACCTTCGAACTATGGGGGCCACTTGTTCAGGTAGGGGGCGATCAACCTCGGTTCGGGTTGATTCAGTGAACCGACCAGTTGGGTCGGCAAGGTACGTGATGTGTGAAAAATATGGTTCACACACAGAGGTTTTATGTGATGAATGGGAGAGAATGACAGTACATGACGGGGAGAAATTCCCAAGAGTAGGTAGCTTCAGCACAGAAGTGTTAACGAATTTAAGGAGAAGGATATGTCTCATTAAATCAGCAAAGAGACGAATCAAGCATTATGATTATTTGCAGTTGTGGCAACAGGAGGGTGACATACAGAGAGGATTGGCTCAGGCGGCGGGATCTGGCTCAATCAGAAAACTGATAGCCACGGCCCCACCGCCACCATATATATCGGGAGAGAAATTGGTTGCGGAGAATGACGCACTAAGGTGTAACACACAAACACTTAGCAACTGTGTAAATGTTAAAGATAATGTTAACCAATTAACCAATGCAAGTATTAACCCGTGCAAGTTGTACCCTGTTTTGAACTTTCCTCAGGAGTGTGATCAAGAAGACGAATCGGCAACAATTTCAGCGCTCTCTCTAGCAGCCACCATAGCAGAGACCACAGTAGGCACAGCTCCACCCACGAGATTAGTAACAAGGGCCCCTAGCGGAGGGATAGGTGAGGTCGTATCTACAGGTAAGTACGGCACCATACACTATGCTGAAGCCATTTCACCACAGGCTATAGAACCCACACAGAATGATGTTGTTAGAGTTAATCCTGTTAGGGTAATAGCTGTTCCAAATGGGAAAACTGACACATCAGGAGTCACCCCTGTGAGGAACATTGCCATGTATAGCCCATTTTCCAGAATGGAATTAAGGACCATAGTGTCTGAATTCCCTGACCCTAGAAAAGACTTAGTTGCCAGCCAAAAATACATCAGAGACCTAGGTAACACTGTAGAGCCCAACAACAAAGACTGGCAGATATTGCTGAGAGCATGTTTACCCTCCAATGTTGACGCAACTCAATTTTTAGCTGACTGTGGATTAGATCAGGATGTACCTCTTACAGATGTGTACAACAAAGACAATGTAAAAAGAATAAGCTTACAGTTAAAGGAGTATTTCCCAGCCGTAGTTAAATGGAACAAAATATTCTCCATTAAACAGAAGGAGTCAGAAACAGCTGCAGAGTATTTTCACAGAGCATTATCAGAAATGGCAAAATACACAGGCATAGAGGACATTAAAACAAACATAAACCATCGAGAAGTAGCAGTATCGGTACTGATGGATGGTTTAAAAGAATCATTAAAGACTAGGGTACAGACCACACAACCATGTTGGCGAGGTCTGTCTGTGGCTACTTTGAGAGAGGCTGCTATTGATCACGATAGGAACATCACCAGACACAGGGAACAACAAAGTGATAAGTTAATGGCAGTAAGTATACAGGCCCTGACCACAAAACAGCCTGTGTTAACATCACCAAACCCTGTGGGTAAGTCAAATGTGGTAACATGTTATTTTTGTCACAAACAGGGACACTTTGCACGAGACTGTAGATCGAGAAATGTACAAAAATCTTATCAACCCCCTAGACAACGACACGACACACGACATTGGGAGCAGGGTCCGCAGAAACGGAGTTATGAGCCACATGCAGGGGAAACAAAAAGATACCCCCCAAACAGAGATTGGCAAACCTCTGGTAGTTCCCAGCTAACTCCCTCACAAGTAGTTGCTGCCAGCGGGATTCAGGGAGGTCACCATACCCAATAGGGGTGTGGCCATACCTGTAATCTGCAGCCAGTAAAATTGATTGCAAGCCTTGGAAGTGAACCAGAAATTGCAATCAATGTAGCTGGTAAATCATTAAACTTTCTTGTAGACACAGGGGCGGACAAATCAGTGATAAATTCGACAGTGGGCATGAGAACCACTGGTAAGACAATTCCAGCCATAGGGGTAACGGGAGTAGTCCAGCACTACCCTGTTAGCAAACCAGCCGAGATTACAGTAGGGCCGTTACATACCAAGCATTCCTTTTTGCTGGCTGCATCGGCACCGACCAATCTCCTGGGTAGAGACTTATTGTGTAAAATGGGGTGCGTCATTTATTGTACTCCTGAAGGTGTATTCTTGGACATACCTGAGAATCACGCTCAGGAAGTACGAGACATGTTAGACTCCCCGTCAAAATTAATGTCACATACCATTATGACAAATAGGACTCCCTCCCAAGTAGAAGAAATTACATCTCAGATACCAGAGTCACTTAGGACAAAAGATGGACAGGACACTGGATTAATGGCAAACGTAGCTCCGGTAGTTGTACAAGTAAAAGATGGTAGGATAGCTCCAAAAATCCCACAGTACCCTCTGAAGCCAGAGGTGGAGTTAGGAGTTTATCCCGTAATAGAGCGCTTGCTACAACAGGGCATTCTGGTAAGAACGTCCAGCACTGCCAATAGTCCCATCTTCCCTGTTAAAAAGAGTGGGGGGAGGGGTTACCGGCTAGTGCAGGATCTAAGGGGGATTAACAAAATAGTTGAGAGTCAGTTCCCCGTAGTGCCAAATCCAGCTGTCATCCTAATGCAAATCCCTCCCACTGCGAAATTTTTCACTGTTATTGACCTCTGCTCCGCTTTCTTTTCGGTACCTCTGCACCCTGACAGTCAATATTTGTTTGCATTCACGTACAGAGGAGTCCAATACACATGGACTCGATTACCACAAGGATTCATAGATAGTCCAAGTATATTTTCTCAGGCTTTGCATGATTGTTTACAGTCTTTCCAACCAGTGAGTGGATCAGTATTAATACAGTACGTGGATGATCTACTACTGTGTTCTGATTCATTGGAAGCATCCCTGAAGGATACGAAACAGCTCCTGTTTCATCTTTCAGACACAGGACACAAGGTTTCCAAAGACAAGTTGCAATTATGCCAAACTAAGGTAAAATATTTGGGACACTGTCTAACACAAGGACTGAGACACCTGACCGCTGATAGAATTCAAGCAATTAGAGACATGACTCTGCCACAAACCCAGCAACAGATCAGAACATTTTTAGGAATGTGTGGGTATTGCCGTAACTGGATCCCAGGGTTTTCCATCCTAGCGTTACCCTTGCAGGAAATGGTCTCCTCAAACAAACCTGATCGGATTTCGCATACAGACGAGTCTGAGACAGCATTTGAGAGACTTAAACAGTGCCTAACGCAGGCACCAGCATTAGGTATGCCGGACTATGGGAAACCCTTTGAACTATACGGAACAGAAAGTGCTGGTTGCGCGGCAGGTGTACTAACCCAAAAGCACGGTGATGCCAGCAGGCCGGTAGCATATTACAGCGCTCAGCTAGATACGGTAGCGCGATCCCTCCCCACATGCTTTCGAAGCGTTGCTGCGATAGCATTGCTAGTAACGAAAAGCGAAGACGTCGTGCTAGGTCACAACCTCACAATTCATACACCACATGCAGTGTCAGCCTTGTTAAATTCTGCCCAAACCAGACATGTCTCATCAGCGCGGTTTACAAGATGGGAATTGGCACTAATGGCCCCCGTAAACATCACCATAAGGAGATGCAGTGCATTAAACCCTGCAACATATCTCCCAGGTGTGCCTGGACAGGCACAAAGGGTGGAAGATGAGAGTGGTGGGGAAGGAGGATTTAATACAAAGGAAGACACTCATGATTGTATGGAATATTTGACCCAAAATTTTACCGCAAGGCCTGACATCAGTGACAACCCACTGGAAGATGCAGAACTTACGTTCTACACGGACGGTAGTTGTCATAGACAGTCAGACTCGGGAGACTTGTGTACTGGATACACAGTCGTAGATGACCAAGGCACCATAGAAGCGGAACCGCTAGGCCCACCTCACTCAGCCCAGGTTGCTGAACTGGTCGCCCTAACCAGAGCATGTGAATTGGCTAAGGGCAAATCAGCCAATATCTACACCGATTCTAGATACGCATTCGGGGTAGTCCATGATTTCGGAGCCCTATGGCGCCTCAGAAATTTCATGACGGCAGCTGGTACACCGGTAGCGCATGCAGCTCACATAAAAAGGCTTCTAACAGCGATACAGGAACCCGACAGAGTGGCTGTTATCAAATGTAAAGCACACACATATAGCCAAGACCCAGTATCACTTGGTAACAGCCGAGCAGACGAAGCGGCTAAATTAGCAGCTGCTACCCCCAGACAGACAGACACCACACAACTGATGGTATTTAATACCATCAACACACAGAAGTTGTGTGAGATGCAAAATTTGTGTTCCACACAGGAAAAGGCAGTCTGGAAGGCAAAGGGATATGGCCAGGAGTCCTCAGGACTCTGGACGGATGGACAAGGTAAACCGGTGGCCCCCAGAGCATATCTTCCATGTTTAGCTGAGGCAGCTCACGGGCTGACTCATCTGGGCAGGGAAGGGATGTGCAAGTTGGTAAGAGCATATTGGTGTGCCCCAGGATTTTCATCTCATGCGAGTAAAAGAGCAATGTCATGCCTTACCTGTCTGAGAAAGAACATCGGAAAAACAATACCAACAGAACCATCCCATATCCCACCTGCCGGCGGCCCTTTCCAGGTAATACAGATTGACTTTATTCAATTACCCCCTTGTCGAAATTTGAAATATGTACTTGTTTGTATAGATGTTTTCTCAAATTGGGTCGAAGCATTTCCGGCGGCCACAAATACCGCTATGTTTACTGCTAAGAAAATTGTGCAGGAATTTGTATGTAGATATGGTATCCCTAGAATTATCGAAAGTGATAGGGGTACCCATTTTACAGGTGATGTCTTTCAAGGAATGTGTAAATTGATGGGAATTGATAGCAAGCTGCACACTCCATACCGTCCACAGGCGAGTGCGAAAGTGGAAAGAGTGAACAGCACTATTAAAAATAAACTGAGTAAAGTGATGGCAGAGACAGGATTGACATGGCCAGAAGCTTTACCCATTGTACTGTACAGCATCAGAACCGCTCCCAGATCCCCTCTTAATCTGTCTCCCTTTGAAATCTTGTTTGGTCGACAACCGCATGTTATGATTAACCCTCAGGATGATTTGAAGTGTAACAATGAAGTGACTGTAAAATACTTGATTAACATGAGTAAACAGTTAAGGAATCAAAATGATAATCTGAAGTTAGTGATTCCTGACTTACCAGATAGTAATTGTCATGACATTGAACCTGGGGATTATGTAATGATACGGAATTTTCTACGCTCAGGTTGCCTTATTGACAGATGGGAAGGACCATACCAGGTCTTATTGACTAGCACTACAGCATTGAAGGTTGCTGAGAGAGAGACTTGGGTTCATTCGTCCCACTGTAAGAGGGTCGTTGATCCAGAGAAGTTCTGTGATAAGGAACAGACGGTAGAGGTTGTATCACTAGAGTGTCTGTTCCAGGAGGACTAAGGCGGCACCTGAGCATCGAGAACCACAAGATCAAAAGCAGTTGTCGATCCCCTGTTCCCTTTTATTGTTTTTCTCCAACTTCCCATCCCCTCTCCCTCAAATTATTTTTTCCCCCTTCTCATTCTTCTCCGTTTCCTCCTACAAGATGGACTTGCCCCAAGAGACTGTGATCCGGATTTTCCTGTTGACCATGATGTTGACCAGAGCAGTCTGTTCCGGCGAGAGTACCATGGAGTTCGAGAGAGGTTCTGGAATGGGTTCTGATGACAGAAATGGAGGCGTAGTTTTCCAAGAACAACTTAACCAACAAGTAAAGGCGAGTATCAGAAAACGATCCGATGGCATTGACCATAGAAGGAATTGTGAAGGATTGTTAACTGAAGAAAACTGTATCTGTCGGCTTTGTAACAATGTCATTGAGGATGGGTGCATAAAGAAATGCCAATCCAGTTTTAATATCCATATGGACCGGCATCCCTTGAGTGACTATCACTCTTTAGTGGGTAGTGTGTTAAATAAAACAGATTGTTGGGTATGCTCTCAAGTACCTCAAGGTCATAGCAAATCAGGGCTAGTACCATTTCCTTTAACGTTAGGGGAGGTACTTGAGTTAAGTGGTGGGAGACCGGTGGACAGGAGGTTTAATATCTCCAGCCCTCCTAGTTTGAAGCTCCACCAATACCATGTGGATAGGTCCCTATTATGTTTTAACATCTCCAATCCCCGAAAGCCGGGAAATTGGGAAGTGTCATGGAGTAATCAAACCATGACCTTTTCACACAGAGCAGATAGAATGCCTACAGATACAGAGCTTATACGCCACATAGCCAGTAGAGGAAAATCTTTCCGGTATAGGTATACCTTAGGAAATAGGATTACGAGAGTTGGAGAGGTATCACCAGGATACTGTGCACATATCGTACAACCTGATACGTGTACTAAGCAGATGGAAGAATTAGGGTTAGGAGATTTCACATGGAAGGTGTGTAATATGGTTATGTCCTACTCCGTCCCATATGTTCTCCCCGATGATGCATATTTCATATGCGGGAGAAAGGCGTATAAGTGGCTTGCCCCAAACTCTGAAGGATTGTGTTATATTGGAAAAGTACTGCCTGAAGTAATGACTGTATCACATGACAAAATGAAAGACATACACCGTGTTGCCCAAACTCCTTATACTCATACTGTTATGCACACCAGTGCCTGCAGGAAAGTACTGGTGTCAGAACTGTTATGCACTCCAGTGTCTGCAGGAATGTACTGGTGTTTGAACTGTTATGCAAAACAAATGGACTCACAGACAAACTGGGGAATATGACATAACGTACACAGAAGGTGATAGGGTAACAAAATACACACAAAGTGAACAGAGAAGCCCAGAGGCTAAGGAACTGGGTATCTCCCTTGTATTAGAACTGCTCAGATGGAAATAGCAAGATGTTGTGTTTTAATACGTAGAGAACCCGAAATGCTGTTGCTAAGGGCAACAGCAAAACCCTAAAGGGTTACCAACGGGTGTGGCAGTAAACTCCTTGGTCAGAGATGGAATGATAGACACAAGGAGAGACTCCACAATCCTGATTCTCACTTGCAGTGCACAGGTTTTAGCTTACTGCCACTAAACTGACCCCTGACACCTAGCACAGTGAGACAGGATTAGACAGGCAAGTCTTAGAATACAGCCGCAAACTTGCTAAGTTCACAGAGTAGTAACAGAACCCCAGCAAGCTAAACGACTGACTCCAGTCTTACTGCTAGGTCTGGATTGGCAGAGTGTAATACCAAATCCCCAGGCCTATTTGCAGTAAGCAACAAACAAATACAAAGCTACACAGTACTGGCTAACTTTCATGAACTGACTAACCAACAAAGATTCAGCAGCATCTGCTTACCCTGAAAAGAGGCCTTATAAAGCAGGTGCTGTCCACGCCCCACTCAGACCTCACAGACTGTGAGCACAAAAACCAGCACCGGATCCCCTGCCGTGCACAGAGCCTATAACCACTGCACAGCAAAAGACCCGAACCGGAGTATCAGCTGCGCTCAGGTTACTCCACTAGCACTTGTCTCCCGGTTGCCATGACGACGTGGCAGCACAGGGCAGGAGACCCTAACAGTACCCCCCCTCTGACGAGGGGTCAAAGAACCCCTACCACCGGGTTTATCGGGGAACTGCGAGAAGAAAGAGCGTATCAGTCTGGGGGCATGAAGATCACAACTGCGCACCCACGACCGCTCCTCCGGGCCATACCCCTTCCAGTGCACCAAAAATGACAGCCGACCCCGAACCACCTTGGAGTCAAGAATCCTTTCAACAACAAACTCCCTCTGGCCACGTATCAGAAGAGGGGAAGGTCTTCCACTGGAAGAAGGATTACTAATCGCCCGTTTTAAAAGGGAACAATGAAATGTTTTATTGATACCCAAAGAACGGGGCAGATCTAACTGAAATGCCACCGGATTGATAACCCTGGTGATCTTATAAGGGCCGATGAACCGGGGGCCTAACTTATGAGATGGCTGTCTCAACTTCAAATTCTTGGTTGACAACCAGACGAAGTCTCCTAATTTGAAGCTGCAGGGTCTTTTCCGCTTATCAAAAACCCTTTTGGTCACTAATGACACAGACACAAGGGCTTTCTTCACTTTCCGCCAAATACCTCTAAGGACCGAAACCACAGAGGAACCACCAGGCGTGGAGTCCAGGGGGTCAAAAGAATTGGCCTTAGGATGATGCCCATACACACAAAGGAAGGGAGAGATCCCTGTAGCAGAGTGAGCCGCGTTGTTATAGGCAAACTCCGCCATGGACAGATGAGCAACCCAGTCAGTCTGACACTTGGAGACATAACACCTGAGGAACTGCTCCAAGGACTGGTTCACCCTTTCAGTCTGCCCATTAGACTGCGGATGGTAGCCTGACGACAAGCTGACAGAAATCTGGAGATCGGAACAAAATGCCCTCCAGAATTTGGCCACAAACTGGGATCCGCGGTCAGAGACCACATCAAGTGGCAACCCGTGGAGACGCACAACATGCAGCATAAATAATTCAGACAGGCGTCTGGCTGATGGCAGCCCAACCAGTGGAACGAAGTGCGCCATCTTCGAAAACCTGTCAACGACAACCCAGATGGCTGTCATCCCCGAGGATTTGGGCAAGTCCACCACAAAATCCATTGAAATGTGGGTCCATGGCTTAGATGGGATAGAGAGTGGATGTAATGGGCCAACAGGAACCCCTCTAGGAGTCTTATTTCGGGCACAGATGTCACATGCCCGAACCCACTGATCCACATCCTTAGCCACCGAGGGCCACCACACCGCCCTAGATAGCAACTCCCGAGTTCTGGCAATACCCGGGTGACCTGCCGACTTCTTGGCATGGAATTCCAGGAACACTCGCTGTCTTAACCTAGGAGGCACAAACAAAAGACCTACCGGAAGGTCTGGAGGAGCCTGCTCCTGTGCTCTAAGGACTAATGATAAGAGGTCCTGGGTAATGCCCACTTTAATACATGATGGGGAAACAATGGGCAACGGCTCCTCGGTGGTCTCCTGGATTGGAGCAAAACTCCGCGAGAGCGCATCAGCCTTGATGTTTTTTGACCCAGGGCGATATGTTATCAAAAAATTAAAGCGAGCAAAAAACAAAGCCCATCGTGCCTGCCTGGCATTGAGACGCTTCGCTGACTCTAAATATGCCAGATTCTTATGGTCAGTGAGAATTGAGACCACAAACTTAGCCCCCTCAAGCCAGTGTCTCCACTCCTCGAGTGCATCCTTAATAGCCAACAATTCCCGGTTACCCACGTCATAATTCATCTCGGCAGGCGAAAATTTACGGGAAAAGTAAGCACAGGGATGAAGGCGATTATCAGACACTCCCATCTGAGAAAGCACTGCCCCAATACCCATCTCAGAGGCATCCACCTCCACCACAAAAGGACGCTCTGGATCTGGGTGTCGCAGCACCTTGGCCGAAACAAATGCCCTTTTGAGACGGGCAAAAGCCGCTTTAGCCTCACAAGACCAGTGAGCAACATCCGCCCCTTTCTTAGTGAGTGCCACCAAGGGCGCCACTATAGACGAAAATCCAGCGATAAATCGTCTATAAAAATTCGCAAAGCCCAGGAAACGCTGAAGCGCCTTCAAACTAGAGGGCTGCACCCAATCCAGGACTGCCTGTACCTTGGAACCCTCCATTTGGAAACCTTCTGGGGAGATAATATATCCTAGAAATGCGATTTGCTGAACTTCAAATTCGCACTTCTCCAGCTTCGCCCCAAGCCGGTGGTCTCTGAGTTTCTGGAGGACTAAGCGTACATGCTTCCGATGTTCCTCCAGGGAATGGGAGAAGATTAGGATGTCATCTAAGTATACAACTAAGAATCTATCCAAATATTCCCTGAGCACATCATTCATGAAATCCTGGAAGACTGCCGGGGCATTACAGAGCCCAAAAGGCATCACCAAATATTCATCATGCCCTGAGTGGGTATTAAAGGCAGTCTTCCATTCATCCCCCTCTCTTATTCGGACTAGATTGTACGCACCGCGTAGGTCAATCTTAGAAAAAATGGTGGCAGTACGAAGCTGGTCAAACAAGACCGAAATGAGAGGCAGTGGGTATGAGTTTTTAATCGTGATACGGTTCAATTCCCTGAAGTCGATGCAGGGTCGCAACGAACCGTCCTTTTTACCCACGAAGAAGAACCCCGACCCAACTGGAGACTGTGAAGGTCTGATAAATCCCTTAGCCAAGTTCTCCTGAATGTACTCTGCCATAGCCTGAGTCTCAGGACGTGACAGGGAGTACAACCTGCTCTTGGGAAGCTTAGCATTTGGCAACAAATCAATGGCACAGTCATAGGGGCGATGGGGAGGTAGTACCTCTGCAACTTTTTTGAAGAACACGTCCGCAAAATCTGCATAACACCCTGGCAATCCTGGCAAACTTAGCTGCGAGAGCCTGACTGGAAGGCTCAAGCAACTCCTGAAACAATCAGTACCCCAACTAAGAATCTCCCCAGAGACCCAGTCAAATTGAGGATTGTGGGCCCTTAACCAGGGTAACCCCAACACCAATGGGGCAAAAGTACAGACAGTCACATAAAAGGACAATTTTTCAGAGTGTGTGGCTCCAATAAACAAAGAAATCTGGCAAGTGCAAGAGGTAATTTTACCTTGGGATAATGGTTCCCCGTTTAACCCACAAATCTCAATTTCCGATGCCAAGGGTACTAAGGGAACAGAGTGTTTCAGGGCGATTTGGCGGTCCATAAAAACCCCGTCGGCCCCACTGTCCACAAAGGCCTCAGTCTTGACAGTTTGACCGAGGATCTTCAAGGTCACCGGAATGATAAAAGTCTTCTTGGGAAATTCTGACTTCTGGCCTGACAGGATATTTCCCATCATCCTCAGGCCCTGAAGTTTTCCGGCTTTT
This sequence comes from Pseudophryne corroboree, assembly GCF_028390025.1. Lineage (NCBI taxonomy): Eukaryota > Metazoa > Chordata > Amphibia > Anura > Myobatrachidae > Pseudophryne > Pseudophryne corroboree. Next base: position 149,869,155 of record NC_086446.1, on the reverse strand, counting down.
CTGGGCATGATACTACCACATGACCTTTATTCCCACAGTACAAACACAAGCCCTGCTGTCTCCTCCGCGTCTTCTCACGCGAGGAGAGGCGGGTAGCCCCAATCTGCATAGGCTCCTCAGAAAATTCCTCAGAGTCTGAGGTTCCCTTGGGAAGGAAGGAAATCTCAGTCTCCCTTTCAAGCCTACGCTCTCTCAGCCGTCTATCCACCCGGATGGATAACTGCATGAGCTGATCCAAGCTATCAGGCAAGGGATATTGTACCAGTTGGTCCTTTATCTGGTTAGAAAGACCTCTTCGGTACTGGTGTCTCAGGGCTGGGTCATTCCACTGGGTATCATGGGCCAACCTCCGAAACTCCGTACAGTAAACCTCAACTGGCCTTCGCCCTTGCTTAAGGATCGAAATCTGAGCCTCGGCTGAGGCCGTCTTGTCAGGGTCATCATACAACATGCCCAGTGCCGTAAAAAAAGCATCAACACTTTTAAGCGACGGACAGTCAGGCTGCAACCCATATGCCCAGACCTGTGGGTCTCCTTGTAGCAAGGAAATCACTATGCCCACCCGCTGAATCTCCGACCCAGAAGACTGAGGCCTAAGCCGGAAGTATAGCTTGCAGCTCTCCTTGAAACAAAAGAACTGCGAGCGATCTCCAGAAAAACGATCCGGGAGATTTACTTTCGGCTCCTTAACCCCTGCAGGTGCTGCTGCTGCGGGAGCTCCGCCAGCAGCCTGGGAGGTGTGCATTTTAATGGACAAATCATTAAATTGTCGAGTCAGGACCTGCACCTGATCGACCACCTGTTGCAACGTATTTTGAGGGGTATGCTCCATATTCCCACAAAATTTCAACAGGAGTATTAGGCTGCTGAATATGTTATGCACACCAGTGCCTGCAGGAAAGTACTGGTGTCAGAACTGTTATGCACTCCAGTGTCTGCAGGAATGTACTGGTGTTTGAACTGTTATGCAAAACAAATGGACTCACAGACAAACTGGGGAATATGACATAACGTACACAGAAGGTGATAGGGTAACAAAATACACACAAAGTGAACAGAGAAGCCCAGAGGCTAAGGAACTGGGTATCTCCCTTGTATTAGAACTGCTCAGATGGAAATAGCAAGATGTTGTGTTTTAATACGTAGAGAACCCGAAATGCTGTTGCTAAGGGCAACAGCAAAACCCTAAAGGGTTACCAACGGGTGTGGCAGTAAACTCCTTGGTCAGAGATGGAATGATAGACACAAGGAGAGACTCCACAATCCTGATTCTCACTTGCAGTGCACAGGTTTTAGCTTACTGCCACTAAACTGACCCCTGACACCTAGCACAGTGAGACAGGATTAGACAGGCAAGTCTTAGAATACAGCCGCAAACTTGCTAAGTTCACAGAGTAGTAACAGAACCCCAGCAAGCTAAACGACTGACTCCAGTCTTACTGCTAGGTCTGGATTGGCAGAGTGTAATACCAAATCCCCAGGCCTATTTGCAGTAAGCAACAAACAAATACAAAGCTACACAGTACTGGCTAACTTTCATGAACTGACTAACCAACAAAGATTCAGCAGCATCTGCTTACCCTGAAAAGAGGCCTTATAAAGCAGGTGCTGTCCACGCCCCACTCAGACCTCACAGACTGTGAGCACAAAAACCAGCACCGGATCCCCTGCCGTGCACAGAGCCTATAACCACTGCACAGCAAAAGACCCGAACCGGAGTATCAGCTGCGCTCAGATTACTCCACTAGCACTTGTCTCCCGGTTGCCATGACGACGTGGCAGCACAGGGCAGGAGACCCTAACACATACTCATTACGAGCACATCGTTAAACGGCACCTGATAGAAAGAACAGAGCACCCGGCCTCTGACATGATCAGTGAATCCACCGGGATTCAATTCTTAATCGCGTTAGATATCACTCACACCGCTAGAGGAGTGTTGAATTATAAATACATTTCTGCGCTCGCCAATTTGTTAGATAATATCACTGAAATGTATGATGACACTTTTAGGTATACTGGAAGGGAACTTCAGGCTTACAAAACAGAACTAGTCCAGCATAGAATGGTTCTTAATTACCTCACAGCAGTAACAGGCGGATATTGTGTCACACTGGCAACACAATACGGCGTGAAATGTTGCACATATATTACGAATAGCACCGAGGACCCGGTCGAGGTCATAGACCAAAAGATGGACGATATTCTCCAACTAAAGTGGGAATTTCGCAGAAGACACAATCTCACCCTTGCTGCTGTGAGTAATGAGCTGACTGGTTGGGTGTCATGGTTGAACCCGCGAAATTGGTTCTCCGGTTTAGGAGAATGGGCCCAAGGAGTTATAATGGATGTTGGGAAGTTTCTCCTATGTATCTTAGGTGTTATCATAACGATTGGTTTGATATTTAGATGCGGTCAGGCTTTAATGAGGTGCAATCATCGTACTAGGGTAATGAGTTTAAGGAGTGAGGAAACTGTAATTCCAATGGACTTGATTTATGACCCAAATGTAGAAACAATGATGTGATGAAAATGCGATTTCTACGGTCCGTTTCTTTCACCTGTTTTTCCGTTTCCTCCAAGGTAAAAAGACCCACTTGGACGAGGAATTTGATGAGCCGATATACAGACAACAGATGGATTAAAGAAGAAGTTTTGACAACCTAATACACAGATTTTTGATGAACTATGCCATGGATCCCCAGTTTCCCTAGAAATTTTAAAATTACGCTAGCCCAACACTTTTGTAAATCTATGGACATTGACAGCTTTGCTCGCACCTTATGAGCAAAAGCACAAAGAAGACTGCATTCAACAGACACCAAACAAGACCTCAATCGACGAATGTACATTTACCTGACATAGAATACCACCGCATTTACCGTAATTATGTCTTTTCTTCATTTCTACAACCCTCAGGTAATGACACACATAGTCGATAGGGAATACAGGCACAGATATCAGCAATCACATATCTTCCCCATTCATGTATCATCAACTACAATGTGCTCCCCCATTTTGTTGCAACCAAAGCCGAAAAGAGCTCGGTAAAGTTTGACAGCCCATCCACAGACCCGTACCACGGGATAAGAAGGAATTCAAATGTATACTTCGCAATACCTCGAAGCTTGATTTAAAACACGTACGGCACGATGATACATGACCCCCAAGCACGGATTCATACACACATGCTTCTGCTATCTCACTAGGTCATACCCTTTTCCTACCTTCTCCTCTCCTCCCCTACCCAACCATGTAAATGTATTAACCCCTGACATATATTTTTCTCTTTTGAAATGTTTTAGAAGGTGGCAGTTATTATTGACTGCCAAAGGGTGGACTGTCAAAGTCAGAAAAATATCTCTATGCACACTACCATATTTGCACCTCACACAGGTCCGTGCTGCGCATGCGTACGCTCTCCCGTACGTGCGCATACTCACAGTCGCGGGCACCCGCAGGCGCACGGTATGCGTATTTACGGTAGAGTTTATGTGATCGTAGCGTGCGACTCAATCGTTACATATTTTCACTATATAATGTATTTTGTAGATCATGGTCCCTTTGATAGATTCTGAAAGTTTGGTTAATATAGAATGTTCATGAACAGAGAAATCCCTCTTTGTTTGATACGAAGGGTCAGACAGGAGTAATACAGTGGTGTTTAGTATCCATCGGAAGAATATTTAATTAGAAATATTCCGGTGTTGGTTTGAAGCAGATCAATCGCTCGTGCGAATAGTTATGGACATAAGAAGTTTATGAACATTTACTTTATTTGCACTTTATTACCCATGCGGCGGGAAACCCAGTTTCCCTCCCACCTGAGCTGTTGGAAATAGTCACAGCCCACCTGTATGAATCAACCTATGACCTTTTGTTATAATGCGAGGAGGAATTCCTGTGTCCAATGAACAATGAGATTGTAGGGACCATTGAATTGCATTGTGTGTGGGGCATAAACAGAAAGGCCGATCACATCCAGCTCACTCTTCAACGGTTATCATTGCTGAAAATCGGGAGCTGGATGTCCAGAGGCGCATGCGATCGTTTCCTTTGTGCGTAAGTTTTTCTCCGTAATCATACTGTTTCTCTCTTGTTATTATGGGCCATATCTTTCTCTCTCTTCTCTTTCTCTCATTTTTCTCTTAAACTTAATTGTATTGTATTTACTGTGTAGTTACCTGGTTAGTTAGTCTATGTTATATTGTAGTGTATGATTTGTATTTGTATTAATTCTTTTGCAAGTATATCATTCAAAATATATATATATTAGGCGTTGGACCCTAAGCCCAGGTATCTGTGTATTTCTTATAGAGTTAAGTATTCTCAGAGCGTCGGTGACTCTCAAACTGCTTTTAAGCTAGTAAGGTTATACTGTGTTGCATTTACACCATATCACTACACAAAGGGTTTACTGCATAATACACTGTTTATGGTTTAGATATAAAGGTTTTACATTGTGAGCGTATGCGCCGCTGGTGATCTCCTCGTGGTCTCGAGCGGTCGCATCGCTATAGCGAATCATTACGGTATTCGGCAGCCAATAGCGTGCCTGCCAGTGATCTCTTGGCCGTGAGCGAACGTAACGCTTGAGCGTCTCGACCACGGCTAAGCGATTGTTACGCAACGTGCGTACCCTTACGGTACTTCATACGTAGTTAGCGTACAGTGTTCTTAGACCTCATAAAGGGTATTATATAAGATAAATAATCTGCTTTAACAGTATTACAGCAGATCAAAAGGTCCGCGAAAGTCAGAAATCCGTTAAAAGTAAGTAACGAAGCTCTGAAAACCCTGACTTAAGAAAGGTCAGAGGTAGTGAGCGCAGCCCCGGCGGTTGGCGCAGTACCCATATAGGCCCGTTTTGAGAAGACGCTCCGGCTGAGGTTTCGCAGTCTAAACAATCGATTCCGCTGGTCGTTCAGCGGATAAGTAATAGTTACTTATACGCAGTGCGACTGTACCACATGTAATTGTGTGCATTAGTTGGTTACCTTGATACCCATTACGCAATTTGCGTACGCTTTGCGGGATCATAAACGCTATTTGTACACTTTGACGTGATTTGTGTAGGTTTTTTTTATTTTAAGGGAGTTTCGCTGTTCACTCAGGAATTCTCCAACAGCCGATATTTACTGGGAAGGGTAGCATACTCCCACACGCTCCCAGTAAATAGAGGTTACACAGGGGCCCTGGGTTGGGTACGCCAGCACTAAGGACGGTGTGTGGGCGTATTGGCCGACGTGGGCGAAAGTGGGTGAGAGCACTTGTTGAACTTTCACCATTGCCTTACCTCTGGGAACTTGGCTTTTGTAGGAATTCGCTGAGAAGGCAATACCTGCAAAGAATGGGGGCCAGTTGCTCAAGTAAGGGACGATCAACCAAGGTTCAGGTTGATATAATTCCGCGGCCAGTAGGGTCGGCGAGGTATATAATGTGTGAAAAATATGGATCACACGCAGAGGTTTTATGCAATGAGTGGGAACGTATGACTGTGAACGATGGGGAAAAGTTCCCAAGAGTAGGCAGTTTTAATCCTGAGGTTTTGCAAAATTTATGGAGAAGGATATGTCTGATAAAATCCGGAAAGCAACAGATTAGACATTATGATTATTTACAGTTATGGCAACAGGAAGGTGAGATACAACGGGGATTAGCTCAAGCAGCTGGTTCCAACCCTATCAGAAAACTGATAGCTACAGTACCACCACCACCATACATAACAGGAGAGAAAGTGGCTACAGAGAATGGCATACTGGTTTATGATAAAAGTGCACTTAATAAATGTATTAATGATAAGAGTAAAGTAGATAAGTGTATTGATGCTAATGCTAACCCGTGCAAGTTGTATCCCGTCTTAAACTTCCCTCAGGACTGCGACCAGGAAGATGAGCCTACCACAATATCGGCACTCTCTCTAGCAGCCACCATACGAGAGACTACAGTGGGCATGGCCCAACCAGTAAGAGGAGTAGCAAAGGCCCCTAGTGGAGGGACAGGTGAGGTCGTGTCCACAGGTAAGTACGGTACTGTACATTATGCAGAAACAATTACACCACACATTGTAGAATCAACACAGAGTGATGTGATTGAACTTAATCCTGTCAGGGTAATCACAGTCCCAAATGGAAAAACTGATGCTCTGGGGATCACTCCCGTCAGGAACATCGCAATGCATTGCCCCTGGTCTCGGACAGAATTAAGGACAATTATGTCTGAATTTCCTGATCCTAGGAAAGATCTAGTTGCAAGCCAAAGGTTCATTAAAGGCATGTTTGCCCTCCAATATCGACCCTGCGAGATTCATCACTGATTGTAGGTTAGATGAAGAGGTACCTCTCACTGATGAGTACAATCAGGACAATGTAAAACGGATCAACCTGTAGTTAGGAGTATATTTCCCAGCTGTTGTCAAGTGGAACAAAATCTTCTCCATAAAACAAAAAGAAGGTGAAACTGCTTCTGAATATTTCCATCGGGCACTGCAGGAAATGGCTAGGTATACTGGAATAGAAGACATTAAGAGTAATGTGCACCATAGGGAAGTAGCGGTTTCTGTATTAATGGATGGTTTAAAGGAAGTGTTGAGAACAAGGGTACAGACCACTCAACCTAACTGGAGAGGTATGTCAGTGGCTGCTTTGAGAGAGACCGCTATTGAGCATGATCGGAAAATCATAAGACACAGGGAGTCACAGGGCGATAAGCTGATGGCAGTAAGTATACAGGCCCTTACGACAAAGCCATCTCAGCCTAAGCCCCAAACCCCTGTTGGTAAGTCAAATGTGATAACATGTTATAACTATCACAGAGAAGGACATTTTGCACGAGGTTGTATTTTTAAAGACCCACATAAGGTATATCAACCCCCTAGACAACAACATGACACACGTAATTGGGATCAGGGACCGCAGAGACGGAGTTATGAGCCACATGCAGGGGAAACAAGAAGGTAACCACCAAGAAGAGACTGGCAAGTCTCTGAAAATTCCCAGTTACCCCCTTCACATGTTGTAGCTGCCAGCGCGCTGCGGGGAGGTCACCACATACAATAGGGGTGGGGCCACACCTGTAGTCTGCAGCCAGTGAAATTAATTGCGAGCCTTGGAAGTGAACCCGAGGTCACAATTGATGTAGCTGGTAGATCTCTACCTTTCCTTGTAGATACGGGGCGGCCAAGTCAGTGTTAAATTCAACGGTGGGTATGAAAACCACTGGTAAAACAATTCCAGCCATGGGAGTAACAGGAGTAGTACAACACTACCCTTTAAGTAAACCAGCAGAGATTACGATAGGGCCTTTTCAGACCAAGCACTCCTTTTTGCTAGCTGCATCGGCTCCAACTAATCTACTTGGGAGAGATTTACTGTGCAAGATGGGGTGTGTCATATATTGTACTCCTGGAGGCGTGTTCTTAGATATACCCGAGAATCACGCGCAGGAAGTGCAGGATATGCTAGACTCCCCACAAAGGTTAATGTCACACACTGCTGTTACAGATAGGTGTCCATCCAAGGTGGAGGAAATGATTTCCCAGATACCGGAGTCACTTTGGACCAAGGATGGACAAGACACTGGATTAATGGCAAATGTAGCTCCCGTAGTAGTTCAAGTAAAAGATGGTAGGATAGCTCCAAAAATCCCACAGTATCCTCTGAAGCCAGAGGTGGAGTTAGGAGTTTGCCCTGTAATAGAGCGCTTGCTACAACAGGGCATTCTGGTTAGGACATCCAGCACTGCCAATAGTCCCATCTTCCCTGTGAAAAAGAGTGGGGGGAGGGGTTACAGGCTAGTGCAGGATCTAAGGGGGATCAACAAAATAGTTGAGAGCCAATTTCCCGTAGTGCCAAATCCAGCTGTCATCCTTATGCAAATCCCTCCCACTGCGAAATTTTTCACTGTGATTGACCTCTGCTCCGCTTTCTTTTCGGTTCCTCTGCACCCTGACAGCCCAAGTATTTTCTCACAGGCTTTGCATGATTGTTTACAATCCTTTCAACCTGAGAGCGGATCAGTATTAATACAGTATGTAGATGACTTACTGCTGTGTTCTGATTCACTCGAATCGTCCTTGAGAGACACGAAACAGCTTCTGTTTCATCTTTCTGTGATGGGACACAAGGTTTCAAAGGATAAGTTGCAATTATGCCAGACCAAGGTAAAATATTTGGGACATTGCTTGACGCAAGGACTGAGACACCTCACCGCTGATAGAATACAGGCGATTCGCGACATGACTCTGCCACAAACCCAGCAACAGACTCGCACTTTCCTAGGAATGTGTGGGTACTGCCGCAACTGGATCCCAGGGTTTTCAATACTGGCCTTACCTTTGCAAGAGATGGTCTCATCAAACAAACCAGATCGGATTTCGCACACAGATGAGTCCAAACTGGCATTTGAGAGACTCAAACAGTGCCTAACGCAGGCACCAGCATTAGGTATGCCAGATTACGGGAAACCCTTTGAACTGTACAGTACGGAAAGTGCTGGGTGTGCGGCAGGTGTTTTAACCCAGAAGCATGGTGATGCCAGCAGGCCGGTAGCCTACTACAGCGCTCAGCTAGACACGGTAGCACGATCCCTCCCCACATGCTTGCGAAGTGTTACAGCGATAGCATTGCTAGTGACTAAAAGCGAAGATGTAGTGTTAGGACACAACCTGACCATCCATACACCTCATGCAGTGTCAGCCTTACTGAATTCTGCCCAAACCAGACACGTCTCATCTGCACGGTTTACAAGGTGGGAATTAGCACTAATGGCCCCTGTAAATATCACCATAAGGAGATAAGCAGCGCACTAAATCCTGCAACGTATCTCCCAGGTGTGCCTGGACAGGCACAAAGGGTGGGGGATGAGAGTGATGGTGAAGGAGGATTTAGTACAGACACTGACACACATGATTGTATGGAATATTTGACCCAAAATTTCACTGCAAGGCCTGACATCAGTGACAACCCACTGGAAGGTGTAGATTTTACTTTCTACACTGACGGTAGTTGCCACAGACGGACTCGGGAGACTTGTGTACTGGATACGCAGTCGTAGATGACAAAGGTACCATAGAAGCGGAACCCCTGGGCCCACCACACTCAGCACAAGTTGCTGAGCTGGTTGCCCTAACCAGAGCGTGTGAATTGGCTAAGGGTAAGTCAGCCAATATTTACACGGATTCTAGGTATGCCTTTGGAGTAGTGCATGATTTCGGGGCCCTATGGCGCCTCAGAAATTTCATGACGGCAGCTGGCACACCCGTGGCGCATGCAACCCACATCAAAAGACTTCTAGCAGCGATACAGGAACCTGACAGAGTGGCTGTTATCAAGTGTAAAGCCCACACGTACAGCCAAGACCCAGTGTCACTTGGTAACAGCTGGGCAGACGAAGCTGCTAAATCAGCAGCCAGTACCCCCATACAGACAGACATCACACAACTGATGGTATTCAATACCGTCAACACACAGAAATTGAGTGAAATGCAAAATTTGTGTTCTCCACAGGAAAAGGCAGTCTGGAGGTCAAAAGGATTTGGCCAGGAGTCCTCAGGACTCTGGACAGATGGACAGGGTAAGCCAGTGGCACCCAAAGCATACCTTCCGAGTTTAGCGGAGGCGGCACATGGGCTGACTCATCTAGGTAAAGAAGGTATGTGCAAGTTGGTAAGAGCCTACTGGTGCGCACCAGGATTTTCTTCCCATGCGGGTAAGAGAGCAATGACATGCCTCACCTGCTTGAGGAAGAATATTGGAAAGGCGATACCAACAGAACCATCGCATATCCCGCCAACGGACGGCCCTTTTCAGGTAATACAGATTGATTTCATACAATTACCACCTTGTAGAAATTTTAAGTATGTATTGGTTTGTATTGATGTGTTTTCAAATTGGGTTGAAGCGTTCCCCGACGCCACAAATACCGCTGTGTTTAGGGCAAAGAAAATTGTGCAGGAATTTGTGTGCAGGTATGGTATCCCTAGGATAATTGAAAGTTATAGGGGTACCCATTTTACAGGTGAAGTCTTTCAGGTAATGTGCAAATTAATGGGAATTAATAGTAAGCTGCATACTCCGTACCGCCCACAGGCGAGTGCGAAAGTGGAAAGAGTAAACAGCACTATTAAGAACAAGTTGAGCAAAGTAATGGCTGAAACTGGATTGTTGTGGCCAGAAGCTTTGCCACTTGTATTGTACAGCATCAGAACCACTCCCAGGTCCCCTCTTAATCTGTCACCCTTTGAAATTCTTTTTGGTCGACAACCCAATGTTATATTTCACCCCCAGGATGATCTGAAATGTAACAATGAAGTAACTGTAAAGTATTTGGTTAAGATGAGCAAGCAGTTGAGGAATCAGAATAGCAATCTAAAGCTGGTGATTCCTGATCTGCCAGACAGTAATTGTCATGACATTGAACCTAGGGATTATGTAATGATTCGGAATTTTCTACGCTCAGGTTGCCTGATTGACCGTTGGGAAGGACCGTACCAAGTCTTACTGACCAGCACGACAGCATTGAAGGTTGCCGAGAGAGAGACTTGGGTCCACTCGTCCCACTGTAAGAAGGTCACTGACCCAGAGAAAGCCAGTGACAAAGAGCAGAGTGCGGAGGAAACCATATCACTGGAGTGTCTGTTCCGGGAAGGCTGAGAGGCAGGACTGTTGTCACGGCACCTGAGCACAGAGAACTACAAGATCAGAGGCGGTTGTCGCGCCAAGTTTTCTTTCCCTCTAAAGTATTTTCCCTTCACCCATTACAACTCTTTCTTTCTCCTCCTGCAAGATGGACTCGCCCCAAGAGACTGCAGTCCGTGTTTTCCTGTTGACACTGTTGTTGACCAGAGCAGTCTGTTTCGGTGAGAGTATCAGAGAGGTCGAGAAAGGATCTGGAATGAGTTCTGATGACCAGGATGGATTCGTAGAATTCCAAGAGCAACACAATCACCGAGTAAAGGCGAGTATCAGAAAATGATCTGGTAGCCATGACACTAAGAGACATTGTGAAGGATTGTTAGCTGAAGAGAATTGTATCTGTAGGAATTGTGAAAACATAGTTGAGGATGGGTGCATCCAGAGATGTCAGTCCAGCCTTAATATCAACATGGACCGTCATCCATTGAGTGACTATCACTCATTAGTAGGTAAGGTTTTAAACCAAACGGAATGCTGGGTGTGCTCACAAGTACCTCAAGGTCATAGAAAGTCAGGACTAGTGCCATACTCTTTAACAATAGATGAAGTACTTGAATTAAGGGGTGGGAGACCGGTGGACAAGAAATTTAATATTTCTAGGCCTCCTAGTTTGAAGCTCCACCAATATCATGTGGATAGGTCCCTAATATGTTTTAACATTTCCAATCCCCGAAAGCCGGGAAATTGGGAAGTGACATGGAACAACCAAACCATGACATTTTCACACAGAGCCGATAGAATGCCCATAGACTCAGAGCTTATATGCCAAATAGCCAACGGTGGGAGATATTTTCAGTATAGGTACACTCTAGGAAGTAGGCCCATGCGAGTTGGAGAAGTATCACCAGGATACTGTGCGCATATCATACAGCCTGATAAGTGTACTAGACAAATGAGAGAGTTAGGGATAGGATTTTTCACCTGGAAGGTTTGTAATATGGTGATGTCATTTTCTGTCCCATATGTTCTCCCCGATGATGCATATTTCATATGTGGGAGGAAGGCGTATAAGTGGCTTGACCCAAACTCAGAGGGATTGTGTTACATTGGAAGAGTGTTGACGGAAGTAATGACCATTACCCATGATAAAATGAAAGACGTTCACCGCAATGCTCAAGCTCCTTACACTCACACCCATTACGAACACATTGTAAAAAGACACCTTATAGATAGGACAGAGCATGCAGCCTCTGATTTGATCCACGAATCCACCGGGATTCAATTCCTACTCACGCTAGATATCACCTGTACCGCCAGAGGAGTTATACATTTTAGGTACATAACTGCGCTAGCGAACCTTATAGACAATATCACCGAGATGTATGATGACACCTTCAGGTATACTGGGAGAGAATTGCAAGCTTACAAAACGGAACTGATCCAGCACAAGATGGTTCTTAATTACATCACAGCGGTGATTGTGTCACCCTAGCAACTCAGTATGGTGTGAAGTGCTGTACGTATATCACAAACAGCACTGAGGACCCATCCGAGGTCATAGATCAAAAGATGGACGATATCTTGCAATTGAAGTGGGAGTTCCGAAGGAGACACAACCTTACCCTCACTTCTGTGGGTAATGAACTGACCGGCTGGGTTTCATGGTTGAACCCACGCAATTGGTTCTCAGGTTTATGGGAATGGGCTCAAAATGTTATCGTTACTGTAGGGAAATTTCTCCTTTGTACCCTAGGAGTTGTCATAATGATTGGTTTGATATTCAGATGTGTTCGGATTTTAATGAATTGAAAGCGCAGTACCAAATTGATGAGTTTGAAGAGCGAAGGCATTGTAACAACAACTGGTTTCATTTATGACCCATCAATCGAGACAATGTTGTGATAAGACGTGATTCCACGGTCCGTTTCTATCACCCATTTCTCCTTTGTTTTTCTCCAAGGTAAAAAGACATCCACTTGGAAGAAGATTTTGATGACCTTTTACACAGACCATTGATGAACTTTTACACAGACAATTGATGAACTTTTAGAGACTTTAACTTTTATGGACACTTGAAAAACTTTGCTTGCCACTTACAGCAAAGATACAACAGCCTGGACAAGACATCAACAAGACTTCAACAAGACATCCAAGGACAATCACATACAATATCATACGAATGCATTTATAACGCATGTTTCTTATCTTCATCTCTACGATCTTCAGGTAGTAACACACATAGTCGACAGGTAATATAGGCACATATATTAGCACTCACATATTTCCCCCCTTCATGTATCATCAACTAATGTGCACCCCATTTGTTGGAACTGAAAGCCGAAAAGAGCTCGGTAGAGTTTGTTAGCCCACTTACAGACCCTTAATATGGGATAAGAAGGATTCAATGTATACTTCGCAATACCTCGAAGCTTATTTTAGAACATGTACGGCACGATGATACATGACCCCTCAAACATGGATTTCATACATACATGCTTTTACTATCCCACTAGGACATACATTTCCCACCTTCTCCTCTCCTCCCTACTCCCAATCATAATAAGGTATTTCATGGTAATATATATTTTCCTGCTTAATTGTTTAGATAACTGGCAGTTATTGTTGACTGCCAAAGGGTGGACTGTCAAAGTCAAAAATATCATGATTCATATGCCTTGTACTAACCCCATGCACATGCTCGCTGCGCGTGCACACGCTCTGCCGTGCGTACGCATATTTGCACTTTGCGTAATGGAGCTTCTACGGCCGTGCGCTTTGGCGCTGTCAGGGCCGGGTGTTTTTGTGAATCCGTTAACCCTGGACCAACCACAGGTGTAGGTGCTGGGGTATGATGAAAGCAGGAAGGACGAAGAAAGTTCCGTTTCATATATTTATTGTAAGCAACAATTCCAGTAAAAAGTTAAATGACAAATTATAAATCACCATATATAAACTGACGTATTGCATACGTGGTAGAAATGATAAGCAGGAACAATGTTAAAGATAAATTGAGAAAATGTTCATAGAACTGAGTTTTAAACAGGCTTATGAATGATGATGAATGACTTGTCCAAAAGAAACAAGATTTGATGCTGAACTGTAAATTGTGTTAACTGGATAATGCAGACATGAATAAGTAACTGTAGAGATTTGTAATGAACTTTAAAGATTAAACTGAGAGGCTGTGAAGAATTGTCCTTGATTGTAGCACACAGAAAACAAAGTACTGAAATGGGTTACTTGCGAGTTCTGAAGATCACTGTGAAACTGCAGCAGACGACAATGGTGATGAATGGGTTAAGTTTAGAGCAGAGCAAACGAACAGCTGATGTTAGTAGAATCCTCCAAAGTCTGTGTGGTTTGAAGCAGGCAGACAGGGTAACCTCATACAAGACTCTGGGAATCCAATTGTTTGCCACTGGGTGAGTGATTGACTGACAGCACAGCAGGGAGCTGTTGGATCTTTAGCAGTGAAGGCTGCAGACGGACCTCTGGGAGCGGAGGCGATATCTGGACCACGGGAATCACACAGGAATGCACGGAGAAAGCACAGAGCTAAGGCATAGCGTAGATACAACGAAGCACTGGCTCAGAGTAGCATAATCCCAGCCTACTTAAAGGCAGCACAAGCACGGGATTGGCTTACACTTACCCACAGGTGTTTTCACAAGTGCTCTGTATTGCTTATTTGGTCTCCAACATGGCCGCCTCCTATACTGCAGACACACAGCGGTGCCTTTGGCCATTCAGTCCCCGCACTCCCAGCTCCTGCATCACCTGTGCCACCGATCACGCCGCGTCCCCACACGGCCGCACAGCACCGCGAGCAACCGCACCGGCAACGGATGAACCCCAGAACCCACAGAGGTAAGAGATCGGTTCGTGACAGTACCCCCTCCTTTAAGGGTGGTCTCCGGACACCTTTCAGCTTTATCAGGATTCTTGGAATAGAATTTCTGTACCAGTCTTGGAGCATGAACATCTTCGGCAAAAACCCAGGACCTCTCCTCTGGACCATATCCCTTCCAGTCGACCAAAAACTGCAGACGTCCATATCGGCGACGTAAGTCCACAATCTCCTTAACCTCAAATTCCTCATCCTGCAAAGAGTGAACTTTAGGAGGTTTGGACAGGGTAGTACGGAACTTATTGAGAATCAAAGGTTTCAATAACGATGTATGAAAAGCGTTAGGAATTCTCAAAGACGGTGGCAACTTGACTTTGTATGACACAGGATTGAGTACCTTTACAATGGGAAATGGGCCAATAAACTTGGGAGCAAATTTCTTAGAAGGAACTTTGAACTTAAGATTGCGAGTAGAAATCCAAACTTGGTCTCCCACCTTGTAATTTGGTACAGCCTTACGTTTTCTCTCTGCGAAAGTTTTATAACGAGCAGAAGTTTTGATCAACGACTTGCGCACACAACTCCAGATTCTAGATAAACGTTGAAGCTCTTGATCTGCTGCTGGAACCTCTAGGGCTAACAACGGATGGAACTCTGGCACACGAGGATGAAAACCAAAGTTAGTATAAAATGGCGTAGATTCTGAAGACGAATGAAAAAGATTATTATGAGCGAATTCCGCCAATGGAAGGTAGTCAACCCAATCATCCTGTGAGGACGAAATGTATAGCCGTAGAAAGGTTTCAAGATCTTGATTTACTCTCTCAGTTTGTCCATCTGTCTGAGGATGATATGCCGAAGAAAAATTCAACTTAATGTTTAAAGATGAACAAAGCGACCTCCAAAACTTGGCTACAAAAAATGTGTTCCCCGATCAGAGATGTTTCTCGAGGAAGGCCATGCAACTTGAAGATCTCAGTAATGAACAATCTGGCTAGTGAAAGGGCTGATGGTAATCCAGTTAATGGGATGAAATGCGCCATTTTCGAAAATTGATCCACTATCACCCAAATGGTAATCCGCCCTTTTGATGGAGGTAAATCGGTCACGAAATCCATGGAGATATGAGTCCACAGTTGTTTGGGTATAGATAATGGATGTAACAAACCTGGCGGAGAACCCCTTGGACTCTTATGTTGGGCACATTTAGGACATGCTGCTATAAACTCTTGAACATCGGCTTTAAGACGTGGCCACCAGTAAGACTGTTGAATAAATTTGAGAGTCTTTAGAACTCCAGGATGACCCATGAAGGACGAAGAGTGAGCCCAAGTAAGCAGTCGTTTTTCGAAGATTTGTGGCGACAAAGGTTTTGCCAGGCGGAGGAACTGGAAAGGTTCGAGTCATTAAAAAGGACGTAGGACTCACAATGGCTTGATTCGTGGTAGCATCATTTAATTCAGAAGAAGTGAAGGACCGAGAAAGGGCATCTGCCTTTTTGTTCTGAGACCCTGGACGATAGGTGAGCTTGAAATTAAATCGTGTGAAGAAAAGCGCCCATCGAGCTTGTCGTGGATTCAAACACTGAGCTGACTGCAGATATAGGAGATTCTTATGATCGCTATATACTGTAATGCGATGTTGCGCTCCCTCTAGAAGGTATCTCCACTCCTCAAATGCCAGCTTGATGGCAAGTAATTCTTGCTCCCCAATTGCATAATTACGTTCAGCCGGTAGGAACTTACGGGAGAAATAACCGCAGGGATGGACTTTTTTATCTTCAAAGACTTGTGACAACACAGCTCCTACTGACTCCGTAGATGCGTCCACCTCCAGTAGAAAGGGACGGTTCAAATCTAGCGGTCGAAGAATGGGGGCTGACACAAAGGCTTGTTTTAAATCAGAGAAGGCTTTGATTGCTTCAGAAGACCAGTTCATAGGATTTGCTCCCTTGCGAGTCAAGGCTGTGATGGGAGCGGCCAACGTAGAGTAATTCTTAATGAATCACCTATAGAAATTAGCAAAGCCAAGGAATCGCTGAATCCCCTTGAGAGTCGTAGGAGTAGACCAATCTCGGATAGCTTGTACCTTTAC
Organism: Pseudophryne corroboree; assembly: GCF_028390025.1. Lineage (NCBI taxonomy): Eukaryota > Metazoa > Chordata > Amphibia > Anura > Myobatrachidae > Pseudophryne > Pseudophryne corroboree. Next base: position 149,852,580 of record NC_086446.1, on the reverse strand, counting down.
AGGATCCATACATAGCTCTGATCCTGAAATGATGTAACCAAGGAACGGTATGGAGGATACTTCAAAAGTACACTTCTCCAATTTACAATATAGTCGATTTTTCCTCAGACGTGTCAGTACCTCTTTAACTTGGTGACGGTGAGACTTCAGATCCTTGGAGAATATTAAGATATCATCCAAGTACACTACTAGACACTTGTAGAGAAGATCACGAAAAAGTTCATTCACATAGCTTTGGAAAACTGCAGGCGCATTACAAAGACCAAAAGGCATTACAAGGTATTTGTAATGCCCATCCCGGGTATTGAAGGCAGTCTTCCATTCGTCCCCTGCACGGATGCGGATTAAATTGTAGGCCCCTCGAAGATCTAATTTTGTAAATACAGTAGCTCCCTTTACCCGGTCAAATAATTCTGGAATTAATGGTAATGGGTACTTGTTTTTCACAGTAATCTCATTAAGTCCACGGTAATCTATGCATGGTCGTAACCCACCATCCTTCTTCTTAACAAAGAAAAATCCGGCTCCTGCAGGTGAAGAAGATGGTCGGATAAATCCTTTGGTTAAATTTTCTTGTATATAATCAGACATAGCTTGAGTCTCTGGGATGGATAACGGATAGATTCGCCCCCTAGGAGGTGTTTTGCCCGGTACCAAAACGATTGGGCAGTCCCATTCGCGATGAGGGGGTAAGGAGTCTGCCGCTTGTTTACTGAAAACAGCCATAAAGGATTGATAGACTGAGGGTAAGTCGGGAAGACTAACTGACCGGAGAGGTATAATTGAAGCTAAACAGTCCTTGGTACAGGATTTACCCCACGAAAGAACTTCCATGGTTTGCCAATTAAATTGTGGATTATGTTTCTGTAGCCAAAGTAATCCAAGTATCACATCATGAGAGGCTTTGGGAATCACGAAGAAGGAAATATTTTCGGAATGGAGCACACCTACTTTCATCTTGAGACATACGGTTCGATGAGTAATTATACCATCTGGAATTCGACTTCCATCCACTGCTGTAACAGCAACTGCCGCTCCCAGAGGCATAGTTTGAACTTTAGACCGTATGACAAAGGCTGAGGTGATGAAGTTCTCGGCTGCCCCGGAATCTAGGAGAGCTGAAACTTTAACTGTAGAACTTGGAACTTCTAAATGAATAGGCAAAGTCGGCTCTTTCCCAGAACGTGATTCCAAAGTAACTCCTAGCTTAACCTCTCTTGAATAAGCTAGGAGCGAGAGTTTCCCTGGCCGGAGTTTGCAAGACTTAACTAAATGTTCGGAGGATCCGCAGTACATGCAGAGGTTAACCTGTCGACGACAAATTCGTTCCTCCTCTGTGAGGCGAGAGCGCCCAATCTGCATAGGTTCTTCTGTCGTTACAGGAGACTGAGATGAAGAATCTTGTCGAGGCCTAGGATGATAGCGTGGCCTAGATCGCTCTGCCTTGGATTTCTCTAAACATCGCTCTCTGTAGCGTAGGTCAAGTTTAATACAGATGGAAATCAATTCATCCAGCTTAGTTGGCACATCCCGAATGGTTAAATCATCCTTGATTTTCTCTGAAAGTCCATTCCAAAACGCAGCGATCAGGGCCTCCTCATTCCAGTTTAACTCTGAAGACAACGTGCGAAACTGAATAATATATTGACTGACAGGACGTAAACCTTGACGTAGACGGAGAATCTCCAAAGATGCTGAGGTGGTTCTGCCTGGTTCATCGAAGATTTTCCGGAAGGATGATACGAACTCTTGGTAATTAGAGAGGATAGGATCTCCCCTCTCCCATAATGGCGACGCCCACTGCAAAGTCTGACCGGACAGGAGGGCAATAATATATGCGACCTTAGAACGAGCTGAAGGGAAACTGGCGGACAACAGTTCGAACTGGATCTCGCATTGGTTCAGAAATCCTCTGCAAAGTTTTGGAGTTCCGTCAAACTTACTCGGAGAAAGTAACTGCAAGCGGGACATAGGCAGCGTCACAGGAGAAACCGTTGTGGTAGCCGAAACAACCGGAGTTGGGACTTGGACTTGAGATGTCTTTATAGCCGTATGAAGAACCTCCAAACGATCTGCCATAGTTTGCATAAACTGAACTATTTGTGTCTGTATAGACTCCTGATTTTCCAGACGGGAAAGGATGTCTGTCGTAGCACCGCCTCTTGCGAATTGGTCACCTGACGGATCCATGTGGCCAGTGCTTACTGTCAGGGCTGGGTGTTTTTGTGAATCCGTTAACCCTGGACCAACCACAGGTGTAGGTGCTGGGGTATGATGAAAGCAGGGAGGACGAAGAAAGTTCAGTTTCATATATTTATTGTAAGCAACAATTCCAGTAAAAAGTTAAATGACAAATTATAAATCACCATATATAAACTGACGTATTGCATACGTGGTAGAAATGATAAGCAGGAACAATGTTAAAGATAAATTGAGAAAATGTTCATAGAACTGAGTTTTAAACAGGCTTATGAATGAATGATGAATTGTCCAAAAGAAACAAGATTTGATGCTGAACTGTAAATTGTGTTAACTGGATAATGCAGACATGAATAAGTAACTGTAGAGATTTGTAATGAACTTTAAAGATTAAACTGAGAGGCTGTGAAGAATTATCCTTGATTGTAGCACACAGAAAACAAAGTACTGAAATGGGTTACTTGCGAGTTCTGAAGATCACTGTGAAACTGCAGCAGACGACAATGGTGATGAATGGGTTAAGTTTAGAGCAGAGCAAACGAACAGCTGATGTCAGTAGAATCCTCCAAAGTCTGTGTGGTTTGAAGCAGGCAGACAGGGTAACCTCATACAAGACTCTGGGAATCCAATTGTTTGCCACTGGGTGAGTGATTGACTGACAGCACAGCAGGGAGCTGTTGGATCTTTAGCAGTGAAGGCTGCAGACGGACCTCTGGGAGTGGAGGCGATATCTGGACCACGGGAATCACACAGGAATGCACGGAGAGAGCACAGAGTTAAGGCATAGCGTAGATACAACGAAGCACTGGCTCAGAGTAGCATAATCCCAGCCTACTTAAAGGCAGCACAAGCACGGGATTGGCTTACACTTACCCACAGGTGTTTTCACAAGTGCTCTGTATTGCTTATTTGGTCTCCAACATGGCCGCCTCCTATACTGCAGACACACAGCGGTGCCTTTGGCCATTCAGTCCCCGCACTCCCAGCTCCTGCATCACCTGTGCCACCGATCACGCTGCGTCCCCACACGGCCGCACAGCACCGCGAGCAACCGCACCGGCAACGGATGAACCCCAGAACCCACAGAGGTAAGAGATCGGTTCGTGACAGTACCCCCTCCTTTAAGGGTGGTCTCCGGACACCTTTCAGCTTTATCAGGATTCTTGGAATAGAATTTCTGTACCAGTCTTGGAGCATGAACATCTTCGGCAAATCCCAGGACCTCTCCTCTGGACCATATCCCTTCCAGTAGACCAAAAACTGCAGACGTCCATATCGGCGACGTAAGTCCACAATCTCCTTAACCTCAAATTCCTCATCCTGCAAAGAGTGAACTTTAGGAGGTTTGGACAGGGTAGTATGGAACTTATTGAGAATCAAAGGTTTCAATAACGATGTATGAAAAGCGTTAGGAATTCTCAAAGACGGTGGCAACTTGACTTTGTATGACACAGGATTGAGTACCTTTACAATGGGAAATGGGCCAATAAACTTGGGAGCAAATTTCTTAGAAGGAACTTTGAACTTAAGATTGCGAGTAGAAATCCAAACTTGGTCTCCCACCTTGTAATTTGGTACAGCCTTACGTTTTCTATCTGCGAAAGTTTTATAACGAGCAGAAGTTTTGATCAACGACTTGCGCACACAACTCCAGATTCTAGATAAACGTTGAAGCTCTTGATCTGCTGCTGGAACCTCTAGGGCTAGCAACGGATGGAACTCTGGCACACGAGGATGAAAACCAAAGTTAGTATAAAATGGCGTAGATTCTGAAGACGAATGAAAAAGATTATTATGAGCGAATTCCGCCAATGGAAGGTAGTCAACCCAATCATCCTGTGAGGACGAAATGTATAGCCGTAGAAAGGTTTCAAGATCTTGATTTACTCTCTCAGTTTGTCCATCTGTCTGAGGATGATATGCCGAAGAAAAATTCAACTTAATGTTTAAAGATGAACAAAGCGACCTCCAAAACTTGGCTACAAAAAATGTGTTCCCCGATCAGAGATGATTTCTCGAGGAAGGCCATGCAACTTGAAGATCTCAGTAATGAACAATCTGGCTAGTGAAAGGGCTGATGGTAATCCAGTTAATGGGATGAAATGCGCCATTTTCGAAAATCGATCCACTATCACCCAAATGGTATTCCGCCCTTTTGATGGAGGTAAATCGGTCACGAAATCCATGGAGATATGAGTCCACGGTTGTTTGGGTATAGATAATGGATGTAACAAACCTGGCGGAGAACCCCTTGGACTCTTATGTTGGGCACATTTAGGACATGCTGCTATAAACTCTTGAACATCGGCTTTAAGACGTGGCCACCAGTAAGACTGTTGAATAAATTTGAGAGTCTTTAGAACTCCAGGATGACCCATGAAGGACGAAGAGTGAGCCCAAGTAAGCAGTCGTTTTCGAAGATTTGTGGCGACAAAGGTTTTGCCAGGCGGAGGAACTGGAGAGGTTCGAGTCATTAAAAAGGACGTAGGACTCACAATGGCTTGATTCGTGGTAGCATCATTTAATTCAGAAGAAGTGAAGGACCGAGAAAGGGCATCTGCCTTTTTGTTCTGAGACCCTGGACGATAGGTGAGCTTGAAATTAAATCGTGTGAAGAAAAGCGCCCATCGAGCTTGTCGTGGATTCAAACACTGAGCTGACTGCAGATATAGGAGATTCTTATGATCGGTATATACTGTAATGCAATGTTGCGCTCCCTCTTGAAGGTATCTCCACTCCTCAAATGCCAGCTTGATGGCAAGTAATTCTTGCTCCCCAATTGCATAATTACGTTCAGCCGGTAGGAACTTACGGGAGAAATAACCGCAGGGATGGACTTTTTATCTTCAAAGACTTGTGACAACACAGCTCCTACTGACTCCGTAGATGCGTCCACCTCCAGTAGAAAGGGACGGTTCAAATCTGGCTGTCGAAGAATGGGGGCTGACACAAAGGCTTGTTTTAAATCAGAGAAGGCTTTGATTGCTTCAGAAGACCAGTTCATAGGATTTGCTCCCTTGCGAGTCAAGGCTGTGATGGGAGCGGCCAACGTAGAGTAATTCTTAATGAATCACCTATAGAAATTAGCAAAGCCAAGGAATCGCTGAATCCCCTTGAGAGTCGTAGGAGTAGACCAATCTCGGATAGCTTGTACCTTTACAGGATCCATACATAGCTCTGATCCTGAAATGATGTAACCAAGGAACGGTATGGAGGATACTTCAAAAGTACACTTCTCCAACTTACAATATAGTCGATTTTTCCTCAGACGTGTCAGTACCTCTTTAACTTGGTGACGGTGAGACTTCAGATCCTTGGAGAATATTAAGATATCATCCAAGTACACTACTAGACACTTGTAGAGAAGATCACGAAAAAGTTCATTCACATAGCTTTGGAAAACTGCAGGCGCACTACAAAGACCAAAAGGCATTACAAGGTATTTGTAATGCCCATCCCGGGTATTGAAGGCAGTCTTCCATTCGTCCCCTGCACGGATGCGGATTAAATTGTAGGCCCCTCGAAGATCTAATTTTGTAAATACAGTAGCTCCCTTTACCCGGTCAAATAATTCTGGAATTAATGGTAATGGGTACTTGTTTTTCACAGTAATCTCATTAAGTCCACGGTAATCTATGCATGGTCGTAACCCACCATCCTTCTTCTTAACAAAGAAAAATCCGGCTCCTGCAGGTGAAGAAGATGGTCGGATAAATCCTTTGGTTAAATTTTCTTGTATATAATCAGACATAGCTTGAGTCTCTGGGATGGATAACGGATAGATTCGCCCCCTAGGAGGTGTTTTGCCCGGTACCAAAACGATTGGGAAGTCCCATTCGCGATGAGGGGGTAAGGAGTCTGCCGCTTGTTTACTGAAAACAGCCATAAAGGATTGATAGACTGAGGGTAAGTCGGGAAGACTAACTGACCGGAGAGGTATAATTGAAGCTAAACAGTCCTTGGTACAGGATTTACCCCACGAAAGAACTTCCATGGTTTGCCAATTAAATTGTGGATTATGTTTCTGTAGCCAAGGTAATCCAAGTATCACATCATGAGAGGCTTTGGGAATCACGAAGAAGGAAATATTTTCGGAATGGAGCACACCGACTTTCATCTTGAGACATACGGTTCGATGAGTAATTATACCATCTGGAATTCGACTTCCATCCACTGCTGTAACAGCAACTGCCGCTCCCAGAGGCATAGTTTGAACTTTAGACCGTATGACAAAGGCTGAGGTGATGAAGTTCTCGGCTGCCCCGGAATCTAGGAGAGCTGAAACTTTAACTGTAGAACTTGGAACTTCTAAATGAATAGGCAAAGTCGGCTCTTTCCCAGAACGTGATTCCAAAGTAACTCCTAGCTTAACCTCTCTTGAATAAGCTAGGAGCGAGAGTTTCCCTGGCCGGAGTTTGCAAGACTTAACTAAATGTTCGGAGGATCCGCAGTACATGCAGAGGTTAACCTGTCGACGACAAATTCGTTCCTCCTCTGTGAGGCGAGAGCGCCCAATCTGCATAGGTTCTTCTGTCGTTACAGGAGACTGAGATGAAGAATCTTGTCGAGGCCTAGGATGATAGCGTGGCCTAGATCGCTCTGCCTTGGATTTCTCTAAACATCGCTCTCTGTAGCGTAGGTCAAGTTTAATACAGATGGAAATCAATTCATCAAGCTTAGTTGGTACATCCCGAATGGTTAAATTATCCTTGATTTTCTCTGAAAGTCCATTCCAAAACACCGCGATCAGGGCCTCCTCATTCCAGTTTAACTCTGAAGACAACGTGCGAAACTGAATAATATATTGACTGACAGGACGTAAACCTTGACGTAGACGGAGAATCTCCAAAGATGCTGAGGTGGTTCTGCCTGGTTCATCGAAGATTTTCCGGAAGGATGATACGAACTCTTGGTAATTAGAGAGGATAGGATCTCCCCTCTCCCATAATGGCGACGCCCACTCCAAAGTCTGACCGGACAGGAGGGCAATAATATATGCGACCTTAGAACGAGCTGAAGGGAAACTGGCGGACAACAGTTCGAACTGGATCTCGCATTGGTTCAGAAATCCTCTGCAAAGTTTTGGAGTTCCGTCAAACTTACTCGGAGAAAGTAACTGCAAGCGGGACATAGGCAGCGTCACAGGAGAAACCGTTGTGGTAGCCGAAACAACCGGAGTTGGGACTTGGACTTGAGATGTCTTTATAGCCGTATGAAGAACCTCCAAACGATCTGCCATAGTTTGCATAAACTGAACTATTTGTGTCTGTATAGACTCCTGATTTTCCAGACGGGAAAGGATGTCTGTCGTAGCACCGCCTCCTGCGAATTGGTCACCTGACGGATCCATGTGGCCAGTGCTTACTGTCAGGGCCGGGTGTTTTTGTGAATCCGTTAACCCTGGACCAACCACAGGTGTAGGTGCTGGGGTATGATGAAAGCAGGGAGGACGAAGAAAGTTCAGTTTCATATATTTATTGTAAGCAACAATTCCAGTAAAAAGTTAAATGACAAATTATAAATCACCATATATAAACTGACATATTGCATACGTGGTAGAAATGATAAGCAGGAACAATGTTAAAGATAAATTGAGAAAATGTTCATAGAACTGAGTTTTAAACAGGCTTATGAATGAATGATGAATTGTCCAAAAGAAACAAGATTTGATGCTGAACTGTAAATTGTGTTAACTGGATAATGCAGACATGAATAAGTAACTGTAGAGATTTGTAATGAACTTTAAAGATTAAACTGAGAGGCTGTGAAGAATTGTCCTTGATTGTAGCACACAGAAAACAAAGTACTGAAATGGGTTACTTGCGAGTTCTGAAGATCACTGTGAAACTGCAGCAGACGACAATGGTGATGAATGGGTTAAGTTTAGAGCAAAGCAAACGAACAGCTGATGTTAGTAGAATCCTCCAAAGTCTGTGTGGTTTGAAGCAGGCAGACAGGGTAACCTCATACAAGACTCTGGGAATCCAATTGTTTGCCACTGGGTGAGTGATTGACTGACAGCACAGCAGGGAGCTGTTGGATCTTTAGCAGTGAAGGCTGCAGACGGACCTCTGGGAGCGGAGGCGATATCTGGACCACGGGAATCACACAGGAATGCACGGAGAGAGCACAGAGCTAAGGCATAGCGTAGATACAACGAAGCACTGGCTCAGAGTAGCATAATCCCAGCCTACTTAAAGGCAGCACAAGCACGGGATTGGCTTACACTTACCCACAGGTGTTTTCACAAGTGCTCTGTATTGCTTATTTGGTCTCCAACATGGCCGCCTCCTATACTGCAGACACACAGCGGGTCCTTTGGCCATTTGGTCCCCGCACTCCCAGATCCCAGATCCTGCATCACCTGTGCCACCGATCACGCCGCGTCCCCACACGGCCACACAGCACCGCGAGCAACCGCACCGGCAACGGATGAACCCCAGAACCCACAGAGGTAAGAGATCGGTTCGAGACAGGCGCGTGGTATGCGCATTTACGGTAGAGTTTGTGAGCGTCTAGCGAGCGACTCGATCGCAACATATTTAACCCAAAATAGCGTATATTATAGATAATATTCCCCTAGACAATGTCAGCAAGTATGTTTAGTTTAAACAGTTCCTGGACAGAGAGATTCCTCTTTGCATGATAGGAAGGGTCAGATAACGGTTGAAAGGTGGTGTCTAGTATCCAGCTGTAGAGTATTTTAATGGAACATTTCATTGTTAGTTAGGAAAAGATCGCTCGCTCCTGCGTATAGTTATGTACAAAAGTAGTTTATAGACATTTACTGTATTTGCTGTTCATTACCCATGCGGCGGGAATACTGATACCTCCCACCTGAGCAGTTGGAGAGAGACACAGCCCACCTGTTCAAATCCACTTATGACCTTTTGTTATAATGCAGAGACACATTCCTGTGTCCAATGAACAATGAGATTATAGGGACCATTGTATTGTGAATGTATGCTGTGTATATAAAGACCACCAGTACCTGGCCAGTCACTCACTATCTCAGAAAGGCTTTCTCTTTGAATGCTGAGGGCTGGATCCAGGACGCGCTTGCGAATCATCCCCACGTATGTATTATTCTCTGTAGCCATTTTGTTATCCATTGTGTTTGCCATTTGTTCTCATTCTGTTTGCTCGTGTTTGCGATCTGACGCTATTGTTCATATTATTCTTTGTTATTCTGTTTAGATTTTGATGTTAGTTTGTAGTGTATAATCTGTACTGTTTTCCCCTTTTTACTCTAAATCATCCACGAAGGTGTTAGAGCCGGAGTGGTTTTTAAATCCAAACCAGGTCTTGTGTTTTCACTAGTTTCTACAAAGGGCTTTTCTTAGCGTCTCAATCGCTCAAACAGCTTACACATTATCAAGGTTAATAAGCGTTACATCATTGTAGTATTACATTGCTAAGGTTTAGAGTATAAGCATATCCTTACTGTGTGTTGTGAATAAGGTTTACTGTGTATCATTCTGTGAGCGTCTGCGCCGCTCGTGTCTCACTCTCACAGCGCAGCGTCCGCTACGCCAATAGCGTAGCATTACCGGGCTCGGGACCTATAGTGTGCTCGATACGAAGCGTGAGTCCGTGAGCGTACGTGTCGCTCGTGCGTCGCGCCCACGGCCTAGCGTCTGCTACGCTAAGTGCGTACCCTTATGGTACTCAGTGCGCCAATAGCGTACTTAGTCCGTAATCGTATATAGCTTATGTTTAAAGGTAATATTTGACATTATCAATATATATATATAGTGTCAAAGTCGAAAAATATTGCAGTACACACATCACGTACAAACTACGCACAGATGGCCTCCGTGCGCGTACTTGCTCTGCTGTGCGTGCACATATTCGCAATTTGCGTATGGTCGCTCCCGCGGTCCTGCGCATTAGCGCATAGTATGGGTATTTACGGTAGAGTTTGTAAATGCATGGAAGGCTATCAAAACACATTACATATTTAATCCAAATAGTGCACAATGTACACATAGTATCCCTGCACCACATCCGAAAGTAACAGCAGTTTAAATGGTATCAGAACAAAGGGATTCACCTTTACAGGATTAGAGGGGACAGAACAAGGTTATAAGGTGGTGCTTGGTATCCAGCTGAAGGGTATTTTAAGGGTAACATTCCGGTGTTGGTTTGAGAGAGATCGCATGTTCCTGCGGATAGTTATGTGCAGGAGCAGAATATAGATATAAACTGTATTTACTGTACATTATGTATGCGGCGGGAATCCAGAGGAGACCACCCACAAGAGCAGATGGAAAAGACATCGCCTACCTATTCAAACAGACTATGACCTCTCCTGTACTGTAAATGTGCATCCCTGTGTCCAATGGACAAAGAGATTACAGTATCCATTGTGTTAAGTTTTGGATGAATTGTATAAAGGGAGCCTGCAGCAGGCCTGGTCAGACACAAGACTCACAACGTTATCTATCAGATGACGGAGTCCCGGACCGGGTAGCGCAAGCGAATCCACTCGCGTATGTACCATTGAATGTAGCCATTTACTCTGTTATATTGTATTGTATTATTTGTATTGTAACCCCCTTTCAGCAATAATACGCTGTGGTGTCGGAACCCAGTGGTTTATCCACAGACTGGTGTCGTGTCTTTCTTTCCCTGCTAAGGTTTAAAGTGTAATAGCATCACACTGCATTGCTGCATAAGGTTTAAAGTGTAATAGCATCACACTGCATTGCTGCATAAGGTTGAAAGTGTAATAGCATCACACTGCATTGCTGCATAAGGTTTAAAGTGTAATAGCATCACACTGCATTGCTGCATAAGGTTTAAAGTGTAATAGCATCACACTGCATTGCTGCATAAGGTTGAAAGTGTAATAGCATCATACTGCATTGCTGCATAAGGTTTAAAGTGTAATAGCATCACACTGCATTCCTGCATAAGGTTTAAAGTGTAATAAAATCACACTGCATTGCTGCATAAGGTTTAAAGTGTATTAGTAACGCATCACATTGCTGTATAAGGTTTAAAGTGTGTTCATTGGGTGTGTATGCGCTGTGTGTACTTTGTACCGTCAGCGCGGCGTTTGTACGCTAAGTCCGTACACAGCACGGGACTTTGTACGCTAATAGCGTACAAAGTACGTAGAGTGTGTATTAAGTACAGCGTCCGCAGCGGCTCCATGGTAAAGTGTATTTAAGGTGTGTTTAAGGTATAGCTTTCATTCCTGCATATAAAACGGCATTGTCAATAGATAGATAGATAGATAGATAGATAGATAGATAGATAGATAGATAGATAGATAGATAGATATAAATAACACCCCATAAATTAATCTGTGACCTGTATGAGGATGTGTAAACAAGTGCTCACCTTCTGATGGTATCACAATCACCACTTCCACTGGAATTAGAAAGTAAAACAATTTCAGCTTAGTGTATGACTATGTAACTGGTACAGTCAAACATTCTGGGTGGAATTCAATTAGGTGAGATTTTGATCCCACAATTACATTTGCAAATCAATTCCAAACTTGCATCCCTTTTTTTCAGAGTTAGGGTGCGTACACACTGTGCAATATCGCATACGATCCGGCTGATATCGGCTGGTTTGTTGTGATATTGTATAGTGTGCATACACGATACTAGATACGATGCGCGCTCCCGCTGGCCGTATCCAGCATGCAGCCAGGTCAGACGTGTGCGATATTGCTTGCATGCAGGTCCGACGTGGTGATATTGCTTATGAGGGCCATACTGCCAAATGCAGCATGCCCCCCCCCCCCACCATTGCATGTATGTGTGTATGCACTTGCCGATGTTGGATCTCATGACAGACGACATTGCATGGTTTGCAATGTCGTCCTAAGGTGTTCATAGCTTAAATTCGACTGTTTTTGGGCCTAATTCAGACCTGATCGCTGGGCTGCTAATTTTTCTGTCCTGCATTCAGATAGTTGCCGCCCAAGGGGAGTGTAAATTCTCCTGTGCAAGTGTGCGATTGCATGTGTATGCCGAGCTACAAAACTTTCTCAGTCAGCGGACAGCTACAAATCCGTTCGCACCTCACTCACCATTGAATGATTTTACCACTGTGTGCAGTCTGTGCGCAGCCCAGGACTATCTCCTACAGTGCGATGAGAACAGGCTGATCAGATCCGGAGCCGACGTCACACTCCCTCCCTGATAATGCTTGGGACGCCTTGACACTCCCAGAAAACGGGCAGTTACCACCCACAAATTGCCTCTTCCTGTCAATTAGCTTGCGAATGCCTGTGAAAATGAAATTTTTCACACCAGCCTGTCACTTGTTGGCGGTGCCTATTGTTGTTTGCCGACATGCGTGCACATTGTGGTGTATGCGCAGTCTATCAATAATTGCTCGCTGTGCAAAAACGCAAAGCAGCGCACAGGTCTTAATCGGGCCCTTTTTCCACACCACCCTGAGCAGGTGAAAAGTTAGGGAACATTTTCAATTAGTTTAATTGGGCCAATAATTACAAGTCATTAATTACAGCCTCAAATTACCCCAAAATCAAATTTTTCATTAGTTTATGCAACCCAAATGTAATTAAAGTATGTATTTCAATGAAAAAAAAATTGCCTGTTTTTTTTTTTTTATAAAAAAATTAATAAAATAAACATGGCCTCAAATTACTCCCAAATCATGTTCTTTCTACTTTTTTTTCCATCATTTTTTGTTAAATTCCTTGGCAATTAAATTAAATTCATAAGGTTTTTACAATATTTACATTTTTTTTAATGCAGATATCAGCCATTTCACACCTTTTAAAAGGTATAATACTTTACTTATGCCCAACTGCTAATAAAGTTTTCAGTATTTGGGGGTCTAAGAAGGTCTCCCCAGTTGCCAATTGAATTGTGCAAATGTGAGAATTTATAGGCAAAGTGTGCAGGTTTAACGCCTTTTGCAAATTCTCACCTAATTGAATTCTCCCCTATAAGTCCACATGTGCAAACATTTTATAGAGTTTGTGGCAGTCAACAATTAAGACTTGCTCACCTTATTTAATAGTGCTCTTTGCCCGGTACCCTGATTGTTACCTGAAGGTGGGATCATAGGAAGATGACCAATGTACTACTGGAGAATTACAGATCTCCATAGCATTTTACACTATGAACAAGATGTACAGTTTGTAACTAATGTGGCACATGATTGGTATGGCAAAGGTGCTATCATTCCAACCAAGTAATGGCGGCGTACTTGTGAGGCAGCCAGGAATATTCTATTTTCAGATATGAGATTTTATTTTAAAACTGTACTAGAAAAATGTCAGTTGCTACGGGCAAAATTTCAGTAAATGACTCCCCCACTGGGCACAGTTTTAGAACACTGAGGATCATCCTGTACACTGTAGGATCTGAATAATTATGAGGTGGATGCGTTTCATGACTTTCCATTACTTAACATTCCACCAAGACTACACAGAAATCCAAATGTTAATAACAAAAATACGAAAGTCTTGTGTAAGGCTGTAGTCAGAACTTTGTGGGCTCCATAGCAACAATGCATTTAGGAAGACACCTCTCTCTGCAGCAGCTGTTAATTTTATGTCCTGTAGTGCCCTAGTGCATTTTATGCTCCTTTGTAGGGCCCTAATGTCACTTTATGCCCCATGGTAGCATACCCTCCAACATGACCCGTTCCATTAGGTACACATAAGCTCTGTTCCTGGACTTCTTTACCAGTGGCAGTTACAGAGGTGAGGCTGCAGCACAGTCCAAAATTCAATAGGGGAGCCACACCAACTGCCACCCCAAACACTGCCTAACATCACCGGACAGGACTCAATGACAGTTGGTGTGGCTCTTCTAATTGAATGTTGGACTGCGCTGCAGCCCCACCTCTTATACTGCCACTGGCAAAGAAGTCCAGGAACAGAGTATTTTGTACCTAATGGAACGGGTCATGTTGGAGGGTATGTGGTAGTGCCCTAGTACATTTAATGTTGCATACTAGTGCCCTAGTACATTTTATGCCCCCCAAAAGTGCCCTAGTACATTTTATGCCCCATAGTAGTGCCCAAGTACATTTTATGCCCCATATGAGTACACTAGTTTATTTGATGCCCATAACAGTTCTCTAGTTCATCTTATGCCTCATAGTAGTATCCTAGTTCACATTATGCCACACAATGACCACAGTTCACATTGTACCACTCAGTGCCTCCAGTTCACAATATGCCACACTGTAGTGCTCTGATTCGTATTGGTAGACAGTTTTATCATCTGGGTGCAGGTGAACCAGGCCCCCCAAGCCTCTGGACCCCGTAGCAATAGTACCAACTGCACCCACTATAGCTACGCCCATGGCCTTTAGTTTATCCCACTAAACAAGTCCAGATAAATACTGTACCTATTTACTGAAATGGATGTGACAGCCTGTTTTAAATAGATTCATAGGGGAATATTCAATTGTTTAAAAAGTCAGTTGGGTGTCTGTTTTTTTTCCTATCTAATAGACAGAGAGAAAAAAGAAACCCAACTGACTTTTCAAACATTTGAATTCCCCCCTTAGAATTCCTGCTTATAAACTCCTAGTGTAAAAAAGTTACCAGGTTGCTTTACAATTTATTAACTTGCATTCTTGGAAACAGTATTGTGGAAAGATGTTGGATTGGCAACGTTACATGAATCCCTGGACTATTACTGTTGGTGGGAGATCAGAAGCAGCTGGGAGATCCCATGTGCCATGTCACCTTTAGTACCAACTACCTATATAAACTGATTGTGAACATGGTAGCAATTATTTGTGGGGTTGGGATTGCTGCATGCTTGCCTGCCCACCTCTCTACCAAATGACCCATGTGTTTATATTACATATGTAACCCTTATTAATGCTGGTTAATCAGTGCAGTGAGGTAGACAGGTACAACACACAGACAGATATAACTCACAGATCACAGCAAGCAAGATACGCCTTAGAGACAGCATGTTATTCATAGGTAGTTCTTTCCGAGAGAAGATGAACTATTTAATAACCATATGAGGTCGGAAACCGGTCTTTATATAGGCTTGTCATTGTGCCACCAATCCAGACCCTGGTTTTGTGCTGCCCACTTATCAGAGGAAAGCAGAAGGAAGTAATCATACACAAAAGGATACAGTGGTTTGTATGTGTGTGTATTTATATATCCTCTTTTATGGTATTCTCATTCTACATATACAAACCTTTATTTCCTTTTCTAGTAAGTATGTAAGCAAGTGGAGGAAGTTTTTGTAAAGTACTTTCAACATAAAACATATTCCCATTGCTTTACATTTAAAGCTGCACTAGATCCAGTAAAATATTTAACTAAGGTTCCTTTCCCTCCTAGATGGAGCACTGGGGGCTGCTATGTGCTGCCATGTTTTCCATTCCTTTGAAAGGCCTGGGAGATGTGAACAAGAGGGCCAATTAAAAATCGCAATCAAGAGATTGTAGCTTGTGATTGGTCTTCCCTCTCACAGCCCTATTCCGCCATTTGAAGAAGTCAAACAAAATGCCGGTTCTGTATTACAAAATGGGCAAGAGTCAAAAGCATATGGAATTTTGTATCCACCACAAAGGCACCAGCTTTAAGCTGACCATCCTAGGTGATTTTTGCTATGCTACCCATGCTCATGAAAGTAAATTATAGTAAATTCGGTGAAAGTTGTAAAAACATGGGGGAAAACCCCCCCCCATAAAAAATATGTTGAACTTCTGACTGTCGACCCTCTGGTGTTGACCTATTGACTTTTTAACTATCAACCACATCCCATCCAACAGACAGCGCTGTGCACATTGGGCAGGTAGAGGGAGCATACGGCTGCTGCTGCCAGTCATCTCCGCTCCCTGCACCCAGCACTGCAGTCTGGACTTGCAGTGAAGATACTGGACCCATCCTCCTACACTCTCTGAGGGGACAAGAACACCAGGACTCAGGCAGCCACGAATGCATGGAAGGAAGCTGACAGGCGTCACAGATGAAAGGGGGCAGTGAGGGGTGGGGGGCACAGAGCAATGGAGCAGAAGGGGAGCTGGGAAACTGAGAGGGGGAGGAGTGGGTGCCAATTACCCCCCCCCCACACACACACACTGTCTGGAGTGTAGGGAGACTGCTGTTGCACTGATCACCCACCCCCTCCCTCCCAAACTGCCCCTGGCTGAGGGGCACACAAGTAAAGGGAAGAACTTTGCGCGCGCCGAGGATGTGCGAGCATAAAAAGGGGTGTGGCTTCATTAGAATGGGTGTGGCTTCGCTGAAAGTGGTGTTGCAGGAAAAGACTACCTTATACCCCAGTTTTGCAACCTGCATGCCGAGACACTGGCCACCACAGGAAAAAAAATAATATTAATCCTGATTCATGCCCCTTACATTATTTGTCATTATTCCTCCTTATAGTAATGCCCCTTACATATTATGCCACATTATGCCACACACTGCAATGGCCCTTAGACATTATGCCGCACACCGTAATGCCTGTGACACATTATGCCACACCACAATGCCCGTTATAAATTATGCTACACACTGCAGTGTCCCTGAGACATTATACCACACACCATAATGCCTGTGACACATTACGACACACACTGTAATGCCTGTGACACATTACGTCACGCATCACAATGCCCGTTGTATATTATGCCCGAGACATTATGCCACATACAATGCTCGTGATACAATATACCACACACCGTCATGCCTGTGACACATTATGACACACACCGCAATACCCGTTATACATTATACCACACACTGCAATGCCCCCAAGACATTATGCCACATACAATGCCCGTGATACAGTATACCATACACAGTCATGTCTGTGACACATTATGACACACACCGCAATACCTGTTATACATTATAACACACACACACTGCAATGCCCCTAAGACATTATGCCACATACAATGCCCGTGATACAGTATACCACACACCGTCATGTCTGCGACACATTATGACACACACCACAATGCCCATTATATATTATGCTACACACCGCAATGCACATTACACATTAAGCCCTACAGTAAGGCCTCTAATTACTTTTAAATTACCTGATCGTTGCCAGGGGTTTCATGATCTTGGTTCCATGCACGGTGCCAGGGTTTTTCATGCTCAGGGTGTCATGCTCGTTGCCAGAGATTTCATGCGCTGGGTGTCAAGCTCGTTGCCGGGGGTAATGCTTGTCAGGGATTTCAACAAGCTCCCCTCTGTTTAGTGTGCCGCGGGCACCGCTGCCCGATCCCCTCATTGCTGTTGCTGTGCCAGCTATGCCCCCAGTGCCAGATATACATGTCCTCACAGTGCCAGCTATGCCCCCAGTGCCAGTGTCCCCACAGTGCCAGATATGCCCCCAGTGCCTGTGTCCCCACAGTGCCAGATATGCCCCCAGTGCCAGATATACATGTCCCCACAGTGCTAGCTATGCCCCCAGTACCAGTGTCCCCACAGTGCCAGATATGCCCATAGTGCCAGTGTCCCCACAGTGCCAGATATGGCCCCAGTGCCAGATATACATGTCCTCACAGTGCCAGCTATGCCCCCAGTGCCAGTGTCCCCCCAGTGCCAGATATGCACCCAGTGCCAGTGTCCCCCACAGTGCCATGGATGCCCCCAGTGCACTCACAGTGCCAGATATGCCCCCAGTGCCAGTGTCCCCACAGTGCCAGATAAGCCACCAGTGCCAGTGTCCCCACAGTGCCAGATATGCCCCCAATGCCAGTGTCCCCACAGTGCCAGATATGCCCCCAGTGTCCCCACAGTGCCAGATATGCCCCCAGTGCCATTGTCCCCACAGTGCTAGCTATGCCCCCAGTGAGTATCCCCACAGTGCCAGATATGCCCCCAGTGCCAGTGTCCCCACAGTGCCAGATATGCCCCCAGTGCTAGTGTCCCCACAGTGCCAGATATGCTCCCAGTGCCAGTGTCCTCACAGTACCAGATATGCCCACAGTGCTAGCTATGCCCCCAGTGAGTGTCCCCACAGTGCCAGATATGCCCCCAGTGCCAGTGTCCCCACAGTGCCAGATATGTCCCCAGTGCCAGTGTCCCCACAGTGCTAGATATGCCCCCAGTGCCAGTGTCCCCACAGTGCTAGATATGCCCCCAGTGCCAGTGTCCCCACAGTGCTAGATATGCCCCCAGTGCCAGTGTCCCCACAGTGCCAGATATGTCCCCAGTGCCAGTGTCCCCACAGTGCCAGATATGTCCCCAGTGCCAGTGTCCCCACAGTGCTAGATATGCCCCCAGTGCCAGTGTCCCCATAGTGCTAGATATGTCCCCCTCTCCTTCCCCCCATGCTGCTCACCGCACTGCTGTTGTTTTGTGAGGGGAGAGCACAGCACGCGCCTCTCCTGCCCCTCACTCTTCGGTGGCGGTAACTCTCTTCAATTAGGTGCTGGTCCGTGAGCCAATCAAAGCTCGTGTCCCGGCAGCCAATCAGGAGCCTTAGCTGCCGGTCCGCGAGCTCTGATTGGCTCATGGACCGGCGCTGAATTGAAGTGACACCGCTGCCGGAGACGTGTGTGTGCCGGGCAGCAGTGGCCAGGAGCCGGCCGAGCCGCATTCAGCGGATGAAAAAGCCGCATGCGGCTCAAGAGCCGCGGTTTGGACACCGCTGTCCTAGACGCTAGAGGTCAGGTATGACCTCTAGCATGTTTCCGCCATGGCGGCGGCCATTTTGGAGGGGACGTTTAGCAGATTGACATGCGGACGACTAGTCCGCATGTCAATCTGCTCTGAAAGTGGTGGCGCCCCCGCAGCCCTGCGCCTCTGCTCCCCAGTCACCCACTATATCCCTGTCACCCTCTGCCTCTCCATCTCCCACTATCTCTCCCTGTCACAAACTTTCTAACCCCCTAACTCCCCGTCATCCTCTGCCTCACCTTCTACCACCGTCACCCACTGCCTCACCCTCTACCTGTTTCCCACTGTTTCTCCTTGTCAGTGTCCCCATAGTGCTAGATATGTCCCCCTCCCCTTCCCCCCATGCTGCTCACCGCACTGCTGTTGTTTTGTGAGGGGAGAAGAGCACAGCACGCGCCTCTCCTGCCCCTCACTCTTCGGTGGCGGTAACTCTCTTCAATTAGGTGCTGGTCCGTGAGCCAATCAAAGCTCGCGGCCCGGCAGCCAATCAGGAGCCTTAGCTGCCGGTCCGCGAGTTCCGATTGGCTCATGGACCGGCGCTGAATTGAAGAGACACCGCTGCCGGAGACATGTGTGTGACGGGCAGCGGTGGCCAGGAGCCGGCCGAGCCGCATTCGGCGGATGAAAAAGCTGTATGCGGCTCGAGAGCCGCGGTTTGGCCACCGCTGTCCTAGACGCTAGAGGTCAGGTATGACCTCTAGCATGTTTCTGCCATGGCGGCGGCCATTTTGGAGGGGACGTTTAGCAGATTGACATGCGGACGACTAGTCCGCATGTCAATCTGCTCTGAAAGTGGCGGCACCCCCGCGCCTACGCCACTGCTCCCCAGTCACCCACTATATCCCTGTCACCCTCTGCCTCTCCATCTCCCACTATCTCTCCCTGTCACAAACTTTCTAACCCCCCATCATCCACTGCCTCACCTTCTACCACCGTCACCCACTGCCTCACCCTCTACCTGTTTCCCACTGTTTCTCCTTGTCACCCATGCCTTTTCGTCTACCTCTCCCCTGCTTCACTATCTACCCATCACCCTCTCTCTCTTGCCACCCTCAGCCTCCTACTGGTATCACCAGCTTCCTTCCTCCATCACCCATTCCCTGGCATTACCCACTGCCTCTCACTGTCACCTACTGCCTCTCCATCTCTCACTATCTCTTCCCATCATCCACTGTCTCACTCTCTGCCCCTCCTGAGTCACTATCTACCCATCACCCTCTTTCTCCTGTTACCCTCCCACTCTCACCCACTGTTGTCACCCATACCCTGGCATCAACCACTTATATGCTTCTTCAGTTGTAATGGACACGGGGATTGTCCCTTAGGATATAGATCCTGATTCAAGGGGGTAAATTTACTAAGATTCGTATTTTCCAGATTCAGGTCAAAGTTCAATCACGAATGACATCGACAGTGTAAAATTGCAACTTTTTGAATTGATTACGATGGATTTACTAAGCTGTCATATTCGGGTTTTTCTTTTCTTCCGATGTCGATGTCATTCGTGGTTTTTTACCTATTTTTACGGCAGTGATTAGCAAAACACTGCCGACTTTTTTTACAATCAATCTCGGCCGGATCTGTGTGATCCGTGCTGGGGTTTATTTATTTTTTTTTTTAAATTAAACACAGTAAAATAATAAAAAAAAATGCGTGGGGTCCCCCCTCCTAAGCATAACCAGCCTCGGGCTCTTTGAGCCGATCCTGGTTGCAAAAATATGGGGGGAAAAATGACAGGGGTTCCCCCATATTTAAGCAACCAGCATCGGGCTCTGCGCCTGGTCCTGGTCCCAAAAATACGGGGGACAAAAAGAGTAGGGATCCCCCGTATTTTTAAAACCAGCACCGGGCTCCACTAGCTGGACAGATAATGCCACAGCCGGGGGTCACTTTTATATAGTGCCCTGCGGCCGTGGCATCAAAAATCCAACTAGTCACTCCTGGCCGGGGTACCCTGGGGGAGTGGGGACCCCTTCAATCAAGGGGTCCCCCCCCCCCCAGCCACCCAAGGGCCAGGGGTGAAGCCCGAGGCTGTCCCCCCCCATCCAATGGGCTGCGGATTGGGAGGCTGATAGCCTTTGTTGTAAAAGAAAAGATATTGTTTTTAGTAGCAGTACTACAAGGCCCAGCAAGCCTCCCCCGCATGCTGGTACTTGGAGAACCACAAGTACCAGCATGCGACGGAAAAACGGGCCCGCTGGTACCTGTAGTACTACTACTAAAAAAATACCCAAAAAAAGACAAGACACACACACCGTGAAAGTATAATTTTATTACATACATACACACATACATACATACTTACCTTAAGTTCCCACGCAGGTCGGTCCTCTTCTCCAGTAGAATCCAAGGGGTACCTGTTGAAGAAATTATACTCACGAGATCCAGGGGTCCAGGCTCCTCGGGAAATCCAGGGGTAATCCACGTACTTGCATAAAATAAGAAAACGGAAAGCCGAGCCACGAACTGAAAGGGGCCCCATGTTTTCACATGGGACTCCTTTCCACGAATGCCAGAAACCCACTCTGACTGATGTCTAAGTGGGTTTCTTCAGCCAATCAGGGAGTGCCACGTTGTAGCACTCTCCTGATCGGCTGTGTGCTCCTGTACTGAGTGACAGGCAGCACACGGCAGTGTTACAATGTAGCGCCTATGCGCTACATTGTAACCAATGATGGGAACTTTCTGCCCTGCGGTTGACCTAAAGTGACGTCACCGCTGAGCAGAAAGTTCCCATCATTGGTTACAATGTAGCGCATAGGCGCTACATTGTAACACTGCCGTGTGCCGCCTGTCACTCAGTACAGGAGCACACAGCCGATCAGGAGAGTGCTACAACGTGGCACTCCCTGATTGGCTGAAGAAACCCACTTAGACAGAAGTCAGAGTGGGTTTCTGGCATTCGTGGAAAGGAGTCCCATGTGAAAACATGGGGCCCCTTTCAGTTCGTGGCTCGGCTTTCCGTTTTCTTATTTTATGCAAGTACGTGGATTACCCCTGGATTTCCCGAGGAGCCTGGACCCCTGGATCTCGTGAGTATAATTTCTTCAACAGGTACCCCTTGGATTCTACTGGAGAAGAGGACCGACCTGCGTGGGAACTTAAGGTAAGTATGTATGTATGTATGTGTGTATGTATGTAATAAAATTATACTTTCACGGTGTGTGTGTCTTGTCTTTTTTTGGGTATTTTTTTAGTAGTAGTACTACAGGTACCAGCGGGCCCGTTTTTCCGTCGCATGCTGGTACTTGTGGTTCTCCAAGTACCAGCATGCGGGGGAGGCTTGCTGGGCCTTGTAGTACTGCTACTAAAAACAATATCTTTTCTTTTACAACAAAGGCTATCAGCCTCCCCATCCGCAGCCCATTGGATGGGGGGGGACAGCCTCGGGCTTCACCCCTGGCCTTTGGGTGGCTGGGGGGGGGGACCCCTTGATTGAAGGGGTCCCCACTCCCCCAGGGTACCCCGGCCAGGAGTGACTAGTTGGATTTTTGATGCCACGGCCGCAGGGCACTATATAAAAGTGACCCCCGGCTGTGGCATTATCTGTCCAGCTAGTGGAGCCCGGTGCTGGTTTTAAAAATACGGGGGACCCCTACTCTTTTTGTCCCCCGTATTTTTGGGACCAGGACCAGGCGCAGAGCCCGATGCTGGTTGCTTAAATATGGGGGAACCCCTGTCATTTTTTCCCCCATATTTCTGCAACCAGGATCGGCTCAAAGAGCCCGAGGCTGGTTATGCTTAGGAGGGGGGACCCCACGCAATTTTTTTTGAAAAAATAAGCACTTTCCCACCCCTTCCCACTGATATACATGCACGGATCTCATGGATCCGTGCATGCCTATCCAATCACGAATAAAAAAAGCAGGTCTGTTTTTTTTTAGCACTTTTTTACGAGTTGTAATTTTTCACGGCAGTGTTTGTTCTTTTTTTGCTTTGCACTTCTTAGTAAATGACCGAGATTCATACTTAAACAGCCGCGTTTTGACCGATGGTGTATTCATTCGTAATTTTTTACCTGAACTTGCAAAAAATTACGAATGCCCTCATCACTGCCGTGATTAGTGCTTAGTAAATTACCGAGATGACACTTTGATGAAAAAACGGCATCTCGGTCAAAATCGGGAGCTTAGTAAATTTCCCCCAAGATGTGTGCAAATGTATTTTCAGATGTGATTTTGCCACTGTGCAATTGCGCAAAAATGCTAATGACTCAGATGCCATCTTGTGCTTATAGGCACTCACTGCTGGCATCTCACATCCGCTGCTTATGTACATAAGTGGAAACACATCAAACTTCTAAATAAGTATATGCCTTCTCAGAAAGAGCGGATCTCCTAAGTCACCAAGGGCTCTCCAGCTAGAGAATTTGCAGTGGCTGACTTTGGCACACCCAGAAAACGGTCCCGACATGTCTGCATTATTCTAGCCACCCTGTTACCTGCTAAATCTAGCAGTTTCTGGGCACTTTGCAAGGACCCTTCCCTCTCTCAGTAACTTGTCCCTATGTCCTTGATACAGGATAGCTGGATGTAATCACCAGAGATCAAGGCCGTAGAGAGAGTCCATGGGCTCTGGTACTGAGGGGGCATGGCCAATCTCGGGAGGTGTGGCCATGGCCGCTCTTTAAAAAAAGTGATATTAGTAGGTGCGGCACCTCCTGCAGATTACATAGCCCTGTCCACAGCAGCCAGCACTTACGGGGAAAGACTTCCTCCAGAGTGCACACACCCCCTGCCCTCATATCTCTTCCAACAAGCCTGGGTTATTAGTGCCTGCCCCCCTTCTCTGCTCCACTGCCAGAGACAGCATTAGATTAAGTAGTGAACACATTGTTATAGATTAAAAATACAAATCTTTGCACTTCTAGCTTTTTGACAATGTAGGGCCTTATGTAATGGTTTGCTAGATGAGTCCGGCGAGACTGCCCATATTTTAAATCAGCAATAAGTTACATGACATTATTGCCACTTTAAACATATGGCCACAATTGGCGTAACAGCACCTTTGCCTGCTTCTTGCAGGAAATTACATAAGGCACACATTTTGGGGCTTTTGAAACTTGTAGAAAGCAGGTGACCTGTATCCAAGTAAGAGGGACGTACTAAGCAGTGATAAAAGTGGAGAAGTGAGCCAGTGGAGAAGTTGCCCATGGCAACCAATCAGCTGCTCTGTATACTTTTATAGTATGCAAATTATAAATGTTATGTCAAAGCTGATTGGTTGCCATGGGCAAATTCTCTACTGGCTCACTTATCCACTTTTATCACTGCTTAGTACATCTCCCCGTGTGCTTTAAATGTACAGCTGATCTACTGCGTTTTTTTCCTCGTGTTTTTCCCTGTAGCCTTTCCCTCTACAAGGATACTACATCATACTCATCTGTATGGTGCTAATCGTCATTCTTTGGAAGAGAGCAGCTGGATTTAAGGTACTACTGCTTGACCTAACAGAACAATTTGCCATTGGAGTACCTTTACTCACATTATGCAGTGACCAAATTTGCGAGGCCACATTCTTTACACACAGCACAAGGTCAGTTGGTGAGATGCTTGTGGGGAAGCCTTAGAATTTGGGCACAGGACTGGTAATCTCGAGGAATTAGGGCGAGGAGTGGGTGAGGGAGGTCTCTTGGGCGGTTGGAATCTCATTTTATAGTTGCACAAGTCCATAAAATGTATATGTAAAGAAAATAATTCTAAAATGACCTATGGTGCATGCGTTACAGAGTGTACGTGCAAAGATGAGATTGTGAGCAATTCAAAAAAGTGGGCAGAAAAAATAAGAATTTACTCACCGGTAATTCTATTTCTCGTAGTCCGTAGTGGATGCTGGGAACTCCGTAAGGACTATGGGGAATAGCGGGCTCCGAAGGAGACTGGGCACATCTAAGAAAGAATTAAGACTACCTGGTGTGCACTGGCTCCTCCCTCTATGCCCCTCCTCCAGACCTCAGTTAGGAAACTGTGCCCGGAAGAGCTGACACAATAAGGAAAGGAATTGGAATCCCGGGTAAGACTCATACCAGCCACACCAATCACACTGTACAACTCGTGATACTATACCCAGTTAACAGTATGAATAACAACTGAGCCTCTCAACAGATGGCTCCAAACAATAACCCTTTAGTTAAGCAATAACTATATACAAGTATTGCAGACAATCCGCACTTGGGATGGACGCCCAGCATCCACTACGGACTACGAGAAATAGAATTACCGGTGAGTAAATTCTTATTTTCTCTGACGTCCTAGTGGATGCTGGGAACTCCGTAAGGACCATGGGGATTATACCAAAGCTCCCAAACGGGCGGGAGAGTATGGATGACTCTGCAGCACCGAATGAGCGAACTCCAGGTCCTCCTCAGCCAGGGTATCAAACTTGTAGAATTTAGCAAATGTGTTTGACCCCGACCAAGTAGCTGCTCGGCAAAGTTGTAAAGCCGAGACCCCTCGGGCAGCCGCCCAAGAAGAGCCCACCATCCTCGTGGAATGGGCTTTCACTGATCTAGGATGCGGCAGTCCAGCCGCAGAATGTGCAAGCTGAATCGTACTACAGATCCAGCGAGCAATAGTCTGCTTTGAAGCAGGAGCACCCAGCTTGTCGGGTGCATACAGGATAAATAGCGAGTCCGTTTTCCTGACACTAGCTGTCCTGGAAACATAAATTTTCAGGGCCCTGACTACGTCCAACAACTTGGAATCCTCCAAGTCTTTAGAAGCCGCAGGCACCACAATATGTTGGTTCAAATGAAAGGCTGATACCACCTTAGGGAGAAACTGGGGACGAGTCCTCAATTCTGCCCTATCCATATGGAAAATCAGATAAGGGCTTTTACATGACAAAGCCTGACACACGCCTGGCCGAAGCCAAGGCCAACAGCATGACCACTTTCCACGTGAGACATTTTAATTCCACGGTTTTAAGTGGCTCAAACCAATGTGACTTTAGGAAATCCAACACCACGTTGAGATCCCAAGGTGCCACTGGAGGCACAAAAGGGGGCTGAATATGCATCACTCCCTTACCAAATGTCTGAACTTCAGGTAGTGAAGCCAGTTCTTTCTGGTAGAAAATTGACAGAGCCGAAATCTGGACCTTAATGGAACCCAATTTTAGGCCCATAGTCACCCCTGACTGTAGGAAGTGCAGAAAACGGCCCAGCTGAAATTCCTCCGTTGGGGCCTTCCTGGCCTCACACCACGCAACATATTTTCGCCATATGCGGTGATAATGGTTTGCGGTCACTTCTTTCCTAGCTTTAATCAGCGTAGGGATGACTTCCTCCAGAATGTCCTTTTCCTTCAGGATCCGGCGTTCAACCGCCATGCCGTCAAATGCAGCCGCAGTAAGTCTTGGAACAGACAGGGCCCCTGCTGCAGCAGGTCCTGTCTGAGCGGCAGAGGCCATGGGTCCTCTGAGATCATTTCTTGAAGTTCCGGGTACCAAGCTCTTCTTGGCCAATCCAGAACAATGAGTATAGTTCTTACTCCTCTTTTCCTTATTATCCTCAGTACCTTGGGTATGAGAGGAAGAGGAGGGAACACATAAACCGACTGGTACACCCACGGTGTCACTAGAGCGTCCACAGCTATTGCTTGAGGGTCTCTTGACCTGGCGCAATATCTTTCTAGCTTTTTGTTGAGGCGGGACGCCATCATGTCCACCTGTGGCCGTTCCCAACGGTTTACAATCAGCTGGAAGACTCCTGGATGAAGTCCCCACTCTCCCGGGTGGAGGTCGTGCCTGCTGAGGAAGTCTGCTTCCCAGTTGTCCACTCCCGGAATGAACACTGCTGACAGTGCTAACACGTGATTTTCCGCCCAACGGAGAATCCTTGTGGCTTCTGCCATCGCCATCCTGCTTCTTGTGCCGCCCTGTCGGTTTACATGGGCGACTGCCGTGATGTTGTCTGACTGGATCAGTACCGGCTGGTTTTGAAGCAGGGGTCTTGCCTGACTTAGGGCATTGTAAATGGCCCTCAGTTCCAGAATATTTATGTGTAGGGAAGTCTCCTGGCTTGACCATAGTCCTTGGAAGTTTCTTCCCTGTGTGACTGCCCCCCAGCCTCGAAGGCTGGCATCCGTGGTCACCAGGACCCAGTCCTGTATGCCGAATCTGCGGCCCTCTTGAAGATGAGCACTCTGCAGCCACCACAGCAGAGACACCCTGGTCCTTGGAGACAAGGTTATCAGCCGATGCATCTGAAGATGCGATCCGGACTACTTGTCCAACAGGTCCCACTGAAAAGTCCTTGCATGGAACCTGCCGAATGGAATTGCTTCGTAGGAAGCTACCATTTTCCCCAGGACTCGCGTGCAGTGATGCACCGACACCTGTTTTGGTTTCAGGAGGCCTCTGACTAGAGATGACAGCTCCTTGACTTTCTCCTCCGGGAGAAACACTTTTTTATGTTCTGTGTCCAGAACCATCCCCAGGAACAGTAGACATGTCGTAGGGACCAGCTGTGACTTTGGAATATTTAGAATCCAACCGTGCTGTTGTAGCACCTCCCGAGATAGTGCTACCCCGACCAACAACTGCTCCCTGGACTTCGCCTTTATCAGGAGATCGTCCAAGTACGGGATAATTAAAACTCCCTTTTTTCGAAGGAGTATCATCATTTCGGCCATTACCTTGGTAAATACCCTCGGTGCCGTGGACAGACCAAACGGCAACGTCTGGAATTGGTAATGACAATCCTGTACCACAAATCTGAGGTACTCCTGGTGAGGATGGTAAATGGGGACATGCAGGTAAGCATCCTTGATGTCCAGTGATACCATGTAATCCCCCTCGTCCAGGCTTGAAATAACCGCCCTGAGCGATTCCATCTTGAACTTGAATTTTTTTTATATAAGTGTTCAAGGATTTCAAATTTAAAATGGGTCTCACCGAACCGTCCGGTTTCGGTACCACAAACATTGTAGAATAGTAACCCCGTCCTTGTTGAAGGAGGGGCACCTTGACTATCACCTGCTGGGAATACAGCTTGTGAATTGCCTCTAGCACTGCCTCCCTGTCTGAGGGAGTTGTTGGCAAGGCAGATTTGAGGAAACGGCGAGGGGGAGACGTCTCGAATTCCAGCTTGTACCCCTGAGATACCACTTGAAGAATCCAGGGATCCACCCGTGAGCGAGCCCACTGATTGCTGAAGTTCTTGAGACGGGCCCCCACCGTACCTGGCTCCGCCTGTGGAGCCCTAGCATCATGCGGTGGACTTAGAGGAAGCGGGGGAGGACGTTTGTTCCTGGGAACTGGCTGTATGCTGCAGCTTTTTCCCTCTACCTCTGCCTCTGGGCAGAAAGGACGCGCCTTTAACCCGCTTGCCTTTTTGGGGCCGAAAGGACTGTACCTGATAATACGGTGCTTTCTTTGGCTGTGAGGGAACATGGGGTAAAAATGTTGACTTCCCAGCTGTTGCTGTGGAAACTAGGTCCGAGAGACCATCCCCAAACAACTCCTCACCTTTGTAAGGCAAAACTTCCATGTGCCTTTTAGAATCTGTATCACCTGTCCACTGCCGAGTCCACAATACTCTCCTGGCAGAAATGGACATTGCATTTATTCTAGATGCCAGCCGGCAAATATCCCTCTGTGCATCTCTCATGTATAAGACTGCGTCTTTAATATGCTCTATGGTTAGCAATATAGTGTCCCTGTCTAGGGTATCAATATTTTCAGACAGGGAATCTGACCACGCAGCTGCAGCACTGCACATCCATGCTGAAGCAACAGCTGGTCTCAGTATAATACCTGAGTGTGTATATACAGACTTTAGGATAGCCTCCTGCTTCCTATCAGCAGGCTCCTTTAGGGCGACCGTGTCCGGAGACGGTAGTGCCACCTTCTTTGACAGACGTGTGAGCGCTTTATCCACCCTAGGGGATGTCTCCCAACGTAACCTGTCCTCTGCCGGGAAAGGGTACGCCATTAGTAACTTTTTAGAAACTACCAGTTTCTTATCGGGGGAAGCCCACGCTTCTTCACACACTTCATTTAACTCATCAGATGGGGGAAAAACCACTGGTAGCTTTTTCTCCCCAAACATAATATCCTTTTTTGTGGTACCTGGGGTAATATAAGAAATGTGCAACACATTTTTCATTGCCGTAATCATGTAACTGGTGGCTCTATTGGAATGCACACTAGTCTCATCGTCGTCGACACTGGAGTCAGTATCCGTGTCGACATCTGTGTCTGCCATCTGAGGTAGCGGGCGTTTTAGAGCCCCTGATGGCTTTTGAGACGCCTGGGCAGGCACGGGCTGAGAAGCCGGCTGTCCCACATCTGCTATGTCGTCAAACCTTTTATGTAAGGAGTTGACACTGTCGCGTAATTCCTTCCACATATCCATCCATTCAGGTGTCGGCCCCGCAGGGGGTGACATCACATTTATCGGCACCTGCTCCGCCTCCACATGAGCCTCCTCATCAAACATGTCGACACAGCCGTACCGACACACCGCACACACACAGGGAATGCTCTGACTGAGGACAGGACCCCACAAAGTCCTTTGGGGAGACAGAGAGAGAGTATGCCAGCACACACCAGAGCGCTATATAATGCAGGGATTCACACTACACACAGTGATTTTTCCCCTATAGCTGCTATAAATATACAGTTTGCGCCTAAATTTAGTGCCCCCCTCTCTTTTTTACCCTATTAAGCCTGGAAACTTCAGGGGAGAGCCTGGGGAGCGTCCTCCCAGCGGAGCTGTGAGAGAAAATAGCGCCAGTGTGCTGAGGGAGACAGCCCCGCCCCCTTCTCGGCGGACTTCTCCCGCTTTTTTAAGGATATTTTTGGCAGGGGATTTTACACATATATAGTCTTACTGACTATATTATGTGTTTTATGCCAATATAAGGTACTCTTATTGCAGCCCAGGGCCCCCCCCCCCCCCCAGCGCCCTGCACCCATCAGTGACCGGAGTGTGTGGTGTGCATGGGGAGCAATGGCGCACAGCTGCAGTGCTGTGCGCTACCTTAATGAAGACCGGAGTCTTCAGCCGCCGATTTCCTATACGTTCTTCTTGCTTCTGGCTCTGCAAGGGGGGCGGCGGCGCGGCTCCGGGACCGGACGACCGAGGCTGGCCTGTGTTCGATCCCTCTGGAGCTAATGGTGTCCAGTAGCCTAGAAGCCCAAGCTAGCTGCAAGCAGGTAGGTTCGCTTCTCTCCCCTAAGTCCCTCGTAGCAGTGAGTCTGTTGCCAGCAGATCTCACTGAAAATAAAAAACCTAAACATATACTTTCTTTTCTAGGAGCTCAGGAGAGCCCCTAGTGTGCAACCAGCTCGGCCGGGCACAGAATTCTAACTGAGGTCTGGAGGAGGGGCATAGAGGGAGGAGCCAGTGCACACCAGGTTGTCTTAATTCTTTCTTAGATGTGCCCAGTCTCCTTCGGAGCCTGCTATTCCCCATGGTCCTTACGGAGTTCCCAGCATCCACTAGGACGTCAGAGAAATGATCAGTGTTCCTGGGAGATGACTACAAGTGTACACAAAAATGGGCAGCTCAGGTGGCGTATTACGGGAGTACCTCAGGCGTGTCAATGCAAGCGTCTGCTTTCCCCGCTGCAAAGCCGCAGACACAGGAGACCATGGTCAGATGGATAACCTGCACCCGCAATAGGGCTGGAGCAAGTTTCAATGGTGCAACTGATGGTGGTTAATAAGGATGCACCAATCGGTATTACAGTGTGCATGGGTGCTAGAAGTGGGAGTCTCAGTAGTTGCACATGCAGCCGCACAGATATATACAAGGGAAGAAGTTTGTAGGCAATTTACATAAGCTTGCAGATCGGCAATTGCCAATAGACGCTGCTGAATGCGACTCAGAATCAGACCCCCCCATATCTGTAACATAAATACATTTTTATAAAACAAAGTAAACCCTGACATGTCAATATATCAAGGACAAGATAAACCTGCCTGGCTATGTCATAACCCATCCTGGTCTGACCCAAACCACACCCATTATTGTAAAAAAAACACTGCACCTTTTGAGATCCTCAAAATAGGACAGCTGCAAGATATGTACATTAATATGGTGAGCATAATTCTCAATATATGTTCCTTCCTTGTAGGTGAATTGACACCAGTACACTGTATTTGTTTCTACCGTAGCACAGAACACTGATATTAAATCATATTGTTTCAGTTTGAAAGCAAATGTATGTTCTGATTTCCATTGTGCAGCTTCCCATTGTTCTCTCCACGGTGACACAGCTATAAGCTAAAGTAAACAACCGGGTGGATTTGTTCTAATTGTTTTATTGCAGCTATGAAGTGAGACTTTGCCTGAGGGGACTGAAAAGTGGATAGTCAGCTATAAAATGTAAAATTCATACAAAACTATGGGGTCTACAGCAGGGGTGGCCAAACAGTCGATCGCGGACATGCGACCAGTCGATCGCGATCCGCCACCCATCCACCCGAAGCCGCGCCTCTCCTGCCTGCCGCCCTGCTCCTCAGTCTGGTCTCCGGCAGTGACAGCAAGTGTATAGCTTAAATCAGGCGCCAGTTCGTTAGCCAATCAGAGCTCGCGGACCGGCGCCTCATTTGAGATATACACGCTGCCTTCACCGCCGGAGATCAGACGGAGAGGCAGGGCGGCAGGCAGGAGAAGCGCGCGCTGCGCTCTCCACACACAGCACGTTGAGCAGTACTATGGGGGCATATCTGGCACTGTGGGGGCATATCTGTATCTGGCACTGTGGGGGCAAATCTAGCATTGTGGGCACATGGCACTGTGGGGGCATATCTGTATCTGGCACTGTGGGGTCATATCTGGCACTGTGGGGGCATATATGTGTAATCTGGCACTGTGGGGGCATATCTGTATCTGGCACTGTGGGGTCATAGCTGGCACTGTGGGCACATGGCACTGTGGGGGCATATCTGTATCTGGCACTGTGGGGGCATATCTGGCAATGTGGGGGCATATCTGGCACTTTGGGGGCATATTTTTATCTGGCACTGTGGGGTCATATGTGGCACTGTGGGGGCAAATCTAGCACTGTGGGGGCCAATCTAGCACTGTGGGGGTCATATCTGGCAATGTGGGCGCATATCTGTAATCTGGCACTGTGAGGGCATATCTGGCACTGTGTGGGGGCATATCTGTAATCTGGCACTGTGGGGGCATATCTGGCACTGTGGGGTCATATCTGTATCTGGCACTGTGGGGGCATATCTGGCACTGTGGGAGCATATGTGTTTGAGGTTTTTACCTGTGGGGGCCAATGTGTTATTTTGTGCGAGACAGCCATTACACTCTGTGCAGCAAGGCTACGTCCCTTTTTTTTTTATACCACGCCCACTTTTTGTTATAACACGCCCACTTTTTTGTTATGCCACGCCCCTTTTGGCGCTATTATTCCACCTAGGTAGATCACAAAAGCTTTTCAGCTTTCAAAGTAGATCGCCGACTCCAAAAGTCTGGCCACCCCTGGTCAACAGTATGTACTAAGCCTTGGACAAAGATAAAGTGGATGGAGATAAAGTACCAGCCAATCAGCTTTTAACTGCCATGTTACAGGCTGTGGGTCTAATTCAGACTGGATTGCTGCAGCGGCAGCGATCGCAGTCTGAAGCCCTTTGCGGAGTGTGCACACGCACCCCAGTGAGGAGCTAAAAACATCTTA
Source organism: Pseudophryne corroboree (assembly GCF_028390025.1). Taxonomy (NCBI): domain Eukaryota; kingdom Metazoa; phylum Chordata; class Amphibia; order Anura; family Myobatrachidae; genus Pseudophryne; species Pseudophryne corroboree. Next base: position 149,820,123 of record NC_086446.1, on the reverse strand, counting down.
GGGCTGCGATCGCCGCTGCCTGATTGACAGGCAGATACGGTTGCAGGGTGGGAGGGGTTAGAACATCGTTGGAGGTGCGCGGACCAGACAACGCAGGCATGTCTGGACCATTGCGGGGGCGGGCCGCGGCTGCGTGACGTCACACGCAACAGCTGCAACCTGGGACGCGGCGGGTAGCAGCCTGCCAGCGCAGCTAGGCTGTGCAGGAGCTGCGCTGGCAGGGAGCTACTCAGCGGGTGCAAAAGGATCACCGCTGTGCAATGCTTTTGCACCCTTGCAGGGGGGGGGTGTAGGGCCTGACATGCGGGGCAGAATAGATGTGCTAAATTCCAACTCTGAATCACCTGTGTTTGAATAATGACAGTTAGGAGTTGGTTGGTTGGTACTTTATATCCGCCCACTTTATCTGTCTCCAGTGCTTAGTACATAGACCCCTATGGCCCAGATTTATCAAGCCTTGGAGAGTGATAAATTGCACAGTGATAAAGACCCACATTCAGCTTCAGTTGCAGTTTTACCATTTTAGCAAAACTGCAACTGGCTGCGATCACAAGGCCGTTCGGCATGTAAATACCCGGCAGCAATGTGACTGCAATGTTATTGCGATTGCATCACTGATTTCTAGAAGCACCCTGCATCCGCAGCCAGGCTCCAAAGGCATCTGCTGCAAGTCCAAGATCGTCCGGAGGCACCCGTACTTCATTCATAACAGGCGGGTGGCCCCCTCCTGCACGAGACGTGGACCGCACTCTGAGCGCTGCCTCTACCATCAGCAGCTGCTTACCAATTGAGAAAACAACCTTACCGGCTGTGGACAGCCTTACCTGCGCCACAGCTGACAGGAGCGTCATAGGAGCGGAAGGACGCGGCCAGATAACAGTACCGGTAAATCCTTTTCTCTTAGTCCGTAGAGAATGCTGGGGACTACAAAAGGACCATGGGGTATAGACGGGATCCGCAGGAGACATAGGCACTTTAAGACTTTAAATGGGTGTGCACTGGCTCCTCCCTCTATGCCCCACCTCCAGACCCTGTGCCCAGGGAGACGGACATTTCGAGGAAAAGGATTTTTGTTAACCAAGGGTGAGATACACACCAGCTCAATCCACAACACACCGTACAACATGGCATTTAACTAAAACCAGTTTACAGCATGAACCAAAAAATCAGCAACAGGCTGATCGAAACCAAAACACAACCTTTGTGTAACAAAAGCAATAACTATGAACAAGTACTGCAGATACAGTCCGCACTGGGACGGGCGCCCAGCATCCTCTACGGACTAAGAGAAAAGGATTTACCGGTAGGTATTAAAATCCCATTTTCTCCTTCGTCCTAGAGGATGCTGGGGACTCCAAAAGGACCATGGGGTTTATACCAAAGCTCCAGACTGGGCGGGAGAGTGCGGATGACTCTGCAGCACCGATTGAGCAAACATGAGGTCCTCATCAGCCAGGGTATCAAACTTGTAGAATTTTGCAAAAGTGTTTGAACCCGACCAAGTAGCGGCTCGGCAAAGTTGTAGTGCCAAGACTCCCCGGGCAGGCACCCAAGATGAGCCCACCTTCCTGGTAGAATGGGCCTTCATTGATTTCGGTAACAGCAATCCAGCCGTAGAATGAGCATGCTGAATCACATTACAGATCCAGCGTGCAATAGTCTGCTTAGAAGCAGAAGCCCCAATCTTGTTGGAAGCATACAGGACAAACAGAGCCTCCGTTTTCCTAATACGAGCCGTTCTGGCTACATACATTTTCAAAGCTCTGACCACATCGAGAGACTTTGAATCAGCCAAAGCTTCAGTAGCCACAGGTACCACAACAGGTTGGTTCATGTGAAACGAAGAAACCACCTTTGGTAGAAATTGTTGACGAGTTCTCAACTCTCTCCTCGTGGAAAATCAAATAGGGGCTTTTGTGAGACAAAGCCGCCAATTCCGACACCCGCCTTGCGGACGCCAAGGCCAATAGCATGACCACTTTCCAAGTGAGAAATTTCAACTCAACCGTTTGTAAAGGTTCAAACCAATGTGACATAAGGAACTGTAACACCACGTTAAGGTCCCATGGTGCCACTGGGGACACAAATGGAGGTTGGATGTGCAGCACGCCTTTCACAAAAGTCTGTACTTCTGGAAGCGAGGCCAATTCCCTTTGAAAGAAAATTGATTAGGCTCCATTAAAGTGCAGATTTCGCCTTACTTCAGGCCCGCATCCACACCTGCTTGTAAAAAATGGAGAAACCGACTCAGCTGAAATTCTTCCGTAGGAGCCTTCTTGGATTGACACCAAGATATATATTTTCTTCAAAATGCTTCGCCGTTACCTCCTTCCTAGCTTTCAATAGAGTGGGGATGACCTCACCGGGAATACCCTTTTGCGCTAGGATTTTGCGTTCAACCGACACGCCGTCAAACGCAACCGCGGTAAGTCTTGGAACACGCACGGCCCTTGCTGTAACAGATCCTCTCTTAGAGGAAGAGGCCAGGGATCTCCTATGAGTAATTCCTGAAGATCCGGATACCAGGCCCTCCGGGGGCCAATCTGGAACAACGAGTATCACCTGAACCCTTGTTCTTCTTATGATCCGTATCACCTTTGGGATGAGTGGAAGTGGAGGGAACACATAGACCGACTGATACACCCACGGTGTCACAAGGGCGTCCACTGCTACTACTTGAGGGTCCCTCGACCTGGAACAATATCTCTGAAGTTTCTTGTTGAGGCAAGACGCCATCATGTCTATTTGAGGAATTCCCCAACGACTAGTCACTTCTGCAAAGACCTCTTGATGAAGAGGTCTGCTGAGGAAGTCTGCTTCCCAGTTGTCCACGCCTGGAATGAAGACCGCCGACAGAGCGCTTGCCTGTTTTCCGCCCAGCATAGAACTTTTGTGGCCTCCGCCATCGCCGCTCTGCTCCTTATTCTGCCCTGGCAGTTTATGTACGCCACTGCTGTTATGTTGTCCGACTGAATCAGGACGGGCAGGCCGCGAAGATGTTCTGCTTGTAGAAGGCCGTTATAGATGGCCCTTAATTCCAGAATGTTTATGTGCAGACAAGCTTCCTGGCTTGACCATTTTCCCTGGAAATTTTGTCCCTGTGTGACTGCTCCCCAACCTCGGAGACTTGCATCCGTGGTTACTAGGATCCAATCTTGGATCCTGAACCTGCGTCCCTCTAGAAGGTGAGAACTCTGGAGCCACCACAGGAGAGAAATCCTGGCCCTGGGAAACAGGCTTATCTTCCGGTGCATGTGTAGGTGAGACCCGGACCACTTGTCCAAGAATTCCCACTGAAAAACCCTGGCATGGAACCTGCCAAACGGGATGGCCTCGTAGGCCGCCACCATCTTCTCCAGCACCCGAGTGCATTGATGAATCGACACTCTTGCCGGTTTCAGAATCCCCTTGACCATGTTCTGTATTTCCAGAGCTTTTTCCATCGGGAGAAAAATTCTCTGCAGCTCCGTGTCCAGAATCATGCCCAAGAACGACATGCGTGTTGTCAGAATCAACTGTGACTTTGGCAAATTTAGGAGCCAACCATGTTGTTGCAGAACTGTCAGGGAGAGCGCAACGTTTTTTAGTAACTGCTCCTTTGATCTCGCCTTTATCAGGAGATCGTCCAAGTACGGGATAATTGCGACACCCTGCTTGCGCAGGAGCACCATCATTTCCGCCTTTACTTTGGTGAAAATCCTCAGGGCCGTGGAAAGACCAAACGGCAACGTCTGAAATTGGTAATGACAATCCTGAACAGCAAACCTCAGGTAAGCCTGATGTGGAGGATATATGGGAAAAAATGTAGGTAAGCATCCTTTATGTCGACTGACACCATAAAATCCCCCCCTTCTAGACTGGAAATCACTGCTCGGAGAGATTCCATCTTGTATTTGAATCTATTCAAATATAGATTGAGGGATTTTAAGTTCAGAATCGGTCTGACCGAGCCATCCGGCTTCGGGACCACGAACAGGCTTGAATAAAACCTTTCTCCCTGTTGTGACGGGGGTACGTGACAATGACTTGCTGTTGACACTGCTTTTGTATTGCAGCGCACACTACTCTTTGAAAAATCGGTGGGGCGGCACGTCTTGAAACTACAGTTTGTATCCTTGGGCCACAATTTCCAGCACCCATGGATCCAGGCCTGAGTGGGCCCAGACCTGACTGAAGAGCTGAAGATGTGCCCCCACCAGTGCGGACTCCCGCAGCGGAGTCCCAGCGTCATGCGGTGGACTTGGTAGAAGCCGGGGAGGACTTCTGCTCCTGGGAACTTCCATTGATGAGTCCATAATGCTCTCCTAGCCGAGATTGCCATGGCATTGGCCCTTGATCCCAAGAGGCCAATATCTCTCGCAGCCTCCCTTAGATAGACTGCAGCGTCCCTGATATGACCCAGCGTAAATAGAACGCTATCCCTATCCAGGGTGTCCAAGTCAGATAAAAAGGTATCTGCCCACTTTTTAATTGCACTACTCACCCATGCCGATGCCACTGCAGGTCTGAGCAGTGTACCCGTAGTGACATAAATAGATTTCAAGGTAGTTTCCTGCTTACGATCCGCAGGATCCTTTAGGGCCGCCGTGTCAGGGGACAGGAGCGCCACCTTCTGGGACAGCCGTGCTAGAGCCTTGTCCACATTGGGGGTCGACTCCCACTTTTTCCTATCCTCAGAGGGAAACGGGTATGCCATAATAATTCTCTTGGGAATCAGCAACTTTTTGTCAGGAATTTCCCAAGCCTTTTCAAAAAGAGTATTCAGTTCATGAGAGGGAGGAAACGTTACCGGAGGTTTCTTGCTGTCACGATCTAGGTAATTCCTTATCAGTATTTACCTTCCAAATGCCTCCTGAGACTGTCCCAGTGTTCCAAGCCTGAATTCCATCTGCACTGTCTGTGTGCAGCACGCTGCATCTCATTGTCTCAAATCTCTTTACTGTGATTCTGGCAGCTTCATGGTTAAAGCTCACATTCAAGTTACAAACAATCTTTCCCTCCAAAAGCTACCATGGACGCAGCCATGTTTTCCTAATCACATGTTACCTTTCAGCCTATCAGCTGCACTCTGCTCTCAGCCTGATTACACAGCAGCTGCACTCTGGTCTCTGGTTAATCAGCCAGCCAATCCCTGCTTCCCAGCAGGTATAAATATCCTGTTCCTGGGGTGGAAAGATGTCAGTGCTTCAATTGTCTTCAGTGATTCCAGTGTGCAGTTCTCCCATGGACTTTCTCTGCAATACAGCCTGACTCCCTGGTGATTACCCTCTACAGTCTACCCTGATTCACCTGTGTCTGAACTCCAGCTTTCCAGCAGCCATTCTGCAGCTCTCCAGAGATCCCCAGCATTACTTCATGCTTCACCTGTGCTTCTAAGTACAATAGTGCATTTCTATCTGCGAACCCCAGCTTCACTCAAAGCTTACCAACGATCCCCAGCATCACTTTATGCTTCACACGTGCTTCTAAGTACAATAGTGCATACCACTTATACTTCAGATTACTGGTCACAACCAGTAATATTTTAGAGACTCACTTGTTACTGTTTTGTTTGGTTGCACATTATCTGACTTTTCGTTTAATAAAAGCACTTAAAGATATTCCTGTTGTCGTGGTCACGCCTTCGGGCATTTGGTATACAGCTTCTACATATGTCCAGAAGTCCTCTCGCACCTCCTACATTCCGGTACCCGTCAGCCCCTGCAACTGAGGCTCCCAGTCACGGTCATCAGCCCTCAGTTGTGACACTTTCCTTTAAACATACAGACCTTTGTCTCAGGAACAGCAGGGTCTTCCGTTATATGTAACACTTCTTTTATTGCCACAATCATGTACTGAATGCTCTTAGCCAGTTTAGGATTCAACCTGGTATCACCATAGTCGACACTGGAGTCCGAATCCGTGTCGGTATCTGTGTCTGCTGTTTGGGTAAACAAACGTTTCTGTGACCCTGAGGGGGTCTGAGTTTGTGACCAAACATCTTCCATGGATTGTCTCCATGCTTGGTTCTGAGACTCAGATTTGTCTAATCTCTTATGCAACTAAGCCACACTTGCATTTAAGACACTCCACATATCTACCCAATCAGCAGTCGGCAGCGCCGACAGAGTCACTCCCACATTCTGCTCTGTCCCCACACCAGCCTCCTACTGGGAAGAGCATTCAGCCTCAGACATGTCGACACACGCGTACCGACACTCACTATCACACTGGGCTATAGGGAACAGACCCACAGTAAGGCCCGACAGAGAGGGAGTTTGCCAGCTCACACCCAGTGCCTCACCCGGTCTGAAGGAATATACAATGCCCCAGACCTTGCAGCGCTTATATATATATATATTCAACACCAAAAATGCTGTGCCCCGCCCCCATTTTTGCACCCTGTTACTTGTGACAGAAGTGAAGGGCCAGGACCAGCGTCTCTGCAGTGAAGAGAAAAGATGGCGCTAAGAAGAGCTGGAAGGACGAACCTCTGCCCCCTAAATGGTGCGCTTGTGTCCCGCTTATTTTTATACTGGCGGGGGTCTGTATACAGTGCCTGTGCACTGTATACCTCTGTGCCAGATCTTAAAAGAGGTTTTATTGCTGCCCAGGGTGCCCCCCCTGCGCCCTGCACCCGTGTAGTGCCGTTTGAGAGCGGGAGCAATGGCGCGCAGCGCGACCGCAGCGCGGTACCTCCAAGACTGATGTCTTCTGCCGCCTTCACTGAAGTCTTCTTTGCTTCAGTTACTCACCCGGCTTCTCTCTTCTGGATCTGTGAGGGGGACGGTGGCGCGGCTCCGGGAACAAGCAGCTAGGCTATACCAAGTGATCAGACCCTCTGGAGCTAATGGTGTCCAGTAGCCTAACAAGCAGAGCCTTTAACTCACAGAAGTAGGACCGCTTCTCTCCCCTCAGCCCCACCAAGCAGGGAGCCTGTTGCCAGCAGTGCTCCCTGAAAACAATAAACCTAACAGAAAGTCTTTTCTAGAGAAACTCTGTAGAGCTCCCCTAGTGTGTGTCCAGTCTCTCTGGGCACAGAATCTAACTGAGGTCTGGAGGAGGGGCATAGAGGGAGGAGCCAGTTCACACCCATTTAAAGTCTTAAAGTGCCCATGTCTCCTGCAGATCCCGTCTATACTCCATGGTCCTTTTGGAGTCCCCAGCATCCTCTAGGACGAAGGAGAAACACAGCTTACGCTTAGAACATCCCGTGTGCACCATAGCTTTTCTAATTGATGGACTGGTAAGCTCTGCCTTAATCATCTAATTTATGACTGCGACTCTATGGACATTGGACACCAATCTTAATTATTTAAACCAGGAATCTGGATTCCTATGTGGATGGACAAACTGTTAAATTATATTCACAAGTAATGATCCTAACATTGGGTGCTATAAAAATTGTGAATTTATATATATATATTTTTTAACATATGTTTATGACACGATGTGGCGACTGTGTTTGAGATTTTATGTGTAAGTACATTCTGTTTCATTAATATAACATAATAAAAGGAATTGAAAAGGGATACTTTGTTCTTAAATAATGTGTTGCATGTTGATTCAGCTGTAATTGAGTACCAGGTATTACCAATTTCTGGTTCTATTAGCGCAGTAGCCATATATACATTCCATGAAGCAAATGAGACTATTTGTGTGATAAATGCTGTGGACATTTTTGTTTCTGGATGAATAAATAAAAATGTATTGTTCTCACCTTAGAGGATTTCTGGAGAAAAATACAGTAAAGGCGGGTACACACTATGCGATTCAGGACTGCCGGTGATGAACGCTTTAACAAGCCCTGAAGACTAATGAAATTTTTTTTTTTTAAATCTTGCAGTAGATTTTCATAATTAATGCATTAAAGGGTTATTGGGGAGATGTATCAAATCCTGAAAACAGATAAATTGGATAGAGATAAAGTACCAGCCAATCCGCTCATGTCATTATTCAAACACATCCTGTAATATGGCAGTAAAGCCCTATACACACTAGACGAGAAAGTAAAAATCTTGCTCAGAAGGGCCAATCTGAGCAAGATCTTTCACAATATCGTCTAGTGTGTACGCCAATGTCGTTAACGATGCGCGCTCCCGCGCATTGTTAACGACACCCTCACTCATCTGAACATGTACAGACGAGGGAGGTCCTTGTTAACGACAGCCATGCTTAGAGCATGGCCGTCGTTCCCCCATGCCATCGCTACCCTTCCCCGCTGGCATCAGCAAGTGTGTATGCACTTGCCGATGCCGGTACCCCCGCCGCTGCCAATATCGGCGTCGGCGGGGGCTCGTTTAGTGTGTACTGGGATTTGTAGCCGATTGGTACTTTATCTCTCTCTAAGGTTTGCTACAACTCCCCCTAATACTTAACTATTGGGAATGAATAAATAATAATTGAATAAGGCATCACCCAACACTTGTAGTACTCATGTTTAATCAGCTGTTATGCCATAACAGTATGCATTTGTGAAAAGTAATACAGCCAGCCTCTTCAATTGAAATAAAAAAATAATAAATACAAGAAAATTATCGATTGCTCTCTTTGTTGGGTTTTGAAGTACCCCACCATAGATAAATTAGCCTCTGCAACTACAGCCCTGCTTGAGGGTAGAAAACAATATATACAACCATTTCCCATATAACATTTTTGCACAAAATTACTGCTTAGGCAATCTGCAGACATATTACTGGCCAGATAACTTACGCCTGCCAATCATGTTCCCTCAGCCCGTATTTTCTTCCAATTGGTAATGGTTAGAAAGGCAACATTAGACGTAAACAATGCCCAAGAGTATGGACTGTCTATTGTTATTAATGTTCTATAGGCCAGATGTTAATAAAATACTTCAATAATAAATAGTATAGTAATTTAGATAATACATATTAATAAATAATGTAGTAATATAGATAATGCAAGATGATGCATGGCATTAAATATTTACTATATTTTTCATACAGTGACTAAGTAAAGGGGGGTACTCACGGAGCGATCGCTGCTTAAAATCTAAGCAATCTGACTAGATTGCTTAGATTTTAAGCACGATCGCTCCGTGTGTAGCCCCCACAGCGATAGCGATGCGCAGCCCCGCGCATCGCTATCGCTGCTGCTAGATTGGCCTGCATGCAGGCCAATCTAGCGGGTCGTTCACTTCACCCGCTGGGTGAAGTGAGCGGCCCCCACGTCTCACCCCGCACGCTCAGCACACATCGCGCTGTGCTGAGCGCCGGGAGAGATGTGTGCTGAGCGGTTCGCTCAGCACACATCTCTCTGACATCGGCCAGTGAGTACTGGCCTTAAGGGTTAAGCCCAGCATTGTGTTCCTTTATCAATCAGAGATAGTGGACGAAACAAAATTGCAACATATGGGGATCACCAAGCAAATTAAAAGCAGTTGCTTCCAAACAAGTGTGGCTTATGTATTAATTAAGCAAATCAATTCTCAGTTTGGTCATGGTCAGGTGTAAATATGCTGAGCTCACCTGGTTGCTTATAATTACTACTATTACTATGTATAATATATATATATAGCATCAGCATATTTTGCAGTACTTTACAACTGAGAACAAGCACAGTAATGAAACAAAACTGGGAAATAATAAACAGACAAAGGGGTAAGGTGGCCCTGCTCGCAAGCTTACAACCTATACAAGATATGCCTAGCATGGCTTCAAGAAAAGACCACAGTGCATTTTAAAGAGGGGTGATTGTTGGTGCGCGTTTCGTGTTAGCTTCCGTGACCAAGACAGCTGCGCTTACTAATGTATTACAGGTGACGTCAGCATGGAACTCCAAGGGATAAACGTCACAAGCAAGAAACCAACATTGGGGAGAAACAAGTATCCCAGGATTCTGATAACCCAGCGTTAATTTGTAGTGCACTGCAAAAGAGGCCAGCCGATGCATATCAACCGGCTGAAAATGTCAAGGTGTGGTGCAAGAAGCCGGTGTCATCAAACACGCCAACAAAAATACTACTGGAGAGGACATCATGGTCGGGTTATGGTGCATTAAGAAAACCTCCACCCATTGTTTCCAACAGTGAAGGATTCTAGTGGTTCCATTAGGTTGTAGAGCACATTTTTCTGGCCCGGTTGGGTGCACTGATTCCCTTGAAAGACAAGTTCAATGTTTATTATTACGAAATGGTAGTGAGAGACCATCTTCACCTTGTGTTTCAGTGCATCTTTCCTGGTTGGACGGGTGTCCTCCAGGATGTCAACAGTTCCACAAACAAAGCATGTTTGGTTGTTCAATGGACTAATGACCATTACGCTGATGTTAACCATATGCCATGGCCTTGTAAGTCACCAGATTTGACTCTACTTCAGTAGTTATGAGACCTTCCGGTAGTAGTCTAAGGAAACGCTCTTCCTCCACCATCATTGCACAGGCACATGCAGTGATTTTCTGGTGGAAGAATGGTGCCACAAAACCTCCTGCAGAGTGCCATATGGCATACAGGCTGTACTGCGTGCATGTGGTGGCGCAATTGCCTTTGCAACTTTACTGTATATTGCTTTTTCCTTTTGTTTACTACCTGTAATTATTGTGTCTGGTTTAGCTGGGTTAAATTAAGAGTATAATATCCTCATACTACAGTGTGCAGCACAGATTAGTATTATTATGTGTCTCCTATTTAAGTTTCAAGTTCTAGGATTGAACTCATGTGACCAACCTATCTATGCCTTAAACGTTCCTGATTCCTTCTGCCTATCTTCCCTACCCTGTGCCTGCGCTCTCTCTACGTCTCATAGCTCACTGCTCTCAGCCGATGCCTCGGCCTGGCTGACCAACTTCTCTCTCTCTCTCTGCAACTTCCGCAGATCCCTCAAGCTCCTCACTGCCCAGACCGACAGCTCATTCAGAAGGTGATAACCTCTGACCTTCATTTCAAACACACTTCCCGATGGTCTGTCTACCTCATCTGTGTCCCCGGCGCACTCCTTTAGGCCCATGGTTCCCCCAAGGTGCTCCAGCTGTGCCCTCAGGGCTGACACTTTCATCAGCATGCCCCGGAGACCCTCGTGCAGATCACTCTCTTCTTCCAGCAGGCTCTCGCCTTGCTCTGCTATCACTTGCATTAGCTGTTTCTCTAGGACCATGTAGGCAGAGATGTTAGCCAATAACCGCTCCTCTGTGGCCATCTCCGCCCAGCTGCCGGACCCCATGGTTGCACTCCCCCCAGGCGGATCAAAGTTCATGTTGTTAAATCCATGTGTCTCAACCTAATGGGGAAAAAAAGTGTTAGAAAATGTACCTGAATTACATTGCTGGAATATATAGGAGATGTTGTTATGTGGATAAAGTACTGATGTCGTCACTTTGCAGTAAGGAAGTTCTGATGTCATCTCTCCACGGGATGCAGTTAATTTGCAAGCTGTCGGAATCTGGTGGTCAGGATACTGGCGCTGGAATCCCGACTGTCAACAATGACGCCAGCCGGAATCCTGGCACACAGGGCCTATTCCCACTCGTGGGTGTCCACGACACCCATAGAGTGGGAATAAAACCTGTGGAAAGCGCAGCGAGCCCGCAAGGGGACTCTTTGCGCTCGCCCCACTGCCGGCCGTAAATCATTCCGAACCCCTTTCCACTATTCAGTGGATAGCATAGCCCCTACTGCATCTTATAATGCATATCTAGCTAGTGCGGAGTTCCACTATATAAAAGCACATGCGAGTTGCTACAGGTAACAGAAATTGAATATGAAATCTAATATCTGAAATTGTTGGGCTGGGTTAGAAATTATAACACAGATTTTACCATATTGACAAAGTGATGACATTAGAACTCACGAATTATCTAGATAATTAGTTTCAGGAGTTTATAATATATTGGCATCATTTTTGTACTACAAAGATAAAACCAAGCACAACAGAGATTTGTGGCCGAGTTTGTGGCCTGATGTTGTATATGGTTTCAGAATTACTCATTATGGGATATTGACGAAGAAAGTACAATTGTGAAAAAAGTCATGGCAATCTTGTGCATCTATAGAGGAAGGAGGCAGGGCCCTAGTTTGCACACCATAGTTAAGTAATGATGTGCTACTCTGCTTGAGACTTGATACAGTATACAAGGGGAAAAAAGTTGCAGGTGCACTATCTCACACCAGCTCAACTTGTAATAACCAAAGACATTTAGCATAATCCTGGCCAGGGCTATGAGCTTACCCACCGTGCCAAGGTAGCCTCTCAATGGGTAAGTCCCTAACACTAACTATAGGGGTTCAGGTCCGGGGGGCAGGACACCCCAGAGCCACCCAGCCAGACAACCCCAGGGCGCCGCAAGAGTGATACAAATAATACGATTTTACTTACCGGTAAATCTATTTCTCGTAGTCCGTAGAGGATGCTGGGGACTCCGTAAGGACCATGGGGATAGACGGGCTCCGCAGGAGACATGGGCACTTTAAGAAAGAATTTAGTACCTGGTGTGCACTGGCTCCTCCCTCTATGCCCCTCCTCCAGACCTCAGTTAGAGAAACTGTGCCCAGAGGAGATGGACAGTACGAGGAAAGGATTTTGTTAATCCAAGGGCAAGATTCATACCAGCCACACCAATCACACCGTATAACTTGTGATAACTACCCAGTTAACAGTATGAAAACAACATATCATCAGTTCAAGACCGATGCAACTATAACATAACCCTTATTGAAGCCATAACTATATACACGTATTGCAAAAGTAGTTCGCACTTGGGACGGGCGCCCAGCATCCTCTACGGACTACGAGAAATAGATTTACCGGTAAGTAAAATCTTATTTTCTCTAACGTCCTAGAGGATGCCGGGTACTCCGTAAGGACCATGGGGATTATACCAAAGCTCCCAAACGGGCGGGAGAGTGCGGATGACTCTGCAGCACCGATTAAGCAAACAAGAGGTCCTCCTCAGCCAGGGTATCAAACTTGTAGAATTTTGCAAAAGTGTTTGAACCCGACCAAGTAGCAGCTCGACACAGCTGTAGTGCCGAGACCCCCCCGGGCAGCCGCCCAAGAAGAGCCCACCTTCCTAGTGGAATGGGCCTTGACCGATTTTGGTAACGGCAAACCAGCCATAGAATGCGCTTGCTGAATCGTGTTACAAATCCAGCGAGCAATAGCCTGCTTTGAAGCAGGGGCACCAATCTTGTTGGATGCATACAGGACAAACAGCGCTTCAGTTTTCCTGACTCTAGCCGTTCTGGCTACGTAAATTTTCAAAGCCCTGACCACCTCAAGTAACTCGGAATCCTCCAAGTCACGTGTAGCCACAGGCACCACAATAGGTTGGTTCATATGAAAAGATGAAACCACTTTTGGCAGAAATTGCGAACGGGTTTGCAATTCTGCTCTATCCAAATGGAAAACCAAATAGGGGCTTTTATGTCACAAAGCCGCTAATTCAGTCACTCGCCTAGCCGAAGCCAAGGCTAATAACATGACCACCTTCCACGTGAGATATTTCAACTCCACCGTTTTAAGTGGTTCAAACCAGTGTGACTTTAGGAAATTTAACACCACGTTAAGATCCCAAGGTGCCACCGGAGGCACAAAAGGAGGCTGAATATGCAGCACTCCCTTTACAAAAGTCTGAACTTCTGGGAGAGAAGCCAATTCTTTTTGAAAGAAAATGGATAGGGCCGAAATCTGGACCTTAATGGAACCTAATTTAAGGCCCAAATTCACTCCAGTTTGTAGGAAGTGAAGGAAACGGCCCAGATGGAATTCTTCCGTAGGAGCATTCTTGGTCTCACACCAAGAAACATATTTTCGCCATATACGGTGATAATGTTTTGCTGTTACTTCCTTCCTAGCCTTTATCAGCGTAGGAATAACCTCAACTGGAATGCCTTTTTCTGCTAGGATCCGGCGTTCAACCGCCATGCCGTCAAACGCAGCCGCGGTAAGTCTTGGAACAGACAGGGTCCCTGTTGCAACAGGTTTTGTCTTAGAGGAAGAGGCCACGGATCTTCTGTGAGCAGTTCCTGCAGATCTGGATACCAGGTCCGTCTTGGCCAATCTGGAACAATGAGGATCGTTCTCACTCCTTTTCTTCTTATTATCCTCAACACCTTTGGTATGAGAGGAAGAGGAGGAAATACATAGACTGACCGGAACACCCACGGTGTCACTCCCTGAGGGTCTCTTGACCTGGCGCAATACGTCTGTAGCTTTTTGTTGAGGCGGGACGCCATCATGTCTATCTGTGGCAGTTCCCACCGACTCACAATCTGTGCGAAGACTTCTGGATGAAGTCCCCACTCTCCCGGGTGTAGGTCGTGTCTGCTGAGGAAGTCTGCTTCCCAGTTGTCCACTCCCGGAATGAACACTGCTGACAGTGTGCTTACATGATTCTCCGCCCAGCGAAGAATTCTGGTGGCTTCCGCCATTGCCACTCTGCTCCTTGTACCGCCTTGGCGGTTTACATGAGCCACTGCGGTGATGTTGTCTGACTGGATCAGAACTGGCGTTGTATATTGCCCTTAGCTCCAGGATATTGATGTGAAGACAAGTCTCTTGACTTGACCAAAGACCCTGGAAATTTCTTCCCTGTGTGACTGCTCCCCAACCTCGGAGGCTTGCGTCCGTGGTCACCAGGATCCAGTCCTGAATGCCGAATCTGCGGCCCTCGAGAAGGTGAGCACTCTGCAGCCACCACAGTAGTGACACCCTGGCCCTGGGGGACAGGGTGATTAACCGATGCATCTGAAGATGTGACCCGGACCACTTGTCCAGTAGGTCCCATTGGAAAGTCCTCGCATGGAACCTGCCGAAGGGAATGGCCTCGTATGACGCCACCATCTTTCCCAGGACTCGAGTGCAATGATGCACTGACACCTGTTTTGGTTTCAATAGGTTCTTGACCAGATTCATGAGTTCCTGGGCCTTCTCTATCGGGAGATAAACCCTCTTCTGGTCCGTGTCCAGAATAATGCCCAAGGGCAGACGAGTCGTAGGAACCAACTGCGACTTTGGAATATTGAGAATCCAGCCGTGTTGCTGTAACACTTTCAGTGAAAGAGATACACTGTTCAGCAACTGCTCTCTTGATCTCGCTTTTATGAGGAGATCGTCCAAGTACGGGATAATTGTGACACCTTGCCTCTGCAGGAGCACCATCATTTCCGCCATTACCTTGGTGAAAATCCTCGGGGCCGTTGAGAGACCAAACGGCAACGTCTGAAATTGGTAATGACAATCCTGTACCGCAAATCTTAGGTACGCCTGATGAGGTGGATAAATGGGGACATGAAGGTACGCATCCTTTATGTCCAGTGACACCATAAAATCCCCCCCTTCCAGGCTTGCGATGACCGCTCTTAGCGATTCCATCTTGAACTTGAACCTTTTCAAGTATAGGTTCAGAGATTTTAAATTCAATATGGGTCTGACCGTACCGTCCGGTTTCGGGACTACAAACATGGTCGAATAATAACCCCTTCCCTGTTGAAGGAGGGGAACCTTGACCACCACCTGCTGAAGATACAATTTTTGTATTGCGTTTAACACTATGTCCCTCTCTTGGGGGGAAGATGGTAGGGCCGATTTGAAATAGCGGAGAGGAGGCACCTTTTCGAATTCCAGCTTGTAACCCTGAGACACAATTTCTATCGCCCAAGGATCCACCTGGGAGTGAACCCACATGTGGCTAAAATTCCGAAGACGTGCCCCCACAGGGCCCGGCTCCGCCAGTGGAGCCCCAGCGGCATGCGGTGGATTTTGTAGAGGCCGGTGAGGACTTCTGTTCCTGGGAACTTGCTGCGTTGTGCAGCTTCTTTCCTCTGCCCCTACCTCTGGCAAGAAAGGACGCACCTCGGACTTTCTTGTTTCTTTGTGAACGAAAGGACTGCATTTGATAATGCAGTGCTCTCTTAGGCTGTGAGGGAACATAAGGCAAAAAATTTGACTTTCCAGCTGTAGCTGTGGAGACCAGGTCCGAGAGACCTTCCCCGAACAATTCCTCACCCCTGTAAGGTAAAACCTCCATATGCCTTTTTGAGTCGGCATCACCTGTCCATTGCCGAGTCCACAGGACCCTTCTGGCAGAAATCGATATAGCGTTTATTCTAGAACCCAGTAGACTAATGTCTCTTTGAGCATCTCTCATATATAGGACAGCGTCTTTAATATGCCCCAGGGTCAATAATACAGTATCCTTATCTAGGGTATCCAATTCCTCAGATAAGGTATCCGTCCATGCCGCTACAGCACTACACACCCAGGCCGACGCAATTGCCGGTCTTAGTAAGGTACCCGAATGTGTATAAATGGACTTCAGGTAACCTCCTGTTTGCGATCAGCAGCATCTTTGAGGGTAGCCGTATCCTGGGATGGCAGGGCTACCTTTTTGGATAAGCGTGTTAAAGCTTTGTCCACCCTAGGGGAGGATTACCATCGTAGCCTATCCGTTGACGGGAAAGGATAACGCCATAAGAATCCGTTTGGAAATCTGCATTTTCTTATCTGGAGATTCCCAAGCTTTTTCACATAACTCATTCAGTTCATGTGAGGGGGGAAAAGTTACCTCAGGCTTCTTTCCCTTATACATATACACCCTCGTATCAGGGACAGGGGTTTCCTCTGTGATGTGCAAAACATCCTTTATTCTATAATCATATATCGAAGGGATTAAGCCAATTTTGGCTGTAACTTTGCATCATCGTAATCGACACTGGAGTCAGAATCCATGTCGGTATCTGTGTCAACAATTTGGGATAGTGGGTGCTTATGAGACCCTGACGGTCCCTGCGACAGAGGGTCAGGCACGGGTTGAGACCCTGACTGTCCCAATGCATCAGCCTTGTCAAATCTTCTATGCAAGGAATTAACATTATCATTTAAAAGCTTCCACATATCCATCCAATCAGGTGTCGGCGCCGTCGGCGGAGACACCACATTCATTTGCTCCCGCTCCTCTCCCACATAGCCTTCCTCATCAGACATGTCGACACAAGCGTACCGATACACCACACACACACACACAGGGAATGTCCTTTCTGAAGACAGTTCCCCCACAAGGCCCTTTGGAGAGATAGAGAGAGAGTATGCCAGCACACACCCCAGCGCTATAATATCCCAGGATAACACAGTAACTTAATGTTAACCCAGTAGCTGCTGTATGTATAGTTTTTGCGCCTAATTATGTGCCCCCCCCCCTCTCTTTTCAACCCTCTTCTACCGTGTATCAGCAGGGGAGAGTCCGGGAAGCTTCCTCTCAGCGGTGCTGTGGAGAAAAAATGGCGCTGGTGAGTGCTGAGGGAGAAGCCCCGCCCCCTCGACGGCGGGCTTCTGTCCAGCTTATACAGTAATTTTGGCAGGGGCTCATACGTATATACAGTGCCCAGCTGTATATATGTGTACTTTTGCCAACATGAAGTCCCAAATGCTGCCCAGGGCGCCCCCCCCTGCGCCCTGCACCCTTACAGTGACCGCAGTATGTGAGGTGTGTGGAGCAATGGCGCACAGCTGCAGTGCTGTGCGTTACCTCTAGTGAAGATCATGAAGTCTTCTGCCGCCTGTGAAGTCTTCTTTTCTTCTCATACTCACCCGGCTTCTATCTTCCGGCTCTGCGAGGGGGATGGCGGCGCGGCTCTGGGACGGATGGCGAGGGTGAGATCCTGCGTACCAATCCCTCTGGAGCTAATGGTGTCCAGTAGCCTAAGAAGCAGGACCTAGCTTCAGAGAGTAGGGCTGCTTCTCTCCCCTCAGTCCCTCGATGCAGGGAGTCTGTTGCCAGCAGAGCTCCCTGAAAATAAAAAAAATAAGAATTTACTTACCGATAATTCTATTTCTCATAGTCCGTAGTGGATGCTGGGGACTCCGAAAGGACCATGGGGAATAGCGGCTCCGCAGGAGACTGGGCACAAAAGTAAAAGCTTTAGGACTACCTGGTGTGCACTGGCTCCTCCCCCTATGACCCTCCTCCAAGCCTCAGTTAGGATACTGTGCCCGGACGAGCGTACACAATAAGGAAGGATTTTGAATCCCGGGTAAGACTCATACCAGCCACACCAATCACACCGTACAACTTGTGATCTGAACCCAGTTAACAGCATGATAACAGAGGAGCCTCTGAAAAGATGGCTCACAACAATAATAACCCGATTTTTGTAACAATAACTATGTACAAGTATTGCAGACAATCCGCACTTGGGATGGGCGCCCAGCATCCACTACGGACTATGAGAAATAGAATTATCGGTAAGTAAATTCTTATTTTCTCTGACGTCCTAGTGGATGCTGGGGACTCCGAAAGGACCATGGGGATTATACCAAAGCTCCCAAACGGGCGGGAGAGTGCGGATGACTCTGCAGCACCGAATGAGAGAACTCCAGGTCCTCCTCAGCCAGGGTATCAAATTTGTAGAATTTAGCAAACGTGTTTGCCCCTGACCAAGTAGCTGCTCGGCAAAGTTGTAAAGCCGAGACCCCTCGGGCAGCCGCCCAAGATGAGCCCACCTTCCGTGTGGAATGGGCTTTTACAGATTTTGGCTGTGGCAGGCCTGCCACAGAATGTGCAAGCTGAATTGTACTACAAATCCAACGAGCAATAGTCTGCTTAGAAGCAGGAGCACCCAGCTTGTTAGGTGCATACAGGATAAACAGCGAGTCAGATTTTCTGACTCCAGCCGTCCTGGAAACATATATTTTCAGGGCCCTGACTACGTCCAGCAACTTGGAATCCTCCAAGTCCCTAGTAGCCGCAGGTACCACAATAGGCTGGTTTAAGTGAAACGCTGAAACCACCTTAGGGAGAAATTGAGGACGAGTCCTCAATTCTGCCCTGTCCGCATGAAAAATTAGGTAAGGGCTTTTATAGGATAAAGCCGCCAATTCTGAGACACGCCTGGCTGAAGCCAGGGCTAACAGCATTACCACTTTCCATGTGAGATATTTTAAGTCCACAGTGGTGAGTGGTTCAAACCAATGTGATTTTAGGAACCCCAAAACTACATTGAGATCCCAAGGTGCCACTGGAGGCACAAAAGGAGGCTGTATATGCAGTACCCCCTTGACAAACGTCTGAACTTCAGGAACTGAAGCTAGTTCTTTTTGGAAGAATATTGACAGGGCCGAAATTTGAACCTTAATGGACCCTAATTTTAGGCCCATAGACAGTCCTGTTTGCAGGAAATGCAGGAAACGACCCAGTTGAAATTCCTCTGTAGGGGCCTTCCTGGCCTCACACCACGCAACATATTTACGCCAAATACGGTGATAATGTTGCACAGTTACATCCTTCCTGGCTTTGATCAGGGTAGGGATGACTTCATCCGGAATGCCTTTTTCCTTCAGGATCCGGCGTTCAACCGCCATGCCGTCAAACGCAGCCGCGGTAAGTCTTGGAACAGACATGGTCCCTGCTGGAGCAGGTCCTTTCTTAGAGGTAGAGGCCACGGGTCTTCCGTGAGTATCTCTTGAAGTTCCGGGTACCAAGTCCTTCTTGGCCAATCCGGAGCCACGAGTATAGTCCTTACTCCTCTCCTTCTTATGATTCTCAGTACCTTGGGTATGAGAGGCAGAGGAGGGAACACATACACTGACTGGTACACCCACGGTGTTACCAGAGCGTCCACAGCTATTGCCTGAGGGTCCCTTGACCTGGCGCAATATCTGTCCAGTTGTTTGTTGAGGCGGGACGCCATCATGTCCACCATTGGTTTTTCCCAACGGTTCACAATCATGTGGAAGACTTCTGGGTGAAGTCCCCACTCCCCCGGGTGGAGGTCGTGTCTGCTGAGGAAGTCTGCTTCCCAGTTGTCCACTCCCGGAATGAACACTGCTGACAGTGCTATCACATGATTTTCCGCCCAGCGAAGAATCCTTGCAACTTCCGTCATTGCCCTCCTGCTTCTTGTGCCGCCCTGTCTGTTTACGTGGGCGACTGCCGTGATGTTGTCCGACTGGATCAACACCGGCTGACCCTGAAGCAGAGGCCTTGCCTGACTTAGGGCATTGTAAATGGCCCTTAGTTCCAGGATATTTATGTGAAGTGACGTTTCCATGCTTGACCACAAGCCCTGGAAATTTCTTCCCTGTGTGACTGCTCCCCAGCCTCTCAGGCTGGCATCCGTGGTCACCAGGACCCAGTCCTGAATGCCGAATCTGCGGCCCTCTAGAAGATGAGCACTCTGTAACCACCATAGGAGAGACACCCTTGTCCTTGGAGACAGGGTTATCCGCTGATGCATTTGAAGATGCGATCCGGACCATTTGTCCAGCAGATCCCACTGAAAAGTTCTTGCGTGGAATCTGCCGAATGGAATCGCTTCGTAAGAAGCCACCATTTTTCCCAGGACCCTTGTGCATTGATGCACTGACACTTGGCCTGGTTTTAGGAGGTTCCTGACTAGGTCGGATAACTCCCTGGCTTTCTCCTCCGGGAGAAACACCTTTTTCTGTACTGTGTCCAGAATCATCCCTAGGAACAGCAGACGTGTCGTCGGAATCAGCTGCGATTTTGGAATATTTAGAATCCATCCGTGCTGTCGTAGTACTACTTGAGATAGTGCTACTCCGACCTCTAACTGTTCTCTGGACCTTGCCCTTATCAGGAGATCGTCCAAGTAAGGGATAATAAAGACGCCTTTTCTTCGAAGAAGAATCATCATTTCGGCCATTACCTTGGTAAAGACCCGGGGTGCCGTGGACAATCCAAACGGCAGCGTCTGAAACTGATAGTGACAGTTCTGTACCACAAACCTGAGGTACCCTTGGTGAGAAGGGCAAATTGGGACATGGAGGTAAGCATCCTTGATGTCCAGAGACACCATATAGTCCCCTTCTTCCAGGTTTGCTATCACTGCTCTGAGTGATTCCATCTTGAATTTGAACCTTTGTATGTAAGTGTTCAAGGATTTCAGATTTAAAATAGGTCTCACCGAGCCGTCCGGCTTCGGTACCACAAACAGCGTGGAATAATACCCCTTTCCCTGTTGTAGGAGGGGTACCTTGATTATCACCTGCTGGGAATACAGCTTGTGAATGGCTTCCAATACCGCCTCCCTGTCGGGGGGAGACGTTGGTAAAGCAGACTTCAGGAACCGGCGAGGGGGAGACGTCTCGAATTCCAATTTGTACCCCTGAGATACTACCTGCAGGATCCAGGGGTCCACTTGCGAGTGAGCCCACTGCGCGCTTAAATTCTTGAGACGGGCCCCCACCGTGCCTGAGTCCGCTTGTAAGGCCCCAGCGTCATGCTGAGGACTTGGCAGAAGCGGGGGAGGGCTTCTGTTCCTGGGAAGAGGCTGCCTGCTGCAGTCTTTTTCCCCTTCCTCTGCCCCGGGGCAGATATGAGTGGCCTTTTGCCCGCTTGCCCTTATGGGGACGAAAGGACTGAGCCTGAAAAGACGGTGTCTTTTTCTGCTGAGAGGTGACCTGGGGTAAAAAGGTGGATTTCCCAGCCGTTGCCGTGGCCACCAGGTCCGATAGACCGACCCCAAATAACTCCTCCCCTTTATACGGCAATACTTCCATATGCCGTTTGGAATCCGCATCACCTGACCACTGTCGCGTCCATAACCCTCTTCTGGCAGAAATGGACAGCGCACTTACTCTTGATGCCAGAGTGCAAATATCCCTCTGTGCATCTCGCATATATAGAAATGCATCCTTTAAATGCTCTATAGTCAATAATATATTGTCCCTGTCCAGGGTATCAATATTTTCAGTCAGGGAATCCGACCAAGCCACCCCAGCACTGCACATCCAGGCTGAGGCGATTGCTGGTCGCAGTATAATACCAGTATGTGTGTATATACTTTTTAGGATATTTTCCAGCTTCCTATCAGCTGGTTCCTTGAGGGCGGCCGTATCAGGAGACGGTAACGCCACTTGTTTTGATAAGCGTGTGAGCGCCTTATCTACCCTAGGGGGTGTTTCCCAACGCGCCCTAACCTCTGGCGGGAAAGGGTATAATGCCAATAATTTTTTAGAAATTAGCAGTTTTTTATCGGGGGAAACCCACGCTTCATCACACACCTCATTTAATTCATCTGATTCAGGAAAAACTACGGGTAGTTTTTTCACACCCCACATAATACCCTTTTTTGTGGTACTTGTAGTATCAGAAATGTTCAAAACCTCCTTCATTGCCGTGATCATGTAACGTGTGGCCCTACTGGAAAATACGTTTGTTTCCTCACCGTCGACACTGGAGTCAGTGTCCGTGTCTGTGTCGACCATCTGAGGTAACGGGCGCTTTAGAGCCCCTGACGGTGTTTGAGTCGCCTGTACAGGTATTAACTGATTTTCCGGCTGTCTCATGTCGTCAACAGTCTTTTGTAAAGTGCTGACACTATCACGTAATTCCTTCCATAAGACCATCCAGTCAGGTGTCGACTCCCTAGGGGGTGACATCACTAATACAGGCAATTGCTCCGCCTCCATACCATTTTCCTCCTCATACATGTCGACACAACGTACCGACACACAGCACACACACAGGGAATGCTCTGATAGAGGACAGGACCCCACTAGCCCTTTGGGGAGACAGAGGGAGAGTTTGCCAGCACACACCAGAGCGCTATATATATATATAGGGATAACCTTATATAAGTGTTTTTCCCTTATATAGCTGCTGTATAGATTTATCTGCCAAATTAGTGCCCCCCCTCTCTTGTTTTACCCTGTTTCTGTAGTGCAGGACTGCAGGGGAGAGTCAGGGAGCTTCACTCCAACGGAGCTGTGAGGAAAAAATGGCGCCAGTGTGCTGAGGAGATAGGCTCCGCCCCCTTCTCGGCGGCCTTTCTCCCGCTTTTTTAAGGCAAAATTGGCAGGGGTTAAATGCATCCATATAGCCCAGGAGCTATATGTGATGTATTTTTTGCCATATAAGGTGTTTTTATTGCGTCTCAGGGCGCCCCCCCCAGCGCCCTGCACCCTCAGTGACCGGAGTGTGAAGTGTGCTGAGAGCAATGGCGCACAGCTGCGGTGCTGTGCGCTACCTTATTGAAGACAGGACGTCTTCTGCCGCCGATTTTCCGGACCTCTTCAGTCTTCTGGCTCTGTAAGGGGGCCGGCGGCGCGGCTCTGGGACCCATCCATGGCTGGGCCTGTGATCGTCCCTCTGGAGCTAATGTCCAGTAGCCTAAGAAGCCCAATCCACTCTGCACGCAGGTGAGTTCGCTTCTTCTCCCCTTAGTCCCTCGGTGCAGTGAGCCTGTTGCCAGCAGGTCTCACTGAAAATAAAAAACCTAATTTAAACTTTTACTCTAAGCAGCTCAGGAGAGCCCCTTAGTATGCACCCTTCTCGTTCGGGCACAAAAATCTAACAGAGGCTTGGAGGAGGGTCATAGGGGGAGGAGCCAGTGCACACCAGGTAGTCCTAAAGCTTTTACTTTTGTGCCCAGTCTTTTGTGCCGCTATTCCCCATGGTCCTTTCGGAGTCCCCAGCATCCACTAGGACGTCAGAGAAACTGACAAAATACTTTCTATCAGTAAACTCAGGAGAGCTCACTGAAAAGCACCCAGCTCCTCTGGGCACAGTATCAAACTGAGGTCTGGAGGAGGGGCATAGAGGGAGGAGCCAGTGCACACCAGGAACTAAATTCTTTCTTAAAGTGCCCATGTCTCCTGCGGAGCCCGTCTATACCCAAGGTCCTTACGGAGTCCCCAGCATCCTCTAGGACGTTAGAGAAAAAGGGTTAAAGAGGTAGGAGCAGCTACTGCATGTATCAGTGATGTGAGGAGTGAAAGAAATTTCTGTGAAAGTGTTACATATATATAGAAAACAAACTATAAGTGCCAGAGCGTATTAAAATAGTGTTAGATTGCGATGCCCTGGGGACGTCCAGCCACGGCAGGTACAGGGAGCCCCGCACCCCAGAGAATCCCCCCAATATTAACTATCATAGTAAACAACTGTAGGAGTCTTACCTCAGTGTGCTCTCTCCACATATGTAAGTCAGAGTGCTGGGCTATCTATTTAAAATCAGTGAGAGGTTATTACATGTTGAGCTGGTGTGAGATTTTTCTCCCTTTGCATACTGCATCCATGGAGGACTCTACTGTTGTGGATGGGGACCCCTAGTGGTCAGCTTTTGTAACTGTGTGTTAAATATGCAGGAGGAAAGCTCTAATGCAGGTACTGAAAGACAACCAATCAAGGGCTGGCTGGTACTACCCATATGCCACATGTTCACCATAAATCTTGCAGATGTCCCTGGTTTAACAGTCCCAGTGCAATCCCATCTGTTTCAACGCAAATATTTAACAATGCTTCATTTCCCATCATTCAGTCTTCTGATGCTTCTAAATAAATGCAGTAACTGGTTACTACAGCTGTGCTACTGGGGTTGCCAAACTGAGCAATAATACTAGTGGGTAGCACATTCTGGCCAAGACAGCTGACAAAGGGAATTGCATCTGTCAATTTGCCAACTTCCCCACCACTTCTCTTGCTATACCACGTACAGCATCACTCAGTTTTTTACTATGCAAATGCATGTGAATTCAAAGACCTCCCAAGGTATCGCCTTCTACCTAGTACCAAATGTATTGATAGCAACCTCCCAATTCATTTACTTTTGCAGCCACCCCTACTGAATGATTGATTGGAAGGTTGTAAATCATATGTAAAAATTATGGGTGTGATTTGTTTTTTCTGCAGTTTTGCAGCAGGAATTAAAGAGGCAATAATATTAAATGCAAAACGCACACCTGGTTTGGGCTATAATTTTATTGCTGCTTTTAATCCTGCGCAAAAACTGCAGAAAATTGGGTTTTAAAAAACGCGCCTTGATAAATAAACACCATGCAATTGTTTCTTATACCTTAAGTGTTTTGCTTCAAGTTGCTATTAATGACTTAGAGGTCAATTCAATTAGGTGCAAGTCCACTCGCAGCGCTGTGTACAAAAAACGGTGGGTGAAATGGGGCGAGATGCGGTACAACGGCACTTCACCCTGCTTGCCCCTAAATTGAATTGACCCTATAGTTTGCTAAGAACCATGCTATTACACACCGATCACATGACATATGATGTAGTGAGCAGAGAGACTTTGAAACACCCCTCTGGGATCATAGCAGAGGGTCTAAATGCAGTGGACTTGGTTGTTAGAAAATTATAGCTATTTCAAGTACAATATACTATTCTTTTCGAAGGTAAAAATATAACCATTAAGGGTAATATATTATTATAATTATGTTATTTATATAGCACTTTGTCACACTAGGATGCTAATTGCTTTACATTTATATATATAAAAAAACCCCCACCAGAAACAAAGTAAAGTATTAATAGACTACAGAGCAGAGTGCTAATCATTTGGGTTGTATTTTCTTTTTCTTATAAACTACATCACCATTAATGGAATGCATGAGAAGCCAACCAGGGCCAGTATTTACTAAGAATCCCAGTTTGTCAGATTTGTGTTTTTTTTTCTAAGTCCCAATACGGGAATTCACTAAGCACCAATTTCGGCAGTGTTTGGAGTATTCGTAATGGTTTGATTTGCAAAGTTCCGAAATACGAATGAATAGACCATCGGTCAAACACGGCTGTTATTTCATACAATACGGGCATTCACTATTCATTCATATTTGGGTGTTAGTTTCTAAGTGCTCAAGTGCGGGTCTGTTTTTTTTCGATTCGTTAAAAAAAGCAGCAAAAAAATAGACCTGCTTTTTCCAGTCGAGTTTGGATAACCATGCACGGATCAGTGAGACATGTGCATGGTTATCTATGGGAAAGGGTCTGTTTTCCACCGCATGCTGGTACTTGTGGTTCTCCAAGTACCAGCTAGCGGGGAGGCTTGCTGGGACTTGTAGTACTGCTACTAAAAACAATATTCACATTTTTTCACAAGGCTATCAGCCCCCCATCCGCCGCCCTTGGATGGGGGGGGACCCCTTGATTTAAGGGGTTCCCACTCCTCCAGGGTACCCCGGCCAGGGGTGACTAGTTGGGTATGTAATGCCAGGGCCGCAGGGACCAGTATAAAAGTGTCCCCCGGCTGTGACATCTATGTACCTGGCTAGTGGAGCCCGGTGCTGGTTTCAAAAATACGGGGGACCCCTACGCTTTTTGTCCCCCGTAGTTTTGGAACCAGGACCAGGCGCAGATCCTGGTGCTGGTTGATTAAATATGGGGGAACCCCTGTCATTTTCCCCCCCATATTTTTTCAACCAGGACCGGCTCAAAGAGCCCAAGGCTGGTTGTGCTTAGGAGGGGGGACCCCACGCAATTTTTTTCAGATTTTTTCAGACTTTAATCAACTTTTTAAGGTACACAATGAAGCCCTGCACGGATCTCACAGATCCGTCCGGGATTCCTTGTGTTTTGTCAGGCAGTGTTTTACTCATCACTCCCGTAAAACACTGCCTGATATTACGAATCACATCGACATCGGAAAAAACTATTGTGCAAAACTCGGCAGCTTAGTGAATGATCGTATCAGGATTCAAAAAGTTGCAGTAAAATGCACCCGATACCATTCGAGTTCAAACACCCTTCAAAACGGCCAAAACACGAATCTTTGTAAATATACCCCCAGGTCTTGAGTCTGTTTTTGGAGGTTTCTAGCTAGCAGGCCTCCCGAACTGTGTATTGCTTAATAAACATAGAGTCCCAGGCACATAGAATTGTATTTCTTGTCTCATTGCTTGCTCCATCAAACTATATATCCTAATAAACAAAAATGGAACAGTCCCCTCCAGACCTCTAGAAACCAGTTTAGACTGGGAATTACAGGATACATGCTTGACCAAGCCATATTTTTTTTATCATGCACAATATTATATATATATATATATATATATATATATATATATATGTATATATATTTTCCCTTTAACAAAATTACAAAGCCCTCCCCCACCTCCCCCCACACACATTATAACACCATGCTACAACCACACACAGCAAAGAGGTATCTCACATATTTCTCAGTCAGGAGGATGAGATCCGCACGGATTTGTCGCAGTTGCTGAATGACACGTGAGTAGCGGTCTGGGGATAGGCCGTCGGACTCCATCACGAGGTTACGGTATGTTTAATATGAGGTGACCCATCTGCCCCAAACCAAGGGCTTTTTATAACGAGTGTGTCAGCAATACCAGAGACTGATAAACAGTGCAGTTCGTGTCAGGGGAAAGGGAGAGAAAGAGAGGGAGGGAGGGAGAGAGAAAAAGACTAGCTGAGTGACAGAGAGTGCAGGATAGTCAGAGACACACAGAGTATTAATAGTTTAATCCTACAGATTAGCAGTGGAATTTTTCAATGGTGACCTCGCAATCAGGGGTCTGCTGTGTGACTGAACCATCAGTAAGGTGGGCGTGAGGTACCAGGTACTGCATTACAGTGTTTTAGTGTAGGGACCAAGGGAAGCAGACGAGAGAGAGAGAGAGAGAGAAGACCACGGCCCACTGGAAATTTGTTGTACTGCAGAATATAAAGTCAGCATTGTGTCAGAGGTGTGGGAAGAGTGAAAGGGCAGGGAAACAAATGGGAAAAATTAAGAGGCAAACAGAATGGGAGACAAGTATCCACACAAGCCAATGAGCAATAGAGAGTTCAAGTGACATATACACAACAATGGGGACTTGGGACAAAAACCAAATAAATAAAGGAGGGTAGAAAAAAGAGGGATTGCAGTGATGACTTTACACTTTACAGTGAGACAATATGAATTTTATTTTACATATAAATATATACACAAACAGTAACTGTAGCGCTGTAATATATAACGAGCTGCAATAATAAGAATTTACTCACCGCTAATTCTATTTCTCGTAGTCCGTAGTGGATGCTGGGAACTCCGTAAGGACCATGGGGAATAGCGGGCTCCGAAGGAGACTGGGCACATCTAAGAAAGAATTAGGACAACCTGGTGTGCACTGGCTCCTCCCTCTATGCCCCTCCTCCAGACCTCAGTTAGGAAACTGTGCCCGGAATAGCTGATGATACTATATCCAGTTAACAGTATGAATAACAACTGAGCCTCTCAACAGATGGCTCCAAACAATAACCCTTTAGTTAAGCAATAACTATATACAAGTATTGCAGACAATCCGCTCTTGGGATGGGCGCCCAGCATCCACTACGGACTACGAGAAATAGAATTACCGGTGAGTAAATTCTTATTTTCTCTGACGTCCTAGTGGATGCTGGGAACTCCGTAAGGACCATGGGGATTATACCAAAGCTCCCAAACGGGCGGGAGAGTGCGGATGACTCTGCAGCACCGAATGAGCGAACTCCAGGTCCTCCTCAGCCAGGGTATCAAACTTGTAGAATTTTGCAAATGTGTTTGAACCCGACCAAGTAGCAGCTCGGCAAAGTTGTAAAGCCGAGACCCCTCGGGCAGCCGCCCAAGAAGAGCCCCCTTCCTTGTGGAATGGGCTTTTATAGATTTAGGATGCGGCAGTCCAGCCGCGAAATGTGCAAGTTGAATCGTGCTACAGATCCAGCGAGCAATTTTCTGCTTTTTGAAGCAGGAGCACCCAGCTTGTTGGGTGCATGTAGGATAAATAGCGAGTCAGTCTTTCTGACTCTAGCCGTCCTGGAAACATAGAGTTTCAGGGCCCGGACTACGTCCAGTAACTTGGAATCCTCCAAGTTCCGAGTAGCCGCAGGCACCACAATAGGTTGGTTCAAATGAAATGCTGATACCACCTTAGGGAGAAACTGGGAACGAGTCCTCAGTTCTGCCCTGTCCATATGGAAAATCAGATATGGGCTTTTACACGACAGAGCCGCTAACTCTGACACCCGCCTGGCCGACGCCCAGGCCAACAGCATGACCACCTTCCCCGTGAGATATTTTAACTCCACGGTCTTAAGTGGTTCAAACCAATGTGATTTTAGGAAATCCAACACCACGTTGAGATCCCAAGGTGCCACTGGAGGCACAAAAGGAGGCTGAATATGCAGCACTCCCGTAACAAACGTCTGAACTTCAGGCAGTGAAGCCAGTTCATTTCTGAAAGAAAAAAGACAGGGCCGAAATCTGGACTTTTATGTATCCCAATTTTAGGCCCATAGTCACTCCTGCCTGTAGGAAGTGCAGAAATCGACCCAGCTGGAATTCTTCCTTTGGGGCCTTCCTGGCCTCACACCAAGCAACATATTTTCGCCATATGCGATGATAATGTTTTGCTGTCACATCCTTCCTAGCTTTAATCAGCGTAAGAAAGACTTCAACTGGAATGCCCTTTTCCGCTAGGATCCGGCGTTCAACCGCCCTGCCGTCAATGCAGCCGCGGTAAGTCTTGGAACAGACAGGCCCCTGCAGTAGCAGGTCCTGTCTGAGGGGCAGAGGCCATGGGTCCTCTGAGATCATTTCTTGTAGTTCTGGGTACCAAGTTGTTCTTGGCCAATCCGGAACGATGAATATTGTCCTTACTCCTCTCTTTCTCACTATCCTCAGTACCCTGGGTATGTGAGGAAGAGGAGGGAACACATAAACCGTCTGGTACACCCACGGTGTCACCAGAGCGTCCACAGTTATCGCCTGAGGGTCCTTGACCTGGCGCAATATCTTTTTAGCTTTTTATTGAGGCGGGACGCCATCATGTCCACCTGTGGTCGTTCCCACCGGTGTACAATCAGCTTGAAGACTTCTGGATGAAGTCCCCACTCTCCCGGGTGGAGGTCGTGTCTGCTGAGGAAGTCTGCTTCCCAGTTTTCCACTCCCGGAATGAACACTGCTGACAGTGCCATCACGTGATTCTCCGCCCATCGAAGAATCCTTGTGGCTTCTGCCATTGCTATCCTGCTTCTTGTGCCGCCCTGTCGATTTACATGGGCGACAGCCGTGATGTTGTCTGACTAAATCAGCACCGGTTGTTTTTGAAGCAGGGATTCTGTTTGACTCAGGGCATTGTAAATGACCCGTAGTTCCAGAATATTTATATGCAAGGAAGTTTTTGTCCTTGGACGTTTTCTTCCCTGAGTGACTGCCCCCCACCCTCGGAGGCTTGCATTCGTGGTCACCAGGACCCAGTCCTGTATGCCGAATCTGCGGCCTTCACGAAGATGAGCACTCTGCAGCCACCACAGCAGAGACACCCTGGCCCATGGTGACAGGGTGATCCACCGATGCATCTGAAGATGCGATTCGGACCACTTGTCCAATAGATCCCACTGGAAGATCCTCGCATGGAACCTGCCAAAGGGAAACGCTTCGTAAGAGCTACCATCTTTCCCAGGATTCGCGTGCAGTGATGCACCGACACCTGTTTTGGTTGCAGGAGGTCCCTGACCAGAGATGATAATTCCTGGGCCTTCTCCTCCGGGAGAAAAACCTTCTTCTGTTCTGTGTCCAGAATCATACCCAGGAATAGCAGACGCGTCGCGGGAATCAGCTGCGACTTTGGGATATTCAGGATCCAGCCGTGCTGATGCAGCACTTCCTGAGATAGTGCTACGCTGACTAGCAACTGCTCCTTGGACCTCGCCTTTATCAGGAGATCGTCCAAGTACGGGATAATTATAACTCCCTTCTTTCTAAGGAGTATCATCATTTTGGCCATTACCTTGGTAAATACCCTCGGTGCCGTGGACAGACCAAACGGCAACGTCTGGCATTGGTAATGACAGTCCTGTACCACAAACCTGAGGTACTCCTGGTGAGGTGGGTACATGGGGACACCCTCTTCCAGGCTTGTAATAACCGCCCTGAGCGATTCCATCTTGAACTTGAACTTCCTTATATAAGTGTTCAAGAATTTTAAATTTAGGATGGGTCTCACCGAACCATCTGGTTTCGGTACCACAACATTGTGGAATAGTAACCCCGCCCCTGTTGAAGGGGGGGTATCTTGATTATCACCTGCTGGAAGTACAGCTTGTGAATAGCGTCCAGTACTACCTCCCTTTCTTTGGGAGCAGCCGGCAAGGCAGATTTGAGGTAACGGCGAGGAGGAGTGGCCTCCAACTCCAGCTTGTATCCCTGAGATACCACTTGTAGAACCCAGGGATCTACCTGTGAGCGAACCCACTGGTCGCTGAAGTTCCGGAGACGCGCCCCCACCGCACCTGGCTCCGCCTGTGGAGCCCCAGCGTCATGCGGTGGACTTAGAGGAAGCGGGGGAGGATTTTGGTTCCAGGGAACTGGCTGTTTGGTGCAGCTTTTTCCCTCTTCCCCTGCCTCTGGGCAGAAAGGAAGCGCCTCTGACCCGCTTGCCTTTTTGTGGCCGAAAGGACTGTACCTGATAATACGGTGCTTTCTTAGGCTGTGAGGAAACCTGAGGTAAAAATGTCGACTTCCCAGCTGTTGCTGTGGATACTAGGTCCGAGAGACCATCCCCAAACAATTCCTCACTCTTATAAGGCAAAACCTCCATGTGCCTTTAGAATCAGCATCACCCGTCCACTGCCGAGTCCATAATACTCTTCTGGCAGAATTGGACATTGCATTAATTTTAGATGCCAGCCGGCAAATATCCCTCTGTGCATCTCTCATATATAAGACCACGTCTTTAAAATGCTCTATGGATAGCAAAATAGTATCCCTGTCTAGTATCAATATTATCTGACAGGGTATCGGACCAAGCTGCTGCAGCACTACACACTGAAGCAATTGCAGGTCTCAGTATAATACCTGAGTGTGTATATACAGACTTCAGGATAGCCTCCTGCTTTCTATCAGCAGGCTCCTTTAAGGCGGCCGTATCCTGAGACGGCAGTGCCACCTTTTTTGACAAGCGTGTGAGCGCCTTATCCACCCTAGGGGACGTCTCCCAACGTAACCTGTCCTTCGGCGGGAAAGGGTACGCCATCAGTAACTTTTTAGAAATCACTATTTTCTTATCGGGGAAACCCCACGCTTCTTCACACACTTTATTCAATTTATCTGATGGGGGAAAAACCACTGGATGCTTTTTCTCCCCAAATATAATACCCTTTTTTGTGGTAACTGGGTTAATGTCAGAAATGTGCAACACATTTTTCATTGCCGTAATCATACAACGGATGGTCCTTGTGGATTTTACATTTGTCTCATCGTCGTCTACACTGGAGTCAGACTCCGTGTCGACATCTGTGTCTGCCATCTGAGGTAGCAGGCGTTTTTGAGCCCCTGATGGCCTTTGAGACGCCTGGGCAGGCACGGGCTGAGAAGCCGGCTGTCCCACTGCTGTACGTCATCTAGCCTTTTATGTAAAGGAGTTGACACTGTCGGTTAATACCTTCCACATATCCACCCACTCTGGTGTCGACCCCGCAGGGGGTGACATCACACTTATCGGCACCTGCTCCGCCTCCATATAATCTTCCTCATCAATCATTTCGACACAGCCGTACCGACACACGCACACACATAGGGAATGCTCTGACTGAGGACAGGACCCCACAAAGTCCCTTGGGGAGACAGAGAGAGAGTATGCCAGCACACACCAGAGCGCTATATAATGCAGGGATTCACACTACACACAGTGATTTTTCCCCTATAGCTGCTATAAATATACAGTTTGCGCCTAAATTTAGTGCCCCCCCTCTCTTTTTTACCCTATTGAGCCTGGCAACTGCAGGGGAGAGCCTAGGGGGCGTCCTTCCAGCGGAGCTGTGAGAGGAAATGGCGCCAGTGTGCTGAGGGAGATAGCCACGCCCCCTTCTCGGCGGACTTCTCCCGCTTTTTTAAGGATATTTTTGGCAGGGGATTTTACACATATATAGTCTTACTGACTATATTATGTGTTTTATGCCAATATAAGGTACTCTTATTGCAGCCCAGGGCGCCCCCCCCCAGCGCCCTGCACCCATCAGTGACCGGAGTGTGTGGTGTGCATGGGGATCAATGGCGCACAGCTGCAGTGCTGTGCGCTACCTTAATGAAGACCGGAGTCTTCAGCCGCCGATTTCCTGGGCGTTCTTCTTGCTTCTGGCTCTGCAAGGGGGACGGCGGCGCGGCTCCGGGACCGGACGACCGAGGCTGGGCCTGTGTTCGATCCCTCTGGAGCTAATGGTGTCCAGTAGCCTAGAAGCCCAAGCTAGCTGCAAGCAGGTAGGTTCGCTTCTCTCCCCTAAGTCCCTCGTAGCAGTGAGTCTGTTGCCAGCAGATCTCACTGAAAATAAAAAAACCTAAATATATACTTTCTTTTCTAAGAGCTCAGGAGAGCCCCTAGTGTGCAACCAGCTCGGCCGGGCACAGAATTCTAACTGAGGTCTGGAGGAGGGGCATAGAGGGAGGAGCCAGTGCACACCAGGTAGTCCTAATTCTTTCTTAGATGTGCCCAGTCTCCTTCGGAGTCCGCTATTCCCCATGGTCCTTACGGAGTTCCCAGCATCCACTAGGAAGTCAGAGAAAATAGGATTTTAATTACCTACTGGTAAATCCTTTTCTAGTTGTCCATAGAGGATGCTGGGGTCCACATTAGTACCATGGGGTATAGAC
Source organism: Pseudophryne corroboree (assembly GCF_028390025.1). Lineage (NCBI taxonomy): Eukaryota > Metazoa > Chordata > Amphibia > Anura > Myobatrachidae > Pseudophryne > Pseudophryne corroboree. The sequence goes on along the minus strand of NC_086446.1, from coordinate 149,786,816 downwards.
GGGTCCCTTCGGAGCCATGAGCACTTTAAGGGCGGGATTCAATTCTTTTCACCCTTTTCCACACACGTTTTGTTTCTGCCCTCAGGGACGTTGTATTATTATTTCAGCTCGCTACATCCAGAGTAGCGAGGCACCTAACCCTTTACACAGCTAAACCCGATTACTATGGGCGCAATATGCGCGATAACGGAGATCATTTTAGAAAGGAAATTGGGCGTGATATATCACTTGAATCTCACCCTAAGAGTTTAACAGTGTGGGCTGGCTCCTCCCTCCATGCCCCTCCTACCAGACTCAGTACAGAAACTGCCCGAGGAGACGGACAACTTCGAGAGAAGGAATTTATACAGATAGTGGTGAGATTCAAACCAGCTCACAAATACAAGGCAAATGAAGCTAACCAGCATGAACACTCAGCAACAGCTGAAGAACATTACTTAACTAAGTAACAACACAGTACTTAACTAAGAACAAAGCAGTACTGAACCAAGAAACCACTGCAGGATAACAAAGCGCTGGGCGGGCGCCCAGCATCCTCTACAGACTACGAGAAAAGGATTTACCGGTAGGTCATTAAAATCCTATCTTCTTTTACGTGCTAGAGGATGCTGGGGTCCACATTAGTACCATGGGGATGTACCAAAGCTCCCAGTACGGGAGGGAGAGCGCGGAGGCCCCTTCAGAACTGATTGACCAAACATTAGGTCCTCAGGGGCCAAAGTATCGAACTTGTAGAACTTAGCAAACGTATTTGATCCTGACCAAGTAGCCACTCGGCAAAGCTATAAAGCCAAGACACCCCGGGCAGCCGCCCAGGAAGAAACCCACCTTTCGAGTAGAGTGGGCCTTAACAGATTTTGGACATGGCAAACCTGCCGTAGAATACGCATGCTGGATAGTAAACCTGATCCAGCGAGAAATCGTCTGCTTAGAAGCAGGACACCCAATCTTGTTGGGATCATAAAGGACAAACAGAGAGTCCAACTTTCTGTGATGAGAAGTTCTCTTCACATAAATTTTCAAAGCCCTCACAACATCCAAGGATTTTGAGGTAATTGAGGAGTCAGTAGCCACTGGCACCACAATAGTTTGGTTGATATGAAAAGCAGACACAACCTTCGGAAGAAAATGCTGACGCGTTCTGTGCTCAGCTCTATCTTCATGAAAAATCAAGTAGGGACTCTTTCAGGACATGGCCCCAATTCTGACACACGTCTAGCAGATGCCAATGCCAACAGTGTGACCGCCTTCCAAGCAAGAAACTTGACCTCAACCTCCTGTAAAGGTTCGAACCAATACGATTGCAGGAAATGCAACACCACGTTAAGATACCAAGGTGCCGTAGGAGGCACAAAGGGAGGCTGGATGCGCATGACCCCTTTCAAGAAAGTCTGAACCTCAGGTAGGGAAGCCAATTGTTTCTGTAAAAAAATGGACAAAGCCAAAATCTGGACCTTAATGAGGCCCAAACGCAAGCCCACATCCACACCTGCTTGCAGGAAGAGTAGAAACCATCCAAGTTGAAACTCCACCGTAGGAAACTTCTTTGACTCACACCAAGACACATACTTTTTCTAAATCCGATGGTAATGTTTAGACGTTACTCCTTTCCTAGCCTGCAACAGGGTAGGAATAACTTTGCTGGGAATGTCTTTCCGAGCTAAGATCTGGCGTTCAACCTCCATGTCCTCTGTGTGCTGAGACTGCCATGGAAGTAGCCCTTGCATTAAGCAGGCCAATGTCCTTCATGGCTTCCACCATGAAACCTGCAGAATCCTGTATGTGACATAAAAACAAGTCAATGTCACTCCTATCCATAGTATCTAAGTCCTCTAGTAATGTGCCTGACCACTTTACTATGGCTTTAGAAATCCACGCACAAGCAATAGTGGTCCTTAAAGCCACTCCTGTAGCAGTGTATAGTGATTTGAGCGTAGTCTCAACCCTGCGGTCAGCCCGCTCATTTAAGGCGGTTGAACCAGGGACCGGTAAAACCACCTTTTTTGACAACCTAGATACAGATGCGTCTACTATAGGTGGGTTTTCCCACTTCTTCCTGTCCTCTTCAGGGAAAGGGAAAGCAATGAGAATTCTTTTAGGGATCTGGAATTTTTTCTCTGGCTTTTCCATGGATTTTTCAAACAAGGAGTAGGGAAGGTAAGCGAGGATTTCTTATTTACGGTAAAATAAGTTTCCTCTTCCTGCTCAGGTACCTTCTCAGAAATATGCAAAAAAACATCCCTAATGGCTTCAATCATTAGTTGCACCCCTTTAGCAAGGGATGCATCCCTCCCCCCCACATATCCCCATCACCGTTCCCTGTATTAGAGTTGGTATCAGTGTTAGCTTGCATTATCTGGGCAAGTGTACGTTTTTGTGGGTATGTAGGTGGGTTTTTAGACAAAGTAGTGGGGGCTGAATACATAATTTCCTCCACAGATTTTTTCAAAAACTACGTCTCTTTCTCAGTATGTAACATCCTTGTTGAAATCTGGGATATTATTCCCCCTAAAGAATCCACCCATGCAGGTTCGGATTCAGAAGGCTGAGAAAGTATATTGCAGTCCTCAGTACATGGTAATGTGGGATTTGCACACTTATACACACACACACACACACACACACACACACACACACACACACACACACACACACACACACACACACACACACACACACACACACACACACACCGGAAAATGTAGGACACAGTTTCCCCAGAGTACCTTCAGAGAGTCACAGAGTATAAGGAGCCAGCCACACTGCGCCTCTGTAGGCTGTTATTATGATAAAAGCCGGCACTAACTAGTTAACCTTAATAGGGTAGCTTGTACATTTAACCCCCCCCCCCCCGTCTATAACACCCTGGCACCGTACAGGCAGCATTGGAGTTAAGTGGAGAGCAGCGCTCCCTGTCAGCGTTTCTATGATCTGCAGGGAGAAAATGGCACTGGTGAGTGCTGGATCCGCTCTGAGAGGAAGCCCCGCCCCCTGTAATGGCGCGCAGCTTCCCGCACTTATTCTTTATACTGGCCTAAGGATTTTGTGTGTTAACAGCGGGGATTAGCCCCTGTTAACTATATGACCAGTGTAGGGTTAATGCACTGGATCAGGACGCCCCTCATGCGTCTTCATGTGCATGTTGCTGAGCCTTCCAGGAGCGCAGCCTGTCAGAGCTGTGCATTGTGCCGCCATACCGCTAACCGGGACGCCGGCACTGTACTCACCACTCTTCTATCTCTTCTGGCTCTGTTAGGGGCTGGTGGCCATGCTGCGGGAGTGAGCGGTTGCCTCGTGGGCTTGCAATCAGTGCCCTCAGGAGCTCAGTGTCCTGTCAGTGGAGTAGAGAACCATTAACTCTCCATTAAATTGGTTCCTACTTCCCCCCTAAGTCCCATGAAGCCAGCAGCCTTCCTGTAAATTAACTAACTCTAGAAAACGATAAAACTAAGAAAACTCCTAGGAGCTCCCCTAGCTGTGACCGGCTCCTCCAGGCACATTTTCTAAACTGGTAGGAGGGGCATAGAGGGAGGAGCCAGCCCACTCTATTAAACTCTTAAAGTGCCCAGTGGACCCTTCTATACCCCATGGTACTAATTGGAACCCCAGAATCCTCAAGGACATAAGAGAAATAGGAACTATCAGCACTCGCTTGATTGCAATGCTGAAAATGTAAATTTATTGATAATGTTAGTACATCACGTAGCAGCGCCTAAGCAAGATCTCTTTCATCACCCCTGATGAAAATACGTATAATGACTGAAACGTTGGGTGTTACTACAGTATGTGGCATTTCTAATAAATTCACCTGTTTTTTATTAAAACGAAGCGAGGGCCGATGGTTCCTATTCCTGTCTGGATAGGTGAGTGTGGTGTGTGTGTATATATACACACACGTATATATTTCATCCTATCCTTTTAAACTGGGACACTCATGAATTACACAGGTTCTATCGATGATTAAAACCAGATGAAATGGAAGGCAGGCTTGAATTATGCCAACCGCAGAACCTCTGTAGGTGATGCATTCAGCATCCCATCTGTTGGCTTGCCTGCGGTAATTGGGGGGTTAGCTCTGGCAACCCACCCACAATGAGGGTTACGGTTGGGGACGGGGTAAAAAATACTTAGCCCCTTCAACATCGGCATCTTCAGTGTCGGAGATGCCGTGGTCAGTCATGTGGTATTCATTACATAATTCATGAGTTCCCCAACTTAAATGTATGCACACACAAAATAAATATATATATATATATATATATATTGAAAGAAGAGATTTCCCCAGGGAGCTGATGTCGTACTTTGGTATGTACAAATTTTGTATAATAAAATAATCTTAAAAAAGAGAGATTGTTTATTTTTTTAAAAAGCAATACATAAAACTGTTTACAATTTGCCCAGAATAACAATAAACAATGTTTGTACAGACGATAGTTGTGTTGGTAATTCAAACAACATCAAAATGATCTTCTTTGTAGAGATGTCAGAGAACAATGTGCTAAGCCACAAGGGCAGACTGCCCTTGTGGCTTACATTATGTAGGCCAAACAATTCGTAAATTTTCTGAACGTATGGCGGCTCATCGATCCGCCATCAAATTAATTTTGGAAGGGAAAAGTATCGATCAACCAGTTGCAAAACACTTTAAGCAGGCAGGGCATTCTCTAGACTCCCTACGTTACTTTATGATCGATCATGTCCCCCTTAGTTTGAGGGGAGGAGATAGAGCTAAATATTTACTGATTAAAGAAGCTCGATGGATCACTAGACTCGGAACTACTTTCCCGGGTGGATTAAATGAAAAAATTAACTGGAATTCACTAGTATAATGCTGCATATGTATTATCTTATGAGTTGACTTTTTTTGCATTTTTTCTATATATGTATATGCCGTGGGGCTGATTGTGTTTGTATTTGCTATAGTTTTTTGTATGTTTATATTTTATGCTATTCTTCATTGTTATTTTTCATTGGTATGTCTCATCCCTACTGCTATCATTCTAGCCCCTTGATCCCTGTGTGAAGCTACCTCCGACCTCCTGCGGTGTTGGAACGCAAGCTGCTGCCGGGTGGAACGCAGGTCGCATCTCCCTGGCGACGGCTGACGTCGATTCCGGAAGTTGAGGACGGAAGTTAGCCCGGGGATCTGAGTGCGGACGTGACTGCGGTGGGCCAGGACTCATGAGGCATTACAGGTATTTAGGGGGGTAAGTGTTTGTCTGTTTGTTTCTTGGCTGTCATTAAGTTGTCCTGACGAAGGAGTGTTTTGCTCCGAAACAATTGTCGACCACTGACATAATAAATCAACTCTATTTTTGTCTCTGAGTGCCGTGCTCGATTGGACTTTTTATTAATTTCTGAACTTGGCACCTGAGCATGTTGAATGGATTTTAGGAGTGCCGGCTGCTGCTGTATTCTTATATACATATATATATATATATATATATATATACACACACACAACCAGAAAGTTCAGCACTCACCATAGCAAGCTCACTTATCCTCACAACATCAATAAATAAATGATGGGGGTTTAGTTAGTGAATTGGCCAATGCACGGAAGCCTGCAAACCGCTCGCCAAGGTACCGAACCTTCATGCAGATCCTACACTACCACAAAGTCTCAAAAATTAAAACCTGGCAACTGTATCACACATAATATACTGCACACATGCCCACCAGGTTTAATCATACTTGCCTACCTGACCCTCTCCATGAGGGAGAAAATGCTCTGTTCCTGGACTTTCCTGGTAATGTATGATTGCCATCACCTGTGGTGAGCTGGGTAATTGATAAGAAAGGTGTTTCACAACAGGTGATGGCAATCATACATTACCAGGAAAGTCCAGGAACAGAGCATTTTCTCCCTCATGGAGAGGGTCAGGTACAGAGGCGTATCTAGCACGGGGCGAGCAGGGCACGTGCCCTGGGCGCCATGGCAGCCCCAACAGAGGGGGGCGCCACCGGCACCTGCACGGCCCACTCGCCCCATGCGTCAGGGATTCCGCCGACGCTACCCGCGGCGCTTTCCCTGTCTCCCCGGCTGCTGTGCCTGTCACAATAGACAGGCAGCGACAGCCAGGAGCCTCCCCCTACTCCCCCCCCCTGCAAAGTACGCGATTGCGCGACCTCGGGGGGGGGGGGGGGGGGGGGGTGCGCGGCCCCTGAACAGTGCAGCCTCAGGTGAGCGGGCCGGGGTAAACTTTATACTTTCTTGCAGTGTCGGGACAGGGGAGGGAAGGGGGTGCGGGACATTGTGTGTGTGTGTTAAGTGTGTGTATGTGGGACATTGTTCTTGTGGGACAGTGTGTGTGTGTGTGTTAATTGTGTGTGTGGGACAGTGTGCATGTCTGTTGTGTGTGGGACAGTGTGTGTGTTAATTGTGTGTGTGTGTGTGTGTGTGTGTGTGTGTGTGGGACAGTGTGAGTGTGTTAATTGTGTGTGTGTGGGACAGTTTGAGTGTGTGTTAATTGTGTGTGTGTGGGACAGTGTGCGTGTGTTAATTGTGTGAGTGTGTGACAGTGTGAGTGTGTTAATTGTGTGTGTGGGACAGTGTGAATGTGTGTTAATTGTGTGTGTGTGGGACAGTGTGAGTGTGTGTTAATTGTGTGTGTGGGACAGTGTGAGTGTGTTAATTGTGTGTGTGGGACAATGTGAGTGTGTTAATTGTGTGTGTGTGTGTGTGTGTGTGGGACAGTGTGAATGTGTGTTAATTGTGTGGGTGTGTTAATTGTGTGTGTGTGTGTGACAGTGTGAGTGTGTGTTAATTGTGTGTGTGTGTGTGTGTGTGTGTGTGTTATTTGTGTGTGTGGGACAGTGTGCGTGCGTGTGTGTCAATTGTGTGTGTGTGTGGGACAGTGTGCGTGTGTGTTAATTGTGTGTGTGTGTGTTAATTGTCCCGGCGGTTATTGGCGTCTGTAGTGTGGCCCCGTCCTCCTCCGCTGCCGCTGACAGGTGCGGCGGTGTGCGGCTCTCCCCCTCCTCCGCCGGCTCCGTCCTCCCGTCGTGGCCCTGCAGTGTGTGCCGGTCTCCCCAGCAGCAGCAGGTTAGTCTCTCTCTCTCCCCCCCCCCCCTCCTCCTCCTCCTCCCCCCCCCCCTCTCTCTCTCTCGCTCTCTCCTTCTGTGGATTGAATTTTGTAAGTATCATTTTCATTTTTACAGGTATCGGCCCTATTGGATTCTACTGGACAAGTGGACGTGATCGGCGTGGGATGTAGGTAAGTAATCTGTCTCTCATTTTTACAGGTACCCCTATTGGATTCTACTGGACAAGTGGACGTGACCAGCGTGGGATGTAGGTAAGAAATCTGTCTCTCATTTTTACAGGTACCCCTATTGGATTCTACTGGACAAGTAGACGTGACCAGCGTGGGATGTAGGTAAGTAATCTGTCTCTCATTTTTACAGGTACCCCTATTGAATTCTACTGGACAAGTGGACGTGACCAGCGTGGGATGTAGGTAAGTAATCTGTCTCTCATTTTTACAGGTACCCCTATTGGATTCTACTGGACAAGTGGACGTGACCAGCGTGGGATGTAGGTAAGTAATCTGTCTCTCATTTTTACAGGTACCCCTATTGAATTCTACTGGACAAGTGGACGTGACCAGCGTGGGATGTAGGTAAGTAATCTGTCTCTCATTTTTACAGGTACCCCTATTGGATTCTACTGGACAAGTGGACGTGACCGGCGTGGGATGTAGGTAAGTAATCTGTCTCTCATTTTTACAGATTCCCCTACTGGATTCTACTGACAAGTGGACGTGATCGGCGTGGGATGTAGGTAAGTAATCTGTCTCTCATTTTTACAGCTACCCCTATTGAATTCTACTGGACAAGTGGACGTGATCGGCGTGGGATGTAGGTAAGTAATCTGTCTCTCATTTTTACAGATTCCCCTACTGGATTCTACTGGACAAGTGGACGTGACCGGCGTGGGATGTAGGTAAGTAATCTGTCTCTCATTTTTACAGATTCCCCTACTGGATTCTACTGGACAAGTGGACGTGACCAGCGTGGGATGTAGGTAAGTAATCTGTCTCTCATTTCTACAGGTACCCCTATTGAATTCTACTGGACAAGTGGACGTGACCAGCATGGGATGTAGGTAAGTAATCTGTCTCTCATTTTTACAGGTACCCCTATTGGAGTCTACTGGACAAGTGGACGTGACCGGCGTGGGATGTAGGTAAGTAATCTGTCTCTCATTTTTACAGATTCCCCTACTGGATTCTACTGGACAAGTGGACGTGACCGGCGTGGGATGTAGGTAAGTAATCTGTCTCTCATTTTTACAGATTCCCCTACTGGATTCTACTGGACAAGTGGACGTGACCGGCGTGGGATGTAGGTAAGTAATCTGTCTCTCATTTTTACAGATTCCCCTACTGGATTCTACTGACAAGTGGACGTGATCGGAGTGGGATGTAGGTAAGTAATCAGTCTCTCATTTTTACAGCTACCCCTATTGAATTCTACTGGACAAGTGGACGTGATCGGCGTGGGATGTAGGTAAGTAATCTGTCTCTCATTTTTACAGATTCCCCTACTGGAATCTACTGGACAAGTGGACGGGACCAGCGTGGGATGTAGGTAAGTAATCTGTCTCTCATTTTTACAGGTACCCCTATTGAATTCTACTGGACAAGTGGACGTGACCAGCGTGGGATGTAGGTAAGTAATCTGTCTCTCATTTTTACAGGTACCCCTATTGGATTCTACTGGACAAGTGGACGTGACCGGCGTGGGATGTAGGTAAGTAATCTGTCTCTCATTTTTACAGATTCCCCTACTGGATTCTACTGGACAAGTGGACGTGACTGGCGTGGGATGTAGGTAAGTAATCTGTCTCTCATTTTTACAGATTCCCCTACTGGAGTCTACTGGACAAGTGGACGTGACCGGCGTGGGATATAGGTAAGTATGTGTGAGTGTGTCAGTGTGTTTTAATACATTTTTACTGTCACGGTGTGTGAGTTGTGTTTTTATTTGGGTATTTTTTCTGTTGCAGAACTACAGGTACCGGCGGGCCCGTTATTTCCCTGCATGTTGGTACTTGAGGTTCTCCAAGTACCAGCAAGCGGGGGAGGCTTTCTGGGCCTTGTAGTTCCAGAACAAAAAACAATATTCTTTTTTTACTTACATGGCTATCAGCCTCCCATCCACAGCCCACGGATGGGGGGTACAGCCTCGGGCTTCACCCCTGGCCCTTGGGTGCCTGAAGGGGGGTGACCCCTTGATTTAAGAGGTCCCCACTCCTCCAGGGAACCCCGGCCAGTGGTGACTAGTTGGGGGGGTAATGCCACGGCCGCAGGGACCTACATAAATGTGTCCCCCGGCTGTGGCATTATGTCCCTGGCTAGTGGAGCCTAGTGCTGGTTTTAAAAATACGGGGGGGACCACTACATCTTTTGTCCCCCGTATTTTTGGAACCAGGACCGGACTAAGAGCCCGATGCTGGTTGTCTAAATACGGGGAACCCCTGTCCAATTTTTTCCCAGTATTTAAACAACCAGGACCGGCTCAAAGAGCCCGAGGCTGGTTATACTTAGGAGGGGGGACCTCACACAGTTTTTTTTACATTTTTAACCCATTCAGACCCTTCTCCATTAAGTTAATGGAAGCCCTGGACAACAAAATTGCATTCATGTCCTCCTCCCACTCCCTTCCCAGTCCCAAACACAAATTATTATTTTTTTCTATAAAAATGTACAATATATCACAAGTATGATGAGCAGGCAGGCAGCGGGCATTGGCGGCTTTGGACTGAGTTGCAAATTAGTGGCGGAGGGCTGGGTCAGTTGATGGTGGGCGAGTTTGTAAGCCATTGGTGGTGGCAGCGGGCATCGGCTCAGAGGCAGTGGCGGGCATTGGCTCGGTGGCGGTAGGGGTCATCGGCAGGATTCGGCAGACATTATGGCTGTAGTGCCTCACCGCACGCCACTGACCTCACCGCACGCCACTGGTGTGTGGGACAGTGTGCATGTGTGTTAATTGTGTGTGTGGGACAGTGTGAGTGTGTTAATTGTGTGTGTGTGGAACAGTGTCAGTGTGTGTAAATTTTTGCAGTCCAGTGTGTGTGTGGGGGAGAGGAAAGTAAGAGAATGTGTGTGTGTAGTCTGAGTGGGTGTGTGTAGGATTTGGGGGTGGCCAGTCTGTGTGTGTGTAATCAGTGTGTGTGGGATGTACTAATGGCCATTTACCGAAGAGAGATATGTATTAAACCACGGGCACTGAGATGCCCTTCTCACTCACCATCCAGCTGGGTGGGCGAGCCGGGCGGGTGGAAAGCCAGCAGCAGGGGCAGCATGCCGGATATCAGCAGCCGAGGGTAGGGGCTGTAATGCACGTGTGGAGCCCAAAGCCGGATATCAGCAGCATGTTGACCGGCAATAAGCAGCTTCTGCTTCCGCGTTCAACATGCTGCTGATCTCCGGCTTTGGGCTACGCAGGGTTCGGGAGATGGGTGTCCTCTGCCGGTGTACTGCAGCTCCGGGGGTGCGGGCTCCGGAGGCTTTCAGCACTGTTGAATATCCAGCTGCCTCAAGTATGTACAGCCCGCACCCTCTGCTGCTGATATCCGGCATGCTGCTGCTGGCTGTCCCCCCGCCCGGCTCGGCCACACAGCTGTATGGTGAGAAGGGCATCTCAGTTCCTGAGGTTTAACACATATGCCTCAGAAAATGGCCTCTGCGGTAAACGATACTAATGCTTACCGTGATAGTAACAGCGGGGAGGAAGGCGCACATCGGGATCCTGCAGCATGAAACAAGAACCCCTTCGGAGCGCAGCAGACCACACTGAAAAGGGTGCATACCCGGTGCGGTGCTCTGCATCCCGGGTGGTGCCGAAGATGTGGAGTGTCGGAGGTGGCAGAAGCGCCGCAGCTTGGGGTGAGAAACCGCTGCAGCCCTTCCGCTGCTAAACTCTGCAATTAGTCTATTAAGGGGGTGGGCTCCCCTCATCATAGTGCCCCACAGGTCATGTTAATTCTGGGGGTAGGATCCCCTAACTCTATAATGGGAATTTTGGCTCATATCATGTGCTGTAACGTGAATTTTGTCTCATACCGTGTGCTATAATGTGAATTTCGGCTCATACTATGTGGGGTAATGTGAATTTTAGCTCATTCCGTGTGCTGTAAAGTGAATTTCGGCTCATACCATGTGGGGTAATGTGAATTTTGGCTCATACCATGTGGAGTAATGTGAATTTTGGCTCATACCGTGTGCTATAATGTGAATTTCGGCTCATACCGTGTGCTATAATGTGAATTTTGGCTCATACCAGGTGGGGTAATGTGAATTTCGGCTCATACTGTGTGCTATAATGTGAATTTCGGCTCATGCCGTGTGGGGCAATGTGAATTTCGGCTCATACTGTGTGCTATAATGTGAATTTCGGCTCATACCGTGTGCTATAATGTGAAAGGGGCACCAGTACTAGATAGTATAAGGGGTCCTACTACACTGAAGGACACGCCCCTTTTGAGTGACCACGCCCCTTTTCCTTCGGCGCGCGCATAATTGCTGTCTGCACTTTCATTCCACCTTCAAAAATTCAACTTCGACCACTGCACCTACATACACATACATACACACCCTGACATCTTTATATGCAGTGACACCGGTGGCGTCTGCACATACTTTCCTTTTGTATTTTTTTTTTTATTATTATCATTTTATTAATTTATTATTTTTATAAATACGCCTCTGGTCAGGTAGGCAAGTATGGGTTTAATGTGTATCTGCCATGCATCTTACGGCTTTTAAAGGCACACTAGTCACCTGACACTGGCTGATAAATTACTAAGGAGCAGCTGACACAGGTGGTCACAGGCCTTTTCATGCACCCCTGTGTAATCTCACTTGTTCTAAACCTGTGTCAGCTGCTCCTTAGTAATTTATCAGCCAGTGTCAGGTGACTAGTGTACCTTTAAAAGCCATGTCTCTCTCTCTCTCCCACCCCCCCTCCTCTTGTCCTATATGGTGCCACAAATTGTAGTGTGCACAGATATTATTTGGAACAAGACATCCTCACAGCAGAAAATACACATATTAGACAACGATGCTGAAGTTAGCTTCTTATTCGGCCATAGACACACATGTTCCTATGCAGTACAGCAGGATACTGTGTCCATTGATTTAAGTACTTTTGCGATTATTAGCCTACAAATTAGCAATGAATTATCTGCACTGCTGCTCCCGCACGCAGCATGCAGGCACAAACAGCTGTGACTGAGAGCACACACTATACATCACACACACAATCACTCAGCACACACACAGCCAATGGCCGCAGCTGCTCACATCATAATCTAACTACTACTGACTGAGGTCTGAGTTACGTCACCACGGCCGCAGCCCGGCCAGCGCACCACGTGACCACCGCCACGGCCGGCGAAGCTGCCTCCACAGCTTGTCCCAGATTCATGTCCCCGCCCCCTCGTTGCTGTTACGTCACCAGCACAGCGGGCGCCCTGCCCAGCACCGGCCTCCGGCGAGACAGCGCGTACTGATGACGCAGGCGGCTCATTTTTGATGATGGTGGAGCAATGAAGCTGGAAGGCTAGAAGGTAAAAACAAACTATAGTAACACAGATGTGAGAGTGCTGAGTGATAGGAGACGCTGCTGCTGGTAGAAACCTGCCCATAGTAGGGTGTGCAGGGCTGTGTATACACGACACCACTCCTGATTAGGCTGGTGTCCTATCTTATCAGTTGTATATGGCATTGCTGAGCAGCAGGGGCGGAATGAGTAGACTGGGAGGGATGAAGTTATGGTTGGTTCTATATCGGAGTGGCTGAAGGGACCTTGTGACGTTTCTAGGGGAGGAGCTACGTCACCAGGGGGAGGAGCTATGGGCGAACAGGGTACCCGAAAAGTACCCTCGCGGGCTCGCTTCGCTCGCCACGCTTCGGGCACGGTGGCTCGCTCCGCTCCACTTCGCTCGCCACCTGATTACTAAAGGTAATAGTTGGTGGCGTGGATAGTAGAGGAACTATCCCGCTGGCCTAGCTCCTCCCCCTTGCGTCGTAACTCCTCCCCCTTACGGAAAAGGTCCCTTAGCCCACTTGATTGTAATGTAGGGTTGATTCTATATCGGAGTGGGAGAAGGGACCTTCTGACTTACCTTGGGGAGGAGACACGTCACCAGGCGGAGGAGCTACGGCCGAACAGGGTTCCCGAAAAGTTCCCTCGCGGGCTCTCTTAACTCGCCACGCTTCGGGCTCGGTGGCTCGCTCCGCTCCGTTTCGCTCGCCACCTGATTACTAAAGGTAATAGTTGGTGGCGTGGATAGTAGAGGAACTATGCCGCTGGCTTAGCTCCTCCCCCTTGTGTCGTGACTCCTCCCCCTGATGGATAAGGTCCCTTAGCCCACTTGGATCTAGCTTCAACCCTAACTTTAAGAGCCAGGCTGCGGGGAGCAGTGACGGTTTACATTTAGCGCAGATCGCGAGCCAATCACTGCTTGCCGCATCATGGCGGCAGTGGTGATTGGGAGCAGGCATCTCTTGAAGCGCTCCGGCCACCGCTGAACGTCTTCAGGACGGATTGGGTATAGGATACCGACAGTCTGGATGCCGGCAGTCCGAATACTAACACTTCTTTATAAGTAAACTAACCCTACCCCTTACACTCCCCCTAACCTGCAGCTTAACCCTAACCTCCCCCGTATACTTACGTTCGACATTCTATCTGCTTTCCGGCATCTGGATTCTGATTCCGGTATTGTAATTTGTGGGATGCCAACTTATTCCCGCCAGGACAGGCCAACGGCAGAAAAAGAAGATGAGGAGAGTGCTGCATCTCCCTACCCCTTCCTAGACATCATAGTGTCCGGCATTAGGCCTGTGGGACATGTTAGGCAGGCAGAGGGCCCATGCCACAAATAAGTGGCTGAGCATTAGGACCAGGTCATTTTATGTGCCCTAAGGTAGGCAGGTGAGCTTCTGTTGAGTGATTGGGCACTAGGCCAAGTCCACCTTTTAGTATCCGATAGGTGAAGAGGGCCCCTACTCTGTTCTGTAATGGGTATAAGGGGCACCACTGTGTAAATGTGTTTAAGGGGAACGATTGTGTAGGTATAATGTGCAATAAGGAACCATACTGTGTGGGCATAATGTGAAATAAGGGGACATACTGTGTGTTGATAATTTGCAATAAGAGGCCATACTGTGAGGGAATAATGTGAATTGGTACTATTCCCGGCAGTCGGAACACAGATTCCAGGATCCTGTTTTAGATTGCAATGCCGGCACCGGGATCCCGAATGAAGGTTTAGGCTTTGGGCAGGGAGGGCATTCTTGTTAATCTGCCCATATTTCCTACGGTTTATATGGATTACCTCATCCTCTATGTGCAAATTAAGTGTGATGTGACAGAAAATAGTTTATTTTAAAAAATATAAATCATAATAATGAAAAAAAAAAAAAACCCTGCTTAGTGCGTAGCGGCAATATTGGGCCCCTCCAAAATTGGAATGATTGCCAGTTTGCCCATAAAATTTGCATAGTGCCTAGCTTAAAACTTAATAAAAAAACAAATGTCTTAATGTAGGTTTAAGGCTTAATTTAAAATAATAATAAAGTGTCCATTTTGTGTTTTCTTCAGTTTAATAGATTGTTGCAAGAACGTGCAAGGGTTAAGGGGGCGCAGCCCCTTGCGACGGTGTGAAGAGCACCCGTAGGGCGCGATCAGTCGCCTAGTAATTTTTTTTTTGTTTGTTTAAATAAATAAAAAAGTGGGTTCAATTAGCATTATCAGCCTAAGAAAGATGAGTTGTCATGTCCCTTTTTTGTTTAAATTGAACTTTAAAGTATACTTTAAAAGGCTATGGGGTCTATTCAATTGATGTCAGATCCTTTCCAACGGAAATTATCCGACATTTCAGTATTCAATTTGCGGCCAAATCCGACAGGTTTTGGCCGTTTCCGACAATGCCAATCCGACGTTTTTTAAAGCCGGATTGACCTTGTCGGAAACAGGGCTAAAACTTGTCTGATTTGGCCACTATTCTGACAAAACATATGGATCCGCGGCTAATCCGCCTATCCACGTGTTTTCCGACAAGTCGGAACTTCTGACTTGTCGGAAGAACGACAGTTTGATTGAATAGGTCAAATCTGGATTTGACCTTAAAATTTTGCAGTTTTTCCAACAAGTCTGGAATTCCAACTTGAATTGAATAGACCCCTATGAAAGAAAAATAATGGTCTTTCTCTGACATCCTAGTGGATGCTGGGGACTCCGTAAGGACCATGGGGAATAGACGGGCTCCGCAGGAGACTGGGCACTCTAAAGAAAAGATTAGGTACTATCTGGTGTGCACTGGCTCCTCCCTCTATGCCCCTCCAGACCTCAGTTAGAATCTGTGCCCGGCCAGAGCTGGGTGCTCCTAGTGGGCTCTCCTGAGCCTGCTAGTTAAAGAAAGTATTTGTTAGATTTTTTATTTTCAGTGAGCTTCTGCTGGCAACAGACTCACTGCTACGTGGGACCGAGGGGAGAGAAGCAAACGTACCTGTTCACAGCTAGGTTGCGCTTCTTAGGCTACTGGACACCATTAGCTCCAGAGGGTTCGAACACAAGCAGCTGTCCTCGATCGTCCGTTCCCGGAGCCGCGCCGCCGCCCCCCTCGCAGAGCCAGAAGAACAGAAGCTGGAAAGACAGTGAAATCGGCGGCTGAAGACTCCTGTCTTCATTTAAGGTAGCGCACAGCACTGCAGCTGTGCGCCATTGCTCCCACAGCACACCACACACTCCGGTCACTGTAGGGTGCAGGGCGCTGGGGGGGGGGGGGGGGTGGCGCCGCCCTGGCAGCAATTTGAGTACCTTGTGGCATTAAACCTACATATATACAGTCAGGAACTGTATATATGTAAATCCCCCGCCATTTTCTATCACTGAAAGTGGGACAGAAGCCCGCCGCTGAGGGGGCGGGGCCTTCTTCCTCAGCACACCAGCGCCATTTTTCTTCACAGCTCCGCTGGAAGGACGCTCCCCAGGCTCTCCCCTGCAGTATCCTGGTAGCAGAAGGGTAAAAAGAGAGGGGGGGCACATACATTTAGGTGCAAAAGTTATATTTTAGCAGCTATTGGGTAATCAGTGTATCCCTGAGTTATATAGCGCTGTGGTGTGTGCTGGCATACTCTTTCTCTGTCTCCCCACAGACCTTTGTGGGGTCCTGTCCTCAGTCTGAGCATTCCCTGTGTGTGTGCTGTGTGTCGGTACAGCTGTGTCGACATGTTTGATGAGGAGGGTTACGTGGAGGCGGAGCAAGTGCAGATAAATGTGGTGTTGGGGCCGACACCTGATCGGATGGATATGTGGAAGGTCTTAAATGACAATGTAAACTCTTTACATAAAAGGTTTGATGACGTTGCAGTCGGGGGACAGCCGGGCCCTCGACCCGGGCCTGCCCAGGCGCCTCAGAGGCCGTCAGGGTCTCAAAAACGCCCACTATCTCAGTTGGTTGACACGGATGCCGACACGGAGTCTGACTCCAGTGTCGACGAGGATGAGGCACAATTACAGCCTAAAATGACCAAGGCCATCCGATACATGATTATTGCAGTGAAAAATGTTTTAAACATTTCAGAGGATGACCCTGTCCCTGACAAGAGGGTACATATGTTCGGGGAGAAAAAGCAGGCAGTGACTTTTCCCCCGTCTCATGAATTAAATGAGTTATGTGAAGAAGCGTGGTCTTCCCCTGATAAGAAAGTGGTAATTCCCAAAAGATTACTAATAGCATTCCCTTTCCCGCCAACGGATAGGTTACGTTGGGAATCCTCCCCTAGGGTGGACAAGGCGCTGACGCGCTTATCTAAGAGGATAGCCCTGCCGTCTCAGGATACGGCCGCCCTAAAGGAGCCTGCGGATAGGAAGCAGGAGGGTATCTTGAAGTCAGTGTATACACACTCTGGTACTCTACTGAGACCGGCTATTGCTTCAGCCTGGATGTGCAGTGCTGTAGCAGCATGGACAGATACTCTGTCGGAGGGGTTAGATACCCTGGACAGGGATACCGTATTGCTAACCCTTGGCCATATTAAAGACGTCGTCTTATATATGCGGGATGCCCAGAGGGACATTTGCCTGCTGGGCTCTAGAATAAATGCAATGTCCATTTCTGCCAGGAGGGTCTTATGGACTCGGCAATGGACAGGGGATGCCGACTCTTAAAAACACATGGAGGTTTTGCTTTATAAGGGTGAGGAATTGTTTGGGGACGGTCTCTCGGACCTCGTATCCACAGCGACAGCTGGAAAGTCGACATTCTTGCCACAGGTTTCCTCACAACCTAAGAAAGCACTGTATTACCAAATGCAGTCCTTTCGTTCTCAAAAAAGCAAGAAAGTCAGAGGTGCATCCTTTCTTGCCAGAGGCAGGGGTAGAGGAAAGAAGCTGCACCATGCAGCCAGTTCCCAGGAACAAAAGTCCTCCCCGGCTTCCACTAAGTCCACCGCATGACGCTGGGACTCCACAGGCGGAGCCAGGAGCGGTGGGGGCGCGTCTCCGAAACTTCAGTAATAAGTGGGTTCGCTCACAGGTGGATCCTTGGGCTATACAGATTGTATCTCAGGGATACAAGCTGGAGTTCGAAGTGACCCCCCCCTCACCGTTACCTAAAATCTGCCTTGCCAGCTTCTCCCACGGAGAGGGAGGTAGTCCTGGCGGCAATTCACAAGCTGTATCTCCAGCAAGTGATAACAATGGTACCCCCCCTTCAGCAGGGAAAGGGTTACTATTCCACTATGTTTGTGGTACCGAAACCAGACGGTTCGGTAAGACCCATTCTGAATTTAAAATCCTTGAACATTTATATGAAAACGTTCAAGTTCAAAATGGAATCGCTCAGAGCGGTCATTGCAAGCCTGGAAGAGGGTGATTTTATGGTATCTCTGGACATCAAGGATGCGTACTTGCATGTCCCCATTTATCCGCCTCACCAGGAGTACCTCAGGTTTGTGGTACAGGACTGTCATTACCAATTCCAGACGTTGCCGTTTGGTCTGTCCATGGCTCCGAGAGTATTTACCAAGGTAATGGCGGATATGATGGTACTCCTTCGGAAGCAAGGAGTTACAGTTATCCCGTACTTGGACGATCTCCTCATAAAGGCGAGGTCCAGGGAGCAGTTGTTGCTCAGCGTAGCACACTCTCAGGAAGTGTTGCTAAGGCATGGCTGGATTCTGAATATTCCAAAGTCGCAGCTGATTCCTACGACACGTCTGCCCTTCCTGGGTATGATTCTGGACACAGAACAGAAGAAGGTGTTTCTCCCGGAGGAGAAGGCTCAGGTGTTGGTGACACTGGTCCGGGACTTCCTGAAACCAAAACAGGTATCGGTGCATCACTGCACGCGGATCTTGGGAAAGATGGTAGCGTCATACGAAGCCATTCCCTTTGGCAGGTTCCATGCCAGGATCTTTCAGTGGGTGTCTCTTCTGTGGTGGCTGCAGAGTGCTCATCTTCTCGAGGGCCGCAGGTTCGGCATACAGGACTGGGTCCTGGTGACCACGGATGCAAGCCTCCGAGGATGGGGGGCAGTCACTCAGGGAAGAAACTTCCAAGGGCAGTGGTCAAGTCTGGAGACTTGTCTTCACATAAACATACTGGAATTAAGGGCCATATACAACGCCCCGAGTCAAGCGGAGCCCCTGCTTCGAGGTCAGCCAGTGCTGATTCAGTCAGACAACATCACGGCGGTCGCCCATGTAAACCGCCAGGGCGGCACAAGAAGCAGGGTGGCAATGGCGGAAGCCACAAGGATTCTGCGTTGGGCGGAGAATCACGTGCAAGCACTGTCAGCAGTGTTCATTCCGGGAGTGGACAACTGGGAAGCAGACTTCCTCAGCAGGCACGACCTCCACCCGGGAGAGTGGGGACTTCATCAAGAAGTCTTCGAGCAGATTGCACATCGGTGGGAACGGCCACAGGTGGACATGATGGCGTCCCGCCTAAACAAAAAGCTAAAAAGATATTGCGCCAGGTCGAGGGACCCTCAGGCGATAGCTGTGGACGCACTGGTAACACCGTGGGTGTTCCAGTCGGTCTATGTGTTTCCTCCTCTTCCTCTCATACCCAAGGTGCTGAGAATAGTAAGAAAAAGAGGAGTGAGAACAATTCTCATTGTTCCGGATTGGCCAAGAAGGACTTGGTACCCAGAGCTACAAGAGATGATCACAGAGGACCCATGGCCTCTGCCTCTCAGACAGGACCTGTTGCAACAGGGGCCCTGTCTGTTCCAAGACTTACCGCGGCTGCGTTTGACGGCATGGCGGTTGAACGCCGGATCCTAGCGGAAAAGTGTATCCCGGATGAAGTAATTCCTACGCTGATAAGAGCTAGGAAGGATGTGACAGCTAAGCATTATCACCGTATATGGCGAAAATATGTTGCTTGGTGTGAGGTCAGGAATGCCCCTACAGAGGAATTCCAGCTGGGTCGATTTCTGCACTTCCTACAGTCAGGTGTGACTATGGGCATCAAATTAGGGTCCATAAAGGTCCAGATCTCGGCTCTATCCATTTTCTTTAAAAAGGAACTCGCTTCACTGCCCGAGGTTCAGACGTTTGTAAAGGGAGTGCTGCATATTTAGCCTCCTTTTGTGCTCCAGTGGCACCTTGGGATCTTAACGTTGTGTTGGATTTCCTGAAATCCCACTGGTTTGAGCCACTTAAGACCGTGGAGCTAAAATACCTCACGTGGAAGTGGTCATACTGTTGGCCTTAGCATCGGCTAGGCGGGTGTCAAAATTGGCGGCTTTGTCATGTAAAAGCCCCTATCTGATCTTCTATATGGACAGGGAAGAATTGCGGACTCGACCCCAATTTCTCCCTAAGGTGGTATCATCGTTTCATTTGAACCAACCTATTGTGGTGCCTGCGGCTACTTGTGACTTGGAGGATTCCAAGTTGCTGGACGTAGTCCGGGCTTTGAAAATATATGTTTCCAGAACGGCTGGAGTCAGGAAGACTGACTCGTTGTTTATTCTGTTGACTCGTTGTTTATTCTGTATGCACCCAACAAACTGGGTGCTCCTGCTTCGAAGCAGACGATTGCTCGCTGGATCTGTAGCACGATTCAGCTGGCTCACTCTGCGGCTGGATTGCCGCATCCAAGATCGGTGAAAGCCCATTCCACAAGGAAGGTGGGCTCTTCTTGGGCGGCTGCCCGAGGGGTCTCGGCGTTACAGCTTTGCCGAGCTGCTACTTGGTCGGGTTCAAACACATTTGCTAAGTTCTACAAGTTTGATACCCTGGCTGAGGAGAACCTTGTGTTTGCTCATTCGGTGCTGCAGAGTCATCCGCACTCTCCCGCCCGTTTGGGAGCTTTGGTATAATCCCCATGGTCCTTACGGAGTCCCCAGCATCCACTAGGACGTCAGAGAAAATAAGAATTTACTCACCGGTAATTCTATTTCTCGTAGTTTCCTTAACTGAGGTCTGGAGGAGGGGCATAGAGGGAGGAGCCAGTGCACACCATATAGTACCTAATCTTTTCTTTTCTTTAGAGTGCCCAGTCTCCTGCGGAGCCCATCTATTCCCCATGGTCCTTACGGAGTCCCCAGCATCCACTACGGACTACGAGAAATAGAATTACCGGTGAGTAAATTCTTATTTTTGATTACCTGTATGAATATTTTGTTTAATTATAATTCTCTCATTAAAAACGAAAATTACCATTGGGTATAATTTTTCCCGCCAGGGAAGTATTTTCATTTGTATATTTCTATGTATTTGTGCAGGTTTCTAATTGCACATAGGGGAGTATTCGGTTAGCTGCGATAACCTTCGATAACCTGTTTTTGCGCAAAAAAAAAATGTGATTTTACTGCAAATTGTGGAGAACTCCTTTTCAATTAACTGCAATAATTTATTGTCTATAATTTTCAATTCACCTACTCTGAGCAGGTGCAAAGTTGGGGGAAATCTTTATTTTAAGGTAAAAATGTAAGGAATTGCTCTCTTTAAATTTGGGGTACATAAAAACGGGTATAAGTCTATATTTGGGTCATTTTAGGAGACGTAAAAAAAAAAAATGGAAAAAGACTGACTACACCCACCTGCAAGCTTAAAAATATTCCTCCCACTCATAAAGCACCCCCATACCTTGAACCCCGAATTCCGTCACTTTGCACATTTTCACCCCAAAAATTACATGTCATTATTGGACAGCTAAAAATAATTAAAACCGTCAAAGTGCCTACTTAGTTATTAGGGGAGGGAGGGGTGTCACAGGGGAAAAATTATTGTGGCTAATTGAATAGGGATTTTTCATGATTTGCAGTAAAAATCCCATTATTTTTCTTTCGTAGCCTTATAAAGTATACTTTACGGTTCAATTTAAACAAAATAGGGACATAACTCATCTGCCTTAGGTTGATAATGCTAACTGAACCCACTTTTTTTTTTTTTTTTAAACAAAAATATTAAGTATGAAGTAAAGGAATGAATAATGAACTCTCGGAGTCAGGCAAGATTGATAAAACATTTTTTACTGGAATCTCCATATTTGATTGACAAAGGTGGTCATTCCGAGTTGCTCGCTAGCAGTTTTTAGCAGCCGTGCAAACGCTAAGCCGTCGCCCACTGGGAGTGTATTTTAGCTTAGCAGAAGTGCGAACAAAAGGATCGCAGAGCGGTGGCAAACTTTTTTTTGTGCAGTTTTAGAGTAGCTCAATACCTACTCAGCGCTTGCGATCACTTCAGACTATTCAGTTCCTGTTTTGACGTCACAGACACGCCCTGCGTTCGCCCAGCCACTCCTGCGTTTTTTCGAACACTCGACTGAAAACGGTCAGTTGACACCCAGAAACGCCCACTTCATGTCAATCACTCTGCAGCCAGCAGTGCGACTGAAAAGCTTCGCTAGACCTTGTGTGAAACTACATCGTTCGTTGTAATAGTACGACGTGCGTGTGTATTTCGCCGCATGCGCAGAAGTGCCATTTTTTTTATCATCGCTGCAAAGCGAACGAATGCAGCTAGCGATCAACTCGGAATGACCACCAAAGTGTCAAATTTCAAAGTGATACGTGGATCAGGCACTGAGATGTGAATTTTTTTCCAGATACATCTCAGAAAAAGCTGAGCACCAGGAGAGGTATTTCCCAGCAATTTTTCAAAACTTTGACCCCCTATATCCTGAAAATTTTGAGGCCTAGAAAAGAAAAATTTGGCATGGCTTAGCAGCATTGTGGTAGTATGAAGGGTACAAAGTATCATGAAAATCTGGGTCGGTGGATGTCATGCCTGGGTGAACTGACATGGAATGACCCTTAAGCTCCTTTATGGAAATAGTTAGGAGATATGCAGCATATGGCCTGCAGTTGTATTCAATATGCAAACATCTAACCCAGGCATTCCCAACCACGGTCCTCAAGGCACAATAACAGTGCAGGTTTTAGTGATATCCAGGCTTCAGCACAGGTGACTTAATTAGTAGCTCAGTTATTTTGATTTAACCATCTGTGCTGCAGCCTGGATATCACTAAAACCTGCACTGTTGGTGTGCCTTGAGGACCGTGGTTGGGAATGCCTGCTCTAACCATTATGAGCCAGTGACGATTACCGCTGAACGCTATGGGAACCAATGCAGCGAGGAGCAAACAACCAACAAAGTATCTCGGACTGCTCACCGGACCAGGTCAGAAGTAGGGCATACTAGGGTTAGATGTTTGCTGACTGAATACAACTGCGGGCCATATGCTGCATCCCTCCCAACTATTTCCATAAAGGAGCTTAAACATTTGTTTTATCATCTAGCGCTCATTTCATTTTATTTCATCCAGTGTTTCTATTGAGCTTCTCAATATACATTTCTCATTAGCACAGCCATATTTATATCTCTATTGATGTAGCTGCAGCGGCCGGTCTGCATAGCCTCAGCTCGCCGATGGTGTCCAGGTGATTCGGTGCTGTGTCCTCGGACTCAGCACTGGGTCACACATGCATGCAGGAGGCGTCTACTTATACCAGATGCCTCCTGCATTACCATATGCTAGCGTTACTGCTGCCTCCTAGTACGCAGCAGCAGTGCTCTTTCCCTCCAATTCTGAATTTCCCCGCTTACCCATAATATCAGTAGGAAATTACATGAATCCATTCATTCAATGAACTAGACACCTATCTGTAATAACATATTAGCAGGCCTTTTATATAAGCATTGCAAGCTACAGCATACATGACAAGAAAGCTTGGAGGTGACAATGCTAAATTCCTTTGTCGTATAACCAACCCTTATGAAGCTAAGAACACTGTACGCTGTTTACTTAAGAAGTACCGTAATGGTACGCTATCTGCGTAGCGATCGCTCAGCCGTAGGCGAGACGCTCAAGCGTCACGTTCGCTCGCGGCCCAGTGATCACAGGACACGTTATTGGTTAAGTCTAGGGGAAAGATTCGCTGTTACGTAGTGTACGCTAGAGACCACGAGGAGGTCACCAGCGATGCAGACGCTTACAACACTTTACCTTGATATTAAACCTTATACCAATGAAACACACAGAATACCTTAATGTGAGTACAGGGTGTAAATGCAACCTTGTGTAACCTGACTACCTACAAAGCTGTTTGAGCGTCACCGACGCTCAAATGAACACTTAACACTATAGTAAATACACAAATACTGATTTAGGGTTCCAAAGCCTATTATCTGTATTATATCTAGTATACTTGTAAAAGAGTAACACAGTACAAATGATACACTACAATATAACAAAGACTTCCTAACCAAACACCTAACTAAGGGATAAACTACAATACTATCCTGGTCTAACACAATACAATACAATACTATAAAGTTTAGTCTAGGGGAGATATGAGAGAAAAGAGAAAATAGAGAGAGAGAGAGATAGACACAGAGAGAGAGAGAGAGAGGAATTGGCTCACAGAAAGACAATGATTACGGAGAGAACTTACGCACAAAGGGTATGATCGCCAGCGCCTCGATATCCAGCTCCCGATTATCAGCAGATAACCGTTGATGAGAGAGTGAGAGCTGGATGTGGTCGGTCTGCCTATTTATGCCCCACACACAATGCAATCTCCTAGTCCCTACAATCCTACAGTTTATTGGACACAGGAATTCGGCCCTGTACTGTAACCAAAGGTCATAGGTTGATTCATACAGGTGGGCTGTGCTGATTTCCAACAGCTCAGGTGGGTGGGGAACTGGGTTTCCCGCCGCATACCTGAGTATGTGCAAATCATAGAAATGGACATAAACTTCTTATGTCCATAACTATTCGCACGAGCGATTAATACGCTCCAAATCAACACCGGAATATTGCTAATTAAATACTCTTCCGATGGGTATCAAACACTGCTGTATGACTCCTGTTAGACCCTTCGTGCAATACAAAGAGGGATTCCTCCGCTCAGGGACATTCTATCTAAACCAAACTTACAGAAACTATTGAGGGGAACATGATCTATGAAATACATTAATTGTGAATATTTGTAACGAATGAGTCGCACGCTACGATCACATAAACTCTACCGTAAATGCGCATACTGCGCGTGCGAGTGCACGCTATTGCGGGTATGCGCTTCCACGGGAGAGCGTACGCATGCGCAGCACGGACCAGTGTGCGGTGCAAATATGGCAGTGTGCATTAAGACATTTTTCTGACTTCGACAGAGGGCTATACTACCATAGGGGATAAATGATCACATTCAGATTTCCTAGTCGTTACTTGGTTTTCTTGGTCAAATTTCCATTAAAATGTGCACATAAAATGTTGTGGTACTTACATAACATGACCGCTAACAGTGTATCTAAACGTGTCATCATACATTTCAGTGATATTATCTAACAAATTGGCGAGTGCGGAAATGTATCTATAATTCATCACACCTCGAGCGGTACGAGTGAAATCTAACGCTACCAGAACCTGAATCCCGGTGGATTCATGGATAAGATCAGAGGCCGGATGCTCTAACCTTTCTGACAGTTGTCTTTTAACAAGGTGCTCGTAGTGAGTGTGAGTATAAGGAGCTTGGGCACCACGGTGTATGTCCTTCATTTTGTCATGTGTAACAGTCATCACTTCAGGCAATACTTTTCCAATATAACACAATCCTTCAGAGTTTGGGGCAAGCCACTTGTACGCCTTTCTCCCGCATATGAAATATGCATCATCGGGGAGAACATAAGGGACGGAGAAGGACATGACCATGTTACAAACCTTCCAGGTGAAATCTCCTGACCCTAATTCTTCCATCTGTCTAATGCACGTATCAGTTTGTACGATATGTGCACAGTATCCTGGTGATACCTCTCCAACTTTAGTAATCCTATTTCCTAAGGTATATCGATACCGAAAAGATTTTCCTCTACTGGCTATGTGGCGTACGAGCTCTGTATCTGTAGGCATTCTATCTGCTCTGTGTGAAAAGGTCATGGTAAGGTTGCTCCATGACACTTCCCAATTTCCCGGTTTTCTAGGATTGGAGATGTTAAAACATATGAGGGACCTATCCACATGGTATTGGTGGAGCTTCAAACTAGGAGGGCTGGAGATGTTAAACCTCCGGTCCACCGGTCTCCCACCACTTAGCTCAAGTACCTCCCCTAACGTTAAAGGAAATGGTACTAGCCCTGATTTGCTGTGACCCTGAGGTACTTGAGAGCATACCCAACAATCGGTCTTGTTTAATACGTTACCCACTAGAGAGTGATAGTCACTCAATGGATGCCGGTCCATATGGATATTAAAACTAGATTGGCATTTCTTTATGCATCCATCTTCAACCAGATTATCACAAAGCCTACAGATACAATTTTCTTCAGCTAACAATCCATCACAATTTCTTCTATCGGATCGTTTTCTGATACTCGCCTTTGCTTGTTGGATTGGTTGATCTTGGAAAACTACACCTCCATCATCATAATCGGAACCCATTCCAGAACCTCTCTCGACCTCTATGGTACTCTCGCCGGAACAGACTGCTCTGGTCAACATCATGGTCAACATCAAAATCCGGATTACAGTCTCTTGGGGCAAGTCCATCTTTGAGGAGGAAATGGAGAAGAATGAGAAAGGGGAAAAAGAAATATCAAGGGAGAAGGGATGGGAAGTGGAGAAAAACAATAAAAGGGAGTGGGGAGTCGACAGCTGCTTTCGATCTTCAAGGCTCAGGTGCCGCCTCAGTCCTCCTGAAACAGACACTCCAGTGATACAACCTCTACCGTCTGTTCCTTATCACGGGACTTCTCTGGGTCAGCAACCTTTTTGCAGTGGGATGAATGGACCCAAGTCTCTCTCTCAGCAACCTTCAATGCTGTGGTGCTAGTCAATAAGACCTGGTATGGTCCTTCCCATCTATCAATAAGACAACCTGAGCGTAGAAAATTTCGTATCATTACATAATCCCCAGGTTCAATGTCATGACAATTACTATCTGGTAAATCAGGAATCACCAACTTCAGATTATCATTTTGACTCCTCAACTGCTTACTCATGTTAATTAAGTACTTTACAGTTACTTCATTGTTACATTTCAAATCATCCTGAGGGTTAATCATGACGTGCGGTTGTCGACCAAACAGAATTTCAAAAGGAGACAGATTAAGAGGGGACCTGGGAGTGGTTCTGATGCTATACAAAACAATGGGTAAAGCTTCTGGCCACGTCAAACCTGTCTCTGCCATTACTTTACTCAATTTATTTTTAATAGTGCTGTTCACTCTTTCGACCTTCGCGCTCGCCTGTGGACGGTACGGAGTGTGCAGCTTACTATCAATACCCATCAACTTACACATTCCTTGGAAGACATCACCTGTAAAATGGGTACCCCTATCACTTTCAATGATTCTAGGGATACCATATCTACATACAAATTCCTGCACAATTTTCTTAGCTGTAAACATAGCAGTGTTTGTAGCTGCTGGAAAAGCTTCGACCCAATTCGAGAAAACATCTATACAAACAAGTACATACTTCAAATTTCTACATGGGGGTAATTGGATGAAGTCAATTTGTATTACTTGGAAAGGGCCGCCGGCAGGTGGGATATGGGAGGGTTCTGTAGGTATTGCCTTTCCAATATTCTTTCTCAGACAGGTAAGGCATGACATTGCTCTTTTACTAGCATGGGAGGAGAATCCTGGGGCGCACCAGTATGCTCTTACCAATTTGCACATCCCCTCCTTGCCTAGATGAGTCAGCCCGTGAGCTGCTTCAGCCAGACATGGAAGGTATGCCCTGGGGGCCACTGGTTTACCATGTCCATCCGTCCAGAGCCCTGAGGGCTCCTGGCCATATCCCTTTGCCTTCCAGACTGCTCTCTCTTGAGTGGAACACAAATTCTGCATCTCACACAACTTCTGTGTGTTGATGGTATTAAATACCATCAACTGTGTGGTGTCTGTCCGTATGGGGGTAGCAGCTGCAAGCTTTGCGGCTTCGTCTGCTCGGCTGTTACCAAGGGATACTGGGTCTTGGCTATATGTATGTGCTTTACATTTGATAACAGCCACTCTGTCGGGTTCCTGTATCGCTGTTAGAAGCCTTTTTATATACGCTGCATGCGCTATCGGTGTGCCAGCTGCCGTCATGAAATTTCTGAGCCGCCATAGGGCTCCGAAATCATGGACTACCCCGAACGCGTATCTAGAATCGGTGTAGATATTGGCAGACTTTCCCTTAGCCAATTCACATGCTCTGGTTAGGGCGACCAGTTCAGCAACCTGGGCTGAGTGAGGTGGGCCTAGCGGTTCCGCTTCTATGGTGTCTTGGTCATCTACGACTGCGTATCCAGTACACAAGTCTCCCGAGTCTGACTGTCTGTGACAACTACCGTCCGTGTAGAACGTGAGTTCTGCATCTTCTAGTGGATTGTCACTGATGTCAGGCCTTGCGGTAAAATTTTGGGTCAAATATTCCATACAATCATGTGTATCTTCCTTTGCATTAAATCCTCCTTCCCCATCACTCTCACCTCCCACCCTTTGTGCCTGTCCAGGCACACCTGGGAGAAATGTTGCAGGGTTTAATGCACTGCATCTCCTTATGGTGATGTTTACGGGGGCCATTAATGCCAATTCCCATCTCGTAAACCTGGCTGATGAGACGTGTCTGGTTTGGGCAGAATTCAATAAGGCAGATACTGCATGTGGCGTATGGATTGTGAGGTTGTGGCCTAGCACGACATCTTCGCTTTTCGTCACTAGCAATGCTATCGCCGCAACACTACGCAAGCATGTGGGGAGGGATCGCGCTACCGTGTCTAGCTGCGCGCTGTAGTATGCAATTGGCCTGCTGGCATCACCGTGTTTTTGTGTTAGTACACCTGCTGCGCACCCAGCACTTTCTGTTCCGTATAGTTCAAAGGGTTTCCCATAGTCTGGCACACCTAGTGCTGGTGCCTGCGTTAGGCATTGCTTGAGTCTTTCAAATGCTGTTTCGGATTCGTCTGTATGCGAAATCCGATCAGGTTTGTTTGAAGAGACCATTTCCTGCAAAGGTAACGCCAATATGGAAAACCCTGGGATCCAATTACGGCAATACCCACACATTCCTAAAAACGTCCTTATCTGTTGCTGGGTTTGTGGCAGTGTCATGTCTCTAATGGCTTGGATTCTATCAGCGGTCAGGTGTCTCAGTCCTTGTGTTAGACAGTGTCCCAAATATTTTACCTTAGTCTGGCATAATTGCAACTTGTCTTTGGAAACCTTGTGACCTGTGTCTGAAAGGTGAAACAGGAGCTGTTTCGTATCTTTCAGGGAAGCTTCCAGTGAATCTGAACACAGCAGTAAATCATCCACATACTGTATCAATACTGATCCACTCTCTGGTTGAAAAGACTGTAAACAATCATGCAAAGCCTGAGAAAATATACTTGGACTATCTATGAAACCTTGGGGTAATCGAGTCCACGTGTATTGGACTCCTCTGTATGTGAATGCAAACAAATATTGGCTGTCAGGGTGCAGAGGTACCGAAAAGAAAGCGGAGCAGAGGTCAATAACAGTGAAAAATTTGGCAGTGGGAGGAATTTGCATTAGGATGACAGCTGGATTAGGCACTACGGGGAACTGACTCTCGACTATTTTGTTAATCCCCCTTAGATCCTGCACTAGCCTGTAACCCCTCCCCCCACTCTTTTTAACAGGGAAGATGGGACTATTTGCTGCGCTGGACGTTCTTACTAGAATGCCCTGTTGTAGCAAGCGCTCTATTACGGGAAAAACTCCTAACTCCACCTCTGGCTTCAGAGGATACTGTGGGATTTTTGGAGCTATCCTACCATCTTTTACTTGTACTACTACTGGAGCTACGTTTGCCATTAATCCAGTGTCCTGTCCATCTTTTGTCCAAAGTGACTCTGGTATCTGAGATGTCATCTCTTCTACCTGGGATGGGTTCCTATTTGTTATAACGGTGTGTGACATTAATTTTGATGGGGAGTCTAACATGTCTCGTACTTCCTGAGCGTGATTCTCAGGGATGTCCAAGAATACACCTTCGGGAGTACAATAGATGACGCAACCCATTTTACATAGTAAGTCTCTTCCCAGGAGATTGGTTGGTGCCGATGCAGCCAGCAAAAAGGAATGCTTGGTGTGCAAAGGCCCTATTGTAATCTCGGCTGGTTTGCTAACAGGGTAGTGCTGGACTACTCCTGTTACTCCCATGGCTGGAATTGTCCTACCAGTGGTTCTCATGCCCACTGTCGAATTTATCACTGACTTGGCCGCCCCTGTGTCTACAAGAAAGTTTAAAGTTTTACCAGCCACATTGATTGCAATCTCTGGTTCACTTCCAAGACTAGCAATCAATTTAACTGATTGCAGATTACAGGTATGGCCACACCCCTATTGGGTATGCTGACCTCCCTGAATCCCATTGGCAGCAACTATTTGTGAGGGGGTTAGCTGGGAACTACCAGAGGCATGCCAATCTCTGTTCGGGGGATATCTTTTTGTTTCCCCTGTATGTGGCTCAAAACTCCGCCTCTGTGGACCCTGCTCCCAATGTCGTGTGTTGTGTTGTTGTCTAGGGGGTTGAAAAGATCTTTGTACATTTCTTACTCTACAGTCTCGTGCAAAGTGTCCTGGTTTGTTACAAGAAAAACATGTTATTATACTTGCCTTACCCACAGGATTCGGTGGTACATACGCAGGCTGCCTTGTGGTCAGCGCCTGTATACTTACTGACATCAACTTATCACTTTGCGACTCCCTGTGCCTAGTGATGTTTTTGTCATGATCAACAGCAGCCTCTCTCAATGTGGACACTGACAGACCTCGCCAGCATGGCTGCGTGGTCTGAACCCTAGTCTTTAATGTTTCTTTCAAACCATCCATCAGTACAGACACTGCTACTTCCCGATGGTTTGGGTTGGTCTTTATGTCCTCTATACCAGTGTACTTTGCTATTTCTGTTAGTGCCCGGTGGAAATATTCTGCTGCCGTTTCGGACTCTTTTTGCTTAATGGAAAATATTTTATTCCATTTAACAACGGCTGGGAAATACTCCTTTAGTTGTAAATTTATCCTTTTTACATTATCCTTATTGTATACGTCTGTAAGCGGTACATCTTTATCCAATTGACAGTCAGCTAAAAACTGAGTTGCGTCGACATTGGAAGGTAAACAAGCTCTTAGCAGTACCTGCCAATCCTTGTTGTTGGGCTCTACAGTGTTACCTAAATCCCTGATGTATTTTTGGCTAGCAACTAAGTCTTTCCTGGGGTCAGGAAATTCGGACACTATTGCTCTTATTTCCATTCTGGAAAATGGGGCGTACATGGCAATGTTCCTTAGGGGAGTGGCTCCAGACACATCTGTTTTTCCATTGGGAACTGCTATTACCCTTACAGGAGCAATTCTAACAGCATCTTCCTGTGTAGATTCTACAACTTGTGGTACAATGGTTTCAGTGTAGTGCATGGTGCCGTACTTACCCGTTGACACGACCTCACCTATCCCTCCGCTAGGGGCTTTCACTAATCTCGTGGGTGTCGCTGTGCCTACTGTGGTCTCTGATATGGTGGCCGCAAGAGAGAGAGCTGAAATTGTTGCCGAATCGTCTTCTTGTTCACACTCCTGAGGA
This sequence comes from Pseudophryne corroboree, assembly GCF_028390025.1. Taxonomy (NCBI): domain Eukaryota; kingdom Metazoa; phylum Chordata; class Amphibia; order Anura; family Myobatrachidae; genus Pseudophryne; species Pseudophryne corroboree. The sequence goes on along the minus strand of NC_086446.1, from coordinate 149,755,750 downwards.
AGGTTCAAAACAGGGTACAACTTGCACGGGTTAATACTTGCATGAGTTATTCGGTTAACATCATTTACATTTACAGGGTTACTAAGAGTTTGTGTTTTACAACCCAGTGCGTTTCTCTCCGCAATCAACCTCTCTCCTGCAATGTATGGTGGAGGAGGAGCTGTGGCAATCAGCTTCCTGACCGCCCCAGTTCCCGCCGCCAGAGCCAAACCTCTCTGTATCTCACCTTCCTGGTGCCATAACTGCAAGTAATCATGATGCTGAATTCGTCTCTTTGATGATTTTACGAGACATATCCTCCTCCTTAAATTTTGTAACACATCTGGACTGAAGCTACCTATTCTTGGGAACTTGTCCCTGTCTTGTACAGTCATTCTCTCCCATTCATCACATAAAACCTCTGTGTGACTACCGTATTTTTCACACATAATGTATCTTGCCGACCCGACTGGTCGGTTCTCCGAATCAACCTGAACCTGGGTTGATCGCCCCCTACCTGAGCAACTGGCCCCCATCGTCTGTAGGTGTTGCTTAGTCCTCCTTGGATTTTCTGTATCAAGGTTTTCAGCAAGCCTTTACAGACAACCAAATTACTCCACAGTAGGCCGGCGGTGGCGGTTTACCGAGTACCCCACTCACTCGCCCACCTCGACCAATACGACCTGATCACACCGATATGGTGCTGGCGTACTCGATACAGGGCCCCTATGGAACCTTCAGTTTACTGGAACATATGAGGGTTACCCGCAGGACACTTACTCTTTCCAGTAAAGTTGGGGTTGTTAGATAGTTCCTGAGTGACCAGCGAACTTCCCTTCCAAAAATAAAAAATTACACAAATCACGTCAGAATGTACAAGTAGCGTTTGTGACCACTTTTCTCTAATGGTATGAGGTCAGATTACTAACTACTGCACACAATTACGTGCGGTCCAATCGTTCAGTACGCGAGCACTATTTGTCATGTACTGAAAGATTAATGGAATCGATGTTTCCGGCTGCGATTCCTTCAACCAGAGCTTGTATGGCCTATATGGGTTCTGCACCAACACCCCAGGCGTTGTGCCACTGGACTTTTATAGCGGACCTTTTTACCTTATGACCTCCTGGTCTTGTTACCTTATGGTCCGCTATACTCTAATGCTCAAATATTATTTAACCAGGGATGCCTCCCTAGCCACCGTATATGTCACTTACACGTATGTCCCTTTACGAGTACCCGACTTTCCTTTTGGTTCCACCTTTAAAATTGTATAAACTTTTGTATACAAAACACACTCACTCAACACATGTACACTTTTGTTTCTATATCTATTTCTGCGCAGAAATTGTCTTCAGGCCAAGTGTGTTACCAATTAGGAGCAGGATCTGTTAAACTAAATTTCAGATTTTCCAAAAATAGATTTGCGTTATTTACCGCTTCGCGTTATTTATCGCTGTGCGTTAATTATCGCTTTGCGCTAAAAATCCAACTTTATCACAACTTGAGCTACGTGGGCGTAACCAGACGCTACGTTGCGTAATGTACGCTGCGTGCGTCTGCCTTTTGGATTGCGTACGCTAGTCTTTGTTAGCGACACGTGTACGCAATGCAAAGGATCCACCGTAACACAATATATATTTTATCAATGTAGATGATCCCTGATCATCTACCGCAATCCACACTGCACACTGGCTGCCTCGTCTCTCGGACAAGCCGTGTGTTGTTCTATACTTTAACTATTACCTCTATTATTAAATAACAGCAAATCTCCTTTTAGCCCTTTCTATCAACTATAAAAATGTGGCAAACAGGAATAGTGATATACGAAAAATGAAATACACAAGTGAAAAGAAATGCAGGTATATATGCGTGCGTATGCAAGACAAAAGAAAAAAAATAAACAGTTTTAAAAAGACACAAGCGTTTTGTTCTTACTTCCGGTTACCGGGTTCCTTCAGCACTCTTTACCTAAGCGAAGCAGACGCTTATCCCGTCAGCAACTGCGAGACAACCTCCCACCCTTTTGCTGGGGGATAAAGTCTGCTGATCTACCTAGTGCAGATGTGAAAAGGACCGGGCGAGCCCGCAATTGACAATGCTAAATTCCTTTGTCGTATAACCAACCCTTATGAAGCTAAGAACACTGTACGCTGTTTACTTAAGAAGTACCGTAATGGTACGCTATCTGCGTAGCGATCGCTCAGCCGTAGGCGAGACGCTCAAGCGTCACGTTCGCTCGCGGCCCAGTGATCACAGGACACGTTATTGGTTAAGTCTAGGGGAAAGATTCGCTGTTACGTAGTGTACGCTAGAGACCACGAGGAGGTCACCAGCGATGCAGACGCTTACAACACTTTACCTTGATATTAAACCTTATACCAATGAAACACACAGAATACCTTAATGTGAGTACAGGGTGTAAATGCAACCTTGTGTAACCTGACTACCTACAAAGCTGTTTGAGCGTCACCGACGCTCAAATGAACACTTAACACTATAGTAAATACACAAATACTGATTTAGGGTTCCAAAGCCTATTATCTGTATTATATCTAGTATACTTGTAAAAGAGTAACACAGTACAAATGATACACTACAATATAACAAAGACTTCCTAACCAAACACCTAACTAAGGGATAAACTACAATACTATCCTGGTCTAACACAATACAATACAATACTATAAAGTTTAGTCTAGGGGAGATATGAGAGAAAAGAGAAAATAGAGAGAGAGAGAGATAGACACAGAGAGAGAGAGAGGAATTGGCTCACAGAAAGACAATGATTACGGAGAGAACTTACGCACAAAGGGTATGATCGCCAGCGCCTCGATATCCAGCTCCCGATTATCAGCAGATAACCGTTGATGAGAGAGTGAGAGCTGGATGTGGTCGGTCTGCCTATTTATGCCCCACACACAATGCAATCTCCTAGTCCCTACAATCCTACAGTTTATTGGACACAGGAATTCGGCCCTGTACTGTAACCAAAGGTCATAGGTTGATTCATACAGGTGGGCTGTGCTGATTTCCAACAGCTCAGGTGGGTGGGGAACTGGGTTTCCCGCCGCATACCTGAGTATGTGCAAATCATAGAAATGGACATAAACTTCTTATGTCCATAACTATTCGCACGAGCGATTAATACGCTCCAAATCAACACCGGAATATTGCTAATTAAATACTCTTCCGATGGGTATCAAACACTGCTGTATGACTCCTGTTAGACCCTTCGTGCAATACAAAGAGGGATTCCTCCGCTCAGGGACATTCTATCTAAACCAAACTTACAGAAACTATTGAGGGGAACATGATCTATGAAATACATTAATTGTGAATATTTGTAACGAATGAGTCGCACGCTACGATCACATAAACTCTACCGTAAATGCGCATACTGCGCGTGCGAGTGCACGCTATTGCGGGTATGCGCTTCCACGGGAGAGCGTACGCATGCGCAGCACGGACCAGTGTGCGGTGCAAATATGGCAGTGTGCATTAAGACATTTTTCTGACTTCGACAGAGGGCTATACTACCATAGGGGATAAATGATCACATTCAGATTTCCTAGTCGTTACTTGGTTTTCTTGGTCAAATTTCCATTAAAATGTGCACATAAAATGTTGTGGTACTTACATAACATGACCGCTAACAGAATGAGGGGTATCCGGTCTTTAGGTCGACAGCAATTAGGTCGACATAGCAAAGGTCGACACTTGAAAAGATCGACATGAATTTTTCACATTTGTTTTTTTTTTCTTAAATTTTTTGAACTTTTTCATACTTTACGATCCACTTGGACTACGATTGGGAATAGTAACGTGACGAAGAAAACGACACCAATTTTTTTTTTTTTTTACAAAACTCATGTCGACCTAATGAGTGTCGACCTAGTTACTGTCGACCCAACGAACCACACCCCGAATTAGGTACATCGAAACAAAAATAAGCTGAAAAGGTCATAATACCTGATTTTTAAGGGAAAGTTTTTTCCTAGTCAGACTCAGGTTTTCCTGCACCTTCAGCTTTGGGGAAAAATGTTTGTATTTGGTCACCTTTGGGAACAGAGATGAACCTTATGATAGATGGCAATAATTCAGAGTTATATAACATTCTGACAGATCTACGAAGTTGAAAATTATTGTGATGTAAAAGGGAATACTTAGCATGCGCACTGCAATTGAAAAGGACATGCACAGAGTACAATGGGGGAGATTTATCAAAGCTTGGAGAGAGATAAAGCACAAACCAATCAGCTTGTAACTAACATTTCTCAAGCCCAGCCTGTAACATGACAGTTAGGTGCTGACTGGTTAACACTTTATCTAACTGTCATGTTACAGGCTGTGTTTGAAAAATGTTAGTTACAAGCTGATTGGTTTGTGCTTTATCTCTCTCCAAGCTTTGATAAATCTCCCCCAATGTAGGGTACAGCACAAGGGGAAAAGAAACGCCTTTGCATTTTACCATGCAGGTTGGCAGGTCTGCTATGATCATGTTATGACCATCATAAAGTGATCCAGAGGTGATCACGTGCTGCAATGTGCCATATTAAATCATCAATCTCAATCAAGTGGTACATGATCAGACAGGGTGACACTCGATATACCGGCTGTCAGGATCCCGACGCTCAGCATACTGGCGTCGAGATCCTGACCACCGGGATACAGACAACTATTTTCCCTCGTGGGATGTCCACAACACTCCTGGAGGGAATATAAATAGCGTGGTGCGTGTATCGTGCCACCGTGCCCGCAGTGTAGCTAGCGCAGCGAGCCCACAAGGGGCTCTTTTGCGCTCGCCTCGCTGTTAGCATTCTGGCAGTCGGTATCTCGGCGCCGGTATGCTGGGCTCCGGGATCCCAATAGCCGGCCAATCATATCACACCCAATCAGACATAGTAATATACAAATCCTATGTATAAATAAATGCAGTCTTAGATTTGGGTATTGCGTTTGTGTAATATACATTCATAGAATTCCGTATTAGACCTCTTACCCACTGGCACCAATTATTTCCATCTTACTAGTGTTTGTCATGCTAGTGCAGTATCTATAGGCAGGTCTAACACTGTGATTAATGACACTTACCTATCTTACGAGGGGTGTGCAGTAAGTTTCCGGATACACAAAAAGTATTATATTTACAAAGTGAACATTACATTTTTTCAAAGTATTTGCCAGAGTAGTCTGTGCAAAGTTGCATGCGATCAAACCACTTGGTGAAGCAACTGGACCAGTCTAAAGTAGGTATGTCTTCTACATGGTCTCCATTGCAGCTTCCGGTGACTCGAAATGAATCCCACACGTTTTGCGCTTGAGTTTTGGGAACACAAAGAAGTCGCAGGGGGCCAGGTCTGTACTGTACAGTGGATGACCAAGTTCCTGGATGCATTCATGGGTCAGAAAATCCACCACTTTCCTGGACTTGTGGGCAGGTGTGTTGTCATGATGGAGAAGGGCACCATGAGCGCGAGTTCTTGCACAGTGCCTGGAAATGACTTCCGGCAGGCATTGGTTGGCGTACAAGTCCCCAGTGCTGCACGAGTGGTATGGTAGCTACATGACCAGTCTTGGCCACAAAAATGGGCACGCTGCACTCACATCGGAACTTCTGTGGTAGCGCACCTCCAACTGGGGTCCACTGTGCCGACTGTTGTTTGGTCTCCGGGTCGAAACTGTAGATCCAGGATTCATTGCTGCTGATGATCTTCCAGAGTTTGAGCGTCCGCCATCAAACCTAGCCAGTATGTTTCGGTACCAAGTTACCCGAGCCTCCTGCTGGTTTTGAGTCAGCTGATGGGGCATCTAGCATGCAGAAACCTTGCTGATACCAAGCTTATCGTGGAGTATCAAGTGGATATATCTGGATGAGATGACAATCTTTCTCTAACTGAGCCATGGTCACCGTGGCGTCCACCTCAAATATGGACTGCATGGCAGCAACGTTGTGTTTGGTGATAGCGAACACAGGTCACTCGTCTTTCAGGGACTGCCCTTACACCGAAATTCTGCAAACCACTGGAACGCAAGTGATTCAGGACGGTGCTTCCTCCCCAAAAGCAGCTTGCAGACGGTCAAAACTCTCCTGCTGTCCCAGACCACTGTTGTGGTCATAGATGATCTTGGCTCTCCAGTAACTTCTGTTGAGCTCCATAACAAGTTTGTGAGGAAGTGAACATGCTGACTTCGGTGTGCAGTGCTGCTTGGGTTTATTATTTAATACCTACAATCAAAATCCAGACGGACAAAATACCAACAATTGACTGATGGTCAAAATACCGACATTTAAAATGTCGACCTACCAAAAGGTCAACACAAGTTTAATTGTTTTTTTTTTGTGTGTCGACATGGACACCGTATAAGTGTACCACGTCCCTCGCATAGCTCGCAGCACTCGCCATGCTTCGAGCACGGTGACTTGCTGCGCTCGGCACACTATTGTATTCCTTTTCGAGGTCCACTGGGATGGATGGTAAAGTATGAACAAGTCTGTTTCAATGAAAAACTCATGTTGACTGTACCTTGTTGACATTTTAAATGTCATCTGTCTGTATTTTAAATGTCTGTATTTTGACCGTTGGTCAATGGCTGTCGGTATTTTGACTGTCTGGATTTTGATTGTAGGTAAATTGACCGCATCCTGTGCAGATTATATACGATTATGTGCCCTGACATTTCACATGAACTGTAGTCAGAGATCACAGTTCACAACCATAGAGTCTGATTGTGTCTACTCCACCTGTGCCCTGCACTTCCGGAAACTTATTGCAGACCCCTCGTATACACACATAGTAGCGATACTGTGGGTGAGATGTATCCAGCCTTGGAGAGAAAGATAAAAGCAACCAGCTTCTAACTGTAATGTATTTAACACAGTCTTTGAAATTAGATTGTGATTGGTTGCCACTTGATCTCTCTCCAATGCTTGATACACCTCCCTTTGTGACCTTACATTATGGATTATCTATGATAACTATTTTACCGAGGAAATTTCCCTGTCTTCCTTTCACCTAACTCATCAATTATATAGTAGGAAGGCAGGCTCTGTTCCAGGCAGTGGCATGCAAAATATAATAGTTTTTTTAATTTCTCTAACGTCCTAGTGGATGCTGGGAACTCCGTAAGGACCATGGGGAATAGCGGGCTCCGAAGGAGGCTGGGCACTCTAGAAAGATCTTAGACTACCTGGTGTGCACTGGCTCCTCCCACTATGACCCTCCTCCAAGCCTCAGTTAGATTTCGTGCCCGGCCGAGGTTGGATGCACACTAGGGGCTCTCCTGAGCTCTTAGAAAGTTATAGTCTTAGAATTTGTTCTTTTCAGTGAGACCTGCTGGCAACAGGCTCACTGCAGCGAGGGACTAAGGGGAGAAGAAGCGAACTCGCCTGCTTGCAGCCGGATTGGGCTTCTTAGGCTACTGGACACCATTAGCTCCAGAGGGATCGACCGCAGGCCCAGCCTTGATGTTCGGTCCCGGAGCCGCGCCGCCGTCCCCCTTACAGAGCCAGAAGCAAGAAGATGGTCCGGAAAATCGGCGGCATGAAGACTCAGTCTTCACCAAGGTAGCGCACAGCACTGCAGCTGTGCGCCATTGCTCCTCTCACACACTTCATACTCCGGTCACTGAGGGTGCAGGGCGCTGGGGGGGGGCGCCCTGAGGCAGCAATAAAAACACCTTGGCTGGCAAAAATACCTCAATATATAGCCCCAGGGGCTATATATGAGGTAAATACCCCATGCCAGAAGTCCATAAAAAACGGGAGAATAGGCCGCGAAAAAGGGGCGGAGCCTATCTCCTCAGCACACTGGCGCCATTTTCCCTCACAGCTCCGTTGGAGGGAAGCTCCCTGGCTCTCCCCTGCAGTCTACAAGGGTTAAAAAAAGAGAGAGGGGGCACTAAATTTAGGCGCAGTATACATTATATATATAGATATAAAGCTATAGGGGACATAACTCAGTTAGTCCCTGCAGTATATAGCGCTCTGGTGTGTGCTGGCATACTCTCACTCTGTCCCCCCAAAGGGCTTTTGTGGGTCCTGTCCTCGTTTAGAGCATTCCCTGTGTGTCTGCGGTGTGTCGGTACGGCTGTGTCGACATGTTGAATGAGGAGGCTTATATGGTGACGGAACAGAGGCCGATATATGTGATGTCGCCCCCTGTGGGGCCGACACCAGAGTGGATAGAGAGGTAAAAGGTATTAACCGACAGTGTCAACTCCTTACATAAAAGGGTGGATGACGTAACAGCTGTGGGACAGCCGGCTTCGCAGCCCGCGCCTGCCCAGGCGTCTCAAAGGCCATCAGGGGCTCAAAAACGCCCGCTCTCTCAGATGGCAGACACAGATGTCGACACGGAGTCTGACTCCAGTGTCGACAAGGTGGAGACATATACACAATCCAATCCGTGACTTGATCCCGGCAATAAAAAATGTGTTATACATTTCTGACTTTAACCTCTATAAATGGGTTTTAGGTTTGGGGAGAAAAAACAGGCAGTGTTTTGTTCCCCCATCAGATGAATAAATGAAGTGTGTGAAAAGCGTGGGTTCCCCCGTTAAGAAACTGGTAATTTATAAAAAGTTACTGATGGCGTACCCTTTCCCGCCAGGAGGATAAGTTACGCTGGGAGATATCCCCTAGGGTGGATAAGGCGCTCACACGTTTGTCAAAAAAGGTGGCACTGCCGTCTTAGGATACGGCCACTTTAATAGGTACCGGTTGATAAAAAAAACAGGAGGCTATCCTGAAGTCTGTATTTACACACTCAGGTACTAGACTGAGACCTGCAGATAGTGCTGCTGCAGCGTGGTTGGTGACCCTGTCAAACAGGGATAATAGTTGGCAAACATAAAAACATATTAAAGACGTTGTCTTATATATGGGGGATGCACAGAGGGATATTTTGCCGGCTGGCATCCAAAATAAATGTAATGTCCATTCTGTCAGGAGGGTATTAGAGACCTGTCACTGGACAGGTGATGCTGACTTAAAAAGCGCATAGAGAGCCTTATAAGAGTGAGGAATTATTTGGGGATGGTCTCTGGGACCTCGTATCCACAGCAACTGCTGGGAAGAAATAATTTTACCTCAGGTTTCCTCACAGAAAAAGGTACAGTCCTTTCGGCTTCAGAAAAGCAAGCGGGTCAAATGGCGCTTCCTTTCTGTACAGAGACAAGGGTAGAGGGAAAAAGCTGCACCAGTCAGCCTGTTCCCAGAATCAAGATTCTTCCCCCGCCTCCTGTGAGTACACACCATGACGCGGGTGCTCCACAGGTGTAGCCAGGTACGGTGGGGGGCCGCCTCAAAAATTTCAGCAATTAGTGGGCTCGCTCACAGGTGGATCCCTGTTTCTTCCAAGTAGTATTTCAGGGGTACAAGCTGGAATTAGAGATGTCTCCCCCCAGCCGTTTCCTAAAATATGCCTTGCTGACAACTCCCTCAAGCAGGGAGGCTGTGCTAGAGGCAATTAATAAGCGGTATTCCCAGCAGGTAATACTCAAGGTGCCCCTACTTCAACAAGGACGGGGTTACTATTCCACACGGGTTGGGGTACCGAAACCGCATGGTTCGGTGTGACCCATTTTATATTTAAAATCCTTGAACATAAAAAAATTCAAGTTCAAGATGGAATCGCTCAGGGCGGTTATTGCAAGCCTGGACGAGGGGGATTACATGGTATCCCGGGACATCAAGGATGCTTACCTGCATGTCCCCATTTACCATCCTCGCCAGGAGTACCTCAGATTTGTGGTACAGGATTACCATTACCAAGTCCAGACACTGCCGTTTGGACTGTACATGGCACCGAGGGTGTTTTATCAAGGTAATGGCCGAAATGATGATACTCCTTCAAAAAAAGGGAGTTGTAATTATCCCGTAATTGGACAATCTCGTTATAAGGGCGAGGTCCAAGGAGCAGTTGGTAGTCGGGGTAGCACTATTTTGGAAAGTGCTACAACAGCATAGGTGGATTCTAAACAGTCCAAAGTCACAGCTGGTTCCTATGACACGTCTACTGTTCCTGGGGATGGTTCTGGACATAAACCAGAAATAGTGTTTCTCCCGGAGGAGAAAGCCAAGGAGTTGTCATCTCTAGTCAGAGACCTCCTGAAACCAAAATAGGTAGCGGTGCATCATTGCACGCGAGTCCTGGGAAAAATGGTAGCTTCTTACGAAGCAATCCCATTAGGCAGGTTCCATACAAGAACTTTTCAGAGGGACCTGTTGGACAAGTGGTCCGGATCGCATCTTCCGATGCATAGGCTGATAACCCTGTCTCCAAGGACCAGGGTATCTCTACTGTGGTGGCTGCAGAGTGCCCATCTTCAAGAGGGCCGCAGGTTCGGCATACAGGACTAGGTCCTAGTGACCATGGATTCCAGCCTTTGAGGCTGGGGGGCAGTCGCATAGGGAAGAAACTTCCAGGGACTTTGGTCAAGTCAGGTTATTTCCCTACACATAAATATTCTGGATCTGAGGGCCATTTACAATGCCCTGAGGCCAGCAAGGCCTCTGCTTCAAAACCAGCCGGTACTGATCCAATCAGACAACATCACGGCAGTCGCCCATGTAATCAACAGGGCGGCACAAAAAGCAGGATGGCGATGGCAGAAGCCACAAGGATTCTCCGATAGGCGGAAAATCATGTGTTAGCACTGTCAGCAGTGTTCATTCCCGGAGTGGACAACTGGGAAGCAGATCTTCTCGACAGACACGACCTCCACCCGGGAGAATGGGGACTTCCTCCAGAAGTCTTCCAATAGTATTGTACACCATTGGGAAAGGCCACAGGTGGACATGATGGCGTCCCGCCTTAACAAAAAGCTATAAAAGATATTGCTCCAGGTCAAGGGACCCTCAGGCGATAGCTATGGACGCTCTGGTAACACCGTGGGTGTACCAGTCGGTTTAGGTGTTCTCCCCTCTGCCTCTCATACCAAAGGTACTGAGAATAATAAGAAGGCGAGGAGTAAGAACAATACTCGTGGATGGCCAAGAAGAGCTTGGTACCCAGAACTTCAAGAATTTATATCAGAGGACCAATGGCCTCTGCCACTCAGTCAGGACCTGCGGCAGCAGGGGCCCTGTCTGTTCCAAGACTTACCGCGGCTGCGTTTGACGGCATGGCGGTTGAACGCCGGATCCTGAAGGAAAAGGGTATTCCGGAGGAAGTAATTCCTACGCTTACTAAAGCCAGGAAAGAGGTTACAGCAACTCATTATCACCGCATATGGCGAAAATATGTTGCATGGTGTGAGGCCGAAAGGGCCCCAACAGAGGAATTTCAACTAGGTCGATTTCTGCATTTCCTGCAAGCAGGAGTGACTATGGGCCTTAAATTGGGTTCCATTAAGGTACAGATCTCGGCTCTGTCGATTTTCTTTCAAAAAAAGAACTAGCTTCAGTACCTGAAGTTCAGACATTTATAAAAGGAGTGCTGCATAGTCAGCCCCCGTTTGTGCCTCCTGTGGCACCTTGGGATCTCAACGTGGTGTTGAGTTTTCTTAAAATCACTTTGGTTTGAACCACTAAAAACCGTGGATCTGAAATATCTCACATGGAAGGTGGTTATGTTATTGGCCTTGGCTTCTGCCAGGCGAGTATCAGAATTGGCGGCTTTGTCTTGTAAAAGCCCTTATTTGATTTTCCATATGGATAGGGCAGAATTGAGGACTCGTCCCCAGTTTCTCCAAAAGGTGGTGTCAGCGTTTCACCTGAACCAGCCTATTGTGGTGCCTGCGGCTACTAAGGATTTGGAGGACTCCAAGTTGCTAGACGTTGTCAGGGCCCTGAAAATATATGTTTCCAGGACGGCTGGAGTCAGAAAATCTGACTCGCTGTTTATCCTATATGCACCCAACAAGCTGGGTGCTCCTGCTTCTAAGCAGACTATTGCTCGTTGGATTTGTAGTACAATTCAGCTTGCACATACTGTGGCAGGCCTGCCACAGCCAAAATCTGTCAATGCCCATTCCACAAGGAAGGTGGGCTCATCTTGGGCGGCTGCCCGAGGGGTCTCGGCTTTACAACTTTGCCGAGCAGCTACTTGGTCAGGGGCAAACACGTTTGCAAAATTCTACAAATTTGATACCCTGGCTGAGGAGGACCTGGAGTTCTCTCATTCGGTGCTGCAGAGTCATCCGCACTCTCCCGCCCGTTTGGGAGCTTTGGTATAATCCCCATGGTCCTTACGGAGTTCCCAGCATCCACTAGGACGTTAGAGAAAATAAGAATTTACTCACCGGTAATTCTATTTCTCGTAGTCCGTAGTGGATGCCTGGCGCCCATCCCAAGTGCGGTTTATCTGCATTACTTGTACATAGTTATTGTTAACTAAATCGGGTTATTGTTGAGCCATCTGTTGAGAGGCTCTATTGTTTCATACTGTTAACTGTGTTTCATATCACGAGTTGTACGGTGTGATTGGTGTGGCTGGTATGAGTCTTACTCGGGATTCAAAATCCTTCCTTATTGTGTACGCTCGTCCGGGCACAGTACCTAACTGAGGCTTGGAGGAGGGTCATAGTGGGAGGAGCCAGTGCACACCAGGTAGTCTAAGATCTTTCTAGAGTGCCCAGCCTCCTTCGGAGCCCGCTATTCCCCATGGTCCTTACGGAGTTCCCAGCATCCACTACGGACTACGAGAAATAGAATTACCGGTGAGTAAATTCTTATTTTTTTTTTACTGGGCTATTGTCCAAAAATAAAAACAAAATCTGCCTTATTACATCACAGTTCTTTGAGTGGCAGTGTTGTAAAACAAGATTACACATACAACGTCTAGGAGCCTGCCTATGAAAAATGTTAAGAGTTAAAATTGGCTACGCAGATCTTTTAGAATTTTGACACCACTTTCAACAAAACCATTCAGAAAGTTTTTTTTTAATTTAATAAATGTAAAAGGTATTTTTAATTTATATTTAAATATATATAGGGCAGTGATTTGCACCCCCTCTCCCTCCCCCCCCCCCCCCCCCCCCCAGTGTCCCTAGGCCCCCACTATAAAATAACTTCCCACTCCCCATTGTGGCTTTGTTACCCTTCTCCCAGCCGCACTGATACTAGATTATCCCCCCTATGAGCATACACACTATGTAGACAAAAGTGAAGGCACACCCCCCTCCTCTCAAGCCACATGTTTGTGAAGGTATAAAACGGGTACGGGGCACTGATTAGATAATTTGGTAACAAAATGGCTTGCTGGAAGGAACTAACCAAGTTTGAAAAGTGGATCATTGTAGTCTACGCAATGTTATGTTTCCAGGGCGATGCTAGACTGGTATACCGGACATTTGGTAACCCGGATGGACTGGCCAGCTCACAGCCCAGATCATAACCCCACTGAGAACCTCTAGGATGGATTGGAGCGAGAGGGGCATTCTAGACTGACTCGACCTTCTTCAGTGCTGTTATCTAGGAACTTGTGCACAGTTTGCCAAGAAGGGTGTCTGCAGTAATCACTGCACGTGGAGGACCTACATAGTACTGACGTCGATAAAATCTCATTGATCTATTTGCTGTCAGTGTCCAATCACTTTTGTCTACATAGTGTACCCCCTCCCCCATATGCACAGCGCAGTGGAGGGTGGGTCAAGGAAACTGATCATCAGTTCCCCCCTGATGCAGCATAGTTGAGCTGGGTGGGGAGAACGATGTTCCTCTCCTACCACTTTTAGTCCCAGCGTATGCACCCCAGAGTGTCGCTTGCATGGCATTCTCTGGTGTGCAATTTCGGGAGTGATCTAAGCGGTTACTGACCGCAACATTACCCCCAGGGGGGCGCAGCAGGAGGAAGTCAGGTTTCCCACATACAGATGGTGGACACAGTATGGCAGCATGGACATATGGGTTACGACCTGGTCAGGTAACGCACTCCTTAGTGCGGTCATATCCCAAACGTTTATTAGGCATATCCAAAATGTGTTTTAGCTGTGATAAGAAGCAGACAGAAATCCAAGGTATAAACTAAATAGACCTCACTGAATACTGAAATCAGCTCTTGTTTTTTAGTAGCTCATTTATCTCAGATGGGTTTGGCATCACCCTCCCTCACACCTACAGGGATTTAGACTAGTAACCTAGTTACCCTTCGTGACGAGGACCTTTCCCATAAACACCTGGGTCCATGTCACCAACTATTTGGAATAGTAACCTGTGGCGACCGCCATGCAGTATGAGCATTACTATCTCTTACGTACATCTCTGCATTTCGCTTGTTCTCAGAAAGCTGCTCTGCTGATATTGTGCCAGGGCATGCTGAGATATGTAGTTCCACGGCAGCTGGAGTGGCATACCCCTGCATAAGTGTTTTACTGTATAACAGCACGAAAACATTCTAAATCTCCACTAAGTTCTCACATACAAATGATATCCCAACAGCACAGAGGCCAAGTGACTATACATACTCACATTACATAATGTCTCTTCTTTTGTGAATAAAGAGCATCTTGGCTGGATAGAGAAATCTTGAATGATGTGCATAAACAAAACACATTAGAATACAAAGTCAACAGATCTCAGCAGGATATTAGGTGTGTGTGTGTGGTCCTTGGTGCTTCAGCCACCCATATCCCCCACTCCCACCCATCTGGCATGTTATCAATAAGCACAGTCTTACAAGCTATCATTTAACTCAATCAGTGCCTGAGAGAATTGGTTTGAGTCCCTTACATCCTGGCTTTTCATCTTGCAGTATCAGTATCATCCCAGCATAATATAACATCATCATTGCTCCTTTGTAGATGAGCTAGTAGGCTGTTGTGTGTACACATATGTTCTGGGACACTAGAGAGTGCATCGGAGCAGTCCATCTATTGTTCTCTATTGTATATCCATTTGTGGGGGTGACTCCCCGTATCTAGGCAGCAGCTTGGTGAAACACCTTGTCCCCTGAGCGCCCGAATACCCTTGGGTAACCACTCTTCACATCTATGGAAGACAGCCTGCAATCAGTAGTAAACAAGGTAGTCTTCACTTGCCCAATCAGCTGCTGCCTCAGGTAAACTCACCACTCTCCCCTATGTGGTGAGTGTTGCCTCTTTGTGTATAGTGTTCCCCATGCAGCATTAATACATGTCATATGCAGGTTTTAGACATCTGCATTTAATATCTGCACCTAACATCTGTATACTTTGTTCTTGGCGTGCTGTAATGGCACTGTAAACACAGAACAGGGTATTGTATAACAGTGGAACTGTGGAGGTAGCTCTTGATGGGTTCTCATAGGGAGTATCTTGCAACAAGATGTCTGAGCCCTGGCAAATAACAACAGTAAGCGCACGCAATATCTATGTTATCTCCTTTGTGCACTGTGGGCAGTGGCCAGCCAGACTGAGCTCCCTGCTGCATGCCCTCAGCGTGTGTAGCATACTGACATATGCAGAGATGATATGATGCTCTGCTAACCAAGCAGCTGAAAGAAATCGTTAAACTTACTCTTTGGCAGCCAGCCTGTGACCACACCAGGGCTGTAGCTATCAGTGCTGCGCTGACAGGTCTCTCTGATCGTCTCGCAGCAGAGTCCTTCTCCCCTCCTTATTGGAAGGTTTCCCCATGGTGAGTGGCCGCACTGTCAGCTCTGCATGTGAGTGTGTGCTGAGGAGTGGTCTGCAGCTGCGGGTTGCGCGTGTACTGCAGTCTGCAGCACTTTTTTTTTTTTTTTTTACTTGTAGCTGGGAATTAGGACCAATCTCTCAAAATGAGACATCCCAGCTAATGCCAGACTTGGCAAAACAGTTAAATGTAAATCATTAGAACTACAATTATGCTGCCGGGAAGAGAACTTAAATGGTATCCAGTCTTTAGGTCAACCACACTTAGCTCGACATGGTCAGTAGGTCGACACATGGAAAGGTCCACATGCATTTTCTAAAAAAAAACACTTTTTCTTACTTTACAATCCACTTGGACTACAATTGGGAATAGTAACCTGTGCCATGCGCATCGGTTGCAGAGCGAGACATCTTGCCGAAACATGGCGAGCCATGCGAGGGGACACGGTGCACTAATTGGGGTTCCTGGACACTTTACGCAGAAAACTACACCAAAGAAAAAAAGTCATGTCGACCTTTTTTCATATCAACCTTTCCCATGTCGACCTATTTCAGGTGTCTACCTCCTCACTGTCGACCTAGTTAGGGTCGACCCAATTAACCACACCCACTTAAATACTAAGGGCCTGATTTTGAATTGCACACAGGTCCGAATGCGTCCGTGTTTAGCGGGTTTTCGCAAATCGCACATATGCCATAGCAAACAGTCATCTTTGCTTATCGCTGAGCAAGGATCTTGTGTGTTTCTCTCCACCCATGACAACCGGGTGTAGGCACAGAACAGATCTGAATGTTGTAGCCAGAGTTCCATGTTGGGGAAGGTGATGCCTGTCCTTTCTCTCTTCGCTCAATAACTCTAATATCTGTTCACATACAACAATACCTGTGGTTGGTTAAACAACGCAGAATGTAGCATAGCATCTATGGGTGGCTCAGGCCTCTAAGGTAGCGCTGTTTCATTTTTCTTTAGTCCCCCCCCCCAAGCTGCCTATTTATGGAGTTGATTTGATTGCAGGCGCTGCACAGTGTAATGTAAAGCTGACACACTAGGGACTGCACCTGTGTTAGGCAGTAGACATTTTACAATGGCTGGGTGTACAGCAGCACTGAGCGGGATCGTTTGTGACTTCCGGGATCCCAACTAGCGGTATTGTAACTGCTTCCACCACTGAGCATGCTTTATTAAGGTGTACTAACTTTGTACTTTGTTAACTAGGTCTTGTCTCTCTGCCAGATTCAGCCAGTGATTGCTGTGTGTATAGTCATGAGCTCCACTCCATCCTCTCTGGGGCTTCTCTCAGGATACAACTCCTCAGGTTCAGATGAAGATGACACAGTTGAGAATACAGCTTGGTGAGCAACATCATAATATGTACTAGCTGTGTGTGCTTTCTATCCCTGCATTCCGATGCTCAATGAGTTGCTTAAGGCCAAACTTACCTGGCATCACAAAGACCTGCCACAGGGGTTAGAACTAGAGTGTGAAGCAACCCCTAAGGGTTCATCTTCACCACATAAATAGTTAATTCTTCTCTTGCTACTTGAATAGTACTTGTGTGAGAGCCCCGAGGATAAACCCCCACAGAAGTGGGATTATTGGGAAGGGGGTCTCAGTAATTTGTTTGAAGGTGGAAAACTGCTGTCATTATAGTTGCTCCTCAGGAATGATGTTTTACGCCCTTCTTTGCCTCTAGTTTTTTGTTTCCGTGTTTATAAGTTATTACTGCATTTTCTCTTTCAGCACCGCCCACCCCAAACTGAATCCATTTGCTGACGCTGCCTCCAGCAGCGAGGACGAGGCTGAAAATGATCGTGAAAAGGAAAGGGCAGCAGAAACCTTAAAACCCCTCCCTTGTCCCCTGCCTTCCTTCCGCCTCCCAGCACCCCGCCTGGGTACACAGAGTGCTATGAGCTCTGGCAGTGTGTTTGCAAACCCCTTCCAAGACCAGCAGCAGGCACAAAGGACCATCCTGGAGCGGCACGTCAAACTGAGCGATGGCAATTGGGCAAAGGCTGGGAAAGGGGTGTGTCTGGCTTACGAGAGAGATGGGCGATGCCGCTACGGAACAAAATGCAAGTACAGTCACGGGAGTGACTTGCCTCAGGGGACCGCTGTGTCTACCCAGAGGGAAATTCAGGAGAGAGAGCCTGGCGATGACGCCTGGGAGGTGCCCGCAGAGAGCTGGAAAGGGGGCCATGTTATGCCTGGTGGGGAAGAACAAGGGGAAGAAATGAAAACTGAGAAGGGGAAGCGGAAAAAGCCAGGGCTGGGTAACACTCTAATTCCCCCAAAAAAATCATTGAAGAACTATGAAAAGCAGTTGTCAGCTGAGAGACCCTGGGCATTGTAGAACATCCTCCCCTGAGGCCGTGTGACTTGTATGTAATGTAGCTACTACCAGGCCTTGCAGTATTACAATCCCTTTTTATGTACTATATTTTTAATCCTTCTGTTCAATGTTCTCTTCCCAAAGACCTTGGATAAACAGATTGTGCTATCTTTTGATTAAGAGCAATTCATGGCATTTCCCATTCAGATCACCCACCAAAGCGGCTTCAGCTTTCAGGGACTACATGTGAGGCTACTGTAAGGACAACTGTACAAAGCATTGTGATGGACTTTATAGAGGGTTTTATTTGGCCACAAATGTTAGCAAATTGGGTGGGGGTGGGGGGGGGGGGGGGGGCTACCAAACTTCGGCAAAGCATTATCTCACTTCTCGAACCTGAGTGTGAACTGGGTTGCCAAGCCTGCAAAACTGCCAACCAGTCAGCTCCGGACTGTAATTTTTCAAACAGCCTGTAAAATGATAGAGGCTGATTGGTTGGTACTTTATCTCTCTTTCCAAGCTTTAGTAAATTTCCCCCTGAGTTCCCACAGACCCACCAACTCCTGTGTTTATGAGGGGTGTGGTCTTAGGGAACATGTCTGCTACTCTGGTCTGGATTATGCAGACACTGACGTGTCTGCATAAACCTGTCAGGCCATGATTTGTTAAGCAAGCCTGGTATTCTTCCTCGAGGGGGCAGCACATGCCTCTCTCTGAAGCTTGAGACCATCAATACCATTACAGTATATGCAAGTATGCTTGGGCAGAGACAGACAAGGTTGTGACAAGAAAGATGGACACTGAATTATCTTCTCTGAGCAAAGCATTAGAACTTGAAAAGCACAGTAGCAGCCTGCATAAGGATAATGGTATCCGGGCTGTAGGTCGGCCATGAAAAGGTCGACATGTATACGGTCAATATGTTGACATGTAAAAAGGTTGACAGGTACAAAAAGTTGACAGGTTCAAATGGTCTTTTTTTTTTTTTTTTTTAATGTAAGCATTTTGGCAACTTTTCCAAACCTTACCATCCACGTGGACTACAATTGGGAATAGTAACCTGCCTAAAGCATAGCGAGCGAAGCGGTATACTAATTTGGGTTCCATGTGCTTCCATGAAACGACACCAAAAACCCTTTAAAATGCTGTGTCAACCCTATTTATGTGTCGACCTTTCCTAATGTTTACCTTTTGTCATGTCGACCTTAATGCACGTCGACCATTAGTGGTCGACCTAATGACTGTAGACCCTTTTCATGTAGATTTGCTGATCCATACCTGGGTAATATTGGTAGTCGTGTTACCAAAACTCCTAATAAAATCATTATGTGGTTGCACCAGTCCATCTTTGGTATGAGTGAGTTGACTACACTTACACTGTTACACTGTTCTTCATGTGAGTGTAACCCACCTATAACATCTTGGTAATATGGAATCTGTTCATAGAGAAACACGGAATCGAATGATTGATGACATCAAGCAAGTGATGTCATGGCTACTTTTGTCATTGCATCAAAACCATTTTCTAGTGTAACCATCGATGGCTACTATGTGTGCAGAAAGAGTTGAAGCATAGCGTATGTGCACATAACCTGAACTAAGCCCTGTCAGCCATCGGATGGGCATCAGAAAGCTGCATCCAATGGATGGCAAAAAATTAAAATCCACAAGTATTTCCATCGGATCGGGAACGTCAATGGTTGCTAACTATGGGATTCCATTGACCATCTAAACAGAAGCACACATTTATCTTTGCAGCTACAATTCCTTTGATTGTTGTGTGAGGGAACCATGTTTTGTTACCAACCACACATTTTTCACCTTCCATGGGACACAAATAATTTTCTCTATCGTCCTAGTGGATGCTGGGGTTCCTGAAAGGACCATGGGGAATAGCGGCTCCGCAGGAGACAGGGCACAAAAAGTAAAGCTTTAGGATCAGGTGGTGTGCACTGGCTCCTCCCCCTATGACCCTCCTCCAAGCCTTAGTTAGATTTTTGTGCCCGGCCGAGAAGGGTGCAATCTAGGTGGCTCTCCTAAAGAGCTGCTTAGAAAAGTTTAGCTTAGGTTTTTTATTTTACAGTGAGTCCTGCTGGCAACAGGATCACTGCAACGAGGGACTTAGGGGAGAGGAAGTGAACTCACCTGCGTGCAGGATGGATTGGCTTCTTTGGCTACTGGACATTAGCTCCAGAGGGACGATCACAGGTACAGCCTGGATGGTCACCGGAGCCTCGCCGCCGGCCCCCTTGCAGATGCTGAAACGAGAAGAGGTCCAGAATCGGCGGCAGAAGACTCCTCAGTCTTCTTAAGGTAGCGCACAGCACTGCAGCTGTGCGCCATTTCCTCTCAGCACACTTCACACGGCAGTCACTGAGGGTGCAGGGCGCTGGGAGGGGGGCGCCCTGGGAGGCAAATGAAAACCTTTTTTGGCTAAAAATACCTCACATATAGCCTCCGGGGGCTATATGGAGATATTTAACCCCTGCCAGAATCCATTAAAGAGCGGGAGACGAGCCCGCCGAAAAAGGGGCGGGGCCTATCTCCTCAGCACACAGCGCCATTTTCCCTCACAGAAAGACTGGAGGGAAGGCTCCCAGGCTCTCCCCTGCACTGCACTACAGAAACAGGGTTAAAACAGAGAGGGGGGGCACTAATTTGGCGTTAGAAATATATAAAAGATGCTATAAGGGAAAACACTTATATAAGGTTGTCCCTATATAATTATAGCGTTTTTGGTGTGTGCTGGCAAACTCTCCCTCTGTCTCTCCAAAGGGCTAGTGGGTCCTGTCCTCTATCAGAGCATTCCCTGTGTGTGTGCTGTGTGTCGGTACGTGTGTGTCGACATGTATGAGGACGATGTTGGTGCGGAGGCGGAGCAATTGCCTGTAATGGTGATGTCACTCTCTAGGGAGTCGACACCGGAATGGATGGCTTATTTAGAGAATTACGTGATAATGTCAACACGCTGCAAGGTCGGTTGACGACATGAGACGGCCGACAAACAATTAGTACCGGTCCAGACGTCTCAGAAACACCGTCAGGGGTTTTAAAACGCCCGTTTACTTTAGTCGGTCGACACAGACACGGACACTGAATCCAGTGTCGACGGTGAATAAACAAACGTATTCCTTATTAGGGCCACACGTTAAGGGCAATGAAGGAGGTGTTACATATTTCTGATACTACAAGTACCACAAAAGAGGGTATTATGTGGGATGTGAAAAAACTACCGTAGTTTTTCCTGAATCAGATAAATTAAATGAAGTGTGTGATGATGCGTGGGTTCCCCCCGATAGAAAATTATGGGCGATATACCCTTTCCCGCCAGAAGTTAGGGCGCGTTGGGAAACACCCCTTAGGGTGGATAAGGCGCTCACATGCTTATCAAAACAAGTGGCGGTACCGTCTATAGATAGGGCCGTCCTCAAGGAGCCAGCTGACAGGAGGCTGGAAAATATCATAAAAAGTATATACACACATACTGGTGTTATACTGCGACCAGCGATCGCCTCAGCCTGGATGTGCAGAGCTGGGGTGGCTTGGTCGGATTCCCTGACTAAAAATATTGATACCCTTGACAGGGACAGTATTTTATTGACTATAGAGCATTTAAAGGATGCATTTTCTATATATGCGAGATGCACAGAGGGATATTTGCACTCTGGCATCAAGAGTAAGTGCGATGTCCATATCTGCCAGAAGATGTTTATGGACACGACAGTGGTCAGGTGATGCAGATTCCAAACGGCACAAAGGTGTATTGCCGTATAAAGGAAGAGGAGTTATTTGGGGTCGGTCCATCGGACCTGGTGGCCACGGCAACTGCTGGAAAATCCACCGTTTTTACCCTAAGTCACATCTCTGCAGAAAAAGACACCGTCTTTTCAGCCTCAGTCCTTTCGTCCCTATAAGAGTCATATCTGCCCAGGGATAGAGGAAAGGGAAGAAGACTGCAGCAGGCAGCCCATTCCCAGGAACAGAAGCGTTCCACCGCTTCTGCCAAGCTCTCAGCATGACGCTGGGACCGTACAGGACCCCTGGATCCTACATGTAGTATCCCAGGGGTACAGATTGGAATGTCGAGACGTTTCCCCTTCGCAGGCTCCTGAAGTCTGGTTTACCAAGGTCTCCCTCCGACAAGGAGGCAGTATGGGAAACAATTCACAAGCTGTATTCCCAGCAGGTGATAATCAAATTACCCCTCCTACAACAAGAAAAGGGGTATTATTCCACATTATATTGTGGTACTGAAGCCAGAAGGCTAGGTGAGACCTATTCTAAATCTAAAAAAATTTGAACACTTACAAAGGTTCAAATCAAGATGGAGTCACTCAGAGCAGTGATAACGAACCAGGAAGAAGGGGACTATATAGTGTCCCGAGACATCA
This sequence comes from Pseudophryne corroboree, assembly GCF_028390025.1. NCBI lineage: Eukaryota > Metazoa > Chordata > Amphibia > Anura > Myobatrachidae > Pseudophryne > Pseudophryne corroboree. The sequence continues at coordinate 149,733,495 of NC_086446.1, read as the reverse complement.
GGGATGCTTACCTCCATGTCCAAAATTTGCCCTTCTCACTAAGGGTACCTCAGGTTCGTGGTACAGAACTGTCACTATCAGTTTCAGACGCTGCCGTTTGGATTGTCCACGGCACCCCGGGTCTTTACCAAGGTAATGGCCGAAATGATGATTCTTCTTCGAAGAAAAGGCGTCTTAATTATCCCTTACTTGGACGATCTCCTGATAAGGGCAAAGTCCAGGGAACAGTTGGAGGTCGGAGTAGCACTATCTCGGATACTGCTACAACAGCACGGGTGGATTCTAAATATTCCAAAATCGCAGCTGATCCCGACGACAAGTCTGCTGTGCCTAGGGATGATTCTGGACACAGTCCAGAAAAAGGTGTTTCTCCCGGAAGAGAAAGCCAGGGAGTTATCCGAGCTAGTCAGGAACCTCCTAAAATCAGTGCATCATTGCACAAGGGTCCTGGTAAAGATGGTGACTTCCTACGAAGCAATTCCATTCGGCAGATTTCACGCAAGAATTTTTCAGTGGGATCTGCTGGACAAATGGTCCGGATCGCATCTTCAGATGCATCAGCGGATAACCCTATATCCAAGGACAAGGGTGTCTCTCCTGTGGTGGTTACAGAGTGCTCATCTTCTAGAGGGCCGCAGATTCGGCATTCAGGATTGGATGCTGGTGACCACGGAGGCCAGCCCGAGAGGCTGGGGAGCAGTCACACAAGGAAAAAATTTCCAGGGAGTGTGATCAAGTCTGGAGACTTTTCTCCACATAAATATACTGGAGCTAAGGGTAAATTTATAATACTCTAAGCTTAGCAAGACCTCTGCTTCAAGGTCAGCCGGTATTGATCCAGTGGGAAAAACATCACGGCAGTCGCCCACGTAAATAGACAGGGCGGCACAAGAAGCAGGAGGGCAATGGCAAAAACTGCAAGGACTTTTCGCTGGGCGGAAAATCATGTGATAGCACTGTCAGCAGTGTTTCATTCCGGGAATGGAAACTGGGAAGCAGACTTCCTCAGCAGGCACGACCTCCACCCGGCAGAATGGAAACTTCATCGGGAAGTTTTCCACATGATTGTAAACCGTTGGAAAATACCAAAGGTGGACATGATGGCGTCCCGTCTGAACAAAAAACGGGACAGGTATTGCGCCAGGTTAAGAGACCCTCAGGCAATAGCTGTGGACGTTCTGGTAACACCATGGATGTACCAGTCGGTGTATGTGTTCAATCCTCTGCTTCTCATACCTAAGGTACTGAGACTTATAAGACGTAGAGGAGTAAGAACTATACTCATGGCTCCGGATTGGCCAAGAAGGACTTGGTACCCGGAACTTCAAGAGATGCTCACAGAGGACTTATGGCCTCTGCCGCTAAGAAGGGACTTGTTTCAGCAAGTACCATGTCTGTTCCAAGACTTACCGCAGCTGCGTTTGACGGCATGGCGGTGGAACGCCGGATCCTAAGGGAAAAAGGCATTCCGGAAGAGGTCATTCCTACCCTGGTCAAAGCCAGAAAGGAGGTGACCGCACAACATTATCACCACATGTGGCAAAAATATGTTGCGTGGTGTGAGGCCAGAAAGGCCCCACGAAGAAATTTCAACTCGGTCGATTCCTGCATTTCCTACAAACAGGAGTGTCTATGGGCCTCAAATTGGGGTCCATTAAGGTTCAAATTTCGGCCCTGTCGATTTTCTTCCAGAAAGAAGTGGCTTCAGTTCCTGAAGTCCAGAAGTTTGTCAAGGGAGTATTGCATATACAACCCCCTTTTTGTGCCTCCAGTGGCACTGTGGGATCTCAACGTAGTTCTGGGATTCCTCAAATCACATTGGTTTAAAACCAGTCAAATCTGTGGATTTGAAGCATCTCACATGAAAAGTGACCATGCTCTTGGCCCTGGCCTGGACCAGGCGAGTGTCAAATTGGTGGTTTTTTTCTCAAAAAAGCCCATATCTGGTTGTCCATTTGGACAGGGCAGAGCTGCGGACTCGTCCCCAGTTCTCTCCCTAAGGTGGTGTCAGTGTTTCACCTGAACCAGCTTATTTTGGTGCCTTGCGCCTACTAGGGACTTGGAGGACTCCAGGTTGCTAGATGTTGTCAGGGCCCTGTAAATATAGGTTCCAGGACGGCTGGAGTCAGGAAAACTGACTTGCTGTTATCCTGTATGCACACAACAAACTGGGTGCTCTTGCTTCTAAAGCAGACTATTGCTAGTTGGATGTGTAATACAATTCAGCTTGCACATTCTGTGGCAGGCCTGCCACAGCCAAAATATGTAAATGCCCATTCCACAAGGAAGGTGGGCTTATCTTGGGCGGCTGCCCGAGGGGTCTCGGCTTTACAACTTTGCCGAGCGGCTATTTAGTCAGGGGCAAACACGTTGGTAAAATCCTACAAATTTGATACCCTGGCTAAGGAGGACCTGGAGTTCTCTCATTCGGTGCTGCAGAGTCATCCGCACTCTCCCGCCCGTTTGGGAGCTTTGGTATTATCCCCATGGTCCTTTCAGGAACCCCAGCATCCACTAGGACGATAGAGAAAATAAGAATTTACTTACCGATAATTCTATTTCTCGGAGTCCGTAGTGGATGCTGGGCGCCCATCCCTAGTGCGGATTATCTGCAATACTTGTACATAGTTACAAAAATCGGGTTATTATTGTTGTGAGCCATCTATTCAGAGGCTCCGCTGTTATCATACTGTTAACTGGGTTCAGATCACAGGTTGTACAGTGTGATTGGTGTGGCTGGTATGAGTCTTACCCGGGATTCAAAATCCTTCCTTATTGTGTACGCTCGTCCGGGCACAGTATCCTAACTGAGGCTTGGAGGAGGGTCATAGGGGGAGGAGCCAGTGCACACCACCTGATCCTAAAGCTTTACTTTTTGTGCCCTGTCTCCTGCGGAGCCGCTATTCCCCATGGTCCTTTCAGGAACCCCAGCATCCACTACGGACTCCGAGAAATAGAATTATCGGTAAGTAAATTCTTATTATCTGATGTCAAGTATATAAACATGGGCATTTTATTTCTACCTGTGCTGAATTGTGCTACACTGTGGTAAATCCAAAGTGCATGCACACAGGTATTGGTTTACTAACATTGCAAATATGCAAACACTAAAACTATACCAACCAATCGGAAGTCTACTTTCATGGCCTAATATGCATTGCTGTAGAGGAAAGCTGATTGGCTCCTATGGTTTTAGTGCACATTTTCAGCTCTGTGCTAGTAAATAACCCTCTCTTTTCTCATATGTCCTAGAGGATGCTGGGGTCCACTTCAGTACCATGGGGTATAGACGGTTCCGCAGGAGCCATGGGACTTTTCTAGAGTGTGAGCTGGCTCCTCCCTCTATGCCGCTCCTCCAGACCTCAGTTTAGAAAATGTGCCCAGGCAGACTGGTCGCACTCCAGTGGAGCTCTACTGAGTTTCACTGAAAAGACTTTGTTAGGTTTTTTATTTTCAGGGAGACTGCTGGCAATAGTCTCCCTGCTTCGTGGGACTTAGGGAGAAGAAGTAGGAACCAACTTCCTAAAGAGTTTCATGGCACTGCTTCTTGCTGACAGGACACCATTAGCTCCTGAAGGGTACTGAACACTAGCTGCGGCTATGCACTCACTCCCACAGCATGCCGTCACCCCCCTAACAGAGCCAGAAGTCAGAAGACGCTTGAGTATTATTACCGGATATCTGCTAGAGGGACTTCCGGTCATCGTGATGGCTCACGGTACCGCGCAGCGAGTGGGAACGCTGCGTGGACATGCTATCCATACACAGCGCACAGTGGGGGGGGGGGGGGTTGCCCTGGGGTTCCCTGGGCACATAAAAACCTACTGACTGTCAAAAAGGTAGCATATTGGGCAGTGGCGCAATCCTACACCCCCACCAGTATAACTATTTTAGTCATATATTCTGAGGAGAAACGTGCCATTGCAGGGGGTGGGGCTTCCTCCTCAGTCAGCCAGCACACTGCTCAGCGCCATTTTTTCCAAGCAAGCTGCAGGGGAAGAAACGCTGGTCCTCCTCCACTTCTAAACCGAGTATCAGGGTGCAAAAAGGGGATGGGGGGCACAGTGTAAACTGTATTGTTAATTTGGCATTATAAAAGCGCTACAGGTCTCTGTGGACATTTTATATTACACAGGGAGTTTAGTCATTAGCGCTGAGTTGTGAGCTGGCAAATCCCTTCTGTGTCCTTCTGACAGACTTTACTGTGGGTCTGTCCCCTAATAAGCCCCGGAGTGTCTGTGGTGTTTGTGCACGTGTGTGACATGTCTGAGGCAGGGAGCTCTTCCCATGAGGGAGCCATTTTAGGGACACAGAGTTGTAATGTGGTGGCGCTGCCGGCACACCATGAGCCTGAATGGGTGAAAGAAATACGTGATAGTGTGAATCATATCAGTAAGAGATTGGATAAGTCTGAGTCTCATGCAGAAACCTGGAGAAAATCCGTGGAAAATGTGATTTTTAATAGTTCTGCCTTTTCATCCACAGGGAACCCCTCTGGGTCACATAAAAGGTCATTTGCACAAGTAGTACAAACTGATACCGACACGGACTCTGATTCCTGTGTCGACACTAGTGATTCCAGGGGAATAGATCCAAAATTAGCAAAAAACATGCAATACATGATTGTTGCTATAAAGGAAGTCTTAGAAGTTACGGCGCCCCCTCCTATACCTCAGGAGAAGGCTTACTTTTATAATGAAAAGAAAATTAACGTAACTTTTCCTCCATCTCATGAGCTGAACACTCTCTTTGAGGGAGTCTGGGTAAACCCTGAAAAGAAATTTCAGATTCCCAAAAGAATTCAGGTAGCTTATCCTTTCCCGGCAGAAGACGGGAAAAGGTGGGAGTCACCCCCCGTTTTAGACAGTGCCCTGTCACGATTAACAAAAAAGGTGATTGTCCCTGCGCCAGGGACGGCTTCCCTAAAGGAGCCGGCAGACCGCACGTTAGAGACTACGTTAAAATCTATTTATGTGGCCAATGGGACACTACTCAGGCCTACCATTGCCTGTGCGTGGGTGAGTAGTGCTATTGAAAAGTGGTCAGAAAACTTGTCATCAGACATTGACACAATAGATAGAGACGAGATTCTCCTAACGTTGGGTCATATCAAAGACGCTGCTGCGTATATGCTAGAAGCCATGAAAGATATTGGGCTCTTGGGATCTAAAGCCGCTACCTTGGCTGTTTCAGCAAGGGGGGCGTTGTGGATTTGCAAATGGAATGCTGACGCAGATTCCAAAAGGAATATGGAGGTTCTCCCGTATAAAGGTGAGGCCTTGTTTGGAGATGGGCTGGATGCTTTAGTTTCTGCGGCTACCGCAGGTAAGTCGACATTCTTTCCTTATGCTCCTGCGCCGGCGAAAAAGACACATCACTCTCAGATGCAGTCGTTTCGGCCCAATAAATACAAAAAGGGTAAAGGTTCCCCTTTCTTTGCGGGTAGAGGAAGGGGAAAAGGAAAAAAATTCCGCAGCGTCTCCAGGATCACAGGAGCAGAAATCAACCCTGCTTCTGCCAAATCTTCAGCATGACGCTGGGGCTCCCTTGCGGGAGTCCGCTCAGGTGGGGGCACGCCTGAAACTTTTCAGTCAGTTCTGGGTTCAATCTGGCCTGGACCCGTGGATCTTACAAATTGTGTCCCACGGGTATAAACTGGAGTTTCAAGACATTCCCCCATGCCGATTTTTCAAATCGGCCTTACCAGCTTATATCCCAGACAGGAAAGTAGCAGCAGCAGCAATACAAAAATTATGTCAGGATCAAGTCATTGTCCTGGTTCCCTTGTCACAACAAGGGGAAGAGTTTTATTCAAGCCTCTTTGTAGTTCCGAAGCCGGACGGCTCGGTCAGACCGATTCTAAACCTGAAATCTCTGAATCTCTACCTCCAAAGGTTCAAGTTCAAGATGGAATCTCTGAGGGCAATGATTTCCAGTCTGGAGTAAGGGGATTTCATGGTGTCAGTGGACATAAAGGATGCCTACTTACATGTTCCCATTTATCCTCCACATCAAGCTTATCTGATATTCACGATACAGGAGTGTCATTACCAATTTCAGACGTTGCTGTTTGGACTCTCCACGGCACCGAGGGTGTTCACCAAGGTTATGGCGGAGATGATGGTCTTCCTTCGACAGAAAGGAGTAAATATAATTCCTTACCTGGACGATCTGATAAAAACGAGGTCCAGGGAAAAGTTGGTGCAGAACATTGCACTCTCCCTGACAGTACTTCAACAACACGGTTGGATCATAAATTTTCCAAAGTCACAGTTGGAACCGACGACAAGATTGTCCTTTCTGGGGATGATACTGGACACAGAAGTACAGAGGGTATTTCTTCCAGTAGAAAAGGCTCTGGAAATCCAGAGAATGGTCAAATTCTGAAACCAACAAGAGTGTCGATTCATCAATGCATTCGGTTGTTGGGAAAGATGGTAGCGGCCTACGAGGCCATACAGTTTGGCCGATTCCATGCCAGAGTATTCCAGTGGGACCTGTTGGACAAGTGGTCCGGATCCCACCTACACATGCACCGGAAGATATTCCTGTCATCCAAAGCCAGAATTTCGCTCCTGTGGTGGCTACACAGTTCTCACCTACTAAAGGGACGCAGGTTTGGGATTCAGGACTGGGTTCTAGTAACCACAGATGCAAGTCTCCGAGGCTGGGGTGTAGTCACATAGGGAGAAAGCTTCCAAGGAAGATGGTCAAGTCAGGAAACCTGTCTTCACATAAACATTCTGGAGTTGAGAGCCATTCACAACGGCCTTCTACAAGCGGGGCATCTTCTTCAAGATCAACCCGTACAGATCCAGCCGGGCAATGTAACAGCAGTCGCGTACATAAACTGTCAGGGTGGAACAAAAAGCAGAGCGGCGATGGCAGAGGTGACAAAGATCCTCCTCTAGGCAGAAAGTCATCCAAGAGCTCTGTCGGCAATTTTCATTCCGGGAGTGGACAATTGGGAAGCAGACTTCCTCAGCAGACACGATCTCCATCCAGGAGAATGAGGCCTCCACCAAGAAGTCTTCGCAGAGGTGTCAGGTCTTTGGGGAGTTCCTCAAGTAGACATGATGGCATCTCGTCTCAACAAGAAGCTTCAGAGATATTGTTACAGGTCGAGAGACCCTCAGGCAATAGCAGTGGATGCACTAGTGACCCAGTGGGTGTTTCGGTTGGTGTATGTCTTTTCTCCACTTCCACTAACATCGAAAAAGTGCTCCAGATCACAAGAAGAACAAGGGTTCGAGTGATCCTCATTGTCCCAGACTGGCCAAGGAGAGCTTGGTATCCAGATCTTCAGGAGTTGCTCAAAGAAGATCCTCGGCCTCTTCCTCTTCGCGAGGACCTGCTGCAGCAGGAGCCGTGCGTGTATCAAGACTTACCGCGGCTACGTTTGACGGCATGGCTGTTGAGCGCCAGTTCCTAGCCCGAAAGGGTATTCCCAAAGAAGTTATTCCCACTCTGATTCAGGCCAGGAAAGGAGTAACGTCTAAACATTACCACCGTATTTGGAGAAAATATGTGTCTTGGTGTGAATCCAAGAAGGCTCCTACGGAAGAGTTTCAGTTAGAACGTTTTCTCCATTTTCTGCAGGCCGGTGTGGATGCGGGCCTAAGATTGGGTTCAATCAAGGTCCAGATTTCGGCCTTGTCCGTTTTCTTTCAGAAACAATTGGCCTCCCTTCCAGAAGTTCAGACGTTCATGAAAGGGGTTCTGCACATCCAACCTCCATTTGTGCCTCCAGTGACACCATGGGATCTTAACATGGTGTTTCAGTTCCTTCAATCGGATTGGTTTGAACCTCTACAGAAGATAGAGTTGAAGTTTCTCACTTGGAAAGTGGTCATGCTGTTGGCCTTGGCATCCGCAAGGAGGGTGTCTGAGTTAGGGGCCTTGTCTCACAAGAGTCCTTACTTGATCTTCCATGAAGATAGGGCTGAGTTAAGAACTCGTCAGCAATTTCTTCCGAAGGTGGTTTCTTCTTTCCATATAAACCAACCTATTGTGGTGCCAGTGGCTACTGACACCTTCACTGCGTCAAAGTCTCTGGATGTGGTCAGCTTTGAAAATTTATATCGCAAGAACAGCTCGGCTACGGAAAACAGAGGCTCTGTTTGTCCTGTATGCTCCCAACAAGATTGGGTGTCCTGCTTCTAAGCAGACCATTGCGCGCTGGATCAGAGGTACGATTCAGCACGCTCATTCCACGGCAGGATTGCCGATACCGAATTCGGTGAATGCCCATCCTACTAGAAAGGTGGTCTCATCCTGGGCGGCTGCCCGGGGGGTCTCGGCGTTACAACTTTGCTGAGCAGCTACTTGGTCAGGGGCAAACACGTTTGCTAAGTTTTATAAGTTTGACACCTTGGCCGATGAGGACCTCAAGTTTGGTCAATCGGTGCTGCAGGGTCATCCGCACTCTCCCGCCCGTACTGGAGCTTTGGTATAACCCCATGGTACTGAAGTGGACCCCAGCATCCTCTAGGACGTATGAGAAAACAGGATTTTACCGGTAAATCCTTTTCTCCTAGTCCGTATAGGATGCTGGGCACCCGGCCCAGTCCGTTCTTTACCTGTAGTTGTTATTTTGTTAAGTTGTTCAGCACGGTTGCTGTGATGTTCATGCTCGTTGGCATGAGTTTTGTTGAATGCCATGTTGTGCGGCATGGTTGAAGTGTGAGCTGGTATGAATCTCACCGTTAATTTAAAAGTAAATCCTTTTCTCGAAATGTCCGTCTCCCTGGGCACAGTTCCTATACTGAGGTCTGAAGGAGGGGCATAGAGGGAGGAGCCAGTGCACACTCAAGAAAATTCTTAAAGTGCCCATGGCTCCTGCGGAACCATCTATGCCCCATGGTACTGAAGTGGACCCCAGCATCCTCTATGGACTTGGAGAAAAGTATTTACCGGTAGGTATTAAAATCCTGTTTTTACGTGAACAAACAATGGTCTATTTTGTTAGCTTTTCATAGTCTATCCTCTGTTAAATGGAAAGTCAGTGTTTCTGCACTTATTCTGTTTTACATAGGAACCTATGCACCATACTGTGAACAGAGAGCAAAGTGATAAGGCATGAGTGGGAATAAAGCATATGTATGTATCACCATTGGTGGATCTATAATGAGTGCAGTGTGCGCGGGTCACAAGGGTCTAGGGGGATCCATACTGCACACCCTGCACAAATGTAATTAGAATTACCCTATCAGAGTCCCGCAGTAGTCGGTGCTGGTGACATAAATCACTGGGGAAATGGTGTGGGGGCCACTTTCCCGTAGACTTGCACAGCAGAATATGTCTCTGGGGTATGCGTTTAAAATATTGCCCGTTGGGGCCTCGATGCGCTTGCCCTGCTGCTGTCATTTTGGCGGACGGGATGCCGCTGTCAGTATAGTGACACACACACAGCTTGCACATGGCTCTCCTCACTTAATGTGCCCCTGACTCATAGTTCTGCACATACCTAATGGTTTGCGTACAGCTGCGATGTTGGGGCGGCTGCACATGTGCAAGATCTGTTCTGTGCATTGTATAACAGCTCCTGCTTCCTCGTACGCAGTGTCCCCATGCTGCAGCCTGATTGATAGGCTACCAGCATTTGAGGGCGGGAGGTGTCCTGAGCTGGCCAGAGTTTCCAAAAATGGAGTGTCGCCCCCCCCCCCCCCCAGTTTTCTGGGAGTGGTGAGGCCAGGGTCTGTATCTTCGGACGCAGATTTCTTGGCCCCAGTTGAGCAGTTCTGGCGGTCATTCTGAGTTAGCTTCAGATGATTGATTCTGCAGATGGTCACAATGATGATCTGATGCAGCACTCGGATTGCAGATGCTGGCAAAAGGCATCTATTCCTACAGACACCTCCAGCTGTATTAGTGTATTACATATACAGTATTGCACTACTGCTTCCCTGTGGCTGGGCAATACCATGCAGCTAGGAATCAGGCACATAGGGGGTAATTCATACTTGCCTACATTCTATTTCTCCTCTCCGGGAGAAGCCCGGAGAGGAGACGCTGCAGGAGTATTCGGGGGGGCGGGGCCGGACTGTGACATCGCTAAGCCCCGCCCCCGCACCGGGAAATGCCGCGGTCCGCGGGATGGGGCGGGGCTAAAATGTCGCGATTTGCGTCATTTTAACCCCTTCTCCACCCGACGGACCCGCGAATGCGGGAGGTTATCTCTCTATCCTGCTCGCATCACTAGGGTGCGAGCAGGATGCGGGAGACCTGCCCACTCTTCCGGGGGTGCGGGGGGCTACCCCAAAAAACGGGAGCCTCCCGCAGCTTCCGGGAGAGTAGGTAAGTATGGGGTAATTCCAAGTTGATCGCAGCAGGAAATTTTTTAGCAGTTGGGCAAAACCATGGGGGTAATTCCAAGTTGATCGCAGCAGGAAATTTTTTAGCAATTGGTTAAAACCATGGCCCTCATTCCGAGTTGATCGGTCGCAAGGCGAATTTAGCAGAGTTACACACGCTAAGCCGCCGCCTACTGGGAGTGAATCTTAGCTTCTTAAAATTGCGACCGATGTATTCGCAATATTGCGATTACGAACTACTTAGCAGTTTCAGAGTAGCTCCAGACTTACTCTGCCTGTGCGATCATTTCAGTGCTTGTCGTTCCTGGTTGACGTCACAAACACACCCAGCGTTCGCCCAGGCACTCCCACCGTTTCTCCGGCCACTCCTGCGTTTTTTCCGGAAACGGTAGCGTTTTCAGCCACACGCCCCTGAAACGCCGTGTTTCCGCCCAGTAACACCCATTTCCTGTCAATCACATTACGATCGCCGGAGCGAAGAAAAAGCCGTGAGTAAAAATACTTTCTTCATAGTAAAGTTACTTGGCGCAGTCGCAGTGCGAACATTGCGCATGCGTACTAAGCGGATTTTCACTGCGATGCGATGAAAAATACCGAGCGAACAACTCGGAATGAGGGCCCATGTTCACTGCAGGGGAGGCAGATATAACATGTGCAGAGAGAGTTAGATTTGGGTGGGGTGTGTTCAATCTGCAAAATTGCAGTGTAAAAATAAAGCCTGACTGATACTATTCAACAAAGTTGCACACAAAGCAGGCAGAACTGTCCTGAACATAAATATGGGGTGATGCACCACACCATCCTTCTAAGGTAATAAATGCTTTTATATGAGTCATGGTACCTCAAGGTAACTGTGATTTCTCATAGCTCATATTAAAGGCTGCATTATTAATAATTACACAGGAACAGTTAGGCAGGGCAATATGTTACAGACCATTTTATTAGATATTGTATTGGTCATTTGTTTAGAATTTTATCCTGAATGTGCTTCGTTTTAATGGACTTTTGCCTTGTAAATGAGTGGCCCTTAAAAAACACAAGCGTCCATGTTCGGCTGGCATCCCGGACCACCAGCAAACTCGTATCCTATTAGATATGCCCTGGTGTCTGTCAGTGAGAGAACCAGAACAGCCCTAAGAGCAGCGAAGGGAACCGGCCTAGATCCCACATAGTTCATCCTCTGCCTATATCATTCACAGCCACCCTGGCCTATACCTTGTTAGAGGGTACTGACAAAAGACTTGTGTCTCTGGCAGTGATTGGGGCCAGCTCTTGCTGTGTGTCTGTTTTTTTCTCTTACGTCCTAGAGGATGCTGGGGTCCACATTAGTACTATGGGGTATAGACAGGTCCACTAGGAGCCACTGGTACTTTAAGAGTTTGAGAGTGTGGGTTGGCTCTTCCCTCTATGCCCTTCCTACCAGACTCCGTTTAGAAAATGTGCCCGGAGGAGCCGGTCACAGCTAGGGGAGCTCCATAGGAGTTTTACCGGTTTTCTTATTTTTATTAGTTAGGCACAGGGAGGCCTGCTTCGTGGGACTAAGGGGGGAGTAGTGTCCACCCTGAGGGGTCTGAGCCACTATCTCCGCTGACAGGACATTAGCTCCTGAGGGTGCTGATCGTTAGCCACCCCAGGTGACCGCTCACTCCCGCAGCATGCCGTCACCCTCTTACAGAGCCAGAAGATTTTGGTTGCGAGTGAGTCACCGCCCCCCCAGGCAAGCGGGGAGCCGGTGTGAAGACGGCGGCAACATGGTAGGGAGCGCAGTACTAACTGCACTCCGGGGCTCATCGGTACATGGTGCAGCGCTGTGAGGGGCGCCCTGAGCCAGCGCCTATACCCTACATTGACCAGCAAGCCTGTCAGGGTCCTCATGCAAGTATAATAAAAGGAAGAGCGGGAAGCAGCGTCATGTTTGGGGGGGCGGAGCTTCTCCTCAGAGTGGACCCTGCAGCGCCATTTTCCTGCCTGCAGTTCCTGTACAACAGAAGCTGACAGGGAGAGCTGTCCCTCCAAGTAACTCCAGCTATCCTGTGCGGTACCAGGGTGTTGTAGAAGTGTGTGTGTGTGGGGGGGGGGGGGCTGTGTAAAGTCTGTGTAGTCTATTAAGGTGCACAGATAGCACTGGTAGTTTTCTTAGTTCTACCTCAGAAGGCGCTGTGTGTGGGTTGGCTCCAATCTCTGTGTCTCTCTGTGGCAGTACTTGGGGGTAACTGTGTCTGACAATTTCCTTGTGTGGGTGTTTAAATATCTCCCATAACCATGTCTAGGGACTCTGTGTCATATGCTGCAGATGTTTCCTCTCGGGAGGAATCCATTCCATGTACACAGGAATGTAATGCCTTGTCTCAGATCCCTATTGTTGAACCTGAGTGGTTAATCTCTATCAAAAGTATAATCTCCCAGATCTCTACTAGGGTAGCTAATACTGAGACAAACTCAGGTGTTGAAGAATTCTATAGCAGTTTGGTCAGGTTCTGTTCCTATTCCTGCTAAATCCCCTTACATGTTCCCACAGAAATGTGCACTTGCCCAGATTACGCAAGATGACACGGATACCGACTCTGACACGGCAGACAGTGATAGGGATGTGCTGAGGGGGGCAGCATCCCTTGCAAAGGGGGTGCAGCTCATGATTGAGGCCATTAGAGATGTGTTAAACATTACTGACACACCACCTGAGCAGGTTGAGGAGGCTTACTTCACTGACAACAAGAAAGCCTCGCTAACCTTTCTGGCATCTAAAGAATTAGCCGTTATATTTGAAAAATCCTAGGAAAACCCGGACAAAAATTCCAGATCCCCAAAAGGGTTCTGGTTGCTTTTCCCTTCCCTGAGGAGGACAGGAAAAAATAGGAAAACCCACCCATTGTTGACGCATCTGTCTCCAGACTGTCTAAAAAGGTGGTTTTACCTGTCCCTGGATCTACCGCATTAAAAGAACCGGCTGATCGTAAGACTGACAATACGCTCAAATCCATTTTCACTGCTTCAGGAGTGGCGTTAAGGCCCACTATTGCCTGTGCATGGATTTCTAAAGCCCTAGTAAAGTGGTCAGGCACATTACTAGAGGATTTGGATACAATGGATAGAAGGGACGTTGAATTGTTTTTACATAACATACAGGATTCTGCGGGGTTCATGGTGGAATCCATGAAGGACCTGGGTACGCTGACTGCGCGGATATCTTCCACGTCGGTATCAGTTCGCAGGGGACTCTGGCTACGCCAATGGTCTGCAGACGCGGAGTCCAGGAGAAGTGTGGAGAACCTACCCTATACAGGTCAGGCTCTATTTGGGGAAGCATTGGATGCGTGGATTTCCACGGCAACCACGGGTAAGTCACCTTTCCTTCCCTCTGCTACACCTCATACACAGAAACTGTTTTCTTCGGCTACTTCGCAGTCCTTTCGGATCCGCTAAGGCAAAAAAGTCCAAGCCTCATACCACCTTCTTTAGAGGTGGTCGAGCAAAATCCAAAAAGCCTGCACCCACAGGCGCCCAAGATCAGAAACCTGCTTCTGGTTCATAAAAATCCTCAGCATGACGGTGGACCCGCACAGCCTGGTGGAATGGTTGGTGCTTGCGAGACTCAGGCGTTTCAGCCACGTCTGGGTGTTGTCCCGCCAGGATCCCTGGGTACAGGATATCGTGTCCCAGGGGTGCAGACTGGCATTTCAAGAACTCCCGCCTCACCGATTTTTCAAATCAGGCTTGCCAGTCAGCACTATCCTACAGGAAGCCATTCTAAAATTGGAAAGGTCACAGCTCATTGTACCAGTTCCACCTCATATATGGGAAACAAGGGTTATTATTCAAACCTTTTTGTGGTACCGAAACAGGATGGTTCGGTCAGACCAATTTTGAACTTGAAATCGCTAAACCCTTATCTGAGGGAGTTCAAATTTAAAATGGTGTCTCTGGAGCGGTGATCGCAGGTCTGGAGGAGGGGGAGTTTCTGGTATCTCTGGATATCAAGGATGCGTATCTCCACATTTCCGATTTGGCCTCTGCACCAGGCTTTTCTCATATTTGCACTATAAGACAGTCACTATCAGTTTCAGGCACTGCCTTTCGGCCTCTCCACAGCACCGAGGGTGTTTACCAAGGTGATGGCAGAGATGATGGTTCTCCTCCGCAGACAGGGGGTGAACATAATCCCATATCTGGACGATCTGAAAGGCATCGTCCAGGGAGAGGTTGTTGCAGTCCATTGTTCTCACGACTCATCTGCTCAGGGAACATGGTTGGATAATGAACATTCCAAAATCACATTTGGAGCCGACAAGGAGATTGTCTCTTCTGGGTATGATCCTCGACATGGAAGTGCAGAGGGTGTTTCTGCCAGAGGAGAAAGCGTTTGTGATTCAAACAATGGTCCGGGACGTCCTGAAGCCAGCCCGGGTTTCTGTTCATCGGTGTATTCGCCTTCTGGGGAAGATGGTTGCCTCTTACAAGGCTCTACAGTATGGAAGGTTTCATGCTCGGTCCTTCCAACTGGATCTCCTGGACAAGTGGTCGGGCTCTCGTCTACACATGCACCAGAGGATACGTCTGTCGCCGAAAGGCAGAATTTCACTTCTCTGGTGGCTGCAAATGCCTCACTTTCTGGAGGGCCACAGGTTCGGGATTCAGGACTGGATCCTTCTAACCACGGATGCAAGCCTCCGGGGCTGGGGCGCAGTCACTCAGGGGGAAAGGAAGGTGGTCAAGCCTGGAATCCAGTCTTCCAATAAACATTCTGGAACTAAGAGCCGTCTACAACGGTCTTCTTCAAGCGGCTCATCATCTGCGAGATCGAGCCATTCAAGTGCAGTCGGACAATGTGACGACGGTGGCCTACATAAACCGACAGGACGGAACGAAGAGCAGAGCTGCAATGTCAGAGGTAACAAGGATCATCCTCTGGGCAGAAAAGCATGCGGTGGCGCTGTCAGGAATCTTTATAGGTGTTCAAGGAGGTGACAAACCTTTGGGCCGTTCCTCAAATAGACATGATGGCTTTGCGCCTCAACAAGAATCTTTGGAGGTATTGTTCCAGGTCGAGAGACCCGCAAGCAGTGGCGGTAGATGGCCCTGGTAACTCCGTGGGTGTTCCAGTCAGTGTACGTGTTTCCTCCACTTCCACTCATCCGGAGGTGTTCAAGGAGGTGACAAACCTTTGGGGAGTTCCTCAAATAGACATGATGACTTTGCGCCTCAACAAGAAGCTTTGGAGGTATTGTTCCAGGTCAAGAGACGGCCCTGGTAACTCCGTGGGTGTTCCAGTCAGTGTACGTGTTTCCTCCACTTCCACTCATCCCAAGGGTTCTAAAACTCATAAGGAGATCAAGAGTTTAGGCAATCCTCATTGCCCCGGACTGACCAAGAAGATCTTGGTACGCGGATCTTCTGGATCTACTGTTGGAAGAGCCGAGGCCTCTTCCTCTTTGGGAGAACCTGTTACAACAGGCGCCGTTCACTCATCAAGACTTTCCGCGGCTACGTTTGACAGCATGGAGGTTGAACGCCAGATATTAGCTCGGAAGGGCATTCCGAACAAAGTCATTCCTACCCTGATACAGGCTATGAAAGGAGTAACGTCTAAACATTACCATCGCATTTGGAAAAAGTATGTGTCCTGGTGCGAATCCAAGAAGTGTCCTATGGTGGAGATTCAACTAGGACGGCTTCTCCTCTTCCTGCAAGCAGTTGTGGATATGGGCCTGAGGTTGGGATCCGTAAAGGTCCAGATTTCGCCCCTATCCATTTTCTTCCAGAAACAGCTGGCTTCCCTCCCTGAGGTTCAGACTTTTTTTAAAGTGGTTCTGCACATCCAGCCCCCCTTTGTGCCGCCTATGGCGCCCTGGGAGCTTAACGTGGTGTTACAGTTCCTCCAGTCGGATTGGTTCGAGCCTCTACAGGAGGTTAAAGTCAAGTTTCTCACGTGGAAGGCGGTCACTTTGTTGGCTTTAGCTTCTGCTCGACGTGTGTCAGAGTTGGGGGCTTTATCTTGTAAAAGCCCCTATTTGATCTTCCATGAAGGTAGAGCTGAACTTCAGACGCGTCAGCAGTTCCTTCCAAAGGTTGTGTCGGCCTTTCATATCAACCAAATTATTGTGGTGCTAGTTGCTACTGACTCCTCAATTCCATCAAAGTCCTTGAATGTTGTAAGGGCTCTAAAGATCTATGTGAAGAGGACTGCTCGTCACAGAAAATCGGATTCTCTGTCCTGTATGATCCCAAGAAACTTGGGTGTCCTGCTTCTAAGCAGCCGATCTCTCGCTGGATCAGGTTCACTATCCAGCATGCATATTCTATGGCAGGACTGCCGTGTCCAAAATCTGTTAAGGCTCACTCCACTCGTAAGGTGGGTTCTTCCTGGGCGGCTGCCCGGGGTGTCTCGGCTTTATAGCTTTGCCGAGCGACTAATTGGTCAGGGTCGAACATGTTTGCTAAGTTCTACAAGTTCGATACTTTGGCCTCTGAGGACATGAAGTTTGGTCAGTCAGTTCTGCAGGAGCCTCCGCGCTCTCCCTCCTGTTCTGGGAGCTTTGGTACATCCCCATGGTACTAATGTGGACCTCAGCATCCTCTAGAACACAAGAGAAAATAGGATTTTAATGACCTACCAGTAAATCCTTTTCTCGTAGTCTGTAGAGGATGCTGGGTGCCCGCCCAGCGCTTCGTGATCCTGCAGTGGTTGTTTAGTTCAGTACTGCTTCATTCTTGGTTAAGTACTGGTTTGTTACTTGGTTAAGTAATCTTGTTCAGCCGTTGCTGATTTTCAAGCTGGTTAGCTTGGTTTGCCTTGTATGTGTGAGCTGGTGTGAATCTCGCCACTATCTGTGTAAAATCTTTCTCTCGAAGTTATCCGTCTCCTCGGGCACAGTTGCTATACAGAGTCTGGTAGGAGGGGCATAGAGGGAGGAGCCAGCCCACACTCTCAAACTCTTAACGTGCCAATGGCTTCTATTGGACCCGTCTATACCCCATGGTACTAATGTGGACCCCAGCATCCTCTACGGACTACGAGAAAAGGATTTACTGGTAGGTAATTAAAATCCTATTTTTGTTTTGGATGAGGTAAATAATTTGGAGAAATTTAGCATTACATCAAAAATGCTTCAATTTAATTTCATTGGCATGGAGAACAGGGGGATGCGTTTAGCATACCGCTAGTCATGTGACCAATGCCGGAATCCCATTACCACTCAGGAGACTGGCGCCGGATCACTGACAGACAACATCCCGAAGGTGAGTATCGGGGGGAAGGGGAGGGTTAGGGTTAAATACTGGGGGAAGTGGGGGTTAGCCCTAGCTGCCGACCCCTGAGGGTTAGTCACAGCCAGGGCCGTCTTTTCGTATGGGCTCAATGGGCTCTTGCCCAAGGGCCCCAGGAGTGCAAGGGCCCTAGGCTGATAGCTGAGGTTCCCCTCTGTCCAGGGGTACCAGGTTTTTGAAAATCGGCCCTGGGGAACTGGAGATATCCGACTTGAAAGCAGGGGTCCCCATCCAAGCCTGTTAATTGCCCTTCCCGGACAGATATCTCGGGTTCTGTCTGACTTAGAGTTTCACTGAGGGTATAGTCCAAAAGCTGGGACTCTCCCCTTTTGGTGGACACTGGCAGCTTGTCTGTACTATGCCCAGAACCAGAGATATCAGCCTTCCAGCAGCTGGTCCCTGTTCCAGCTCCACACGCCTAATATGCAGTTTTATATGTTCGTTGGTTAATTGCTCTGGCTCCTGAACTCTCATCCCCAAGTCCCCAGCACCTCCTGAAAGGTGAGACTCTCTAGTTTTTTATCCCATTCAAAGCTAAGAAATATTTTTTCAGGACCATGAGATATCTGCAGTCAAGTAAGCTGCCCTCCCATCGGAAAATTATAAATATTAAGCCCACTCCACTATCCACATCTCCCCTACGTATTAAATACCCCCTAACACCCTGGAAGTCATGTACCAGGGCCCCTTCATTCAGCCCAATGCCCACTTCTACAGTTTAGCCCCATCTGTGCAGTAAAGGAGTAATTATCAGAAATTACTGCTCCAGGTCCTACATGCTGAGCGGAAGATAGAACGCCCCCTACCGCCCGCAGGACATCAAAGCTGCAAGTGATAGCACCCCCTACCCCTGGAGCAGGCATTCCCAACCGCGGTCCTCAAGGCACACCAACAGTGCAGGTTTTATTGATATCCAGGCTTCAGCACAGATGGTTAAATCAAAATAACTGAGCTACTAATTAAGTCACCTGTGCTGAAACCTGGATATCACTAAAACCTGCACTGTTGGTGTACCTTGAGGACAGTGGTTGGGAATGCCTGCCCTGGAGGATGGGTAGGGGGCCCAGTGCATTGCTGTGCCCAGGGGCCTACACTGCTGTTAAGACGGCCCTGGTCACAGCCACCACCCCTTCCCCCTGAGGGTTAGGGATAGGATAGAGAACAGGAAGGGGGTTACTTACCCTCTCTGATGTCAGCATCTTCAGTGTCGGGATGCCGCATACTGTCGTGACTGTCGGCATTCATATGTATTCCATAAAAGGAATATACAGGTATCAATGGTAAGAGGCCAGTGACAAGAGAACAAAGAATTTATCCAAAACAACAATTAGTCCCTTTTTTACAGAGACATCTTCAGACCACAGCTGGAGGGCGGTTTATCAAAGCTTGGAAAGTGATAAAGTGGAGAGCGATAAAGTACCAACCAATTAGCTCCTAAGGCCGGCTACACATCGTTCTGATCCGTAGGGCAATGGACCCTGCATCAGCAAGTGCATACGCTTGCAGGGAATGCAGAATGGAGGGGAAGATAGAGCGATGTAGGGTGCCATCGTTAGGGATAACTTCTGCTTGGCCCTGCAGCACTGCCGTCCAGAAGATGTCATCTGCTACCTGGTATAGCGTTTGTTGCAAATAACACTGGGGATAAAGACAGCTGTGCTGTGCTACATTTACTTGGGGTAATTGGGGTGGGCAATGTGTTCTTGATGAGGCTTTTTGTATTCTGCTTATCATAAAGGGCATGAATCCAGAAAGCACTGTTTAGACCTTAAACCTATTTTTGATGTTCTGTTAAAATACATGTTCCTGGGGCCTGATTCAGAGTTGTAAGCTATGCCAATGTTTACGAAATGAAGCGATCAGCAGCCTGCACATGTGCAGCGATCACACTGTGCATGTGCCTTTGTAAGCCCGCTCGCAGTGAGGATTTCCTTGCAGAGCGATTGAGAGCAAGGGACCGTGTGAAGGTAGTAATAAGGAGGGGTGACAAAAATGCAGGCGTGTCATGGCCATTTTCAAGGCCCTTGCAGAGCGATTGAGAGCAAGGGACCGTGTGAAGGTAGTAATAAGGAGGGGTGACAAACGCAGGCGTGTCATGGCCATTTTCAAGGCGTGCATATGCTGTCAGCCGCGATCATGTATGCAGAGAAACATGGCACCTGTGTCGCTACTGCTGCCTCCAGTCTGTGTAGCCATTGAGCAATCGATGTTCCTCATTTCCTTTTCATCCACTAGGGGTCACTAGAGTACTCTTGGGATATGGACGGTGTTAGCAAGGACAGGCACTGAATATTTACATTTCAGTAACTCTCCTCCTTTCCATACTCCCAGAATACCTCAGTGTTTTTTCGGTGCTCACATGGATAGGAAGCACATGTGTGGACCTCCAGGGGGGGACATACATATTTTACTTTTAGATATTTTTGGTTTTATTTTTTATACTTTTTTCTGATTACAATTCCTTCCCAGCTTCCACAAAAGCTATGGGTCCGGGATTACAGAAGTTGCTGCGTGCAGCTCTTGGCGTGTCGGGCCTCACAATAGGAGCCCCCTCACAGCCACAAGCAGCTCAGCTAACTTCAGCTGAGGCTGCAGAAAGGACTGGACGGAGCTTGCTGGAGAAGCCCCGTCAGAGCCCAAGAGCACAGGTCAGCTACAAAGCCCCGTCACAGCACAGGACTCGCAGGTATTTATGACCGGGGCGGCAGCTCAGCTGAAGGGGGGGGGGGACATAATGCCCACAGCAGCAGTACTAGACAGGCTGTTAAGCCTAGATTCTAAGTTATTTAATATGTGCTTTAATTGAAAAGGCTGCATTATATTGTGAAATGCTGCTTTATATTAAGAAAGGCTGCATTATATTGAGAAGGCTGCTTTATATTGTGAAATGCTGTATTATATTGAGAGAGGCTGCTTTATATTGTCAAAGTCTGCTTTATATTGTGAAAGTCTGCTTTATATTGAGAAAGGCTGCATTATATTGAGAAAGGCTGCGTTATATTGAGAAAGGCTGCTTCATATTGAGAAACGCTGCATTATATTGAGAGTATAAGGGCATGGGTTTAAGGCCACGTCTTTATAACCTAGTATGCTATGTTATACAATGTAAGCACATGGCTGGAAGCCATTTTAACCATCCATGTTTCCTGTTTCTTTTTCCAGAAAGGGCTGTCCTACAACAATACTCCACCGGATGGCGTATGGGTGTTGGTAGGACTTTTGGATCAGTTTTTCCTATAGTCTGGCCACGCGCACTGCCTTCAGCCGTACAACATAATGAATAAGGCACCAGCAAAAACAAAGATGCAGTATATCTGCAATGTCTGTCAGTGTCTGTTGCCTCACAAAATGGGCGCTACTCGACAAGAGAGACACGCAGAAAAAAATTGAGGCTCGGGTGAGACCACAAGAGATACCAGAGGGTCTCAGAATAGGTCTCCGTCTTTGCATAGGTCCCAGTCTAGTTCGGGTCACAAAGATAGTTCTCATTGTCTTATACTTTCCCAGTTTCTGCTATATTGCATCCTGGCGACTGTGCAGGATGAGCATGAGGATGGTGAATTGGACCAGCAGTCAGATAGTGAGGATATTGACAGCCGGCATTGATAATCTCATCAGGGCGGTACGTCAGTCTCTCATTTTTTACAGACACTGAAGAACCGCTGACAAATAATGAGGTGGTATTTACTAAACGACAGAGATCTTTAGTGTGTTTTCAGACTGTTAATAGAGGCATGGCAAAATCCGCATAAACGGGTTTCTATACCTTGCTGGTTTAAGTCTAGTTACCCGTTTCCAGAGTCTGTGACATCTACATAGGAGAATCCACCAATGATGGATTCGAATGTGTCAAAACTTATAAAAAAAATAAATAAAAAAAATTAACCTTTCCAGTAACAACTGCTACTACGCTTAAGACCCGTCAGAGCGTAAGCTAAAAGTCCATGTATACAGCAGCAGGGGTGCTGCTTAGACCTGGTTTGGTTGGAATTTGGGTACATGAGGCGGTGATTATATTGATAACACAACTCAGATCCGCCTGCAAGTCAACCACCTTATACTTCTTGCTGATCACATCGGTGAAGCTGCTGAGTATTTACGTACAGCTTCTACAGACGTCTGTCAGATCAGTTCTCGCCTTTCAGCCAGTGGCGTAACTACTGCCCCCGCAGTCCTCGCGGTGGCTTGGGGGCGAGGGGCTGCGTGGGCGCCACTGACTTTGCACAGATTGACATGCGGACGAGCGTCCGCATGTCAATCTGCGGTCTCCTTCCCTCCGCTGCTGTAGGAGGGACACGGAGCGCACAGCGCACGCCTCTCCTGTGTCCCTCCCTGGTTCTCCGGCCGGTCTAATAAAGGAAGTGCCGTTTGTGAGCTCTGATTGGCTCACGAACCGGCACTTCCTTTATTAGAGCGGCCGGAGAGCCAGGAGGGACACTGGAGAGGCGCGCGCTGTGCGCTCCGTGTCCCCGAACACAAAGGAGTGGGTGGGGGGGGGAAGCAGGCACTGTGGGGGCATATACCTGGCACTGTGGGGGAATATTTGGCACTGGGGGCATATACCTGGCACTGTAGGGGAATATTTGGCACGGGGGGCATATACCTGGCCCTGTGGGGGAATATTTGGCACTGGGGGGAGCAGGCACTGAGGGGGCATATGTGGCACTGTGGAAGAATCTCTGGCACTGGGGGGAGCAGGCACTGAGGGGGCATATGTGGCACTGTGGGGGAATAATTGGCACTGGGGGAGCAGGCACTGAGGGGGCATATGTGGCACTGAGTGGGGATATTTGGCACTGGGGGCATGTACCTGGCACTGTGGGGGAATATCTGGCACTGGGGGCATATACCTGGCACTGTGGGGGAATATCTGGCACTGGGGACATATGTGGCACCCAGTGCATGAAACCCCTGGCAACGAGCATGACACCCAGTGCATGAAACCCCTGGCAACGAGCATGACACCCTGAGCATGAAAACCTCTGGCATCGTGCATGGAACCAAGAGCATGAAACCGCTGGCAACGAGCATGACACCCAGTGCATGAAACCCCTGGCAACGAGCATGACACCCTGAGCATGAAAACCCCTGGCACCGTGCATGGAACCAAGAGCATGAAACCCCTGGCAACGAGCAGGTAATTTAAAAGTAATTAGAAGCCTTACTGTAGAACTTAATGTGTAATGGGCATTACGGTGTGTGGCATAATGTATCACGGACATTGCGGTGTGTGTCATAATGTGTCAGGCATTACGGTGTGTTGTATACTATATTACGGGCATTGTGGTATAATGTCTCAGGATCATTGTGGTGTGTGTCATACTGTGTCACAGACATTGTATGTGCTATAATGTATCAGGGGCATTGCAGTGTGTAGCATAATGTATAACGGGCATTGCGATTCCTGTCATAATGTGTCACAGGCATTACGGTGTGTGGCATAATGTGTCGGGGGCATTACAGTGTGTGCATATTGTGTCATGTGCATTATTGTGTGTGGCATAATGGCTAAGGCCATTGACGTATGTGGAATAATGTATACTGGGCATTACTCTAAGGAGGAAAAATGACAAATAATGTAAGGGGCATGAATCAGGATTATTTTTCTTTCCTGTGGTGGCTAACGTCTGGGCGTGCAGGTTGCAAAACTGGGGTATAAGGTAGTCTTTTCCTGCAATGCCACGCCCCTTTACGCAAAGCCACGCCCATTTCAATGAAACCACACCCTTTTTGGCAGCGCGTGCATATTTGTCCCTTTACTAGTGCCAATTATGGGGGGTATTGGGGGGGGGGTGGCGCCGAATAATTTTTTGGCTTGGAGAAAAATTTCTAGTTACGCCATTGCTTTCAGCGTCACTAGTTCGGCACAACGGACTCTCTGAAAGCATTACCTTCCGCTGGCAAGAAGTTGTTTAATTCTAAATTAGAGACCTCAGCCTTTTCGAGGCCGTGGTAAAGGAACACCCACACCTAGTAGATGTGGTAGAGGACGTGGTTTACAACACTAGGGCCACCAAGAAGCCTGGGGCATGACGTGCTCCCAGCCCATGTCTGAGTTCTGGAAATCGCAATTCAGTCTCTACTAGATTCAGCAGTTTATTTCCAGTCCCTGTACACTAACAAGGTCAGGGTTGTTATTCCAGGTTTTTGTAGGACCAAAGCCGGATGGCTCGGTCAGACCAATATTGAACTTAAAGGGTCTCAATCAGTACGTCACATACTACAGATTCAAGATGGAATCCCTGCGGTCAGTCATTGCAGGTTTAGAGCTACAGGATTACATTTTGGCCACTTCATCAGAGGTTCTTGCGTTTGCGCTACGGCGAAACCGTTACCAGTTTCAGACTCTACCGTTTGGCCTCTCATCAGCGCCTCGGGTAGTCACCAAACTGGTGTCTGTGATAATAGCTCATCTCAGATCCCTGGGAGTGATAATAGTTCCGCACTTGAACCATCTAATCATCAAAATCTGTCTCAACAGATGATCCTCCAACATAATTTACCTACCAGAATAGAAAGTACAGAGTATTCGTCATCTGGTACAATTAGTGCTCAAGCCACGCACAGTCTCGGTACAATTGTGCATTCGATTGATCGGAAATATGGTGGCAGTCTTCGAATCGCTTCAGTTCAAAGTTTTCACTCACGTCCTTTTCACCTGGATGTGCTCGCACAGTGGTCGGCCTCGCATCGGCAGATTCACCAGATGGTGATGTTGTCTCCACGGGCCAGAGTATCTCTACTCTGGTGGCTCAAAGTACACACGCTAACCGCAGGAAAACGGTTCGGCGTCTGCAATTGGATAATTCTAACGACAGACGCGAGTCTCGGAGGTTGGGGAGCTGTGGTTCAAAATTGTCAGCTCCAAAGTCTCTAGGCAGATCACGAAAGATTGCTGTCTCTAAATGTCCTGGAACTCCAGGTAATTTACAATGCGCTACGACAAGCAGTGCACATGCTTCGGTCTCAGACTGTCCAAGTGCAGTCAGTCAATACGACGGTGGTCGCATACATCAGCAAACGAGGAACGAGAAGCCGCATGGCCATGCGGGAAGTAGCTCAAATCCTCAATTGGCCCGAGCATTACCAAGTGATATTGTCGGCAGTGTTCATTCCGGGAGTGGACAACTGGGAGGCGGTTTATCTAAGCTATCGGGATTTTCATCAAGGAGAATGGTCATTAAATCCAGAAGTGTTTCACATGTTGGTCCAGAGGTGGGGTTACCCTCAAGTGGACCTGATGGCATCTCGCCACAATCACTAAACGCCCCAGTATGTGTCCAGAACGCGAGATCCAAAGGCAGTGGCTATGGATGCGCTCACAATCGCGTGGCCGTACAGCCTTGTGTATCTTACCACCGTTTCCGCTGCTCCCTCTGTTGCTACAACGATTAAAAGACAGTCCGCCACAGTCATACTAGTGGCGCCTCATTGGCCTCAGAGAGCTTGCTTCTCGGATCTCGGCGGAGTACTCGCAGACGATCCTTGACTGCTCCCGCTACGTCCGGACCTGTTACAACAGGGTCTGTCCCTTTACCCCGATTTAGCGTGGCTGCGTTTGACGGGGTGGCTGTTGAGACCGCCCTCTTAAGAAGAGAGGACATTCCATATTCGGTTATACCAACCATGTTACATGCTAGGAAGTCAGTTACGGCGGCTCATTATTACGGAATTTGGCGTGCCTATATAGGTTGGTGTGAAGCTCGTAAGTTTCCGACATCATATTTTAAGTTATCCCGACTTGTTATTTCTACAAACGGGGTTAGATGGAGGACTGCGTTTATCTACACTAAAGGTGCAAGTATCTGCCTTGTCAATTTACTTTCAAAGACGATCTGGATCTATTTCCGTCGGTACACTCCTTTCTGCAAGGTGTCCTCAGAGTACAGCCTCCATTTATTCCACCTACAGCGCCATGGGACTTGAATCTGGTTTTAGTTTTTTACAGTCTTCATATTTTGAACCCTTACAACAAGTGGTTATTAAGTTTCTCACTTGGGAAACAATTTTTCTCCTAGCCTTAGCTTCGGCAAGGCGTGTTTAACATTTGGGTGCCTTGTAATGCAAGCCACCGTATTTGGTGTTTCATGATGAGAGAGCGGAACTTCGAACAAATCCCGCTTTCTTGCCAAAGGTAGTGTCATCTTTTCACATCAATCAACCAATAGTAGTTCCTGTGTTAACAGAAGATTCTGGAACTTTGAATGTGATACGCGCACTACGCGTTTATGTATCCCGAACATCTGCAGTTCGTAAGACGGATACGTTGTTTGTTCTCTATGAGTCTGCCAAGATGGGTTGGCCAGCTTCTAAGCAGACCTTATCCAGATGGATTAAACTGACCATACGTCAGGCTTGCCTTCCTGTTAGGTTACAGCCGCCTACATCAGTAACAGCTCATTCCACACGTTCTGTGGGAAATTCATGGGCAGCTGATCGTGGGGTTTCTACGACGCAGCTTTGCAGTGCGGCTATATGGTCATTAGTGCACACGTTTGTGCTCTTTTACAAGTTTGATACGTTTGCAGCATCAGCATCTAGCTTTGGCCGCCTAGTGTTACAGGTGTCAAACAGCTCTCCCGCCCACGAGGGAAGCTTTGGTACGTCCCAAGAGTACTCCAGTGACCCCTAGTGGATGAAAAAGAAAATAGGATTTTGATACTTACTAGGTAAATACTTTTCTTTGAATCCATAGGGGGCACTGGACGCCCACCCAGAGCAGTTTTACCTGGTTTGTGGTAAGTTCAGTGGATCTTATAGTAACACATTCTCACCGATTTATCGGTTATGGTGTCAACTGTTTAGTTGTCAGTTACGTTATGTGTCAACTTTATTGTTGTCCGTTATGTTATAATGTTATAGGTAATTCTCCATTGTTCATCCTCTCTATCGCTCCTGTTCGCCTCAGGAAAAAACA
This sequence comes from Pseudophryne corroboree, assembly GCF_028390025.1. Lineage (NCBI taxonomy): Eukaryota > Metazoa > Chordata > Amphibia > Anura > Myobatrachidae > Pseudophryne > Pseudophryne corroboree. The sequence goes on along the minus strand of NC_086446.1, from coordinate 149,707,002 downwards.
CTGAGGTATTCTGGGAGTATGGAAGGGAGGAGAGTTACTAAAATTTAAATATTCAGTGCCTGTCCTTGCTAACACCGTCTATATCCCAAGAGTACTCCAGTGCCCCCTATGGATTCAAAGAAAAGGATTTACCTGGTAAGTACCAAAATCCTATTTTTTGCATTTAGGCTGCAAATGTGTACGCTGTTGCAAATCGTTGCGATAGCTCCAGGGGGCGTCTCATTTCATAGCCTGAAAAAAAATCACAATTGCATTAGGGTACAACTCTGAATTGGGCCTGGTGTTTTACATGCAGGACACAGGAGAATTTGCACAAAGCACTCCTCCAGCTCTAAAGCCCTCTGCATGACCTTCACCACTTTGACCAGTGATGTCCCAGTGCTATATCTACCACTGACCTGTGAATGTTTCAAAGTTGGTCATTTTGCTGTATAGCAGCCACCAATTCTGTTACTATTCATGTCATTGTCTCTCTCACGTCTCCGAGCAGTGCGCTGAACTGTGACACGATCAATAAGTCACGCTTAGCTGATGTTTCAGTTCAGCGTGACTGCCACCAGCAGCACAGTGCCGGGTGGCAGGGGAATTTTCCTGTGCGGACAGTCCGAGAAATATAACGTGGGGAGAACACTTCCAACTTTTGTTCAAAATAATGTATTTTTTGCAGCTTGGATAATAACGGGAAAAATAAATCCAAAATATTGTATTACAAGACATTAATAAAATCATTAATATTGATGACCGGGCGCTGAAATTTCCCCAAAGATGAAGTCTATGAAACATTAATACCCTTTTCAGACAGACAAGTCTGAAAGTCCTGGCAATTACCCGGCATTTCAGTGCCGGATCGTTTTGCCGGGACCTGTCTGACTCCCCTTTCACACAGACATGCAAATTACTGGGTCGAAAATTTTGACCCGGTAATTTGCAGATCAACACGGGTATTTTGTCTGTGTGAAAGGGTCAACCTGATGTCATAATTCCCATGTTTCCGACCCTGGTAAATTCCTGGGTCGAAGTCCCGGGAATCACAACACGGGTTGACCCTTTCACACAGAAAAAGGACCCGCGTGTTCCATGAAATTACCAGGTGGAACTGCTTCACCCGGTTATTTCACTTTCTGTCTGAAAGGGGTATTAGTATAGCATCTACAGAGAGAATATAATGTGTAAATCATTTACTGTGCAGTACCCGGTTCTAGGCGCAATTTGGCAACCAAATATTTTGGGGTTAGCGAGTCTTTAATGAATGACTAATTGTATTTTTCTCATACGTCCTAGAGGATGCTGGGGATGACATAAAGACCATGGGGTATAGACGGGATCCGCAGGAGACATGGGCACTCTAAAGCCTTTTCATTGGGTGTGAACTGGCTCCTCCCTCTATGTCCCTCCTCCAGACCCCAGTTTTAGAAATGTGCCCAGGTCGACTGGATGCACTCTGAGGAACTCCACTGAGTTTCTCTGAAAAGACTTACCGTATATACTCTCGTATAATATGTTTTTTTTTTGTGCTGAAAAAGCCCTCTCGGCTTATACTCGAGTCAGCTTTAAGAGGGACACGGAGAGCACAGCGCGCGGCTCTCCTGTGTCCCTCCTGCATCTCCGGCGGCAGCGGCGTCTGTGGTAAAGGAAGTGCACGAACCGGCACTTCCTCTAACACATGCCGCTGCCGCCGAAGACGCAGGAGGGACACAGGAGATCCGCGCGCTGCGCTCTCCGTGTCCCTCCAGAAGACAGCGCGGGAGCGACAAAGGGTAAGTATCTAGCACTGTGGGGCATATCTGGCACACATGGCACTGTGGGGCATATCTGGCACACCTGGCACTGTGGGACACATCTGGCACTGTGTGGCATATCTGGCACTGTGTGACATATCTGGCACTGTGTGGCATATCTGGCACTGTGGGACACATTGTGGCATATCTGGCACTGTGTGACATATCTGGCACTGTGTGGCATATCTGGCACTGTGGGACACATTGTGGCATATCTGGCACTGTGTGACATATCTGGCACTGTGTGGCATATCTGGCACTGTGTGGCATATCTGGCACTGTGGGGCATATCTGGCACTGTGTGGCACATCTGTCACTGTGAGGCACATCTGCTGGCATCAGACTCCCTGCTTCGTGGGACTGAGGGGGCAGAAGCATAACCAACTTCCTCAGAGTTTCATGGCTCTGCTTCTGGCTGACAGGACACCATAAACTCCTGAAGGGAACTGAACGCTAGCCATGTCTAGATGCTCACTCCCACAGCACGCCGTCACCCCCCTCACAGAGCCAGAAGTCAGAAGTAAGTGACGGCTGAGGCACTGCTGGCGGGAGCGCAGCGTGCCATTGCTGCCCACACACACAGGCACTGGAGGATGCAGGGGCGCCCCGGGCAGAAAAATGCCTCAAACTGGCTAAAAGGGGGCATAAGATGCCGCTGGCACAGCCCTACCCCCGTCAGTATAAATAATAGGTCATATACTGAGTGTAAGGACGCGCCATTTGTGGGGGCGGAGCTTCTTCCTCAGGCAGTCAGCGCACTACTCAGCGCCATTTTCTCTCTCTCCTCAGGCTGCAGAGAACACGCTGGTCCTCTCCTCCACTTCTGACAAGTACAGGGTGCTATAAAGGGGGGGGGGGGGGAAACAAAGCGATTGTGGTGCATTTGATAGTGTATATTACTATTTAAAAGCGCTTTTGGGCTGTGGACATACTGTGTTCACAGGCAATACTGGCGCTGGGTTTGTGAACTGGCTGCTCCTATCCTGTGTCCCTCTGACAGATTTTACTGTGTGTCTGTCCCCAACATAAGTCCCAGTGTGTCTGTGAGTGTGGTGTACACGTGTGAGGCATGTCTGAGGCAGGGAGTTCCTCCCCGGAGGAAGCCATTTTAGGGACACAGAGTTGTAATGTGGTGGCGCTACTTAACCGTAGATTGGATAAGTCTGAATACAAGGCTGCATGCTGGAGAAAATCTGTGGAAGATGTGATTTTTCAGGATGCAGTTATTCCTTTTGCGGGCAGCCCCTCTTGGTCACACAAGAGACCATTTGCAAATGTTGTAAACACTGATATCAACACGGATTCTGTCGACGATAGTGAGTCCAGAGACATAGATCATAAATTGGCAAAAAGTATACAATATGATTGTGGCTATAAGGGACGTCTTGGAGGCTACAGAAAGCACTCCTGTACCTCAGGAGAAAGCTTATTTATGTAAGGAAAAGAAATCCAAAGTCATGTTCCTTCCTTCACACAAACTAAATGCTCTGTTTGAAGGAATGTGGGTGAATCCTGATAAAAAAAATTGTATTCCCAAAAGGATTCACATAGCTTATTTTTTCCCGATTGAAGACAGGAAAAAATGGGAGTCACCCCCTGAGTTAGACAGTGCACTTTCCAGGTTGACAAAGAAGGTAATTCTCCCTGCTCCTGGCACGGCTTCTCTTAAAGAGCCGGCAGACCGCAAAATGGAAACGACATTGAAATCCATTTATGTTACCAATGGTACACTGCTCGGGCCCACTATTGCCTGCGCATGGGTGAGTTGCGCTATTGAAAAATGGTCAGAAAGCGTGTCATCAGAAATTGACACGGTTGATAAAGATGAGATACACCTTAAGTTAGGGACTATCAAGGACGCTGCTGCCTACATGCTGGAAGCAATGAAGGATATTGGACTCTTGAGTTCACAAGCCGCTACCATGGCAGTATCGGCTAGGCGGGCGTTGTGGATTCGCCAGTGGAACGCAGATGCAGATTCCAAAAGAAATATGGAGGCTCTCCCATATAAAGGTGAGGCCTTATTTGGCGATGGCCTGAATGCGTTAGTCTCGGCGGCTACCGCAGGTAAGTCGACATTTTTGCCCTCTGCGCCTGCACCGGCAAAAAAGACCTTTCACCCGCAAATGCAGTCCTTTCGGCCCAATAAATACAAAAAGGCGAGAGGTTCCCCCTTTGCAGGTAGGGGAAGGGGAAAGAAGCCCACACTGTCTCCAGGTTCCCAAGAGCAGAAGTCTACCCCTAATTCTGCCAAATCCCCAGCATGACGCTGGAACTCCCTTGCGAGAGGCCGTTCGGGGGGGGGCACATCTCAAACTCTTCAGCCAGGATTGGATTCTGTCTGGTCTGGATCCCTGGGTGTTGCAAATAGTATCCCAGGGATACAAACTAGAGTTTCAAGACGTTCCCCCATGCCGATGTTTCAAATCGACCTTGCCAGCTTCTCCGCCAGAGAGAGAAGCAGTAACAGCGGCAATCCAAAAATTATGTCAAGACCAGGTCATAGTCCTGGTAACGTTGTCACAACAAGGGCGGGGTTTTTATTCAAGACTCTTTGTTGTTCCGAAGCCGGACGGCTCGGTCAGACCGATCCTAAATCTAAAAGATCTGAATTTCTTCCTGAAAAGGTTCAAGGGTTCAAGTTCAAGATGGAATCACTTCGGGCGGTGATTGCCAGTCTGGAGGAGGGGGACTACTTAGTGTCGGTGGACATAAAGGATGCTTACCTGCATGTTCCCATTTATCCTCCTCACCAGGCTTATCTGAGATTCGCGATTCAGGATTGCCATTACCAATTCCAAACGTTACCTTGCGGTCTCTCCACAGCGCCGAGGGTATTCACCAAGGTGATGGCGGAGATGATGGTCCTCCTTCGTCAGAAAGGCGTCAATATAATCCCTTATCTGGATGACCTCCTGATAAAGGCGAGATCTAGGGAGCAGTTATTACAAAACATATCCCTCTCTCTGTCAATACTCCAACAAAACGGGTGGATCATAAATTACCCAAAGTCACAGTTGGAACCGACGACAAGGTTGTCTTTCCTCGGGATGATTCTGGACACAGAAGTTCAGATAGTATTTCTTCCGCTGGAAAAGGCTCTGGAAATCCAGAAAATGGTAAAACAGATATTGAAACCAACAAGTGTGTCGATCCATAAGTGCATTCGGTTGTTGGGGAAGATGGTGGCAGCCTACGAGGCCATACAGTTTGGCAGGTTCCATGCCAGAGTATTCCAGTGGGACCTGTTGGACAAGTGATCGGGGTCACACCTACACATGCACAGAAAGATAATCCAGTCGTCAAAAACCAGGATTTCGCTCCTGTGGTGGTTGCACAGCTCTCACCTGCTAGAGGGACGCAGGTTCGGGATACAGGACTGGGTCCTACTAACCAAGGATGCAAGCCTCCGAGGCTGGGGAGCAGTCTCTCAAGGAGAAAACTTCCAGGGACGTTGGTCACAACAGGAAGCCTGCCTTCACATAAACGTTCTGGAGCTAAGAGCCATTTACAACGGCCTTCAACAAGCGGCACATATTCTTCTAGACCATCCCGTGGAGATCCAGGGGGACAATGTAACAGCAGTCGCATACATAAACAGGCAGGGCGGAATGAAAAGCAGAGCGGCAATGGCAGAGGCGACAAAAATCCTCAGCTGGGCAGAAAAACATCTACAAGCTCTGTCAGCTTCTTGAGGAAGGGGAGGGAATCCCTGAAACGCGTTGAAGTTACTGCCAATACTTTTAATTGACTGTTGTTTTTATCGGATGAATAAAATCGTGGACATTCACCAGAAAAACCAGTCTGTTTTGTTTCCTGCCGTCTGCATCGTGAGAGATACAAAAGATACCTTTATGTGCACGCGAGACAGGATAACAATGTAAGTGATATTCCAAAAGTCCAGCTTGTTTTAAGTGACCAGACACCTGACACCCACCGAGTGAAAGATACCTTTATAGGAACTCGAGACAGAACTATAAAGTGAGTGTCTTTCTGATAAGCGGGGAAACAGTTGAATGGTGTTCTGGATGAGGAGATTCTTACTTCAAGTTCCTGTTTTAAAGTTTTAATACTTTATAATAGCGCTAGTCTGTAACCATCTTTTTGTTTTACATGTATTCGTTTTGTTGGGTTTTATGAGGGAAAATCCCATGAGTTACAGACCAGCAGCATAAAGCTTGGTAGCGCAGGGCTGCAAACATACTTTGTTTTCTCAAGCGCTGTCAGCAATTTTCATTCCGGGAGTGGACAACTGGGAAGCAGACTTCCTCAGCAGACACAATCTCCATCCAGGAGAGTGGGGCCTCCCCCAAGAAGTCTTCGCAGAGGTGACAAGTCTTTGGGGAGTTCCTCAAATAGACATGATGGCATCTCGTCTCAACAAGAAGCTTCAGAGATACTATTACTGTAGATACTGTAGACACTGTCGAGACATTATGGGTAGAAATTGCACGCGGGGAAAAAGGAATAAAAAAAGTTAGTATTGGGTGTATGCTATAGGCCGCCTGGTATCAACGCATCTGATGATGAATTGTTACTAAAGCAAATTGAAAGAGCAGCAGGAGTAGGAGACATAGTAGTGATGGGAGATTTTAACTATCCAGAGATAAACTGGAAAAACGATTCATGTGATACTGCTAGGGGCAATATGTTTTTAAACACACTTAATGATAACTACTTAGTCCAACTAATTGAGGAACCAACTAGGTACAATGCAATCTTAGACCTGGTATTAACAAACAATGGGGATTTGGTATCAGGTATTATAGTAGGTGAACCCATAGGAAACAGCGACCACAATATGGTCACATTCAATATCAGTTTCTATAAACAGCCCTATACTGGCTCAACTAGGACTTTAAACTTTAGCAAAGCAAATTTTGAAAAGATGAGGGCATTTTTCAGGGATATTGAATGGGAAGGTTTGTTTTTAGGAAAAAATACTACGGAGAAATGGGAGGTACTAAAATTCCTGCTAGCTAAAAATACACTCAAATGTATTCCTATGAGTAGCAAAAAAAGGAATAAAAATCATAAACCGATGTGGCTTAACAAAAAGATTAAGGAACTTATGGGCAAGAAAAGGCGAGCATTTAAAAAATACAAATCTGACGGGGAAGCAGAGTCATTTCAGCACTATAAGGAATGTAACAAAATTTGCAAAAAGGAAATAAGAGCGGCTAAAGTAGAAACTGAAAAACTAGTAGCAAAGGAAAGCAAAGCGAATCCCAAAAAATTCTTTAAATACATTAATAGCAAGAGATTAAAGAAGGAGAGTATAGGCTCTTTAAAAGACAAGTTGGGAGTCTTAAGCAAAAATGATAATGACATAGCGGACACACTAAATTAGTTTTTTTCAACAGTATTTACTAGAGAGGACCCAATTCAGGGACTGACACACAATCTCAATAATGAGAATATCACACTGATAGGTACTTATTTAAGCGAGGAAGTAGTCTGTGACCGATTAAAACATTTAAAGATTAATAAATCACCAGGGCCCGATGGTATTCATCCAAGGGTTCTAATGGAGCTTCACTCTAAACTGGCAAAACCGCTATCTTTGATCTTTAAGGATTCAGTTATATCAGGTATGGTTCCCAAAGACTGGCGTATAGCGGAAGTAGTGCCTATATTCAAAAAGGGAAGTAAAGCTGAAAAAGGTAATTATAGACCAGTTAGTCTTACATCTATAGTGGGGAAAGTATTGGAAGGTATTCTAAGAGATAGTATTCAGAAGTTCCTTGAAGCCAATAAGGTCATTAAAAGGAATCAACATGGGTTTATGAAGGACAGATCCTGTCAAATCAACTTACTTGGCTTTTATGAAACAGTAAGCGCAAACCTAGATCAGGGTAAAGACGTGGATGTAATCTTTTTAGACTTTGCCAAAGCGTTCGATACTGTACCACACATGAGACTTATCTACAAGCTACAAGAATCAGGGCTAGGAAGCACAATATGCACTTGGGTCAAAAACTGGTTAGATAATAGGGAGCAGCGCGTTGTGGTTAATGGATCTTTTTCAACTTGGACTGAAGTGCTAAGTGGTGTGCCGCAAGGCTCAGTATTAGGACCGCTATTGTTCAATATTTTCATTAACGACCTAACAGAAGGTCTAGAGAGCATGGTGTCAATTTTTGCAGATGATACCAAATTGTGTAAGGCTATAAATACAGAAGAGGATGCCGAGTCTCTTCAGAATGACTTAGTTAAATTAGAAGCATGGGCAGCCAAATGGAGAATGCGCTTCAACACAGACAAGTGTAAGGTAATGCACTGTGGTAACAAGAACAAAAATTACACCTACCTACTAAATGGGGTAAAATTAGGGGATTCTGTACTGGAAAAGGACTTAGGTGTCCTCATAGATAGCAAGCTAAGCAGTAGTACCCAAAGTAGGACTGCAGCAAAGAAGGCTAATAAGATATTAGCATGCATAAAACGGGGTATTGATGCTAGGGACGAGAGTATTATACTCCCGTTATATAAATCACTAGTGAGGCCACACCTTGAATACTGTGTACAATTCTGGGCACCGTACTACAAAAAGGATATCCTGGAGCTTGAAAAGGTACAGAGGAGGGCGACCAAACTAATTAAGGGCATGGAGGCGATGGAATACAAGGAAAGGCTTGAAAGACTAGGCATGTTTACATTGGAAAAGCGGAGACTAAGAGGGGATATGATCAACATCTACAAATATATAAGGGGACAATACACAGAGCTTGCGCGGGACCTGTTTTTGGTTAGATCAACACAGAGGACTCGTGGACACTCGCTCAGGTTAGAGGAGAGGAGATTCCGCACAATACGGCGTAAAGGCTTTTTCACGGTAAGGACAATACGTGTTTGGAATTCCCTGCCCGAGGGAGTTGTAATGGCGGAATCTGTCAACACCTTTAAGAATGGGTTAGATAAATTCCTAATGGATAAGGATATCCAGGGGTATGGTGCATAGTCATGCATTATAGTTACTATAAATAGGGATAAAATGCAACGGCTGACAGCAGCATCAGTCAGAAATTTTAGTCAAATCATCATGCATAGGAGACCACAAATAGGTTGAACTCGATGGACAATTGTCTTTTTTCAACCTCAGATACTATGTTACTATTCTAGGTCGAGAGACCCTCAAGCAGTAGCAGTGGATGCACTGGTGACCCAGTGGGTGTTTCCGTCAGTGTATGTTTTCCCTCCACTTCCGCTGATACCAAAAGTACTCAGGATCATAAGAAAGACAAGGGTTCGAGCAATCTTCATTGCCCCAGACTGGCCAAGGAGGGCTTGGTACCCAGATCTTCAGCAGTTACTCATAGGAGATCCTCGGCCTCTTCCTCCTCGGGAGGACCTGCTGCAGCAGGGGCCGTGTGTGTACCAAAACTTACCGCGGCTACGTTTGATGGCATGGCTGTTGAGCGCCGTATCCTAGCCAGGAAAGGTATTCCTAAAGAGGTCATATCCCCACCCTTATTCAGGCCAGAAAGGGAGTAACGTCAAAACAGTACCACCGTATTTGGAGAAAATATGTGTCTTGGTGTGAATCCAAGAAAACTCCTACGGAAGAGTTTCACTTAGGGCGTTTTCTCCATTTTTTGCAGGATGGTGTGGAGACGGGCCTACGATTGGGATCAATCAAGGTCCAGATTTCGGCCTTGTCAGTGTTCTTCCAGAAACAATTGGCCTCCCTTCCAGAGGTTCAGACCTTCGTGAAAGGGGTTCTGCACATCCAGCCTCCATTCGTGCCTCCAGTGGCACCATGGGACCTTAACGTGGTATTGCAGTTCCTTCAATTGGATTGGTTTGAGCCTCTGCAAAAGATAGAGTTGAAGTTTCTCACTTGGAAAGTGGTGATGCTTTTGGCATTGGCATCCGCAAGGCGGATATCTGAATTGGGGGCCTTGTCTCACAAGAGCCCTTACCTGATTTTCCATGAAGATAGGGCAGAGTTGCGAACTCGCCAACATTTTCTTCCAAAGGTGGTTTCTGCTTTTCACATAAACCAACCTATTGTGGTGCCAGTAGTTACTGACACATTCACTGATTCAAAGTCTCTAGATGTGGTTAGAGCTCTGAAAATCTATGTTGCTAGAACAGCTCGTATACGGAAAACAGAGGCTCTGTTTGTCCTGTATGATCACAACAAGATTGGCTGTCCTGCTTCAAAGCAGACTATTGCACGTTGGATTAGAAATATGATTCAGCAAGCTCATACTACGGCTGGATTGCCGTTACCGACGTTGGTAAAGGCCCACTCCACTAGGAAGATGGGCTCATCCTGGGCGGCTGCCCGGGGGTTCTCGGCATTACAACTTTGCCGAGCAGCTACTTGGTCAGGGTCAAACACATTTGCTGAGTTCTACAAGTTTGACACCTTGGCCGATGAGGACCTAAAGTTTGGTCAATCGGTGCTGCAGGGTCATCTGCACTCTCCCGCCCGTACTGGAGCTTTGGTATAGACCCCATGGTCTTGATGTCGTCCTCAGCATCCTTTAGGACATATGAGAAAATAGGATTTTGATAACCTACCGGTAAATCCTTTTCTCCTAGTCCATAGAGGATGCTGGGCGCCCGTCCCAGTGCGTACTTTACCTGCAGTTTAGTTATTAGAGTTACACAAGTTGTGTTATCTTGGTTTCAGCATGTTGCTGCAATTAGTTCATGCCTGTTGTCGTGTGTTATGTTGAATGCCATGTGTGCGGCATGGTTGAGGGTGTGAGTTGGTAGATATCTCACTACTAGTTAAGTAATTCCTTTCCTCGAAATGTCAGTCTCCCTGGGCACAGTTCCTACAACTGAGGTCTGGAGGAGGGGTATAGAGGGAGCAGCCAGTTGAGTGCCCATGTCTCCTGCGGATCCCGTCTATACCCCATGGTCTTGATGTCGTCCCCAGCATCCTCTACGGACTAGGAGAAAAGGATTTACCGGTAGGTTATCAAAATCCTATTATATTTCACCAAGAAACATACTAGCATAGAAATACACATAAAGGGGAGCTCTAAGTCTACAACCTTTTCCTAAATCAATGGAAATAAGTGTAAATACCATGGGAACAAAGGAAATTACGGTGTATGTTGCAACTTTTTAAACAATGAAATACAGGTTGAGTATCCCATATCCAAATATTCCGGAATACGGAATATTCCGAATTATGGAATTTTTTGAGTGAGACTGAGATAGTGAAACCTGTGTTTTCTGATGGCTCAATGTACACAAACATTGTTTAATACACAAAGATATTAATAATATTGTATTAAATGACCTTTAGGCTGTGTGTATAAGGTGTATAAGGTGTATATGAAACATAAATGAATTGTGTGAATGTAGACACACTTTGTTTAATGCACAAAGTTATTAAAAATATTGGCTACAATTACCTTCAGGCTGTGTGTATAAGGTGTATATGAAACATAAATGCACTCTGTGCTTAGACTTGAGTCCCATTGCCATGATATCTCATTATGGTATGCAATTATTCCAAAATACGTAAAAATCTGATATCCAAAATACTTCTGGTCCCAAGCATTTTGTATATGGAATACTCAACCTGTACCTGTCTAGTTACAGTATTTCTATCCACCTAAAATACCCCCAAAAGGCACTAATTTACCAGAAATAAAATCTCTGCTTTCTACATTAATTTCAAATGTCCCCTTCATTTCAATGGTGTTGCTCCTTGGTTGATTAAATGGGCACATTCAGATGAGTGGGAAAGCAACATCTTTGCAGTTGTTCATAACCAGTGTAGTGGGCTGGTGACAGAACAGTCTGACATTTGGAAATCTTTCTGGAGCAGTCTGTTGAATTCCCAATAATTTTGAATACTTTCATGTGCAGTAATTTCTAACATCATCATTTCACATGGGTTAATTAATTTGTTAATGCTTTAATTATGCTCAATAGTGAAAGCTATTTTTTTTAATTGCAGTAGAGGTTTTCAAGATTCAGCGCAATCTGTGTGTTTACCGTTCTGATTTAAAAAAAAAAAAAAAAAACACTTCTAGGAAGTTCTTCCACCCTAATGCCAGGGCTGCAGTAACCTCATTGTTGTGATACCAATGCTGGAGTAAACAGTGAATAATAAAGGGGTAATCTAAAAAAAATTCTGTAGTTTATATGTAATAATACCATTTCTGCTGTGGGGTACACTGGTCTCCACAAGGATTAACATTGGGGTATAGAGTAGGATCTTGATCCGAGGCACCAACAGGCTCAAAGCTTTGACTGTTCCCAAGATGCACAGCGCCGCCTCCTCTATAACCCCGCCTAGTTTTGTAAGTTGGTGCCATGCCGTAAGCAGGCAATCAACAGGGGGATGCTCCAGCAGCCCATATTATAAGCTAATTTCAGAAGAAAGAAAAAATCTGAAGACTTCAAGGGCTGCAGCATTGCTGGATGTCAGTCAGACATCCCTTGCTGCAGCTCCATCACTCCCCCAGCGCCCTGGTTGCCGTGTAACTACAGCGGAGACTCTGGTGTATTTCTGGTCAGTCACACACACTCGCCGCTGCCCTCTGGGATTGCGTGGCCGCAGGTACAAGGGGAGTTAAGGGGTCTCTTTGACCCGCTGTTATCACGATCCAGCGTGCAGATTGGTGGCGGGCCGGGTGCGCTGGTGTGGACACTGCAAAGGGCAGCCGCTCCACTAGCCATCGGGACACACGGCACAGGTGGGGGTTTTCTCTCTCAATAAACCCCCGTTTTTATTATAGCCTGCAGTTCCCGGTGGGGAAGCCAGCTGATAATGCTGATTTGATTACCTTATAACCTTCATTATATGGGTAAGAGACTCAGTACGCAATTGGCGTATGGGGTACCGTAAGGGTACGCACTTAGCGTAGCATACGCTCGGCCGTGATCGAGACGCACATGCGGCACGCTCGCTCACAGCTTAATGCGTGGTGTCGAGCACGCTATAGGCGGGCGACTACCGTAATGCTACGCTACCAGCGTAGCGGACGCTCGAGACCACGAGGAGATCATGAGCGGCGCAGACGCTCACAAGATGACAATCCGTAAACCTTGAATGTAACACACAGAAAGGATACTCTTATACTGTAAACCTTGTACTGAAACACTGTAGCGATATAACGCTGCTTAACCTTGTTAATACTAAAGCTGTTTGAGCGATCGAGACGCTCCTATTACCCACTGCAATGTAATGAACACACGATACCGTGCTAAGGTTCCAACACCTTTACCAACAAGCTTTTAAGTTATATCGAAAAAGGTAAAACAGTTCACAAGTCATACACTACAAACTAACATATAATTCTAACAGAATATCTAGACAAAAATATACAATAACTTTACAGTCTTATACTATAACAGAGAGAGAGAGAATATGGCCAATACAAGCAAAGAGCGAGATGATTACAGAGAATTACTTACACACACTGGGAATGATCGCTGCGCAGCTTTCTGGTACCAGCTCCGAGTTAGTCAAGATGAAAACCGTTTGTGGAGAGTGAGAGAGCTGCCCAGGCTGGCTGATCTTATATACACTGAGTACAGTATACTACAAAGGGACCTATAATCTCATTGTTCATTGGACACAGGAATGTCTCCTCGTATCATAACAAAAGGTCATAGGTTAGTTTGAACAGGTGGGCTGCGACTATATCAAACTGCTCAAGTGGGAGGGAATCTGAAGATTCCCGCCGCATGGGTAATGAATCGCAAATATAGTAAATGTCCAGAAAATACTAATGGCCATATCTATACGCAGGAGCGATTAATCTTTACCTAACCAGCACCGGATTGTTTCTAATAAAATGTTCTTTAGTTAGGTACCAGACACAGCTGTTCAAACCCTGTCTGACCCTTCGTACCATACAAAGAGGAATTCCTCTGTCCAGCGACCATTTACATTAAACCAACTTACAGTCATTATTAAGGGGAACATTATCTATAAAACATACTATTTGGTGTTATTATTTAACGATTGAGTCGCCCGCTAGATGCACACAAACTCTACCGTAAATGCACATACCACGCGCTCGAGCGCATGGCCGAGGCGCCATCACGCGGCTGCGAGTATCCGCACGCACGGGAGAGAATGTGCACGTGCAGCAGGCATGCGCATGAGGTGAATATATGGCAACGTGTAGCATGATATTTTTCTGACTTTGACAGTCCACCCTTTGGCAGTCATCAATAACTGCCACTTCCTAAAACAGTTCAAAAAGAGAAAAATATATGTCATGTATAAATACATTTCTATGATTGGGTAAGGGAGAAGAGAGGAAGGTGGGAAAAAGGTATGACCTAGTGAGATAGTAGAAACATGTGTGTATGAATCCATGTTTGAGGGGTCATGTATCATCGTGCCGTACGTGTTTTAAATTAAGCTTCGAGGTATTGCGAAGTATACATTTGAATTCCTTCTTATCCCGTATTACGGGTCTGTGGATGGGCTGTCAAACTTTACCGAGCTCTTTTCGGCTTTTTGTTGTAACAAAATGGGGGAGCACATTTTAGTTGATGATACATGATTGGGGGGATATGTGAGTGCTGATATCTGTGCCTATATTCCCTATCAACTATGTGTGTCGTTACCTAGAGGTTGTAGAGGTGAAAATAAGAAGTGTCGTTACGGGGTAGAGATACCATTATGTGAGGTTCATTTACATTCCGCCGATTGAAGTCTTGTCTGAAGTCTGGTCTCGATGTACATGTTGCCTGATGTCTCTATGGGCTTTTGCTATAATGCGAGCAAAGCCGTTTCAATGTCCATAAAATTTTAAATCACTAAAGTTCTGGGCTAGCGTTTTCATTAAAGTCACTAGGGATATTGGGGGCCGGCAACATAGTCCATAAAAAAATCTTTGTATAAATGTGGTCTTCAAATCCTTCTTCCAAGCGAGTCTTTGTACCTTGGAGAAAAACAAAGGAGAAACGGGTGAAAGAAACGGATCGTGGAATCACATTTTATCACAGCGTGGTTTCAATGGTTGGGTCGTAAATCAAATCAATTTTGTTATGCGATACAGTCATTACTTCAGGCGGTACCTTTCCAATATAACATAATCCCTCTGAGTTTGGGGCAAGCCACTCATACGCCTTTCTCCCGCATATGAAACATGCATCATCGGGGAGAACATATGGGACTGAATATGTCAAAACCATGTTACACATTTTCCATGTGAACTCTCCTAACCCTAATTCTCCCATCTGTCTAGCACACGCATCCGGTTGTATGATATGTGCACAGTATCCTGGTGATACTTCTCCAACTCTCATTGTCCTACTTCCTAGGGTATACCCACATCGGAAACACTTTCCACTGTGGCGTATAAGCTCTGTATCCGTAGGCATTCCATCGGCTCTGTACGAAAAGGTCATGGTTTTGTTATTCCATGACACTTCCCAATTTCCCGGCTTTCGGGGATTGGAAATGTTAAAGCACACTAAGGACCTATCCACATGATATTGGTGGAGCTTCAAACTAGGGGGACTAGAGATATTAAACCTCCTGTCCACCGGCCTCCCACCACTTAACTCAAGTACCTCTCCTACAGATAAAGGGAATGGTACTAGTCCTGATTTGCTATGGCCTTGAGGTACTTGAGAGCATACCCAACAGTCTGTCTTATTTAACACTTTACCCACTAAGGAGTGATAGTCACTCAATGGATGCCGGTCCATGTGGACATTAAAACTGGACTGACGTTTCTTGATGCACCCATCCTCAACTAAGTTATCACAATGCCTACAGATGCAATTTTCTTCAGCTAACAATCCTTCACAATTCCTTCTATGGTCAATGCTACCAGATCGTTTTCTGATACTCGCCTTTGCTTGGTGATTATGTTGTTCTTGGAAATCTACGCCTCCATCTCTGTCATCAGAACCTTTCTGGATCCTTTCTCGACCTCACTGGTACTCTCACCGAAACAGACTGCTCTGGTCAACATCGGGGTCAACATGAAAACACGGATCACAGTCTCTTGAGGCGAGTCCATCTTACAGGAGGAGAAAGGAGAAATTTGTAATGGGGGTACAGAAAAACAGTTTGAGGGGGAGAGAAACTTGTTACGATAATTAGTTCTCTAGTCTTGTTGTTCTTCTTGTTCTGTTGTCATCTCAAAGGTGCTGTCTCTCAGTCTTCTAAACATTCTGGTGATACAATATTCTTTCTAGCTCAGTGCTCTTTCTGTAAGGAGAATAAATCTTGCATTACCATTTATCCAACTGATGTGTGACATACCATCTGTAAAGTATGAGAACATGAGAAAGAAGAAGAAAAAAAAAAGAGAGAGAGAGAACAATTCATATATATATATTACATAAACCAACAATAAACAACAAAACATTGTCAGATCTTCCGTTCACCATCAGGCTGTCACATCTACATGTCCAATGGTATCTTTGCATAGTCTCTCCCACCAGTATTTCCATGCTCCACCCTTTGTATCTGGCCAGGATACATTGATGCTGGTAGGTCATACTGGGGTTTGGTAGACTTCTGAAAAGGTCAGGTAGTCAGGTGATGTTGGAGCTGTTGTGGTGAACGTCAGAGATGGGGAAAAAGAAACATTTTACAGATACATTACAAATTTTACCCGGTCATTCCTGTGTCTTCAAGGAATGACCTCCCAATTTATTAACTGTTACCTCAGGCTTTATCAAGGTTAATGATCAACTTTCCTAATCATAAATTATATGTGTGGACCAAAATTTGACATGTGTGATACCTGATTATACTTCCGAGTGTCGTAACTCTGCTCGTGTTCTTGTCTAGGGGGTCTGACTTTATGTGGGCTGTTGCAGTTACTGGCATAATGCCCTTCTCTTTTACAAAGATAACAAATCCTTGGTTTCCTCCATGTGCCAATGGCCTGGGGTTTTGGTTGATTTGATGCCTCCTCTAATGCTTGGATGCTCATCACCATCAACCGCTCTTCCTGTGTTTCCCTGGTTCTTTGACTATTATGGTCATGTCGTTGTATATATCAACATGACCTTCCCTTAAGCAGTTGTACTTTTGACCTATTCACAGGGGTTTGTGGCTTGCTTTTAATGTTCCGGTCATGATTAATAGCGGACTCTTTCAAATCGGCCACTGAGATATCTCTCCAGTTAGGTAGAGAGGCTTGTATACTCGTTCCTTTAAACCATTTATTAACACATCCTGTAGTGTACATTTGTTTTAATATCTTCTATACCAGTGTATCTAGCCATTTCCTGCAGTGCCCGATGAAAGTAATTAGAAGTGATTTCCCCCTCTCTTTGTCTCATGGAGAAGATTTCTTCCCATTCCACATCGGATGGGAAATATACTCCTAACTGTTGATTGATCTGCTTGATATTCTCCTGATTGTGTTCCTCCGTACAAGGTACTTCGGTGTCTAATTCACAATCAGTAATAAATTTCGCAGAGTCAACATTGGAGGGCAGACATGCCCTCAGCACTGCCCGCCAACCTTTGTTGGTGGGTTCTGCAGAATTACCTAACTCTCTAATGTACTTCTGACATGCGGCTAGATTTCTCCTGGGATCAGGGAATTCAGACATAATTGTCATCAATTCCATCCTGGACCAGGGACATTGCATAGCAATGTCTCTGATGGGAGTGACCTTGTGACTATTAGTCCTTTCATTGGGGATTGTGTTCACCCTGACAGGATTTTGTTCCATTATGCTATTTTGTGTTAACTCTTCGGTGTAAGATGCATTTGTCTGTGAGTAACATACAATACCGTACTTACCTGTTGACACGACCTCACCTGACCCTCCGTTAGGGGGTTTGATTATTGCCTTTACCGAATTGGTCGTGTCCACCTGGACGTCTTGTGTGATGGCTGCTGGAAAAGATGCCGACATCGTGCTAGGTTCACTTTCTTGCTGGTAATCCTGAGGGAAGTTTAACATGGGGTGCAACTTGCATGGGTTAATAGTTGTACATTTAACAGTATTACAATTATTCTTGTTACATTTATTACAATTGTTCTTATCATCTATAATACAGTTGCTAAGTGCATGTTTATCAAACACCAGTGTGCCATTCTCTGTAACCACCCTCTCTCTCGCTGCCATATTTTTCTTACCAAAGTGAGAGTCAGCTGTATAAACTAATCCTCCTTGTATTTCACCTTCCTGTTGCCATAATTGTAAACAATCATAATATTTGATCCGTCTCTTGCAGATTTAATGAGACATATCCTTCTCCTTAGATTCTGTAACCCCTCGGGACTAAAACTGCCTACCCGTGGGAACTTTTCCCCATCGTGCACAGTCATTCTTTCCCATTCATTGTGAACCGTATTTCTCACACATTACATACCTTGCCGACCCGATTGGTCGGTTTACTAAATCAACCCGAACCGAGGTTGATCGCCCCCTACCTGAACAACTGGCCCCCATCTTTGCAGGTGTTGCTTTCACTACCTCTGACCTTCAAATCAGGGTCTTCAGCGAACCCTTACAAAAACCAAGATGTCCGGGGTAGGCCGGCGGCGGAAGTTTACAGAGTACTCCACTCACTCGCCCACGTCGACCAATACGCCCACACACTGCTCTAGCGCTGGTGTACTCGACCTAGGGCCCCTGCGACCTGAACCTCTATTTACTGGAACATGTGGGTGTGATCCGAAGAGCACTTAACCCTTTCCAGTAACTATTGGTTGTTGGATAGTTCCCAAGTGACCAGCGAACTTCCCTTAAAATAAAAAATTACACAAATCACGTTAGAATGTACAAATAGCGTTTATGACCCCTCTAGCGTATGCAAATGGTACTGGGTCAAGTTACTAACTAATGCACACAATTACGTGCGGTACAATCGTTCTGCACATAAGCAACTAATCTTATGTGCGGAGCGACCAGTGGAATCGAAAATTGTGGCTGCGAATTCCTTCAGCCTGAGCTTAATGGCCTATATGGGTACCGCACCAACCCTTTCTGGTGTTGTGCTCTTTTACTCTTTATCTATAGCGGACTTCTTAGTCTGCTGTACCTGGACCTCCTGGTCTGTCTGGACCTCCTGGTCTGTGCTACAGTAGACCTCCTGGTCCGCTATACTCTAATGCTCTTTTTTAAATGTTTAACAAGGGATGCCTCCCAAGCCACCATGCAGTCACTTACACGTATGTACCTTCACGAGAACTCGATGATTTCCTTTGGTTCAACCCCAAAAATTAGAAACTTATATATATGTATACACACTCTTTCACCTCATGTACTCTTTACTTTCGTTTCTGCGCAGAAATCCCTTTCATTCAGTATCGCAGGCTAATCCCGAGGAGTTACAACTAGAGAAGGATCTATTAGCTTAAAATTTTGGACACTGAGATCGATTTGCGCTATTATCGCGTTGCCTCCTTATCGCCTAATTAAAACAATACTATCGTGTGATTTGTATTATGTGGGCGTACCCAGACGCTCCGTTGCGTAATATACGCTCCATGCGTCGGCCCTTGCGTCGCGTACACTAGTCCCGCCCTTTGTTAGAGACACGTGTACGCCAGCCAGGTATATCCACAGGAATACAATTTAACACGTTTATATCAATGTAGATGATCTTTAACTGTAATCATCTACTGAACACCACACCAAACTTCCTTGTATCTTAGGCAAGCCGTGCGCGTGTATTACAAATTACTCCTTAACGTATTATCTTTACTCTTTAACTACCAATAGCAACAAATCTTTCTCAGCACGTTATCAATTTTGAAATGGCAACCAGGAAAGTGATATGTGAAAATACACAAATGAAAAGAAACAGAAATAAACAGTTTTAAAAGACACTAGCGTATTGTTCTTACCTCCGGTTCCGGATTCCACCAGCACTCCAACGTAGCGAAACAGACGCTTATCTAGCCAGCACTACTGTATCCCGATACGAAGGGATACTGCCTTCCCGCCCTTGCTGACAGATAACGTTTGTTTTCGTTAGTGCGGATATGTGGAGGACGGACGAGCCCTCAATTGATAATGCTGATTTGATTACCTTATAACCTTCATTATATGGGTAAGAGACTCAGTACGCAATTGGCTTATGGGGTACCATAAGGGTACGCACTTAGCGTAGCATACGCTCGGCCGTGATCGAGACGCACATGCGGCACGCTCGCTCACAGCTTAATGCGTGGTGTCGAGCACGCTATAGGCGGGCGACTACCGTAATGCTACGCTACCAGCGTAGCGGATGCTCGAGACCACGAGGAGATCACGAGCGGCGCAGACGCTCACAAGATGACAATCAGTAAACCTTGAATGTAACACACAGAAAGGATACTCTTATACTGTAAACCTTGTACTGAAACACTGTAGCGATATAACGCTGCTTAACCTTGTTAATACTAAAGCTGTTTGAGCGATCGAGACGCTCCTATTACCCACTGCAATGTAATGAACACACGATACCGTGCTAAGGTTCCAACACCTTTACTAACAAGCTTTTAAGTTATATCGAAAAAGGTAAAACAGTTCACAAGTCATACACTACAAACTAACATATAATTCTAACAGAATATCTAGACAAAAATATACAATAACTTTACAATCTTATACTATAACAGAGAGAGAGAGAATATGGCCAATACAAGCAAAGAGCGAGATGATTACAGATAATTACTTACACACACTGGGAATGATCGCTGCGCAGCTTTCTGGTACCAGCTCCGAGTTAGTCAAGATGAAAACCGTTTGTGGAGAGTGAGAGAGCTGCCCAGGCTGGCTGATCTTATATACACTGAGTACAGTATACTACAAAGGGACCTATAATCTCATTGTTCATTGGACACAGGAATGTCTCCTCGTATCATAACAAAAGGTCATAGGTTAGTTTGAACAGGTGGGCTGCGACTATATCAAACTGCTCAGGTGGGAGGGAATCTGAAGATTCCCGCCGCATGGATAATGAATCGCAAATATAGTAAATGTCCAGAAAATACTAATGGCCATATCTATACGCAGGAGTGATTAATCTTTACCTAACCAGCACCGGATTGTTTCTAATAAAATGTTCTTTAGTTAGGTACCAGACACAGCTGTTCAAACCCTGTCTGACCCTTCGTACCATACAAAGAGGAATTCCTCTGTCCAGCGACCATTTACATTAAACCAACTTACAGTCATTATTAAGGGGAACATTATCTATAAAACATACTATTTGGTGTTATTATTTAACGATTGAGTCGCCCGCTAGAAGCACACAAACTCTACCGTAAATGAACATACCACGCGCTCGAGCGCATGGCCGAGGCGCCATCACACTGCTGCGAGTATCCGCACGCACGGGAGAGAATGTGCACGTGCAGCAGGCACGCGCATGAGGTGAATATATGGCAACGTGTAGCATGATATTTTTCTGACTTTGACACAGCCTAACCTGTAGCCCCTCCACCATCCCCAGGGCGCCATTTGGGTAAATGTTCCCACCCTGGAGCTGCATATCTCTCCCTCACTCCCTGTCAGCCGCCCTTACATGGAGCTGCGCTGTTCCTGGGACTGCTTGGGCAAATCCTCTGTAAAGCCACCTGCCCGCCAGCGCTGTGCATTTTACAGGACACTTAAGTATTCTACCCAGGGCCGTAACTAGGTGTGTGCCGATAGTGCCTTGCCCACAGCGCAAATGCACTGGGGGCGCACCTTCTGGCAGCACACCTGCACGACCATTATCTCCAGACTCCATAGTGCACACTGCCGGCGGTGGCGCCGTGCGTCTCTCACTGGCGGCGGCGCCTGTGTCGAGCTGATGGCGCCGCCTGTGTCCCGTCACCCACCGCTGCTGCTGCTTTAAAAGACCCGGGAGCTGGCGGCAGCGCTGAGATTAGTGTCTGCCTCTGGCTCTGCTAATTTTCCCAGCCATGAATGCTGGCTCCTTGTACTCCGGCGGGGAGTTGCAGTCAGGACATTGTTTTCAATGCACAGCGCACCGCAAACAGCGACTATCTATCTTCTTCCTTAGTTCTGCTACTTCACAGCGCAAATGGACCGGACCCATTTATGATGAAGAGAGCCAGGAGCTGACAACTAACTGTGAGTATTTTTGAGCTTTGGAACTCCAGCTCATTGTGAACTCCAGTGTAATGTGAGAGGGGGGATTGGGGGCAGATCTATTAATGTCAGTGTGACTGGGAGGAGGGGGGTGAATAAATGTATGCCAATTATTTGACAGTGGGAAGATCTGTTAATGTCAGTCTAATGTGGTAGGTGAACATATGAGTGTCAATGTGATTGGTGGTGTGAATATTTTAATATTAATGTGGCAGTGTGGAGATATATTAATGTAATTGAAGAGCCCACAAAGTTCTAGTTTCGTCCCTATGTGTGTGATTACACACACACACACACACACACACACACACATATACACATATATAGTGGCGCAACATATATATATATATATATATATATATATACACACACACACACACACACTAGCTGATGTGCCCAGTTTCACCCAGGCAAAGGTTTGCTGGGTGGAACATTTAACCCCTTTTTTCCCCCCTTAGTAGTCAAATTTTAAAAAATAACTGCTTAGTGGGTGGCTGCAAATAACTGTCACAGTTTCCAGCCAACCCCGGGGTTGGAGACTTTGCCCCCTCATCCGACAACACTGCCTGCGATACCTTCCTCTTTTTGATGAGTGAGCTTGCCAGCTCGCTCCCCCGTAGTACCCGCCAGGTTGTTTAACGGAGTGCGCGGATCGAAAACTCTGTGGGCTTACCGTTGGATGGTGCGGTGCCTGCGGAGCAGAAGCCTTCTTGTCTGGGATGCCTGCATCTAGTGAAAGAACACCCCAGCCTTCCTGATCTTAAAACAAAGGACATTCGCGTCCACCCTGCACTCTGCTTCCGGATCTGTGCCCCTGGGATCCCTGCCCTGATTAACGAAGTCGGCCTTGACTGCTGGCGGTGGACGTCTGGTGACGCCAGGCGCATCTCCGGCTGTGCGCCAGCTAGACCAGTGTATAAAAAGGGGGACTCTGCTGATTTAATGTGTATAAAAAGGTAGACTCTGCTGCCTAATGTGTAAAAAGGGGGACTCTGCTACTATAATGTGTAAAAAAGAAGAAGGGGGGACTCTGCCTGCCTAATGTGTATAAAAGGGGGACTGTGCCTGCATAATGTATAAAAAAGGGGGACACTGTTGCCGAAATGTGTAAAAAAGGGGTACTCTGCCTGCCTAATGTGTCAAAAAAGGGGACACTGCTGCCGTAATGTGTAAAAAAAAAAAAGGGGATTCTGCTTCCGTAATGTGTAAAAGGGTACTATACCTGCCCTACTGTGTAAAAGGAAGCTCTGCCTAACGGAATATGTAAAAGGGAGCTCTGTGGTCATGCCCCTTCCCCATGAAGCCACACCCTTATATTTTTGGCATGTGCAATGACCCTGTTTTGTATGGGGGGGGGCTTTTTCTTACACACAGCGCTGAAATGTCTAGTTACGATACTGATTCTACCTGTCAAGGGACAGGGTTAGTTAAGAAAGAGTGCACACAATCAGGGTTGTGGGGTACAAACACCCTGTGATATACATCCAGTGCTTACTGTGTTTTGTTATATCCGCTGTTTACATATAGCTATACTGAGTATTACTTTATATTGCTAGTCCAGTGCAGTTTTATTGTTTGGTATAATTTCTGCATTGTACAATTGTGACTATATATGTGTGTGTGCATGTAGCTTCTGCGTGGCTGTCATCTTGTATATTTCACTCAGCTTGCTACTCCTATATTCTATAACCTGAGGGGGCTAAGTGTGTCAGGTTTGTTAACTGATATAGGTATTTCACAAGATATACTTACTGTGTATTTTTCTTTGTGATTTATAGTCACCATACAGCATATCTCTTGGATTCCTGGTTTGTGCTGACAACTACACCGGGAGTTCTTGCTAGGTATATCGCTGCTAATATTGTACTAGGTTGCCTGATATTGAGCTTATTATGTCAGCTACACGGGGCAATGGAACTGGGGCTTCTCCCACATTGCGTGGTGGTGATGCTGCAGTCACTTTTGGAGAAAACATGGCAGCAGAGAGTTCAGGTTCAGCGGGTTCCTTACCTCCCAGTGGGTCTGTAGCACCGGGGGCCACTAATGACCCACCTTGGGCCACCTTCTCCATGTTATTAAATACGCTAGTAACAAAACTTACGCCTCCTGTGGGACCTCCTATGCCAGTGCAGCAGTTTATGGTCCCTACAGTCAATCTGCTGTGGGCGGATCAAATCTCATCACAGTTACAGCACTTGAACCGATCGCTGACTAAAAATAAGTCTCACTCTCGCCCACCTAAGACTAAGGCATCTTCTACACGGGCCGCTACTTCCTCACAATCCACTGCTGTTCCGGACACATCCTCTGAGGAGGATGGTGCATATACTGACCCCACAGACACTAACTCTGATGCTTCAGATGGGGAAGGAAAGTCACTAGTGGATGTCCCTGATTTGATTAAGGATATCAGGCTCATTCTTCAGGTCTCTGATAAACCTGAGCCTGCGGCTGTCTCTAAAATTCCAGACAGATTTAAACGTAAGAAGGTGGTTAAACAAGTTTTACCTCATTCTCAACACCTGGCTGACATACGTCAGGAATCCTGGGAAAATCCGGGAACAAAATTCACACTGCATAAGAGACTGTTGGCTTGCTATCCTCTCTCTGCGGAGCTATGTAAAAATTGGGAAATGCCTCCGCTTGTAGATTCTCATGTGGCCCGCATGGTTGTTTCCTCAGCTCTGTCAGTAACTACCGTCACCTCTCTAAAGGAACCAATGGATAGACGTGTGGAGGGTTGTTTGAAAGCTATTTACACCCTAATGGGGGCTGTGCATAGACCAACCATTGCAGCAACATGGGCTGTTGAAGCATGGGCTCAGGAGCTGGAGGCAGAGCTACCTTCGAACGCTTCTGATCATGCCAGATAATGTCTCATATATTGCCACGGCTTCTCTTTACCTTAAAGAGGCGGCTTCCGATGCCAGGGTGCTGACGGCCAAGGCTGCCACTACGTCCATCCGACGTATACTTTGGTTGAAATCCTGGTCAGTGAATATGGTTTCTAAGCAAACCCTGGAGGTGCTTCCTTTTAAGGGAGACTTTTTTTGGCGAAGACCTCAATAAGACTGTGGCTGACCTGGCTTCTGCTAAAACAGTTTGCCTACCTAGTACGGCTCCTTCTGCACTGAAGGCTAAAAGTACTTTCCCTCTGCCCTTTCGTCCTCCAGGTAAAGCAAATGGTCAGGCGTACCCGAAGCAAGCTCGTACGTCCAAGCCTGCCAAGCTAAGACCAAAGCAGGCCTGGGCTGCCCATCAGCCTGCTTCCAAAACTGACAAGCCTGCCGCATGAGGGGGCGGGTTTCCCCCTGGGGGATCCCAGGGTGGGGTGCCGGCTTCTAGGTTTTGCCCAGGAATGATTGAAGACCACTTCTGAGGCCTGGGTAAGGGAAGTCGTCACTCGAGGTTACGCCGTACCCTTCAAGAACCGTCCCCCTCATCGATTTTGCCTGACAGATGTCCCTTTGGACCTGGTGAAGACAAACACTCTTCATTCAGTGGTACATTCCCTCCTGAACACAGGAGTGGTAGTACAGATGCCTCTGGCTCAGAGAGGCAAGGGGTTCTATTCACCGCTGTTTCTAGTCCCGAAACCGAACGGGTCCTCGCGGCCCATTCTCAATCTCAAGTCCACAGGTATGTTAGGGTCTCCAAGTTTCATATGGAAACTCTACGCTCTATTGTTCTGGCCTTGGAGCCTGGGGATTATATGGTCTCCCTGGATATACAGGATGCCTACCTGCATATTCCTATTGCAATGTCTCATCAGCGATACCTGAGGTTTGCGGTGGGCAAGCTTCATTACCCTTTGGTTTGACAATGGCTCCACGAGTTTTCACCGAAGTAAAGGTGGTAATGACGGCTGTACTCCGCCGTCAAGGGGTCAGGATCCTACCGTACCTGGACAATTTGTTGATCCTGGCAAATTCCCCAGAAATTCTCCTGCGTCATCTAGATCTGACTGTCCAGTTCATGAAAGCCCATGGGTGGCTAGTCAACTGGAAGAAATCTTCCCTGGTTCCTGCTCGGAGCATGGTGCACTTGGGAGCGTTATTGGACACTCACAACCAGCGGTTGTTCTTGTCTCAGGAGAAAGTCCTGAAACTTCAGGACAGGATTCGATGCTTCCTATATCGTCCGCAAGTGTCGATACATTCGGCAATGCAAGTGCTAGGTCTCATGGTGTCGGCTTTCGACATGGTGGAGTATGCTCAATTCCATTCTCGCCCTCTGCAGAAGTTAATTCTTGCCAAGTGGGACGGCCTGCCTCACCGCATCAGATCTCAATTGATCTCCTTGTCTCAGGAGGTCCGCCTGTCACTGAGCTGGTGGCTTCAGGACCATCGATTGAGCAGGGGCCGTACCTTCTGGATATCCAACTGGGTCCTGCTGACGACGGATGTCAGTCTGAGAGGTTGGGGTGCGGTGTTGGAACAACACTCCCTTCAGGGTCGGTGGACCAAGGAGGAGTCTCTACTCCCAATAAACATTCTGGAACTGCCGGCGGTGTTCAATGCACTGAACCTGGCCCAGCATTTGATACAGAACAGACCCGTTCAAGTACAATCGGACAACACCACCACGGTGGCGTACATCAATCATCAGGGCGGCACTCGGAGCCGCATGGCAATGAAGGAAGTATCAAGGATTCTTCAGTCCACAGTGTTCATTCTGGAGTTCCTAAACTGGGAAGCGAACTTTCTCAGTCGTCAGGATGTACACGCTGGAGAGTGGAGCTCCCATCCAGAGGTGTTTCAACTTCTCGTGGACGAGTGGGGCCTTCCAGATGTGGACCTGATGGTGTCTCGACACAATCACAAGGTTCCGGTCTTCAGAGTAAGGACAAGGGATCGTGGACGCTCGGGCAATTTCACGGAACTTTTGGCTGCCGTATGTGTTCCCTCCGGTGTCACTCCTGCGAAGAGTAATACGGAAGTTCAAGCAAGAAGGAGGAAACCTACTTCTGATTGCTCCAGCATGGCCCAGACGGCACTGGTTCTCCGATCTACAGGGCCTCTCGCTAGATCGTCCCCTTCTACTTCCACAACGACCAGACCTCCTTGTTCAGGGCCCTTGTGTTTACCAGGACTTGGCCCATCTAGCGTTGACGGCGTGGCTCTTGAAGCTTCCGTCTTGAGGGCCAGGGGTTTTTCTGAGGCGGTCGTTCAAACTATGTTGAAGGGCCCGTAAGCCAGCTTATGCTCTGATTTACCATAGGGTCTGGAATGCTTACTTTACTTGATGCGCGTCTCATAATCATGTTTTCAAGTTTAGTACGGCCAAACTGTTGGCCTTCCTACAACAGGGCCTGGACTTAGGCCTTACTCTGGCCTCCCTCAAGGTTCACATTCTGCCTTGTCATTTTGGTTTCAGAGAAAGATTGCTGCCCTACCTGATGTTCATAGGGTGTGTTGTGGATTCAGCCTCCTTATGTCCCACCTGTGGCCCCTTGGGATCTGTCGGTGGTTCTGGAGGCCTTGCAAGAGTCTCTGTTTGAACCTCTTGCGTCTGCAGCCCTTAAGTGGCTTTCCCTTAAGGTGTTGTTTTTGCTGGCTATCGCTTCAGCTAGAAGGGTCTCGGACTTGGGTGCTTTATCCTGTAAGTCTCCCTATCTGATTTTTCACCATGACCGGGCGGTTCTTAGAACGCGTCCGGGTTATTTACCCAAGGTGGTGTCTTCCTTCTACCTTAATCAAGTGATTGTGGCTCCGGCCTTTAATTCTCCTGAGGCGTCATCTAAAGAGCGGTATTTGGATGTGGACTCTCCGTATCTATGTGAACAGAACCTCCTCCATTTGGAAATCTGATTCTCTTTTTGTACCGTTTGGTGTTCACAAACGTGGCTGGCCTGCTAACAAGCAGACCTTGGCCAGATGGATTAGAATGGTGATTGCACATGCTTATGTACAGGCTGGTCTTCCAGCTCCTGCTACCATCAAAGCCCATTCTACTCGGTCTGTTGGACCTTCTTGGGCGGCCCGCTGTGGTGCGACCCTTGTGCAAGGCGGGTACGTGGTCCTCAGTGAACACGTTCATTAGGTTCTATGCCTTCGATACTTCCGCCTCCCAGGATGCTTCCTTTGGACGCTGGGTTCTTGTGCCCGCTAAAGTGGATCCCCTCCCATAAGGAACTGCTTTAGGACATCCCTGATGTTAATCCTTGTGGAGCCCAGTGTACCCCGTAGCAGAAAACGATATTTATTGTAAGAAATTACCATTGTTAAATGTTTCTGTGAGGTACCCACCCTGACGCACTTGGCTTCTTTGGGTTGGTATGGCATTAGCCGCTGACACCCTCTCCTGTGGCGAGTGTGTGGTGTATGTGGCTACTCACGATTGTCGTCTCTGGTACGTGCTACTGCATTGGACTGCTTAACGAAACTGAGCTCCTGTGCACGGAGGCGGGGTTACAGAGGACGCAGCGCTGTGCATCTTGGGAACAGTCAAAGCTTTGAGCCTGTTGGTGCCTTGGATCAAGATCCTACTCTACACCCCGATGTTAATCCATGTGGAGCCCAGTGTACCTCGCAGAGATTTAACAATGGTAAGTTCTTACCATAAATCTCGTTTTATATTTTAAAACCATTTCAAACGTTTTTTTTGTTGTCAATTTATGTAAAAATTCAGTTTCTTTCCTTGTGTTCGCCGCTGCTATATAAATGTAAATGTCCTGACTTTGGCGTCCATTCCTTCTCCACCTGAAATGTAATTACTTTTGGTGACCAGTAGCATCCCTCACCTTCCACTCCCCTTCTCAGTAACACTTGATAATGTCGATATTATCTTAAACCATAAAGCTATACCTCTAGATAAACTTTTACCGTGGAGCTGCTATGGCCGCTAGACTGAATACACGCGCTACGCACTTTGTACGCTATTTGCGTACAGAGTCCCTTACGTGGTATGTACTTGGCATACACACGCCACGCTGAGTGTACAGAGTACGCACAGCGCGCGCACACACAATTGATAACCTTTAAACCTTATTCGTAATGCAATGCAATGTTATTCTTACACTCTAAACCATGTGCCGCTAAGCACTGTAATGATGTTATACTTTAAACCTTAAGTAGCGCAGGCGGTATAAAGTACCCGCAGTGCGTACACCTTATCAATACTTATAAACCGTATACAGTAAAAATACGCTTTAAACCCTTGCAGGAAAGTGAGGACACAACACCGATTTGTAGTTGAACCACAGGGTTCTAACGCCACAGTGGATTATTTCAAAAGGTAAAACAGTACAAATTATACAGTACAGGCTAACGAGATAAATCTACAACAGAATAATGGCTACAGAAAATGTACATACGTGAGAATGTTCGCAAGCGCAACCTGGACCAGTCCTCCGCTTATCAGGTAGAAAGCGTTCAGAGTCTTCTGACCGGCCAGGCAACAACGGGCTTTTTATACACAACTTACATACGTAATACAATGGTTACTGTAATCTCATTGTCCATTGGACACAGAGATGTGTTTTTACATTACAGGAGAGGTCATAGGTTGATTTGAAAAGGTGGGCGATGTCTTTCTCAACTGCTCTTGGGGGTGGTATCCTCTGGATTCCCGCCGCATACATAATATACAGTAAATACAGTTCATATCTATATTCTACTTTTGCACATAACTATACGCAGGAACATGCAATCTTTCTCTAACCAACACCGGAATGCTACCCTTAAAATACCCTACAGTTGGATACTAGACATCACCTTCTAACCTTTATCTGACCCTTCCTATCATGCAAAGGCGAATCCCTAAGTCCTGGAACTGTTTAAACTGTTGATACTCGCTGATGTGGTTTAGGGGAACTATGTGTACAAAATGAACTATTTGGGTTAAATATGTAATGTTCTAATAACCCTCTATGCGCTCACAAACGCCACCGTAAATACCCATGCAGGAGCGATCCTACGCAAATTATGGATATGTGCACGCACGGCAGAATAAGTGCACGCGCAGCGGGCATGTGTATGGGGTTAGTACATGGTGTATGCATTTACGATATTTTTCGACTTTGACAGTCCAACCTTTGGCAGTCAACAATAACTGCCACTATCTAAACATTAAACAGAAAAATATACAATACAATATCTACAGATGATTGGATAAAAATATACAATACATTATCCACAGATGATTGGATGGTAGGAGGAGAGGTGTAGGCAGGAAATGTATGACCTAGTGGGATAGTAAAAGCATGTATGTATGAAATCCATATCTGAGGTGCATGTATCATCGTGCCGTATATGTTCTAGATAAGCTTCGAGGTATTGCAAAGTATACATTAAATGGGCCAACAAACACTACCAAGCTCTTTTCGGCGGCTTGTTCCAACAAATGGGGTGCACATTTAGTTGATAATACATGGAGGGGGAACACATGTGAATGCTAATATGTGGATATCACCTGTCGACTATGTGTGTCACTTTCTGAAGGTTGTAGAGATGAAGATAAGAAACATATAAAAAATACATTCACATAACATTTGCGTAATCATTCTTGGGTGTTGATTGAAGTCTTCTCCGGATGGGTGTATTTTTGCTGAGGGAAAACAAAGGAAAAACGGGTGAAAGAAACGGACCATGGAATCACGTCTTATCACAACATTGTCTCTATTGATGGGTCATAAATGAAATCAGTTGCTGTAACAATGCCCCTGCTCCTTAAACTCATCACTTTTGTGCCGTGCTTGCGCCGTGTTAAAATTCGGACACACCTAAATATCAAGCCAATCATTATGACAACTCCCAGGATACAAAGGAGAAACTTTCTTACACTCACGATAACATTTTGAGCTCATTCTCCTAAACCTGAGAACCAATTTCGTGGGTTCAACCATGAGACCCAGCCGGTCAGTTCATTGGCCCTCATTCCGAGTTATTCGCTCGCAAGCTGCTTTTAGCAGCATTGCACATGCTAAGCCGCCGCCGCCTACTGGGAGTGAATCTTAGCTTAGCAAAATTGCGAACGAAAGATTCTCAAAATTGCGAATAGAAATTTCTAAGCATTTTCTGAGTAGCTCGGGACTTACTCTGCCACTGCGATCAGTTCAGTCAGTTTCGTTCCTGGTTTGACGTCACAAACACACCCAGCGTTCGCCCAGACACTCCCCCATTTCTCCAGCCACTCCCGCGTTTTTCCCAGAAACGGCAGCGTTTATTCACACACTCCCATAAAACGGCCAGTTTCCGCCCAGAAACACCCACTTCCTGTCAATCACATTACGATCACCAGAACGAAGAAAAAACCTTGTAATGCCGTGAGTAAAATACCAAACTTCTTAGCAAATTTACTTGGCGCAGTCGCAGTGCGAACATTGCGCATGCGCAATTAGCGGAAAATCGCTGCGATGCAAAGAAAATTATCGAACGAACAACTCGGAATGAGGGCCCTTATTCACAGCAGTAAGGGTAAGGTTGTGTCTCCTCCGGAACTCCCACTTCAACTGCAAGATATCGTCCATCTTTTAATCTATGACCTCGGTTGGGTCATCAGTGCTGTTCGTAATATACGTGCAGCACTTCACACCATACTGAGTTGCCAGTACCCGCCTGTCACCGCTGTGATATAATTGAGGACCATCCTGTGCTGGATCAGTTCCGTTTTGTAAGCTTGCAACTCCCTTCCTGTATACCTGAAAGTGTCATCATACATCTCGGTGATATTATCTATTAGATTCACTAGCGCGTGGATATACCTATAATTTATAATTCCTCTGGCGGTACGGGTGAATGTCTAACGCGAGTAGGAATTGAATCCCGGTGGATTCGTGGATCAAATCAGAGGCTTCGTGCTCTGTCCTATATATGAGGTGTCTCTTAACGATGTGTTCATAGTGAGTATGAGTGTAAGGAGCTTGAGCATTGCGGTGAACGTCTTTCATCTTATTATGGGTTATGGTCATAACTTCTGGCAACACTCTTCCAATGTAACACAATCCCTCTGAGTTTGGGGCAAGCCACTTATACGCCTTCCTCCCACATATGAAATAAGCATCATCGGGGAGAACATATGGGACAGAATATGACATCACCATATTGCAAACCTTCCAAGTGAAAAATCCTATCCCTAACTCTCTCATCTGTTCAGTACACGTATCAGGCTGTATGATATGCGAACAGTACCCTGGTGATACTTCTCCAACCCGCATGGTCCTACTTCCTAGAGTATACCTATAATGAAAATACCTTCCACCGTCGGCTATTTGGCGTATAAGTTCAGAGTCTACGGGTATTCTGTCGGCTCTTTGTGAAAATGCCATGGTTTGGTTATTGCATGTCACTTCCCAATTTCCCAGCTTTCGGGAATTGGAAATGTTGAAACATACTAAGGATCTATCTACATGGTACTGGTGGAGCTTCAAACTAGGGGGCCTAGAAATATTAAATTTCTTGTCCACCGGTCTCCCACCCCGTAATTCAAGTACCTAATCTATTGCTAAAGGGTACGGTACTAGTCCTGACTTGCTCTGACCTTGAAGTACTTGTGAGCACACCCAGCATTCTGTTTGGTTTAAAACCTTACCCACTAATGAGTGATAATCACACAATGGATGACGATCCATGTTGATATTAAGGCTGGACTGACATCTCTGGATGCACCCGTCCTCAACTATGTTTTCACAATTTCCACAAATACAATTTTCCTCAGCCAATAACCCTTCACAGTGCCTCCTAGTTTCTTGACTACCAGATCGTTTTCTGATACTCGCCTTTGCTCGGTGGATGTGTTGCTCTTGGAATTCTACAAATCCGTCCTTGCCATCAGAACCCATTCCAGATCCTTTCTCGACCTCTCTGGTACTCTCACCGAAACAGACTGCTCTGGTCAACAACAGGGTCAACAGGAAAACCCGGAATGCAGTCTCTTGGGGTAAGTCCGTCTTGTTAAGGGGAGAGAAAAGGGAGCAAGAAAGGGGGGAAAGGAGGGTAATGGGAGATGGAGAAAATAATAAAAAGGAAAAAAAATTGGTTCGACAACCGCCTCTGGTCTTGTAGTTCTCCGTGCTCAGGTGCCGTGACAACAGTCCTGCCTCTCAACCTTCCCGGAACAGACACTCCAGTGATACGATTTACTATACACTCTGCTCTTTGTCACAGGTTTTCTCTGGGTCAGCGACCTTCTTACAGTGGGACAAGTGGACCCAAGTCTCACTTTCGGCAATCTTTAATGCTGTCGTGCTGGTTAGTAAGACTTGGTACGGTCCTTCCCACCTGTCAATGAGGCAACCTGAGCGTAGAAAATTTCGAATCATTACATACTCCCCAGGTTCAATGTCATGACAATTACTGTTTGGTAGGTCAGGAATCACCAGATTTAGATTTCTGTTTTGATTCCTCAACTGTTGGCTCATCTTAACCAAATATTTTACAGTCACCTCATTATTGCATTTCAAATCATCCTGGGGGTCAATCATTACATGGGGTTGTCGAACCAAAAAGAATCTCAAAGGGTGATAGGTTAAGGGGGGACCTGGGAGTAGTTCTGATGCTGTACAATACAAGTGGCAAAGCTTCTGGCCATAACAATCCAGTTTCAGCCATCACTTTGCTCAGCTTGTTCTTAATAGTGATGTTTACTCTTTCCACCTTCGCCCTCGCCTGTGGGTGGTACGGAGTATGCAGCTTGCTATTAATCCCCATCAGTTTGCACATAACCTGAAAGACTTCACCTGAAAATGGGTACCCCTATCGCTTTCAATTATTCTAGGGATACCATATCTGCACACAAATTCCTGCACAATTTTCTTTGCCGTGAACGTAGTAGTATTTGTGGCAGCGGGGAACGCTTCTACCCAATTTGAAAACACATCAATACAGACTAACACATATTTTAAATTCCTGCAGGGTGGCAACTGTATGAAATCAATCTGTATTACTTGAAAAGGGGCGTCTGTTGGCGGGATATGGGATGGTTCTGTTGATATTGACTTTCCAATATTCTTCCTCAAGCAGATAAGACATGTCATTGCTCTCTTACCCGCATGAGAAGAGAATCCTGGCGCACACCAGTAGGCTCTCACCAGCTTACACATACCCTCTTTGCCCAGATGAGTCAGACCGTGTGCCGCCTCAGCTAAGCTTGGAAGATATGCTCTGGGGGCTACTGGCTTACCCTGTCCATCTGTCCAGAGTCCTGAGGACTCCTGGCCATATCCCTTTGACCTCCAGACTGCCTTTTCCTGTGGAGAACACAAATTTTGCATTTCACTTAGTTTTTGTGCATTGACGGTGTTGAATATCATCAGTGGTGGGATATCTGTTTGTATGGGGGTGCTGGCTGCTGATTTAGCAGCTTCGTCTGCCCAGCTGTTACCAAGTGACACTGGGTCTTGACTGTGTGGGCTTTGCACTTGATAACAGCCACTCTGTCAGGTTCCTGTATCGCTGTTAGAAGCCTTTTTATATGGGATGCATGCGCTACAGGTGTGCCAGCTGCCGTCATGAAATTTCTGAGGCGCCATAGGGCCCCGAAATCATGCACTACTCCAAAGGCATACCTAGAATCTGTATATATATTGGCTGACTTACCCTTAGCCAATACACACGCTCTGGTTAGGGCGACCAGCTCAGCAACTTGTGCTGAGTGCGGTGGGCCCAGGGGTTCAGCTTCTATGATACCTCTGTCATCTACGACTGTGTATCCAGTACACAAGTCTCCCGAGTCCGTCTTTCTGTGGCAACTACCGTCAGTGTAAAAAGTGAAATCTACGCCTTCCAGTGGGTTGTCACTAATGTCGGGTCTTGCAGTGAAAGTTTGGTTCAGATATTCCATACAATCATGTGTGTCAGTGTCTATGCTAAATCCTCCTTCACCATCATTCTCATCCTCCACCCTTTGTGCCTGTCCAGGCACACCCGGGAGATAAGTTGCAGGATTTAGTGCGTTGCATCTCTTTATGGTGATGTTTACAGGGGCCATTAGTGCTAATTCCCACCTTGTAAACCGTGCTGATGAGACATGTCTGGTTTGGGCAGAGTTCAGTAAGGCTGAAACTGCATGAGGTGTATGGATGGTCAGGTTGTGTCCCAACACTACGTTTTCACTTTTATCCACTAGCAAGGCTATCGCTGCAACGCTTTGCAAGCATGTGGGGAGAGACCGCGCTACGGTGTCCAACTGTGCACTACAGTAAGCTACCGGCCTGCTGGCATCACCATGTCTCTGGGTTAGGACACCTGCCACACACCCAGCACTTTCCATACCGTACAATTCAAAGGGTTTCCCATAATCTGGCATGCCTAATGCAGGTGCCTGTGATAGGAATTGTTTAAGTCTCTCAAATGCCAGTTCGGGCTCATCTGTGTGAGAGATCCGATCTGGTTTGTTCGAGGAGACCATTTCCTGCAAAGGTAAAGCCAGTATGGAGAACCCTGGGATCCAGTGTCGGCAGTACCCACACATTCCAAGTAAAGTGCGGATCTGCTGCTGGGTTTGTGGCAGAGTCATGTCGCGAATCTCCTGTATTCTATCAGCGGTGAGATGTCTATGTCCTTGTGTCAAGCAATGTCCCAAATATTTTACCTTGGTCTGGCACAACTGTAACTTATCCTTTGAAACCTTGTGTCCCGTATTAGAAAGGTGAAACAGAAGCTGTTTCGTGTCTTTCAAGGACGACTCGAGTGAATCTGAACACAGCAGTAAGTCATCTACATACTGTATTAATACTGATCCTCTCTCAGGTTGAAAGGATTGTAAACAGTCATGCAAAGCCTGGGAGAAAATACTTGGGCTGTCAATGAAACCTTGGGGTAGGGGAGTCCAGGTGTACTGTACTCCCCTGTATGTAAATGCAAACAAATATTGGCTGTCAGGGTGCAGAGGGACCAAAAAGAAAGCAGAACAGAGGTCAATGACAGTGAAAAATTTCGCAGTAGGGGGAATTTGCATGAGGATGACAGCTGGATTTGGCACTACGGGGAATTGGCTCTCAACTATCTTGTTTATCCCCCTTGGATCCTGCACTAGCCTGTAACCCCTCCCCCCACTCTTTTTCACAGGGAAAATGGGACTATTGGCAGTGCTGGACATCCTAACTAGGATGCCCTGTTGTAGCAAGCGCTCTATGACTGGGTACACTCCTAATTCCACCTCTGGCTTCAGAGGATACTGTGGGATTTTTGGAGCTATCCTACCATCTTTTACTTGCACAACTACAGGAGCTACATTTGCCATCAATCCGGTGTCTTGTCCATCTTTGGTCCAGAGGGATTCCGGTATCTGGGAGATCATTTCCTCTACCTTGGATGGACACCTGTCTATAACAGCAGAGTGTGACATTAACTTTTGTGGGGTGTCTAACATATCCTGCACTTCCTGAACGTTATTCTCGGGTATATCTAAGAAGACACCCTCAGGAGTACAATATGACACACCTCATTTTACACAATAAATCTCTCCCAAGTAGATTAGTCGGAGCCGATGCAGCTAGCAAAAAGGAGTGCTTGGTCTGCAAAGGCCCTATCGTAATCTCCGCTGGTCTACTTAAAGGGTAGTGTTGCACTATTCCTGTTACTCCCATTGCTAAAATTGTTTTACCCGTGGTTTTCATACCTACCGTTGAAGTTAACACTGACCTGGCCGCCCCTGTATCTACAAGGAAAGGTAGTGATTTACCAGCTACATCAACTGTGACCTCAGGTTCACTACCAAGGCTAGCAATCAACTTCACTGGCTGCAGGCTACAGGTGTGGCCTAACCCCTATTGTATGTTGTGACCCTCTCGCAGCGCGCTGGCAGCTACAATATGTGAGGGGGGTAGCTGAGAATTTTCAGAGGTCTGCCAGTCCCTCCTAGGTGGGTACCTCCATGTTTCCCCTGCATGTGGCTCATAACTCCTCCTATGTGATCCCTGATCCCTATTACGTGTGTTATGCTGTGAGTCATGTTCTGGTCTAGGGGGTCGATATACCTTATGTGTGCCTTTATAATTACAGATCCATGTGTAATGTCCTTCTCTCTGGCAGTTATAACTTTTACTATATACGACTTACCATCAGGGGTTTGGGGTTTTGGCTGATGTGGCTTCGTTGTCAGGGCTTTTATACTTACTGTCATCTGCTTATCCCCCTGTGACACCCTGTGCTTAATGATTTTCCGATCGTGCACGATAGCGGACTCTCTTAATGCAGCCACCGAGATACCTCTTCAGTTAGGTTGAGTGGTTTGTACCCTTGTCCTCAACGTTTCTTTTAACCCATCCATTAATACTGACACAGCTACCTCTCTATGATGTACATTTTCCTTAATGTCCTCGACCCCAGTGTATCTAGCCATTTCCTGCAGTGCTCGATGGAAATATTCAGAAGCAGTCTCACCTTCTTTTTGTCTTATGGAAAAGATTTTATTCCATTTGACAACAGTAGGGAAATATACTCCTAATTGTAGATTGATCTGTCGTACATTCTCCTGAGTGTATTCATCAGTGAGAGGTACTTCTACGTCTAATTTACAATCAGCAATAAATTTCACAGGGTCAATATTAGAGGGTAAGCATGCCCGTAGCACTGTTCACCAATCTTTGCTACTGTTCTTACTGGTTGGGCCGTGCCCACTTGTGTGTCTTGTATGGTGGCTGCTAGAGAGAGTGCCGATATCGTGCTGGGCTCATCTTCTTGCTCGCAGTCCTGAGGGAAGTTTAAGATGGGATACAACTTGCACGGGTTAGCATTAATACATTTATCAAGTTCACTCTTATCATATATTAGTATGCCATTGCCTGTAGCCACTTTCTCCCCTGTAATATACGGTGGTGGTGGTGCGGTTGCTATCAGTTTCCTGCTAGGGTTGGAACCGGCTGCGTGAGCTAGTTCTCTCTGCATATCACCCTCTTGTTGCCATAAATGTAAACAGTTTGCGTGTCTGACCCTTTGTTTTCGGGATTTTAACAGACATATCCTAATCCTTAAATTCTGCAACACTTCTGGACTAAAACTGCCTACCCTAGGGAATGGTTCCCTATCTTCTGCAGTCATACGTTCCCATTCATTGCATAAAACCTCTGCGTGTAATCCATATTTCTCACACATTATGTACCTCGCCGACCCCTTGGGCCGCGGAATATCAACCTGAACCCTGGTTGATCGCCCCTTACTTGAGCAACTGGCCCCCATATTTTGCAGGTATTGCTTTCTCAGCTAATTCCTACAAAAAAACGAAATACTCAGTATAAGGCAACGGTGAAAGTTCAACGAGTGCTCTCACCCACTCACGCCCATGTTGGCCAATACACCTAAACACTGTTGTCAGCGCCGGTACGTACCCAACCTAGGGCCCCTGTGTAACCTCTATTCACTGGAAGTATATGGGAGTGACTTACCCTTCCCAGTAAATATTGGTCGTTGGAGATTTCCTGAGTGACCAGAGAAACTCCCTTAAAAAAAAACTGTTACACAAATCACGTTTGCATATGCTACACCTAGCGCTTATGATCCCGCGATTTTACGCAAAGCTCGTAAAAGGGTATCACGTTGAGCTAAGTATTGCACCCACGAACGCGCGGTCCAATCGCACAGCGTATAGGTAACTGTTACCTATCCGCCGAACGACCAATGGAATAATTTTTCAGGCTGCGAAACCTCAGCCGGAGCGTATCTGAACGGGCCTATATGGGTTCCTCGCCAACCACCTGGGCTGCGATCTCTTAACAAAAACCTCGCTGACCTTTGGTCTGCCGTACTCTAAACTTTCGCTGACCTTTGGTCTGCGATATCTACTACTTTGCTCCTTTGTACTTTAATCAATGTTAACGTGAGCCAGCCACTCTCACGCCACCAAGTGTCCACTCACCTGGTGTGGTCTCCTACGGGATCCCGAATTCCCTGGGTCCACAAAACCTTTATTGTTTGCACACTCACGCTCGTTCACTCATATACACTTTGGTTTTTCTGTACAGAAAATTAACTTTTATTCAGATAAAACAGCCTTAGTGCCAGAGGTAATACAGTAAAAAAGGTTTTTAACCTAAATATTGGAAACTGAACAATTTGTGCTATTATCGCGTGGCTACTGTCTCGCGCCTAAACTAAAACAATGCTATTGTGTGATTTGTACTTAGCGGTCGTACCTTTACGCACGTTGCGTAAACACGCCACGTGTGTATGCCTTCACGTTGCGTACGCAGTCCCGTACTTTGTCCGATACACGTGTACAAAGGCCGTACGTCCGCAGTACTACAATTCCCACACTTCTAGAAATGTAAGCGATATATAACTATAATCGCTCACTTAACACAACACACAGTTTCTTCTGTATAAACCTTTACAACTAGGCCAGGCTGTGTGTGCATCTTATACTTACTTCCTTAAATATTAACTCTATATTTTAACTTAATAGCAACAAATTTTCTCAGTACAGGTCAAAATTAATCTAATAATCGCTACGTATGGCAATAATGCGAGCAGATATGCAAAGTACAAAATACAGGTGTATGCTTGTGTTGTGTGCGCATTTGGCGCCAAAACAGAAAATAAGAATTTACTCACCGGTAATTCTATTTCTCGTAGTCCGTAGTGGATGCTGGGAACTCCGTAAGGGCCATGGGGAATAGCGGGCTCAGCAGGAGACTGGGCACTCTAAAAGAAAGATTAGGTACTATCTGGTGTGCACTGGCTCCTCCCTCTATGCCCCT
This sequence comes from Pseudophryne corroboree, assembly GCF_028390025.1. NCBI lineage: Eukaryota > Metazoa > Chordata > Amphibia > Anura > Myobatrachidae > Pseudophryne > Pseudophryne corroboree. Next base: position 149,667,588 of record NC_086446.1, on the reverse strand, counting down.
CCTCCAGACCTCAGTTAGGGAAACTGTGCCCGGAAGAGCTGACACAATAAGGAAAGGATTTGGAATCCCGGGTAAGACTCATACCAGCCACACCAATCACACCGTACAACTCGTGATACTATATCCAGTTAACAGTATGAATAACAACTGAGCCTCACGAACAGATGGCTCATAACAATAACCCTTTTGTTAAGCAATAACTATATACAAGTATTGCAGACAATCCGCACTTGGGATGGGCGCCCAGCATCCACTATGGACTACGAGAAATAGAATTACCGGTGAGTAAATTCTTATTTTCTCTGACGTCCTAGTGGATGCTGGGAACTCCGTAAGGACCATGGGGATTATACCAAAGCTCCCAAACAGGCGGGAGAGTGCGGATGACTCTGCAGCACCGAATGAGCAAACTCAAGGTCCTCCTCAGCCAGGGTATCAAACTTGTAGAATTTTGCAAACGTGTTTGAACCCGACCAGGTAGCAGCTCTGCAAAGTTGTAAAGCCGAGACCCCTCGGGCAGCCGCTCAAGAAGAGCCCACCTTCCTCGCGGAGTGGGCTTTTTAGGATGCGGCAGTCCAGCCGCAGAATGTGCAAGTTGAATCGTGGAGCAGATCCAGCGAGCAATAGTCTGCTTAGAAGCAGGAGCACCCAACTTATTGGGTGCATGCAGGATAAACAGCGAGTCAGTCTTTCTGACTCCAGCCGTCCTGGAAACATATATTTTCAGGGCCCGGACTACGTCCAGCAACTTGGAAGCCTCCAAGTCCCTAGTAGCCGCAGGCACCACAATAGGTTGGTTCAAGTGAAACGCTGATACCACCTTAGGGAGGAATTGGGGACACGTCCTCAATTCTGCTCTCTCCATATGAAAGATCAGATAGGGGCTTGTACAGGACAAAGCCGCCAATTCTGACACCCGCCTAGCCGAAGCCAAGGCCAAAAGCATGACCACTTTCCACGTGAGATATTTTAATTCCACGGTCTGAAGTGGCTCAAACCAATGTGATTTTAGGAAATCCAACACAACGTTAAGATCCCATGGTGCCACCGGGGGCACAAAAGGGGCTGAATATGCAGCACTCCCTTAACAAACGTCTGAACTTCAGGCAGTGAAGCCAGTTCTTTTTGAAAGAAAATAGACAGGGCCGAAATCTGGACTTTAATGGATCCCAATTTTAGGCCCATAGTCACTCCTGACTGTATGAAGTGCAGAAATCGACCCAGCTGAAATTCTTCTGTGGGGGCCTTCCTAGCCTCACACCAAGCAACATATTTTCGCCATATGCGGTGATAATGTTTTGCTGTCATATCTTTCCTAGCCTTTATTAGCGTAGGAATGACCTCAACCGGAATGCCCTTTTCCATCAGGATCCGGCGTTCAACCGCCATGCCGTCAAATGCAGCCGCGGTAAGTCTGGGAACAGACAGGGCCCCTGCTGTAGCAGGTCCAGTCTGAGAGGTAGAGGCCAAGGGTCCTCTTAGATCATTTCTTGAAGTTCCGGGTACCAAGTCCTACTTGGGCAATCCGGAACAATGAGTATAGTTCTTACTCCTCTTTTTCTTATTATCCTCAGCACCTTTGGTATGAGAAGAAGAGGAGGGAACCCATACACCGACTGGTACACCCACGGTGTCACTAGAGCGTCCACAGCTATCGCCTGAGGGTCCCTTGACCTGGCGCAATATCTGTTTAGCTTTTTGTTGAGGCGGGACGCCATCATGTCCACCTGTGGCCGTTCCCAACGGTTCACAATCAGCTGGAAGACTTCTGGATGAAGTCCCCACTCTCCTGGGTGGAGGTCGTGCTTTCTGAGGAAGTCTGCTTCCCAGTTGTCCACTCCCGGAATGAACACTGCTGACAGTGCTATCACGTGATTCTCCGCCCATCGAAGAATCCTTGTGGCTTCTGCCATTGCCACCCTGCTTCTTGTGCCGCCCTGGCGGTTTACCTGGGCGACCGCTGTGATGTTGTCTGACTGAATCAGAACCGGTTGGTTTTGAAGCAGGGGTTCTGCTTGACTCATAGCATTGTAAATGGCCCTTAGTTCCAGAATATTTATGTGTAGGGAAGTTTCCTGACTTGACCATTGTCCTTGGAAGTTTCTTCCCTGGGTGACTGCCCCCCAACCTCGGAGGCTTGCATCCGTGATCACCAGGACCCAGTCCTGTATGCCGAATCTGCGGCCTTCGAGCAGATGAGCACTCTGCAGCCACCACAGTAGAGACACCCTGGCCCTCGGGGACAGGGTGATTAACTGATGCATCTGGAGATGCGATCCGGACCACTTGTCCAACAGATCCCACTGGAAGATCCTTGCATGGAATCTGCCGAAGGGAATTGTTTCGTAAGAAGCTACCATCTTTTCCAGGACTCGCGTGCAGTGATGCACTGACACCTGTTTTGGTTTCAGGAGGTCCCTGACCAGAGATGATAATTCCTGGGCCTTCTCCTCCGGGAGAATATCTTCTTCTGTTCTGTGTCCAGAATCATGCCCAAGAACAGCAGACGCGTCGCAGGAATCAGCTGCGACTTTGGGATATTCAGAATCCAGCCGTGCTGATGCAGCACTTCCTGAGATAGTGCTACGCTGACTAGCAACTGCTCTTTGAACCTCGCCTTTATAAGGAGACCGTCCAAGTACGGAATAACCATGACTCCCTCCTTTTGGAGGAGCATCATCATTTCGGCCATTACCTTGGTAAATACCTGCGGTGCCGTGGACAGACCAAACGGCAACGTCTGGAATTGGTAATGACAGTCCTGTACCACAAACCTGAGGTACTTTGAACTTGAACTTTATATAAATGTTCAAGGATTTTAAATTTAGAATGGGTCTCACCGAACCGTCTGGTTTCGGTACCACAAACATTGTGGAATAGTAACCCCGTCCATGTTGAAGGAGGGGTACCTTGATTATCACCTGCTGAAGATACAGCTTGTGAATTGCCGCCAGTACTACCTCCCTTTCTCTGAGGGCAGCAGGCAAGGCTGATTTGAGGTAACGGCGAGGGGGAGTCGCCTCGAACTCCAGCTTGTATCCCTGTGATACTACTTGCAGAACCCAGGGATCCATCTGTGAGCGAGCCCACTGGTCGCTGAAGTTCCGGAGATGCGCCCCCACCGCACCTGGCTCAGCCTGTGGAGCCCCAGCGTCATGCGGTGGACTTAGAGGAAACGGGGGAAGATTTTTGATCCTGGGAACTGGCTGTCTGGTGCAGCCTTTTCCCTCTTCCCTTGCCTCTGGCAGAAAGGAAGCGCCTTTGACCCGCTTGCTTTTCTGAGGCCGAAAGGACTGTACCTGATAATACGGTGCTTTCTTAGGCTGTGAAGGAACCTGAGGTAAAAAAATTTTTTTTAAAGTTAGAGTTTTTATTGAGAGTGGTCAGTAATCACAAGGTTAACAAAAACAGACTTGTGCAGGTTAGGAAAATAGAACATGAAAACAACCGTTTCACATATCAAGTTAAAACAATTCTATGACATCATAGACCAACAAATATTAGTAATATGCTCCCTGCTAATTTCTAAGCGCGTACTTGACCTGTCTCGTTTTATTTTATAGATATAGTATAAATTTTATACTAAAACTGAGAGTAAACCCGTGAAGAGTAAAAGTAAAAGAGAAAAAGAAAAGGCAGGGAGAGGGGACGTTAGAGTATATAGCTCAATAGAGGGAAATTATTGGGACAATTACTTATAGGGAGGCAAGAGGGTGGGAGCCGTTCCCCGTATCAATAGGAGAGGGGGAGACAACATAGGTGATAGAGGTATTAGCAGAGTTAGTAGTATTAGCAGCATCAACATAGTCCGGGCATCAATAAAGACCGAGCGAGGTACCAAGGAGACCAGATGTTGTGGAACTGGGCCACTGTGTTATTTCTTAGGCTTGTAATATATTCCATACTGGCTATATAATTAATCTTGGACATCAGTAATGCCTTGGAGGGTGGTTTATGGTATTTCCAGCATTTAGCTATCAGAGATTTTGCCGCCATGCAAAGTAGCATGGCAAGCTTGTCCTGGGTTTTGGGTAAAATTGGTATGGGGGCATGAAGTAGAGCAGTTTCAGGGGAGAGGTCTAAATTATGTCCGCATGTTTGAGCAACAAGTGCTCCTACCATTTTCCAGAATGGGCGAATCGAGGGGCATGTCCACCATATGTGGTAAAAGGTGCCCTCCTCTCCACAGAGTCTCCAACACATATTTGATGTCGTGGGGTAGATGGAATGTAGTCTGGAGGGAACCAAGTACCACCTGGTGTAGACCTTATAGCATGTTTCCCTGAGTGCCACACTAATAGACGCTTTAGCTATGCGCATTCTGATTTCTTCCCATAGATCATTTTCCAACGGATGGGAGAGATCTGATTCCCAGGCTAGTTCATGGGGTTCGCGGTCCGGGGGATCTGGGGTCAAGATAGAGTTGTATATTGTTGAGATGTTCCCCTTTTTGCCAATTGAATGTAAGCACATATGTTCAAAGGAGGTGGGTGGTTTCAAAGGTGTATTTTTAAGCTGGGATTTGAGAAAACTGAGAATTTGAATGTAATGGTAATGACACGAGGATGGCACACCAAGGCGCTCTTGAAAATCTCCAAACGATATCGGTGCTGAGTGGCCTTTAATATGGATGAATCTCGTGATGCCCTGAGATTGCCATGGGGCCGCTATTTTTCGCTCGCAGCCTGGGGGAAAGGCAGGGTGTCCCCAGATAGGTGTTAAGGGTGAGGGGTGTGAGGATAGATTGTAGGTGCTGCGGAGTTTGTCCCATAGTCCCAGGGTGAATTTAATCGTAGGGATTGAATAGGCCGAGGCTGGTCTGCAGGACCTGGGGAGCCATAGAAGAGAGTCGAGGGGGACGCCCTGATATATTGAGTTCTCAATCTCGACCCATTTTCTGTTCCCTTGTGGGGAATGCCAAGACACCATGTGATTAAGGTGACAGGCATTAAAATAAGCCTGAAGGTTACGGTATCCCAATCTGCCTGAAGTAGCACTTTTAGTCAACAGAGTTCGTCTTAATCGGGATTTACGGTGAGCCCAGATAAATTTGTTGCACAATGATTGCAATGAAGCCAGAGTCACTCGGGGCACCATTATCGGAATGGTCTGAAATAGGTAAAGAATACGGGGAAGGAGATTCATTTTCAGTGCGTTGATTCGTCCAATCCATGAAATGAATAATCTGTCCCATTTGTCCAGGTCTTGGGTGAGAGTTTTAATCATAGGGACATAATTAGCCTGGTATAGGTTGGTATAGGATTTAGTAATGAATATGCCGAGGTATTTGATAGCCGAGGGTCTCCAAAGAAAAGGGAAAGATGAGGTTAGAATCAAATGGGTTTGGGATGGGATATTAAATGCGAGGGCCTCATATTTGGTGTGATTTATTTTATAACCAGAGAGGGTTCCATATAGGAGTAATTCTTTTTGTAGATTAGGAAGAGAAATCAAAGGGTTGGACAATGTCAGGAGCACGTCGTCTGCAAATAGTGATATTTTGTATGATTTCTGCCCCACTGTAATCCCCCCGATGTCTGCATTAAGTCTAATACGGGCCGCGAGAGGTTCGATGCATAGAGCAAAAAGTAGGGGCGAGAGAGGGCAGCCCTGACGAGTGCCATTCTTCAAACTAAATCGAGGTGAACTCAGTCCATTGGTCAGGACCATAGATGTAGGGTTGGAATAGAGGGCCTCTATTGCAGTGATGAAGTGTCCATGGAGGCCAAACATTGATAAGGTAGAAAACAAAAAAGGCCAGGAAATGCGATCAAATGCTTTTTCGGCGTCTAGCGCCAAGGCAATCGCTGGTGTTTTTGTCGAGTTTATTTGGTGTATCAAATTAATGGTGCGTCTGGTGTTATCCGAGGCCTGACGGCCAGGGATAAATCCCACTTGGTCAGGGTCTATTAATGATGGTAACACAGCATTCAGGCGGGTTGCTAATATTTTGGCAAAAAGTTTGAGGTCGGTGTTTATCAAAGATATGGGTCTGTAATTTGTGCAATGCAAAGGATCTTTTCCGGGCTTCGGAATTACAATAATGCGGGATGTCGTAGTGTCGGTATGTAAGGGCGCGCCTCGTAATATTTTATTAAATAGGGAGACCATATGAGGGACGAGTTGAGGGGCGAAGGTCTTGTAATACACCATCGGATAGCCATCCGGGCCAGGTGCTTTGGAGGGTTTCTGGGTTTTCAGTGCCGCTTCAACTTCCTCAACAGAAATATCAGCATTGAGAGTAGAGTTAGTTGCATCGTCTATACGAGGCAGAGCGCATGAATCTAAATACTGTTGTATCTGGTCGGCTTGTGCTAGGGGGTCGGACGGGGGATCAAGGTTATAGAGTGTCCTGTAATAGTCAAAAAAGATACTATTAATTTTTTTGGGGTCGTAGGTAATGTTGCCTGAAGGTTGTCTGATAGTATGAATGCATTGGTTAGCCTTTTTGGCACGTAGTTGGTTAGCTAATAAAGTATGTGCCTTGTTACTTTTATCGTAAAACGATTGATTAGCCCATCGAAGCGAGCGCTCAATATTCTCCGCCAAGAGAGATTGTAGGTCATCGCGTGCTTTAGAAAGTTCGGCTAGAGTTTTTTTTAGAGTATGTGCGTTTATGTTCCTGGTCCAATGTTGCAATCTTATCGGTTAATAGGGCGATTTGGTTTTCTCGGTTTCTCTTACGGCGGGATGCAAATTGGATAATGGATCCTCTGATGACCGCCTTATGGGCTTCCCATATTGTGGCTATACTGCAGTCACCCTCTACGTTGGTCGTAAAATATTCTCTAAGCTCTGTTTTAATCAAGTCCTGAAACTTAGGGATCTTCAATAGCGTCTCGTTTAGTCTCCATGTCGGTCTGCTGTCAGGTATGTCGAAAATGTCAAATGTCGCAGTTAAAGCCGCATGGTCAGTCCAGGTAAGTGGGACTATCGAAGAAGAGCGAGCAGTGCGGGAGAGAGGTGCACAACTCATGAACAAATCAATACGGGAGTACACATCGTGCGGAATGGAGTAGAAAGTATAGTCCCTGGTGGTCGGGTTAAGAAATCGCCAGACGTCGAACAAACCAGCCTCGGCCATGCCCCTGTGTAATGCGGAGGAATTCGGGGTTTGACTACTACGCAAAGGTCCGGACCTATCCATGCCCGTGAGAGCCATATTGAAATCTCCACCAACAAGTACTTTGCCTCGTCTATATGAGTAGAGGTCATGGAAAAACTTGCGAAAGAATTTGGATTGGGCAGTGTTTGGAGAGTACAAATTAGCCAAGGTAACCTCCTCGTGTCCGATTTTTCCCCTCACCATTACATAATGACCTTTATTGTCGTGTTTACAGTCTATGAGTTGGAAAGGAATGGACCCCCTTATTAAGATAGCCACCCCATGTTTTTTTGCTGTATGATTGGAATACCAGGCCATAGGAAATTGTTTAGATGTCAGGGAGGGATGGGAATCTGATTTCAAGTGTGTCTCCTGTAAGAAAATCACGTCACCTTTTAATGCTTTGAGAGATCTGTGGAGATGAGAGCGTTTCTGGGGAGTGTTCAGCCCTTTAACGTTAATGGACAGGCATTTTAGCGGCATGATTGAAACTGAAGAGGGAGTAATTCGCTGGAAATCCCCAGGGACCCGGACTATGCGTACTGCAATCGGGGTCTAAGAAAGGAGGGGAACAGAAGAAAGAGGAACAAAAAAGAATAAAGCAGACGTAGTATCCAGCAGGCAGGATACTCGGCTGCCAAGTTTGAGCTCTCAGAGAAAAGAAAGATGAGAGCCCACTGGTGGGATACAAATGCAATATAACAGACGAGGGTGTTGACCCTCTATGCTTGTTAATAACTTTAATCCCTAAGATTCGGGGGAGGAGGTATCAAGATAGAGCACTGACGCCCCCCACCCGAAACCACTAATATACAGAATGGGCGGACCGTTTTGTAGCAAACTAAGTTCTCTTTATACCTCATGGACGGGATATTCCCTAATATAGAGCACTATAACATGAGTGATCATATAACAAATAGTATCAAAGTAGTGATAATACTAGAGCAAGTGGTAAGATCGCCGGACAGGTCGGCGGCCCGAGACACCCCACACGATGTCGGGAAAGGATTCAATCCAATATTCTCTCTATATGGCAATGTCTCCCAGCCGCCGACCAGCCCAGCGAGATAGCAACATAGCATTGCTTGAGGTATAAATGTCCGCCAGCAAGAACCTTCTAAAAAGAAAATAAATGGACATTAGCGTGTGGAGCGGGACCTACAACAAAGCTTACATAACATTTGAGCAAGAATGAGAATAACATTGAGTATATTAAACGTTACTAAAACATTGAAATTAAACGAAAGGAACGTCATGTCTATGAGGTAGCAGCTGGAGACAGCTGCAACTTTCGAAGCAATTTGTCTCCGTCATCAGGAGAGCGAATGGTGTGAATTTTGCCATCAATCTCCACAATGAGGCATAAAGGGAATCCCCAGCGATATTTATATCCATTGTCCCGTAATGTGGAAGTAACAAGCGCGTAAATCGCGTCGTTTCGCAATGGTCACCGGTGATAGGTCTTGATAGATCTGAAGCCGGGATTCTTCGAATAAGATTGAGGTTGAATTTCTGCACGCCAGAGTGATACTATTCTTAATCTTGAAGGACAGAAATCGGAGGATAACATCGCGGGGTGGCTCCGAGTCTTTCGGTTTAGGTCTCAGGGCGCGATGAGCTCTTTCTATCGATATGGCAGAATTTGAAAGCGATGGGACCAGGTGTATAAACAAGCGTTGGAGGTATGGTTCCAGTTCGGAGGCTGTGATAGATTCAGGGACATTGCGGATACGCAAATTGTTCCGTCTTTCGCGATTTTCACTATCCTCGACTTTATCTTTAAGAAGTTCCAGTTCGCTGGATAGGTAACTCATGTCTTCACCTACTTGTTTGTGAAAATTTTGTTGGTGATCCACCCGTGCTTCCAGTGACGTAGTGCGAGAGTCTAGTGTCGCCATATCAGATTTTAATTCTCCAATCGCTGTCTGGAGAGCTGTCGTAAATGAATTCTTAAGATCTAGTATCATGTTCTGGAGAGATTGAATGTCCGCCTTAGTTGAGGGTGCGTCCGTCTGGTCCATGATGGGTGTAGGCATCAGTGAGGATGGAGATGAAGCTTCTGACGGTTTTTCCCGGCGTGAGAAGTGTTGTGATATATCTTGTGTAGCTCCTGATTTTTTTGCTCTGGTGTTCGCTCTGCTCATAATATCTGGTGAACAGAGAACGTCCTTTTAAGGAGTGATAACAAGGCTGGTCCACCTGGATGTTACGTATTCAACAGTTGGTCTGGGTGGGGGGGAAGTCAGGCATCCGTGAAATTACATCATTTATAGGACTTAGGTCCTGTTAATCTGTGAAAGCAATGAGAGGAGTTCACGGGAGAGCGTCCTGAGTCACCATACACTTTTCCGTGGTTGTATGGGATGTAGTGTAGGAGATATAAAACAGCAGCTGCGGAGGTGAGGTTTTAATTTGATTCTCTGTCAAAATAGGAAGATCATTTCCTCACAGCACCTGTAGGGGCAGCATAGGGCATAAGATGAGCCTGTTCTGCCACCTCCAAGATGGCCGCCGTCAAAAGTGAGTGGAGTGCTCTTTTATGAGGTTTCCTGACTTTGCCCCCAGGCGTTTGTTTGATGTTGGGTGTCCCCAGGCCTCTCAGCGACCTCCGCTCGCCCCCCCCTGTTCACCTCCGCGGTCAGCAGGCGTTGTGCAGTGGTGTAGCGCCTGAGTTCCGTCAGGCGCCACATCCAAGATGGCCGCAGCCACCGGAGCTCCTCGAGGACGTTCGGCTCCGGCCCCGCTCGTTCAGGGACACTTATCTGTGTCTCTGCAGCTCTGTCAAGGCCCCCCAGGTAAGGGGTATTCAGTGTGGAAGCGGGGAAGGCCGGGGAGCAGCGTTTTGGCGGCCGGGCGACGGGTGATCTCGGGCGGGGATGGTGACAAATTTAGGCCCCGGCTTCACCTCCCTGGGAAGGCCACAACCTGCAAGCACAGGGCAAGCCCGTGCTCCGGCTCTGCAGCTCACTCCCTCAGTGCCCTAGTCAACAGGGGCAATTGTGGGGTGGTATGGGGGAGACGCAGGTGGGGTAAAAGTTATTTTTAGGGGTTATTCGATTTTAATCCAGCAGGAGCTCTCTGAATGCACTACCTCTCAGTCAGGCCTCTAGCCACGCCCCCTGAGGTAAAATTTTTGACTTCCCAGCTGTTGCTGTGGATACGAGGTCCGAGAGACCATCCCCAAACAATTCCTCACCATTATAAGGCAGAATCACCATGTGCCTTTTAGAATCAGCATCACCTGTCCACTGCCGGGTCCATAATACCCTCCTGGCAGAAATGGACATTGCATTAATTCTGGATGCCAGCCGGCAAATATCCCTCTGTGCATCCCTCATATATAAGACGACGTTTTTAATATGCTCTATGGTTAGCAAAATAGTATCCCTGTCGAGGGTATCAATATTATCTGACAGGGTATCAGACCATGCTGCAGCAGCACTACACCTCCATGCTGAGGCAATAGCGGGTCTCAGTATAGTACCTGAGTGTGTATATACAGACTTCAGGATTTTCTCCTGCTTTCTATCAGCAGGCTCCTTCCAGGTGGCCATATCCTGAGACGGCAGTGCCACCTTTTTTGACAAACGTGTGAGCGCCTTATCCACCCTAGGGGATATCTCCCAACGTGACCTATCCTCTGGCGGGAAAGGGTACGCCATCAGTAACTTTTTAGAAATTACCAGTTTCTTATCGGGGGAAACCACGCTTCTTCACACACTTCATTCAACTCATCTGATGGGGAACAAAACACTGGCTGCTTTTTCTCCCCAAACATAAAACCCCTTTTTAGTGGTACTTGGGTTAATGTCAGAAATGTGTAACACATTTTTCATTGCCGCAATCATGCAACGGATGCCCCTAGTGGATTGTGTATATGTCTCAACCTTGTCGACACTGGAGTCAGACTCCGTGTCGACATCTGTGTCTGCCATCTGAGGTAGCGGGCGTTTTTGAGCCCCTGATAGCCTTTGAGATGCCTGGGCAGGCGCGGGCCGAGAAGCCGGCTGTCCCACAGCTATTACATCATCCAGCCTTTTATGTAAGGAGTTGACACTGTCGGTTAATACCTTCCACATATCCACCCACTCTGGTGTCGGGGGTGACATCACATTTATCGGCACCTGCTCCGCCTCCACATAAGCCTCCTCATCAAACATGTCGACACAGTCGTACCGACACACCGCACACACACAGGGAATGCTCCGACTGAGGACAGGACCCCACAAAGTCCTTTGGGGAGACAGAGAGAGAGTATGCCAGCACACACCACAGCGCTATTTAACCAGGGATTTACACCAACAGAAAGTGATTTATCCCTATAGCTGCTTTTTATATACAGTTTGCGCCTAAATTTAGTGCCCCCCCTCTCTTTTTAACTCTTTGAGCCTGGAAACTGCAGGGGAGAGCCTGGGGAGCTGTCTTCCAGCTGCACTGTGAAGAGAAAATGGCGCCAGTGTGCTGAGGGAGATAGCCCCGCCCCTTTTTTGGCGGACTTCTCCCGCTCTTATAATAATAATGTGGCAGGGGTATTTTACACATATATAGCTTATTAGGCAATATTATGTGTGATTAGCCACTTTAAGGTACTCTAATTGCTGCCTAGGGCACCCCCCCCCAGCGCCCTGCACCCATCAGTGACCGGAGTATGTGGTGTGCACAGGGAGCAATGGCGCACAGCTGCAGTGCTGTGCACTACCTTAATGAAGACCGGAGTCTTCAGCCGCCGATTTCCGTGAAGATCTTCTTGCTTCTGGCTCTGCAAGGGGGGCGGCGGCGCGGCTCCGGGACCGGACGACCGAGGCTGGGCCTGTGTTCGATCCCTCTGGAGCTAATGGTGTTCAGTAGCCTAGAAGCCAAAGCTAGCTGCAAGCAGGTAGGTTCGCTTCTCTCCCCTAAGTCCCTCGTAGCAGTGAGTCTGTTGCCAGCAGATCTCACTGAAAATAAAAAACCTAACAAATACTTTCTTTACTAGAAGCTCAGGAGAGCCCCTAGTGTGCAACCAGCTGGAGCCGGGCACAGATTCGAACTGAGGTCTGGAGGAGGGGCATAGAGGGAGGAGCCAGTGCACACCAGATAGTACCTAATCTTTCTTTTAGAGTGCCCAGTCTCCTGCGGAGCCCGCTATTCCCCATGGTCCTTACGGAGTTCCCAGCATCCACTAGGACGTCAGAGAAATTTACATACTTTAAAAATAGCTTTTCGTTCTTACCTTACGGATCCCTCCAGCATCCCTACAAACCATGCAGAGCAGACGCTTATCTAATCAGCACTAGTGTATCCACCAACCAAGAGAAGGCTTACGTGGGAAACCTTTCCGCCCTTTGCTGATAGATAAAGTCTGCGTAAAGCTGCTAGGCTGCGGGTATGAGGAAATCCCGGACGAGCCCCCAATTGATAATGTCGATATTATCTTAAACCATAAAGCTATACCTCTAGATACACTTTTACCGTGGAGCCGCTAGACTGAATACACGTGCTACGCACTTTGTACACTATTTGCGTACAGAGTCCCGTACGTGGTACGTACTTGGCGTACACACGCCGCGCTGAGTGTACAGAGTACGCACAGCGCACGCACACACAATTGATAACCTTTAAACCTTATTTGTAATGCAATGCAATGTTATTCTTACACTCTAAACCATGTGCCGCTAAGCACTGTAATTATGTTATATTTTAAACCTTAAGTAGCACAGGCGGTATAAAGTACCCACAGTGCGTACACCTTATCAATACTTATAAACCTTATACAGTTAAAATACGCTTTAAACCCTTGCAGGAAAGTGAGGACACAACACCGATTTGTAGTTGAACCACAAGGTTCTAAAGCCACAGTGGATTATTTCAAAGGGAAAACAGTACAAATTATACAGTACAGGCTAACAAGATAAATCTACAACAGAATAATGGCTACAGAAAATGTACATAAGTGAGAATGTTCGCAAGCGCAACCTGGACCAGTCCTCCGCTTATCAGGTAGAAAGCGTTCAGAGTCTTCTGACCGGCCAGGCAACAACAGGCTTTTTATACACAACTTACATACGCAATACAATGGTTACTGTAATCTCATTGTCCATTGGACACAGAGATGTGTCTTTACATTACAGGTGAGGTCATAGGTTGATTTGTAAAGGTGGGCTATGTCTTTCTCAACTGCTCTTGGGGGTGGTATCCTCTGGATTCCCGCCGCATACATAATATACAGTAAATACAGTTCATATCTATATTCTACTTTTGCACATAACTATACGCAGGAACATGCGATCTTTCTCTAACCAACTCCAGAATGTTACCCTTAAAATACCCTACAGTTGGATACTAGACATCACCTTCTAACCTTTATCTGACCCTTCCTATCATGCAAAGGCGAATCCATTATTCCTGGAACTGTTTAAACTGTTGATACTCGCTGATGTGGTGTAGGGGAACTATGTGTACAAAATGCACTATTTGGGTTAAATATGTAATGTTCTGATAACCCTCTATGCGCTCACAAACTCCGCTGTAAATACCCATACTACGCGCATGATCGCAGGAGCGATCCTACGCAAATTGCGGATATGTGCACGCACGGCGGAATAAGTGCATGCGCAGCGGGCATGTGTATGGGGTTAGTACATGGTGTATGCATTTACAATATTTTTCGACTTTGACACACTCCACTCCAGAAACCATTATATAGGGCATCAAGGAACTCCATACAGTAGGCTTTGGCCATGCTAAGTATTAGTAAGGGTAATACTTAAAACAAAATAGAGATTGCCATGAGGGTTATTTATTAATACTGCCAAGAGGTGCAAATGTGCCCTAAAAATGTAGCAACCAATAAGCAAATAGCTTTTGTCAAAGTCGAAAAATATTGTAATGCACATACCCTGTACTAACCCCATGCACATGCCCGCTGCGCGTGCACTCAGTCCGCCGTGCGTGCACATATCCGCAATTTGCGTAGGATCACTCCTGCGATCATGATCGTGGTATGGGTATTTACGGCAGAGTTTGTGAGCGCATAGAGGGTTATTAGAATATTACATATTTAACCCAAATAGTGTACATTTTAGACATAACTCCCTTGCACCACATCAGTGAGTATCAATAGTTTAAACAGTTCCAGGACTAAGGGATTCACCTTTGCATGATAGGAAGGGTCAGATAAAGGTTGGAAGGTGATGTCTAGTATCCAGCTGTAATGTATTTTAAGGGTAACATTCCGGTGTTGGTTTGAGAAAGATCACATGTTCCAGCGTACAGTTATGTACAGAAGTAGAATATTGATATTAACTGTATTTACTGTATATTATGTTATGCAGCGGGAATCCAGAGGATACCACCCACAAGAGCAGTTGGGGAAAGACATCGCCCACCTTTTCAAATCAACCTATGACCTCACCTGTAATGAAAAGACACATCTCTGTGTCCAATGGACAATGAGATTACAGTGACCATTGTATTGTGTATGTAAGTTGTGTATAAAAAGACCGTTGTTGCCTGGCCGGTCAGAAGACTCTGAACGCTTTCTAGCTGACAAGCGGAGGACCGGCCGGGTTGCGCTTGCGAACATTCTCACGTATGTACATTCTCTGTAGCCATTACTCTGTTTTAGATTTATCTTGTTAGCCTGTAGTGTATGATTTGTACTGTTTTACCTTTTGAAATAATCCACGGTGGCCTTAGAACCCTGTGGTTTCAACTACAAATCGGTGTTGTGTCTTCACTTTCCTGCAAGGGTTTAAAAGAATATTTTACTGTATAAGGTTTATAAGCATTGATAAGGTGTACGCACTGCGGGTACTTTATACCGTCAGCGCTACTTAAGGTTTAAAGTATAACATCGTTGCAGTACTTTGCTGCTAAGGGTTTAAAGTGTAATCATATCATTGCATTGTATCACTAACAAGGTTTAAAGGTTATCAATTGTATGTGCGTGCGCTGTGCGTACTCTGTACGCTCAGCGCGGCGTGTGTACGCCAAGTACGTACCACGTACGGGACTCTGTACGCAAATAGCGTACAAAGTGCATAGCACGTGTATTCAGTCTAGCGGCCATAGCGGCTCCACGGTAAAAGTGTATCTAGAGGTATAGCTTTATGGTTTAAGATAATATTGACATTATCAATTGGGGGCATCGTCCGGTTTTTCCTCATATCCGCAGCCTAGCAGGTTTACGCAGACTTTATCAGCAAAGGGCGGAAAGGTATCCCCCGTAAGCCTTCTCTTGGTTGGTGGATACACTAGTGCTGATTAGATAAGCGTCTGCCCTGCATGGTTTGTAGGGATGCTGGAGGGATCCGTAAGGTAAGAACGCAAAGCTATTATTTTTAAATCTGTGAAATTTCTGTTTTGGCGCCAAATGCGCACACTTCACACGCATACACCTGTATTTTGTACTTTGCATATCTGCTCGCATTATTGCCATAAGTATTGATTATTAGGTTCATTTTGACCTGTACTGAGAAATTTGTTTCTATTTAGTTAAAATATAGAGTTAATATTTAAGGAAGTAAGTTTAAGATGCACACGCAGCCTGGCCTAGTTGTAAAGGTTTATACAGAAGAAACTGTGTGTTGTGTTAAGTGAGCGATTATAGTTAAATATTGCTTACATTTATAGAAGTGTGGGATTTGTAGTACTGCGGACGTACGGCCTTTGTACACGTGTCTCGGACAGAGTACGGGACTGCGTACGCAACGTAAAGGCATACACACGTGGCGTGTTTACGCAACGTGCGTAAAAGTACGACCGCGAAGTACAAATCACACAATAGCATTGTTTTAGTTTAGGCGCGAGATGGTAGCCACACGATAATAGCACAAATTGATCAGTTTCCAATAATTTAGTTTAAAAACCTTTTTTACTGTATTACCTCTGGAACTAAGGCTGTTTTATCTGAATGAAAGTTAATTTTCTGTACAGAAAAACCAAAGTGTATATGAGTGAACGAGCGTGAGTGTGCAAACAATAAAGGTTTTGTGGACCCAGGAATTCGGGATCCAATAGGAGACCACACCAGGTGAGTGGACACTTGGTGGCGTGAGAGTGGCTTTCTCACGTTAACATTGATTAAAGTACAAAGGAGCAAAGTAGTAGATATCGCAGACCAAAGGTCAGCGAAGGTATAGAGTACTGCAGACCAAAGGTCAGCAAGGTTTTTGTGTAGAGAGCGCAGCCCAGGTGGTTGGCGTAGAACCCATATAGGCCCGTTCAGATACGCTCGGGCTGAGGTTTCGCAGCCTGAAAAACTATTCCATTGGTCGTACGGCGGATAAGTAACAGTTACCTATACGCTGTGTGACTGGACCGCGCGTTCGTGGGTGCAATACTTAGCTCAACGTGATACCCTTTTACGAGCTTTGCGTAAAATCACGGGATCATAAGCGCTAGGTGTAGCACACGCAACGTGATTTGTGTAACATTTTTTTTTATTTTAAGGAAGTTTCTCTGGTCACTCAGGAAATCTCCAACGACCAATATTTACTGGGAAGGGTAAGTCACTCCAGTATATTTCCAGTAAATAGAGGTTACACAGGGGCCCTAGGTTGGGTATGTACCGGCGCTGATGACAGTGTTTAGGTGTATTGGCCAACGTGGGCGTGAGTGGGTGAAAGCACTCGGAGGACTTTCACCGTTACCTTATTTTGAGTATTTTGTTTTTTTTGTAGGAATTAGCTGAGAAGGCAATGCCTGCAAAAGATGGGGGCCAGTTGCTCAAGTAAGGGACGATCAACCAGGGTTCAGGTTGATATTCAGCAGCCCAAGAGGTCGGCGAGGTACATAATGGGGTATATTTACTAAGCTCCCGATTTTGACCGAGATGCCGTTTTTTCTTCAAAGTGTCATCTCGGTTAATCTCGGTCATTTACTAAACACTAATCACGGCAGTGATGAGGGCATTCGTAATTTTTTGCAAGTTCAGGTAAAAAATTACGAATGAATACACCATCGGTCAAAACGCGGCTGTTTAAGTATGAATCTCGGTCATTTACTAAGAAGTGCAAAGCCAAAAAAGAACAAACACTGCCGTGAAAAATTTCAACTCGTAAAAAAGTGCTAAAAAAAAACAGACCTTTTTTTTTTATTCGTGATTGGATAGGCATGCACGGATCCATGAGATCCGTGCATGTATATCAGTGGGAAGGGGTGGGAAAGTGCTTATTTTTTAAAAAAAAATTGCGTGGGGTCCCCCCTCCTAAGCATAACCAGCCTCGGGCTCTTTGAGCCGATCCTGGTTGCAGAAATATGGTGAAAAAAATGACAGGGGTTCCCCCATATTTAAGCAACCAGCATCGGGCTCTGCGCCTGGTCCTGGTCCCAAAAATACGGGGGACAAAAAGAGTAGGGGTCCCCCGTATTTTTAAAACCAGCACCGGGCTCCACTAGCTGGACAGATAATGCCACAGCCGGGGGTCACTTTTATACAGCGCCCTGCGGCCGTGGCATCAAAAATCCAACTAGTCACCCCTGGCCGGGGTACCCTGGGGGAGTGGGAACCCCTTCAATCAAGGGGTCCCCCCCCCCCAGCCACCCAAGGGCCAGGGGTGAAGCCCGAGGCTGTCCCCCCCCATCCAATGGGCTGCGGATGGGAGGGCTGATAGCCTTTGTTGTAAAATAAAAGATATTGTTTTTAGTAGCAGTACTACAAGTCCCAGCAAGCCTCCCCCGCATGCTGGTACTTGGAGAACCACAAGTACCAGCATGCGGCGGAAAAACGGGCCCGCTGGTACCTGTAGTACTACCACTAAAAAAATACCCAAAAAAACACAAGACACACACACCGTGAAAGTATAATTTTATTACATACATACACACATACATACATACTTACCTTATGTTCCCACGCAGGTCGGTCCTCTTCTCCAGTAGAATCCAAGGGGTACCTGTTGAATAAATTCTACTCACGAGATCCAGGGGTCCAGGCTCCTCGGCAAATCCAGGGATAATCCACGTACTTGAATAAAACAAAAAAACGGTTGCCCGACCACGAACTGAAAGGTGACCCATGTTTGCACATGGGTCACCTTCCCACGAATGCCAGAAACCCACTTTGCCTTCTGGCTAAGTGGGTTTCTTCAGCCAATCAGGGAGTGCCACGTTGTAGCACTCTCCTGATCAGCTGTGTGCTGCTGTCCTCACTGACAGGCAGCACGCGGCAGTGTTACAATGTAGCGCCTATGCGCTACATTGTAACCAATGATGGGAACTTTCTGCTCAGCGGTGACGTCACTTTAGGTCAACCGCAGGGCAGAAAGTTCCCATCATTGGTTACAATGTAGCGCATAGGCGCTACATTGTAACACTGCCGTGTGCCGCCTGTCAGTGAGGACAGCAGCACACAGCTGATCAGGAGAGTGCTACAACGTGGCACTCCCTGATTGGCTGAAGAAACCCACTTAGCCAGAAGGCAAAGTGGGTTTCTGGCATTCGTGGGAAGGTGACCCATGTGCAAACATGGGTCACCTTTCAGTTCGTGGTCGGGCAACCGTTTTTTTGTTTTATTCAAGTACGTGGATTATCCCTGGATTTGCCGAGGAGCCTGGACCCCTGGATCTCGTGAGTAGAATTTATTCAACAGGTACCCCTTGGATTCTACTGGAGAAGAGGACCGACCTGCGTGGGAACATAAGGTAAGTATGTATGTATGTGTGTATGTATGTAATAAAATTATACTTTCACGGTGTGTGTGTCTTGTGTTTTTTTGGGTATTTTTTTAGTGGTAGTACTACAGGTACCAGCGGGCCCGTTTTTCCGCCGCATGCTGGTACTTGTGGTTCTCCAAGTACCAGCATGCGGGGGAGGCTTGCTGGGACTTGTAGTACTGCTACTAAAAACAATATCTTTTATTTTACAACAAAGGCTATCAGCCCTCCCATCCGCAGCCCATTGGATGGGGGGGACAGCCTCGGGCTTCACCCCTGGCCCTTGGGTGGCTGGGGGGGGGGGGACCCCTTGATTGAAGGGGTTCCCACTCCCCCAGGGTACCCCGGCCAGGGGTGACTAGTTGGATTTTTGATGCCACGGCCGCAGGGCGCTGTATAAAAGTGACCCCCGGCTGTGGCATTATCTGTCCAGCTAGTGGAGCCCGGTGCTGGTTTTAAAAATACGGGGGACCCCTACTCTTTTTGTCCCCCGTATTTTTGGGACCAGGACCAGGCGCAGAGCCCGATGCTGGTTGCTTAAATATGGGGGAACCCCTGTCATTTTTTTCCCCATATTTCTGCAACCAGGATCGGCTCAAAGAGCCCGAGGCTGGTTATGCTTAGGAGGGGGGACCCCACGCATTTTTTTTGGGGATTTTACATTGTTTAATTAAAAATAAAAAATAAAAAGAACCCCAGCACGGATCACACAGATCCGGCCGAGATTGATTGTAAAAAAAAACGGCAGTGTTTTGCTAATCACTGCCGTAAAATTAGGTAAAAAAAACCGAATGACATCGACATCGGAAGAAAAGAAAAACACGAATACGACAGCTTAGTAAATCCATCGTAATAAATTCAAAAAGTTGCAGTTTTACACTGTCGATGTCATTCGTGATTGAACTTTGACCTATTTTCGGAAATTACGAATGTTAGTAAATGTACCCCAATGTGTGAGAAATATGGATCACACGCAGAGGTTTTATGCAATGGATGGGAACGTATGACTGCGGAAGATAGGGAACCATTCCCTAGGGTAGGCAGTTTTAATCCAGAGGTGTTGCAGAATTTAAGGATTAGGATATGTCTGTTAAAATCCCGAAGACAAAGGATCAGACACGCAAACTGTTTACATTTATGGCAACAAGAGGGTGATATGCAGAGGGAACTAGCTCACGCAGCCGGTTCCAACCCTAGCAGGAAACTGATAGCAACCGCACCACCACCACCACCGTATATTACAGGGGAGAAAGTGGCTACAGGCAATGGCATACTAATATATGATAAGAGTGAACTTGATAAATGTATTAATGCTAACCCGTGCAAGTTGTATCCCATCTTAAACTTCCCTCAGGACTGCGAGCAAGAAGATGAGCCCAGCACGATATCGGCACTCTCTCTAGCAGCCACCATACAAGACACACAAGTGGGCACGGCCCAACCAGTAAGAACAGTAGCAAAGGCCCCTAGCAGAGGGACAGGTGAGGTCGTGTCCACGGTACAGTACATTATGCAGAGACAATTGCACCTCACATTGTAGAAGCAACTCAGATTGATGTAATTGAACTAAATCCTGTCAGGGTGATCGCAGTCCCCAAAGGGAAGACTGACGCTCAGGGAATCACTCCCGTCAGGAACATTTCTATGCATTGTCCTTGGTCCCGGACAGAATTGAGGACAATTATGTCTGAATTTCCTGATCCCAGAAAGGATCTAGCCGCATGTCAGAGGTTTATTAGAGAATTAGGCAACGCCACCGAAACCCACAAACAAAGATTGGCAGACAGTGCTACGGGAATGTTTACCCTCCAATATTGACCCTGTGAAATTCATTGCTGATTGTAAATTAGACATAGAAGTACCTCTCACTGATGAATACACTCAGGAGAATGTACGACAGATCAACCTACAATTAGGAGTATATTTCCCTACTGTTGTCAAGTGGAATAAAATCTTTTCCATAAGACAAAAAGAAGGTGAAACTGCATCTGAATATTTCCATCGAGCACTGCAGGAAATGGCTAGATACACTGGGGTCGAGGACATTAAGGAAAATGTACATCATAGAGAGGTAGCTGTATCAGTATTAATGGACGGCTTAAAGGAAACATTGAGAACAAGGGTACAAACCACTCAACCTAACTGGAGAGGTATTTTGGTGGCTGCATTAAGAGAGTCCGCTATCGAGCACGATCGGAACATCATTAAGCACAGGGAGTCACAGGGAGATAAGCTGATGACCGTAAGTATCAAAGACCTGACAACGAAGCCACGTCAGCCAAAACCCCAGACCCCTGATGGTAAGTCATATGTAGTAAAATGTTATAATTGCCAGAGGGAAGGACATTACGCATGGTACTGTAATTATAAAGACACACATAAGGTATATCGACCCCCTAGACCAGAACATGACTCACAGCATAACACACGTAATTGGGATCAGGGATCGCATAGGAGGAATTATGAGCCACACGCAGGGGAAACAAGGAGGTACCCACCTAGGAGGGACTGGCAGACCTCTGGAAATTCTGAGCTACTTCCCTCACATATTGTAGCTGCCAGCGCGCTGCGGGAGGGTCACAACATACAATAGGGGTTAGGCCACACATGTAGTCTGCAGCCAGTGAAGTTGATTGCTAGCCTTGGAAGTGAACCTGAGGTCACAGTTGATGTAGCTGGTAAATCACTACTGTGAGGATACTGGGTTCCAAATCACTCAGTCATGGTGGTAGATGAAACACCAACAGTGGTTTATTGAACAGAATGGGTTATAAACAGCTCAGCACACTTCTGTGATCCAATTCTACACGACAATCCCTCCTGGAACTCCTGACAGAACATTACTTCTTAGTCAGTCTCCTGCCATTCTCTGACCTTCTCTTCCAAAAATCTCTCACCTCCCCTGTTTGCTATTATCAAAACCTTTGTCTTTCCTACAATAAGGCGACACCCCCAGAACAGTTTCAGAGCAAACCTACTTTCACATGTCCAGGCATGTCCCCTAGGCCACAATAGATGTTAACTAAATGAACCTTACTTAATCTGATTGTGTGGCCTGGAATCCATTGTGTGGGGAAGAATGAGGGTGTGTATGGCCTGACATCTGATACTGGCTGTATCTATCCAACAGCAAACACACAGGTTATCTGCGCAGTCACATGGGGGGGAACATTATTTTACAAACTATAACACAATAACCAATACATTCATATATATACACATCGAAAACATAACTGTACCCTTGTAACAATAACATCATACAATATAATACAATATTGCCTAGTACATAGCCAAATACAAATCAACAATCAGTGTAGTCCATGGGTCAGACCAGGGCTAGGGAAGTAGCTGCGTGTCTTTTACCACTGTGTGACACAACGCGCCGGCTGTGTTGTCACAACTACCTTTCCTTGTAGATACAGGGGAGGCCAGTTCAGTGTTAAATTCAACGGTAAGTATGAAAACCACGGGTAAAACAATTTCAGCAATGGGGGTAACAGGAGTAGTGCAACACTACCCTTTAAGTAGACCAGCGGAGATTATGATAGGGCCTTTGCAGACCAATCACTCCTTTTTGCTAGCTGCATCGGCTCCGACTAATCTACTTGGGAGAGATTTATTGTGTAAGATGAGGTGTGTCATATATTGTACTCCTGAGGGTGTCTTCTTGGATATACCCGAGAATCACGTTCAGGATGTGCTGGATATGTTAGACACCCCACAAAGGTTGATGTCACACTCTGCTGTTATAGACAGGTGTCCATCCAAGGTAGAGGAAATGATCTTCCAGATACCGGAATCCCTCTGGACCAAAGATGGACAAGACACTGGATTGATGGCAAATAAAGCTCCTGTAGTAGTGCTAGTAAAAGATGGTAGGATAGCTCCAAAAATCCCACAGTATCCTCTGAAGCCAGAGGTGGAATTAGGAGTGTACCCAGTCATAGAGCGCTTGCTACAACAGAGCATCCTAGTTAGGACGTCCAGCACTGCCAATAGTCCCATCTTCCCTGTGAAAAAGAGTGGGGGGAGGGGTTACAGGCTAGTGCAGGATCCAAGGGGGATAAACAAGATAGTTGAGAGCCAATTCCCCGTAGTGCCAAATCCAGCTGTCATCCTCATGCAAATTCCCCCTACTGCGAAATTTTTCACTGTCATTGACCTCTGTTCTGCTTTCTTTTTGGTCCCTCTGCACCCTGACAGACAATATTTGTTTGCATTTACATACAGGGGAGTACAGTACACCTGGACTCCCCTACCCCAAGGTTTCATTGACAGCCCAAGTATTTTCTCCCAGGCTTTGCATGACTGTTTACAATCCTTTCAACCTGAGAGAGGATCAGTATTAATACAGTATGTAGATGACTTACTGCTGTGTTCAGATTCACTCGAGTCATCCTTGAAAGACACGAAACAGCTTCTGTTTCACCTTTCTAATACGGGACACAAGGTTTCAAAGGATAAGTTACAGTTGTGCCAGACCAAGGTAAAATATTTGGGACATTGCTTGACACAAGGACATAGACATCTCACCGCTGATAGAATACAGGCGATTCGCGACATGACTCTGCCACAAACCCAGCAGCAGATCCGCACTTTCCTTGGAATGTGTGAGTACTGCCGAAACTGGATACCAGGGTTCTCCATACTGGCTATACCTTTGCAGGAAATGGTCTCCTTGAACAAACCAGATCGGATCTCTCACACAGATGAGTCCGAACTGGCATTTGAGAGACTTAAACAGTGCCTATCACAGGCACCTGCATTAGGCATGCCAGATTATGGGAAACCCTTTGAGTTGTACGGTACGGAAAGTGCTGGGTGTGCGGCAGGTGTCCTAACCCAGAGACATGGTGATGCCAGCAGGCTGGTAGCTTACTACAGTGCACAGTTAGACACCGTAGCATGGTCTCTCCCCACATGCTTGCGAAGTGTTGCAGCGATAGCTTTGCTAGTGATTAAAAGCGAAGACGTAGTGTTGGGACACAACCTGACCATCCATACACCTCATGCAGTGTCAGCCTTACTGAACTCTGCCCAAACCAGACATGTCTCATCAGCACGGTTTACAAGGTGGGAATTAGCACTAATGACCCCTGTAAACATCACCATAAAGAGATGCAGCGCACTAAATCCTGCAACTTATCTCCCAGGTGTGCCTGGACAGGCACAAATGGTGGAGGATGAGAATGATGGTGAAGGAGGATTTAGTATAGACACTGACACACATGATTGTATGGAATATCTGAACCAAACTTTCGCTGCAAGACCCGACATTAGTGACAACCCACTGGAAGGCGTAGATTTTACTTTTTACACTGACAGTAGTTGCCACAGACAGACGGACTCGGGAGACTTGTGTACTGGATACGCAGTCGTAGATGACAGAGGTATCATAGAAGCTGAACCCCTGGGCCCACCGCACTCAGCACAAGTTGCTGAGCTGGTCGCCCTAACCAGAGCATGTGAATTGGCTAAGGGTAAGTCAGCCAATATATATACAGATTCTAGGTATGCCTTTGGAGTAGTGCATGATTTCGGGGCCCTATGGCGCCTCAGAAATTTCATGACTGCAGCTGGCACACCTGTAGCGCATGCATCCCATATAAAAAGGCTTCTAACAGCGATACAGGAACCTGACAGAGTGGCTGTTATCAAGTGCAAAGCCCACACAGTCAAGACCCAGTGTCACTTGGTAACAGCTGGGCAGACGAAGCTGCTAAATCAGCAGCCAGCACCCCCATACAGACAGGTATCACACAACTGATGGTATTCAATAACGTCAACACACAAAAATTAAGTGAAATGCAAAATTTGTGTTCTTCACAGGAAAAGGCAGTCTGGAGGTCAAAAGGATATGGCCAGGAGTCCTCAGGACTCTGGACAGATGGACAAGGTAAGCCAGTATCCCCCAGAGCATATCTTCCAAGCTTAGCTGAGGCGGCACACGGTCTGACTCATCTGGGCAAAGAGGGTATGTGTAAGCTGGTGAAAGCCTACTGGTGTGCGCCAGGATTTTCTTCTCATGCGGGCAAGACATGTCTTATCTGCTTGAGGAAGAATATTGGAAAGTCAATACCAACAGAACCATCGCATATCCCGCCGACAGACGGCCCTGTTCAGGTAATACAAATTGATTTCATACAGTTACCACCCTGCAGAAATTTAAAGTATGTGTTAGTTTGTATTTATCTGTTTTCAAGTTGGGTAGAAGCGTTCCCCGCTGCCACAAATACTGCTACGTTTACTGCAAAGAAAATTGTGCAGGAATTTGTGTGCAGATATGGTATCTCTAGGATAATCGAAAGCGATAGGGGTACCCATTTTACAGCTGAAGTCTTTCAGGTAATGTGCAAACTAATGGGAATTAATAGTAAGCTGCATACTCCGTACCGCCCACAGGCGAGTGCGAAAGTGGAAAGAGCAAACAGCACTATTCAGAACAAGCTGAGCAAAGTGATGGCTGAAACTGGATTGCTATGGCCAGAAGCTATGCCACTTGTATTGTACAGCATCAGAACCACTCCCAGGTCCCCCCTTAACCTATCACCCTTTGAGATTCTTTTTGGTCGACAACCCCATGTAATGATTGACCCCCAGGATGATTTGAAATGCAATAATGAGGTGACTGTAAAATATTTGGTTAAGATGAGCAAGCAGTTGAGGAATCAAAACAGAAATCTAAATCTGGTGATTCCTGACCTACCAAATAGTAATTGTCATGACATTGAACCTGGGGATTATGTAATGATTAGAAATTTTCTACGCTCAGGTTGCCTCATTGACAGGTGGGAACGACCGTACCAAGTCTTACTAATCAGCACGACAGCATTAAAGGTTGCCAAGAGAGAGACTTGGGTCTACTCGTCCCACTGTAAGAAGGTCGCTGACAGAGCCAGCCATAGGCATAGGCAAACTAGGCAATTGCCTAGGGCATTTGATATGCCTAGGGGCATCAGCAGCTTCTGCTGATTAAAATGATATGCGACTTGCCTATATTCTGTATGTAGCATTTCATATGCAGATACAGCCACAGTCTCACACAGTATATAGGCATGCTGCATATCATTTTAATCAGCAGAAGCTGCATGTGCATCCTAGCCACATAGCAATACAAATAAGATGCATTTTCATAAAAAAGGTGCCCGACGTTAGCATTGAGGCAAGATTTATCAGGACACATCTGTATCCAAGCAGAGGCAGAGGTCACAGGTCAGTGTGAGTGCTGTGTGCATGTGAGTGGGTTGGTTGTGCAGTAGTGTTCGGAATATGTGTAAGGAGCATTATGTGTGTCATGTTAAAATGCATTAATAATGTGCAATATATGTGTAAGGGGCACCATGTGTGTCATTATGTGTATAAGGGCATTAATAATGTGCGGCATATGTGTAACAGGGTACTACTGTATGTGTGTCATTATGTGTATAGGGGCACTAATAATGTGCAGCAAATGTGTAGGGGACACTATGTGTGTCATTATGTGTATAAGGGCATTAATAATGTGCGGCATATGTGTAAGGGACATTATGTGTAAAAGGGCATTAATAAAGGTTGTCATAATGTGTAAGTTGCATTATGTTTATAAGGACATTAATAAGGTGTCTCATATGTGTAAGGGGCATTACTGTGTGGAATTATGCGTATAAGGTGCTCTACTATGTGGCGTTGCGTATAGAAAGGGAACTACTGTGTCGTCTAATGTGAATAAAGAGCAATAGGGTGTGGTGTAATGTGAATAAGGAGCAATTCAGTGTGATGTAATGTGAATAAGGGTCTCTACTGTGAGGAGTAACGTTTATAAGGCAAAGTGATACTACTGTGGGATGTAATATGAATTATGGACACTATTGCATGATCATATGTGAATAAAGTTGCAGTACTGTGTGGCGTAATTGGAATTGGGGTTATTGCGTGGCCATGCCCCTTGCCAGCAAAAACACACCCCTTTTTGGGCTGTGCGCCAAATGTGCAAACTGTTCCTATTTAAAATATATGGGGTACAAGGTCAGAGGCGGAACCAGCGGTGGTGCTAGGGGGCACCAGCCAAAATCTTGCCTAGGGCATCATATTGGTTAGGGCCGGCTCTGGTCGCTGACCCAGAGAGAACCCGTGACAAAGAGCAGAGTGTAGAGGAAGTCGTATCACTGGAGTGTCTGTTCCGGGAAGGTTGAGAGGCAGGACTGTTGTCACGGCACCTGAGCACGGAGAACTACAAGACCAGAGGTGGTTGTCGCACCAAATTTCTTTTCCCTTTTTATTATTTTCTCCATCTCCCATTACCCTCCTTTCCCTCCCTTCTTGCTCCCTTTTCTCTCCCCTTAACAAGATGGACTTACCCCAAGAGACTGCATTCCGGGTTTTCCTGTTGACCCTGTTGTTGACCAGAGCAGTCTGTTTTGGTGAGAGTACCAGAGAGGTCGAGAAAGGATCTGGAATGGGTTCTGATGGCAAAGACGAATTTGTAGAATTCCAAGAGCAACACATCCACCGAGCAAAGGCGAGTATCAGAAAACGATCTGGTAGTCAAGAAACTAGGAGGCACTGTGAAGGGTTATTGGCTGAGGAAAATTGTATTCGTAGAAACTGTGAAAACATAGTTGAGGACGGGTGCATCCAGAGATGTCAGTCCAGCCTTAATATCAACATGGACCGCCATCCATTGAGTGACTATCACTCATTAGTGGGTAAGGTTTTAAACCAAACAGAATGCTGGGTGTGCTTACAAGTACCTCAAGGTCAGAGCAAGTCAGGACTAGTACCGTATCCTTTAACAATAGATGAGGTACTTGAATTACGGGGTGGGAGACCGGTGGACAAGAAATTTAATATTTCTAGGCCCCCTAGTTTGAAGCTCCACCAGTACCATGTAGATAGATCCTTAGTATGTTTCAACATTTCCAATTCCCGAAAGCCGGGAAATTGGGAAGTGACATGGAATAACCAAACCATGGCATTTTCACACAGAGCCGACAGAATACCAGTAGACTCTGAACTTATACGCCAAATAGCCGACGGTGGAAGGTATTTTCGGTATAGGTATACTCTAGGAAGTAGGACCATGCGGGTTGGAGAAGTATCACCAGGGTACTGTGCGCATATCATACAGCCTGATACATGTACTGAACAGATGAGAGAGTTAGGGATAGGATTTTTCACTTGGAAGGTTTGCAATATGGTTCTGTCCCATATGTTCTCCCCGATGATGCTTATTTCATATGCGGGAGGAAGGCGTATAAGTGGCTTGCCCCAAACTCAGAGGGATTGTGTTACATTGGAAGAGTGTTGCCAGAAGTAATGACCATAACCCATGATAAGATGAAAGACGTTCACCGCAATGCTCAAGCTCCTTACACTCACACTCACTATGAACACATCGTTAAGAGACACCTTATAGATAGGGCAGAACACGCAGCCTCTGATTTAATTCACGAATCCACCGGGATTCAATTCCTACTCGCGTTAGATATCACCCGTACAGCCAGAGGAATTATAAATTATAGGTATATCCACGCGCTAGCGAACCTAATAGATAATATCACTGAGATGTATGATGACACCTTCAGGTATACTGGGAGGGAGTTGCAAGCTTACAAAACGGAACTGATCCAGCACAGGATGGTCCTCAATTATATCACAGTGGTGACAGGCGGGTACTGTGTCACTTTGGCAACTCAGTATGGTGTGAAGTGCTGCACGTACATTACAAACAGCACTGATGACCCAACCGAGGTCTTAGATCAAAAGATGGACGATATCTTGCAGTTGAAGTGGGAGTTCCGGAGGAGACACAACCTTACCCTTACTGCTGTGAATAATGAACTGACCAGCTGGGTCTCATGGTTGAACCCACGAAATTGGTTCTCAGGTTTAGGAGAATGGGCTCAAAATGTTATCGTGAGTGTAGGAAAGTTTCTCCTTTGTATCCTGGGAGTTGTCATAATTAGTTTGATATTTAAGTGTGTTCGAGTTTTAATGCGGCGCAAGCGCGGTACCAAAGTGATGAGTTTAAGGAGCGGGGGCATTGATTTAATTTTTGACCCATCAATAGAGACAATGTTGTGATAAGACGTGATTCCACGGTCCGTTTCTTTCACCCGTTTCTCCTTTGTTTTCCCTAAGCAAAAGCACACCCATCCGGAGAAGACTTCAATCAACACCCAAGAATGATTACGCAAATGTTATGTGAATGTATTTTTGATATGTGTCTTATCTTCATCTCTACAACCTTCAGGTAGTGACACACATAGACGACAGGTGATATCCACATATTAGCATTCACATGTGTTCCCCCTCCATGTATCATCAACTAAATGTGCACCCCATTTGTTGGAACAAGAAGCCGAAAAGAGCTCGGTAGTGTTTGTTGGCCCACTTACAGACCCTTAATACGGGATGAGAAGGATTTAATGTATACTTCGCAATACCTCGAAGCTTATCTAGAACATATACGGCACGATGATACATGCCCCTCAGACATGGATTTCATACATACATGCTTTTACTATCCCATTAGGTCATACATTTCCCGCCTACACCTCTCCTCCTACCATCCACTCATCTATGGATAATGTATTGTATATTTTTATCCAATCATCTGTAGATATTGTATTGTATATTTTTCTGTTTAATGTTTAGATAGTGGCAGTTATTGTTGACTGCCAAAGGGTGGACTGTCAAAGTCGAAAAATATTGTAATGCATATACCCTGTACTAACCCCATGCACATGCCGCAATTTGCGTAGGATCACTCCTGCGATCATGGGTATTTACGGCAGAGTTTGTGAGCGCATAGAGGGTTATTAGAACATTAGATATTTAACCCAAATAGTGTACATTTTAGATTTAACTCCCTTGCACCACATCAGCGAGTATCAATAGTTTAAACAGTTCCAGGACTAAGGGATTCGCCTTTGCATGATAAGAAGGGTCAGATAAAGGTTGGAAGGTGATGTCTAGGATCCAGCTGTAGGGTATTTTAAGGGTAACATTCCGGTGTTGGTTAGAGAAAGATCGCATGTTCCAGCGTATAGTTATGTACAGAAGTAGAATATTGATATTAACTGTATTTACTGTAAATTATGTATGCGGCGGGAATCCAGAGGATACCACCCACAAGAGCTGTTAGGGAAATACATCGCCCACCTTTTCAAATCAACCTATGACCTCACCTGTAATGAAAAGACACATCTCTGTGTCCAATGGACAATGAGATTACAGTGACCATTGTATTGTGTATGTAAGTTGTGTATAAAAAGACCGTTGTTGCCTGGCCGGTCAGAAGACTCTAAACGCTTTCTAGCTGACAAGCGGAGGACCGGCCGGGTTACGCTTGCGAACATTCTCACGTATGTACATTCTCTGTAGCCATTACTCTGTTTTAGATTTATCTTGTTAGCCTGTAGTGTATGATTTGTACTGTTTTACCTTTTGAAATAATCCACGGTGGCCTTAGAACCCTGTGGTTTCAACTACAAATCGGTGTTGTGTCTTCACTTTCCTGCAAGGGTTTAAAAGCATATTTTACTGTATAAGGTTTATAAGCATTGATAAGGTGTACGCACTGCGGGTACTTTATACCGTCAGCGCTACTTAAGGTTTAAAGTATAACATCGTTGCAGTACTTTGCTGCTAAGGGTTTAAAGTGTAATCATATCATTGCATTGTATCACTAACAAGGTTTAAAGGTTATCAATTGTATGTGCGTGCGCTGTGCGTACTCTGTACGCTCAGCGCGGCGTGTACGCCAAGTACGTACCACGTACGGGACTCTGTACGCAAATAGCGTACAAAGTGCATAGCACGTGTATTAAGTCTAGCGGCCATAGCGGCACCACGGTAAAAGTGTATCTAGAGGTATAGCTTTATGGTTTAAGATAATATTGACATTATCACTTTCACATGTCTAGTGCCAGTTATTTGATCAAAGTATGTCTGATTGGCTGCTCTGACAGACTGCACATTTGTACCTTTCAGCCATGTTAGCAAATAACCTTTGCTGCCTTTCACGGAAACAGAATTCTCAATGGCAGGGACAAACGTACAGTCTGCTACACATGTATGAGCTGCTCTATCATTCTGGATTTCCTGGAGGACACCCTAGCCAACGAACTTAATTGAACTCCACTGAGGCTGATGTACCGGGAAGCTTCCCGATGGAGGACGCAATACCGACGTCGCATTACCGACAGCCAGCATCCCGATCGTCCTCACAGTTGGACGCGCTGGCATCCTGCCGCAGGTGTAGGCAGGAGAAGGGGGGTTACTGTTAGGGAGCAGGGACGGGAAGGTTTGGGATTGGGGAGGGAGGGTTAGGCACTAAGAGGGGGAGGTTAGGGTTAGGCAGCAGGGAAGGGAGGGTTAGGGTAGGGAAAAGGTGAGGGACAGGGGCCTTACTGAGGGATAGGGGCTGTTGGGATTCTGATAGACGGGATGCCGCTGTCAGTATACAGACAGCTGGCAACCTGTCCATCGGCAAATCATACTGGTCCCGATGAACCAACCTATTGCTAGTCAGGCAGGCCTTCATTAATGATGTGGCAAAGCCCACAACCTGTAAGCAGAGTGCCATTCTGAGAACACAGGCACGAGCAATATTCCAGTAATGTGGGGTTCCAATTCATAGTCAACAGGGCGACACTGTCAAAAGATCGACCGGTAAAAGGTAGACAGTGCTTATGGTTGGTCGATATAAGTTTTTTGGGGGTTTTCACATATTTTACAATTTTTGCTTGATTTACTATCCACGTGGACTACGTGTGACGATCCGGGTATCTAGACGCCATTACTTGCCTTTTAGATGTCTCCTGAGGCTGGCTCAGCGTTCCAAGGCCGGATCTCATCTGTGTCTACATTCTGCATATCCCTCCTGTCACGCTGAGACGCTGTCACAGCGGCGCCATGTTTGAATCCTGCATGGCGTCTCTCGTCCTCCGCGGCCTCCGCCGCCGCTCCTGTGTTATAGTTTGCAGGTTGTCAGAGTGGTGCTTCATGCATGCCACGGCCTCCGCTGTCATCCACGTGTCTCAGTATACAGTTGTCAATCTGGCGTCTCCTGTCCTCCGCGGCCGGCGCCGCCACTGCTGTTATGTTTCCACATGGATTTCCAAACCAGCTTCCCTCCAAGTACTAGCATGGGCGCAGCCATGTTGGTTCCAGTCACATGTTCTTTCTCCACCAATCTGCTGCACTATGGAATCTGCATGATTGGTCAGCCAAAGCCTGCCCTGCAGCAGGTATAAGTATCCTGTGCCTGAAGCAGGAAATGGTCAGTGCTTTGTTTGTCAATCCTTGTTCCAGTCTCTCTCTCCTGTGGTTGTTTCTCCTGTGGTTGTTCCAGCTCCTGTCTCCAGCATCCACTAAGAGACCCGCACCTGCCTTCCATCCTGCGGTGCAGCCTGACTCTGCAGTTCTCCGTGGCTGTTCTAGCTTCCAGCTATTAACCCATCTGCTTCCAGCAGTCCGCTTCCAGCAGATTCCAGCTTCCTTAAAGTGCCGGTGTTGTTCCAGCGGATCCCTACTTACCAGCAGTATCCACTAACCACCGGTAACCATTCTTCAACTCTTCTGTTTCCACGCTCCCTAGCATCTTACAGTATCCACTCTGTGTCTTCATCACCTGGCTGGTTCCATCCAGCATCCACTCCGTGTCTACATCACCTGGCTGATTCCATTCAGCATCCACTCGGTGTCTCTACCACCTGGCTGGTTCCATCCAGTAATTACAACAGTTCATTCCAGTTACCAGCTTCAGCTAATACCCCTACTGGCGTGTTCCTCGGCTATCTCCACTGCTACAGCCAGGCCTGGTAAGGTTATTCCATCAAAGGACTTTAACAACTATTCTGCAACCTACCAGTGCTCTGTGATACCTCTCACGGTTAAAGTGATCCAGGAACTGTATTATCTGCCACTGCTTATTATTAACTGTGAATGCTGTTATTACACGGAGTCTGTTAATAAACCTTTTATTTGACTTTTAACCTGGTTGTCATGGTCACACCTTCGGGTAATCCTTTAACACTTACATGTCCAGGGGTCTGATTAAACCTCCCAAGTTTAATTTCGTTTCAGCCACTACAACTAAGGCTTCCTGTTGTCAGCCAAAACCCTCAGTTGTGACAGTAAGCACTGACCATATGAATCCAGCCGGAGACCAGGATCAAGCGGCCAGGCCGATGCAAGAACTGGCAGCCAGACTCGAACATCAGGAGGCTGCACAAGGCCACATCATCCGCTGTCTCCAGGATCTCTCTACGCAGCTGGATGGGATTCAAACGACCCTCTGTGGACCTGGCACGTCCGGTGCGTCCACCACAGTGACACCAGCTGTAACCCCACCCACCTTACCCATTTCCATTCCACGTCTTCATCTTCCAACGCCAGCAAAATTTGACGGATCTCCAAGATTCTGCAAGGGATTTCTCAACCAATGTGAAATCCATTTTGAGCTTCAACCTGGCAATTTCCCCAGTGACCGTACTAAAATTGCCAATATCATTTCCCTTCTCAGTGGCTCAGCCCTTGACTGGGCATCACCTTTATGGGAGAAGTCTGATCCCCTGCTGTCCTCCTATACTGACTTTGTAGCAACATTCAGGCGTATCTTCGACGAGCCAGGCCGGGTAACCTCTGCTTCATCTGAGATTCTCCATTTACGCCAGGGAACACATACTGTGGGACAGTATCTTATACAGTTCAAAATCCTGGCATCCGAACTGGCATGGAATGACGAGGCCCTGTATGCTGCATTCTGGCATGGCTTATCAGAACGCATCAAGGATGAGTTAGCTACCAGAGACTTGCCCTCTAAGTTGGATGAGCTAATTTCACTATGCACGAAGGTTGATCTACGGTTTAGAGAGAGAGCAACCGAGCGAGGAAGATCATCTATTCCTAAATCTTCTGCTCCTCCTCCTCGTCAACCATCTCCATCCAAGGATGAGCCCATGCAAATTGGTAGTTCCCGTCTATCTCCCACTGAGCGCCGAAGACGTCTCTCTGTCTCTACTGTGCAGCTCCGTCTCACACTATCAATGCCTGTCCCAAACGTCCGGGAAACTCCAAATCCTAGCTCACCAAGGAGAGGGCCTGCTAGGAGTAATGATCTGCTCTCCATCTCCTCATGATTGTAATCTCCCAGTCTCGCTTCAAATTGCTCAACATTACAGGAACGTCATTGCCCTCCTTGATTCTGGAGCAGCTGGGAATTTCATAACTGAAGCTTATGTTAAACGGTGGTCCATACCCACCGAGAGACTTTCCTCGTCCATTTCCTTGACTGCCGTGGATGGCAGTAAGATTTTTGACGCAGTTATTTCTCTAAGGACTCTACCAGTTCGTCTGAGAGTAGGAGTTCTTCATTCAGAGTTTATTTCCTTTCTAGTGATTCCAAGAGCCACACATCCTGTGGTTTTGGGCCTTCCATGGCTCCGTCTCCACAATCCATCGATTGACTGGACGACTACGCAAATACTAGCATGGGGTCCCTCCTGTGCTGAGACCTGTTTGTCTAAAGTGCTTCCTGTTTGTTCTTCCTTCCCCAGGTCGTCTGATGTTCCACCTCCTCCATATCAAGACTACACGGACGTGTTCAGTAAAGCTTCTGCTGATATCTTTCCTCTTTATAGAGAATGGGACTGCCCAATTGATCTCATTCCAGGGAAGGTTCCACCTCAAGGCCGAACTTATCCGTTGTCTCTGCCTGAGACGCACTCCATGGAGGAGTACATCAAGGAGAACCTGGAGAAGGGTTTTATCCGACCTTCTTCTTCTCCAGCTGGCGCAGGCTTCTTCTTCGTTAAGAAGAAAGACGGTGGCCTGCGGCCGTGCATCGACTACAGAGGTCTGAACGACATTACCGTCAAGAACCGATATCCTTTACCCTTGATTACAGAGCTCTTCGATAGAGTTAGCGGAGCAACCATCTTTACAAAGTTGGATTTGAGGGGTGCCTACAATCTCATCCGGATCCGTGAGGGTGACGAGTGGAAGACCGCCTTTAACACCCGTAATGGACATTATGAGTACCTCATCATGCCCTTCGGATTGAGCAACGCTCCAGCTGTCTTCCAGCATTTCGTAAATGAGATCTTCAGAGACATCTTATACTGCCATGTCATGGTTTATCTAGATGATATCCTCATCTTTGCCAATAATCTAGAGGAACATCGTTTCTGGGTAAAGGAGGTTCTGTCCCGTCTCCGTGTCAATCATCTCTATTGAAAATTGGAGAAATGTGTTTTTGAAGTGAAATCCATTCCGTTTCTAGGTTACATTGTGTCCGGTTCCGGACTAGAGATGGATCCTGAGAAACTACAAGCAATCCAGAATTGGCCGATACCCTTAACCCTCAAAGGGGTCCAGAGGTTCTTAGGGTTCGCCAATTACTACAGAAAGTTTATACGAGACTTTTCCACCATTGTGGCGCCTATCACTGCGTTTACCAAGAAGGGTGCTAATCCATCCAAGTGGTCTGAAGAAGCTACGCAAGCTTTTTATCTTCTAAAGCAACTTTTCATCTCTGCACCAGTTCTGAAACAGCCCGACATCGACTCTCCTTTCATCCTTGAGGTGGATGCCTCCTCCGTTGGAGTAGGAGCGGTGCTATCCCAGAGGGCTTAAGATGGTCTTCTACATCCTTGCAGTTTCTTCTCCCGGAAGTTCTCCCCAGCTGAGCGCAACTATGCCATTGGCGACCTGGAGTTGCTAGCCATCAAGCTCGCTCTGGAAGAGTGGAGATATCTGTTGGAGGGAGCTTCTCATTCAATCTCTATACTTACCGACCACAAGAATCTTTTATATCTGAAAAGCGCACAATGTCTTAATCCTCGTCAGGCCAGATGGGCACTTTTCTTTTCCAGGTTCGACTTTAAACTCCAGTTCTATCCGGGCTCTCAGAATCGCAAGGCCGATGCCCTTTCCCGCTCATGGGAGCAAGAAAATGAGTCGGAGTCTGCGGACAAACATCCTATTATTAATCCATTGGCATTCTCCACGGTAGGGATGGACTCTACGCCCCCACCAGGGAAAAGTTTTGTGAAGCCGGTGTTAAGGAAGAAGCTCATGCATTGGGCCCATGCTTCCTGTTTTGCCGGACATACAGGCATTCAGAAAACCCTTGAGTTTATCTCTAGGTCCTACTGGTGGCCAACTCTGAAGAAGGACGTCATGGAGTTTATTGCTTCTTGCCCAAAGTGTGCCCAACACAAAGTCTCCCGCCAGTCGCCTGCGGGGCAACTGGTTCCATTATCTGTTCCCCGTCGACCGTGGACCCATTTGTCGATGGACTTTGTTACAGACCTGCCTATGTGCAACAAGTTTAATACCATCTGGGTGGTAGTTGACCGGTTCACCAAGATGGCACATTTCATACCTCTCACCGGTCTTTCGTCAGCTTCCAAGTTG
Organism: Pseudophryne corroboree; assembly: GCF_028390025.1. NCBI lineage: Eukaryota > Metazoa > Chordata > Amphibia > Anura > Myobatrachidae > Pseudophryne > Pseudophryne corroboree. The sequence goes on along the minus strand of NC_086446.1, from coordinate 149,631,444 downwards.
GCTCAAGTGTTTATTCAAGAGATCTTCCGACTTCACGGTCTTCCTGAAGAGATCATCTCTGATCGTGGAGTACAATTTGTAGCCAAATTTTGGTGAAGTTTGTGTCAAGCCCTCCAAGTCAAGTTAAAGTTTTCTACAGCTTACCATCCTCAGACCAATGGTCAAACCGAGAGGGTGAATCAGGACTTGGAGGCCTTCCTCCGCATTTATGTGTCTTCCTCCCAAGATGACTGGGTTCAACTCCTTCCTTGGGCCGAGTTCAGCCACAACAATCAATACCATTCTTCATTAACTATGGATTCCACCCTAAAGTTCCAGAATTCCAACCGCTTCCAGCAACTTCTGTTCCAGCAGTGGATGTCCCCTTGCGTCAGTTTTAAAATAACTGGAAGAATGTCCGTGCAGCCCTGCTTAAAGCCTCGTTCAGGTACAAGAAGTTTCCGATAGGAAGCGTAGAGCGGTTCCTGCTCTCAAGGTGGGTGATCGTGTGTGGTTGTCCACGAAGAATTTGAGGTTGAGAGTTCCCAGCATGAAGTTTGCACCTCGTTACATCGGTCCTTTTAAAATTGAACAAGTCCCAATCCTGTTGCTTACTCTTGAAAATACCCAGGACATTCCATGTTTCCCTGTTGAAACCGCTGATCCTGAATCGGTTTCATTCTGCACTTCCTCCGGCTCCTAAAGTCCAGACTCAACGGGGAGTTGAGTATGAGGTGGCTAAGATTCTGGATTCACGTTTCCGTTACGGTCAGTTGCAGTATCTTATTGACTGGAAGGGCTATGGTCCTGAAAAACGCTCTTGGACCAATGCGTCAGATGTCCATGCTCCTGCCTTGGTCCGGAATTTCCACTCGAAGTTTCCTCTAAAGCCTAAGAAGTGTCCTGGGGCCACTCCTAAAGGGGGGGGGGGTGCTGTCACGATCTGGGTATCTGGACGCCATTACTTGCCTTTTAGATGTCTCCTGAGGCTGGCTCAGCGTTCCAAGGACGGATCTCATCTGTGTCTACATTCTGCATATCCCTCCTGTCACGCTGAGACGCTGTCACAGCGGCGCCATGTTTGAATCCTGCATGGCGTCTCTCGTCCTCCGCGGCCTCCACCACCGCTCCTCTGTTATAGTTTGCAGATTGTCAGAGTGGTGCTTCATGCCTGCCGCGGCTTCCGCTGTCATCCACGTGTCTCAGTATACAGTTGTCAATCTGGCGTCTCCTGTCCTCTGCGGCCGGCGCCGCCATTGCTGTTATGTTTCCACATGGATTTCCAAACCAGCTTCCCTCCAAGTACTAGCATGGGCGCAGCCATGTTGGTTCCAGTCACATGTTCTTTCTCCACCAATCTGCTGCACTATGGAATCTGCATGATTGGTCAGCCAATGCCTGCCCTGCAGCAGGTATAAGTATCCTGTGCCTGAAGCAGGAAATGGTCAGTGCTTTGTTTGTCAATCCTTGTTCCAGTCTCTCTCTCCTGTGGTTGTTTCTCCAGGTTCCAGCTCCTGTCTCCAGCATCCACTAAGAGACCCGCACCTGCCTTCCATCCTGCGGTGCAGCCTGACTCTGCAGTACTCCGTGGCTGTTCTAGCTTCCAGCTATTAACCCATCTGCTTCCAGCAGTCCGCTTCCAGCAGATTCCAGCTTCCTTAAAGTGCCGGTGTTGTTCCAGCGGATCCCTACTTACCAGCAGTATCCACTAACCACCGGTAACCATTCTTCAACTCTTCTGTTTCCACGCTCCCTAGCATCTTACAGTATCCACTCAGTGTCTTCATCACCTGGCTGGTTCCATCCAGCATCCACTCCGTGTCTACACCACCTGGCTGATTCCATTCAGCATCTACTCCGTGTCTCTACCACCTGGCTGGTTCCATCCAGTAACTACAACAGTTCATTCCAGTTACCAGCTTCATCTAATACCCCTACTGGCGTGTTCCTCGGCTATCTCCACTGCTACAGCCAGGCCTGGTAAGGTTATTCCATCAAAGGACTTTAACAACTGTTCTGCAACCTACCAGTGCTCTGTGATACCTCTCACGGTTAAAGTGATCTAGGAACTGTATTATCTGCCACTGCTTATTATTAACTGTGAATGCTGTTATTACACGGAGTCTGTTAATAAACCTTTTATTTGACTTTTAACCTGGTTGTCATGGTCACACCTTCGGGTAATCCTTTAACACTTACATGTCCAGGGGTCTGATTAAACCTCCCAAGTTTAATTTCGTTTCAGCCCCTACAACTGAGGCTTCCTGTTGTCAGCCAAAACCCTCAGTTGTGACACTACGATTGGGAATAGTAACCGGACTGAAGCTTGGAGAGCGAAGTGAGCCCAGAAGGGTACAGGTTTAACCCGATTGTGGTCACAGATGATGAAACATGCTGCATGTATCCAATGGTTGCTTCCTCTGAACGTAAACATCATGTGCTCTTTATCTGACCGTTACCTGAATGTGTAATTATCTTGTCCATCATGTCTTATGCTTCATTTTGTGGTATCATTTCATGGAAACCTCTTGAATGTTTTGCCCATTGGACCATAAAGCATCATAATCTGTCTCTCATCCCTTTAATTATGGTCAGCTGATCAGTTGCTCACCATAGCCAGTACCATGATGTGACTGCACACTTAGGGCCAAATTCAATTAGCAGTAAAAATGTGAAAACCTTGAATTTACAGCGAATAGCAAAACGCGCCTATTCAATTGTCATAAAAGAAAAAAGAATTTACAGTAATTTTTACCACAAATTTCAATTCACCAACTCTGAGCAGGTGATAAACTTCGAGAAAATCCCTATTTTTAGATAACAAATGTCAGGATTTTGTTTAGGATTGACTAATTAGGCACTTTAGAGGTTTTTAATTATTTATAATTGTCCAATAATGACATGTCATTTTGGGGGTAAAAATTGCAAAGTCATGGATATTGGAGTACAAGGTATGGGATAGATATTTTGGGGTGCTTTATGAGTGGGATAATTGTTTTTAAACTTGCACGTAGGAGTAATCGGACGGTTTCCACTTTTTTCCCATTTAAGTCACCTAAAATGACCGAAATATATACTTATATCCATTTTTATGTACCCCAAATGTAATGAGAGCACTTATTTTGCTGGAAAAAAAATTTCTTTCTATAATTTTTTTTCATTAAAAATAAATGCAGTTGGGGGCGTGGCCAGGACGGGCATGGAGTAGCACTCAGTTTGTGCAGCTCTCCAGCCACAGTATCCTGTAACTTCATCCTGTACCCCCACCTGGGTCCCACACTGCAGCCACCGCTTTATGAGTGCCCCCTGCCCCCCCTGGAGCACTCTTGTACTTGCCGCTGCTGTTCCTGGAGATCCGGGAGCTCTGGACGCCGGCGGGCCCTGATCTGTGCCTGGAGCAGCCGCCTCGTGCGGGGACCGGAAGTTCGGCTCCTGTGTGCTCGCCGCTCGCTGCAGCCGCCTGAAGTGCAGGGAGATCGCGGGCGCTGTGATCCCATCCACCGCCCCGCTGGTCTTCTGTGGAGCCCGGGGGAGGCCGCGGCTGAAGATCCGTCTGCCGTCTTGGTTGCTGCCGGGACGCGCTGCCCGCGATGCCGGAAGTGCGGCTCCGCTATCCACCACCGCCTGCACCAGCCAGCCGAAATATACTTGTGGGGGACTGCAGAATATAAGTGAATCGCCTCTGAGCCTGTCAGAGGAATTTAGAGGGGTGTTGGGTCGCTCTGAGTGCTTGTGGAAATACTGCCTTGGCGACCATTACCTGGACCTCCTTCACCACACTGTGATCAGGGTTCTGGGGAAGCACTTTGTACATATATCCTGAGGCTGTGACCCTGCTGGAGTTATATACGTACCTGCAGCTGTCTGACGCCCGGCGACCGGTCGGGGTGGGCAACCCCCCTCTCTCTGCTTATATTTATTTTGATATCTCCTGCACTGACACCGTGTTGTCCAAAATGGTGAAAGGCCGCCAGACCGGCGCGTCGGCGGGAGCGATGGATAAGTTTGTTCGTGACCAGGGCCCTCAGCTGCGGAGAGCGGAGGCTACAAGATCTGAGGCATCACCTCCTTCTCCTGCCTACAGTTCCGTCTCCTCTGATCCTCCTGATGCTGCACTGCAGAGAGTTCTGGACGCGGTAAATGCTAGTGAAGTACGTCTGGCTGATAAAATCGGGCAAGTGCAGTCCGACCTCTCCATTATTCATCAAGATCTACAGCGGGTGAGAGAGAGAGAGTGGGAGAAGCGGAGACCCGTATATCCAATGTTGAAGACTCCGTCGGCCCGCTGGGTCGCCGCACTGATGCTCTGGAATCTCAGATGAATGATGTTCGCAAAAAGCTTACGGACGTGGAAGGGCGTCTGCGGCGCAGTAATGTCCGCTTCGTTGGCCTGCCTGAGAAAGAAGAAGGCTCCGCTCCTGAGGAATTTCTCATAAAGTGGCTCCGTGATTTTTTTGGATCTGAGGAATTCTCACCGTATTTCACTATAGAGCGGGCTCATAGAGTTCCAATGCGCCCGCTGCCACCGGGGGCCCCACCCCGTACCTTTATTGCTAAGTTCCTCCATTTCCGTGACCGAGACACAATCCTGAGGCTGGCTCGTACTAAGGGCCCTTTGAAATGGAATGGATCGTCAATATCGGTATTTCCGGATTTTGCGGTGGATGTGCAAAAAGATAGGGCTCAGTTTCTACCTGTCAAGAGGCGACTCCGTGAACTTGAACTGCCGTATGCCATGCTCTTCCCATCTAGACTGCGGGTGGTGGCTGATGGGGAAACAAAGTTTTTCACGACTCCTCGTGAGGCCATGGTGTGGCTGGATAGACGATTCCCGGCGAGACGTGCCCTTGCAGATTAGTGAATATCCGGCTGATTCCGAAGGCTGATTTTCTCCTGTTCTTCCTTTTTTCTTAGTTACTTATTTTGTCTGCTTGAGATATATGTGCTGGTTAGGGCGAGGCGACAGGATACGGGAATGTTTGATTGCTGTCACTGTTCCCTTTAGCCCCCGCTACCTTGTTCTCGCAGTTCAGTGCGGGCCTGTTTGAGTGCTACCAATGCCCCCTTTACATTGTTATCGCAGCTTAGACAGGACATATGTATACCCTTTAAGTCAATCACGATATACTTGATATGTTCTTGTGTTTGGTTATACCTTGGGGTTCGTATGATCTCTTTTCTTCCTGTTGTATTAACGGTCTCTGTGCGGGTGGATGGGGGGAGAGGGGGGATTGCTGAATGCTTGTCCTGACATAGGTGGTTTTTTGATATCCGAGTGTGTTTTTATTCTGGATATTAGTGGGACCTAGGGGGTGGATCTTTATGATCCCCCCTCATTTGTTTTTTGTTTTCGAGGGGGGAAAGGTTAATGGCTGGGAGCAACCTTCTAATTTTGTGGTTTTATAGTTGTTCTCTATTCCCGAGAGTCATTATATTCTTGGCCCCGATCAAGAAGTGTTTGCACTGGCCGATGGTGCAATACAGTTAGGTTCATATTAAGTTTCTGGTATGAACACTCAGTTTTGGGATCTAGGTATGCTGCATGTTGGGGGTGGTATACAGGGTGGGGGGAAGGGGAGTGGGTTGGGTTATGTTTATTTTTTGAGCGGAAATGTATGTAGAGAAAGTACGTGGTTTACAACCATGCAATATAAGCAGTGGTGTCTGGTTGCAAAATTTGTATGTGGCGGGGCTGACCGGCCGCGGGGCGCTGCACTGATTATACCTTTGCTGTATTATGACGGGGATTAAGGTGGTTTCGTGGAATGTGAGAGGGCTCAATGATAAAGTTAAGAGGTCTCTTGTGCTCCGACAGCTCAAACACTATGCGGCTGATATTGTCTGTCTTATGGAAACACATTTGGTAGGTAGTAAGATTCTCTCTCTGAAGAAGCCCTGGGTGGGTTGGGCATACCACTCTATGCACACGTCCGCCTCGCGCGGGGTTTCAGTCCTTATTAAGCGGACAGTCCCTTTTGTAATGGAATCTATACAAACGGATCCTTGGGGGAGATATGTGTTTTTGAAATGTAGGTTATTTTATGTTCCTGTCCTCCTGCTGGCAGTCTACGTGCCCCCTCCATATTCCCCCGATGTACTTAAGAGGGTTGCTGGGTTCATGGCCTTGTCTCCCGGGGTGTCTGTCATTTGTTTGGGGGATTTCAATAATGTGCTGGACGTGGTCATGGATAGGCTCTCCATGTCTCCATCTGCTGCAGGTCCTGGGGGGTCTGGGTTTGCAAATGTGGTGTCGGGGTTGGGCCTGGTCGATCCATGGAGACTGAGACACCCTTCTCTTAAACAATACTCGTGTTTCTCACACTCCCATTCTTCGTTCTCTAGGATTGACCTGGCCCTCCTCTCGAGTGACATGGTTCCCCGCGTCGGTAACATTAGATATGAGACTAGAGGTATATCGGACCACTCCCCCTTGACCTTTAATTTAGATTTTAATTGTGATAGAGGTCAAGCTGTGTGGAAATTTAACCCATTCTGGCTTGTTCACATGGGAGATGGATCTGAAATGGTGGCCGCATGGCGGGAGTTCTTCGCGCTGAATAGCACCGACCAGTCTATCTCTAACCTATGGGACACATTTAAGGCCTTTTTACGGGGGAGTTTGATTAAACGGGTGTCAGAATTAAAATCCTTCTATAGGAAAAGGGAGGCTGAGTTGGAGACCCGGTGTGTCGCTGCAGAACTACAATATTTGCAGGATTCCTTGATCGGTTCCAAGTCAGCCTGGTTGTCGGCTCAGAGGGAATGGAGAGATTACCTAATGGAAAAGACTCAGCATAGACTCCTCTTCTCATCTCATGCCTTTTATGCCACGGGGGACAGGCCAGGGACATATCTGGCTTCTCTGGCTCGGGGAGACAGACCTACTAGTGTGGTGGTAGAGATTGTGAGCGCTGAAGGTGTCCACCTGACCCAGACTCCACAGATGACGGCTGAATTTGTATCCTTCTATAGTCGCTTATATAAATCTAAATTAGATTGCACCTCATCACAGTTAAATGATTATTTAGACCGTGTCGGCTTCCCCACCTTGTCCGGGGAGGCTTGCGACCTTTTGGAGGCGCCCATTTCCCCCGATGAAGTTAGAGCAGCGATTGAGGCCTCTCCTAGTGGTAAAGCCCCGGGATTGGATGGAATACCATCCGAGGTTTATAAACATAACTTGGATTTTTTTGTTCCCCACCTACTTGAGTTATATAGCCAGATGTTTACACAGGATTCTCTTCCCCCGTCTATGGCGGAGGCAGTGATTGTGGTTCTCCCTAAGCCTGACAAGGATCCCAAGAGAGTGGAATCCTACCGTCCTATATCCCACCTACCCACTGACATTAAAATTTTGGCCAAGATATTGGCTGGCAGATTAAATACAGTTATTTCCCACATTATACACCCGGATCAGACGGGATTCATGCCTAATAAATCGACCTCCATTAACCTCAGACGTTTGTTTACCCACCTACAAATCCCCCGGGCGGACCCTTCCTCCTCCATTGTTGTCTCGCTGGATGCCGCTAAGGCTTTTGACTCTGTGGAGTGGGAATATTTATGGGAAGTTATGCGTAGATTTGGCATCGGCCCGAAATTTATTAAATATGTCCGACTGATGTACTCCTCTCCCTCGGCAAGGGTGGCGGTCAATGGTTTCGTATCTCACTCCTTTCCCCTGTCTAGAGGCACGCGACAGGGCTGTCCCTTGTCCCCTACTCTGTTTGCTATGGCCGTTGAACCCCTGGCATGTCTTCTGAGAACAGATGCGGGTATTTATGGACTTAAAGTGGGTGCTCGGGAGGACAGAGTGGCCCTATACGCTGATGACATCCTGATGTTTGTGGATCGCTATGCTGAGTCTATGCCTAGGATCTTGGAAATTATTGATGGGTTTGGGCGATACTCTGGCTTACTGATAAATTGGGAGAAATCCTTTATTATCCCACTTAAGGGTGAGGCCCCTGCCCCCCCATTGATGGTTCTTCCATTGAAGTGGGTGGAATCATTCAAATATTTGGGTGTTTGGGTGTCTAATGACCCTCAAAAATTCTCTTCTCTCAATATTACTCCTCAAATAGTATACCTCCGTGGCCGGGTGCAGACGTGGGGTAAGTTGCCCTTAACAGTCACGGGGAGGGTTAATATGGTTAAAATGGTCTTCCTGCCCAAGCTACTCTATGTCCTGCAGCAATCACCCGTTTATATTCCACAGAAGATCTTTAAACAAATAGATGGGTTGATTTCCTCCCTGGTGTGGGCTAGTAAACGTGCACGCTTAAAACTAGATACCATGACCAGAACACGTGAAATGGGCGGTCTGGCCCTCCCCAATTTCCGTTTTTACTACTACGCGGCGCAATTGACACATATCTGGGAGTGGGTTAATGATCTCGGCCCCCTGGCTTTGCATTCACTGATGTTGCATCACGACTACCCGGGGGGCTCCCCATTACAGCTACTTCTCTGTGGCAGTGTTAAAATGTCCACAATACCGCTTATTAAGCAAGCCATCCTGGTGTGGAAAATGGTGCACTCGGTGATGCGGGGCCATGGCGTCGACCCTGACACCCCTCTGGATAATATTTATGGGTTGCCTGAACTGTGTCAGCTTCAGGTCCGAGAGGTTTGGGGAAGATGGGGAGTATCATCTATGGGCCATATATATAGTGATGGGGTTCTCAATTCTTTCCAACAACTTCAACACGCACACAACATTCCCTCAAGGTTCTTTTTTCAATTCCTATGGCTGATACATGCACTGGCAGCCCAGTTCCCAAATGGCCCTCCAGTCTTAACTGACTCCCCGGTTAAAACAATGTTGCAGTCGCTAGACGCGGGACACTTAGTTTCTAGGATATATGGTCGTATCCTGCTAATGCACCATAGTGACCCTCTCACGGCTCTTCGGGGTAGGTGGGAATCGGATGTGGGCATGCTATCGGATGATGCATGGAATACTGCCATAGGGGCCCATCGGATCTCCACCTCCTCTGTTAGATATCAGCAAATACAACTATACATTCTACACAGGGTGTATATGACCCCGGTGAGATTAGCACATATCGGGGGAGCCCACACCTCGCAATGCCCTAGATGTGGAGCCGTGGATGCAGACTTCTGGCACTTACTGTGGGTGTGTCCTGGCGTGTCTGTGTTTTGGACGGCGGTTATACGGATCCTGTGTGACACAGGTATTCCCTCCTTCGTGTGTACTCCTGCGCTTTGTACACTGTTGATTGTGGACGAGGAAGCCTTGGACCCACCTAGTAGACGATACGTTATTAATCTATGCGCTTTAGCTAGGGTCTGTATTGCCCGGCTATGGCTGGCTAGTGAAGCCCCGACAACTGGGGCGTGGATATCCCTGGTCAATGAAACGATTGCGCATGAAAAATCTGTGTTTCTGGCTAGGAAGGTGGAGAAGAAATGGTCAACAATATGGGGTAGATGGATGGATTCTAAATATTACAAAGAGAGATATAGTTAAAACCGGGTTATTTTCAGTGTGTCAGTATGGGATGTTGTGTGAGAGAGGGGTCCTCGCGGCCGGTCTTGCCTTGCTATGATATCTGCAACATACTGTGACATTTCTGCTGTGTCTAAGAGTTTCAGGGAACTGTTATGCTCTAGATGTGTTGAGCTAAGATACCGTTGCTTTGTGACTATATGCTCTATAGGTAATAATGTTTAATTGATATACTATAGACTGCATACATGTAATGTTATCTCCACACATGTTGGGTGTGGTCTATGTTTGTGTGTTGTACGTGTGAAGTGTTAACGCAAAATTGAAAATCTCAATAAAAAAATAATAATATTGAATTTAAAAAAATAAATAAAAATAAATGCAGTTAACAGCCATTTGACCCAATTTAAGAACCAGAAATACGTTTATTATAACCAACAGTGGCGTAACTAGGGCCCCGCAGCCCCTGCGGTCGCTTGGAGGCGCGCAGGGCTGCGGGGCGCCCTAGCCGCTGCCACTGATTGTTTTGAGGAGGGACACCGAGGGCACAGTGTGCGCCTCTCCTGCGTCCCCGGCAGCAGCGGCGTCTGTTAACTGAACTGCCGGTCATGAGCTCTGATTGGCTCACGAACGGCACTTCATTTGACAGACACGGCGCTGCCGCCGGAGACGCAGGAGGGACACACAGGAGAGGTGAGCGCTGTGCCCTCCATATCCCTCCTTCCCAGCATAGCACAGCAGCGGGGGAGCCCGGGGGGGGGGGGGGGGTACCTGGCACTGGGGGTGAATATTTGGCACTTAGGGGGGTTGGAATGTTTGGCACTGGGGAAACATATTTGGCACGGGGGGCATGTTTGGTACTGGGGGAGCTTATTTGGCACTGGGTGAGCATATTTGGCACTTGTTGGGGGCATATTTGGCACTGGGGGGGCATATTTGGCACGGGGGCATATGTGTACCTGGCACTGTGGGGGAATATCTGGCACTGGAGGCATATATGGCACTGGGAGCACAGCCTTAGCAACAAGCATTACCCCCTGGTTACAACAAGCACAACACCCAGCTCATGAAATCCCTGGCAACAAGCATTACCCCCTAGCAATGAGCATGACACACGCTGCATGAAATCCCTGGCAACGAATATTACCACCTGGCAACAAGCTTGAAACCCAGCACGATACCTCTGGCAACAAGCATAACACCAACCGCATGAAACCCCTGGCAAGGAGCATGACACCCTGAGCATGAAAACCCCCGGCACCGTGCATGGAACCAAGAGCATGAAACCTCTGCCAATGAGCAGGTCATTTAAAAGTAATTAGAAGCCTTATTGTAGGACTTAATGTGTAATGGGCATTGCGGTGTGTGGCATAATGTATCACGGACACTGCAGTGTGTGTCATAATGTGTCACAGGCATTACGGTGTGTGGCATACTATATCATGGGCATTGTGGTATGTCTCAGGGGCATTGCAGTGTGTGGCATAATGTATAACGGGCATTGCGGTGTGTGGCATAGGGTATAACGGGCATTGTGGAATGTGTCACAGGCATTACGGTGTGTGCGTGGTATACTATATCACGGGCATTGTGGTATAATGTCTCTGGGCATTGCAGTGTGTGACAATGTTTAACAGGCATTGCGGTGTGTGGCATAGGGTATAACGGGCATTGCGGTATGTGTCACAGGCATTTTCGGTGTGTGGTATACTATATCACGGGCATTGTGGTATAATGTCTCAGGGTCATTGCAGTGTGTGGCATAATGTGTCACGGACATTGCGGTGGGTGTCATAATGTGTCACAGGCATTGTATGTGCTATAATGTAGCAGGGGCATTGCGGTGTGTAGCATAATGAATAACAGGCATGCCTGTTATAATGTGTCACAGGCATTACGGTGTGTGGCATAATGTGTCGGGGGCATTATGGTGTGTGGCATATTGTGTCATGGGCATTATTGTGTGTGGCATAATGTCTAAGGGCCATTGCAGTATGTGGCATAATGTATACTGGGCATTACTATACGGAGGAAAAATTACAAATAATGTAAGAGGCATGAATCAGGATTTGTTTTTTTTTTCCTGTGGTGGCCAACATCTGGGCGTGCAGGTTGCAAAACTGGGGTATAGGGTAATCTTTTCCTGCAAAACCACGTCCCTTTATGCAAAGCCACGCCCATTTCAGCAAGGCTTGGAGGAGAAAAAATAAGATTTTACTTACCGGTAAATCTATTTCTCGTAGTCCGTAGAGGATGCTGGGACTCCGTAAGGACCATGGGGAATAGATGGGCTCCGCAGGAGATAGGGCACTTTAAGAAAGCTTTGGACTCTGGGTGTGCACTGGCTCCTCCCTATATGCCTCTCCTCCAGACCTCAGTTAGGGAAACTGTGCCCAGAGGAGATGGACAGTACGAGGAAGGATTTTTGTAAATCTAAGGGCGAAATCCATACCAGCCACACCAATCACACCGTATAACTTGTGATACACTACCCAGTCAACAGTATGAACAACAACATAGCCTCGGTTCAACCGATAAACTATAACATAACCCTTATGTAAGCAACAACTATATACAAGTCTTGCAGAAGAAGTTCGCACTTGGGACGGGCGCCCAGCATCCTCTACGGACTACGAGAAATAGATTTACCGGTAAGTAAAATCTTATTTTCTTTAACGTCCTTGAGGATGCTGGGACTCCGTAAGGACCATGGGGATTATACCAAAGCTCCCAAACGGGCGGGAGAGTGCGGATGACTCTGCAGCACCTATTGAGCAAACAGGAGGTCCTCCTCAGCCAGGGTATCAAACTTATAGAACTTTGCAAAGGTGTTAGACCCCGACCAAGTAGCTGCTCGGCACAACTGTAATGCCGAGACCCCTCGGGCAGCCGCCCAAGAAGAGTCCACTTTCCTAGTGGAATGGGCCTTAACCGATTTAGGCAATGGCAAACCTGCCATAGAATGCGCCTGCTGAATCGTATTATAGATCCAGCGAGCAATAGTCTGCTTTGAAGCAGGAGCGCCAACTTTGTTGGCCGCATACAGAACAAACAGAACTTCAGTCTTCCTGATTCTAGCCGTTCTGGTCACATAAATCTTCAAAGCCCTGACCACATCCAGGGACTCGGAATCCTCCAAGTCCCGTGTAGCCACAGGCACGACAATAGATTGGTTCACATGAAAAGATGAGACCATTTTTGGCAGAAAGTGAGGACGAGTCCTCAACTCTGCCCTATCCACGTGAAAAACCAAGTATGGGCTTTTATGTGATAAAGCCGCCAATTCTGAAACACGTCTTGCCGAAGCCAATGCCAACAACATGACCCCTTTCCACATGAGGTATTTCAACTCCACAGTTTTGAGTCGTTCAAACCAAGGTGACTTGAGGAAACGTAACACCACGTTAAGATCCCAAGGCGCCACCGGAGGCAAAAAGGGAGGCTGAATATGCAGCACACCCTTCACAAAAGTCTGTACTTCAGGAAGAGAGGCAAACTCTCTTTGAAAGAAAATGGATAAGGCTGAAATTTGGACCTTTATGAACCCTAATTTTAGGCCCAAAGTCACTCCTGTTTGAAGGAAGTGAAGTAGACGGCCCAAATGGAACTCCTCCGTAGGAGCAGCTCTGGCCTCACACTAAGAAACATATTTTCGCCATATATGGTGATAATGTTTTAACGTCACGTCTTTCCTAGCCTTGATCAGGGTAGGAATGACCTCTTCCGGAATCCCTTTTTCCGCTAGGATCCGGCGTTCAACCGCCATGCCAACAAACGCAGCCGCGGTAAGTCTTGGAACAGACAGGGCCCCTGCCGCAGCAGGTCCTGCCTTAGAGGAAGAGGCCACGGATCTTCTGTGAGCAACTCTTGCAGCTCCGGATACCAAGTCCTCTGTGGCCAATCTGGAACAATAAGGATTGTTCTGACACTGCTTATTCTTATTATTCTCAACACTTTGGGTATGAGAGGAAGAGGAGGAAACACATAGACCGATCTGAACACCCAAGGTGTCACCAGAGCGTCTACCGCTGCTGCCTGAGGGTCCCTTGATCTGGCGAAATACCGCTTTAGCTATTTGTTGAGACGGGATGCCATCATGTCTATTTGAGGCAGTCCCCACCGACCCGTGATCTGTGCGAAGACATCTTGATGAAGTCCCCACTCTCCCGGATGCAGTTCGTGCCTGCTGAGGAAGTCCGCCTCCCAGTTGTCCACCCCCGGTATGAACACTGCTGATAGCACGCTTACATGGCCTTCCGCCCAGCGTAGAATCCTGGTCGCTTCTGCCATGGCCACTCCGCTCCTTGTTCCGCCTTGGCGGTTTATATGAGCCACTGCCGTGACATTGTCTGACTGAATCTGAACTGGGGCTTCCCGAAGCAATTCCTCCGCTTGACGCAGGGCGTTGTATATGGCCCTCAACTCCAGGACGTTGATGTGGAGACAAGTCTCTAGATTTGACCAGAGACCTTGGAAATTTCTTCCCAGTGTGACTGCTCCCCAGCCTCGGAGGCTTGCGTCCGTGGTCATCAGGACCCAGTCCTAAATGCCGAACCTGCGACCCTCTAGTAGGTGAGCACTGTGCAGCCACCACAGGAGAGATACCCTGGTCCTGGGAGACAGGGTGATCCTTCGATGCATTTGTAAATGGGACTCGGACCACTTGTCCAAGAGGTCCCATTGAAAAGTCCTCGCATGGAACCTGCCGAAAGGGATGGCCTTGTATGAAGCCACCATCTTCCCCAGGACCCGCGTGCAATGATGCACTAAAACCTGTTTTGGTTTTTATAGGTTCCTGACCAGGGCTATGAGCTCCTGAACCTTTTCGACCGGAAGAAAAACCTTTTTCTGGTCAGTGTCTAGAATCAGGCCCAAAAAAGTTAGACGCGTTGTAGGGACTAGCTGGGACTTCGGTATATTGAGAATCAAGCCGTGTAACTGCAACGTCTTCATGGACAGAGACACGCTGTCCAGCAACTTCTCCTGAGATCTCGCCTTTATGAGATCGTCCAAGTATGGGATAATTGTGACCCCCCTGCCTGCGAAGGAGCACCATCATTTCCGCCATTACCTTGGTGAAAATTCTCGGGGCCGTGGAAAGCCCAAACGGCAACGTCTGAAATTGGTAGTGACAGTCCTGCACTGCAAATCTCAGGAACGCCTGATGAGGGGGGAATACCGGAACATGAAGGTAAGCATCCTTTATGTCCAGGGACACCATCCAATCCCCCCCCCCCCCTCCAGGCTGGCGATGACCGCCCTGAGTGATTCCATTTTGAACTTGAACCTCTTCAAGTACAGGTTCAGGGATTTTAGGATTAAAATGGGTCTGACCGAACCGTCCGGTTTCGGGACCACAAACAGGGTTGAGTAATATCCCCCTCTCCTTGCTGGAGATGAGGAACTGTGACAATCACCTGTTGAATATACAATTTTTGGATTGCTGCCAACACTAGCTCCCTCTCTGACGGGAAGCCGGCAGAGACGATTTGAAAAACCTGCGAGGAGGGAAGTCTTCGAATTCCAGCCTGTATCCTTGAGAAACAATCTCTAATGCCCAGGGATCCACCTGCGAGTGAACCCAGACGTGGCTGAAAAACCGAAGTCGAGCCACCACTAGATCTGCCTCCCCCCGGGAAGCCCCAGCGTCATGCGGTGGACTTTGCAGACGCAGGGGAGGACTTCTGTTCTTGGGAACTAGCTGTGTGCAGCTTCTTTCCCATGCCTTTCCCTCTGGCAACAAAGGACGATCCCCGTACCTTTTTGTTTAAATTGGAACAAAAGGACTGCATTTGATAATGAGGTGCATTTTTTCTATGCTGCGGGGGGACATAAGGTAAGAAATTCGACTTGCCAGCCTAGCAGTAGAGACACGGTCCGAGAGGCCGTCTCCAAACAACTCCTCCCCTTTGTAAGGCAAGGACTCCATATGCCGCTTTGAATCAGCGTCTCCCGTCCACTGTCGGATCTACAAGAGCCGCCTAGCAGAAATAGACATAGCATTTATTCTGGAGCTTAATAAACAAATGTCTCTCTGAGCATCTCTCATATACAAGGCAGCATCTCTGATGTGCTCTATGGTCATTTGAATGGCATCCCTATCTAAGGTGTCAATCTCCTTAGATAAGGAATCTGCCCATGCCACAACAGCACTACAAACCCAGGCCGACGCCATAGCCGGTCTAACAATAGTACCTGAATGAGTGTAAATGTGCTTCATGGTAATTTCCTGCCTGCGATCAGCAGGATCCTTGAGGGAAGCCGTATCCTGAGAAGGCAGTGCCACCTTTTTGGACAAGCGTGTCAGCGCCTTGTCTACTTTAGGCGAAGATTCCCATCGTATCCTATCCGTTTGTGGAAAAGGACACGCCATAAGAATCCTTTTGGGAACTTGTGTTCTCATATCCGGAGATTCCCAAGCCTTTTCGCACAATTCACTCAATTCAAATGAGGATGGAAAGGTGACATCAGGCTTTTTCCCTTTATACATATGTACCCTCGTGTCAGGGACAGGGGGTTCCTCAGTAATATGCAAAACCTCTTTAATGGCAATAATCATGTACCGAATACCTTTTGCCACCCTCGGCTGTAATTTTGCATCTTCATAGTCGACACTAGAGTCAGTATCTGTGTCGGTATCTGTGTCATCGATCTGGGATATGGTGCGCTTCTGAGACTCTGAAGGGCCTGGCGCCACAGGGACAGGCATGGACTGGCTACCTGACTGATCCCTAGCTTCAGCCTTGCCTAACCTTTTATGCAATAGATTGACATTTGCATTCAAGTCATTCAGCATATCCACCCATTCCGGTGTCAGTGTTGCCGACGGCGACATGACATTCAAGCACTCCCCCTCCACATTAAGCGAGCCTTCCTCGTCAAACATGGTGACAACTTGACACACGCGTACCGACACGCTTCACACACAGGGAACCTCTTTTCTGAAGACAGTATCCCCTTCAAGGCCCTTTGGAGAGACAGAGAGAGAGTATGCCAGCACACACCCCAGCGCAATGACCCTGGAGGCCAACACAATTTTTCCCCCCCCAGCCGCACTGTATAATATGTTATCCGCCAATTATGTGCCCCCCCCCTCTTTTAAACACCCCATCACTGTGTGTAAGCAGGGGAGAGTCCGGGGAGCTTCCTCTCAGCGGTGCTGTGGAGAGAAAATGGCGCTGATGAGTGCTGAGGGAGAAGCCCCGCCCCCCTCGGCGGCGGGCTTCTGTCCCGCTCAAACGTACTAAAATATGGCGGGGGCTCTTTTATATACATGTACAGTGCCCACCTGTACATGTATATTGTCTTTTGCCATAATAGTGGTGTTATATTGCTGCCCAGGGCGCCCCCCCCCTGCGCCCTGCACCCTTACAGTGACCGGAGTATGTGAGGTGTATGGGAGCAATGACGCACAGCTGCAGTGCTGTGCGTTACCTCAGTGAAGCTGAAGGCTTCTGCCGCCTGACGTCTTCTGACTTCGGTTCTTCTGGCTCTGTGAGTAGAACGGCGGCGCGGCTCTGGGGGTGGACGGCCAGTAAGAACCTGTGTTCACCCCCTCTGGAACTAATGGTGTCCAGTAGCCGAGGAAGCAGAGCCTATCTTAGACAAGAAGGTCTGCCCCTCTCTCCTCAGTCCCTCGATGCAGGGAGCCTGTTGCCAGCAGTGCTCCCTGTAAAAAAGTAGAAAAAAATCCAAACAAAAATGCTTCTAGGCAGAGAACTCAGGAGAGCTCTCTGCAGTGCACCCATCCTGCTCTGGGCACAGTGTAAAACCGAGGTCTGGAGGAGGGGCATAGAGGGAGGAGCCAGTGCACACCCAGAGTCCAAAGCTTTCTTAAAGTGCCCTATCTCCTGCGGAGCCCGTCTATTCCCCATGGTCCTTACGGAGTCCCAGCATCCTCAAGGACGTTAGAGAAAATAAGATTTTAAACCTACCGGTAAATCTATTTCTCCTAGTCCGTAGAGGATGCTGGGGAATCCGTAAGGACCATGGGGTATAGACGGGCTCCGCAGGAGATAGGGCACCTAAAAAGAACTTTGACTATGGGTGTGCACTGGCTCCTCCCTCTATGCCCCTCCTCCAGACCTCAGTTAGAGAACTGTGCCCAGAGGAGATGGACAATACAAGGCAGGATTTAGCAATCCAAGGGCAAGATTCATACCAGCCCACACCAATCATACCATGTAACCTGGAACATACATAACCAGTTAACAGTATGAACAACAACAACAGTAACGGTCCAAGACCGATGTCCACTGTAACATAACCCTTTTGTAAGCAACAACTATATACAAGTCTTGCAGAGTTTCCGCACTGGGACGGGCGCCCAGCATCCTCTACGGACTAGGAGAAATAGACAGAGCCGGCCTTAGGTATAGGCAAACTAGGCAAATGCCTAGGGCATTTGGTATGCTTAGGGGCACCAGCAGCTTCTGCTGATTAAAATGATATGCGGCATGCCTATATTCTGTGTGTGACTGCGGCTGTATCTGCATAAGAAATGCTACATTGCAGTGTATTGCTGGAAATCACTGTAATGTAGCATTTCGTATGCAGATACAGCCACAGTCGTACACAGTATATAGGCATGCTGCATATCATTTTAATCAGCAGAAGCTGCTTGTGCATCCTAGCCACATAGTAATGCAAATAAGATGCATTTTCATAAACAAAAGGCGCCCGACGTTAGCAGAGCTGCCAGCTGACTCATGCCAGGCATCTCCTTCAGAACTAGCGGCGGTGCTAGGGGGCACCAGCCAAAATCTTGCCTAGGGCATCATATTGGTTAGGGCCGGCTCTGGAAATAGATTTACCGGTAGGTTTAAAATCTTATTTTCTCTTACGTCCTAGAGGATGCTGGGGACTCCGTAAGGACCATGGGGTTTATACCAAAGCATCCAATCGGGCGGGAGAGTGCGTATGACTCTGCAGCACCGACTGAGCAAACGCTAGGTCCTCATCAGCCAGGGTATCAAACTTGTAGAATTTAGCAAAAGTGTTTGACCCCGACCAAGTCGCCGGGCGGCAAAGTTGTAAAGCCGAGACGCCTCGGGCAGCCGCCCAAGAAGAGCCCACCTTCCTAGTGGAATGGGCCTTAACCGAATTTGGTACCGGCAATCCAGCCGTAGAGTGAGCCTGCTGAATCGTATTACAGATCCAGCGAGCAATAGTCTGCTTTGAAGCAGGAGCGCCAATCTTATTGGCCGCATACAGGACAAACAGAGCCTCTGTTTTCCTAATTCTAGCCGTCCTGGCTACATAAATCTTTAAGGCCCTGACTACATCCAGGGATCTGGAATCCTCCAGGTCTCCGGTAGCCACAGGCACCACAATAGGTTGATTCATATGGAACGACGAAACCACTTTAGGCAAAAGTTGCGGACGTGTCCTCAATTCAGCTCGAACCACATGAAAAATCAAGTAGGGGCTCTTGTGTGAAAGAGCCGCCAATTCTGACACTTGCCTTGCTGATGCTAAGGCCAACAACATGACCACTTTCCAGGTAAGAAATTTCAACTCAACCTTGTTAAGCGGTTCAAACCAGTGTGATTTTAGGAACTGCAACACTACGTTCAGGTCCCATGGTGCCACTGGAGTCACAAAAGGGGGCTGGATGTGCAGCACTCCATTTACAAACGTCTGGACTTCTGGTAGAGAAGCCAATTCCTTCTGAAAGAAAATCGAGAGGGCTGAAATCTGCACCTTAACCGAGCCTAATTTCAGGCCCATATCCACTCCTGTCTGTAAGAAGTGGAGAAGATGACCCAGATGAAAATCTTCCGTAGGTGCCTTCTTGGTCTCACACCAAGACACATACTTTCGCCAGATACGGTGATAATGTTTTATCGTCACCTCCTTCCTAGCCTTTATTAAAGTAGGGATGACCTCTTCCGGAATCCCCTTTTTTGCTAGGATTCGGCGTTCAACCGCCATGCCGTCAAACGTAACCGCGGTAAGTCTTGAAATACACAGGGCCCCTGCTGCAACAGGTCTTCCCTCAGAGGAAGAGGTCAGGGGTCTCCTGTGAGCATCTCTTGTAGATCCGAGTACCAGGCCCTTTGAGGCCAGTCTGGGACAACGAGTATCGCCTGTACTCTTCTTCGCCTTATGATCCTCAACACTTTCGTACTGAGAAGAAGAGGAGGAAACACATAGACCGATTCGAACACCCACGGTGTTACCAGTGCGTCTACTGTTACTGCCTGAGGGTCCCGAGACCTGGCGCAATACCTCCGAAGTTTTTTGTTGAGGCGTGACGCCATCATGTCTATTTGAGGAGTTCCCCAAAGACGTGTTACGTCTGCAAAGACTTCTTGATGAAGTCCCCACTCTCCTGGATGGAGATCGTGTCTGCTGAGGAAGTCTGCTTCCCAGTTGTCCACTCCCGGAATGAAGACAGCCGACAGAGCGCTTACATGATTTTCCGCCCAGCGAAGTATCCTTGTGGCTTCCGCCATAGCGACTCTGCTTCTTGTCCCGCCTTGGCGATTCACATGAGCCACTGCTGTGACATTGTCTGATTGAATCAGAACCGGTAGGTTTCGAAGAAAACTCTCCGCTTGTTGAAGGCCGTTGTAAATGGCCCTGAGTTCCAACACATTGATGTGTAGACAGGACTCCTGGTCTGACCAAAGACCCTGAAAAGTCTTTCCCTGTGTGACTGCTCCCCATCCTCGGAGGCTCGCGTCCGTGGTAACCAGGATCCAGTCCTAAATCCCGAACCGGCGACCCTCCAGCAGGTGAGCACTTTGCAACCACCACAGGAGCGACACTCTGGTTCCTGGGGACAGAGTTATTTTCCGATGTAAATGCAGATGGGACCCGGACCACTTGTCCAGAAGGTCCCATTGAAAAGTCCTTGCATGGAACCTTCCGAAGGGAATGGCCTCGTAGGCCGCCACCATTTCCCCCAGAACTCGAGTGCATTGGTGAACTGACACCCTTTTCGGTTTTAGCAGGTCTCTGACCATGTTCTGGATGTCTTGGGCTTTCTCTATTGGGAGAAAGACCTTCATTTGTTCCGTATCCAGTATCACACTTAGGAACGGTAGTCGAGTTGTTGGAATCAACTGTGACTTCGGTAGATTTAGAATCCAACCGTGTTGCTGGAGCACTCTCAGAGAGAGCGCCACACTGCTCAGCAATTTCTCTCTTGATCTCGCTTTTATCAGGAGATCGTCCAAGTATGGGATAATTGTGACCACCATCATTTCCGCCATTATTTTAGTGAAAATCCTCGGGGCCGTGGAAAGTCCAAACGGCAACGTCTGAAATCGGTAATGACAATCCTGTACAGCGAATCTCAGGTACTCCTGATGGGGGGCATATATGGGGACATGAAGGTACGCATCCTTTATGTCCAGAGACACCATAAACTCCCCCTCCTCCATGTTGGCTATTATTGCTCTGAGAGATTCCATTTTGAATTTGAATTTTTTTATGTACAGGTTTAGGGATTTCAGATTCAAAATCGGTCTGACCGTACCGTCCGGTTTCGGGACCACAAATAGGGTTGAATAGTAACCTTGATTATCACTTGCTGTATTCACAGCGTTTGAATTGCAGCTAACACTACATCCCTTTCCGATGTGGAAGCTGGTAGGGGAAATCGGCGCGCGGGCACCTCCTCGAATTCTAATTTGTAACCCTGGGAAACTATTTCCAACACCCAGGGATTCAGGTCCGAACTGACCCCGACCTGACTGAAAAGTCGAAGATGTGCCCCCACCGCTGCGGACTCCCTCAGGGGAGTTCCAGCGTCATGCTGTGGTTTTTGGAGCAGCCGGGGAGGACTTTTGTTCCTGGGCACCTGCCGAAGCAGGTGCTCTCTTGCCTCTGCCCTTACTTCTGGCGAGGAAAGAGGATCCTTGACCTCTTTTGGACTTGTGCGACCGAAAGGACTGCATCTAATAGGGTGTTGCTTTCTTTTGCTGTTGGGGAATATATGGTAAAATATTTGATTTACCGGCTGTAGCTGTGGAAACCAGGTCCGTCAGCCCATCCCCAAACAATACATCACCCTTATAGGGTAGTACTTCCATATGTTTTTTGGAATCCGCATCACCCGTCCATTGGCGAGTGCATAAGGATCTTCTCGCTGAGATAGACATGGCATTGGCCCTAGAAGCTAGCAATCCAATGTCCCTTTGAGCATCCCTCATAAATAAGACTGCGTCTTTTATATGGGCTAGAGTTAGGAATATAGTATCCTTATCCATAGTATCAAATTGATCTGTCAGCTCATCTGTCCAAGCTGCAATTGCGCTACACACCCATGTCTACGCAATCGTCGGTCTTAACACAGCACCCGTATGAGAATAAATACCCTTTAAGGTAGTTTCTTGCCTGCGATCTGCAGGGTCCTTAAGGGCCGCTGTGTCAGGAGACGGAAGCGCCACTTTTTTTTTGGACAAGCGCATCAGGGCCTTGTCCACAGTGGGGGGTGATTCCCAAATTTCCCTGTCCTGCTTAGGGAAGGAGTATGCCATATAAATTCTTTTGGGGATCTGCGGTCTCTTATCCGGAGTCTCCTAAGCTTTTTCAAAGAACTCATTTAATTCATGCGATGTGGAAAAATTAATAATCTGTTTCTTTTCCTTAAACATGTGTACCCTTGTGTCGGGGACCGAGGGTTCATCCACAATATGCAACACATCCCTTATTGCCACAATCATACACTGAATGGTTTTAGTCACCCTAGGGTGCAATTTTACTTTGTCATAGTCGACACTGGAATCAGAATCCGTGTCGGTAGTAGTGTCTTGTGTTAAGGGACGCTTTTGAGACCCCGACGGGCCCTGTGAGTCGGTCCAATCTGAGGATTGACCGCCTGATGTCCCCCCTAAACCAGCCTTATCAAGCCTTTTATGTAAAGATGCCACACTTGCATGCAACGTATGCCACATGTCCATCCAATCTGGAGTCGGCACAACCGACGGGGACACACCACTCATTTGCTCCACCTCCTCCCTGGAGAAGCCTTCCGCCTCAGACATGTCGACACACACGTTCTGACACCCCCCACACACAGGGAGTTACGTATAAGGGGACAAAACCCCAACCAGGCCCTTAGGAGAGATAGAGTATGCCAGCACACACCCAGCGCTTAAAAACACTGGAATATATGACCAGATAGCGCTGTTATATGTATATAATTGTAATCTCCACTCACTGCGTCGCCAAAGTGCTCCCTCCTCTTTTTTCCAGCCTGTGAAGCTCAGCAGGGGAGAGAACAGGGAGCCAGCGTTTCCTCATGCAGTCTCTGTGGAGAAAATGGCGCTGGTTAGTGCTGAGGATCAAGCCCCGCCCACCCGACGGCGGGCTTCGGTCCCATCAACTTTCTATAGAAAAATGGCGGGGGTTACCGGATTTACTGTGCCACAGCCTAATCCATGCTTATCAATGCCAAACATGAGGAATATTGCTGCCCAGGGCGCCCCCCCCTGCGCCCTGCACCCTTCAGTGCCTGCTTGTGTGTGTGTGACTGGGAGCAATGACGTGCATCTTATCGCTGCGCGCTTACCTCATGAAGATCTGATGTCTTCTGCCACCTGATGTCTTCTTTGCCTTCTCATACTCACCCGGCTTCTATCTTCGGCATCTGTGAGGACGGCGGCGCGGCTCCGGGACGAACCCCAGGTGAGACCTGTGTTCCGACTCCCTCTGGAGCTAATGGTGTCCAGTAGCCTTAGAAGCAGTGCCCAACTTAGCAAGCCAGCTCTGCTTCTCTCTCCTCGGTCCCACGATGCAGGGAGCCTGTTGCCAACAGGACTCCCTGAAAATAAAAAAACCTAACAAAATTATTTTTCCACAGAAAACTCTGGAGAGCTCTCTGCAGTGCACCCATTCTCCTCTGGGCACAAGATCTAACTGAGGTCTGGAGGAGGGGCATAGAGGGAGGAGCCAGTGCACACCCATAGTCAAAGTTCTTTTTAGGTGCCCTATCTCCTGCCGGAGCTCGTCTATACCCCCATGGTCCTGACAGAGTCCCCAGCATCCTCTAGGACGTAAGAGAAATTTAGAGTTACGCCACTGATAACCAATAATAAACTTCTCTGTTAACGGATGTTAGTTTACTTGTTATTGCGGGGAGGGGACAGGCGAATTTAAAAATAAAAATCACTTTTGGTACCAATTTTCACGGTAATCCAGTTTTTGCAGTATTTTCAAAGCATATACGGCAATCGAATTACAATCAATTACCATGGTTTCGCTGCTAATTCAATTAGCCCCTTAGGAGGATACCAGTGTCCCAAGTGAACAATTGTCAGGCTGTTTAACTTGGCACCAGTTTCCAAGCTCATTGTCAGGTGCCTCTACATTGCAGGGCGTCATTGCTGGCAGGCATGACCATGTCCTACTGGAAACACAGGCATTGATAAGCATTGAGTGTACGTGGCTAGCTCCATGGTCTGTGATAGGTTCCTGGGGGATGTAGTTATTTGAATGGCGGTCACAACACCTCTCCCAACATCCCGCCCCCCGAGAATGCCGACCAACAGGGATTATTCCCACTCATGGGTGTCCACAACACCCATAGAGCGGGAATATTCACCGTGCTCGCAAGGGCCTTGTGTCGCTCGCCCCCCACCACCGGCATTCCGCAGGCGGGATACCGACAGAGGTATGCTGACCGGCAGACGTATACCTACCTCGTTCTATGCCTGTGGTCCCCAAGCTCTGTTTGTTGACCCTTTTGATAAACGCCCCTGACTTGTGCCTCAATCCTGTTACAAACAAGAACTGGCAAACACAACTCACTAAGTTTTGTTATCTAGATTATAGGGGAGATGTACTAAGCCTTTGAGAATGATAAAGTGGAGAGAGATAAACTAACAACCAATTAGCTCCTGTCATTTTTCACACACGGGCTGTAACATGACAGTAAAGAGCTGATTGGCTGGGACTTTATCTGTCTCCAAAGATTAGTACATCGCCACCATATGTGAACCCCCCCCACTATGATGACCAGTGTTGCTCATCATCAGGTACTAGGTAATGTAGGAGGAACAGTCCACTTATACCCCTTTCAGACATGCTCCAAATTCCCGGGATTTTGCAAATGAATGCGCATCAACCCGGGAATTTGGTATGTCTGAAAGGCACCGACCCGGGAATGTGATCCGGGTCGCCAACTCTGCAATTGACCTGGGTTTTTCCCAGGACTCAAGTCCCGGGAAGACAACCCGGCTTAGGTCTGAAAGGTGCAACCCGGGAATTTACTCCCAGGTCGCACCTGATTGGCGGGGCTGGCTGGAGGGGGCCGGAGTTCAGAGGGGGCGTGCGCCGGCTGCTGCAGTCCGTGCTGCTGTGAGCAGCTGAAGCAGCCAGCGCAGCCACAAAACAGAAAGGCGGCCTGTTGGAGTGATGTTAGACTCCTTGTGTGGCCACAATGAGTTGTTTTAAAATCAATTTATGTGTGTGTCTGGTTTGTGCTGTGTATATGTACTTGGCCTTATCCTGTGACAGCTGGCTGATATTAGCTTAATGATGGCCTGTTTGTTCATGCTGCTAATTGGATGATTGGGGGTGTGGCTGCACCAAGGGTATATATGGTTTCACTATTCAGAGCAGTGCTAGGGAGATGGCAACCTGGTCTTGACAAAGGCTCTGCTGTGAGCCGAAACGTTGACCTTCTGTTTGTGAGTATGTGCTGTCTGGATTAAAATCTATCAATTTCACCCTGGAGAAGTCTGGTGAGTGCATCCTTATTTGAGCACATTTACATATATATATATATCCAGGGGAGTCCTGCACTCACATCCGTGTATGATCAACTGCGGGGTGCACCCAGTAGAGTCCACACAGTCACGGTGGATCCACACATATAGTCGTAGTTCCAGTTTCCTGGGGGCACTCTCCTTCACAAATCATCCAAACGTGTTTTCTTAGATCATAATCGGCTTTATTAGGTCGACGTTTCGGCTCAACAAGCAGAGCCTTTATCAAGACAAGCCATACATATTTTCATATTGCAAAAGGTCATAACCTGTCCAAATAACAGATACATGGAATAAACAAATGCAATCAGTCTCACGGGCCCAATCAGAAATTCACCACTAAAGTGCAATATGCATAATGAAGAAAGTGCCAGGAATAATGCAATCAAGTATATAAATATATATATATATATATATAAATCTCTCTCTCTTGGATACCAGGTGAGGTGAAGAAAAGTAAAGTAACCCAACAAGGACCAATCACCGAAAGGGTACTAGTAACATACTTACTAGGATTAAATAACTCAACAGTACAACACTGTGAAAGGACAGATGGCCAAATCGGCATATGGGCCCTATTGGGGAGACAACAAATATATATTACAAGTTCCCAACGTACTGAGAGTCAGGTGTAATACTAGGTAACACCTGAATTCATCAAAGACTTCCACTTACTTCACACATAACTCCTGGGCAATTATCCATACAGTGGCACATCAGTCAATAAACCCTCTGCAATATGAGTAATGCATCATGAGAAATCTCAAAGATAAACCTAACCTGATATCAAGCCAAACAATCAAAAATAAGAATTTACTCACCGGTAATTCTATTTCTCGTAGTCCGTAGTGGATGCTGGGAACTCCGTAAGGACCATGGGGAATAGACGGGCTCCGCAGGAGACTGGGCACTCTAAAAGAAAGATTAGGTACTATCTGGTGTGCACTGGCTCCTCCCTCTATGCCCCTCCTCCAGACCTCAGTTAGGGAAACTGTGCCCGGAAGAGCTGACACAACAAGCAAAGGATTTGGAATCAAGGGTAAGACTCATACCAGCCACACCAATCACACCGTACAACTTGTGATAACCATACCCAGTTAACAGTATGAAGAACAACTGAGCCTCATTGAACGGATGGCTCATAACAATAACCCTTTAGTTAAGCAATAACTATATACATGTATTGCAGAGAGTACGCACTTGGGACGGGCGCCCAGCATCCACTACGGACTACGAGAAATAGAATTACCGGTGAGTAAATTCTTATATTCTCTGACATCCTAGTGGATGCTGGGAACTCCGTAAGGACCATGGGGATTATACCAAAGCTCCCAAACGGGCGGGAGAGTATGGATGACTCTGCAGCACCGAATGAGCGAACTCCAGGTCCTCCTCAGCCAGGGTATCAAACTTGTAGAACTTAGCAAATGTGTTTGAACCCGACCAAGTAGCAGCTCGGCAAAGCTGTAAAGCCGAGACCCCTCGGGCAGCTGCCCAAGAAGAGCCCACCTTCCTTGTGGAATGGGCTTTCACTGATTTTGGATGCGGCAGTCCAGCCGCAAATGCGCCAGCTGAATCGTGCTACAGATCCAGCGAGCAATAGTTTGCTTTGAAGCAGGAGCACCCAGCTTGTTGGGTGCATGCAGGATAAATAGGGAGTCAGTTTTCCTGACTCCAGCCATCCTGGCTACATAGATCTTCAAAGCCCTGACTACCTCAAGTAACTTGGAGTCCTCCAAGTCCCGAGTAGCCACAGGCACCACAATAGGTTGGTTCAAATGAAACGCTGATACCACCTTTGGGAGAAATTGGGGACGAGTCCTCAATTCTGCCCTGTCCATATGGAAGATCAGATATGGGCTTTTACATGACAAAGCCGCCAATTCTGACACACGCCTAGCCGATGCTAAGGCCAACAACATGACCACCTTCCACGTGAGATACTTTAGCTCCACTGTCTTAAGTGGCTCAAACCAGTGGGATTTCAGGAAATCCAACACAACGTTAAGATCCCAAGGTGCCACTGGAGGCACAAAAGGGGGCTGAATATGCAGCACTGCCTTAACAAACGTCTGAACTTCAGGCAGTGAAGCCAGTTCTTTTTGAAAGAAAATAGATAGGGCCGAAATCTGAACCTTTATGGACCCCAATTTTAGGCCCATAGTCACCCCTGACTGTAGGAAGTGCAGAAATCGACCCAGCTGGAATTCCTCTGTTGGGGCCTTCCTGGCCTCACACCAAGCAACATATTTTCACCATATACGGTGATAATGCTTTGCTGTCACATCCTTCCTAGCTTTTATCAGCGTAGGAATCACTTCATCTGGAATGCCCTTTTCCGTTAGGATCCGGCGTTCAACCGCCATGCCGTCAAACGCAGCCGTGGTAAGTCTTGGAACAGACAGGGCCCCTGCTGCAACAGGTCCTGTCTGAGAGGCAGAGGCCATGGGTACTCTGAGATCATTTCTTGCAGTTCTGGGTACCAAGTTCTTCTTGGCCAATCCGGAACGATGAGTATAGTTCTTACTCCTCTCTTCCTTACTATCCTCAGTACCTTGGGTATGAGAGGAAGAGGAGGAAACACATAAACCGACTGGTACACCCACGGTGTCACAAGTGCGTCCACAGCTATCGCCTGAGGGTCCCTTGACCTGGCGCAATATCTTTTTAGCTTTTTGTTGAGGCGGGACGCCATCATGTCCACCTGTGGCATTTCCCAATGATTTATAATCTGTGTGAAGACTTCTTGATGAAGTCCCCACTCTCCCGGGTGGAGGTCGTGTCTGCTGAGGAAGTCTGCTTCCCAGTTGTCCACTCCCGGAATGAACACTGCTGACAGTGCTAGCACGTGATTCTCCGCCCATCGAAGAATCTTTGTGGCTTCTGCCATTGCCATCCTGCTTCTTGTGCCGCCCTGGCGGTTTACATGGGCGACCGCCGTGATGTTGTCTGACTGAATCAGCACTGGTTGGTTTTGAAGCAGGGGCTCTGCTTGACTCAGGGCGTTGTAAATGGCCCTTAGTTCAAGTATATTTATGTGTAGTTGAGTCTCCAGACTTGACCACTGCCCTTGGAAGTTTCTTCCCTGAGTGACTGCCCCCCCATCCTCGGAGGCTTGCATCCGTGGTCACCAGGACCCAGTCCTGTATGCCGAACCTGCGGCCCTCGAGAAGATGAGCACTCTGCAGCCACCACAGCAGAGACACCCTGGCCCTCGGGGACAGGGTGATCAGCCGATGCATCTGAAGATGCGATCCGGACCACTTGTCCAACAGATTCCACTGAAAGATCCTTGCATGGAACCTGCCGAAGGGAACTGCTTCGTATGAAGCCACCATCTTTCCCAGGACTCGCGTGCAGTGATGCACCGATATCTGTTTTGGTTTCAGGAGGTCCCTGACCAGAGATGACAATTCCTGGGCCTTCTCCACCGGGAGAAACACCTTCTTCTGTTCTGTGTCCAGAATCATGCCCAGGAAAAGCAGACGCGTCGTAGGAATCAGCTGCGACTTTGGGATATTCAGAATCCAGCCGTGCTGTTGCAACACTTCCTGAGAGAGTGCTACGCTGACCAACAACTGCTCTCTGGACCTCGCCTTTATGAGGAGATCGTCCAAGTACGGGATAATTATAACTCCCTTCTTCCGAAGGAGTATCATCATTTCTGCCATTACCTTGGTAAATATTCTCGGTGCCTTGGAGAGACCAAACGGCAACGTCTGGAATTGGTAATCACAGTCCTGTACCACAAACCTGAGGTATTCCTGGTGAGGTGGGTAACTGGGGACATGCAAGTAAGCATCCATGATGTCCAGAGACACCATAAAATCCCCCTCTTCCAGGCTTGCAATAACCGCTCTAAGCGATACCATTTTGAACTTGAATTTCTTTATATAAGTGTTCAAGGATTTTAAATTCAGAATGGGTCTCACCGAACCGTCCGGTTTCGGTACCACAAACATTGTGGAATAGTAACCCCTTCCCTGTTGAAGGAGGGGGACCTTGATTATCACCTGCTGGAGGTACAGCTTGTGAATTGCCGCCAGTGCTACCTCCCTTTCCCTGGGGGAAGCTGGCAAGGCTGATTTGAGGTAACGGCTGGGGGGAGTCGCCTCGAACTCCAGCTTGTATCCCTGAGATACAATTTGTACAGCCCAGAGATCCACCTGTGAGCGAACCCACTGGTTGCTGAAGTTTCGGAGACGCGCCCCCACCGCACCTGGCTCCGCCTGTGGAGCCCCAACGTCATGCGGTGGACTTAGTGGGATCAGGGGAGGATTTTTGTTCCTGGGAACTGGCTGCCTGGTGCAGCTTCTTTCCTCTACCCCTGCCTCTGGCCAGAAAGGATGCGCCTCTGACCCGCTTGCCTTTCTGAGGCCGAAAGGACTGCATTTGATAATACGGTGCTTTCTTAGGCTGTGAGGAAACCTGAGGTGAAAAAAAATCGACTTTCCAGCTGTTGCTGTGGATACTAGGTCCGAGAGACCGTCCCCAAACAATTCCTCACCCTTATAAGGCAAAACCTCCATGTGTTTTTTAGAATCAGCATCACCTGTCCACTGCCGAGTCCATAATACTCTCCTGGCAGATATGGACATTGCATTAATTCTAGATGCCAGCAGGCAAATGTCCCTCTGGGCATCCCGCATATATAAGACGACGTCTTTTATATGTTCTAGGGTTAGCAAAATATTATCCTTGTCGAGGGAATCAATGTTGTCTGACAGGGTATCAGTCCATGCTGCTGCAGTACTACATATCCAGGCTGAAGCAATAGCAGGTCTCAGTAGAGTACCAGAGTGTGTATACACAGACTTCAGGATAGCTTCCTGCTTTCTATCCGCAGGCTCCTTTAGGGTGGCCGTATCCTGAGACGGCAGGTCCACCCTTTTAGATAAGCGTGTGAGTGCCTTGTCCACCCTAGGGGATGTTTCCCAACGTAACCTGTCCGTTGGCGGGAAAGGGTACGCCATCAGTAACCTCTTAGAAATCACTAGTTTCTTATCAGGGGAACTCCATGCTTCTTCACACAACTCATTTAATTCATCAGATGGGGGAAAAGTCACTGGCTGCTTTTTCTCCCCAAACATATAACAACCCTCTTGGTAGTAACCGGGTTAACATCAGAAATGTGTAGTACATCTTTCATTGCAGTAATCATGCATCGGATGGCCTTTTTAGACTGTACATTTGTCTCATCATTGTCTACACTGGAGTCAGACTCCGTGTCGACATCTGTGTCCACCATCTGATCCAGAGGGCGTTTATGAGCCCCTGACGGCTTCTAAATCGCCTGGGCAGGCGCAGGCTGAGACCCCGGCTGTCCCAAGGCTGCTGCGTCATCGAACCTTTTATGTAAGGAGTTGACACTGTCGGTTAAGACCTTCCACATATCCATCCAATTTGGTGTCGGCCCCGACGGGGGCGACACCACACTTATCTGCCCTTGCTCCGCCTCCACGTAACCCTCCTCATCAAACATGTCGACACAGCCGTACCGACACACCGCACACACACAGGGAATGCTCAGACTGAGGACAGGACCCAACAAAGTCCTTTGGGGAGACAGAGAGAGAGTATGCCAGCACACACCACAGTGCTATATAACACAGGGATTTACACTTCTAATAAGTGATTTACCCAATAGCTGCTTATTTATCTTATTTGCGCCTAAATTTATGTGCCCCCCTTCTCTTTTTTACCCTTCTTGTACCTGGATACTGCAGGGGAGAGCCTGGGGAGCTGCTTCCAGTGGAGCTGTGAAGGGGAAATGGCGCTGGTGTGCTGAGGAAGAAGGCCCCGCCCCCTCAGTGGCGGGCTTCTGTCAGACTGTATACAGTGCCAGACTGTATATGTGTATTTTTAGTGCCAAAAGGTATTATAATTGCTGCCCAGGGCGCCCCCCCCCCCAGCGCCCTGCACCCTACAGTGACCGGAGTGTGTAAGTGTGCTGGGAGCAATGGCGCACAGCTGCGGTGCTGTGTGCTACCTTAATGAAGACAGGAGTCTTCTGCCGCCGATTTCGTTGTTCATCTTCTGTCTTCTGGCTCTGCAAGGGGGACGGCGGCGCGGCTCCGGGAACGGACGATCGAGGTCAGGCCCTGTGTTCGAACCCTCTGGAGCTAATGGTGTACAGTAGCCTAAGAAGCACAAGCTAGCTGCAAGCAGGTAGGTTTGCTTCTCTCCCCTCAGTCCCACGTAGCAGTGAGTCTGTTGCCAGCAGAAGCTCACTGAAAATAAAAAACCTAACAAATACTTTCTTTTCTAGCAAGCTCAGAAGAGCCCACTAAGAGCACCCAGCTCTGGCCGGGCACAGATTCTAACTGAGGTCTGGAGGAGGGGCATAGAGGGAGGAGCCAGTGCACACCAGATAGTACCTAATCTTTCTTTTAGAGTGCCCAGTCTCCTGCGGAGCCCGTCTATTCCCCATGGTCCTTACGGAGTTCCCAGCATCCACAGTAGCATATAATCCCCGCGGTGTGGGCTAAAGGGAACTCACCATAAACAAACTGTACTGGGGGCACCCCCAGACCCTACACCAGAAACGGGTCCACGGGGCGGGAATAGGGGATAACTCACATAACCAGTCCACAGAATCCTATACATATTTTCAATCATACTATGCATCAGAGGCTGATATGTCACGGTCTCATACCCAAAGGCTAAAGATTCATATAAGTATACGAACATATATATATAGGTGTATCTAATCAGGCCCGTGAGTGTAGACTTACAATCAACATAAACAAATTACAACACAAAACATGAATACATTAAACACACAGTTAAAACAATTGATATAATCTGTATCAGAAAACACCCATGAACAATAATACCTTGTGTCCATGCCTGGAAAGAGAAAAATATATATATCATGGACACATTACAGGAAAATGTTCAGGGTGTTGTATTCATAAAGGCCCCTCGGGGCAACAGTATCAAGCATACTGATCCAAAAGCTTTCTTTCTTTTTTAAAGCCAATATCCTATCTCCCCCATTGGGTAGGGGGGGGAATCCAATCAATAAGCATACATTTAAGGTTTGCTACCTGGTGCCTATTTCCCAAATAATGTCTTGCTACAGGTTTGGCAGAAGATCCAGTTTGGATAGCAGCTCGTATAGTGGTCCTATGATTTGCCATCCGGTCTCTAAAACACCTAGATATAAGTCCCACATAGTACAAGCCGCAAGGACAGATTAAACAATAGGTCACATGGTCTAATTTGCAATGTAGATGGTATTTAATTTTTATATTTTTTCCCGTATGTGGGTGTGTAAAGCTATTCCCAATTCTCATAGCCCTACACGTGGTACAATTCCCACATGAGAAGCAGCCAGGCTTCAAACTCATCACTCGAGAGGTGCTCATTCGCTCATCAGGAGTGAGAGTAGGGCGCATGAGTATCTGTCTCAAATTGGCCCCACGTCCATAGGCCATCATAGGTGGCCCAGTGTGGGTAAAGGGCAAAGTAGGGTCCGTCGCTAGAATGGGCCAATGTTTGCGTACAATCTTGTTAGTTTCTGATGCATGACTGTCATATTTGGTAGTATAAATCATTCTGTTGGTATTCTTACGGTATTTAGAAACCTTGCGCAAATATATGTTACGTGCTTTACGCAGACATTTTCCCAAAATGCGTGGAGTATGGCCACGCTGCCTAAATCTGTGCATCATGTCATTCAGTTGGACTTCTCTGACAGTGTCATCAGTATTGTTTCTCATGACTCGAAGTAGTTGTGAGACCGGCAGATTATCCTTTAAGGCAGGAGGATGGAAACTACTAGTTAACAATGTAGTGTTCCTATCCGTGAGTTTCCTAAAGAGAGTGGTAGTGAAAGCCCCCCCAATGTGTCCAATGGTAATGTCCAAAAAATTGACATACTCAGCTGAAATCGGAGTGTCTAAATTGTTTAACTGATCAATCATAGCAATGAAGGACTCACGTGTGCCAAGCCAAACCACAAGTATATCATCTATAAACCTTTTGTAAATCTTAATATTCTGTCCAAACTGACAATATATGTCTTTGTTCAAATACCGTCATATACATATTAGCATAAGAAGGTGCGAGGTTAGACCCCATTGCGGTCCCTGAAACCTGGTAGTAGTACTCGTTTTCATACTGGAAGTGATTGAGTCCTAACACAAAATTAGTCAACTCAAGTATATATTCAGTTGGTATTCCCTTAGTGGGTTCAAGGGAAATCAATTCTCTTAATGCCCCCAGGCCTTCGGAATGAGGTATAACGGTGTACAAAGATTGTACATCTATAGTGGCAAGCAATATATTTTCAGGGAGATCCTGTACGACAACTGCTCCACCCTTATCTGCTGGACGAATCACTAGAATCGGATTGGAGCGCAATTTTTTAAGTGCTTGTCGCTCATCGTCGGGTAGGTTGTCGTACAGTCTGGGTGGTTTGATGGAACGGGTGTCCTTAGTGACCATTCTGAGAAAGGTTTTTAAACTTGAATTAGTCGAAGGAGGATCGAACCTAGAGTGTTTCTTAAACTGTGTCTTAGGTTTAGTACTATCTTTACCCGCAAAGTACTCTCTGAGGCGTAAATTTCTACCAAATCTATACTGGTCAACAGTTGTCTCAATGGTTTGTGTGGAAATAATGGTACAAAGGACAAACCCCGTGCTAATAGACGTATTTCAGCGTGATCTAATACCGTAGAGGAAAGAATAAATACAGAACTCAAGTCCGATTCCTGCGGCCCTGTCTTTTTGTAACCGCCCCTCCTCGTGTGTGGGCGGTGCCTCTTGCGGTGCCCACTGGGGGTGTGGTCCTGGAATCAGCCCCTGAATCTAAAAAATGTTGATCACCTGTTTTGCTGTCTGAGAGATCAGTCTCTGATGTAGAGATAGTGGAGCCCTGCTCCCTAGAGAAATATTGGCGTCGCTGCTGTCTATATGGACGTGTTTGTCTATCTGTGGAAAATTGGTTATTATTGCCAAGTAACCAATGATATACCGTATGCGTCTGATAGTCTGTTGTCACTGTAGTTAATTTCTTCCTTTTAAAGGAAGTAAGTTCCTTACGATAGGAATCAACTTGAGTTTGTAGTCTATCAAGCCAACTAGAATTCTTATCCTCCCTAAGAGTAGGGATAGACGTGATCACAAGTTGCTCTATCTCACTTTTAACCTTTTTGAGCTCATTGCTAGCTCCTTCGACTACCAGCACAAGGAGATCAAGGGAACATTTATTTAATATCCCGCACCATTTAGTGAAAAACACTGGATTACTACGACCCAATGTCGGGATGTTGTTAATCCTAAATCCTCGAGGAATTAATTTACGACGATGGTATTCGGACAGGAACTGACCGTGCAACTGGAGGTCAACCTCACGTCGTCTAAGCTTTAACAACCTGTAGAAGACATCAGCTGACGCCTCTGCAGGTAGTGCCTCAAAGTCCACTCTATCAAACAATACCTTCTCAATCTCATCGTCCGTAAACGAAACTGTCCCTTGCTCAGCTTGTGCTAGAAGTCCCTCATCGAACAGACATGTTGCTCCTTGGGCCATAATATAATAAATCACAATCAAAGTGACATGAACATAAACAAAATCCTGATACAGAAAGTCTCTAGATTGACATTATACATTCACATATAAGAAAAAGGCAAAAGTAGGCGACGGGTGTCAGGAAAAGAATGACAGCAAAATACTGGCAGTCCATAATATCCAGGGGAGTCCTGCACTCACATCCGTGTATGATCAACTGCGGGGTGCACCTAGTAGAGTCCACACAGTCACGGTGGATCCACACATATAGTCGTAGTTCCAGTTTCCTGGGGGGCACTCTCCTTCACAAATCATCCAAACGTGTTTTCTTAGATCATAATCGGCTTTATTAGGTCGACGTTTCGGCTCAACAAGCAGAGCCTTTATCAAGACAAGCCATACATATTTTCATATTGCAAAAGGTCATAACCTGTCCAAATAACAGATACATGGAATAAATAAATGCAATCAGTCTCACGGGCCCAATCATAAATTCACCACTAAAGTGCAATATGCATAATGAAGAAAGTGCCAGGAATAATACAATCAAGTATATATATATATATATATATATATATATATACACACACACAGAGAAAAAACCACAGCACTCACCACACCAGAAGCGGGGCACAGCTATGCACTTACCACTCACAGGGTGGGGTGCATGTAACACAGCACTCTCCACCACAAAAGCGGGGTACACAGCTGTAGTTACCACTCACAGGGTGGGGTGCATGTAGCCCATGACCACATCGCTCTAATAAATACAAACAAAGAACCCAGCACTCACCAAAGTAAACTCACTTATCCTCAACAATTCAATAAATAAATGATGGGGGTTTAGTTGGTGGATTGGCCAATGCACGGAAGCCTGCATACCGATTTTCAAGGTACCCCACCTTCATGCAGGTCCTACACTATCACAGAGTCTTAAAACCCGACTACTTCACTGCTGTTACACACATCATCTGCCTGCTAGATTTAATGTGTACCTGCCACACCTTTATGGCTTTTAAAGGTACACTAGTCACCTTTTGCACTGGCTCAAAGATGATTGCTAAGGAACAGCTGAGACAGGTTCAGGATAATAAAGTCCACACAGGGTGCATGAGAAAGCTAGTGGCCACGGTTAATAAGAGCTAACCATAGATTAACCCCATCGTATACACACAGAGAAAAAACCACAGCACTCACCACACCAGAAGCGGGGCACAGCTATGCACTTACCACTCACAGGGTGGGGTGCATGTAACACAGCACTCTTCACCACAAAAGCGCGGTACACAGCTGTACTTACCACTCACAGGGTGGGGTGCATGTAGCCCATGACCACGTCGCTCTAATAAATACAAACAAAGAACCCAGCACTCACCAAAGTAAACTCACTTATCCTCAACAATTCAATAAATAAATGATGGGGGTTTAGTTGGTGGATTGGCCAATGCACGGAAGCCTGCATACCGATTTTCAAGGTACCCCACCTTCATGCAGGTCCTACACTATCACAGAGTCTTAAAACCAGACTACTTCACTGCTGTTACACACATCATCTGCCTGCTAGATTTAATGTGTACCTGCCACACCTTTATGGCTATATGGCTACATGCACCCCACCCTGTGAGTGGTAAGTACATCTGTGTACCCCGCTTTTGTGGTGGAGAGTGCTGTCATTCTTTTCCTGACACCCGTCGCCTACTTTTGCCTTTTTCTTATATGTGAATGTATAATGTCAATCTAGAGACTTTCTGTATCAGGATTTTATGTTTATGTTCATGTCACTTTGATTGTGATTTATTATATTATGGCCCAAGGAGCAACATGTCTGTTCGATGAGGGACTTCTAGCACAAGCTGAGCAAGGGACAGTTTCGTTTACTGACGATGAGATTGAGAAGGTATTGTTTGATAGAGTGGACTTTGAGGCACTACCTGCAGAGACGTCAGCTGATGTCTTCTACAGGTTGTTAAAGCTTAGACGACGTGAGGTTGACCTCCAGTTGCACGGTCAGTTCCTGTCCGAATACCATCGTCGTAAATTAATTCCTCGAGGATTTAGGATTAACAACATCCCGACATTGGGTCGTAGTAATCCAGTGTTTTGCACTAAATGGTGCGGGATATTAAATAAATGTTCCCTTGATCTCCTTGTGCTGGTAGTCAAAGAAGCTAGCAATGAGCTCAAAAAGGTTAAAAGTGAGATAGAGCAACTTGAGATCACGTCTATCCCTACTCTTAGGGAGGATAAGAATTCTAGTTGGCTTGATAGACTACAAACTCAAGTTGATTCCTATTGTAAGGAACTTACTTCCTTTAAAAGGAAGAAATTAACTACAGTGACAACAGACTATCAGACGCATATGGTATATCGTTGGTTACTTGGCAATAATAACCAATTTTCCACAGATAGACAAACACGTCCATATAGACAGCAGCGACGCCAATATTTCTCTAGGGAGCAGGGCTCCACTATCTCTACATGAGAGACTGATCTCTCAGACAGCAAAACAGGTGATCAACATTTTTTAGATTCAGGGGCCGATTCCAGGACCACACTCCCAGTGGGCACCGCAAGAGGCACCGCCCACACACGAGGAGGGGTGGTTACAAAAAGACAGGGCCGCAGGAATCGGACTTGAGTTCTGTATTTAATCTCTCCTCTACGGTATTAGATCACGCTGAAATACGTCTATTAGCACGGGGTTTGTCCTTTGTACCATTCTTTCCACACAAACCATTTGAGACAACTGTTGACCAGTATAGATTTGGTAGAAATTTACGCCTCAGAGAGTACTTTGCGGGTAAAGATAGTACTAAACCTAAGACACAGTTTAAGAAACACTCTAGGTTCGATCCTCCTTCGACTAATTCAAGTTTAAAAACCTTTCTCAGAATGGTCCCTAAGGACACCCGTTCCATCAAACCACCCAGACTGTACGACAACCTACCCGCCGATGAGCGACAAGCACTTAAAAAATTGCGCTCCAATCCGAATCTAGTGATTCGTCCAGCAGATAAGGGTGGAGCAGTTGTAGTACAGGACTGGGTGGATTATGACACAGAGATCAATCGTCAACTTACAGATGAATTAACCTACAGGAGAGTTAGGAACAACCCTTTGACACAAATTAAAAGTCAAATTGACGCTTGTCTCAAGAGGGGTCTAGACAATCAATGGATTGATGTATATCTATTTGAATACATGACAGTAGAAAAACCTATTTGCCCAATAATTTACACATTACCCAAAATACATAAAACCTTACATAGTCCGCCAGGACGGCCGATTATAGCGGCTGAAGGATCACTGCTGCAACCAATAGCACAGTTTATTGATTCTCTATTACAACCATATGTCATTAAAAGTCCGAGTTACATTCGTGACACGAGTGACCTATTGGAACACCTGAAATCTTATCAGGATCTCTCTGAAAATATATTGATTGCCACTATGGATGTACAATCTTTGTACACCGTTATACCTCATTCCGAAGGCCTGGGGGCATTAAGAGAATTGATTTCCCTTGAACCCACTAAGGGAATACCAACTAAATATATACTTGAGTTGACTAATTTTGTGTTAGGACTCAATCACTTCCTGTATGAAAACGAGTACTACTACCAGGTTTCAGGGACCGCAATGGGGACTAACCTCGCACCTTCTTATGCTAATATGTATATGACGGTATTTGAACAAAGACATATATTGTCAGAGTTTGGTCAGAATATTAAGATTTGCAAAAGGTTTATAGATGATATACTTGTGGTTTGGCTTGGCACACGTGAGTCCTTCATTGCTATGATTGATCAGTTAAACAATTTAGACAGCCTGATTAAATTTACATTTGAGATTTCAGCTGAGTATATCAATTTTTTGGACATTACCATTGGACACACTGGGGGGGCTTTCACTACCACTCTCTTTAGGAAACCCACGGATAGGAACACTACATTGTTAACTAGTAGTTTCCATCCTCCTGCCTTAAAGGATAATCTGCCGGTCTCACAACTACTTCGAGTCATGAGAAACAATACTGATGACACTGTCAGAGAAGTCCAACTGAATGACATGATGCACAGATTTAGGCAGCGTGGCTATACTCCACGCATTTTGGGAAAATGTCTGCGTAAAGCACGTAACATATATTTGCGCAAGGTTTCTAAATACTGTAAGAATACCAACAGAATGATTTATACTACCAAATATGACAGTCATGCATCAGAAACTAACAAGATTGTACGCAAACATTGGCCCATTCTAGCGACAGACCCTACTTTGCCCTTTACCCACACTGGGCCACCTATGATGGCCTATGGACGTGGGGCCAATTTGAGACAGATACTCATGCGCCCTACTCTCACTCCTGATGAGCGAATGAGCACCTCTCGAGTGATGAGTTTGAAGCCTGGCTGCTTCTCATGTGGGAATTGTACCACGTGTAGGGCTATGAGAATTGGGAATAGCTTTACACACCCACATACGGGAAAAAATATAAAAATTAAATACCATCTACATTGAAAATTAGACCATGTGATCTATTGTTTAATCTGTCCTTGCGGCTTGTACTATGTGGGACTTATATCTAGGTGTTTTAGAGACCGGATGGCAAATCATAGGACCACTATACGAGCTGCTATCCAAACTGGATCTTCTGCCAAACCTGTAGCAAGACATTATTTGGAAAATAGGCACCAGGTAGCAAACCTTAAATGTATGCTAATTGATTGGATTCACCCCTACCCAGTGGGGGAGATAGGATATTGGCTTTAAAAAAGAAAGAAAGCTTTTGGATCAGTATGCTTGATACTGTTGCCCCGAGGGGCCTTAATGAATACAACACCATGAACATTTTCCTGTGATGTGTCCATGATATATATATTTTTCTCTTTTCAGGCATGGACACAAGGTATTATTGTTCATGGGTGTTTTCTGATACAGATTATATCAATTGTTTTAACTGTGTGTTTAATGTATTCATGTTTTGTGTTGTAATTTGTTTATGTTGATTGTAAGTCTACACTCACGGGCCTGATTAGATACACCTATATATATGTTCGTATACTTATATGAATCTTTAGCCTTTGGGTATGAGACCTTGACATATCAGCCTCTGATGCATAGTATGATTGAAAATATGTATAGGATTCTGTGGACTGGTTATGTGAGTTATCCCCTATTCCCGCCCTGTGGACCCGTTTCTGGTGTAGGGTCTGGGGGTGCCCCCAGTACAGTTTGTTTATGGTGAGTTCCCTTTAGCCCACACCGCGGGGATTATATGCTACTGTGACTTACATCTTGCTGGTTATTTTCCCTGTATCGTGATCCGCGGTACGACGTTGCTAAGCAACGACCGCTAAGACTGTTGGATCTTTCCGGCTGGTGGAACGCACCCGGCGCATGACTTCCGGGTAATGGAACGCACGCCGCTCGGCCGAGCGGTGGCGGTAAGCTCCCCTTCTCAGGTCTTATTATATTTGACCTGGCGATATTGCTGTGGGCGTTGTGAATATGAATATATTGGGGATTGACCATATTACTCTCTTTAGCATGGGAATAGGGTGATTCACCAGTGTATCTGGGTTGATTGCACTTCCGGTCTTGTGCTCAAATAAGGCATGCTGTGCCCATTAGGAAACACACAGTCACACTGAATGGACGTCCATCTTCTGCCTCCAGTGGTAAGAGTTACTATTGCCCTCTTCTGATGAATATATAGTTTTGATTGTTTGGCTTGATATCAGGTTAGGTTTATCTTTGAGATTTCTCATGATGCATTACTCATATTGCAGAGGGTTTATTAACTGATGTGCCACTGTATGGATAATTGCCTAGGAGTTATGTGTGAAGTAAGTGGAAGTCTTTGATGAATTCAGGTGTTACCTAGTATTACACCTGACTCTCAGTACGTTGGGAACTTGTAATATATATTTGTTGTCTCCCCAATAGGGCCCATATGCCGATTTGGTCGTCTGTCCTTTCACAGTGTTGTACTGTTGAGTTATTTAATCCTAGTAAGTATGTTACTAGTACCCTTTCGGTGATTGGTCATTGTTGGGTTACTTTACTTTTCTTCACCTCACCTGGTATCCAAGAGATATATATATATATATAGGTTCCAAAAGAAGACAGCGGCACTCGAGGAGTTTGAAAATATTAAAATGTGTATTCAAAATTTACAGGTAGCCGACATTACGCGGCTCACATGCCCCTTTGTTAAGGTGTGTAACAAACTGTGTGAATAAAGACGTACCTTATATCCCAGAGAAGCCCGCCAGTGCACCATGCGCGGCCGGAGACGCGAGAATCCCGCCGTACTTCCGGTCGCGACGTGATGACCTCACTGCTGCCGCGCCCGCCGGTTGCCGTGGCAACCTGGACGCCGCTGGTCATTCCATAGCACTGTGAAAAAACATGGAGAAAACCAGTAAAAATAAGATTTTACTCACCGGTAAATCTATTTCTCGTAGTCCGTAGTGGATGCTGGGACTCCGTAAGGACCATGGGGAATAGCGGCTCCGCAGGAGACTGGGCACAACTAAAGAAAGCTTTAGGACTACCTGGTGTGCACTGGCTCCTCCCTCTATGACCCTCCTCCAGACCTCAGTTAGGATACTGTGCCCGGAAGAGCTGACACAATAAGGAAGGATTTTGAATCCCGGGTAAGATTCATACCAGCCACACCAATCACACCATATAACTCGTGATACTATACCCAGTTAACGGTATGAATATTAACTGAGCCTCTCAACAGATGGCTCAACAATAACCCTTTAGTTAAACAATAACTATATACAAGTATTGCAGACAATCCGCACTTGGGATGGGCGCCCAGCGTCCACTACGGGCTACGAGAAATAGATTTACCGGTGAGTAAAATCTTATTTTCTCTGACGTCCTAAGTGGATGCTGGGACTCCGTAAGGACCATGGGGATTATACCAAAGCTCCCAAACGGGCGGGAGGGTGTGGATGACTCTGCAGCACCGAATGGGCAAACTCTAGGTCCTCCTCAGCCAGGGTGTCAAACTTGTAGAATTTAGCAAATGTGTTTGACCCCGACCAAGTAGCTGCTCGGCAAAGTTGTAAAGCCGAGACCCCTCGGGCAGCCGCCCAAGAAGAGCCCACCTTCCTCGTGGAATGGGCTTTCACTGATTTAGGATGCGGCAGTCCAGCCGCAGAATGTGCAAGCTGAATCGTACTACAGATCCAGCGAGCAATAGTCTGCTTTGAAGCAGGAGCACCCAGCTTGTTGGGTGCATACAGGATAAACAACGAGTCAGTTTTCCTGACACTAGCTGTCCTGGAAACATAAATTTTCAGGACC
This sequence comes from Pseudophryne corroboree, assembly GCF_028390025.1. Lineage (NCBI taxonomy): Eukaryota > Metazoa > Chordata > Amphibia > Anura > Myobatrachidae > Pseudophryne > Pseudophryne corroboree. The sequence goes on along the minus strand of NC_086446.1, from coordinate 149,589,434 downwards.
CTGACTACGTCCAACAACTTGGAATCCTCCAAGTCTTTAGTAGCCGCAGGCACCACAATAGGTTGGTTCAAATGAAAGGCTGATACCACCTTAGGGAGAAACTGGGGACGAGTCCTCAATTCTGCCCGATCCATATGGAAAATCAGATAAGGGCTTTTACATGACAAAGCTGCCAATTCTGACACACGCCTGGCCGAAGCCAAGGCCAACAGCATGACCACTTTCAACGTGAGATATTTTAATTCCACGGTTTTAAGTGGCTCAAACCAATGTGACTTTAGGAAATCCAACACGACGTTGAGATCCCAAGGTGCCACTGGAGGCACAAAAGGGGGCTGAATATGCAGCACTCCCTTAACAAATGTCTGAACTTCAGGTAGTGAAGCCAGTTCTTTCTGGAATAAAATCGATAGAGCCGAAATCTGGACCTTAATGGAACCCAATTTTAGGCCCATAGTCACCCCTGACTGTAGGAAGTGCAGAAAACGGCCCAGCTGAAATTCCTCCGTTGGGGCCTTCCTGGCCTCACACCACGCAACATATTTTCGCCATATGCGGTGATAATGGTTTGCGGTCACTTCTTTCCTAGCTTTAATCAGCGTAGGAATGACTTCCTCCGGAATTCCCTTTTCCTTCAGGATCCGGCGTTCAACCGCCATGCCGTCAAACGCAGCCGCGGTAAGTCTTGGAACAGACAGGGCCCCTGCTGCAGCAGGTCCTGTCTGAGCGGCAGAGGCCATGGGTCCTCTGAGATCATTTCTTGAAGTTCCGGGTACCAAGCTCTTCTTGGCCAATCCGGAACAATGAGTATAGTTCTTACTCCTCTTTTTCTTATTATCCTCAGTACCTTGGGTATGAGAGGAAGAGGAGGGAACACATAAACTGACTGGTACACCCACGGTGTCACTAGAGCGTCCACAGCTATTGCCTGAGGGTCTCTCGACCTGGCGCAATATCTTTCTAGCTTTTTGTTTAGGCGGGACGCCATCATGTCCACCTGTGGCCGTTCCCAACGGTTTACAATCAGATGGAAGACTTCTGGATGAAGTCCCCATTCTCCCGGGTGGAGGTCGTGCCTGCTGAGGAAGTCTGCTTCCCAGTTGTCCACTCCCGGAATGAACACTGCTGACAGTGCTAACACGTGATTCTCCGCCCATCGGAGAATCCTTGTGGCTTCTGCCATCGCCATCCTGCTTCTTGTGCCGCCCTGTCGGTTTACATGGGCGACTGCCGTGATGTTGTCTGACTGGATCAGTACCGGCTGGTTTTGAAGCAGGGGTCTTGCCTGACTTAGGGCATTGTAAATAGCCCTCAGTTCCAGAATATTTATGTGTAGGGAAGTCTCCTGACTTGACCATAGCCCTTGGAAGTTTCTTCCCTGTGTGACTGCCCCCCAGCCTCAAAGGCTGGCATCCGTGGTCACCAGGACCCAGTCCTGTATGCCGAATCTTCGGCCCTCTTGAAGATGAGCACTCTGCAGCCACCACAGCAGAGACACCCTGGTCCTTGGAGACAGGGTTATCAGCCGATGCATCTGAAGATGCGATCCGGACCACTTGTCCAACAGGTCCCACTGAAAAGTCCTTGCATGGAACCTGCCGAATGGAATTGCTTCGTAGGAAGCTACCATTTTTCCCAGGACTCGCGTGCAGTGATGCACCGACACCTGTTTTGGTTTCAGGAGGTCTCTGACTAGAGATGACAGCTCCTTGACTTTCTCCTCCGGGAGAAACACTTTTTTCTGTTCTGTGTCCAGAACCATCCCCAGGAACAGTAGACGTGTCGTAGGGACCAGCTGTGACTTTGGAATATTTAGAATCCAACCGTGCTGTTGTAGCACCTCCCGAGATAGTGCTACCCCGACCAACAACTGCTCCCTGGACCTCGCCTTTATCAGGAGATCGTCCAAGTACGGGATAATTAAAACTCCCTTCTTTCGAAGGAGTATCATCATTTCGGCCATTACCTTGGTAAATACCCTTGGTGCCGTGGACAGACCAAACGGCAACGTCTGGAATTGGTAATGACAATCCTGTACCACAAATCTGAGGTACTCCTGGTGAGGATGGTAAATGGGGACATGCAGGTAAGCATCCTTGATGTCCAGTGATACCATGTAATCCCCCTCGTCCAGGCTTGAAATAACCGCCCTGAGCGATTCCATCTTGAACTTGAATTTTTTTATATAAGTGTTCAAGGATTTCAAATTTAAAATGGGTCTCACCGAACCGTCCGGTTTCGGTACCACAAACATTGTGGAATAGTAACCCCGTCCTTGTTGAAGGAGGGGCACTTTGACTATCACCTGCTGGGAATACAGCTTGTGAATTGCCTCTAGCACTGCCTCCCTGCCTGAGGGAGTTGTTGGCAAGGCAGATTTGAGGAAACGGCGAGGGGGAGACGTCTCGAATTCCAGCTTGTACCCCTGAGATACCACTTGAAGAATCCAGGGATCCACCCGTGAGCGAGCCCACTGATTGCTGAAGTTCTTGAGACGGGCCCCCACCGTACCTGGATCCGCCTGTGGAGCCCCAGCGTCATGCGGTGGACTTGGAGGAAGCGGGGAAGGACTTTTGTTCCTGGGAACTGGCTGTATGCTGCAGCTTTTTCCCTCTACCTCTGCCTCTGGGCAGAAAGGACGCGCCTTTAACCCGCTTGCCTTTCTGGGGCCGAAAGGACTGTACCTGATAATACGGTGCTTTCTTTGGCTGTGAGGGAACATGGGGTAAAAATGCTGACTTTCCAGCTGTCGCTGTGGAAACGAGGTCCGAGAGACCATCCCCAAACAACTCCTCACCCTTATAAGGCAAAACTTCCATGTGCCTTTTAGAATCTGCATCACCTGTCCACTGCCGAGTCCATAAGCCTCTCCTGGCAGAAATGGACATTGCACTTATTTTAGATGCCAGCCGGCAAATATCCCTCTGTGCATCTCTCATGTATAAGACTGCGTCTTTTATATGCTCTATGGTTAGCAATATAGTGTCCCTGTCTAGGGTATCAATATTTTCTGACAGGGAATCTGACCACGCAGCTGCAGCGCTGAAGCAATAGCTGGTCTCAGTATAATGCCTGAGCGTGTATATACAGACTTCAGGATAGCCTCCTGCTTCCTATCAGCAGGCTCCTTTAGGGCGGCCGTGTCCGGAGACGGTAGTGCCACCTTCTTTGACAGACGTGTGAGCGCTTTATCCACCCTAGGGAACGTTTCCCAACGTGACCTATCCTCTGGCGGGAAAGGGTACGCCATTAGTAACCTTTTAGAGATTACCAGTTTCCTATCGGGGGAAACCCACGCTTCTTCACACACCTCATTTAATTCATCAGATGGGGGAAAAACCACTGGTAGTTTTTTCTCCCCAAACATAATACCCTTTTTTGTGGTTCCTGGGGTAATATCAGAAATGTGCAACACATCTTTCATTGCCACAATCATGTAACGTGTGGCCCTATTGGAATGTACATTTGTCTCATCGTCGTCGACACTGGATTCAGTATCCGTGTCGACATCTGTGTCCACCATCTGAGGTAGCGGGCGTTTTAGAGCCCCTGATGGCTTTTGAGACAGCTGGGCAGGCACAAGCTGAGAAGCCGGCTGTCCCACATCTGATATGTCGTCAAACCTCTTATGTAAGGAGTTGACACTTTCACGTAATTCCTTCCACAAGTCTATCCATTCAGGTGTCGGCCCCGCAGGGGGTGACATCACATTTATCGGCACTTGCTCCGCCTCCACATCAGCCTCCTCATCAAACATGTCGACACAGCCGTACCGACACACCGCACACACACAGGGAATGCTCTGACTGAGGACAGGACCACACAAAGCCCTTTGGGGAGACAGAGAGAGAGTATGCCAGCACACACCAGAGCGCTATATAACACAGGGATTAACACTATAACTGAGTGATTTTTCCCAATAGCTGCTTGTATACACAATATTGCGCCTAAATTTAGTGCCCCCCCTCTCTTTTTTACCCTATGTAGTGTGGAAACTGCAGGGGAGAGCCTGGGAGCGATCCTTCCAGCGGAGCTGTGAGGGAAAATGGCGCCAGTGTGCTGAGGGAGATAGCCCCGCCCCTTTTTCAGCGGACTTCTCCCGCTTTTTTCTATGTATATCTGGCAGGGGTATTTTACACATATATAGTCTCTATGGGGTACATTTACTAACATTCGTAATTTCCGAAAATAGGTCAAAGTTCAATCACGAATGACATCGACAGTGTAAAACTGCAACTTTTTGAATTTATTACGATGGATTTACTAAGCTGTCGTATTCGTGTTTTTCTTTTCTTCCGATGTCGATGTCATTCGGTTTTTTTTACCTAATTTTACGGCAGTGATTAGCAAAACACTGCCGTTTTTTTTTACAATCAATCTCGGCCGGATCTGTGTGATCCGTGCTGGGGTTCTTTTTATTTTTTATTTTTAATTAAACAATGTAAAATCCCCAAAAAAAATGCGTGGGGTCCCCCCTCCTAAGCATAACCAGCCTCGGGCTCTTTGAGCCGATCCTGGTTGCAGAAATATGGGGAAAAAAATGACAGGGGTTCCCCCATATTTAAGCAACCAGCATCGGGCTCTGCGCCTGGTCCTGGTCCCAAAAATACGGGGGACAAAAAGAGTAGGGGTCCCCCGTATTTTTAAAACCAGCACCGGGCTCCACTAGCTGGACAGATAATGCCACAGCCGGGGGTCACTTTTATACAGCGCCCTGCGGCCGTGGCATCAAAAATCCAACTAGTCACCCCTGGCCGGGGTACCCTGGGGGAGTGGGAACCCCTTCAATCAAGGGGTCCCCCCCCCCAGCCACCCAAGGGCCAGGGGTGAAGCCCGAGGCTGTCCCCCCCCCCATCCAATGGGCTGCGGATGGGAGGGCTGATAGCCTTTGTTGTAAAATAAAAGATATTGTTTTTAGTAGCAGTACTACAAGTCCCAGCAAGCCTCCCCCGCATGCTGGTACTTGGAGAACCACAAGTACCAGCATGCGGCGGAAAAACGGGCCCGCTGGTACCTGTAGTACTACCACTAAAAAAATACCCAAAAAAACACAAGACACACACACCGTGAAAGTATAATTTTATTACATACATACACACATACATACATACTTACCTTATGTTCCCACGCAGGTCGGTCCTCTTCTCCAGTAGAATCCAAGGGGTACCTGTTGAATAAATTCTACTCACGAGATCCAGGGGTCCAGGCTCCTCGGCAAATCCAGGGATAATCCACGTACTTGAATAAAACAAAAAAACGGTTGCCCGACCACGAACTGAAAGGTGACCCATGTTTGCACATGGGTCACCTTCCCACGAATGCCAGAAACCCACTTTGCCTTCTGGCTAAGTGGGTTTCTTCAGCCAATCAGGGAGTGCCACGTTGTAGCACTCTCCTGATCAGCTGTGTGCTGCTGTCCTCACTGACAGGCGGCACACGGCAGTGTTACAATGTAGCGCCTATGCGCTACATTGTAACCAATGATGGGAACTTTCTGCCCTGCGGTTGACCTAAAGTGACGTCACCGCTGAGCAGAAAGTTCCCATCATTGGTTACAATGTAGCGCATAGGCGCTACATTGTAACACTGCCGCGTGCTGCCTGTCAGTGAGGACAGCAGCACACAGCTGATCAGGAGAGTGCTACAACGTGGCACTCCCTGATTGGCTGAAGAAACCCACTTAGCCAGAAGGCAAAGTGGGTTTCTGGCATTCGTGGGAAGGTGACCCATGTGCAAACATGGGTCACCTTTCAGTTCGTGGTCGGGCAACCGTTTTTTTGTTTTATTCAAGTACGTGGATTATCCCTGGATTTGCCGAGGAGCCTGGACCCCTGGATCTCGTGAGTAGAATTTATTCAACAGGTACCCCTTGGATTCTACTGGAGAAGAGGACCGACCTGCGTGGGAACATAAGGTAAGTATGTATGTATGTGTGTATGTATGTAATAAAATTATACTTTCACGGTGTGTGTGTCTTGTGTTTTTTTGGGTATTTTTTTAGTGGTAGTACTACAGGTACCAGCGGGCCCGTTTTTCCGCCGCATGCTGGTACTTGTGGTTCTCCAAGTACCAGCATGCGGGGGAGGCTTGCTGGGACTTGTAGTACTGCTACTAAAAACAATATCTTTTATTTTACAACAAAGGCTATCAGCCCTCCCATCCGCAGCCCATTGGATGGGGGGGGACAGCCTCGGGCTTCACCCCTGGCCCTTGGGTGGCTGGGGGGGGGGGACCCCTTGATTGAAGGGGTTCCCACTCCCCCAGGGTACCCCGGCCAGGGGTGACTAGTTGGATTTTTGATGCCACGGCCGCAGGGCGCTGTATAAAAGTGACCCCCGGCTGTGGCATTATCTGTCCAGCTAGTGGAGCCCGGTGCTGGTTTTAAAAATACGGGGGACCCCTACTCTTTTTGTCCCCCGTATTTTTGGGACCAGGACCAGGCGCAGAGCCCGATGCTGGTTGCTTAAATATGGGGGAACCCCTGTCATTTTTTTCACCATATTTCTGCAACCAGGATCGGCTCAAAGAGCCCGAGGCTGGTTATGCTTAGGAGGGGGGACCCCACGCAATTTTTTTTTTAAAAATAAGCACTTTCCCACCCCTTCCCACTGATATACATGCACGGATCTCATGGATCCGTGCATGCCTATCCAATCACGAATAAAAAAAAAAGGTCTGTTTTTTTTTAGCACTTTTTTACGAGTTGAAATTTTTCACGGCAGTGTTTGTTCTTTTTTGGCTTTGCACTTCTTAGTAAATGACCGAGATTCATACTTAAACAGCCGCGTTTTGACCGATGGTGTATTCATTCGTAATTTTTTACCTGAACTTGCAAAAAATTACGAATGCCCTCATCACTGCCGTGATTAGTGTTTAGTAAATGACCGAGATTAACCGAGATGACACTTTGAAGAAAAAACGGCATCTCGGTCAAAATCGGGAGCTTAGTAAATATACCCCTATGACTATATTATGTGTGATTTGCCAGCCAAGGTACTTAATATTGCAGCCCAGGGCGCCCCCCCCCATCAGTGACCGGAGTGTGAGGTGTGCATGGGAAGCAATGGCGCACAGCTGCAGTGCTGTGCGCTACCTTGTTTGAAGACCGAAGTCTTCTGCCGCCGATTTCCAGGACCTCCCAGCAGATCTCACTGAAAATAAAAAAACCTAAAATAAACTTTCTTTTTCTAGGAGTTCAGGAGAGCCCCTAGTGTGCATCCAGCTCAGCCGGGCACAAAATTCTAACTGAGGTCTGGAGGAGGGTCATAGAGGGAGGAGCCAGTGCACACCAGGTAGTCCTAAAGCTTTCTTTAGTTGTGCCCAGTCTCCTGCGGAGCCGCTATTCCCCATGGTCCTTACGGAGTCCCAGCATCTACTTAGGACGTCAGAGAAATAAGTGTGTATAATACCACGAAGAACCGTGCACTCCACAGTAATAGAGTCCCACAATTACTGTAGGGACATTAGTTTTGAAATTTTGAATATACTTTTTCATATTTTCAAAATCCTCGAGTGCCGCTGTCTTCTTTTGGAACCTGCAAATTTATCCCAGAAGGCACGGGGTAAGAAAGCCAGTCAGGAGATTGCCGGTCCATTCCTCGATAGATAGATATATATATATATATATATATATATATCTATCTATCTATCTATCTACTTGATTGTATTATTCCTGGCACTTTCTTCATTATGCATATTGCACTTTAGTGGTGAATTTCTGATTGGGCTCGTGAGACTGATTGCATTTATTTATTCCATGTATCTGTTATTTGGACAGGTTATGACCTTTTGCAATATGAAAATATGTATGGCTTGTCTTGATAAAGGCTCTGCTTGTTGAGCCGAAACGTCGACCTAATAAAGCCGATTATGGGGGTCATTCCGAGTTGTTCGCTCGCAAGCTGCTTTTAGCAGCTTTGCACACGCTAAGCCGCCGCCTACTGGGAGTGAATCTTAGCATTTTAAAATTGCGAACGTAAGATTAGCAGAATTGCGAATAGACACTTCTTAGCAGTTTCTGAGTAGCTCCAGACTTACTCGGCATCTGCGATCAGTTCAGTGCTTGTCGTTCCTGGTTTGACGTCACAAACACACCCAGCGTTCGCCCAGACACTCCTCCGTTTCTCCAGCCACTCCCGCGTTTTTCCCAGAAACGGTAGCGTTTTTTCGCACACACCCATAAAATGGCCAGTTTCCGCCCAGAAACACCCACTTCCTGTCAATCACATTACGATCACCAGAACGAAGAAAAAACCTTGTAATGCCGTGAGTAAAATACCTAACTGCATAGCAAATTTACTTGGCGCAGTCGCACTGCGGACATTGCGCATGCGCATTAGCGACTAATCGCTCCGTTGCGAGAAAAAAATAACGAGCGAACAACTCGGAATGACCCCCTATGATCTAAGAAAACACGTTTGGATGATTTGTGAAGGAGAGTGCCCCCTAGGAAACTGGAACTACGACCATATATATAAATATATAAATTTGGCATGTGTGTGTATATTACATGTATGTGTGTGTTTGAGTGTGACATGTGTATGTGTGAGACGTGTGTGTAAATGTACGAGTGTGATGTCTGTGTGTGTGCATTTAAGACATGTGACAATAGAGTAGCCTGGTCTGACCTGGCTGCCAGAGCAGACCAGGCTTATGTCTGAAAGGGGTAGACCCGGGAATTTCCCAGGTCTCAGGTTTAGTGTGAAAGGGGTCCCAGCAAAAACCCGGGATTTTTCAGAGGTGAAAATCCCGGGTCTGAAGCAGGGAAATTCCCGGGTCCTATGTCTGAAAGGGGTATTAATGATATCTTCCCCATTGAATAGGAAATCACCAGGAAAACCCCTGGCTTTAGACCCAGTGGACCTCTACTCTCCCATCCAAGGCAGTACCTTTAGATCCATGCTCTCTGGTCATCCTAAACTTGGCAGTGGTAGCAGTATTACTAAATAATAATAAAAAAAAATAAGAATTTACTCACCGGTAATTCTATTTCTCGTAGTCCGTAGTGGATGCTGGGAACTCCGTAAGGACCATGGGGAATAGCGGGCTCCGCAGGAGACTGGGCACTCTAAAGAAAGATTAGGTACTATCTGGTGTGCACTGGCTCCTCCCTCTATGCCCCTCCTCCAGACCTCAGTTAGGGAAACTGTGCCCGGAAGAGCTGACATTACAAGGAAAGGATTTTTGGAATCCAGGGTAAGACTCATACCAGCCACACCAATCACACCGTACAACTTGTGATAACCTTACCCAGTTAACAGTATGAACAACAACTGAGCCTCACTCAACGGATGGCTCATAACAATAACCCTTATTAAGCAATAACTATATACACGTATTGCAGAAAGGCCGCACTTGGGACGGGCGCCCAGCATCCACTACGGACTACGAGAAATAGAATTACCGGTGAGTAAATTCTTATTTTCTCTGACGTCCTAGTGGATGCTGGGAACTCCGTAAGAACCATGGGGATTATACCAAAGCTCCCAAACGGGCAGGAGAGTGCGGATGACTCTGCAGCACCGAATGAGCAAACACAAGGTCCTCCTCAGCCAGGGTATCAAACTTGTAGAACTTTGCAAAGGTGTTTGAACCCGACCAAGTAGCCGCTCGGCAAAACTGTAAAGCCGAGACCCCTCGGGCAGCCGCCCAAGAAAAGCCCACCTTCCTTGTGGAATGGGCTTTTACTGATTTTGGATGCGGCAGTCCAGCCGCATAATGCGCCAGCTGAATCGTGCTACAGATCCAGCGAGCAATAGATTGCTTTGAAGCAGGAGCACCCAGCTTGTTGGGTGCATGCAGGATAAACAGCGAGTCAGTTTTTCTGACTCCAGCCGTCCAGGCTACATAGATTTTCAAAGCCCTGACTACATCAAGTAACTTGGAGTCCTCCAAGTCCCGAGTAGCCGCAGACACCACAATAGGTTGGTTCAAATGAAACGATAATACCACCTTTGGGAGAAATTGGGGACGAGTCCTCAATTCTGCCCTGTCCATATGGAAGATCAGATATGGGCTTTTACATGACAAAGCCGCCAATTCTGACACACGCCTAGCCGATGCTAAGGCCAACAACATGACCACCGTCCACGTGAGACACTTTAGTTCCACGGTCTTAAGTGGCTCAAACCAGTGGGATTTCAGGAAATCCAACACAACGTTAAGATCCCAAGGTGCCACTGGTTAACAAACGTCTGAAATTCAGACAGTGAAGCCAGTTCCTTTTGAAAGAAAATGGATAGGGCCGAAATCTTGACCTTCATGGATCCTAATTTGAGGCCCATAGTCACTCCTGACTGTAGGAAGTGCAGGAATCGACCCAGCTGGAATTCCTCTGTAGGGGCCTTCCTCGCCTCACACCAAGCAACCTATTTTCGCCATATACAGTGAAAATGTTTTGCTGTCACGTCTTTCCTAGCCTTTATCAGCGTAGGAATAACTTAATACGGAATGCCCTTTCCGCTAGGATCAGGCGTTCAACCGCCATGCCGTCAAATGCAGCCGCGGTAAGTCTTGGAACAGACAGGGCCTCTGTTGCAACAGGTCCTGTCTGAGAGGCAGAGGCCATGGGTCCTCTGAGAGCATTTCTTGCCGTTCCGGGTACCGAGTCCTTCTTGGCCAATCCGGAGCAATGAATATTGTACTCACTCCTCTTTTTCTTACAATTCTCTGCACCTTGGGTAGGAGGGGAAGAGGAGGACATACATAGACTGACTGGAACACCCACGGTGTTACCAGTGCGTCCACAGCTATCGCCCGAGGTTTCCTTGACCTGGCGTAAAACCTTTTTAGATTTTTGTTGAGGTGGGACGCCATCATGTCCACCTGTGGCAGTTCCCATCAATTTGCAATCTGCGTGAAGACTTCCTGATGAAGTCCCCACTCTCCCGGGTGGAGGTCGTGCCTGCTGAGGAGGTCTGCTTCCCAGTTGTCCACTCCCGGAATGAACACTGCTGACAGTGCGCTTACTTGATTCTCTGCCCAGCAAAGAATTCTGGTGGCTTCCACCATCGCCACCCTGCTCCTTGTGCCACCTTGGCGGTTTACATGAGCCACTGCGGTCTGACTGGATCAGAACCGGTTGGTCACGAAGCAGGATCTCTGCTTGACTTAGGGCGTTGTATATGGCCCTTAGTTCCAGGATATTGATGTGAAGGCAAGTCTCCTGACTTGACCACAGACCTTGGAAATTTCTTTCCTGTGTGACTGCCCCCCACCCTCGGAGGCTTGCATCCGTGGTCACCAGGACCCAGTCCTGAATGCCGAATCTGCGTCCCTCGAGAAGGTGAGCACTCTGCAGCCACCACAGGAGAGACACCCTGGACCTGGGGGATAGGGTGATTAACCGATGCATCTGAAGATGTGATCCGGACCACTTGTCCAGTAAGTCCCATTGGAAGGTCCTCGCATGGAACCTGCCGCAGGGAATGGCCTCGTATGATGCCACCATCCTTCCCAGGACTAGAGTGCAGTGATGCACTGACACCTGTTTTGGTTTTAATAGATCCCTGACCAGTGTCACGAGCACCTGAGCTCTCTCTATCGGGAAATAAACCCTTTTCTGGTCTGTGTCTAGGATCATGCCTAGGAGAGGCTGATGAGCTGTAAGAACCAACTGCAACTTTGGAATACATAGAATCCAGCCTTGTTGCCGTTTCACTTCCAGAGAAAGTGATACGCTGTTCAGCAGCTGCTCTCGTGATCTCCTTTTTATGAGGAGATCGTCCGTGATAATAGTGACACCCTGCATCCGCAGGAGCACCATCATTTCCGCCATTACCGTGGTGATATTCTCAAGGCCGTGGAGAGACCAAACGGCAACGTCTGAAATTGGTAATGACAATCCCGTATCTCAATTCTGAGGTACGCCTGATGAGGTGGAGAAATGGGGACATGAAGGTATGCATCCCTTATGTCCCGATTCACGATAAAGTCTCCCCCTTTCAGGCTTGCAATGACCGCTCTTAGCGATTCCATCTTGAACTTGAACCTTTTCAGGTATATGTTCAGGGATTTTAATTCAATATGGGTCTGACCGAACCGTCTGGTTTCGGGACTACAACATGGTCGAATAATAACCCCCTCATGTTGAAGGAGGGGAACCTTGACCACCACCTGTTGAAGATACAATTTGTGAATTGCAGTTAACACTGGTTCCCTCTCTTGGGGGGAAGCCGGCAGGGCCGTCGGTGAGGGGGCATCTTCTCACAGTCCAGCTTGTATCCCTGAGACACAACATCTATTGGCCAGGGATCTAACAGGGAGTGAACCCACTTGTGGCTGAACTTACGAAGGCGTGTCCCCACCGGGCCTAGCTCTGCCTGTGGAGCCCCAGCGACATGCGGTGGATTTTTGTAGAGGCCAGGGAGGACTTCTATTCCTGGGAACTAGCTGTGTTGTGCAGCTTCTTTCCTCTGCCCCCGCCTTTGACAAGAAAGTACGCACCTCAGACTTTCTTGTTTCTCTATTCGAAAGGCTGCATTTAATAATGTCGTGCTTTCCTAGGCTGTGCAGGAATATAAGGCAAAATATCAGAATTACCAGCTATAGCTGTGGAGACCAGGCCCGAGAACCCTTCTCCACACAATCCTCAGCCTTCCATATGCCTCTTAAGTCGGCATCATCTGTCCATAGCATATTACTACAGGACACGTCAAGCAGAAATCGACATAGCTTTGACTCTAGGACCCAGTATACTCATGTCTCTTTGGGCATGTTATATAATTATATATCTATCACTTAAGACAGCATCTTTAATATATATATATATATATCTATCTATACATACACATATATATATATATATATATATATATATATATATATATAAATATCTATATGCATACTAGGGTCTCAATCTCTGCTGATAAGGTACCTGTCCACGCTGCCACAGCGCTATAAACCCATGCTGACACAATCGCCGGTCTGGGTAGTATACTAGAACGTGCACGCTATCTGCAGGATCCCTGAGAATAGCTAGTGCTACCGTCTGTGCAAACAGGACACCCTAGGGGAAGATTCTCAACACATCCTGGCCCTAATGGGGAAAGGATACTGCCTGAGAATTTTTTTGTGGGAAGCTGCAGTCTCTTGTCTGGAGATTACCGCTCTTTTTCCTCATGAGAGGAGGGGAATTTACCTCAGCTTTCTTCCCCTTAACATGTGTACCCTTGTGTCAGGGACAAATGAGTCATCAGTGATATGCAAATCATATTTATTACAATAATCATATATTGAATACCTTTCAGCCATCTTGGCTGTAACTTTGCATTATCGTAGTCGACACTGGAGTTAAACTCCGTGTCGATACCAGTGTTTATTATTTTGGATAGTGAGCATTGAGAGACTCTGAAGGTCTCTGTGACATAGGGACAGACATGGGTAGATTTCCTGTCTGTTCCCTAACCTTTTGTGCAATAAATTCACCTTAGCACTTACACATATCCAAACAGGTTTCGGCGTTGTCGACGGAGACACCCTCTCACACACATATACGCTCTATCACCTCCTTAGGGGAGCCTTTTACCTCAGACATGTCGACACACGCGTACCGACACACCACCCACACAGGGGATGCTCTATTTGAAGACAGTTCCCCCACAAGGTCCTTTGGAGAGACAGAGATAGAGTATGCCAGCACACACCCCAGCGCTATATAACCCAGGGATTACACTACAACTCAGTGTTTACCCAGTAGCTGCTGTATATACAAATTTTGCGCCTAAATTTATGTGCCCCCCTCTTTTCACCCTTTGTGTACCAGGATACTGCAGGGGAGAGCCTGGGGAGCTTCCTTCCAGCGGAGCTGTGAAGAGAAAATGGCGCTGGTGTGCTGAGGAAGAAGGCCCCGCCCCATCAGGGGAGGGCTTCTGTCCCGCTTTCTGTGTAAAAAAATGGCGGAGGCTTTTACATATATACAGTATAAAAGGTTTTTCAATTGCTGCCCAGGGCCCCCCCCCCCCCCCAGCGCCCTGCACCCTACAGTGACCGGAGTGTGTAAGTGTGCTGGGAGCAATGGCGCACAGCTGCGGTGCTGTGCGCTACCTTAAATGAAGACAGGAGTCTTCTGCCACCGATTTCGCCGTCTTCAAGCTTCTGTTCTTCTGGCTCTGCTAGGGGGACGGCGGCGCGGCTCCGGGAACGGACGATCGAGGACAGGTGCCTGTGTTCGAACCCTCTGGAGCTAATGGTGTCCAGTAGCCTAAGAAGCGCAACTTAGCTGCAGGCAGGTAGGTTTGCTTCTCTCCCCTCAGTCCCACGTAACAGTGAGTCTGTTGCCAGCAGAAGCTCACTGAAAATAAAAAACCTAACAAATACTTTCTTTTACTAGCAGGCTCAGGAGAGCGCTCTAGGAGCACCCAGCTCTGGCCGAGCACAGATTCTAACTGAGGTCTGGAGGAGGGGCATAGAGGGAGGAGCCAGTGCACACCAGTTAGTACCTAATCTTTCTTTAGAGTGCCCAGTCTCCTGCGGAGCCCGCTATTCCCATGGTCCTTACGGACTTCCCAGCATCCACTAGGACGTCAGAGAAGAGGCTAATTTAAATATTGCATTCCTGTTCTGAGAATATCTGGAAGATCAAATTCACGGTGAACTATCTAGGCCAGGCATTCCCAACCACGGTCCTCAAGGCACACCAACAGTGCAGGTTTTAGTTATATCCAGGCTGCAGCACAGATGGTTAAATCAAAAATAAGATTTTAAACCTACCGGTAAATCTATTTCTCCTAGTCCGTAGAGGATTCTGGGGACTCCGTAAGGACCATGGGGTATAGACGGGCTTCGCAGGAGATAGGGCACCTAAAAAGAACTTTGACTATGGGTGTGCACTGGCTCCTCACTCTATGCCCCTCCTCCAGACCTCAGTGAGAGACCTGTGCCCAGAGGAGATGGACAATACAAGGCAGGATTTAGCAATCCAAGGGCAAGATTCATACCAGCCCACACCAATCATACCATGTAACCTGGAACATACATAACCAGTTAACAGTATGAACAAAAATAACAGTAACGGGCCAAGACCGATGTCAACTGTAACATAACCCTTATGTAAGCAACAACTATATACAAGTCTTGCAGAGTTTCCGCACTGGGACGGGCGCCCAGCATCCTCTACGGACTAGGAGAAATAGATTTACCGGTAGGTTTAAAATCTTATTTTCTCTTACGTCCTAGAGGATGCTGGGGACTCCGTAAGGACCATGGGGTTTATACCAAAGCATCCAATCGGGCGGGAGAGTGCGTATGACTCTGCAGCACCGACTGAGCAAACGCTAGGTCCTCATCAGCCAGGGTATCAAACTTGTAGAATTTAGCAAAAGTGTTTGACCCCGACCAAGTCGCCGCTCGGCAAAGTTGTAAAGCCGAGACGCCTCGGGCAGCCGCCCAAGAAGAGCCCCCCTTCGTAGTGGAATGGGCCTTAACCGAATTTGGTACCGGCAATCCAGCCGTAGAGTGAGCCTGCTGAATCGTATTACAGATCCAGCGAGCAATAGTCTGCTTTGAAGCAGGAGCGCCAATCTTATTGGCCGCATACAGGACAAACAGAGCCTCTGTTTTCCTAATTCTAGCCGTCCTGGCTACATAAATCTTTAAGGCCCTGACTACATCCAGGGATCTGGAATCCTCCAGGTCACCGGTAGCCACAGGCACCACAATAGGTTGATTCATATGGAACGACGAAACCACTTTAGGCAAAAATTGCGGACGTGTCCTAATTCAGCTCGATCCACATGAAAAATCAAGTAGGGGCTCTTGTGTGAGAGAGCCGCCAATTCTGACACTCGCCTTGCTGATGCTAAGGCCAACAACATGACCACCTTCCAGGTAAGAAATTTCAACTCAACCTTGTTAAGCAGTTCAAACCAGTGTGATCTTAGGAACTGCAACACCACGTTCAGGTCCCATGGTGCCACTGGAGGCACAAAAGGGGGCTGGATGTGCAGCACTCCCTTTACAAACGTCTGGACTTCTGGAAGAGAAGCCAATTCCTACTGAAAGAAAATCGAGAGGGACGAAATCTGTACCTTAACCGAGCCTAATTTCAGGCCCATATCCACTCCTGTCTGTAGGAAGTGGAGAAGACGACCCAGATGAAAATCTTCCGTAGGTGCATTCTTGGTCTTACACCAAGACACATATTTTCACCAGATACGGTGATCATGTTTTATCGTCACCTCCTTCCTAGCCTTTATTAAAGTAGGGATGACCTCTTCTGGAATCCCCTTTTTTGCTAGGATTCGGCGTTCAACCGCCATGCCGTCAAACGTAACCGCGGTAAGTCTTGAAATACACAGGGCCCCTGCTGCAACAGGTCTTCCCTCAGAGGAAGAGGCCAGGGGGCGCCTGTGAGCATCTCTTGTAGATCCGAGCACCAGGCCCTTCGAGGCCAGTCTGGGACAACGAGTACTCTTCTTCGTCTTATGATCCTCAACACTTTCGTGATGAGAGGAAGAGGAGGAAACACGTAGACCGATTCGAACACCCACGGTGTTACCAGTGCATCTACTGCTACTGCCTGAGGGTCCCAAGACCTGGCGCAATACCTCCAAAGTTTTTTGTTGAGGCGTGACGCCATCATGTCTATTTGAGAAGTTCCCCAAAGACGTGTTACGTCTGCAAAGACTTCTTGATGAAGTCCCCACCCTCCTGGATGGAGATCGTGTCTGCTGAGGAAGTCTGCTTCCCAGTTGTCCACTCCCGGAATGAAGACAGCTGACAGAGCGCTTACATGATTTTCCGCCCAGCGAAGTATCCTTGCGGCTTCCGCCATCGCGACTCTGCTTCTTGTCCCGCCTTGGCGGTTCACATGAGCCACTGCTGTGACATTGTCTGATTGAATCAGAACTGGTAGGTTTCGAAGAAGACTCTCCGCTTGTCGAAGGCCGTTGTAAATGGCCCTGAGTTCCAACACATTGATGTGTAGACAGGACTCCTGGTCTGACCAAAGACCCTGAAAAGTCTTTCCCTGTGTGACTGCTCCCCATCCTCGGAGGCTCGCGTCCGTGGTAACCAGGATCCAGTCCTAAATCCCGAACTGGCGACCCTCCAGCAGGTGAGCACTTTGCAACCACCACAGGAGGGACACTCTGGTTCCTGGGGACAGAGTTATTTTTCGATGTAAGTGCAGATGGGACCCGGACCACTTGTCCAGCAGGTTCCATTGAAAAGTCTTTGCATGGAACCTTCGGAAGGGAATGGCCTCGTAGGCCGCCACCATTTTCCCCAGAACTCGAGTGCATTGGTGAACTGACACCCTTTTCGGTTTTAGCAGGTCTCTGACCATGTTCTGGATGTCTTGGGCTTTCTCTATTGGGAGAAAGACCTTCATTTGTTCCGTATCCAGTATCATACCTAGGAACGGTAGTCAAGTTGTCGGAATCAACTGTGACTTCGGTAGATTTAGAATCCAACCGTGTTGCTGGAGCACTCTCAGAGAGAGCGCCACACTGTTCAGCAATTTCTCCCTTGATCTCGCTTTTATCAGGAGATCGTCCAAGTATGGGATAAATGTGACTCCATGCTTGCGCAGGACCACCATCATTTCCGCCATTATCTTGGTGAAAATCCTCGGGGCCGTGGAAAATCCAAACGGCAACGTCTGAAATTGGTAATGACAATCCTGTACAGCGAATCTCAGGTATTCCTGATGGGGGGCATATATGGGGACATGAAGGTACGCATCATTTATGTCCAAAGACACCATATACTCCCCCTCCTCCATGTTGGCTATTATTGCTCTGAGAGATTCCATTTTGAATTTGAATCTTTTTATGTACAGGTTTAGGGATTTCAGATTCAAAATCGGTCTGACCGTACAGTCGGGTTTCGGGACTACAAATAGGGTTGAATAGTAACCTTTTCCCTGCTGGTGTGGGGGAACCTTGATTATCACTTGCTGTATACACAGCGTTTGAATTGCAGCTGACACTACATCCCTTTCCGATGTGGAAGCTGGTAGGGCCGATTTGAAAAATCGGCTCGGGGGCACATCCTCGAATTCCAATTTGTAACCCTGGGAAACTATTTCCAACACCCAGGGATTCAGGTCCGAACTGACCCAGGCCTGACTGAAAAGTCGAAGACGTGCCCCCACCGGTGCGGACTCCCTCAGGGGAGTCCCAGCGTCATGCTGTGGTTTTTGGAGCAGACGGGGAGGACTTTTGTTTCTGGGCACCTGCCGAAGCAGGTGCTCTCTTGCCTCTGCCCTTACCTCTGGCGAGGAAAGAGGATCCCCGACCTCTTTTGGACTTGTGCGACCGAAAGGACTGCATCTGATAGGGTGTTGCTTTCTTTTGCTGTTCGGGAATATATGGTAAAAAAATTGATTTACCTGCTGTAGCTGTGGAAACCAGGTCCGTCAGCCCATCCCCAAACAATACATCACCCTTATAGGGTAGTACTTCCATATGTTTTTAGGAATACGCATCACCCGTCCATTGGCGAGTCCATAAGGATCTTCTCGCTGAGAGACATGGCATTGGCCCTAGAAGCTAGCAATACAATGTCCCTTTGAGCATCCCTTATAAATAAGACTGCGTCTTTTATATGGGCTAGAGTTAGGAATATAGTATCCTTATCCATAGTATCAAATTGATCTGTCAGCTCATCTGTCCAAGCTGCAATTGCGCTACACACCCATGCCGACGCAATCGTCGGTCTTAACACAGCACCCGTAAAGAATAAATACCCTTTAAGGTAGTTTCTTGCCTGCGATCTGCAGGGTCCTTAAGGGCCGCTGTGTCAGGAGACGGTAGCGCCACTTTCTTGGACAAGCGCGTCAGGGCCTTGTCCATAGTGGGGGTGATTCCCAAATCTCCCTGTCCTGCTTAGGGAAAGGGTATGCCATATAAATTATTTTGGGTATCTGCGGTCTCTTATCCAGAGTCTCCCAAGCTTTTCCAAAGAACTCATTTAATTCATGAGATGTGGGAAAATTAATTTATCTGTTTCTTTTCCTTAAACATGTGTACCCTTGTGTCGGGGACCGAGGGTTCATCCACAATATGCAACACATCCCTTATTGCCACAATCATACACTGAATGGTATTAGTCACCCTAGGGTGCAATTTTACTTCATCATAGTCGACACTGGAATCAGAATCCGTGTCGGTAGTAGTGTCTTGTGTTAAGGGACACTTTTGAGACCCCGACGGGCCCTGTGAGTCGGTCCAATCTGAGGATTGACCCCCTGATGTCCCCCCTAAACCAGCCTTTTCATGCCACATGTCCATCCAATCTGGAATCGGCACAACCGACGGGGACACACCACTCATATGCTCCACCTCCTCCGTGGAGAAGCTTTCCGCCTCAGACATGTCGACACACACGTACCGACACCCCCCACACACACAGGGATTAACCTATAAGGGGACAAAACCCCAACCAGGTCCTAAGGAGAGACAGAGAAAGAGTATGCCAGCACACACCAGCGCTTAACTACACTGGAAGAAAATATATATATATCCAGATAGCGCTTTTTTATATATATTATGTCAATTTCCACTCACTGCGTCGCCAAAGTGCCCCCCTCCTCTTTTTTCCAGCCTGTGTTCAGCAGGAGAGAGACCAGGGAGCCAGCGTTTTCTTTCTCATGCAGCTTCTGTGGAGAAAATGGCGCTGGTTAGTGCTGAGGATCAAGCCCCGCCCACCCAACGGCGGGTTTCGGTCCCAGTGATTTTTCAATAAAATGGCGGGGGATCAGCGATTTACTGCCTCCGCAGTCTAATGCCACTGTATTTGTGCCAAACTGTGAGGTTTATTGCTGCCCTGGCCCCCCCCCCCCCAGAACCCCCCCCCCCCCCTGCACCCTTCAGTGCTGCTCTGTGTGTGTGTGACTGGGAGCAATAAACCTCCCCCCCCAGAACCCCCCCCCCCTGCACCCTTCAGTGCTGCTCTGTGTGTGTGTGACTGGGAGCAATAAACCTCCCCCCCCCCCCCCCCCCCCTGCACCCTTCAGTGCTGCTCTGTGTGTGTGTGACTGGGAGCAATAGCGCGCAGCGGTACCTCATGAAGATCTGATGTCTTCTGCCGCCTAAGATGTCTTCTGTCTTCTCTATCCGCTTCTACCTTCGGCATCTGTGAGGACGGCGGCGCGGCTCCGGGACGAACCCCAGGTGAGACCTGTGTTCCGACTCCCTCTGGAGCTAATGGTGTCCAGTAGCCTTAGAAGCAGTGCCCAACTTAGCAAGCCAGCTCTGCTTCGCTCTCCTCGGTCCCACGATGCAGGGAGCCTGTTGCCAACAGGACTCCCTGAAAATAAAAATAACCTAACAAAATTATTTTTCCACAGAAAACTCTGGAGAGCTCTCTGCAGTGCACCCATTCTCCTCTGCGCACAAGATCTAACTGAGGTCTGGAGGAGGGGCATAGAGGGAGGAGCCAGTGCACACCCATAGTCAAAGTTCTTTTTAGGTGCCCTATCTCCTGCCGGAGCTCGTCTATACCCCCATGGTCCTTACGGAGTCTCCAGCATCCTCTAGGACGTAAGAGAAATAACTGAGCTACTAATTAAGTCACCTGTGCTGAAGCCTGGATATCACTAAAACCTGCACTGTTAGTGTGCCTTGGGGACCGTGGTTGGGAATGCCTTATCTAGGCCAAAAGGTGCTCACTGCAATAGTCCTAATTTCTTTAGGAGGATCGTTTTGGCCAAATTTAACTTTTGGCAACTGTTAGATGGAGATAAAGTATCAGCAAAACGGCTCATCAGCTCCTAACTGCCATTTTTCAATCACAGCCTGTAAAATGGCAGTTAGTAGGCAATTGCACTTTATCTCCATCCAAGGCTTAGTAAATAGACACCTAAGTGGCTCACCACAATATGCTTGTCAGTTTACGGCAACTCAGAATAAAGCACAGCCTATGAATTGTTGGTGACTAAACACAAATAAATGGATCATAGCGTTAACTTTTTTTTCTCTTGAGCTTTTTCTTCAACTTGAGCATCACAAAAGAGCACCCACCTCTCTCCTGCAGTCATGTTCTAGTGCAGTGGATTCCAAACTTTTCTGAGTCACAGCGCCCTAGAATATCAGAATTTTTTTCACGGCACCCCTAGGCCAAAATTTTCTTACTAAGAAATTTAGAAAGAAATTTTACATTAAGTAGATTGCGTTTATATGTCATCCTTAGGGTCAGCTGTGTGGTGAGGGACAAGATTTGCTTCTGTTTGACCACATATTTTATGACTGTCAGCCACCAGCACTGGTTTCGCCTATTATACTGACCATGAATAATTTGAATTGGTCCTGAACCACCAACCCAGGACACCCCTGCAAGTGTCCCGAGGCACCCCGGGGAGCCAGGGCACACAGTTTGGGAACCTCTGTTCTAGTGTATAATAGACTTCTTACCTTTGTAGTAGTGTGAAGCCCTTTAGTCCTCACTAGCCTGTAACGCTATTAATACCCAACACTGCATGTCAGTCTCTACAGCAAGCAGCAGCACCCTGAGCTCTCCAGCACAGGATGTAAACAAAGGACTTGTCTTTGCTAATGACAAGTGTTTTTGAACTAGTTTTCCTCTTGTCGAAGTCAAAAAATAAGATTTTACTCACCGGTAAATCTATTTCTCGTAGTCCGTAGTGGATGCTGGGGACTCCGTAAGGACCATGGGGAATAGACGGCTCCGCAGGAGACTGGGCACATCTAAAGAAAGCTTTAGGACTATCTGGTGTGCACTGGCTCCTCCCCCTATGACCCTCCTCCAAGCCTCAGTTAGGACACTGTGCCCGGAAGAGCTGACACAATAAGGAAGGATTTTGAATCCCGGGTAAGACTCATACCAGCCACACCAATCACACCATATAACTCGTGATAGGAACCCCGGTTAACAGTATGATAACAATGGAACCTCTGAATAGATGGTTCGCAATAACAACCCGATTTGTGTAACAATAACTATTTACAAGTATTGCAGACAATCCGCACTTGGGATGGGCGCCCAGCATCCACTACGGACTATGAGAAATAGATTTACCGGTGAGTAAAATCTTATTTTCTCTGACGTCCTAGTGGATGCTGGGGACTCCGTAAGGACCATGGGGATTATACCAAAGCTCCCAAACGGGCGGGAGAGTGCGGATGACTCTGCAGCACCGAATGAGAGAACTCAAGGTCCTGCTCAGCCAGGGTATCAAATTTGTAGAATTTTGCAAACGTGTTTGCCCCTGACCAAGTAGCAGCTCGGCCAAGTTGTAAAGCCGAGACCCCTCGGGCAGCCGCCCAAGATGAGCCCATCTTCCTTGTGGAATGGGCTTTTACAGATTTAGGATGCGGTAGTCCCACCGCAGAATGCGCAAGCTGAATAGTGCTACAAATCCAGCGCGCTACAGTCTGCTTAGAAGCAGGAGCACCCAGCTTGTTGGGTGCATCCAGGATAAACAGCGAGTCAGTTTTCCTGACTCCAGCCGTCCTGGAAATATAAATTTTCAGGGCCCTGACTACGTCCAGTAACTTAGAATCCTCCAAGTCCCTAGTAGTCGCAGGCACCACAATAGGTTGGTTCAAGTGAAAACCTGATACCACCTTCGGGAGAAGGTGAGGACGAGTCCTTAACTCTGCCCTATCCATATGGAAAATCAGGTAAGGGCTTTTTCATGACAAAGCCGCCAATTCTGACACATGCCTGGCCGAAGCCAGAGCCAACACATGACCACTTTCCATGTGAGATATTTCAAATCCACGGTTTTAAGTGGCTCAAACCAATGTGATTCCAGGAACTCCAAAACCACATTGAGAACCCAAGGTGCCACTGGGGGAACAAAAAAGGGGCTGAATATGCAGCACTCCCTTACAACGTCTGAACTTCAGGCTGACATCCTTCCTGGCTTTGATCAGGGTAGGAGTGACTTCCTCCGGAATGCCTTTTTTACTCAGGATCCGGTGTTCAACCGCCATGCCGTCAAACGTAGCCGCGGTAAGTCTTGGAACAGACAGGGCCCCTGCTGCAGCAGATCCTGTCTGAGTGGCAGAGGCCATGGGTCCTCTGAGATCATTTCTTGAAGTTCCGGGTACCAAGCCCTTCTTGGCCAATCCGGAACAATGAGTATAGTTCTTACTCCTCTTTTTCTTATTATCCTCAGTACCTTGGGTATGAGAGGGAGAGGAGGGAACACATAAACCGACTGGTACACCCGCGGTGTCACTAGAGCGTCCACAGCGATCGCCTGAGGTTCCCTTGACCTGGCGCAATAACTTTTTTATTGAGGCGGGACGCCAGCATGTCCACCTGTGGTCTTTCCCAACGGTTTACCAGCATTTGGAAGACTTCTGGATGAAGTCCCTATTCTCCCGGGTGAAGTCTGCTGCGGAAGTCTGCTTCCCAGTTGTCCACTCCCGGAATGAACACTGCTGCCAGTGCTACCACGTGATTTTCCGCCCAACGGGGAATCCTTGTGGCTTCTGCCATTGCCCTCCTGATTCTTGTGCCGCCCTGCCTGTTTACATGGGCGAGCGCCGTGATGTTGTCTGATTGGATCAGTACGGCTGGTTTTGAAGCAGGGGCCTTGTTTGGCTTACGGCCTTGTAAAGGGCTCTTAGCTCCATAAAATTTATGTTAAGTGAAATCTCCTGTTTTGACCACAGTCCTAAGAATTTTACTCCCTGTGTGACTGCACCCCAGCCCCGAAGGCTGGCATCCGTGTTTACCAGGACCCAGTCCTGTATTCCGAATCTGCGGCCCTCTAGTAGATAAGCCCTCTGCAGCCACCACCGCAGCGACACCCTGGTTCTTGCCGACCGGGTTATCCGCTGCTGTATCTGGAGATGGGACCCGGACCATTTGTCCAACAGGTCCCACTGGAAAATCCTTGCGTGGAACTTTCCGAATGGAATTTCTTCGTACGAAGCTACCATTTTTCCCAGGACTCGTGTGCATTGATGTACCGACACCTGTCCCGGTCTTAGGAGGTTTCTGACTAGAGATGACAACTCCTCGGCTTTTTCCACTGGAAGAAACACTTTTTTCTGGTCTGTTTCCAGAATCATTCCCAGGAACAGAAGACGTGTCGTCGGGACCAGCTGTGACTTTGGAATATTGAGAATCCAGCCGTGCTGTTGCAGCACTTCCAGAGAAAGTGCTACCCCCACTACCAACTGCTCCTTGGACCTTGCCCATATCAGGAAATCGTCCAAGTACGGGATAATTAAAACTCCCTTCTTGCGAAGAAGTATCATCATTTCGGTCATTACCCTGGTAAAGACCCTCGGTGCCGTGGATAATCCAAACGGCAGCGTCTGGAACTGATAGTGACAGTCCTGTACCACAACCCTGAGGTACTCCTGGTGAGGAGGGTAAATGGGGACATGTAGGTAAGCATCCTTGATGTCCAGAGAGACCCTGTAATCCCCCTCGTCCAGGTTCGCAATAATCGCCCTGAGCGATTCCATCTTGAACTTGAATCTTTTGTTATATGTGTTCAAGGATTTTAAATTTAAGATGGGTCTCACCGAACCGTCCGGTACCACAAACATTGTGGAATAGTAACCCTTTTCCTGTTGAAGGAGGGGTACCTTGATAATCACTTGCTGTGAATACAGTTTTTTGGACAGCCACCAACACTGCCTCCCTGGCAGAGGGAGTTGCCGGTACGGCAGATTTTAGGAAACGGCGGGGGGGAGACGTCTCGAATTCCAGCCTGTACCCCTGAGATACTGATTGAAGAACCCAGGGATCCACCTGTGAGAGAGCCCACTGTGCGCTGAAATTTCTGAGACGGGCCCCCACCGTACCCGGGTCCGCCTGAGCAGCCCCAGCGTCATGCTGTGGACTCACCGGACGCAGGGGAGGACTTCTGCTCTTGGGAACTAGCTGTGTGCTGCAGCTTTTTCCCTCTACCTTTTCCTCTTGGCAGAAAAGATGAACCTCTAGTCCTCTACTTTTCTTGGGTCGAAGGGACTGTACCTGATAATACAGTGCTTTCTTTTGCTGTGGGGTAGCTTGTGGCAAAAGTTTTGATTTCCCAGCCGTAGCTGTGGAAACGAGGTCTGAAAGACCATCCCCAAACAGTTCCACCCTCTTATAGGGCAAACTTCCGTGTGCCGTTTTGAATTGGCATCGGCCGACCATTGCCGAGTCCATAACCCCCGCCTGGCGGCAAAGGTTTTACATAGCGCTTATTTGTGATGCCAGTCGGCAAATATCCCTCTGTGCATCACGCATGTATAAGACAGCGTCTTTTATATGCTCTATTTTCAGCAAACTATTGTCCCTATCTATAGTATAAATATTATCCGACAGGGAATCTGACCACGCAGCTGCCGCACTGCACATCCATGCCGAGGCAATAGCAGGTCTCAATATAATGCCCGTGTATGTGTATATAGATTTAACGGTAGTTTTCTGCTTTCTATCAGCAGGTCCTTCAGGGCGGCCGTATCCGTGACAGTAGTGCTACCTTTTTTAATAAGCGTGTAACCGCGTTGTCTACCCTAGGGGGTATTTCCCAACGTGACCTATCCTCTGGCGGAAAAGGGTACGCTGCTTAGAAATTATCAATTTCTTATCGGGGGAAGTCCACGCTTCCTCACACACCTCATATCAATTCCTCAGATGCAGGAAAAACTACTGGCAGTTTTCTCTCACCAAACATAATACCCTTTTTTGTGGTACCTGGGGTATTATCAGAAATGTGTAATACATTTTTCATTGCCTCAATCATGTAACGGGTGGCCCTATTGGAAGGTACACTAGTCTCATCGTCGTCGACACTGGAGTCGGTATCCGTGTCAACATCTGTGTCTGCCATCTGAGGTAGCAGGCGTTTTAGAGCCCCTGATGACATTTGAGACGCTTGGACAGGCACAAGCTGAGTAGCCGGCTGTCCTATGTCGTCAAACCTTCTATGTAAGGAGTTGACACTGTCACGTAATTCCCTCCATAAGTCCATCCACACCGGTGTCGACCCCGCAAGGGGTGACATCCCATTCACAGGCATTTGCTCCGCCTCCACATCATTATCCTCATCATACATGTCGACACAGCAGTACCGACACACAGCACACACACAGGGAATGCTCTGACAGAGGACAAGACCCCACAAAGCCCTTTGGGGAGACAGAGGGAGAGTATGCCAGCACACACCAGAGCGCTATATATCACAGGGATATCACCTATAGAGAGTGTTTTCCCTTATAGCTGCATATATATTCTATACTGCGCCTAATTTTGTGCCCCCCCTCTCTTTTTAACCCTTTCTGTAGTGCAGGACTGCAGGGGAGAGCCAGGGAGTGATTCCTCCAGCGAAACTGTGGCGCCAGTGTGCTGAGGGAGATGGCCCCGCCCCTTTTTCGGCGGGCTTTCTCCCGCTATTTTAATATATCTGGCAGGGGTTAATATACATCTATATAGCCTCTGGGGTTATATATGGTGTTAGTTTGCCAGCCAATGTGTTAATATTGCTGCTCAGGGCGCCCCCCCCCCCCCCAGCGCCCTGCACCCATCAGTGACCGCAGTGTGTGGTGTGCATGAGGAGCAATGGCGCACAGCTGCAGTGCTGTGCGCTACCTTGGAGAAGACAGAAGTCTTCAGCCGCCGATTTTCCGGACCTTCTTGCTTCTGGCTCTGTAAGGGGGACGGCGGCGCGGCTCCGGGAACGGACGACGAGGTCGGGTCCTGTGTTCGATCCCTCTGGAGCTAATGGTGTCCAGTAGCCTAAGAAGCCTAAGCTACCAGCACTTAGGTAGGTTCGCTTCTTCTCCCCTTAGTCCCTCGCTGCAGTGAGCCTGTTGCCAGCAGGTCTCACTGTAAAATAAAAAACCTAAACTATACTTTCTTTCTAGGAGCTCAGGAGAGCCCCTAGTGTGCATCCAGCTCAGCCGGACACAGAAATCTAACTGAGGCTTAGAGGAGGGTCATAGGGGGAGGAGCCAGTGCACACCAGATAGTCCTAAAGCTTTCTTTAGATGTGCCCAGTCTCCTGCGGAGCCGTCTATTCCCCATGGTCCTTACGGAGTCCCCAGCATCCACTAGGACGTCAGAGAAATATTACATAAAGAGGACATACAAACATTTAAGTCGCTATACTTGCAAATACACGCAGCGAGGACAGCAATATATGGTAACACACGCATTTACACGGACATGCCACAGAGACGGATTCGACACTTATTTCATGCAGTACAGAATTATAATAATATCAAGCGCCAGACATCGATGATTTAAAATTATCTAATGAAGTAATGTCATGAATGTGTATTATTTGAACTAAACAAGATAGACCGGATGTTTACTATTAAAACAACCAGCTTAATGTGTAGATTAATTTGATACTTGTTATGAAGTTGTAGGACATTGCAGCGGATAATTATGATTGAATGTATAAAAGCTAAAATCACTTTTATTAGAACAATAGATATTCCAAACAGGAATCAGGCCAGCCCTTTGGATGTCTTCAAGGCTGAATCGGATTACCATATACAAAGGAACTGGTGACTCATTATGAGTCCCCTCCCCCAGAAACTAGATGAGACATAAGCTGACCACACAGGAGGTCAGCTACTTGCTTTTTGGTCTCAGAGGATGATGGAGGAGTTGCTGGCAGTTCAGTTCCTGTATTTATTTACAGAGAGAGGGAGACATAAGCTGCATTGGAGGGAATGGTAATTGTATCGCTGACATGTAACTGAAACTGTATGTAATGGCATATAACTGTATGTAATTGTATGTTCTAACTGCTTACTGTGTGAGTGTAACCATGGCCCTCATTCCGAGTTGATCGGTCGCAAGGCGATTTTAGCAGAGTTACACACGCTAAGCCGCCGCCTACTGGGAGTGAATCTTAGCTTCTTAAAATTGCGACCGATGTATTCGCAATATTGCGATTACTAACTACTTAGCAGTTTCAGAGTAGCTCCAGACTTACTCTGCCTGTGCGATCATTTCAGTGCTTGTCGTTCCTGGTTGACGTCACAAACACACCCAGCGTTCGCCCAGGCACTCCCACCGTTTCCCCGGCCACTCCTGCGTTTTTTCCGGAAATGGTAGCGTTTTCAGCCACACGCCCCTGAAACGCCGTGTTTCCGCCCAGTAACACCCATTTCCTGTCAATCACATTACGATCGCCGGAGCGAAGAAAAAGCCGTGAGTAAAAATACTTTCAACATAGTAAAGTTACTTGGCGCAGTCGCAGTGCGAACATTGCGCATGCGTACTAAGCGGATTTTCACTGCGATGCGATGAAAAATACCGAGCGAACAACTCGGAATGAGGGCCCATGTAACTATAGGTATACTGTACTTTGTAATATATATTGAATTCATATCCTTTTTAATAACAAATATATACATCAATGAGCTTTGGAACTCATATAATGTGTGGGTGTATTGTTTTCTCTTATGGGATGCAATGTTTAGCACACATTCATGGGATATGGCAATAAGAGGTGCAGGCGTTTACAATATATATTAGAGCGGGCATTTTAAATATTTGTGAGAAATCAATTTGACATTCTCACTCTCCTACAAGACACATTCAGTAGTTTGGTAACAAGTGGCTAATAATTTCTTTTACAAATTATTTAACCACACCCTATGTCAGCATGTCAAAGGCAGCAGATGTCCTTGGAGCCCTGTTTTAAATTTAACAGATCAATTAATTTACAATATACAGTAAGCCTTCTAATTATAATGTACAGTGGTGCTCATCGTCAGGCACTAGGTAAGGGTGCAGTGCACTTGGTAATTTGTTCCCCACTAAATGGGAAAAAAATCACCTGGGAAACCCCGGGCTGCTCTGCACACGTAAGATCCTTTTCAGACATGCATCAAAATCCTGGGTTTATGCACATGAACGCGGGAAGCAGTGAGTTTCCCGGCGGTCAGAATCCCGACAGCCAAGGGAATCCTGACCAGGGGGTCGGAATCCCCACTTGGGGGGTGGTCCATGCCACCCCCCAAGGGGGAATACATACATGTGCCGAGCAAAGCTTGCCACCGGGCCCGAAGCCTGGCGAACCTGCGAGGGGTCACCCTGTGCTTGTCGGGATTCTGGCCGACTGGATCCCATACTGAATCTGTGAATGCACATCAACCCTTCTCCAAACCAGGGTCATGGAGCCCATATATATGTAAATAGCACCAAATTATGTACTTACTGCCTTATTAAAACCCCTTATAGACAGAGCTTTTGACCGGGGATATTGACGGCTTAGCCAGGGTTGCGACTCAATGTAAGCATCCATAAAAAAAATAAGAATTTACTCACCGGTAATTCTATTTCTCGTAGTCCGTAGTGGATTCTGGGTACTCCGTAAGGACCATGGGGAATAGCGGGCTCCGCAGGAGACTGGGCACTCTAAAGAAAGATTAGGTACTATCTGGTGTGCACTGGCTCCTCCCTCTATGCCCCTCCTCCAGACCTCAGTTAGGGAAACTGTGCCCGGTAGAGCTGACATTACTAGTAAAGGATTTGGAATCCAGGGTAAGACTCATACCAGCCACACCAATCACACCGTACAACTTGTGATTACTATACCCAGTTAACAGTATGAAACAATAATGAGCCTCATGAACAGATGCCTCATAACAAAACCCTTTAGTTACGCAATAACTATATAAATGTATTGCAGAGAGTCCGCACTTGGGACGGGCTCCCAGCATCCACTACGGACTACGAGAAATAGAATTACCGGTGAGTAAATTCTTATTTTCTCTGACGTCCTAGTGGATGCTGGGTACTCCGTAAGGACCATGGGGATTATACCAAAGCTCCCAAACGGGCGGGAGAGTGCGGATGACTCTGCAGCACCGAATAAGCAAACTCAAGGTTCTCCTCAGCCAGGGTATCAAACTTGTAGAATTTTGCAAATGTGTTTGAACCCGACCAAGTAGCAGCTCGGCAAAGTTGTGTCAAAGTCGAAAAATATCATGCTTCACATTGCCATATATTAACCCCATGCACATGCCCGCTGCTCGTGCATATGGTCTGCTGTACGTGCACATGTCCGCAAATTGCGTACGCTCGCTCCGGCGAGTACGCGCGGTATATGCGTATTTACGGTAGAGTTTATGAGCTTGTAGCGGGCGACTCGTTTATAGTATATTTAACCCACATAGCGTGTTTTGTAGGTAATATTCCCTTTAATAATATCTGTATGTTTAGTGTAACTGGTTCATGGACAAAGGAATTCCTCTTTGCATGATATGGAGGGTCTGACAAAGGCTGAACAGTGGTGTCTGATATCCAACGTAAGAGTATTTTATCAGGAATATTCCGGTGTTGGTTAGGAAGAGATTAATCGCTCCTGCGTATAGTTATGTTTAAAAGTAGTTTATGGACATTTACAGTTCATTATCCATGCGGCGGGAATCCTGAGGATACCTCCCACCTTAGCAGTTTGAAATAGTCACAGCCCACCTGTTCAAATCCACCTATGACCTTTTGTTATAATGCAGAGAGACATTCCTGTGTCCAATGAACAATAAGATTGTAGGGCCCTTTGTAGTGTACTGTATGTTGTGTATATAAGGCAGCCAGCCTGGGCCAGCTCACTCACTTCTCTCCACAAGGTTTTCATCATTGATTAACTGAGAGCTGGATTTCCAGGACTGCGCTTGCGATCATTCCCACGTGTGTAAGTTTCTCTGTGACCATCTTTATTCTCCGCCTGTGTTAGCCATTTACTTTCTCTTTGTATGTTATTGTTTATGATTCTGCCGCTATTGTATATTCATGTCTAGCTATTCTGTTTAGGTATTAATGTTAGTTTTGTAGTGTATAAGCTGTAACTGTGTTCCCCTTTTTACATACTAAAATCGTCAGTAAAGGTTTTGGAACCTTACAAGGTAGAGTGTGTTCATCATTACATTGCTAAGGGTATACTGAGCGTCTCAGTCGCTCAAGCAGCTTTTATATTAACAAGGTTAAGAAGCGTTATATCATTACAGTGTTACAGTACTAAGTACAGTGTTACAGTGTAAGCATATTCTGTGTTTAAAGTTTATAAAAGTACTGTCTGTGTGTGCGCTCGCTGTGTGTATTCCGTACACCCAGCGCAGCGTGTGTACGTAACTTGCGTACCACGTGTGAGGTCTTCATACGCAGATAGCGTACGGAGTGCGTAGCACGTGCACGTGGTTTAGCGGCCATTACGGCTACACGGTGTTAGGAAATAGCTTGTGTTATAAGATAAATAATTAGCTTTATCAATTGAGGGCTCGTCCGTCCTCCACATATCCGCACTAGCGAACACAAGCAGACTTTATCTGTCAGCAAAGGGCGGGAAGGTAGTATCCCTTTGTATCCGTGTTGGTGGTTGGGGATACGGTAGTGCTGATCAGATAAGCGTCTGCTTCGCTTAGTTGTAGGAGTGCTGGTGGAATCCGGAACCGGAAGGTAAGAACAGTACGCTATTGTCTTTTAAAACTGTTTATTTCTGCTTGATACACATTGCGTACGCAACACACGCACACACCTGCATTTTCATTTATGTACGTTCACATATATCACTTTCCTGTTTGCCATTTATCATTGATAACGTGCTGAGAAAGATTTGTTGCTATTGGTAGTTAAAAGTAAAATTAATACGTAAGGGAGTAATTTGTAAAACACGCACACGGCTTTGCCTAAGATACAAGGGAGATCTGTGTGGTGCTCGGTAAATGATTATAGTTAAATATCATTTACATTGATAGAAACGTGTTACTTGTGTTACTGTGGTCATGTCTGGCCTGTGTACACGTGTCCCTAACAAAGGGCGGGACAAGCGTACGCGACGCAAAGGTCGATACACGTAGCGTATATTACGCAACGGAGCGTATGGGTACACCCACTTGATACAAATCACACGATAGTATTGTTTTAGTAGGCGATACGGAGGCAACGCGATAATAGCGCAAGTTGATCTCAGTGTCCAAAATTTTAATCCTTCTCTAGTTGCAACTCCTCTGGGACTAGCCTGTGTTACCTGAGTGAAAGGAATTTTCTTTACAGAAAAGAAAGTAAAGAGTAAATGAGGTGAAAGAGTGTGTGCATATATATATAAGTTTCTCATTTTGGTTGGAACCTAGGAAATCGAGTTCTCGTGGAGGTACATCCGTGCGAGTGATAGCGCGTGGTGGCTTGGGAGGCATCCCTTGTTAGTCTTGTAATAAGAGCATTAGAGTATAGCAGACCAGGAGGTCACAGACCAGGAGGTCCAGAGAGACAGACCAGGAGGTCTAGGTACAGCAGACTAGGAAGTCCGCTATAGATAGAGTATACCCATATAGGCCATGAAAGCTCTAGCTGAAAGGAATTCGCAGCCGCAATTATTGATTCCGTTGGTCATTCTGTGCATAAGATTAGTTGCTTATACGCAGTACGATTGTACCGCATGTAATTGTGTGCATTAGTTTGTAACTTGACCCAGTACCATTTGCGTACGCTAGTGGGGTCATAAACGCTATTTGTACGTTCTAACGTGATTTGTGTAATTTTTTTTATTTTAAGGGAGGTTTGCTGATCACTCAAATTCTCCAGCAACTGATATTTACTTGGAAGGGTAAGTGCTCTGCGGATCACACCCACACGTTCCAGTAAATAGAGGTTCAGGTTGCAGGGGCCCTGGGTTGAGTACGCCAGTGCTAAGGCAGCGTGTGGGCATATTGGTCGACGTGGGCGAGTGTGTGAAGGTACTCGGTAAACTTTCACCGTCGGCCTACCCCGGGCAACGTGGTTTTTGTAAGGGTTCGCTGAAGACCCTGATTTGAAGGTCAGAGGTAGTGAAAGCAACACCTGCAAAGATGGGGGCCAGTTGTTCAGGTAGGGGGCGATCAACCCTGGTTCAGGTTGATTTAGTAAACCGGCCAATAGGGTCGGCAAGGTATATCATGTGTGAAAAATACGGGTCACACACAGAGGTTTTGTGCGATGAATTGGAAAGAATGACTGTGCATGACAGGGAAAAGTTCCCACGAGTAGGCAGTTTTAGTCCTGAGGTGTTACAAAATCTAAGGAGAAGGATATGTCTAATTAAATCTGCGAAGAGATGGATCAGACATTATGATTATTTACAATTATGGCAACAGGAGGGTGAAATACAAAGAGGATTGGCTCAAGAGGCTGGTTCAAACCCTAGCAGGAAAGTGATAGCCACCGCACCACCACCACCAGGAGAGAACAGGAGAGAAAGTGGTTACAGAGAATGGCACACTGGTGTATGATAAACATGCACTTAGTAAATGTATAGATGTTAAGAGTAACGTAAATAAGGTTATTGAGGCTAATGTTAACCCGTGCAAGCTGTACCCTGTTTTAAACTTTCCCCAGGATTGCGACCAGGAAGATGAGCCCACCACAATATCGGCACTCTCTCTAGCAGCCACCATACAAGAGACTACAGTGGGCACGGCCCAACCAGTAAGAGTAGTATCAAAGGCCCCTAGTGGAGGGACAGGTGAGGTCGTATCAACTGGTAAGTACGGCACTGTACACTATGAAGAAACCATTACACCACATGCTGTAGAATCTACTCAGAATGACGTTATTGAACTTAATCCTGTCAGGGTAATTGCGGTCCCAAATGGGAAAACTGACGCTTCGGGAGCCACTCCCGTCAGGAACATCGCCATGCACTGCCCTTTTTCCCGAACAGAATTAAGATCAATGATGTCTGAATTCCCTGATCCTAGGAAAGATCTAGTTGCAAGCCAGAGATACATTAGAGAGCTAGGTAATTCTGCAGAGCCCAATAACAAAGATTGGCGGACATTGCTGAGGGCATGTTTACCCTCCAATGTCGACTCAGTGAAATTTATAGCTGACTGTAAGTATACAGGGATAGAAGACATTAAGACAAATGTGAATCATAGAGAAGTAGCAGTTTCTGTGTTAATGGATGGTTTAAAGGAAGTATTGAGGACGAGGGTACAGACCACCCAACCATGTTGGCGAGGTTTGTCGGTGGCTACTTTGAGAGAGGCCGCTATTGATCATGATCGGAACATCACCAGACACAGGGAGTCGCAGAGTGATAAGCTGATGACCGTAAGTATACAGGCCCTTACCACAAGGCCAACTCAGCATAAGTCTCAGACCCCTGTGGGTAAGTCAAATGTGGTAGTTTGTTATCATTGTCACAAAGAGGGACATTTTGCACGGGAATGTAGATCAAGAAATACACAAAAATCATATCAAACCCCTAGACAACGACATGACATACGAGATTGGGATCAAGGACCGCAGAGACGGAGTTATAAGCCACACGCAGGGGAAACAAGAAGGTATCCCTCGAGAAGAGACTGGCAAGTCTCTGATAGTTTCCCATTTACCCCCTTCACAGGTAATAGCTGCCAGTGCGATGCAGAGAGGTCACCACACACCATAGGGGTGGGGCCACACCTGTAATCTGCAGCCAGTGAAATTAATTGCGAGCCTAGGAAGTGAACCCGAGGTCACAATTGATGTAGCTGGTAGATCTCTAAATTTCCTTGTAGATACAGGGGCGGCCAAGTCAGTGATAAATTCGACCGTGGGCATAAGAACCACTGGTAAAACAATTCCAGCCATGGGAGTAACAGGAGTAGTACAACACTATCCTTTAAGCAAACCTGCAGAGATTACGATAGGGCCTTTGCATACCAAGCATTCTTTTCTGCTGGCTGCATCGGCTCTGACTAATCTCCTTGGGAGAGATTTACTGTGCAAAATGGGATGTGTCATATATTGTACTCCTGAAGGTGTGTTCTTGGACATACCCGAGAACCACGCTCAGGAAGTGCAGGATATGCTAGATTCCCCAACAAGATTAATGTCACACACTGTTGTTGTAAATAGGTGACCGTCCAAGGTA
Organism: Pseudophryne corroboree; assembly: GCF_028390025.1. Lineage (NCBI taxonomy): Eukaryota > Metazoa > Chordata > Amphibia > Anura > Myobatrachidae > Pseudophryne > Pseudophryne corroboree. The sequence goes on along the minus strand of NC_086446.1, from coordinate 149,554,666 downwards.
GAGGAAAAGATTTCCCAGATACCGGAATCACTTTGGACCAAGGATGGACAAGACACTGGATTGATGGCAAATGTAACTCCTGTAGTAGTACAAGTAAAAAATGGTAGGATAGCTCCAAAAATCCCACAATACCCTCTGAGTTAGGAGTTTACCCTGTAATAGAACGCTTCATACAACAGGGCATTCTGGTAAGGACGTCCAGCACTGCCAATAGTCCCATCTTCCCTGTTAAAAAGAGTGGGGGGAGGGGTTACAGACTAGTGCAGGATCTAAGAGGGATCAACAAAATAGTTGAGAGTCAATTCCCCGTAGTGCCAAATCCAGCTGTCATCCTTATGCAAATCCCTCCCACTGCCAAATTTTTCACTGTGATTGACCTTTGCTCCGCCTTCTTCTCGGTACCTCTGCACCCTGACAGTCAATACTTATTCGCATTCACATACAGAGGAGTTCAGTACACCTGGACTCGTTTACCACAAGGTTTCATTGACAGTCCAAGTATTTTCTCACAGGCCTTGCATGATTGTTTACAGTCTTTTCAACCTGAGAGCGGATCAATATTAATACAGTACGTAGATGACCTACTGCTGTGTTCGGATTCGCTCGAATCGTCCCTGAGAGATACGAAACAACTCCTGTTTCATCTTTCAGACACCGGACACAAGGTTTCCAAAGATAAGTTACAATTATGCCAGACCAGGGTAAAATATTTGGGACACTGTCTGACACAAGGACTGAGACACCTCACCGCTGATAGAATTCAAGCAATTCATGACATGACTCTGCCACAAACCCAGCAACAGATTAGAACATTTTTAGGAATGTGTGGGTATTGCCGTAACTGGATCATACTGGCCTTGCCTTTGCAGGAGATGGTCTCATCAAACAAACCAGATCGGATTTCGCACACAGACGAGTCTGAGATGGCATTTGAAAGACTTAAACAGTGCCTAACGCAGGCACCAGCATTAGGTATGCCAGATTATGGGAAACCCTTTGAGCTGTACGGAACAGAGAATGCTGGGTGTGCGGCAGGTGTCTTAACCCAGAAGCATGGTGATGCCAGCAGGCCGGTAGCCTACTATAGCGCTCAGCTAGACACGGTAGCGCGATCTCTCCACATACTTGCGAAGTGTTGCAGCGATAGCATTGCTAGTAAGTAAAAGCGAAGATGTAGTGCTAGGACACAACCTCACAATTCATACACCACATGCAGTGTCAGCTTTACTGAATTCTGCCCAAACCAGACACGTCTCATCAGCGCGGTTTACAAGATGGAAATTGGCATTAATGGCCCCGGTAAGCATCACCATAAGGAGATGCAGCGCATTAAATCCTGCAACATATCACCCAGGTGTGCCTGGACAGGCACAAAGGGTGGAGGATGAGAGTTTAGTACAGGAGATGACACACATGATTGTATGGAATATTTGACCCAAAATTTCACGGCAAGGCCTGACATCAGTGACAACCCACTGGAAGATGTAGATTTTACTTTCTACACTGACGGTAGTTGTCACAGACAGACGGACTCGGGAGACTTGTGTACTGGATACGCAGTCGTAGATGACCAAGGTACCATAGAAGCGGAACCCCTAGGCCCACCACACTCAGCACAAGTTGCTGAGCTGGTTGCCCTAACCAGAGCATGCGAATTGGCTAAAGGCAAGTCAGCTAATATCTACACGGATTCTAGGTACGCCTTCGGAGTAGTCTATGATTTTGGGGCCCTATGGCGCCTCAGAAATTTCATGACGGCAGCTGGCACAGCCCACATCAAAAGACTCCTAACAGCGATACAGGAACCCGACAGAGTGGCTGTTATCAAGTGTAAAGCTCACACATATAGCCAAGACCCAATATCACTTGGTAACAGCCGAGCAGACGAAGCTGCTAAATCAGCAGCCAGTACCCCCAGACAGACAGACATCACACAACTGATGGTATTCAATACTGTCAACACACAGAAATTGTGTGAAATGCAACATTTGTGTTCACCACAAGAAAAGGCAGTCTGGAGGTCAAAAGGATATGGCCAGGAGTCCTCAGGACTCTGGACAGATGGACAGGGTAAGCCAGTGGCACCCAGAGCATACCTTCCAAGTCTAGCGGAAGCGGCACATGGGCTGACTCATCTAGGCAAAGAAGGAATGTGTAAGTTGGTAAGAGCTTATTGGTGCGCCCCAGGATTTTCTTCCCATGCGGGTAAAAGAGCGATGACATGTCTCACCTGCTTGAGGAAGAATATCGGAAAGGCCATACCAACAGAGCCATCCCATATCCCTCCTACAGATGGTCCATTCCAGGTAATACAAATTGATTTCATACAATTGCCACCTTGTAGAAATTTAAAGTATGTATTGGTTTGTATTGACGTGTTCTCAAATTGGGTTGAAGCATTTCCCGCGGCCACAAATACCGCTGTGTTTACTGCAAAGAAAATTGTGCAGGAATTTGTGTGCAGGTATGGTATCCCTAGAATCATTGAAAGTGATAGGGGTACCCATTTTACAGGTAACGTCTTTCAAGCAATGTGTAAGTTGATGGGAATTAATAGTAAGCTGCATACTCCGTACCGCCCCCAGGCGAGTGCGAAAGTGGAAAGAGTAAACAGCACTATTAAAAACAAATTAAGCAAGGTAATGGCTGAAACAGGATTGTTGTGGCCCGAAGCTTTACCAATCGTATTATACAGCATCAGAACCACTCCCAGGTCCCCTCTTAATCTGTCTCCTTTTGAAATTCTGTTTGGTCGACAACCCCATGTTATGATTAACCCCCAAGATGATTTGAAATGTAACAATGAAGTAATCGTAAAGTATTTGGTTAAGATGAGTAAGCAATTGAGGAATCAGAATGATAATCTGAAGTTGGTGATTCCTGATATGCCAGACAGTAATTGTCATGACATTGAACCTGGGGATTATGTAATGATACGAAATTTTCTACGCTCAGGTTGCCTTATTGACAGATGGGAAGGACCATATCAAGTCTTATTAACCAGCACAACAACATTGAAGGTTGCCGAGAGGGAGACTTGGGTCCATTCGTCTCATTGTAAGAAGGTTGCTGATCCAGAGAGGTCCCGCGACAAAGAACAGATGGTAGAGGAAATTGTATCGTTAGAGTGTCTGTTTCAGGAAGGTTGAGACGGCACCTGAGCACTGAGAATAATAAGATCGGAGGCGGTTGTCGAGCTAGATTTCTTTTTCCCTTTTATTGTTTTTTCCACTTCCCATCTCCCTCATTTTCTACCCCCCCCCCTTCTCATTCTTCTCCTTTTCCTCCTATAAGATGGACTTGCCCCAAGAGACTGTGATCCGGATTTTCCTGTTGACCCTGTTGTTGACCAGAGCAGTCTGTTTCGGTGAGAGTACCATGGAGGTCGAGAAAGGGTCTGGAATGGGTTCTGATGACCAGGATGGAGACGTAGATTTCCAAGAGCAACACAATCATCGAGTAAAGGCGAGTATCAGAAAACGATCTGGTAGCATTGACAATAGAAGGAATTGTGAAGGATTGTTAGCTGAAGAGAACTGCATTTGTAGGCATTGTGACAGCATAGTCGAGGATGGGTGCATCAAGAAATGTCAGTCCAGTTTTAATATCCACATGGACCGGCATCCATTGAGTGACTATCACTCCTTAGTGGGTAAAGTGTTAAATCAGACAGACTGTTGGGTATGCTCTCAAGTACCTCAAGGTCATAGCAAATCAGGACTAGTACCATTCCCTTTAACTGTAGGAGAGGTACTTGAGTTAAGTGGTGGGAGGCCGGTGGACAAGAGGTTTAATATCTCTAGTCCTCCTAGTTTGAAGCTCCACCAACATCATGTGGATAGGTACTTAGTATGCTTTAACATTTCCAATCCCCGAAAGCCGGGAAATTGGGAAGTGTCATGGAGTAATCAAACCATGACATTTTCACATAGAGCCGATAGAATGCCCATAGATTCAGAGCTTACACGCCAGATAGCCGACAGTGGAAAATTTTTCCGGTATACTCTAGGGAGTATACTCTAGGGAGTAGGACCATGCAAGTTGGGGAAGTATCACCAGGATACTGTGCACATATCGTACAACCAGATACGTGTACTAGACAGATGGGAGAATTAGGGTTAGGAGATTTTACATGGAAAATTTACAACATTGTAATGTCATACTCCGTCCCATATGTTCTCCCCGATGATGCATATTTCATATGCAGGAGGAAGGCGTATAAGTGGCTTGCCCCAAACTCAGAGGGATTGTGTTACATTGGAAAAGTACTGCCTGAAGTAATGACTGTATCCCATATCAAAATGAAAGACATTCACCGCGGTGCCCAAGCTCCTTATACTCACACTCACTACGAGCACGTCGTTAAACGGCACCTGATAGAAAGGACAGAGCATCCGGCCTCTGATTTGATCCATGAATCCACCGGGATTCAATTCCTACTCGCGTTAGATATCACTCGTACCGCCAGAGGAGTGATAAATTATAGATATATATCTGCGCTAGCAAACTTGTTAGACAATATCACCGAAATGTATGATGACACGTTCAGGTATACCGGGAGAGAGTTACAAGCCTACAAAACAGAGCTGGTTCAGCATAGGATGATTCTCAGTTACCTCACAGCAGTGACAGGCGGGTATTGTATTACCCTAGCAACTCAATATGGTGTAAAGTGCTGCACGTATATTACAAACAGCACTGAGGACCCGGCCGAGGTCATAGACCAAAAGATGGATGACATTTTGCAATTGAAGTGGGAGTTTCGAAGGAGGCATAATCTCACTCTCGCTGCTGTGGGTAATGAGCTGACCGGTTGTGTGTCATGGTTGAACCCACGAAATTGGTTCTCTGGTTTAGGAGAATGGGCCCAAGGCATTATAATGGATGTAGGGAAATTTCTCTTGTGTATTCTGGGAGTCGTCATATTGGTTGGTCTGATATTTAGATGCGTTCGGACTTTAACGAAGTGTAAACGTAGTACCAGAGTGATGAGTCTGAGGAGCGAGGACACTGTAATAACAACAACTAATTTAATTTATGACCCAACGATAGAGACAATGTTGTGATGAAAATGTGATTCCACGGTCCGTTTCTTTCACCCGTTTCTCCTTTGTTTTCCTCCAAGGTACAAAGACATCCGCTTGGAAGAAGAATTTGACAACCTCTTTTATACAGACCATTGATGAATTGTGTCACAGACACCCAATACTTTTAGTAACTTTAACTATCTACTAGAAACCCAATACTTTAGAGACTGAAATTTTATGGACACTGGAAAAGCTTTTGTTCACCACTTACAGCAAAAGCACCGTGAGACATCAGACAACATGTACATCAGACAAGACCTCAATCGGCGACTGTACACTAAATCTCACAGTTACATGACTGCATTTATAACGCTCGTTTCTTATCTTCATCTCTACAACCTCCAGGTAGTATCCCACATAGTCGACAGGTGATATTCACATACTAGCATCCACATACTTTCCCCCTTCATGTATCATCAACTAATGTGCACCCCATTTGTTGCAACCAAAAGCCGAAAAGAGCTTGGTAGAGTTTGACAGCCCATCCACAGACCCTTAATACAGGATAAGGATTCAAATGTATACTTCGCAATACCTTGAAGCTTGATTTAGAACACGTACGGCACGATGATACATGACCCCTCAGACATGGATTCATACACACATGCTTTACTATCTCACTAGGTCATATCTTTCCCACCTTCTCCTCTCCTCCCTTTACCCAATCATAAAAAGGTATTTACATGATGACATATATTTTTCTGTTTGAATTGTTTAGGAAGTGGCAGTTATTGATGACTGCCAAAGGGTGGACTGTCAAAGTCGAAAAATATCATGCTTCACATTGCCATATATTAACCCCATGCACATGCCCGCTGCTCGTGCATATGGTCTGCTGTACGTGCACATGTCCGCAAATTGCGTACGCTCGCTCCGGCGAGTACGCGCGGTATATGCGTATTTACGGTAGAGTTTATGAGCTTGTAGGGGGCGACTCGTTTATAGTATATTTAACCCACATAGCGTGTTTTGTAGGTAATATTCCCTTTAATAATATCTGTAAGTATGTTTAGTGTAACTGGTTCATGGACAAAGGAATTCCTCTTTGCATGATATGGAGGGTCTGACAAAGGCTGAACAGTGGTGTCTGATATCCAACGGAAGAGTATTTTATCAGGAATATTCCGGTGTTGGTTAGGAAGAGATTAATCGCTCCTGCATATAGTTATGTTTAAAAGTAGTTTATGGACATTTACTATATTTACAGTTCATTATCCGTGCGGCGGGAATCCTGAGGATACCTCCCACCTTAGCAGTTTGAAATAGTCACAGCCCACCTTTTCAAATCCACCTATGACCTTTTGTTATAATGCAGAGAGACATTCCTGTGTCCAATGTACAATAAGATTGTAGGGCCCTTTGTAGTGTACTGTATGTTGTGTATATAAGGCAGCCAGCCTGGGCCAGCTCACTCACTTCTCTCCACAAGGTTTTCGTCATTGATTAACTGAGAGCTGGATTTCCAGGACTGCGCTTGCGATCATTCCCACGTGTGTAAGTTTCTCTGAGACCATCTTTATTCTCCGCCTGTGTTAGCCATTTACTCTTTCTCTTTGTATGTTATTGTTTATGATTATGCCGCTATTGTATATTCATGTCTAGCTATTCTGTTTAGGTATTAATGTTAGTTTTGTAGTGTATAAGCTGTAACAGTTTTCCCCTTTTTACATACTAAAATCGTCAGTAAAGGTTTTGGAACCTTACAAGGTAGAGTGTGTTCATCATTACATTGCTAAGGGTATACTGAGCGTCTCAGTCGCTCAAGCAGCTTTTATATTAACAAGGTTAAGAAGCGTTATATCATTACAGTGTTACAGTACTAAGTACAGTGTTACAGTGTAAGCATATTCTGTGTTTAAAGTTTATAAAAGTACTGTCTGTGTGTGCGCTCGCTGTGTGTATTCCGTACACCCAGCGCAGCGTGTACGTAACTTGCGTACCACGTGTGAGGTCTTCATACGCAGATAGCGTACGGAGTGCGTAGCACGTGCACGTGGTTTAGCGGCCATTACGGCTACACGGTGTTAGGAAATAGCTTGTGTTATAAGATAAATAATTAGCTTTATCAGTTGTAAAGCCGAAACCCCTCGGGCAGCCGCCCAAGAAGAGCCCACCTTCCTCGTGGAATGGGCTTTTACAGATTTAGGATGCGGCAGTCCCGCCGCAGAATGTGCAAGTTGAATCGTGCTACAGATCCAGCGAGCAATAGTCTGCTTTGAAGCAGGAGCACCCAGCTTGTTGGGTGCATACAGGATAAAGAGCGAGTCAGTTTTCCTGACTCTAGCCGTCCTGGAAACATAGATTTTCAGGGCCCTGACCACGTCCAGCAACTTGGAATCCTCCAAGTCCCGAGTAGCCACAGGCACCACAATAGGTTGGTTCAAATGAAACGCTGATACCACCTTAGGGAGAAATTGGGGACGAGTCCTCAATTCCGCCCTATCCATATGGAAAATCAGATAAGGGCTTTTACATGACAAAGCCGCCAATTCTGACACACGCCTGGCCGAAGCCAAGGCCAACAGCATGACCACTTTCCACGTGAGATATTTTAGCTCCACGGTTTTAAGTGGCTCAAACCAATGCGACTTTAGGAAATCCAACACCACGTTGAGATCCCAAGGTGCCACTGGAGGCACAAAAGGGGGCTGAATATGCAGCACTCCTTTAACAAATGTCTGAACTTCAGGCAGTGAAGCCAGTTCTTTTTGGAAGAAAATCGACAGAGCCGAAATCTGGACCTTAATGGAACCCAATTTGAGGCCCATAGTCACCCCTGACTGTAGGAAGTGCAGAAATCGACCAAGCTGAAATTCCTCCGTTGGGGCCTTCCTGGCCTCACACCAAGCAACATATTTCCGCCATATGCGGTGATAATGTTTTGCGGTCACATCCTTCCTAGCTTTAATCAGTGTAGGAATGACTTCCTCCGGAATGCCCTTTTCTTTTAGGATCCGGTGTTCAACCGCCATACCGTCAAACGCAGTCGCGGTAAGTCTTGGAACAGACAGGGCCCCTGCTGCAGCAGGTCCTGTCTGAGCGGCAGAGGCCATGGGTCCTCTGAGACCATTTCTTGAAGTTCTGGGTACCAAGCTCTTCTTGGCCAATCCGGAACCACGAGTATAGTTCTTACTCCTCTCCTTCGTATTATTCTCAGTACCTTGGTTATGAGAGGCAGAGGAGGGAACACATAAACCGACTGGTACACCTACGGTGTCACTAGAGCGTCCACAGCTATCGCCTGAGGGTCCCTTGACCTGGCGCAATATCTTTTTAGCTTTTTGTTGAGGCGGGACGCCATCATGTCCACCTGTGGCCTTTCCCAATGGTTCACAATCAGCTGGCAGACTTCTGGATGAAGTCCCCACTCTCCCGGGTGGAGGTCGTGCCTGCTGAGGAAGTCTGTTCCCAGTTGTCCACTCCCGGAATGAACACTGCTGACAGTGCTATCACATGATTCTCCGCCCATCGAAGAATCCTTGTGGCTTCTGCCATTGCCACCCTGCTTCTTGTGCCGCCCTGGCGGTTTACATGGGCGACCGCTGTGATGTTGTCTGACTGAATCAGAACCGGTTTGTTTTGAAGCAGGGGTTCTGCTTGACTCAGGGCGTTGTAAAATGGCCCTTAGTTCCAGAATATTTATGTGTAGGGAGGTTTCCTGACTCGACCATTGTCCCTGGAAGTTTCTTCCCTGGGTGACTGCCCCCCAACCTCGGAGGCTTGCATCCGTGGTCACCAGGACCCAGTCCTGTATGCCGAATCTGCGGCCTTCGAGCAGATGAGCACTCTGCAGCCACCACAGCAGAGACACCCTGGCCCTCGGGGACAGGGTGATCAACCGATGCATCTGGAGGTGCGATCCGGACCACTTGTCCAACAGATCCCACTGGAAGATCCTTGCATGGAACCTGCTTTGGTTTCAGGAGGTCCCTGACCAGAGATGATAATTCCTGGGCCTTCTCCTCCGGGAGAAAGATTTTCTTCTGTTCTGTGTCCAGAATCATGCCCAAGAACAGCAGACGTGTCGCAGGAATCAGCTGCGACTTTGGGATATTCAGAATCCAGCCGTGCTGATGCAGCACTTCCTGATATAGTGCTACGCTGACTAGCAACTGCTCTTTGGACCTCGCCTTTTTAAGGAGATCGTCCAAGTACGGAATAATCATGACTCCCTTCTTTCGGAGGAGCATCATCATTTCGGCCATTACCTTGGTAAATACCCGCGGTGCCGTGGACAGACCAAACGGCGTCTGGAATTGGTAATGACAGTCCTGTACCACAAACCTGAGGTACTCCTGGTGGGGTGGATAAATGGGGACATGCAGGTAAGCATCCTTGATGTCCAATGACACCATAAAATCCCCCTTTTCCAGGCTTGCAATAACCGCCCTGAGCGATTCCATCTTGAACTTGAACTTTTTTATATAAATGTTCAAGGATTTTAAATTTAGAATGGGTCTCACCGAACCGTCTGGTTTCGGTACCACAAACATTGTGGAATAGTAACCCCGTCCCTGTTGAAGGAGGGGTACCTTGATTATCACTGTCTGAAGATACAGCTTGTGAATTGCCGCCAGTACTACCTCCCTTTCTCTGAGGGTAGCAGGCAAGGCTGATTTGAGGTAACGGCGAGGGGGAGTCGCCTCGAACTCCAGCTTGTATCCCTGTGATACTACTTGCAGAACCCAGGGATCCACCTGTGAGCGAGCCCACTGGTCGCTGAAGTTCCGGAGACGCGCCCCCACGTACCTGGCTCCGCCTGTGGAGCCCCAGCGTCATGCGGTGGACTTAGAGGAAGCGGGGGAAGATTTTTGATCCTGGGAACTGGCTGTCTGGTGCAGCCTTTTCCCTCTTCCCTTGCCTCTGGGCAGAAAGGAAGCGCCTTTGACCCGCTTGCTTTTCTGAGGCCGAAAGGACTGTACCTGATAATACGGTGCTTTCTTAGGCTGTGAGGGAACCTGAGGTAAAAATGTCGACATCCCAGCTGTTGCTGTGGATACGAGGTCCGAGAGACCATCCCCAAACAATTCCTCACCCTTATAAGGCAGAACCTCCATGTGCCTTTTAGAATCAGCATCACCTGTCCACTGCCGGGTCCATAATACCCTCCTGGCAGAAATAGACACTGCATTAATTCTGGATGCCAGCCGGCAAATATCCCTCTGTGCATCCCTCATATATAAAGACGACGTCTTTAATATGCTCTATGGTTAGCAAAATAGTATCCCTGTCGAGGGTATCAATATTATCTGACAGGGTATCAGACCACGCTGCAGCAGCACTACACATCCATGCTGAGGCAATTGCAGGTCTCAGTATAGTACCTGAGTGTGTATATACAGACTTCAGGATCGCCTCCTGCTTTCTATCAGCAGGCTCCTTCAAGGCGGCCGTATCTTGAGACGGCAGTGCCACCTTTTTTGACAAACGTGTGAGCGCCTTATCCACCCTAAGGGATATCTCCCAACGTGACCTATCCTCTGGCGGGAAAGGGTACGCCATCAGTAACTTTTTAGAAATTACCAGTTTTTTATCGGGGGAAGCCCACGCTTCTTCACACACTTCATTCAACTCATCTGATGGGGGAAAAAACACTGGCTGCTTTTTCTCCCCAAACATAATACCCTTTTTAGTGGTACTTGGGTTAATGTCAGAAATGTGCAACACATTTTTCATTGCCGTAATCATGCAACGGATGCCCCTAGTGGATTGTGTATATGTCTCATCCTCGTCGACACTGGAGTCAGACTCCATGTCGACATCTGTGTCTGCCATCTGAGGTAGCGGGCGTTTTTGAGCCCCTGATGGCCTTTGAGTCGCCTGGGCAGGCGCGGGCTGAGAAGCCGGCTGTCCCACGGCTGTTACGTCATCCAGTCTTTTATGTATGGAGTTGACACTGTCGGTTAATACCTTCCACATATCCACCCACTCTGGTGTCGGGGGTGACATCACATTTATCGGCACTTGCTCCGCCTCCACATAAGCCTCCTCATCAAACATGTCGACACAGCCGTACCGACACACCACACACACACAGGGAATGCTCTGACTGAGGACAGGACCCCACAAAGTCCTTTGGGGAGACAGAGAGAGTATGCCAGCACACACCACAGCGCTATTTAATCAGGGATTTACACTAACATAAAGTGATTTATCCCTATAGCTGCTTTCATATACAGTTTTGCGCCTAAATTTAGTGCCCCCCCTCTCTTTTTTACCCTTTGAGCCTGGAAACTGCAGGGGAGAGCCTGGGGAGCTGTCTTCCAGCGGAGCTGTGAAGAGGAAATGGCGCCAGTGTGCTGAGGGAGATAGCCCCGCCCCTTTTTCGGCGGACTTCTCCCGCTCTTATAATTATATTATGGCAGGGGATTTTTGCACATACTATTTTTTTGTTGTTGTTGAAACGGCTTAACCAGGCAAGTAATTCTCCAATTGCTCCATCCTTCCTAATTTTTCTTTTTTTTTTTTATTTGGCAGGATGCTACAAAGCAATGATCTGCAATCATTTCATATACAAAAAAAAAAAGGATCTGCGTAAATATACACACACAAACAGCATATCATACCATAGCTAAACATTCTATTTTGAAATGTCATGTACGGGGCAGGTATTTACTGTGGAAAAAAATAAAAAAATAAAATGTATCCTAAATCCTTTGCGGCCATCTTGATCACCTTTTTGGCTACCATTTAGTTTAACTTGCCTCTTTCGCCTGCTTGGAAATGCAACAAGAACTTGGATTGTGGCAGTCTGACTACAAAAAACCCCCCAAAGTGCAATTATTTTGTGTTCGTATATGGATATCAATCTTCTCTTTAGCGGCAGACAAAGCAAACGGAATGTTGGTCATCCTCAAGTGCGGTTGACTTTTTTTGAATGTTAGTTGGTATCTACATGCTTCAGCCATCCTACACAGAAGCGGCTGCATTCATCCATCATTACAGACAGATCAAGGCACTAAGCTGATGAAAAGGGCCACAAATTATGTTATTTAAAAAATAAAAAATGAATAAAATAAATTTGTCCGCCACAGAACACATTAAAAAAAGAAAAAAAAGTGTTAGGGCAGAAAACGCCCTTAAAAGGAGCATTTAACCAGGTTGCCTTGTTTAAGAGTGCAACTAGTAATAATCACAAACAAAAAAAACAAATAAAGACTGTAATAGACCAGACACTTGTGATAAGGGTATGACAGCGAGGCAGTATTTTCTATGTACAGTTTACCTCCTTTAAGTCTATAAGACACTGCAAGGAATCATTTAGTGCCTACAATATCCGATCCAGAAATGCTTGCAGTGAATATAAATGTGAAATATCTGGACTTCTGTCAGTGCCACAAAAACTTAAATTTCACCGCACTATTTGTACAGTATATTTTTATTGTACTGATACATACAGAATACAAAATATGGCATTCAAAGAGCAAAATTAGTTAGCCCCAGAAGCCATCTTATGCTTTCAAGTAGTCAGCAAGTGGGGAACCTTTTTCGAAAAAGGAAACGACCCAAAAATTTTAAAGGATTTTTTTTTTCTAATTAACCATAATTTTTTTTTAGGTAAGCTCTAAGTCTGGCAATTATCCACAGTCATTCTTCATTTCATCAAATCCATTTTTAAACCTTGCCTTGATTTGTGCATACCTACATCAGTACTCCTCTCACCAAGTCTGAATGCGCAATTATCAGATGGCCCACGCATCCGAAGTACATACATCTCACAACAGAGGAATCAAAGACACACTGCTAACTTCCAGCAAGTAAAATATCTAAATAGGCAAATCAATTATTTTTTTCCTTCAACCATAATCAAAAAGTGAACCTTAAGAGTGCAAGACGTAATGGGTAAAGGGAGAATGAGAGTTGTTTTTAAAGTGCAGAAAAAAATCTCTGGTGACTAACCGTGCAAAGACATGATGTAGAGCAGATCTGGAAAGAGAAAAGAGAGAGAGGGGAGTGGCTGACAGATATGGTGCTGCCTTTCATTAGGACAAGATGGTGTGTTTATTATAAATGCCATGAATACTGCAATATGGCAGCTGTGCCTTGTAGTAGAGTATGGGGCGGGCTAGTTAAATGTATTGGGCAATGATAGATGACTGCAAGCAAGTAGATGGGGATAGCTATTCAGTGGAACAGGAAAAAAAGAACTTTTTTCAGATGAGCTACCCTCTTAGAATCACTCTAAAGTGCACCAACATTTTCACTCATATGGAGGGAGAAGAATTAAGAAGTGGAGGCAACAGAAAAAAGAAGGGAAGGGGAGTACAAAGAGACCGCAAGCAGCGCTCTAAGTAACACTAGCAGCTTTGCTTGGGGGGGAGAGGGCTCCATGTCAGACAGAACCGTTTTATTCTTTAAACATATTATATACAGTGAGAGTGTAGAGCACAGCACCTGAGAGAGGGAGCGGAGGGGGAATGAGGAATAAAATGAAATTAAAATCAAAAGAGAGGACAGAAAAGAGCAAAGAAATGGAGGGAAAGCAGAATCAGAGAATCGGTCGTGATGCCAAAGAGAAAACATAAGATTAAAAAGGTAATGGATTGAAAACCCCAGGGGCAAATCTTTGAGCCCAGCATTAGTGTATGCAGTTATTGCAAGGACAGAAAGAAAGCATGGAAGGGACGATGCAGCCAGCCAGCTGGGGGACAAGGAAACAGTCTAGGTGCTGTGCATGGGGAGATCACTCTCCCGCTCTACGGTCCTGCAGAGTCCGAATCCTCAATAAGAACCTCTGTCGTAGCACCCAGTCCTTCTGCTGGCTGAGCTGGGCAAGCAACTAAAATCTTGGAGCCAGCGCTGGAGTAGAAGGTTTGGGGAGGTGCAAGCTCATCCTGTACAACGGAGGCCACGGGAGCAGAGGTCTCGGTCACCAGCAGTTCAGAGTCGGTGGTGATGAGGGAGCCAGAGTTGGCCGCCAAGGCTTCAGCTATAAGAATCTCGGGGTGGCTTTTGGCCTTGTGGGCCACAACACTGTCCTTCTTCTCAAACTTCTTTCCGCAGATGCCACAGGAGAACTGGTAGAAAGAGTCAGCGTCGTGTTTCTTCATGTGCCAGTTCAGGGAGGCTTTCTGTCTGCAGGTGAATCCACAGAACTCACATCTACGGGCGGGAAAGAAGAAAAGACAACAAGTGAATGGGCTCAAAAAAAAAAGGGCATAGGGTTGATGGGCAGAGAGAAAGGAGATGGCAGACACTCACTGTAAGGGTTTCTCCCCGGTGTGTATCATGCGATGTACAGCCAGGTTGTGGGAGCTCTTAAATGCTCGAGCGCAGTATTCACAGATATAATCCCGCTGGTCTGATAATGGAAGAATTGTCACAGGCCGGTACAGACGGGCATTAATGGGGGATTTTCTATTAAAGAGAAGCCTTCTATTTACCTGTGTGGTGCTTTGCGTGACGCATCAGCTGCTTCTGCAGGCGGAAAAGTCTCCCGCAGGAGGGGTGTGGACATACATATTTCTTCTTTAAAAGGTGCTGATATTTAATATGATGCTAGGGGAGAGAAGCAAAATGTCCAGTTACTACCACTGCAGAGCCCGTAAGAATAGACTGCCCATATAGAGCTCCATTTTATCCTAGTGTTCAATATCAGGAACCTCTACAAGGGATATATATATATATATATATATATATATATATATATATATATATATATATATATATATATATATATATATATATATATATATATATATATATACTCTAAGGATGGGTAAATACTTTACAAACTTATCTGCTGACGCATAGATCCGCCAACCGAGCGGGTGAGGGGGGTATTCAATTAGCGGTGATAACGGACTTTTCCCGCGAATCGCGATTACAGCCTATTCAATTATCCGGGAAAATTTATCGGTGATCGTTTTTTCACAAATTTCACTTCACCTGCTCTAAGCAGGTGAAAATTTGGGAAAAATCCCTATTTTAAGCTAAAAATGTTTGGCTATGGTACAGAACCCCCGAAACACCCAACTTAATGACTAATTAGGCACGATGAAGTTTTTAATTATTTTTAATTGGCCAATAATGACATGTCATTTTTGGGGTGAAAAAGTATAAAGTGATGGAAATTTGGGGTTCAAGGTATGGGACAGGTATATTGGGGAGCTTTAAGAGTGGGACAGGTGTTTTTAGGCTTGCAGGTGGGAGTAATCGGTCTGCTCCCTTTTTTTTTTTTTTTTAAATACCCTAAAATGACCCAAATATATACTTATACCCATTTTCAGGTACCCCAAATTTAATGAGAGCATTTATTTTGCACAAAAAAACCCATCAACTTGCTTTCTATTATTTTTTTGCATTTAAAAAACCCCAAAAAAACGCATATAACAGCCATTTCACACAATTTAAGTCCCTAAAAATGTTTTAATGTGATCTCTAATACACTTCTCTTCTGTTATACTATGTTAGTTTAAAATTTTTTGGGGTACAGGCTGATTTCCTCATTTTCACCTACATTTTTCACTGCAGGAACTTTCACGTGATACCCGTTTGGAATTGAATAGGTAGAAAAACGGAAGCGTGCCGCCGCAATTTTCTTCCGACTGATCCGCAAAAAAAATATTGTGCCAAAAATTGCTGCACATTTGTGGCTAAATTGAATACACCCCTGAGTCTGGTAAGCATATACAAGTAACGGTCAGCCACTTGATATCTCTGGCCATATATCACATCTGGGCAGGCCTTTAAATTTGCAAACCCAGTTGTAACATCACTGTCGGTGGTTATTGCGTCCAGCATATGGGGCAGTTGGCCGTACTCCTGTGCAGACTTATAGATATATTGGCCATTGACAGTGCAGCTGAGCTGCAGGGCTGGCGCGCTAGGTCTACGACTGACGGCATTCACAGACCATGCCATGGACAGATGCGATATGTCGATCTTCTGTTTAATGAACGACATATTGCACAGTGTATACCCAGCATTAATCAGTGCCGATTAAGTCCAGATGCACCAGGGTAAGTAGGATTGATAAGAACAGACAGCTGAGTGGGCGTGGTATGAAAAGTCGACATTCAGTAGATCGATACCAGAATGTCAACATGCTCTGAATGCCAACATAAACCTTATGACGACAACCAATATGTCAACACAATAGTCAACATCTTCAGAATGCCGACATAGGGTTAGGCTGAAATAAGCAAAAAAAAAAATAAGAATTTACTGACCGATAATTCTATTTCTCGTAGTCCGTAGTGGATGCTGGGAACTCCGTAAGGACCATGGGGAATAGCGGCTCCGCAGGAGACTGGGCACAAAAAGAAAGCTTTAGGACTACCTGGTGTGCACTGGCTCCTCCCCCTATGACCCTCCTCCAAGCCTCAGTTAGGATACTGTGCCCGGACGAGCGTACACAATAAGGAAGGATTTTGAATCCCGGGTAAGACTCATACCAGCCACACCAATCACACCGTACAACTTGTGATATGAAACCCAGTTAACAGCATGATAACAGAGGAGCCTCTGAATAGATGGCTCACAACAAGAACCCGATTAGTTAACAGTAACTATGTACAAGTATTGCAGACAATCCGCACTTGGGATGGGCGCCCAGCATCCACTACGGACTACGAGAAATAGAATTATCGGTAAGTAAATTCTTATTTTCTCTGACGTCCTAGTGGATGCTGGGAACTCCGTAAGGACCATGGGGATTATACCAAAGCTCCCAAACGGGCGGGAGAGTGCGGATGACTCTGCAGCACCGAATGAGAGAACTCCAGGTCCTCCTCAGCCAGGGTATCAAATTCATAGAATTTTGCAAACGTGTTTGCCCCTGACCAAGTAGCTGCTCGGCAAAGTTGTAAAGCAGAGACCCCTCGGGCAGCCGCCCAAGATGAGCCCACCTTCCTTGCGGAATGGGCTTTTATTGATTTAGGCTGCGGTCATCCTACCGCAGAATGCGCCAGCTGAATAGTGCTACAAATCCAGCGCGCAATAGACTGCTTAGAAGCAGGAGCACCCAGCTTGTTGGGTGCCATCAGGATAAACAGCGAGTCAGTTTTCCTGACTCTAGCCGTCCTGGAAAAATAAAATTTTCAGGGCCCTGACTACGTCCAGCAACTTGGAATCCTCCAAGTCCCTAGTAGCCGCAGGCACCACAATAGGTTGGTTCAAGTGAAAACCTGAGACCACCTTTGGGAGAAAATGAGGACGAGTCCTCAACTCTGCCCTATCCATATAGAAAAACAGATAAGGGCTTTTACATGACAAAGCCGCCAATTCTGACACACGCCTGGCCAAGGCCAAGGCCAACAGCATGACCACTTTCCACGCGAGATACTTTAGCTCCATGGTTTTAAGTGGCTCAACCAATGCGACTTTAGAAAATCCAACACCACGTTGAGATCCAAAAAGTGCCACAGGAGGCACAAAAGGAGGCTGAATATGTAGTACTCCTTTAACCAAAGTCTGAACTTCAGGCAGTGAAGCCAGTTCTTTCTGGAAGAAAATCGACAGAGCCGAAATCTGGACCTTGATGGACCCCAATGTGAGGCCCAAACGTCACCCCTGCTTGCAGGAATCGACATAGTTGAAATTCCTCCGTCGGGGCCTTCATGGCCTCCCACCAAGCAACAAATTTTCGCCAAACGCGGCGATAATGTCTTGCGGTGACATCCTTCCTGGCTATGATCAGGGTAGGGATGACTTCCTTCGGAATACCCTTTTCCTTTAGGATCCGGTGTTCTACCGCCATGCCGTCAAACGCAGCCGCGGTAAGTCTTGGAATAGACAGGGTGCCTACTGCAGCAGGTCTTGTCTAAGCGGCAGAGGCCAAGGGTCCTCTGCCAGCATCTCTTGAAGTTCCGGGTACCAAGCTCTTCATGGCCAATCCGGAACCCCGAGTATGGTTTTCACTCCTCGCCTTCTTATTATTCTCAGTACCTTGGGTATGAGAGGTAGAGGAGGAGACACATAAACCGACTGGTACACCCACGGTGTCACTAGAGCGTCCCCAGCGATCGCCTGAGGGTCCCTTGACCTGGCGCAATATCTTTTCAACTTCTTGTTGAGGCGGGACGCCATCATGTCCACCCGTGGTCATTCCCAACGGTTTACCCGCATTTGGAAAACTTCTGAATGAAGTCCCCATTCTCCTGGGTGTAGGTCGCCCATCGGAGAATCCTTGTGGCTTCTGCCATCGCCATCCTGCTTCTTGTGCCGCCCTGTCTGTTTACATGGGCGACCGCCGTGATGTCGTCTGATTGGATCAGTACCGGCTGGTTCTGAAGCAGGGGCCTTGCTTGGCTTAGGGCATTGTAAATGGCCCTTCGCTGCAGAATATTTACGTGAAGCGAAATCTCCTTGGAAATTTCTTCCCTGTGTGACTGCACCCCAGCCCCGAAGGCTGGCATCCGTGGTCACCAGGACCCAGTCCTGTATTCCGAATCTGCGGCCCTCTAGTAGATGAGCCCTCTGCTGCCACCACAGCAGCGACACACTGTTTCTTGCTGACAGGGTTATCCGCTGTTGTATCTGTAGATGGGACCCGGACCATTAGTCCCACAGGTCCCACTGGAACGTCCTTGCGTGGAGTCTTCCGAATGGAATTATGCTTCGTACGAAGCTACCATTTTTCCCAGGACTCGTGTGCATTGATGTACTGACACCTGTCCTGGTTTTAGGATGTCTCTGACTAGAGATGACAACTCCTCGGCTTTTTCCACTGGAAGAAACACTCTTTTCTGGTCTGCGTTCAGAAACATTCCCAGGAACAGAAGACGTGTCGTCGGGACCAGCTGTGACTTTGGAATATTGAGAATCCAGTCGTGCTGTTGTAGCACTTCCCGAGAGAGTGCTACCCCCACTACCAACTGTTCTTTGGACCTCGCCTTTATTAGGAGATCGTCCAAGTACGGGATAATAAAAACTTCCTTCTTGCGAAGGAGTATCATCACTTCGGCCATTACCTAGGTAAAGACCTTCGGTGCCGTGGACAATTCCACCGGCCGCGTCTGGAACTGATAGTGACAGTCCTGTACCACATATCTGAGGTACTCCTGGTGAGGAGGGTAAATGGGGACATGCAGGTACGCATCCTTGATGTCCAGGGAGACCCTGTAATCCCCCTCGTCCAGGCCCGTAATATCCGCCCTGAGCGATTCCATCTTGAACTTGAATCTTCTGATATAAAAGTTCCAGTATTTTAATTTCAAGATGGGTCTCACCGAAACGTTTCGGTACCACAACCACTGTGGAATAGTAACCCCTTCCTTGCTGAAGGAGGGGCACCTTGACAATCACTTGTTGTGATTATAGTGTTGAATATCCACCAACACCATCTCCCTGGCAGAGGGAGGTGCCAGTAAGGCAGATTTTAGGAAACGGCGGGGGGAAGAACGTCTCGAACTCCAGCCTGTACGCCTTAGATACTACTTGAAGGACCCAGGGATCCATGTGAGAGAGCCCACTGTCCGCTGAAATTTCTGAGACGGGCCCCCACCGTACCCGGGTCCGCCTGAGCAGCCCCCGCACCATGCTGTGGACCTACCGGACGCAGGGAGGACTTCTGCTCTTGGGAACTAGCTGTGTGTTGCAGCTTTTTTCTCTACCTTTGCCTCTCGGCAGAAAGGATGAGCCTCTAGCCCTCTTGCTTTTCTGGGGCCGAAAGGACTGTACTTGATGATTCGGTGCTTTCTTTTGTTGTGGGGTAGCCTGTGGCAAAAAAATCGATTTCCCAACAGTAGCTGTGGAAACGAGGTCTGAAAAACCATTCCCAAACAGTTTTACCCCCTTATAGGGCAACTTCCATGTGCCGATTCGAGTCGGCATCGCCTGACCATTGCCAAGTCCATAACCCCCGTCTGGCGGCAATGGACCTAGCGCTTATTTTTGATGCCAGCCGGCAAATATCCCTCTGTGCATCACGCATGTATAAGACCACGTCTTTTATATGCTCTATTTTCAGCAAAATATTGTCCCTATCCATAGTTATTTTCCGACAGGGAATCTGACCACGCAGCGGGAGCACTGCACATCCATGCCGAAGCAACGGCTGGTCGCAATATAATGCCCTAGTGTGTGACTATATCTTATAGGGTAACCTCCTGCTTTCTATCAGCAGGTCCCTTCAGGGCGGCCGTATCCGGAGACGGTAGTGCCACCTTTTCTGATAAGCGTGTAAGCGCTGTATCTACCCTATGGGGTGTTTCCCCGCGTGACCTATCCTCTGGCGGGAAAGGGTACGCTGCCAATAACCGTTTTAGAAATTATCAATTTCTTACCGGGGAAAGTCCTCACACACCTCATTTAATTTCTCAGATGCAGGAAAAACTACTAATAGTTTTCTCTCACCAAACACAAAACCCTTTTATGTGGTACCTGGGGTATAATCATAAATGTGTAATACATTTTTCATTGCCTCAATCCTGTAACGGGTGGACCTATTTGGAGGGTACACCAGTCTCATCGACGTCGACACTGGAGTCAGTATCCGTGTCGACATCTGTGTCTGTTATCTGAGGTAGCGGGCAATTTTAGAGCCCCCCATGACATTTGAGACGCTGGAACAGGCACAAGCTGAGTAGTCGGCTGTTCTGTGTCGTCGACCTTTTATGTAAGGAGTTGACACTTTCACGTAATCCTTCCATAAGTTCAACCACACCGGTGTCGACCCCGCAGGGGGTGACAACATATTTACAGGCATTCGCTCCGCCTCCACCTCATTATCCTCCACATACCTGTCGACACAGCAGTACCGACACACAGCACACACACAGGGAATGCTCTGATAGAGGACAGGACCCCACAAAGCCCTTTGGGGAGACAGAGGGAGAGTATGCCAGCACACACCAGGGCGCTATATATCACAGGGATAGCACCTATAAAAAGTGTTTTCCCTTATAGCTGCATATATATATGTATACTGCGCCTAAATTGTGCCCCCCCTCTCTTTTTAACCCTTTCTGTAGTGTATTAACTGCAGGGGAGAGCCAGGGAGCTTCCCTCCAATGGAGCTGTGAGGGAAAAATGGCGCCAGTGTGCTGAGATAGGCTCCGCCCCTTTTTCGCTGACTTTATTCCCGCATTTTTATGGATTCTGGCAGGGGTTAATGTACATCCATATAGCCCTGGGGGTTATATGCGATGTATTTTTGCCAGCCAAGGTGTTAATATTGCTGCTCAGGGCGCCCCCCCCCCCCCAGCGCCCTGCACCCATCAGTGACCGCAGTGTGAGGTGTGCATGAGGAGCAATGGCGCACAGCTGCAGTGCTGTGCGCTACCTTGATGAAGACTGATGTCTTCTGCCGCCGATTTTCCGGACCTCTTCTTGCTTCTGTAAGGGGGCCGGCGGCGCGGCTCTGGGACCGGACTCCGAGGCTGGGCCTGTGTTCGATCCCTCTGGAGCTAATGGTGTCCAGTAGCCTAAGAAGCCCAAGCTAGCTGCAAGCAGGCAGGTTCGCTTCTTCTCCCCTTAGTCCCTCGATGCAGTGAGCTTGTTGCCAGCAGGTCTCACTGAAAATAAAAAACCTAAAACTAACTTTTATCTAAGAAGCTCAGGAGAGCCCCCTAGATTGCACCCTGCTCGGTCGGGCACAAAAATCTAACTGAGGCTTGGAGGAGGGTCATAGGGGGAGGAGCCAGTGCACACCAGGTAGTCCTAAAGCTTTCTTCTTGTGCCCAGTCTCCTGCGGAGCCGCTATTCCCCATGGTCCTTACGGAGTTCCCAGCATCCACTAGGACATCAGAGAAACTAAGAATAAGCAAAAAACTGCATGTCGACATTCTGGTGTCACCATGTTAAATGCTGACCTTACGCACATTTTAGCCATGTTGACCTATAGTCCATGTCAACATTCTGACTGCTGTCATTCAGAACCTGCCGACCCCTCTGAAAGTCAGCTTTCTGACCAGACACCCAGCTGTGTATCATTTACTGCACTGGGCACCCAAAAGAAGAAGAGAAGAAAACAGGTGCAGCTACTAAATACTTTAAAAAAATAAAAAAATTGGGTAACATTATTCTCCCAGCGTTCTGCACTCACCTGCAGGTACCTGGGGTGTGCCAGTACAGTCCCACATCCCTCCATCTCACAGCGCACGTACTGAAGAGGGGGCTTCTTCCTGATCACAGGGTCACACATCAGGGATTAGTAAATAAGAACATACAATCGCTGAATCCACACTTCCGGGAAGGACTACAATGTTATTAAACCTTTAGAGAAGGCTGCACACTCAGCAGTTACACTGGGTATTACCAGACAAGCAAACAGCACCCACTCTGAGTACTGTAGTATAAGCATGAAAGCTAATGGTTTATTGGGCAGCATGACCTAATCCTCGTTACATGACATTATAGTCAGTAACGGAGATCATTTTTGAACTTTAACCAGGCAGCAACTGGGAATCACCACACATCTCCCTCGCTCATATTTACACATTAACTCCCTTTCAGGCAAACAGCAGTGACACATGTGCCAAGGGGCAGTTACCTGGAAGTCATGGAACCTGCCACATGACAATCACATGCATGTGAGCACATCATAACTACAGAATGTTATTCACAAACGTCCTTTCTAGTTCTATAGAACTCTTCAGCGAAGCAGAGGCCAGTGTATATTGCAATTTCCCTGCTTTATGTAGTGTCAGAGGTAGAACTGTAGTTATAGCAGACATTGTTTATTTGCACAGACATTCAATAAAATGAGTATGGATGGATCCGTGGCTTCATGTTGCCTACAATTCTAGCACTACTATCTGCAGGTAACAGTAGACAAATTTTAGACCCAGATTTATCAAGCCTTGGAGAGTGGTAAATTGCACGGTGAAAAAGTACCAATCAGCCCATAATTGTCATTTTTCAAACACAGCCTGTAATATGGCAGGAGCTGGTTGGTTGGTACTTTATCACCTTGCAATTTATCACTCTCCACGGCTTGATAAATCTGGGCCTTAGTCTTTAACGGTCTAGTTTTGGTAAGCCTTTGCCTCTGGATCTGGTCAAAATTAAGTCATTCAGGATCCCGACAGACAGAAGCCCAATACCAGGATAGCGACAGATCACGGAGGTAAGTACAGTGGTTGGGTTAGGGTTAAGCTGCGGGAAGGGTGGGTTAGCGATTAGGTGAAACACCAAGAAGCAGTTGGGATTTGGACCATCGGGAGGGAGGGTTAGGGAAAGGGACAAGGTTAGACTTAGCTGCCTCCTTCACCCCATTTCAAACAGTCGGGATGCTGAGGTCGGCATATGACTACCGAGATCCCATAACCAACCGGTTAACAACAACAAAACAACAACAACTGAACATATTGACCAATCTATGTGCTTTTAAACTTTGAGCAGCTTCCAGATGATGGTCCAATATCATATTTATATAAAAAAAACAACTAAAATACATAAAAAAATAAATAAATACACAACGTATATAGCCACTTATTTGTTTCTAGTGGAGTTAATCTAGAGATTTTGTAATGAATACTGTAGATGATGTTGTAGCCTTAGAAAAGGTTTTCACAGATATTTTTATGTACTTCAATCAACAGGTATAAAATCATGATACTGTTGTGTTCCCTGAATAGTTACTGACTTGCTGAAATGATCATTCATTCAAAAATGTTTCAGACTCAATATAGTCTTCTTACGTTGTGAACGCCAAATTAATTCCAGATATATTATCTACTGCCCATTTATAAAGTTATACAGTGCATCCGGAAAGTATTTCCAGCGCTTCATTTTTCCACATTGTTATGTTACAGCCTCATTCCACAATGGAATAAATTCATTTTCCCCTCAAAATTGTACACACAATACCCCATAATAACAACGTGAAAAAAGTTTGAGATTTCTGCAAATTTATTAAAAATAAAAAAATAAGAAAATCACATGTACAAGTATTCACAGCCTTTGCCATGAAGCTCAAAATTGAGCTCAGGTGCACCCTGTTTCCACTGATCATCCTTGAGGTGTTCCTACAGCTTAATTAGAGTCCACCTATGGTCAATTCAGTTGATTGGGCATGATTTGGAAAGGCACACACACCTGTCTATATAAGGCCCCACACTTGACAGTGCATATCTGAGCACAAACCAAGCATGAAGTCAAAGGACTTGTCTGTAGACCTCCAAGACAGGATGGTCTCGAGGCACAAATTTGGGGAAGGGTACATAAAAATGTCTGCTGCTTTGAAGATCGCAATGAGCACAGTGGCCTCCATCATCCGGAAATGGAAGAAGTTCAGAATCACCAGGACTCTTCCTAGAGCTGGCCGTCCGTTTAAACTGAGCAATT
This sequence comes from Pseudophryne corroboree, assembly GCF_028390025.1. Taxonomy (NCBI): domain Eukaryota; kingdom Metazoa; phylum Chordata; class Amphibia; order Anura; family Myobatrachidae; genus Pseudophryne; species Pseudophryne corroboree. The sequence continues at coordinate 149,530,349 of NC_086446.1, read as the reverse complement.
GGGGGAGAAGCACCCTAGTCAGGGAGGTGACTAAGAATCCGATGGTCACTCTGTCAGAGCTACAGCATTCCTCTGTGGAGAGAGGAGAACCTTCCAGAAGGACAACCATCTCTGCAGCAATCCACCAATGAGGCCTGTATGGTAGAGTGGCCAGACGGAAGCCACTCCTTAGTAAAAAGCACATGGCAGCCCGCCTGGAGTTTTCCAAAAAGCACGTGAAGGACTCTCAGACCATGAGAAACAAAATTCTCTGGTCTGCTGAGACAAAGATTGAACTCTTTAGTGTGAATGCCAGGTGACCTCTTTGGAGAAAACAAAAGTTCCAGTACTGGTCAGGCAAAAAGCTTTCACCAGGTCTGGAGGGTAACCCGCACCGAGATTTATGAGTTATGTTGTAAGTCACAAAGTTGGAGTGCCTATAATTATATCTAATTAAACCCTATTATAGGGATTCGCATGCATATATACATATATACATACATAAATGAAAAAAGGTTCAAAGGCTCATAAAGGTGCTACCAACTGGTTTAAACAAGGATATGGAGTCAAATCCCCATAGAAAGGGGAAAAGAAAAAGAAACCAGATAAATTTAAGGTGCACTCATCCAACTACTGAATCGTTGATACAATTATTGTTATGACACATATATATCCCCAGCAGCAATGTCAAATAAGGGCTTAAATGCTCAGTAACCTTAATTGATGTAGAGGTTTATTTTATTATGCATTTGTATGGGACTAAATTGTCCTTTATTGAAAATAGAGCGAAATATTAAAATTCATAGAATAAGAGACAGTAAATAGAAGGTGACAGAAATAGAGCTAATGTGAATAAAGATTTAAAAACAGAGCTAATGTGTTTCTCCCTTCATATATTTTCCTGTGTTTATTACAATTGTGGATTCACATGCATATATTTGCACAGCACTGTGTCAGTGCTATACTCATATGAGACCTGCGGTTTTCATATTCATTTGAGCCTACTATGCTGCGATAGAGGGAGATGTGCTGTCTTGCTTGAAAGTTGCAAACTGTTACATCAAATTGTAACCAAGTTTTATTTATATAAAAATGTGCAACAAAAGATCTCCACTCCTGCCCCTAAGGCTGTGATTATGGTTACTTGATTCTAATGTCATAAATTGAGGAGTGACACAATGTTGCTAAATATGTAACTTATGCCTGAAATTCTAGAATATCATATGGTGCAGGAAGTGCTAATATGATATTGTGTTAGAAGCAACTGATGGGGATAAGCCAGGGTGAATAATTCCACTGCCCTGTATTAGAAACTATCTAATTTAAAAATCTTAGTAATCTCTGACACCAATTACTGTTATTACTGATGCTCAGATAAACGTACAGGATAGATGGATTATAATATATCCCATGTGATGTTGATACCACAGTGTTCCACACCGTTTATGTAAGTTGGTATTACGTATATATTTAATCAGCAGTCGTTACTGGTACTCAGCAATATTAAATTGTGTCCATGCGGGGCATATTAATAACGTTTAAATATTGCTAGTCACATTCAGATACGTTATAAATTATGCAGATACCAAAGGATCATGCCCCTGTTTGTCGGCTGACTGCAGTATACGTACAATGACACTAAATATCCGCTATGTACAGGGACAATCTAGTATCTGGCATTAACCCCTGTAGTCTCTCTTATTTATTATTAATGTCAGCTATACCACAGCGTATAGATAGAGTTTCAGGTATATAAATGCGTTTACAGACTCCTCTCTAATATAAGCAGGTTTGGCTTCTAATAATCCACTATAGGTCTCATAGGTATATTGTATACCGTTTGCACAATTTTAAACATGAATACTAAAACGGGAACACATTGCTGCAGCCTTTTGAGAAAACCAGGCACCGCTCATCACCAGGCCAATACCATCCCTACAGTGAAGCATGGTGGTGGCAGCATCATGCTGTGGGGATGTTTTTCAGCGGCAGGAATTGGCAAACTAGTCAGGATAGAGTGAAAGATGAATACAGCAATGTACAGAGACATCCTGGATGAAAACCTGTTCCAGAGCGCTCTTGACCTCAGACTGGGGCGACGGTTCAACTTTCAGAAGGACAACGACCCTAAGCACACAGCCAAGATATCAAAGGAGTGGCTTCAGGATAACTCTGTGAATGTCCTGGAGTGGCCCAGCCAGAGCCCAGACTTGAATCCGATTGAACATCTCTGGAGAGATCTGAAAATTGCTGTGCTTCCCATTCAACCTGATGGAGCTTGAGAGCTGCTGCAAAGAGGAATGGGCGAAACTGGCCAAAGATAGGTGTGCCAAGCTTGTGGAATCATACTCAAAAAGACTTGAGGCTGTAATTGCTGCCAAAAGTGCATCAACAAAAGTATTGAACAAACGCTGTGAATACTTATGTACACGTGATTTATTTTTGTATTTTAAATAAATTAGCAAAAATCTAAAAAAAACCTCAATTTTTTCCCCACATGGTAATTATGGGTTATTGCGTGTAGAATTTTGAGAGAAAAAAAAAGTAATTTATTCCATTTTGGAGTAAGGCTGTAACATAACAAAATGTGGAAAAAGTGAAGCCCTGTGAATACTTTCCGGACGCACTGTATATCCGTTGCGTATAAAAGAAATAATAAGAATTTACTTACCGATAATTCTATTTCTCGGAGTCCGTAGTGGATGCTGGGGTTCCTGAAAGGACCATGGGGAATAGCGGCTCCGCAGGAGACAGGGCACAAAAAGTAAAGCTTTAGGATCAGGTGGTGTGCACTGGCTCCTCCCCCTATGACCCTCCTCCAAGCCTCAGTTAGGATACTGTGCCCGGACGAGCGTACACAATAAGGAAGGATTTATGAATCCCGGGTAAGACTCATACCAGCCACACCAATCACACTGTACAACCTGTGATCTGAACCCAGTTAACAGTATGATAACAGCGGAGCCTCTGAAAAGATGGCTCACAACAATAATAACCCGATTTTTGTAACTACTGTATGTACAAGTATTGCAGATAATCCGCACTAGGGATGGGCGCCCAGCATCCACTACGGACTCCGAGAAATAGAATTATCGGTAAGTAAATTCTTATTTTCTCTATCGTCCTAGTGGATGCTGGGGTTCCTGAAAGGACCATGGGGATAATACCAAAGCTCCCAAACGGGCGGGAGAGTGCGGATGACTCTGCAGCACCGAATGAGAGAACTCCAGGTCCTCCTTAGCCAGGGTATCAAATTTGTAGGATTTTACCAACGTGTTTGCCCCTGACTAAATAGCCGCTCGGCAAAGTTGTAAAGCCGAGACCCCTCGGGCAGCCGCCCAAGATAAGCCCACCTTCCTTGTGGAATGGGCATTTACATATTTTGGCTGTGGCAGGCCTGCCACATAATGTGCAAGCTGAATTGTATTACACATCCAACTAGCAATAGTCTGCTTAGAAGCAAGAGCACCCAGTTTGTTGGGTGCATACAGGATAACAGCAAGTCAGTTTTCCTGACTCCAGCCGTCCTGGAACCTATATTTACAGGGCCCTGACAACATCTAGCAACCTGGAGTCCTCCAAGTCCCTAGTAGGCGCAAGGCACCAAAATAAGCTGGTTCAGGTGAAACACTGACACCACCTTAGGGAGAGAACTGGGGACGAGTCCGCAGCTCTGCCCTGTCCAAATGGACAACCAGATATGGGCTTTTTTGAGAAAAAAACCACCAATTTGACACTCGCCTGGTCCAGGCCAGGGCCAAGAGCATGGTCACTTTTCATGTGAGATGCTTCAAATCCACAGATTTGACTGGTTTTAAACCAATGTGATTTGAGGAATCCCAGAACTACGTTGAGATCCCACAGTGCCACTGGAGGCACAAAAGGGGGTTGTATATGCAATACTCCCTTGACAAACTTCTGGACTTCAGGAACTGAAGCCACTTCTTTCTGGAAGAAAATCGACAGGGCCGAAATTTGAACCTTAATGGACCCCAATTTGAGGCCCATAGACACTCCTGTTTGCAGGAAATGCAGGAATCGACCGAGTTGAAATTTCTTCGTGGGGCCTTTCTGGCCTCACACCACGCAACATATTTTTGCCACATGTGGTGATAATGTTGTGCGGTCACCTCCTTTCTGGCTTTGACCAGGGTAGGAATGACCTCTTCCGGAATGCCTTTTTCCCTTAGGATCCGGCGTTCCACCGCCATGCCGTCAAACGCAGCTGCGGTAAGTCTTGGAACAGACATGGTACTTGCTGAAACAAGTCCCTTCTTAGCGGCAGAGGCCATAAGTCCTCTGTGAGCATCTCTTGAAGTTCCGGGTACCAAGTCCTTCTTGGCCAATCCGGAGCCATGAGTATAGTTCTTACTCCTCTACGTCTTATAAGTCTCAGTACCTTAGGTATGAGAAGCAGAGGATGGAACACATACACCGACTGGTACATCCATGGTGTTACCAGAACGTCCACAGCTATTGCCTGAGGGTCTCTTAACCTGGCGCAATACCTGTCCCGTTTTTTGTTCAGACGGGACGCCATCATGTCCACCTTTGGTATTTCCCAACGGTTTACAATCATGTGGAAAACTTCCCGATGAAGTTTCCATTCTGCCGGGTGGAGGTCGTGCCTGCTGAGGAAGTCTGCTTCCCAGTTTCCATTCCCGGAATGAAACACTGCTGACAGTGCTATCACATGATTTTCCGCCCAGCGAAAAGTCCTTGCAGTTTTTGCCATTGCCCTCCTGCTTCTTGTGCCGCCCTGTCTATTTACGTGGGCGACTGCCGTGATGTTTTTCCCACTGGATCAATACCGGCTGACCTTGAAGCAGAGGTCTTGCTAAGCTTAGAGTATTATAAATTTACCCTTAGCTCCAGTATATTTATGTGGAGAAAAATCTCCAGACTTGATCACACTCCCTGGAAATTTTTTCCTTGTGTGACTGCTCCCCAGCCTCTCGGGCTGGCCTCCGTGGTCACCAGCATCCAATCCTGAATGCCGAATCTGCGGCCCTCTAGAAGATGAGCACTCTGTAACCACCACAGGAGAGACACCCTTGTCCTTGGATATAGGGTTATCCACTGATGCATCTGAAGATGCGATCCGGACCATTTGTCCAGCAGATCCCACTGAAAAATTCTTGCGTGAAATCTGCCGAATGGAATTGCTTCGTAGGAAGTCACCATCTTTACCAGGACCCTTGTGCAATGATGCACTGATTTTAGGAGGTTCCTGACTAGCTCGGATAACTCCCTGGCTTTCTCTTCCGGGAGAAACACCTTTTTCTGGACTGTGTCCAGAATCATCCCTAGGCACAGCAGACTTGTCGTCGGGATCAGCTGCGATTTTGGAATATTCAGAATCCACCCGTGCTGTTGTAGCAGTATCCGAGATAGTGCTACTCCGACCTCCAACTGTTCCCTGGACTTTGCCCTTATCAGGAGATCGTCCAAGTAAGGGATAATTAAGACGCCTTTTCTTCGAAGAAGAATCATCATTTCGGCCATTACCTTGGTAAAGACCCGGGGTGCCGTGGACAATCCAAACGGCAGCGTCTGAAACTGATAGTGACAGTTCTGTACCACGAACCTGAGGTACCCTTAGTGAGAAGGGCAAATTTTGGACATGGAGGTAAGCATCCCTGATGTCTCGGGACACTATATAGTCCCCTTCTTCCTGGTTCGTTATCACTGCTCTGAGTGACTCCATCTTGATTTGAACCTTTGTAAGTGTTCAAATTTTTTTAGATTTAGAATAGGTCTCACCTAGCCTTCTGGCTTCAGTACCACAATATAATGTGGAATAATACCCCTTTTCTTGTTGTAGGAGGGGTAATTTGATTATCACCTGCTGGGAATACAGCTTGTGAATTGTTTCCCATACTGCCTCCTTGTCGGAGGGAGACCTTGGTAAACCAGACTTCAGGAGCCTGCGAAGGGGAAACGTCTCGACATTCCAATCTGTACCCCTGGGATACTACATGTAGGATCCAGGGGTCCTGTACGGTCCCAGCGTCATGCTGAGAGCTTGGCAGAAGCGGTGGAACGCTTCTGTTCCTGGGAATGGGCTGCCTGCTGCAGTCTTCTTCCCTTTCCTCTATCCCTGGGCAGATATGACTCTTATAGGGACGAAAGGACTGAGGCTGAAAAGACGGTGTCTTTTTCTGCAGAGATGTGACTTAGGGTAAAAACGGTGGATTTTCCAGCAGTTGCCGTGGCCACCAGGTCCGATGGACCGACCCCAAATAACTCCTCTTCCTTTATACGGCAATACACCTTTGTGCCGTTTGGAATCTGCATCACCTGACCACTGTCGTGTCCATAAACATCTTCTGGCAGATATGGACATCGCACTTACTCTTGATGCCAGAGTGCAAATATCCCTCTGTGCATCTCGCATATATAGAAAATGCATCCTTTAAATGCTCTATAGTCAATAAAATACTGTCCCTGTCAAGGGTATCAATATTTTTAGTCAGGGAATCCGACCAAGCCACCCCAGCTCTGCACATCCAGGCTGAGGCGATCGCTGGTCGCAGTATAACACCAGTATGTGTGTATATACTTTTTATGATATTTTCCAGCCTCCTGTCAGCTGGCTCCTTGAGGACGGCCCTATCTATAGACGGTACCGCCACTTGTTTTGATAAGCGTGTGAGCGCCTTATCCACCCTAAGGGGTGTTTCCCAACGCGCCCTAACTTCTGGCGGGAAAGGGTATACCGCCCATAATTTTCTATCGGGGGGAACCCACGCATCATCACACACTTCATTTAATTTATCTGATTCAGGAAAAACTACGGTAGTTTTTTCACATCCCACATAATACCCTCTTTTGTGGTACTTGTAGTATCAGAAATATGTAACACCTCCTTCATTGCCCTTAACGTGTGGCCCTAATAAGGAATACGTTTGTTTATTCACCGTCGACACTGGATTCAGTGTCCGTGTCTGTGTCTGTGTCGACCGACTAAAGTAAACGGGCGTTTTAAAACCCCTGACGGTGTTTCTGAGACGTCTGGACCGGTACTAATTGTTTGTCGGCCGTCTCATGTCGTCAACCGACCTTGCAGCGTATTGACATTATCACGTAATTCCCTAAATAAGCCATCCATTCCGGTGTCGACTCCCTAGAGAGTGACATCACCATTACAGGCAATTGCTCCGCCTCCTCACCAACATCGTCCTCATACATGTCGACACACACGTACCGACACACAGCACACACACAGGGAATGCTCTGATAGAGGACAGGACCCACTAGCCCTTTGGAGAGACAGAGGGAGAGTTTGCCAGCACACACCAAAAACGCTATAATTATATAGGGACAACCTTATATAAGTGTTTTCCCTTATAGCATCTTTTATATATTTCTAACGCCAAATTAGTGCCCCCCCTCTCTGTTTTAACCCTGTTTCTGTAGTGCAGTGCAGGGGAGAGCCTGGGAGCCTTCCCTCCAGTCTTTCTGTGAGGGAAAATGGCGCTGTGTGCTGAGGAGATAGGCCCCGCCCCTTTTTCGGCGGGCTCGTCTCCCGCTCTTTAATGGATTCTGGCAGGGGTTAAATATCTCCATATAGCCCCCGGAGGCTATATGTGAGGTATTTTTAGCCAAAAAAAGGTTTTCATTTGCCTCCCAGGGCGCCCCCCTCCCAGCGCCCTGCACCCTCAGTGACTGCCGTGTGAAGTGTGCTGAGAGGAAATGGCGCACAGCTGCAGTGCTGTGCGCTACCTTAAGAAGACTGAGGAGTCTTCTGCCGCCGATTCTGGACCTCTTCTCGTTTCAGCATCTGCAAGGGGGCCGGCGGCGAGGCTCCGGTGACCATCCAGGCTGTACCTGTGATCGTCCCTCTGGAGCTAATGTCCAGTAGCCAAAGAAGCCAATCCATCCTGCACGCAGGTGAGTTCACTTCTTCTCCCCTAAGTCCCTCGTTGCAGTGATCCTGTTGCCAGCAGGACTCACTGTAAAATAAAAAACCTAAACTAAACTTTTCTAAGCAGCTCTTTAGGAGAGCCACCTAGATTGCACCCTTCTCGGCCGGGCACAAAAATCTAACTGAGGCTCATAGGGGGAGGAGCCAGTGCACACCACCTGATCCTAAAGCTTTACTTTTTGTGCCCTGTCTCCTGCGGAGCCGCTATTCCCCATGGTCCTTTCAGGAACCCCAGCATCCACTAGGACGATAGAGAAAGTAGCTTGTGTATGTGATGGACAAGAATAAAGATGACGACGAATTAAAAGTGACCTTCCTTCATCCAGCTAGACTTTCACCATCATTATTCTATCCAACGAAGCCCGATATACTATGGATACCTCTAATATGCAAAGTCGACCCTATAAGTCCAACTGGAAGAATTTAGGTCATGTCTCCTGATGACACTTTAAAAACAGCTGTGGTATTGTCAAACTATCTTCAGCTAACATTGTTGACTGACTAATACAATGTCATGTGTTTCTATTCAACTTGATTTATATAATTAAACTAATGAAGCCATCAAATCTATTATTACCGGTTACTACTTGTATTACACCCGGCTTTTTTGAATAAACTACCTTGCTTTAAAATTATTTTTAACTGTGAACCCATTATCCTCACACTTTTAAAATTCTGACAAACCTTTAACACTAGTACAGGTTGAGTATCCCATATCCAAATATTCCAAAATACGGAATATTACGAAATACGGACTTTTTTGAGTGAGAATGAGATAGTGAAACATTTGTTTTTTGATGGCTCAATGTGCATAAACTTTGTTTAATACACAAAGTTATTAAAATATTGTATTAAATGACCTTCAGGCTGTGTGTATAAGGTGTATATGAAACATAAATGAATTGTGTGAATGTAGACACACTTTGTTTAATGCACAAAGTTATAAAATATATTGGCTAAAATGACCTTCAGGCTGTGTGTATGAGGTGTATATGAAACATAAATGCATTCTGTGCTTAGATTTAGGTCCCATCACCATGATATCTCATTATGGGATGCAATTATTCCAAAATACGGAAAAATCCCATATCCAAAATACCTCTGGTCCCAAGTATTTTGGATAAGGGATACTCAACCTGTATAGGCTTTTTCCAGAAATTTTCATAACTTTTTTAGATAATCATGATCATAAATTTCAGTTTGAATTTAGAAAAAAAGTTTTTCCTCACAAAGCCAATTGTTTTGTATATCATAGGAAAGGGCATAAAAAACACAGTAAAATGACAACTCTCTAGCTTAATTAGACAAACTGCTATGGCAATTTGAAAATATGCTGGTTGTACGTTTTGACAGATTTTTTTTAAAGTTTACATAGCCATAATTTGGAAACAGCAAAAGATATCTAATAAATATTTTGTATTTTTCTTATACAGGTTGAGTATCCCATATCCAAATATTCCGAAATATGGGATATTCCGAAATACGGAATTTTTGGAGGGAGAGGGAGATAGTGAAACCTTTGTTTTCTGACGTCTCAATGTACACAAACTTTAATACACAAAGTTATTAAACATATTGTATTAAATGACCTTCAGGCTGTGTGTATAAGGGCCCTCATTCCGAGTCGTTCGCTCGGTATATTTCATCGCATCGCAGTAAAATTCCGCTTAGTACGCATGCGCAATATTCGCACTGCGACTGCGCCAAGTAATTTAACAATGAAGATAGTATTTTTACTCACGGCTTTTTCTTCGCTCCGGCGATCGTAATGTGATTGACAGGAAATGGGTGTTACTGGGCGGAAACACGTCGTTTCAGGGGCGTGTGGTTAAAAACGCTACCGTTTCCGGAAAAAACGCAGGAGTGGCCGGAGAAACGGAGGAGTGTCTGGGCGAACGCTGGGTGTGTTTATGACGTCAAACCAGGAACGACAAGCACTGAACTGATCGCAGATGCCGAGTAAGTCTGAAGCTACTCTGAAACTGCTAAGTAGTTAGTAATCGCAATATTGCGAATACATCGGTCGCAATTTTAAGAAGCTAAGATTCACTCCCAGTAGGCGGCGGCTTAGCGTGTGTAACTCTGCTAAAATCGCCTTGCGAGCGATCAACTCGGAATGAGGGCCAAGGTGTATATGAAACATAAACGTACTCTGTGCTTAGACTTGGGTCCCATCACCATGATATCTCATTATGGTATGCAATTATTCCAAAATACGAACAAATCCGATATCCAAAATACTTCTGGTCCCAAGCATTTTGGATAAGGGATACTCAACCTGTATATGTTCTCTTTATATACCAAATCTGAACAAAATCTGAGCTGGGAAGGTAAAATTTTAACAAAATGTGTGTTGATACGACACGGAATTACCCAGAGGTGGAGTTGGATTTTCCCAACACAGTTCTACAAAATGTCCCATCACTCATGTTCATGATAAACATACTATCCAATTCAACCCTTTCACTTTCCTTGCTGCTGTGGTCCATCCTTCCTAGTTTCACACAAACTATTGCCTGAACATTTCTCATCCGGTCTCCCTCCTTCCTTATCCTATCCCCACCATCATCATGGGTAACGTCAACATTCCCACTGACAATCTATAACAGCAGTAGCCAACCCGCGGCTCTCGAGCCGCATGCAGCTCTTCCATCCTCCGCTTGCGGCTAGGTCGGCTCTCGGCCACTGGTGCCCGACACACACGTCTCTTCACCCCCCCGCCACCTCCAAGTGCTGCTCACCGCGCTGCTTTGAGGGGAAGAGAGCGCCGCGTGCGCCCTTCCTGCCCCTCAGTGTCTATCTTCAATTCAGCGACGGCCCGTGAGCCAATCAGAGCTTGCAGACCGGAAGCTAAAGCTCCTGATTGGCTGCCGGACCGCAGGCTTTGATTGGCTTGCGGACCGGCGCCTAATTGAAGATAGCCACCCGTACCGCCGTCGGAGACCGAGGGGCAGGAGAGCCACACGCTGTGACCTCCTCCCCTCACAGCAGCAGTGCGGTGAGCAGCACACTGGCACTGTGGGGACATGTGTATCTGGCACTGGGGGCATATCTGGCACTGGGGGGACATGTGTATCTAGCACTGGCGGCATTTCTGTATCTGGCACTGGGGGGCATATCTGGCACTGTGGGGACATGTGTATCTGGCACTGGGGGCATATCTGCATCTGGTACTGGGGGCATACCTGCATCTGGTACTGGGGGCATATTTGGCACTGTAGGGACATGTGTATCTGGAACTAGGGGGCATATCTGGCATTGTGGGGCATATAGACATCTGCCACTGGGAGGGCATATAGGTATCTGCCACTGAAGGGGGGGGGGGGGCATATAGGTATCTGCCATGGGGGGGGGGGGGGGGGGGTTGGGGGCATATAGGTATCTGCCACTGGGGGGGGCGGCATATAGGTATCTGCCACGGAAGGGGATATATAGGTATCTGCCACTGGGGGGGGGGCATATAGGTATCTGCCACGGAAGGGGATATATAGGTATCTGGCACTGGTGGGGGGAGGGTTTGGGGAGACACGTGTATCTGGCACTGTTGGGACGACAGATGTGTATCTGGCACTGTGGAGGCACCCATTTTTTGGCGTTTTTATATGTATGTGGCACTGTACTGGGGCATTACATGTATGTGGCACTGTGCAACATGACTAAAAACGGGGTTATGACACAATGTCATACTCCTACAAACGTCATACCGAAAGGTGTGCTCACAAAAATGGGGTGTGGCTTTGTGTCAACTAGGCCACGCCCCCATTTGTGCGCATGTGCTTACGGCGTGCGCATGGTAGTGGCTCTTGCTCTTGACTACAGATCGTTTTTGGCTCTTTGCCTGTGACTGGTTAGCCACCCCTGATCTATATTCTCTCTGTGCTTCCAAACTCCTTTCTCAGCCTCTTCCAATGGAAGTACTCCATTATTCATTGGCATATTTTTTTTTCTCGACTAGTGGTTCTCAACTCCAATGCTCAGGATTTCGATCTCTGGAAACAGGTGGGATAATTATTGAAAAATAAAAATAAGATTTTAAACCTACCGGTAAATCTTTTTTTCCTAGTGCGTAGAGGATGCTGGGACTCCGTAAGGACCATGGGGAATAGACGGGCTCCGCAGGAGACATGGGCACTAAAAAGAACTTTAGATATGGGTGTGCACTGGCTCCTCTCTCTATGCCCCTCCTCCAGACCTCAGTTAGAGAAACTGTGCCCAGAGGAGACTGACAGTATGAGGAAAGAATTTTTGTTAATCTAAGGGCAAGATTCATACCAGCCGACACCGTATAACCTGGATATACGAACCAGTCAACAGTATGAAACAAACCAGCATCAGCCCGAGACTGATCAAAACTGTAACATAACCCTTATGTAAGCAATAACTATATACAAGTCTTGCAGAATGTAGTCCGCACTGGGACGGGCGCCCAGCATCCTCTACGGACTAGGAGAAAAAGATTTACCGGTAGGTTTAAAATCTTATTTTCTCTTACGTCCTAGAGGATGCTGGGGACTCCGTAAGGACCATGGGGATTATACCAAAGCTCAAAAACGGGCGGGAGAGTGCGGATGACTTTGCAGCACCGATTGAGCAAACATGAGGTCCTCATCAGCCAGGGTATCAAACTTGTAGAACTTTGCAAAGGTGTTTGAACCAGACCAAGTTGCTGCGCGGCAAAGCTGTAATGCTGAGACCCCTCGGGCAGCCGCCCAAGAAGAGCCCACCTTCCTAGTGGAATGGGCCTTTACCGAATTTGGTACCGGCAATCCAGCCGTAGAATGAGCCTGCTGAATCGTGTTACAGATCCAGTGAGCAATAGTCTGCTTAGAAGCAGGAGCGCCAACCTTGTTGGCTGCATACAGGACAAACAGAGACTCTGTTTTCCTCACCCTAGCCGTTCTGGCTACATAAATTTTCAATGCCCCGACCACATCAAGGGACTCGGAATCCTCCAAGTCCCGCGTAGCCACAGGCACCACAATAGGTTGGTTCATATGAAAAGACGAAACCACCTTGGGCAAAAATGGAGGACGAGTCCGCAACTCTGCTCTATCCACATGGAAAACCAGATAGGGGCTTTTGTGAGATAAAGCCGCCAATTCCGACACTCGCCTTGCCAATGCCAACAACATGACCACTTTCCAAGTGAGATACTTAAATACTACCGTTTTAAGAGGCTCAAACCAGTGAGACTTAAGGAAACGTAACACCACGTTAAGGTCCCAGGGTGCCACTGGAGGCACAAAAGGAGGCTGGATATGCAGCACTCCCTTCACAAAAGTCTGTACTTCCGGAAGAGAAGCCAATTCCTTCTGAAAGAAAATGGATAGGGCCGAAATCTGAACCTTAATGGAGCCTAATTTTAGGCCCAAATTCACTCTGTAGGAAGTGAAGGAAACGGCCCAGATGCAATTCTTCCGGAGGAGCATTCCTGGACTCACACCAAGAGACATACTTCCTCCAAATACGGTGATAATGTTTCGCTGTCACGTCCTTCCTATCCTTTATCAGAGTAGGAATGACCTCATCAGGAATGCCCTTTTCCGCTAGGATCCGACGTTCAACCGCCATGCCGTCAAACGCGGCCGCGGTAAGTCTTGGAACAGACAGGGCCCCTGTTGTAACAGGTCCTCTCTGAGAGGAAGAGGCCACGGATCTTCTGTGAGCATTTCCTGCAGATCCAGATACCAGGCCCTTCGAGGCCAATCTGGAACAATGAGAATTGTCTGTACTCCTCTTCGTCTTATGATTCTCAATATCTTGGAGATGAGGGGAAGAGGAGGAAACACACACACGGTGTCACCAGGGCATCCACTGCTACCGCCTGAGGGTCCCTCGACCTGGCGCAATACCTCGGTAGCTTTTTGTTGAGGCGTGACGCCATCATGTCTATTGGAGGCAGTCCCCACTGACTTGCAATCTCTGCAAAGACTTCCTGATGAAGTCCCCACTCTCCTGGCTGTAGATCGTGTCTGCTGAGGAAGTCTGCTTTCCAGTTGTCCACTCCCGGGATGAAGACTGCTGTCAGAGCGCTTACATGATTTTCCGCCCAGCGAAGAATCTTGGTGGCTTCTGCCATTGCCATTCTGCTCTTTGTTCCACCTTGGCGGTTTACATGAGCCACTGCGGTGATGTTGTCTGACTGAATCAGAACCGGTAGGTTGCGAAGGAAAGTCTCCGCTTGACGAAGGCCGTTGTATATGGCCCTCAGCTCCAGTACGTTGATGTGAAGACAAGTCTCCTGGCTTGACCAGAGACCCTGGAAGTTTCTCCCCTGTGTGACTGCTCCCCAACCTCGGAGGCTCGCGTCCGTGGTTACCAGAACCCAGTCCTTAATGCCAAACCTGCGACCCTCCAGAAGGTGAGTACTCTGCAGCCACCACAGGAGAGATACCCTGGTCTTGGGGGACAGGGTGATCATCTGATGAATCTGTAGATGAGACCCGGACCACTTGTCCAGAAGGTCCCATTAAAAAGTTCTCGCATGGAACCTGCCGAATGGAATGGCCTCGTAAGTCGCCACCATCTTTCCCAGAACTCGAGTGCAGTGATGCACAGACACCCTTTTTGGCTTCAATAGGTCCTTGACCAAAGACACGAGTTCTTGGGCCTTTTCAGTCGGAAGATAACCTTTTCTGGTCTGTATCCAGAACCATGCCTAAGAAAGGCAAACGAGTCGTTGGAACCAACTGTGACTTCAGGATATTGAGAATCCAGCCGTGCTGTTGCAACACCCTCAGGGAGAGTGATACGCTCTTCAGTAACTGTTCTCTCGATCTCGCTTTTATTAGGAGATCGTCCAAGTATGGGATAATTGTGACACCCTGCTTGCGCAGGAGCACCATCATTTCCGCCATCACCTTTGTGAAAATTCTCAGGGCCGTGGAAAGCCCAAACGGCAACGTCTGAAATTGGTAATGACAATCCTGTACAGCAAACATCAGGAACGCCTGATGAGGCGGATATATGGGCACATGAAGGTATGCATCCTTTATGTCCAGGGACACCATATAATCCCCCCTTCCAGGCTGGCGATGACCACTCTGAGCGACTCCATCTTGAACCTTTTTAAGTATAGGTTTATAGATTTTAAATTCAAAATGGGCCTTACCAAACCGTCCGGTTTCGGGACCACAAACAGGGTTGAGTAATACCCCATCCCCTGCTGCAGCAGGGGAACTTTGACCACCACTTGCTGAAGACACAATTTTTGAATTGCATTTAACACTATCCCCCTCTCTGGGGGAGAAGCCGGTAGGGGCGATTTGAAAAACCGGCGAGGAGGCACCTCTTCGAATTCCAGCTTGTAACCCTTGGAAACAATTTCTATTGAAAAGTCGAAGACGTGCCCCCACTGGGGCGGACTGCCTCAGCGGAGCCCCAGCGTCATGCGGTGGATTTTGTAGAGGCCGGGGAGGACTTCTGCTCCTGGGAACTAGCTGTGGTTGGCAGCTTTTTCCCCTTGCCCTTACCTCTGGCAAGAAAGGAAGATCCCCGCACTCTCTTGGGTTTATGTGACTGAAAGGACTGCATCTGATAATGTGGTGTTTTCTTAGGCTGTGAGGAAACATAAGGCAAAAAAGTTGATTTACCTGCCGTAGCCGTGGAAACAAGGTCTGTGAGACCTTCCCCAAACAATTCCTCACCCTTGTAAGGTAAAACCTCCATATGCCTCTTCGAGTCGGCATCGCCCGTCCATTGTCGGGTCCATAGGGCTCGACTAGCCGAAATCGCCATAGCGTTGGCCCTGGAACCCAGTAGGCCAATGTCTCTCTGAGCATCTCTCATATACAGGACAGCATCTTTAATATGACCCAGGGTCAATAAAATGGTTTCTTATCCAGCGTATCTATATCAGCAGATAAGGTATCTGTTCACACTGCTACAGCGCTACAAACCCAAGCCGACGCTATCGCCGGTCTGAGTAGGGTACCAGTATGTGTGTAAATAGACTTCAAGGTAGTCTCCTGCCTGCGATCAGCAGGATCCTTGAGGGTTGCCGTATCTTGAGATGGCAGCGCTACCTTTTTGGATAAGCGAGTCAACGCTTTATCCACCCTCGGGGAGGATTCCCACCGTAACCTGTCCTTAGTTGGGAACGGATAAGCCATAAGAATCCTTTTGGGAATCTGCAGCTTTTTGTCTGGAGATTCCCAAGCCTTTTCAAATAATTTGTTCAGCTCGTGAGATGGGGGAAAGGTTACCTCAGGTTTCTTTTCTTTAAACATGCGCACCCTCGTGTCAGGTACAGAGGGGTCATCTGTGATATGCAACACCTCTTTTATTGCAATGATCATATAATGAATACTTTTAGCCAATTTTGGCTGCAACTTTGCATCATCGTAGTCGACACTGGAGCCAGAATCCGTGTCGGTATCAGTGTCTACTATTTGGGATAGTGGGTGCTTTTGAGACCCAGAAGGTCCCTGCGACATAGTGAAAGGCAGGGTTTGACTCCCTGTACACTCCCTGGATTCAGCTTTGTCCAACCTTTTGTGCAATAAATTCACATTTGCATTTTAAACATTTCACATATCCAACCAGTCAGGTGTCGGCGTTGCAGACGGAGACACCACACTCATTTGCTCCACCTCCTCCCTAGAAGAGCCTTTCCGCTTCAGACATGCCGACACACGCGTACCGACACACCACACACTCAGGGAACTCTCTATCTGGAGACAGTTCCCCCACAAGGCCCTTTGGAGAGACAGAGAGAGAGTATGCCAGCACACACCCATATATATATATATATATATATATATATATATATATATCTATCCATGTGCAGAACCCGGCACTCATAAGGGACAGCGCGGCCCCAGGAGCAAACTTACTGGAGTGCCTTCCCAGAGAGATTGGCTCCCATATGTACAACGAAGAAAAGAGAGGCGGCACTTCCAGATTTGTAAAGATGAAAACTTTAAGACATGAATCAACGTTTCGGGGGGTCTCACCTGATGACGGGGTGAGACCCCCCGAAACGTTGATTCATGTCTTAAAGTTTTCATCTTTACAAATCTGGAAGTGCCGCCTCTCTTTTCTTCGTTGTATGTATGTATGTATATATATATATATATATATATATATATATATATATATATATACACACACACACACACACACACACACACACACACACACATATTATAACATGTGCCCCCCCCCCCCTTTTTGTCAAACCCTCTGTCACCATGTTCAGCAGGGGAGAGTCCGGGGAGCCAGCTTCTCAGCGGTGTGCTATGGAGAAAATGGCGCTGGTGAGTGCTGAGGATCAAGCTCCGCCCCCTCAGCGGCGGGCTTCGGTCCCGCTCGATTACTTTCAAAAACTGGCGGGGGATCTCTTATATATGATGCAGAACCCATATATACCCAGATTTTGCCAGATCAGAGGTTTAATTGCTGCCCAGGGCGCCCCCCCTGCGCCCTTACAGTGCCTGCCGTGTGTGTGTTGTGCGGGAGCAATGGCGCGCATCGTTACCTCAGTGAAGATCCGAAGTCTTCTGCCGCCTCTGAAGTCTTCTTTCTTCTCATACTCACCCGGCTTCTATCCTCCGGCTCTGTGAGGAGGACGGCGGCGCGGCTCCAGGATGAACAGCTAGGAGAGACCTGCGTTCCGACTCCCTCTGGAGCTAATGGTGTCCAGTAGCCTAAGAAGCAGAGCCTAGCATTTAAGTAGGTCTGCTTCTCTCCCCTCAGTCCCTCGATGCAGGGAGCCTGTTGCCAGCAGGCTCCCTGAAAATAAAAAAACTAACAAAATTTCTTTCTTTCAGGAAACTCAGGAGAGCTCCCCTGCAGTGCATCCAGTCTCCTCTGGGCACAGTATCAAACTGAGGACTGGAGGAGGGGCATAGAGGGAGAAGCCAGTGCACACCCATATCTAAAGTTCTTTTTAGTGCCCATGTCTCCTGCGGAGCCCGTCTATTCTCCATGGTCCTTACGGAGTCCCCAGCATCCTCTAGGACGTAAGAGAAATATAGATTGACTCACATGTGCATGATTAAAGAAATCCAGAAAACATGACCTGTTGGGGGTACTTGAGGATATCATCACCTGCAAGCTTTCCTCCATATCATTAACCTTTCTCCTGATTAACTCTACCAAGCGGCTTCATACTTGCAATTAATCATCAACAGCTTTCCACCTCTTTGCATCATCTACCCTATCTCTACATTTCCTGCAATCAAAATGACAGTAACACATTATAACAAAATCTAGCTAAATCTACTCAGCATCATCCTCAATGCAAGCCATGGCATGAAACGCTGCACACACTGCCAAGCATACTTCTAATCTCTCATTTCTGCTCAAACTTAACCGCAATCACCTTTTCCATACATATAAATCTTATGCACACCTCCATCTACCATCCATACCCAATATCTTTCTTCCTAATTCAAGGGCAAGAGAGAGAAGATCTGACATGAAATGGTATTCTGTCTCAACCAGCAAACCGCTCATATCCTTCCCCGCACCCTCTGGAAACCTTACCTAGTCTGCAATCTTCTCTCTAGTAGCATCTTCCCATCATTATTGAAGCACACAGTGATTACAGCTACAATGGACAAAACAGTCCTGGCCTAAACTCACTCTTAAATTATCAGCTGGCCTCACACAACCTATTGGTCCCTCTTCAGTCCAGCTTTCATTTTCAACACTCCAGAGAAGCAATTAAAGTAGTAATCCCACAAGTTTATAAAATAGAACGCCAACAGCCATGAAGACCATGGAGATATTTTCTCTTGACGTCCATTTATTAAGTTTTGGTTATCAAGTAAACCTACCAAAGTGTGGTGCTAATCAGATAACCCATGCAATTGTAGAAGAGGAGACTACATGATAGTACCAGCTTAGAAAGGTCAAGAGACATAGGGGGTCTATTCATGAAGCAGTGAAATGTATGGAGAAGTGACGCAGTGGAGAAGTTGCCCATGGCAACCAATCAGCACTGAAGTAACATTTATAATTTGCATACAATTGTACGGAGCAACTGATTGGTTGCCATGGGCAACTTCTCCACAGGCTCACTTCTCCACTCCTCATTGCTTCATGAATAGACCCCCTAATCACCAAAGGCCCTTACTGCAACTACCACACATGGTGCTGCATTAAGGGGGTAATTCAGAATTTAGCACATCTGCAATCACTTTCACAGACATGAGGGGGAAAGCCCAGCACAGGGCTAGTCCGCCCTGCATGTCTGTCTCTGCCCCCCTCCCCGCACAGGTACAAAAGCATGGCGGCGATGCTTTTATACCTGAAGAGTAGCTCCCTACCAGCGCAGCTCCTGCGCGCTGGCAGGGAGCTACCCATTGCTCTGCGGGTTGCACCAGCTGCGTGTGACGTCACGCAGCTGCCGCGTCCCGACCCCCGCACAGTCCGGGCAAACCTGTGTTGCCCAGACTGTGCCCCCAAAATGTCGGCCCAAGGTCGCATGACCACCCCCTCCCGCCCAGAGGCGCCTGTCAATCAAGCAGAGGCGATCGCTGGGCTGGGATGCCGATCGCATCTCTGGAATGCGCCAGCGTACTGCGGCGCCTGTGCATGCGCAGTTCAGACCTGGTCGCTCACTGTGCAAAAACGCACAACAGCAATCAGGTCTGAATTAACCCCTAAATTCCAACTAATTCTAATCTCTACATGACTTTTCTGAAGGGGCATCAATCTTGTGTCACACAACACTGTCTTGTGATTTGCATACAAATGGATCATGTTGCCACTAGTGCACTCCCATCCAAAATTAACATTAGGATATAAAACGGCTTCTGGACCCAATCATTACAGGAGAACTCTACTAGGTTTAGTGATCAAATGATTTGCAAAAAGTATTC
Organism: Pseudophryne corroboree; assembly: GCF_028390025.1. Taxonomy (NCBI): domain Eukaryota; kingdom Metazoa; phylum Chordata; class Amphibia; order Anura; family Myobatrachidae; genus Pseudophryne; species Pseudophryne corroboree. Next base: position 149,510,615 of record NC_086446.1, on the reverse strand, counting down.
TTATACAGGTTGAGTATCCCATATCCAAATATTCCGAAATACGGAATATTCCGAAATACGGACTTTGAGTGAGACTGAGATAGTGAAACCTTTGTTTTCTGATGGCTCAGTGTACACAAACTTTGTTTAATACACAAAGTTATTAAAAATATTGTATTAAATGACCTTCAGGCTGTGTGTATAAGGTGTATATGAAACATAAATGAATTGTGTGAATGTAGATACACCTTGTTCAATGCACAAAGTTACAAAAAAAATTGGCTAAAATAACTTCAGGCTGTGTGTATAAGGTGTATATGTAACATAAATGCACTCTGTGCTAAGACTTGGGTCCCATCACCATGATATCTCATTATGGTATGCAATTATTCCAAAATACGGAAAAATCCCATATCCAAAATACCTCTGGTCCCAAGCATTTTGGATAAGGGAGACTCAACCTGTAATTGCTTTGCTTAAAACATAATCAACACAAATCAATTCCGAAAGTGTGAGATGGGACACCTTTCTACACCCCAGGAAAGGAAATGATTTGGTTACCAACTAGTGTAGGATGTTAAGAACGGATAGAATGAACATGTGATGAAAGTGCTTATTTAATATTATATACCACTATTAGTTATTAGGGGTAAGTCCTTCGGGCAAATCAAATTTGTGAGTTTACAGCCTATCATTTATCTGGTACAATCTGGAAAATGACACCTAAAATTTTAATGTTTGCTATGGATGACATCACAAACTTTTGTCAATCTGTGCTGTAGTAGATTTAACCCCTTATCCAGTACACCTGAGTATAGTTTATTGTAGTAACCCAGCCTAAAGGGTAAACACAAGGATTTCTAGTTGTATGTCCTCTGGAGGGTGAAGGCACTTGGGCGTTTATTTACTAAGCTTTGAAGAAAGATAAATTACCAGCCAACCAGCTGTCTTTTTTCAAACCCAGCCTGTGACATGACAGTTAGGAGCTGATTGGCTGGCACTTTATCTCTCTCCACTTTATCTCCATCCAAGGCTTAGTAAAATAGACCCGTTAGCTCAAATGTATTAAGCCTTGAAAAGTGATAGAGTGGAGATGGATAAAGAGTGATAAAGCACCAGCCAATCAGCTTTCTAACTGCCATGTCACAGACTGTGTTTTAAAAATGACAGTTAGGAGCTGATTGGCTGGTGCTTTATCACTCTTTATCCGTCTCCACTCTATCACTTTTTAGGGTTTAATACATTTGGGTTTTAATTCTTACTTTGTTCCTTAAACATGCGATAATGAAGATAATGCAGCAAGCGATATCTATTGTCTGTGTATATACACTTCATTTAGGGCCTAATTAAAGGTTGACTGCAAAACAACATTTTCCTCTAATAGGCAAAAATAAGAATTTACTTACCGATAATTCTATTTTTCGGAGTCCGTAGTGGATGCTGGGGTTCCTGAAAGGACCATGGGGAATAGCGGCTCCGCAGGAGACAGGGCACAAAAAGTAAAGCTTTAGGATCAGGTGGTGTGCACTGGCTCCTCCCCCTATGACCCTCCTCCAAGCCTCAGTTAGGATACTGTGCCCGGACGAGCGTACACAATAAGGAAGGATTTATGAATCCCGGGTAAGACTCATACCAGCCACACCAATCACACTGTACAACCTGTGATCTGAACCCAGTTAACAGTATGATAACAGCGGAGCCTCTGAAAAGATGGCTCACAACAAATAATAACCCGATTTTTGTAACTATGTACAAGTAATGCAGATAATCCGCACTTGGGATGGGCGCCCAGCATCCACTACGGACTCCGAGAAATAGAATTATCGGTAAGTAAATTCTTATTTTCTCTATCGTCCTAGTGGATGCTGGGGTTCCTGAAAGGACCATGGGGATTATACCAAAGCTCCCAAACGGGCGGGAGAGTGCGGATGACTCTGCAGCACCGAATGATAGAACTCCAGGTCCTCCTTAGCCAGGGTATCAAATTTGTAGGATTTTACAAACGTGTTTGCCCCTGACTAAATAGCCGCTCGGCAAAGTTGTAAAGCCGAGACCCCTCGGGCAGCCGCCCAAGATGAGCCCACCTTCCTTGTGGAATGGGCATTTACATATTTTGGCTGTGGCAGGCCTGCCACAGAATGTGCAAGCTGAATTGTATTACACATCCAACTAGCAACCAAAATAAGCTGGTTCAGGTGAAACACTGACACCACCTTAGGGAGAGAACTGGGGACGAGTCCGCAGCTCTGCCCTGCCCTGTCCAAATGGACAACCAGATATGGGCTTTTTTGAGAAAAAACCCACCAATTTGACACTCGCCTGGTCCAGGCCAGGGCCAAGAGCATGGTCACTTTTCATGTGAGATGCTTCAAATCCACAGATTTGACTGGTTTTAAACCAATGTGTTTTGAGGAATCCCAGAACTACGTTGAGATCCCACAGTGCCACTGGAGGCACAAAAGGGGGTTGTATATGCAATACTCCCTTGACAAACTTCTGGACTTCAGGAACTGAAGCCAATTCTTTCTGGAAGAAAAATCGACAGGGCCGAAATTTGAACCTTAATGGACCCCAATTTGAGGCCCATAGACACTCCTGTTTGCAGGAAATGCAGGAATCGACCGAGTTGAAATTTCTTCGTGGGGCCTTCCTGGCCTCACACCACGCAACATATTTTCGCCACATGTGGTGATAATGTTGTGCGGTCACCTCCTTTCTGGCTTTGACCAGGGTAGGAATGACCTCTTCCTGAATGCCTTTTCCCTTAGGATCCGGCGTCCCACCGCCATGCCGTCAAACGCAGCCGCGGTAAGTCTTGGAACAGACATGGTACTTGCTGAAACAAGTCCCTTCTTAGCGGCAGAGGCCATAAGTCCTCTGTGAGCATCTCTTGAAGTTCCGGGTACCAAGTCCTTCTTGGCCAATCCGGAGCCATGAGTATAGTTCTTACTCCTCTACGTCTTATAATTCTCAGTACCTTAGGTATGAAAAGCAGAGGATGGAACACATACACCGACTGGTACACCCACGGTGTTACCAGAACGTCCACAGCTATTGCCTGAGGGTCTCTTAACCTGGCGCAATACCTGTCCCGTTTTTTGTTCAGACGGGACGCCATCATGTCCACCTTTGGTAATTCCCAACGGTTTACAATCATGTGGAAAACTTCCCCATGAAGTTCCCACTCTGCCGGGTGGAGGTCGTGCCTACTGAGGAAGTCTGCTTCCCAGTTTCCATTCCCGGAATGAAACACTGCTGACAGTGCTATCACATGATTTTCCGCCCAGCGAAAAGTCCTTGCAGTTTTTGCCACTGCCCTCCTGCTTCTTGTGCCGCCCTGTCTATTTACGTGGGCGACTGCCGTGATGTTTTATCCCACTGGATCAATACCGGCTGACCTTGAAGCAGAGGTCTTGCTAAGCTTAGAGCATTGTAAATTGCCCTTCGCTCCAGTATATTTATGTGGAGAAAAATCTCCAGACTTGATCACACTCCCTGGAAATTTTTTCCTTGTGTGACTGCTCCCCAGCCTCTCGGGCTGGCCTCCGTGGTCACCAACATCCAAAACTGAATGCCGAATCTGCGGCCCTCTAGAAGATGAGCACTCTGTAACCACCACAGGAGAGACACCCTTGTCCTTGGATATAGGGTTATCCGCTGATGCATCTGAAGATGCGATCCGGACCATTTGTCCAGCAGATCCCACTGAAAAGTTCTTGCATGAAATCTGCCGACTGGAATTGCTTCGAAGGAAGTCACCATTTTTTTACCATGGCCCTTGTGCAATGATGCACTGATTTTAGGAGGTTCCTGACTAGCTCGGATAACTCCCTGGCTTTCTCTTCCGGGAGAAACACCTTTTTCTGGACTGTGTCCAGAATCATCCCTAAGCACAGGAGACTTGTTGTCGGGATCAGCTGCGATTTTGGAATATTTAGAATCCACCCCTGCTGTTGTAACAGTATCCGAGATAGTGCTACTCCGACCTCCAACTGTTCCCTGGACTTTGCCCTTATCAGGAGATCGTCCAAGTAAGGGATAATTAAGACGCCTTTTCTTCGAAGAAGAACCATCATTTCGGCCATTACCTTGGTAAAGACCCGAGGTGCCGTGGACAATCCAAACGGCAGCGTCTGAAACTGATAGTGACAGTTCTGTACCACGAACCTGAGGTACCCTTAGTGATAAGGGCAAATGTGGGACATGGAGGTAAGCATCCCTGATGTCTCGGGACACCATATAGTCCCCTTCTTCCCGGTTCGTTATCACTGCTCTGAGTGACTCCATCTTGATTTGAACCTTTGTAAGTGTTCAAATTTTTTTAGATTTAGAATAGGTCTCACCTAGCCTTCTGGCTTCAGTACCACAATATAGTGTGGAATAATACCCCTTTTCTTGTTGTAGGAGGGGTAATTTAATTATCACCTGCTGGGAATACAGCTCGTGAATTGTTTCCCATACTGCCTCCTTGTCGGAGGGAGACCTTGGTAAAGCAGACTTCAGGAGCCTGCGCAGGGGAAACGTCTCGACATTCCAATCTGTACCCCTGGGATACTACTTGTAGGATCCAGGGGTCCTGTACGGTCTCAGCGTCATGCTGAGAGCTTGTCAGAAGCGGTGGAACGCTTCTGTTCCTGGGAATGGGCTGCCTGCTGCAGTCTTCTTCCCTTTCCTCTATCCCTGGGCAGATATGACTCTTATAGGGACGAAAGGACTGAAGCTGAAAAGACGGTGTCTTTTTCTGCAGAGATGTGACTTAGGGTAAAAACGGTGGATTTTCCAGCAGTTGCCGTGGCCACCAGGTCCGATGGACCGACCCCAAATAACTCCTCTTCCTTTATACGGCAATACACCTTTGTGCCGTTTGGAATCTGCATCACCTGACCACTGTCGTGTCCATAAACATCTTCTGGCAGATATGGACATCGCACTTACTCTTGATGCCAGAGTGCAAATATCCCTCTGTGCATCTCGCATATATAGAAATGCATCCTTAAATGCTCTATAGTCAATAAAATACTGTCCCTGTCAAGGGTATCAATATTTTTAGTCAGGGAATCCGACCAAGCCACCCCAGCTCTGCACATCCAGGCTGAGGCGATCGCTGGTCGCAGTATAACACCAGTATGTGTGTATATACTTTTTATGATATTTTCCAGCCTCCTGTCAGCTGGCTCCTTGAGGACGGCCCTATCTATAGACGGTACCGCCACTTGTTCTGATAAGCGTGTGAGCGCCTTATCCACCCTAAGGGGTGTTTCCCAACGCGCCCTAACTTCTGGCGGGAAAGGGTATACCGCCCATATTTTCTATCGGGGGGAACCCACGCATCATCACACACTTCATTTAATTTATCTGATTCAGGAAAAACTACGGTAGTTTTTTCACATCCCACATAATACCCTCTTTTGTGGTACTTGTAGTATCAGAAATATGTAACACCTCCTTCATTGCCCTTAACGTGTGGCCCTAATAAGGAATACGTTTGTTTATTCACCGTCGACACTGGATTCAGTGTCCCTGTCTGTGTCTGTGTCGACCGACTAAAGTAAACAGGCGTTTTAAAACCCCTGACGGTGTTTTTGAGACGTCTGGACCGGTACTAATTGTTTGTCGGCCGTCTCATGTCGTCAACCGACCTTGGCGCGTGTTGACATTATCACGTAATTCCCTAAATAAGCCATCCATTCCGGTGTCGACTCCCTAGAGAGTGACATCACCATTACAGGCAATTGCTCCGCCTCCTCACCAACATCGTCCTCATACATGTCGACACACACGTACCGACACACAGCACACACACAGGGAATGCTCTGATAGAGGACAGGACCTACTAGCCCTTTGGAGAGACAGAGGGAGAGTTTGCCAGCACACACCAAAAACGCTATAATTATATAGGGACAACCTTATATAAGTGTTTTCCCTTATAGCATCTTTTATATATTTCTAACGCCAAATTAGTGCCCCCCCTCTCTGTTTTAACCCTGTTTCTGTAGTGCAGTGCAGGGGAGAGCCTGGGAGCCTTCCCTCCAGCCTTTCTGTGAGGGAAAATGGCGCTGTGTGCTGAGGAGATAGGCCCCGCCCCTTTTTCGGCGGCCTCGTCTCCCGCTCTTAACGGATTCTGGCAGGGGTTAAATATCTCCATATAGCCCCCGGAGGCTATATGTGAGGTATTTTTAGCCAAAAATAGGTTTTCATTGCCTCCCAGGGCGCCCCCCTCCCAGCGCCCTGCACCCTCAGTGACTGCCGTGTGAAGTGTGCTGAGAGGAAATGGCGCACAGCTGCAGTGCTGTGCGCTACCTTAAGAAGACTGAGGAGTCTTCATGCCGCCGATTCTGGACCTTCTTCTTGTTTCAGCATCTGCAAGGGGGCCGGCGGCGAGGCTCCGGTGACCATCCAGGCTGTACCTGTGATCGTCCCTCTGGAGCTAATGTCCAGTAGCCAAAGAAGCCAATCCATCCTGCACGCAGGTGAGTTCACTTCTTCTCCCCTAAGTCCCTCGTTGCAGTGATCCTGTTGCCAGCAGGACTCACTGTAAAATAAAAAACCTAAGCTAAACTTTTCTAAGCAGCTCTTTAGGAGAGCCACTTAGATTGCACCCTTCTCGGCCGGGCACAAAAATCTAACGGAGGCTTGGAGGAGGGTCATAGGGGGAGGAGCCAGTGCACACCACCTGATCCTAAAGCTTTACTTTTTGTGCCCTGTCTCCTGCGGAGCCGCTATTCCCCATGGTTCTTTCAGGAACCCCAGCATCCACTAGGACGATAGAGAAACCATGTTGCACTGCAGGTGGGGCAGATTATAACATGTGCAGAGACAGTTAGATTTGGGTGGGTTATATTGTTTCTGTGCAGGGTAAATACTGGCTGCTTTATTTATACACTGCAATTTAGATTTCAGTTTGGACACACCCCACCCAAATCTAACTCTCTCTGCACAAGTTATCTGCCTCACCTGCAGTGCACATGGTTTTGCTCATTAGAGAAAAATGTTGCTGCTGCGATCAGATCTGAATTAGGCCCAAGATCTGCAGGACAACCATTTTTAACTTATGCTGGATCGCTCATGTTTGGTTTACAATCAAGCATCATCCATGTATAGTGTTCCTTCTAGGCTGTTTCAGCAGGGTGCTGCACCCTGCCCATTTCTGAAATGTGAAAAAGCACCCTGCCCATTTTCAGTGCACCCTGCAGGATCATAAATCTCCCCTTGTATACAGAATGCAACAGTCAGAGTGCATGTTACAATGTAGTTGTCTACTCCTTGCCCATCTCTGAAATTGGAAACAATTTCTATCCTTTATGAAATGGATGGCAGAGGAGGCACTGTAAATACACCCAAAGATTTATCTGTCCTATCAGTCTGGTGGGAACAAAAATCTGGAAATATATGGAGCAATTTACAAATGATCATTTACTCCCAAACACTGGAAAACAGACAATGGTCATTCAGACAAATTAGTTAAATCTGTTTGATTTAATACATTTATCCGAACAATCGTTTTCGTCCATTTTCCAGCATATGGGAGCAAATGGTTGATTGTCATTGCGCCATATATTACCAGATTTTTGTTCCCACCAGACAGATTGGACAGATAAATCTTTAGGTGTGTACCCATAAGTGGCATAACAGCTGCCGGCATAGCACGACACTCTGATAAAGAGGGAGAGAACAGGGTAAGCAGTGAGCATGTGCTGCTTACACTAGGTCCCTAGTAGAACAGACTTATTTTGTACCTTTACTGTAAATTTTAACCCTCTACTTAACTTTTCTGTTTTATAAACACATAAGGATTATAACTACTTCAGCACTGGAGAAGACATTATATCTACTTATTATGTATATGGTGTAGCTGTTCTTTAATAAAGACAGGACATACTGTATACAGTATTTCTCTTAGTACAGATGTTGGGTGTTACATGGGTGTCCTATATGTATCGTAAATGATACATTAAGGAGAAAATATATGGATAAAAACTATAAACATATGCTCTATGCTTTGTGCGCAAAGCATCACCTCAAAAATGTGCCCTTCAAAATGAAAATGTGCCCTCCTCAATGATCAGCACCCTGCCCTAAAAAAAATCCTAGAGTGAACACTACATGTAATAGTGGTAGCTGAGGCCCAACTCACTAAATGAGGTCATAGGGGTTATTAACAACACTAGAGATAGAACTAAGCTCTAAGGTAGGCTGACCATATTATCCCTTTAACCTGGGACACTCATGAATTACACAGGTTCTGTGGCTGGATGAATACAAGCCTGCATTTCACTTGGTTTTAAGCAGCCACAGAACCTGTGTAATTCTTGAGTATACCAGGTTAAAGGGATAATATGGTCAAGCCTAGCTAAAGTAAAGAATCCAATTGTCTAGAGTAGTACTGTGCTATTCCAGTCACAGATCCTCCATGCCATGCCATAGTTCCCAGTAACAGATGACTCCATCGTACTAGGGTTACCTTGGTATTGTGTATCCTTCTACTGCTTAAGCAATATTATACAGTTAAATGCTGTATAAGTAGTGACAAGGTGAGTGTTGCATTATAATGGGGTCAGTAGCCAAAACTATAAGTAATGCCAACCCTTCACCAGGGTCGGCAGTGTGGGTGGGGTTCTAAGAAAAAAAAAAAAATACTTGCCTGCGCTCCAGCAATCCACTAGATCCAGTATGATCTCTAGGCGTCGGCCTCTCTCAGTGAAGCCAAGCAACAATATGCTGGCAGTAATAAAATGGAGGGTTCCCCTGTCTGCCTCTTAGGGGTAAATTTACTAAGATGGGAGTTCTATTTAAGATGGGATGTTGCCCATAGCAACCAATCAGATTCTACTTCTCATTTATCTAGCACCTTCTATCTAGAAGATAATACCTGGAATCTGACTGGTTGATATGGGAAACATCCCATCTTAAATAGAACTCCCATCTTAGTAAATTTACCCCTTAGTTTCTGATGAAGCAGCAAGTCAGGGGACCTGCCGAATGCAGATTGCCGGGACACAGGTAAGTCATATTTAGCATTATTATGGTGTTTTCAGTTTTGGGGTAATTTAATCTTTAATGTATCATGTATGTAATTTCCATTTTTTGGATATTAGGTTTTTAAACACACATGAACTTGATGTAGCTATACCTACGCAGCAAGAACTAGAAGCGCTGTAACAATTACCATCCTTGTAAGTTTGCGGATGTTTGTAACCAGTGAGGATAAAGTCCAGGATTCCATAACAACCGCCAGTCTAAGTGATGGGAATCCATCCGCTAACACTGACAGTTTACAGATTCCATGGCATGGCTGGTAGTAGCCCTTGGCACAATGTCACTGAGGAGGGGGCAAGCTTTCCATTACCTCTGAAATCAGCCAGAAGCAAAGCAATAGAATTTGTCGGCAGATAAGAACCACTTGGCCCATCTAGTCTGCCCCCTTTTTTTTTATATATTATTTTTTATCTCTAACCTTATTTCTTTGTAAGGATATCCTTATGTCTATCCCATGCATGTTTAAATTGCTCTACTGTCTTAGCCTCTACCACCTCTGATGGGAGGCTATTCCACTTGTCCACTACCCTTTCTGTGAAATAATTTTTCCGCAAATTTCCCCTGAACCTCCCCCCCTCCAGTCTCAGTGCATGTCCTCGTGTCCTTTTGCTTCTCTTCATTTGGAGAATGTTTCCCTCCTGGACTTTGTTGAAACCCTTGATATATTTGAAAGTTTCTATCATGTCCCCCCTTTCCCTTCTCTGCTCCAAACTATACATATTGAGATTTCTTAGTCTTTCTGGGTATGTTTTGTGATGTAGGCCATGCACCATTTTAGTTGCCCTCCTTTGTACAGTTTCTAATGTATTAGGTATTAGCAAATGACAAACCTATACTTAGTTGTACTGTTACACTGAGGTGGTAGGTACATACGTACTGGACAAGGGCGTGCTTTACACCATGTATAACTTCATTCACAGAAATGGACAGAACAGGGCCAACCAATGGCCACATGAGAATTGGTAAAACACTTGCAGAACTACATAGAAATATCTTTTACCTGAGCACCTTACATACATGGGAATTTACCTCATTTTTACTTTACACTGCCTTTCCCATCCTCCATAAAAAAATAACTTGGAAGGGAAATAATATCAACATGATGGGCGGTATTCAAATGATATATCACGCACAATCTACTTTCTAAAGTGATCCCCATTATCGCGCCCATAGTATTCAGGTTTAGCTGTGTAAAGTAGTGTTCCTTCTAGGCTGTTTCAGCAGGGTGCTGCACCCTGCCCATTTTTGAAATGTGAAAAAGCACCCTGCCCTTTTTCAGTGCACCCTGCAGGCCCATAAATCTCCCCTTGTATACAGAATGCAACAGTCAGAGTGCATGTTACAATGTAGTTGTCTACTCCTTGCCACCTCTGAAATTGGAACACAATTTCTATCCTTAGCCAACTGGATGGCAGAGGAGGCACTGTAAATAACACAGCACTCTGATAAAGAGGGAAAGAACAGGGTAAGCAGTGAGCATGTACTGCTTACAGTAGTTCCCTAGTAGAACAGACTTATTTTCCTATATATTTTAACCCATTGTTTAACTTTTCTGTTTTATAACACATGCGGATTATAACTACTTCAGCACTGGAAAAGACATTTATAATTATCTACTTATGTATATGCTACAGCCGATCTTTCAAAAAGACTGGACATATACAGTATGTCTCCCAGTACAGATGTTAGGTGTCTTATATGTATGCATGGGTATATGATTTACTAAGGGCAAAATGTATGTACAAAAACTATAAACATATGCGCTACGCTTTGTGCGCAAAGCGTCACATCAAAAATGTGCTCTTCAATATAAAAATGTGCCCTCTTCAATGCTCAGCACCCTGCCCTAAAAAAATCCTAGAGTGAACACTATAAGGGGTTGACCTGAAATGATTATACCATGCCCGTCAGCAGAAACAGAACGAGTGTGGAAAGGGGTGAAAAGAATTTAATACTACCCGATGAGTAGTGTGCAAACTTCGAGTCTGCTTTGAGAAGGAAGTACCTACTCACCGCCTCTTTGGAAGCCTTGGACTTTTATCATCCTTGCGCCGTCTGCCTCTCCTGATGAGAAGACAAAAGGTAATGAGATCAGATGACAAGCATTTTAGGTCAAGCTTCAGGAGTCAGTTAACAGCACTTATAATTGTATAACATTGTACACATTGTTAGTGATACCCCTTTTCCATCTGTAGCACGGGTCGCAGTCGGGAGCCTGACACGGCTGCGACCCGTGCTACAGCCCCCTTTCCCACAGCGCTCACCAACCCGGCTTATTGCCGGGTTGGTGATGCTGCTGCTGACGCGGTAGGGGCGGTGCTGGGAGATCATGTGATCTCCCAGCGCCGCCCCTACCGCGCACCACTGTGAATGGGAGCCATGTCGCATCGACACGGCTCTCGTTCACACTACACAGCTTGCCGGGTTGAACACGTGTTAAACCCGGCAAGCTACCCGGGTAGGATTCCCGGATCACTTGATCCGGCAATTTGCAGGGGGACCCTTTTCCACTAGGAATAAACACGGGAAAATGCGCGCACCCGCACATTTACCCGTGTTTTTAAAGCTAGTGGAAATGGGGTATTACAGTGCAGGTTTTAAGATATAAGCTTAAAAAATAAAAATAAATAAATAAAAAGGATAAATAAGGTCAGACCTTTTTCCGTCACTAAGGTGACCTTTAAACACAATGCAAGTGGAAAACAAATACACTATTTTGAAAAAATTTTTAAAGGGAAAATAAACAAATTACAAAATATCCAAAGTTGTATAAATCCTTACGCCCTTTCATGATAGGGCTGCATCTGTGTTCAGCTAACCAATCACATCCAACATCATGTTCAAAGGATAATTTGCATCTTCCTGCAAGCTATGGGAGCGATTCCAATTAACACTAAATAAAGATCATCCGTTCTTATAGGATTTCCCTTCAGGTTTCTTGGTTGTGTTCTACTGGGATTACCCATGGTCTGCGAGGAGCTTTCGGAACATCTGCTGCATCTCACTGATTAAAAGGTATCAGTCAGGGGAGGGGCGTAAAAGAATTTCAAAGCCATTGCATGTGCCATGGAACAGGGTTGGAGATGGAATAACGGATGTCAGAATACCGATGCCAGAATGCCGGCAGCAGGGCAAGCGCTAGAAAGCCCCATGCGGGCTCAGCGGCTCGCCACGGGTTCTATTCCCACTCTATGGGTGTCGTGGACACCCACGAGTGGGAATAGCCCTGGTGCAGTGGTCAGCATTCTCGGTGGCCCGGCATCGGTATTTTGACCTCCGGCATCCCGACCGCAGGGATATTAACTACATCCCATGAAACACGGTCAAGACTATCATCAAAAAGTGGAGAAAATGTGGCACAACAAGGACATTGCCAAGATCAGAACATCGCTATAAGGCAGATGGCAGAACAAGGAGAAACCACATCAGGACGGCTGCCAAGAAGTCTATGGCAGTATTAAAGTAGCTGCAGTGCATAACCCCTCTACCCCCACATGTATTGTCTCTGTCATAACAATCTCCCGTATTCTGCCCATGTCTGGCCTTTGGAGTAGGTGTAGAGACAGAAGCCATTGCGGATAAAAAAAAAACAACAAATAAAAAAAGAGAAGAGGAATTTAACTTTCCAACATGATGACAACCCAAAGCACAGAATCGTCACCCAAGGAATTACTTCAGGAAAGACCCAAATCTTGGGTTGGCCCAGTCACAGCCAAGACGTCAGTCCTACAGAAAACCTGTGGAACGATCTAAAGAGGGCTTTACTCAGGAGACCCCCTTAAAAGCTGGTGGACCTCTTTTTTTGCAGGAATGTGTGTGAGAGAATTGTAAAGTGCATATGTAATAGCAGGCAATGGTGCAATCTCCGCTATTTAGCCACTAGATTTAAAACGGCAGTAATTTAAAAGGCAAAAAAAACAAATAAACTGGTGATCCCTTTTAACATATTGCCGCTTTAAACCTAGTGGCTAAATCCCACTATTGCCTGCAATAGGCAAGCTATGATATTGGTGCCCAAGTGTGAAAGTTGATAATAGACTTATGCAACCAGGTCAGAATAGGAATTTTTATTGAATTAATAAACCCCCCTTCCCCACAAAAAAAACAAAACAAAAAACACCACTCTCCACTTTTGTGTGTTCAGATCTGCAAGAGTGCATGCAATGTGTTCTGCATACATTTGACCAACAGTTCCTATATGCCAGCATTTTATATAGGAGGACTAGAGCTGCAAGCGCACAGACTCCAGATTAAACAGAAAGTAATTCTATTTACTGGACCCTTTATTGTAGTAAAATTCACTGAGTGGCAATGCCTTGCTAAATCTATACGTGTGAAAATTGTATGTATGTATGTATGTATGTATGTATGTATGTTCTTTACTTGGCTTGAGGGATCTTGACCAAACTTAGTACACGTATCCTTCATTATCCAACTTAAAATACTGGCAGGGTTTAAACTAAAAATAAAATCTGCCTCTTTCTGCGCCAGAGCCATTTATATTATCTTATATCTAAAATTCATTGATCTGTTTGTCTGTCTGGTTATGTATTCGGACATCCCTGCACCCATTGGGAAAAAAACCAATGCAAGATGGTCCCATTGGATCCTGGCAAGGTTTTGGGGGGGGATGTTAGGGTCTCGGTTGGACCTCACAGCAGAAAGCACTGGGAAGAACACAAGGTGCCTGTTCTGGGCCTCCCACTGGATGGATTTGGAAGAAAATTTTAATGAACTGTAATAACTGACAGAAATAACTACATAACTTAATGACCTGGAATTACTGGCAGAAATGGAGTTGGGAAGACAAAATCTGTTGTGTACCATAAAGCCTTGGAAGAGCAACATTGATAACAGAAGAAAAATTTAAACCCATCTCTCAATGGAATAGTGATCATAAAATTGAACAGAAAGAAAAAGCTGGGAATCGGCACTACTGGCGACACCCCAAAAACAAAAACGACACCGGGCAGCCACCTCTGTGTTTGGGCACACCATCTGAGTGTTTTGGAAGAGCTACGGAGTTAAGAATATGTTGACAGTTACATACAACTCATTGATAACTTAATATCTGGAAAACCTAGGCAACTCTGGGTACTTCAGCTAGGTATTTAATACGAAAATGTATATCTATAATAATTTTCCTCAAGAGGGACACTTCATGATGGCAGGGTAAACGAGTTGGAGCTTTAGCCTCTACTGCTCACTTTTTTAATGATGAGATCAACTAGCGGATTCTGGCATGGTAATTACAGAGGCGATATGTACTAAGACTGGGAGAGAGATAAAGTAGCCCAAAGTAACAATCTTCTGTCATTTCAATGACTGTGCTAGATAAATGACAGTTAGATAATTGATTGCTTTGGCCAACGTCTCCACTTTATCTCTCTCCATGGATTGATACATCTCCCCCAAGTGTCTTGAATGTGGATTAACTTTAGGTTTTGCAAACATTAGGACAGGTAGAGTGAAAATCCTACATTTACAAAGAAAATAAATAAAAGCCTTTTAACAAGTTTCTAGTCACAACTAGGTAGACACATACTAAAAGATACACCCACTCGCCTCTTTCTATATAATACAAATTAAACCATATTTATTGCTACATTCCTGTGTGGTAGAGCAACAACTATATGGCTAATTAATAGCAGGACGGTTCCGATAAGTGGGAGATTGGGAGGTAATCCACTGCCATACTCAGCAGTGATAGGTGTCTCCGCTGCATGCATCCTCCAAATGACGCATAGCACACTCATAGATATGGGAGGTATGCAAATGAAGTGGCATAACTGACACATGAATGGTGTGAAAATGAAACTGTTACAGATACTTTCTAGAGGGGTCACTCACTTCCTAGGTGCTTCTGGTTCAGCTACTGGATTCTCTTCCTTCACTTCCATCTTTACCTCTACTGGTGCAGTCTGTTCCCTGATTCGGGGGCCTCTGCGCCTGGTCCCAGTGGATGACCTAAGGGGGGAAAAAAATTCCGGTTGGAAGGAAAAAAATAAATAGGATCTTAATTACGTACCGGTAAATACTTTTCTCGTAGTCCGTAGAGGATGCTGGGGTCCATTTAGTACCATGGGGTATAGACTGGTCCTTTGGGAGCCACTGGTACTTTAAGAGTTTAATAGTGTGGGCTGGCCCCTCCCTCTATGCACCTCCTACCAGACTCAGTCTAGAAACTGTGCCCGAGGAGACGGACATACTGCGAGAGAAAGAAATACACAGATAGTGGTGAGATTCACACCAGCTCACACATAACAAAAAAGGAAAGCCAAGCTAACCAACTTGGAACAATGCACCAACGGCTGAAACAACAATACTGAACCAAGTAACAATGCAGGAATACAAAGCACTCCTCCACGGACTACGAGAAAAGGATTTACAGGTAGGTAATTAAAAATAAGAATTTACTCACCGGTAATTCTATTTCTCGTAGTCCGTAGTGGATGCTGGGGACTCCATAAGGACCATGGGGAATAGACGGGCTCCGCAGGAGACTGGGCACTCTAAAGAAAGATTAGGTACTATCTGGTGTGCACTGGCTGCTCCCTCTATGCCCCTCCTCCAGATCTCAGTTAAGGAAACTGTGCCCGGAAGAGCTGACATTACAAGGAAAGGATTTTGGAATCCCGGGTAAGACTCATACCAGCCACACCAATCACACCGTACAACTTGTGATAACTTTTTACCCAGTTAACAGTATGAACAACAACCGAGCATCACTCAACGGATGGCTCATAACAATAACCCTTTATTAAGCAATAACTATATACACGTATTGCAGAAAGTCCGCACCTGGGACGGGCGCCCAGCATCCACTACGGACTACGAGAAATAGAATTACCGGTGAGTAAATTCTTATTTTCTCTAACGTCCTAGTGGATGCTGGGGACTCCGTAAGGACCATGGGGATTATACCAAAGCTCCCAAACGGGCGGGAGAGTGCGGATGACTCTGCAGCACCGAATGAGCAAACACAAGGTCCTCCTCAGCCAGGGTATCAAACTTGTAGAACTTTGCAAATGTGTTTGAACCTGACCAAGTAGCAGCTCGGCAAAGCTGTAAAGCCAAACCCCCTCGGGCAGCCGCCCAAGAAGAGCCCACCTTCCTTGTGGAATGGGCTTTCACTGATTTTGGATGCGGCAATCCAGCCGCAGAATGAGCCTGCTGAATCGTGTTACAGATCCAGCAAACAATAGTTTGCTTTGAAGCAGGAGCACCCAGCTTGTTGGATGCATACAGGATAAACAGCGAGTCCGTCTTCCTGACTCCAGCTGTTCTGGTGACATAAATCTTCAAAGCCCGGACTACGTCCAGCAACTTGGAGTCCTCCAAGTCACGAGTAGCCGCAGGCACCACAATAGGTTGGTTTAAATGAAAAGATGACACCACCTTTGGCAGAAATTGTGGACGAGTCCGCAATTCTGCCCTGTCCTTTTGAAAAACCAGATAGGGGCTTTTACATGACAAAGCCGCCAATTCTGACACCCGCCTAGCCGAAGCCAAAGCCAACAGCATGACCACTTTCCACGTGAGATACTTTAGTTCCACAGTTTTAAGTGGCTCAAACCAGTGGGATTTCAGGAAATCCAACACCACATTAAGATCCCATGGTGCTACTGGTGGCACAAAAGGGGGTTGAATATGCAGCACTCCCTTAACAAACGTCTGAACCTCAGGCAGTGAAGCCAGTTCTTTTTGAAAGAAAATGGATAGGGCCGAAATCTGGACCTTTATGGACCCTAATTTTAGGCCCAAAGTCACCCCTGACTGTAGGAAGTGCAAGAATCGACCCAGCTGGAATTCTCGATCTGCGATCTGCGTGAAGACTTCCTGATGAAGTCCCCACTCTCCCAGGTGGAGGTCGTGTCTGCTGAGGAAGTCTGCTTCCCAGTTGTCCACTCCCGGAATGAACACCGCTGACAGTGCCAGCACGTGATTCTCCGACCAACGAAGAATCTTTGTGGCTTCCGCCATTGCCACCCTGCTTCTTGTGCCGCCCTGGCGGTTTACAAGGGCGACCGCCGTGATGTTGTCTGACTGAATCAGCACTGGTTGGTCTCGAAGCAGAGGCTCCGCTTGACTCAGGGTGTTGTATATGGCCCTTAGTTCCAGCAGATTTATGCAAGTCTCCTGACTTGACCACAACCCTTGGAAGTTTCTTCCCTGAATGACTGCCCCCCATCCGCGGAGGCTTGCATCCGTGGTCACCAGGACCCAGTCCTGTATGCCGAACCTGTGGCCCTCAAGGAGGTGGGCACTTTGCAGCCACCACAGAAGAGACACCCTGGCCCTGGGGGACAGGGTGATCAGACGATGCATCTGAAGATGCGACCCGGACCACTTGTCCAGCAGATCCCACTGAAAGATCCTCGCATGGAATCTGCCGAATGGAATGGCTTCGTATGACGCCACCATCTTTCCCAGGACTCGCGTGCAGTGATGCACCGATACCCGTTTTGGTTTTAGGAGGTCTCTGACCAGAGTCACGAGCTCCTGTGCCTTCTCCTCCGGGAGAAACACCTTCATCTGGACTGTGTCCAGAATCATGCCCAGGAAGGGCAGACGCGTCGTAGGAATCAGCTGCGACTTTGGGATGTTCAGAATCCAACCGTGTCGACGCAACACTTCCTGAGAGTGTGCTACGCTGATCAGCAACTGCTCCCTGGTCCTCGCCTTTATGAGGAGATCGCCCAAGTATGGGATAATTTTGACCCCTTGCTTCCGAAGGAGCACCATCATCTCTGCCATCACCTTGGTAAAAATTCTCGGTGCCGTGGACAGGCCAAACGGCAACGTCTGGAATTGGTAATGACAGTCCTGTATCACAAACCTGAGGTACTCCTGATGAGGCGGATAAATGGGGACATGCAAGTAAGCATCCTTGATGTCCAGAGATACCATAAAATCCCCCTCTTCCAGGCTTGCAATGACCGCTCTGAGCGATTCCATTTTGAATTTGAATTTCTTCAGATAGATGTTCAGGGATTTTAAATTCAGAATGGGTCTGACCGAACCGTCCGGTTTCGGTACCACAAACATAGTGGAATAGTAGCCCCTTCCCCTTTGAAGGGGGGTGAACCTCTACCACCACCTGCTGGAGAAAAAGTTTGTGAATTGCCGCCAGCACTACCTCCCTTTCCCTGGGGGAAGCTGGCAAGGCCGATTTTAGGTAACGGTGAGGGGGGGGGGTCACTTCGAATTCCAGCTTGTATCCCTGAGATACAATTTGAATAGCCCAAGGATCTACCAGTGAGAGAACCCACTGGTTGCTGAAATTTCGGAGACGCGCCCCCGCGCTCCTGGCTCTGCCTGTGGAGCCCCAGCGTCATGCGGTGGATTTAGTGGAAGCCAGGGAGGACTTTTGTTCCTGGGAACTGGCTGCGTGGTGCAGCTTTTTTCCTCTACCCCTGCCTCTGGCAAGAGGGTGGTCTTCTGTATGCCGGCGGTCGGGCTCCCGGCGCTCAGTATACCGGCGTCGGGAGCCCGACAGCCGGCATACCGACACTTATTTTCCCTCGTGGGGGTCCACGACCCCCATAAAGGGAGAATAAAATAGCCACCGTGCCCGTAGCGTGGCGAGCGCAGCGAGCCCGCAAGGGGCTCATTTGCGCTCGCCACACTGTCGGTAAGCCGGCGGTCGGCCTCCCGGCGCCGGTATGCTGGTCGCCGGGAGCCCGACCGCCGGCCAGCCGTAGTGAACCCCTGGCAAGAAAGGATGCACCTCTGACTTTCTTGCTCTTTTGCGAGCGAAAGGACTGCATTTGGTAATACGGTGCTTTCTTAGGCTGTGGAGGTACATAAGGCAAGAAATTTGACTTCCCAGCCGTAGCTGTGGAAACTAGGTCCGAGAGACCGTCCCCAAACAATTCCTCACCCTTATAAGGTAAAACCTCCATGTGCTTTTTTGAGTCGGCATCCCCTGTCCATTGCCGAGTCCATAAGACCCTTCTGGCAGAGATGGACATTGCATTTACTCTAGAGCCCAGCAGGCAAATATCCCTCTGGGCATCCCGCATATATAGGACCGTGTCCTTGATATGTGCCAGGGTCAGCAAAACAGA
Organism: Pseudophryne corroboree; assembly: GCF_028390025.1. Lineage (NCBI taxonomy): Eukaryota > Metazoa > Chordata > Amphibia > Anura > Myobatrachidae > Pseudophryne > Pseudophryne corroboree. The sequence continues at coordinate 149,491,530 of NC_086446.1, read as the reverse complement.
GTCTCTGTCCAGGGTATCTATCGCCTCAGACAGAGTATCCGTCCATGCCGCTACCGTCCATGCCATGCTACACATCCATGCCGAAGCAATGGCAGGCCTCAGCAGTGTACCAGAATGTGAGTAAATAAACTTTAGGATAGCTTCCTGCTTTCTATCTGCAGGATCCTTAAGGGCAGCCGTATCCTGAGACGGCAGGGCCACCCTTTTAGACAAGCGCGTTAACGCCTTGTCTACCCTGGGCGAGGATTCCCAGCGTAACCTGTCCGTTGGCGGGAAAGGATACGCCATCAGCAATCTTTTGGAAATCACTTGCTTCCTATCCGGGGAATCCCACGCTTTTTCACATAATTCATTCAATTCATGTGACGGGGGAAAAGTCACTTCTTGCTTTTTCTCCCCATACATATAAATCCTTTTGTCAGGGACAGGATCTTCCTCAGAAATGTGTAATACATCCTTCTTTGCCACAATCATGTAGCGGATAGCCTTAGTCATTTTAGGCTGCAATTTTGCCTCTTCGTCGTCGACACTGGAATCAGAGTCCGTGTCGACATCTGTGTTAACTAACTGGGATATTGGGCGCTTTTGAGAGCCTGACGGCCTCTGCGATGTGGGAGCAGGCATGGGTGGAGACCCCGACTGTCCCAAGGCTACAGCTGTATCCAATCTGTTATGTAAGGAGCTTACATTATCATTTAACACCTTCCACATATCCATCCAATCCCGTGTCGGCACCGTCGGGGGCGACACCACATCTGTTTGCACTTGCTTTGCCTCCACGTATCCTTCCTCATCAAACATGTCGACACAGGCGTACCGACACACTGCACACACACAGGGAATGCTCAGACTGAGGACAGGACCCCACAAAGGCTTTTTGGGGAGACAGAGAGAGAGTATGCCAGCACACACCCCAGCGCTATATAACCCAGGAATTACACAGTACTGTAGTGTTTACCCGGTAGCTGCCGTTTTTATATTATATATGTATGCGCCTAAATTTATGTTCCCCCCCTCTCCTTTTATCTAATGCACCTGTATACTGCAGGGGAGAGCCTGGGGAGCGTCCTTCCAGCGGAGCTGTGAAGAGAAAATGGCGCTGGTGTGCTGAGGAAGAAGGCCCCGCCCCCTCAGCAGCGGGCTTCTGTCCCGCGTCTCATGTGTAAAAATGGCGGGGGCTCGCACCTATATACAGTGCCTGACTGTATATATGTGTATTTTGCCATCAGGTATCTTAATTGCTGCCCAGGGCGCCCCCGCCTGCGCCCTGCACCCTACAGTGACCGGAGTGTGCGGGTGTGCTGTGGGAGCAATGGCGCACAGCTGCAGTGCTGTGCGCTACCTTTAGTGAAGACAGGAGTCTTCTGCCGCCGATTTCAAAGTCTTCTTTGCTTCTGTACTTCTGGCTCTGCGAGGGGGACGGCGGCGCGGCTCCGGGAACGGACGATCAAGGTTAGGGTCCTGTGTTCGATCCCTCTGGAGCTAATGGTGTCCAGTAGCCTAAGAAGCGCAACCTAGCCACAGTTAGTAGGTTTGCTTCTCTCCCCTCAGTCCCACGTAGCAGAGAGTCTGTTGCCAGCAGAAGCTCTCTGAAAATAAAAAAACCTAACAAAATACTTTCTTTACTAGTAAGCTCAGGAGAGCCCACTAGGAGCACCCAGCTCTGGCCGGGCACAGATTCTAACTGAGGTCTGGAGGAGGGGCATAGAGGGAGGAGCCAGTGCACACCAGATAGTACCTAATCTTTCTTTAGAGTGCCCAGTCTCCTGAGCAGCCCGTCTATTCCCCATGGTCCTTACGGAGTCCCCAGCATCCACTAGGACGTTAGAGAAATCTTATTTTCTCTTATGTCCTAGAGAATGCTGGGGTCCACGTTAGTACCATGGGGATGTACCAAAGCTCCCAAACCAGGTGGGAGAGTGCTGAGGTTCCTGCAGAACTGATTGACCAAACTGAAGGTCCTCAGAGGCCAAAGTATCGAACTTGTAGAACTTAGCAAACGTGTTCAAACCAGACCAAGTAGCCGCTCGGCAGAGCTGTAAAGCCGAGACACCCCAGGCAGCCGCTCAGGAAGAACCCACGGACCTAGTAGAGTGGGCCTGTACAGATTTAAGAACCGGCAAACCTGCCGTAGAGTAAGCATGCTGGATAGTAAGCCTGATCCAGCGAGCAATAGACTGCTTTGAAGCAGGACACCCAATTTTAATGGAATCATAGAGCACAAACAGAGAGTCAGATTTTCTGTGATGCGCTGTCCGCTTCACATAGATTTTCAAAGCCCTCACAACATCCAGGGACTGTGAAGTAGTAGAGGTGTCGGTAACCACCGGGACCACAATAGGTTGGTTGATTGATATGAAACGCAGACACCACCTTTGAAAGAAATTGCTGCCAAGTTCTGAGTTCAGCTCTATCTTCATGAAAAATCAAATAGGGGCTCTTATGAGACAACGCCCCCAAATTCTGACACACATCTTGCAGAAGCCAAGGCCAACAGTGTGACGTTCTTCCACGTAAGAAACTTTACGTCAACCACCTGTAAAGGCTCAAACCATTCATTTTTGTAGAAACTGCAACAACACATTGAGATCCCAAGGTGCCGTGGGAGGCACAAAGGGTGGTTGGATGTGCAGAACACCTTTCAAGAACGTTTGAACCTCAGTGAGGGAAGACGACTGTTTCTGGAAGAAAATGGATAAGGCAGAAATCTGGACTTTTATGGAAGCCAGGCGTAGGCCCACATCCACACCTGACTGCAGAAAAAGCAGAAAACGTCCTAGTTGAAACTCCATTGCAGGAAATTTCCTATTTTCACACCAAGAGACGTATTTTCTCCAAATACGGTGGTAATGTTTAGAGGTTACCCCTTTTCTGGCTTGGATCAAGGTAGGAATTACCCTGTCCCGAATGCCTTTCCGGGCTAGAATTTGACGCTCAACCTCCATGCCGTCAAACGTAGCCGCGGTAAGTCTTGATAGACGAACAGCCCCTGTTGCAGAAGATCCTCTTGAAGAGGTAGAGGCCACGGATCCTCCAGGAGCATTTTCAGTATATCTGCATACCAAGCCCTTCTCGGTCAATCCGGAGCAATGAGAATTGCTTGAACCTTTTCCCTTTTTATTCTTTTGAGAATTCTTGGGATCAATGCAAGTGGTGGAAACACATACACATCTGATAGACCCATGGAGTCACCAGAGTGTCCACCGCCACTGCCTGTGGGTCTCTCGACCTGGAACAATACCGCCTGAGATTCTTGTTGAGACGAGAGTCCATCATGTTGATCTGTGGAATTCCCCACCGATGTGTCAAGCACCCGAACACTTCCAGGTGAAGGCCCCACTATCCTGGGTGGAGGCCGTGTCTGCTGAGGAAGTCTGCTTCCCAGTTGTCTTCTCCCGGAATGAAGATTGCGGACAACGCCACAGCCTGTCTTTCTGTCCTGAGGAGAATCCTTGTTACCTCTGACATTGCAGCTCTGCTCTTTGTTCCGCCCTGTCGGTTTATGTGCGTTACCGCCGTCACATTGTACGACTGAACCTGGATGGCCTGATCTTGAAGAAGATGCGATGCCTGTAGAAGGGTGTTGTATATGGCCCTTAGTTCCAGAATGTTGATTGAAAGAATGGTTTCCTGACTTGACCATTTTCCTTGGAAGTGTTCCCCCTGGGTGACTGCTCTCCAACCTCTGAGGCTTACGTTTGTGGATAGCAGAATCCAATTTTGAATCCTAAACCTTCGGCCCTCTGTCAGGTGAGAAGTCTGAAGCCAGCACAGAAGAGAAATCCTGGCTCTTGGCGACAGACGTGTCCTCTGCAGCAATGTGGAGATGCAATCCGGACCATTTGTCCAACAGATCCAGCTGGAAGGACCTTGCGTGAAACCTTCCGTACTGCAGCGCCTCGTAAGCGGCTACCACCTTTCCCAGAAGGCGAATGCCTAGATGCACCGATATCCGGGTTGGTTTAAGAATATCCCGCACCATCAACTGGATTACCAATGCCTTTTCCAATCGTAGGATTACTTTCTGTGCCTCCGTATCCAGTGTCATCCCCAGGAACGGGGGGGGGGGGGCTGCGGGGGCTGCGGAAGGAAGGTATGTAGACTTTCCTGCCGTAGCCTTGGATATCCACGTATCCAGTTCATCTCCAAACAGGGCCTCACCTGTGAACGATAGGCTTACCACACCTTTTCTAGAATCCGTAGTCCACTGATGTAGCCATAGGCCCCTGCGTGCTGTCACTGCCATGGCTGTGGTGCGTGCATGGAGCAAGCATATCTCTTTTATGGCCTCCACCATAAAATTTGCAGAGTACTGCTGTTAGAATAAAACTATCTCCCCTCTGGGTAAGGAATCTAAGCCCTCAATTAGGTTACCTGACCATTTTGCAATGGCCCTAGTGATCCATGCACAAGCTATAGAGGGTCTTTGGCCCACCCCCGCAGCTGTGTACAGAGATTTGAGAGTGGTCTCAATCTTGCGGTCAGCCGTGACCTTTTATGGAGGCTGCCCCCGGGACAGGTAAGATTATGTTACGTGACAACCGAGATACCAATGCATCAACAATCGGGGGGTTTTCCCATTTTTTTCTATCATCCTGAGGAAAAGGGAAGATTGCCAGTAACCTTTTAGGGATCGGAAACTTCTTGTCAGGATTAATCCAAGTTCTTCAAATAGGGAATTTAATTCCTTAGATGCAGGGAAAGTAGCAAAGGATTTCTTTTTTTTATGCTAAAATAAGATTCTCATCTTCACTTTGTCAGGAATGTGCAGGACGTCTCTAATAGCTTCTATCAGGGCCTGTATTCCTTGTGACAGAGATGCAACCCCCCCTCCCGAGTCCACCTCACCCTCCTCTGCGTCTGATACATCATCATCAGTGTCAGCCTACAGGATTTGGGCCAGTGTACACTTTTGTGGACAAATGGTAGGGGTTTGAGACGCAGACTGTCTTAAGCATTGTGTCTCTTTCTCATTTTGGGACAATTTATGTGAAATATTTGAGATCATTCCTTTTAATGAATCCAACCATACTGGTTCGGACCCACTAGCCTGAGAATGTGTACTATCCTGAGGACACTGTAGTGATCCCCCTGAGGAAGAAAAAAAAACTCTGCCTTGCATGAGACACACTCCTTTGACATTGTAAAATGTGAAAGAACACACCCACACAGGAGAAAGGTTAAAAGCACAGTTAACCCACACAGAGCTCTCTAGGGAGACACAGAGTATGATGGAGCCAGCCACACTGTGCCCCATGCTTAGCTGGGTTGCAAACTAAGTACCCTTAATAGGGCTTAGTATTCTAATTTTGCTCCCCCACTTGCTATGATTCTCTGGTACCGTTGAGGTAATCTGGAGTCCTCGTGGAGGAGCTGAGCTTTCCTGCCAGTCTGTCTGTGTGAGCTGCAGAAGGAAAATGGTGAGCTGCTGGATCCGCTTATAGTGAAGCCCCGCCCCCTCAATGGCACGCGGTCTTTCCGGGGTTTTTATACTGGCTGAGATGATTTTGGTGCTTAACAGTGGGTTAGAGCCCCTGTAAGCACTGTGCCTGTGTGGGTAGTTGTTTAAATACAGCTCAGCTGGGGGCGTGGCCTGACTGGGAAAGGGAATAGCTGTGCTTCCAGTGAGCTCCTGAACAGCTACCCTCCTTATAGCCACTTTTCCCCCCTCTGAAAGCACCCTCTACCAGCCGTCCTCATCACCTGCTACCGCCGTGATTCAGTGCGGGGCGAGCGGCGACGCCGGGAGACGCTATTAAGGGTCTCTCCGGATTGCGGCCTTCCCCGCCGGAAAAGCCGGGGACTCAAGTACCCGCTCCGGCCCGCCGGCTGAGCTCCACGACGAGAATCGCGGGAGAACGGAGCCGCGGACGCCAGCTCCGGATAGACCTTCACTTATACTCTGCCTCCCCTCTCTCCTGGCCTGACGACCTCCATAGCCAGCAGCTTGACATCACCCTGCTGGCACAACACAGGAGGTGAGCAACAAAAACAAGCTCTGCTGCACTTAGGCTGTGCACAGCTGCGGTGGCCATTTTCTCCCCAGCACTTTGCAATACAGCCTAATCTGGGAACACTTTTGCTGGACTGTTACCTATATTTTATTATTTATTCCTGCTGGAGCCTCTCCCTAACCTCTTGTTTTGCTACCTACATTATTGGGGCTTATTTCAACATATTGCTGGAGGTCATAAGTTATCCCTAAGTGTAATACCTGGGTGCACCCTTTGCTATTCCCTAACACTCCCGGTCTGCAGCTACATGTGAAGCTTGTCACCTTTCACATTAACCCCCCCTGGTTCCTGTGATTTGCATTACCATATTTTTTGCATTACCCGCACTTGGCCTCAGAAGCTTTCTGCTCTGGATGAAGACCTTAGCAGCGCTGCTGGTCAGGCTGTTACTGTGTCCTTTTGCATTGTTCGTATACCTACATGTACTTCTGAAGGCCCTCTCACAGGAATATCTACTCAAGTACTCTACAATGTGATTTTATCTACGCAATGAGCTGATAGCCTCTCTCACCGGCCTCATCTTACTAACCTCAGTAGAGACATTTCCATTTGTCACTGTTACTGCCTGTCGGGGTCTTATCTGAATATAATATTACCCTAGCTGCCGCTTATATGGAAAAATACCTTACGCCTCCTGCCTCAGCACAACCTCTTCAACCACGCCAGGAAAAGAGGAGGGCAGACCCCAACATGTCTTCAGATTCTGCTATTGCTGCCTTATCTCCTGCCGCAAAAAAATCGGTAGCCCCTCAGGACTCTTATGTTACATATAATGACGTGGTGGATGCTATTAAGGCGACCATGGGCCCACTACTCTCACAAGCAGTTTCGGATATAACTTCCCAACGCCAACACCTCACCCACCGGGTTGCTGAAACGGAACATAGGGTCGGTACCCTGTTTCAAGATGTCTCCCATCTCACGCAAGTGGTTCCCAAATTGGAAAAGGACACCTATTATCTTTGGAACAAGGTAGATGACCTTGAAAATCGGTCTAGGAGAAATAATATTCGACTAGTGGGGCTCCCAGAAACAGTCAAGGGCCCGGCTCTAGCTCATTTTGTTCGTAACACTCTCCCGACCCTTTTAGGAATCGAATCTGAATGTCGCGATCTCATCATTGAACGAGTTCACAGAGTGGGTCAACATTCTGCTGCTACGTCTACCAGTCCTCGAGTTGTCCTGTTTCGATGTCTTAATTACTTATATAAGCAGTTGATCTGGTCAGCATCCCGCAACAAGAAGTTTATTCCATGGGAGTCGTCGAAGTTATACCTTTTTCAAGATTTCTCAGTGGAATTGTCTCGAGCCCGTAAGGCCTTTTCTCCAGTATGCTCCCGCTTAGTGGCAGACCAACGTAAATTTGCCCTGATCTACCCAGCCAAGCTCAGACTGTTTGATGGTTCTTCTTACAAAGACTTCAACACTCCCGCTGATGCTGAGGCTTTCTTGGCAGAAGAGAACCGTTCTGCACCTCAAGGCGATATTGCAGATGCCCCTCCGGTTACTCGCTGACCTTCTCTCTGTTCGTATGGACTCTGTTTTGTTCTATTACATTGTTTGTTCCACTGAAAAAATGCATCCCTTCGTTAAAAGGTCACTACGAATTGTTATGTTAGTATGCCTTATTCTCTGATATTACAAGTATACTACTGATAATATATTTTCTGTCTGAGTTTGAGGCCTAGTTAATAATTTTTCACATTGATTCTGTTCTTAGAGGCTTATCTCGCCCGTTGTGTTTTATTGTTAGACTCATCAAACGTTTGCCATGATTTCAATGGCACTGGTTTTGACGTTGCAGATTTATGTTTGTGCTCATTGCATGTTTTCCCATGTCTGTGTCTGTCTCTTCCCTTTTGTCTCCTCTCCCATCCCCTCTCCCATTTTTTGTTCATTTGACAGGTTCAGCGGGGATGTTAGTAACCGGTTCCTGCATTACTCACCTATCACTTAAATGTCTGTACGCTTAGGCACATGGAATGTCGGGGGAATTAACTCCCCGGCTAAAAGACGCAAGATTCTTACCTACATTTCCAAACTGAAGGTAGATATCATATGTATCCAAGAAACACATTTGACTCGCACTGAATCCCTGAAATTGCAAACACTAGGTTGGAAATTGTTAGCTACTGCACCTTATAACTCTAAATCCCGAGGCATAGCTATCTTGGCCAAAAAATCCTTGTCCGTCTCTATTTCTAATTCAATTATTAATCCAGAAGGGCGATACCTGATAGCTGATATTGTAATCAACGATTCCCCATATACCCTCTGCACGATCTATGCCCCAAATGTTTATAAAACGATCCTTTTTCAATACCTTACTGGCCAAGTTATTACCACATAGTTCAAAATCTCTGATTTTATTAGGGGATTTTAATCTTATCTCCTCCCCGATTCTTGACAGATCCTCCACCTCAAAGACTCCCGTCTCGCTCCCTAAATTGGGTATACCAGCGCTTTCCAAGCAACTCAGTTTGATTGATGCTTGGCGTGCTATGAACCCAATAGAAAAAGAATTCACCTGCCTCTCTGCTGCTCACCAGACACTCTCCCGCATAGATTTTATTTTATTATCCTCCTCCTTATTCCCCAAAGTGCAGGACGTTGTCATTGAACCTATAGGGTTATCTGACCATGCGTTAGTATGGTTGTCGCTTCAAACTACAGTAGATAAGGGCCCTTATAGATTATGGAGATTCCCCAACTATTTGTCCCAGTCCATTTCTTTTCGGCAAAAATTAGAGTCCGCTTGGATGGACTTTAAACATGCTAATACTGATTGCGAAGCTTCAGACCCACTATTGTTTTGGCAGACGGGCAAAGCGGTCCTCCGCGGTGTCATAATCTCCTACTTGGCGGCTGAGAATAAACGCTTAACCGCCATGTATCTTGATTTACAGTGTAAATTGACGGAATCCTACCAGTCCTTTAAGGCGGCCCCTACCCCTTCCAATAAGTCGGTGTACTGCACTGCAAAAATTCATTTTGACGAATATTTTAAAATCAAAAGTGATCGCTCCCTTTTCTCCACTAATTATAAATTTCATAGATTTGGAAACAAGACAGGCCGTCTCCTTTCCAATCTCCTAAAAGGCTCACAACCACCTATGGTGGTCCACCCGTTACGTCGAGAAGACGGTTCTGTGGCAAGCTCGAGCGACCAGATCACTGATGCTATGAAAGATTTTTATGAATCCATATACTCTGATCCTCAAGATATTGATCCCCCTTCCACTGGCGAGGTTCCCCTCACTTCTTGGACGTTTCCACCCCTTCCCCAATTTCCGGCAATCAAAACCCTTGAAAGCCCCAGGCCCAGATGGTCTATCAGCGGAATTTTACAAAATCCTGTTGCCTAGATGTGGGGAAAGCTTGGTTGCCTTTTATAATGGTATCATTGCTTCCAAATCAGTTCCACTCTACTTTAATTCAGCGATCATTAAGTTGCTTCCCAAGCAGGGCAAGGATTTATCTCTACCTGGATCCTATAGACCTATTTCTTTATTAAACTTTGATTATAAGATATTTACAAAAATTCTGGCTGACAGATTGAAATTATATTTACCCCAAATTATTCACCCGGATCAGACTGGTTTCATTTTAGGTAGACATTCTGTAGTTAATGTTAGAAAAATTTTGGCAGCTATTCAACACGTTAACCCTTCCACCCCTCCTCCTGATAATTTCTTTTGACGCGGAAAAAGCGTTTGACTTAGTTAGTTGGAAATACCTTTTCAATGCTTTACGCCGGTTTGGTTTCCCCTCAGCTTTTATTTCTATATTACAAACACTATACCATTCCTCCTCCTCACAAATTTCCTGTAACGGTTCCATATCGTCTGCTTTCGACATTTCACGTGGGACACGCCAAGGCTGCCCACTATCCCCCCTTCTTTTTGCCATCGCCATAGAACCCCTGGCGATAGCTATACGGCTTTCTGCTACAATTGAAGGTATTGCCATTCGTTCCAAATTACTCAAAGTTTCCCTATATGCTGACGATATGGTACTTTTTCTTTCCAACCCGGCATCCTCGCTTCCAGCTGTCCTAAGCCTCATCTCCTCTTTTGGTGCGGTCTCTGGTTACAAAGTCAATTTGGACAAATCAGCGATCCTCCCCATTAGTGGCTCACCCCCTTATTTTCAAACACTACCCGTTCTTCAAGCTTTCCACATTAATAGAAAACTGGGCAAATACTTAGGTATCCATATATCGTCTTCATTATCGGACATTTATGCCCTTAACTTTACCCCCGTCATCGCCAGACTAAAATCATACCTAGACAATTGGCTATCCCTGCCTATTTCCCTCTTAGGCAGAATAGCAGCTATAAAGAGTATACTGTTTCCTAAAATCTTCTATGTAATGCAAATGCTCCCGTTTAGACTCCTCGCTAAGGATATCAAAAACTTGAATACCCTCTTTTCAAGATTTCTATGGCAAGGGAAACGTCCAAGAATTGCGTTCGCTAAATTAAGATTACCCCGCAAGGAGGGAGGTCTCGGCTTTCCTGATCTGGCCCTATATTCAGATGCGATATTTTTTCGATATATCAGTGACTGGTTGCTCGAGACTGACTCTAACACAGATAATCAATTGGACTCTGCTCTATTTGCCCCCTACTCCCCTAATGCACTGTTACATTCCAGATTAGCGGATATTCCTCCATTTATTAAAGACAATCCTTTATTCATAGATACTTATAGGACTTGGATTAATATAAATAGAAAATTTCATGGTAATTCCAGCTATTCCCCGTATGTGGCATTATGGGGAAATCCGGCTTTTCCCCCCTCACTATCTAATGTAGGTTTTCTTCAATGGAAAGATAAAGGTTTAGCCTCGATAGCGAAGGTATTTGACCCTGGTGGCCGCCTATATTCATTTGCTGATCTCCAGTCTCGATATTCCATTCCTGCACAACACTTCTATATGTTTCTTCAAGCACGTCACTATATTCAATCCCTATCTGTCCCACCGTCTACTGACAATAGATCGAACACGCTCCTTTCCTTGCTTAAGCTCATTGCCTCTGTGCCTTATAAAATCAGTTTACTATATACTTCACTGGCCTCCTTGTCAGCCTCGGCTCACTGGGAACCCACCCTGAAGAAATGGTCTCTAGATGTGCCCAATATCACACTTTTACCAGACCGGTTATCTTCGTATGATAACACGCTTAGATTCCTACAATCTTCCTATTTGCAGGAAGTTCACATTAGAATAGTACACAGAGCATACATAGCTCCTGCACAGCGACGGTATATGACGCCCCTCGAATCTGGTGCATGCATTAAATGCAAAATGTCACATGCAACATTTATTCACTGTATTTGGGATTGTGGCAAAATTAAACGGTTTTGGAATAAAGTGATTCAGTTTATAAATGCTATGTTTTCTACTCATGTACGCCCTGACCCTTTGGCATGTCTCTGTGGGAATTTCAAAGCTTGGGACTTAGGTCCCGATAGGAAATTTAAACTCCAATTATTGTCTTTAATCACCACGATTGCCAAAAAGATTATTCTCATTCATTGGATTCATTCCTCCTCTCCCTCGTTATCAGAGGTCAAACAAAAATTGTTGCAAATACTGTACTATGAGCGAAGGGCTACTATCCCTGATATTGATGTGGGTGTGGAGAAATTTTACCGTAAATGGGAATTTTTTATTAATACTTTGGAAATACAGACACAAACCCATATTCTCAAATTATTCGAAAATACTACCTGGAACTTGCTCAGGAATCTCTCTGCCGATTCTTAATTGTGTCACAGCTATATAACTATTTTCTAATATTATATATGACTGGGTTATGAACCCCTGTTTGCCGATGATGTTTTTTCACCCCCCCCCCCCCCTTCCGCTCCCTTCCCTTCCTCCCTTGATTGTTATTTGTAGTGCTCTGTGTTGTTTTGTCTGTCTTTCCCCCCTCTTATTTGGATTTTCTAGTCCTACTGTACCGTAACATGAAGATTAGCGTTAGACACCCATATTAATCGATATTATGTCTGCCAATAGGTCTCTGGAATTTATTGTCTACATATCTTCCCCTAATCTTCCAGCTAATGTGGTATGATTGTTTTTGTTGAGAATTTCATTGTCTATGCAAGCCACTGGCTTATTTGTACCTGTTTATTCCTTCTCGGTACTGTAAATGATTATCTCTATTTCCATTGGAAAACCAATAAAATATATTTACAAAAAAAAATACAGCTCAGCTAGGCTTGCTGCGGGAATGTACGTTCACCGTGGTGGGGTTGGCAAATGGTTCTCTCGGGAGCTCAGTGTCCTGTCAGCGGGGAACGGGACCATTAACCCTATAGGAGGTTGCCCCCCCCCTAAGTCCCACGAAGCAGACAGACTGGTGCCAAGCAGCCCTGTCTGAAAATAACAAACAGAACATGAATGCACAAAGCTCTTCAGGAGCATCCCTAAGCATGACCGGCTCCTCTGGCACATTTTCTAAACTGAGTCTGGTAGGAGGGGCATAGAGGGAGGAGCCAGCGCACACTATTGATTTCTTAAAGTGTCCAAGGCTCCTAGTAGACCAGTCTATACCCAATGGTACTAAATGGACCCCAGTATCCTCTAGGACGTAAGAGAAAGAAGAAAAATAATAAGATTTTACTCACCGGTAAATCTATTTCTCGTAGTCCGTAGTGGATGCTGGGACTCCGTAAGGACCATGGGGAATAGCGGCTCAGCAGGAGACTGGGCACAACTAAAGAAAGCTTTAGGACTACCTGGTGTGCACTGGCTCCTCCCTCTATGACCCTCCTCCAGACCTCAGTTAGGATACTGTGCCCAGAAGAGCTGACACAATAAGGAAGGATTTTGAATCCCGGGTAAGACTCATACCAGCCACACCAATCACACCGTACAACTCGTGATACTATACCCAGTTAACAGTATAAATAACAACTGAGCCTCTTCAACAGATGGCTCAACAATAACCCTTTTGTTAAACAATAACTATATACAAGTATTGCAGACAATCCGCACTTGGGATGGGCGCCCAGCATCCACTACGGACTACGAGAAATAGATTTACCGGTGAGTAAAATCTTATTTTCTCTGACGTCCTAAGTGGATGCTGGGACTCCGTAAGGACCATGGGGATTATACCAAAGCTCCCAAACGGGCGGGAGAGTGCGGATGACTCTGCAGCACCGAATGAGCAAACTCAAGGTCCTCCTCAGCCAGGGTATCAAATTTGTAGAATTTTGCAAAAAAGTGTTAGACCCTGACCAAGTAGCAGCTCGGCAAAGTTGTAAAGCCGAGACCCCTCGGGCAGCCGCCCAAGAAGAGCCCACCTTCCTCGTGGAATGGGCTTTTACAGATTTAGGATGCGGCAGTCCAGCCGCAGAATGCGCAAGCTGAATTGTGCTACAGATCCAGCGAGCAATAGTCTGCTTCGAAGCAGGAGCACCCATCTTGTTGGGTGCATACAGGATAAATAGCGAGTCAGTTTTCCTGACTCCAGCCGTCCTGGAAACATATATTTTCAAGGCCCTGACTACGTCCAGTAACTTGGAATCCTCCAAGTCCCTAGTAGCCGCAGGCACCACAATAGGTTGGTTCAAATGAAAAGCTGATACCACCTTAGGGAGAAACTGGGGACGAGTCCTCAATTCTGCCCTATCCATATGGAAAATCAGATAAGGGCTTTTACATGACAAAGCCGCCAATTCTGACACACGCCAGGCCGAAGCCAAGGCCAACAGCATGACCACCTTCCACGTGAGATATTTCAAATCCACGGTTTTAAGTGGCTCAAACCAATGTGACTTTAGGAAACCCAACACCACGTTGAGATCCCAAGGTGCCACTGGAGGCACAAACGGGGGCTGAATATGCAGCACTCCCTTAACAAATGTCTGAACTTCAGGCAGTGAAGCCAGTTCTTTCTGGAAGAAACTCGACAGAGCCGAAATCTGGACCTTAATGGAACCCAATTTTAGGCCCATAGTCACTCCTGACTGTAGGAAGTGCAGAAATCGACCCAGCTGAAATTCCTCCGTTGGGGCCTTTCTGGCCTCACACCACGCAACATATTTTCGCCATATGCGGTGATAATGATTTGCGGTTACATCTTTCCTGGCTTTAATCAGCGTAGAAATGACTTCCTCCGGAATGCCCTTTTCTTTTAGGATCCGGTGTTTAACCGCCATGCCGTCAAACGCAGCCGCGGTAAGTCTTGGAACAGACAGGGCCCCTGCTGCAGCAGGTCCTGTCTGAGCGGCAGAGGCCATGGGTCCTCTGAGACCATTTCTTGAAGTTCTGGGTACCAAGCTCTTCTTGGCCAATCCGGAACCACGAGTATAGTTCTTACTCCTCTCCTTCGTATTATTCTCAGTACCTTGGGTATGAGAGGCAGAGGAGGGAACACATAAACCGACTGGTACACCCACGGTGTCACTAGAGCGTCCACAGCTATCGCCTGAGGGTCCCTTGACCTGGCGCAATATCTTTTTAGCTTTTTGTTGAGGCGGGACACCATCATGTCCACCTGTGGCCTTCCCCAACGGTTTACAATCATTTGGAAGACTTCTGGATGAAGTCCCCACTCTCCCGGGTGGAGGTCGTGCCTGCTGAGGAAGTCTGCTTCCCAGTTGTCCACTCCCGGAATGAACACTGCTGACAGTGCTAACACGTGATTTTCCGCCCATCGGAGAATCCTTGTGGCTTCTGCCATCGCCATCCTGCTTCTTGTGCCGCCCTGTCGGTTTACATGGGCGACCGCCGTGATGTTGTCTGACTGGATCAGTACCGGCTGGTTTTGAAGCAGGGGTCTTGCTTGACTTAGGGCATTGTAAATGGCCCTCAGTTCCAGAATATTTATGTGTAGGGAAATCTCCTGGTTTGACCATAGTCCCTGGAAGTTTCTTCCCTGTGTGACTGCCCCCCCAGCCTCGAAGGCTGGCATCCGTGGTTACCAGGACTCAGTCCTGTATGCCGAATCTGCGGCCCTCTTGAAGATGAGCACTCTGCAGCCACCACAGCAGAGACACCCTGGTCCTTGGAGACAGGGTTATCAGCCGATGCATCTGAAGATGCGATCCGGACCACTTGTCCAACAGGTCCCACTGAAAGGTTCTTGCATGGAACATGCCGAATGGAATTGCTTCGTAGGAAGCTACCATCTTTCCCAGGACTCGCGTGCAGTGATGCACCGACACCTGTTTTGGTTTGAGGAGGCCTTTGACTAGAGATGACAGCTCCTTGGCTTTCTCCTCCGGGAGAAACACTTTTCTGGACTGTGTCCAGAACCATCCTCAGGAACAGTAGACGTGTCGTAGGGACCAGCTGTGACTTTGGAATATTTAGAATCCAACTGTGCTGTTGTAGCACCTCCTGAGATAGTGCTACCACGACCAACAACTGCTCCCTGGACCTCGCCTTTATCAGGAGATCGTCCAAGTACAGGATAATTAAAACTCCCTTTTTTCGAAGGAGTATCATCATTTCGGCCATTACCTTGGTAAATACCCTTGGTGCCGTGGACAAGCCGAACGGCAACGTCTGGAATTGGTAATGACAATCCTGTACCACAAATCTGAGGTACTCCTGGTGAGGATGGTAAATGGGGACATGCAGGTAAGCATCCTTGATGTCCAGTGATACCATGTAATCCCCCTTGTCCAGGCTTGCAATAACCGCCCTGAGCGATTCCATCTTGAACTTGAATTTTTTTATATATGTGTTCAAGGATTTCAAATTTAAAATGGGTCTCACCGAACCGTCTGGTTTCGGTACCACAAACATTGTGGAATAGTAACCCCGTCCTTGTTGAAGGAGGGGCACCTTGACTATCACCTGCTGGGAATACAGCTTGTGTATTGCCTCTAACACTGCCTCCCTGCCTGAGGGAGTTGTAGGCAAGGCAGATTTGAGGAAACGGCGGGGGGGAGACGTCTCGAATTCCAGCTTGTACCCCTGAGATACTACTTGAAGGATCCAGGGATCCACCCGTGAGCGAGCCCACTGATTGCTGAAGTTTTTGAGACGGGCCCCCACCGTACCTGGCTCCGCCTGTGGAGCCCCAGCGTCATGCGGCGGACTTGGAGGAAGCGGGGGAGGACTTTTGCTCCTGGGAACTGGCTGTATGCTGCAGCTTTTTCCCCCTACCTCTGCCTCTGGGCAGAAAGGACGCGCCTTTAACCCGCTTGCCCTTATGGGGCCGAAAGGACTGTACCTGATAATACGGTGCTTTCTTTGGCTGTGAGGGAACATGGGGTAAAAATGCTGACTTCCCAGCTGTTGCTGTGGAAACGAGGTCTGAGAGACCATCCCCGAACAACTCCTCACCCTTATAAGGCAAAACTTCCATGTGCCTTTTAGAATCTGCATCACCTGTCCACTGCCGAGTCCATAACCCTCTCCTGGCAGAAATGGACATTGCACTTATTTTAGATGCCAGCCGGCAAATATCCCTCTGTGCATCTCTCATGTATAAGACTGCGTCTTTAATATGCTCTACGGTTAGCAATATAGTGTCCCTGTCTAGGGTATCAATATTTTCCGACAGGGAATCTGACCACACAGCTGCAGCACTGCACATCCATGCTGAAGCAATAGCTGGTCTCAGTATAATACCTGTGTGTGTATATACAGACTTCAGGATAGCCTCCTGCTTCCTATCAGCAGGCTCCTTTAGGGCGGCCGTATCCGGAGACTGTTGTGCCACCTTCTTTGACAAGTGTGTGAGCGCTTTATCCACCCTAGGGGATGTTTCCCAACGTGACCTATCCTCTGGCGGGAAAGGGTACGTCATTAGTAACCTTTTAGAAATTACCAGTTTCTTATCGGGGGAAGCCCACTCTTCTTCACACACTTCATTTAATTCCTCAGATGGGGGAAAAACTACTGGTAGTTTTTTCTCTCCAAACATAATACCCTTTTTTGTGGTTCCTGGGGTAACATCAGAAATGTGCAACACATTTTTCATTGCCTCAATCACGTGTGGCCCTATTGGAAGTTACATTAGTCTCATCGTCGTCGACACTGGAGTCAGTATCCGTGTCGACATCTGTGTCTGCCATCTGAGGTAGCGGGCGTTTTAGAGCCCCTGATGGCTTTTGAGACGCCTGGGCAGGCACAGGCTGAGAAGCCGGCTGTCCCATATTTGGTATGTCGTCAAACCTTTTATGTAAGGAGTTGACACTTTCACGTAATTCCTTCCACAAGTCCATCCACTCAGGTGTCGGCCCCGCAGGGGGTGACATCACATTTATCGGCATCTGCTCCGCCTCCACATAAGCCTCCTCATCAAACATGTCGACACAGCCGTACCGACACACCGCACACACACAGGGAATGCTCTGACAGAGGACAGGACCCCACAAAGCCCTTTGGGGAGACAGAGAGAGAGTATGCCAGCACACACCAGAGCGCTATATAACACAGGGATGAACACTATAACTGAGTGATTTTCCCTTATAGCTGCTTATATATATACTGCTGCGCCTAAATTTAGTGCCCCCCCTCTCTTTTTTACCCTTTGTAGTCTTGAAACTGCAGGGGAGAGCCTGGGAGCGATCCTTCCAGCGGAGCTGTGAGGGAAAAATGGCGCCAGTGTGCTGAGGGAGATAGCCCCGCCCCTTTTTCGGCGGACTTCTCCCGCTTTTTTATGGATCTCTGGCAGGGGTATTTTTCACATATATAGCCTCTAGGACTATATATTGTGATTTTTTTTGCCAGCCAAGGTGTTAATATTGCTGCTCAGGGCCCCCCCCCCCAGCACCCATCAGTGACCGGAGTGTGAGGTGTGCATGAGGAGCAATGGCGCACAGCTGCAGTGCTGTGCGCTACCTTGTTGAAGACCGAAGTCTTCTGCCGCCGATTTTCAGGACCATCTTCTTGCTTCTGGCTCTGTAAGGGGGACGGTGGCGCGGCTCCGGGACCGGATGATCGAGGTCGGGCCCTGTGTTCGATCCCTCTGGAGCTAATGGTGTCCAGTAGCCTAAAAAGCCCAAGCTAGCTGCAAGCAGGTAGGTTCGCTTCTTCTCCCCTTAGTCCCTCGTAGCAGTGAGTCTGTTGCCAGCAGATCTCACTGAAAATAAAAAACCTAAAATTATACTTTCTTTTCTAGGAGCTCAGGAGAGCCCCTAGTGTGCATCCAGCTCAGCCGGGCACAAGATTCTAACTGAGGTCTGGAGGAGGGTCATAGAGGGAGGAGCCAGTACACACCAGGTAGTCCTAAAGCTTTCTGTAGTTGTGCCCAGTCTCCAGCGGAGCCGCTATTCCCCATGGTCCTTACGGAGTCCCAGCATCCACTTAGGACGTCAGAGAAAAACATTTTAGAAAATGCATGCACAAACACATTACAGTTCACTTTTACCTGTTCATCTGGGGCCTGTAACTCTTATCTCTGGGGTCATCTTTAAATGCGACATCTTCCTCACTTATCAATTCGTCCTCCTCCTCTTCACTGATGTATTGGCAAAAAAGGACAGAGGTGTGAAAAAAATTAGAATAATAAGATAAATAATAAGGGATAGACAGAAGGCAGGAGACGGAAGAAGCAGAGTAATAGAGGGGTAGAAGCCAACTGCCAAATCTGGGACTAAAAGGACAATGTCCAATACCTGTCAATTTGTGGGGGTCGGTAAGTCTCATCACTGGGGTCATCTTTATAGGGCATCTCTTCTTCACTTATTAACACATCATCCTCCTCTTCTTCCTCCTCCTCCTCACTGAGACAGGGGAGTAAGGAGTCAGTAGAAGACAGAGAACAGAGAAGCCAGAAACAAAGTGCCTGATTCAGAGGTGCACTCAAATCTTGTGTGTAGCATGCGGAAAGTTAAAGCAGTTCCCTTGTGCACTACTGTGCAACAGACTTAGCAGACCCTGCAATGCACACTTTGCATATCTAAGCAACGTTCAAGTGTATTTGTATTGGTGGAACGGATTTCTCCACCATCAGTCGAAACATCGACTTCTCGCCAGACCCAGCCTGGCTCAGACTCTCCCTTGTAACTTTCTTAAGATATGGCTACTGTGACTGCGCTGCTGTGAAAGATTGCAGACGCATACTGAAACATGCCCATGTTACTTCTGTTTCTTACAAAGACTTTAGGTCACCACCCAGTCTCCCCTCTGATGGAGGGGATCCCACAAGCTGTCTCAAGTAACAGCGATATCGTACACAGATGGGTAAGCCATTGCACACCCTCAATAGCACGTGCACAGTAAGGGTTTACTAGATTTTTTTAAACATGCGCATAAGCAAAAATACAACTGCTCAAGCATCGGTACTGCATCCACCTCTGAATCACGTACAGTTATCACTAGCGAGATTAACTTAAGAAAATTATATTTCTTTACCATTTTTGGTCCTCTCTGAAATACATCTCACCTGATTCCAGCTGTGTATGAAGAGGGACCCTCATTGATCTCTGCAAAGTACAAAACATGAAGGACAAACATCAACACCAGCATAGGTTACTTACTATATGCCTACAATCCTTTTACAAACATCTTCCAGCAAGAAACTATGCCCAGTCACCAATCTGTACTGCAGGGGCTCCAACATCTCCTCTCAACATTGCTTACATGAAACCAGTAGTTTCCATAATTACTTAAACCTAACCCAGTGGGTCCCAAACTCACCCTGGGGTATAGTCGTCATGGGTAGGTGATCTGGACCAAGATCAAAACATCTGGGCTGGCCACTTAAACAGGCTGCACTATTTATTGCAGCGATTCTTAACAGGACACTCTCTGCAGTCAGTCAGCAGAGTGGTTCACTGACGGCCAATCAAAAAAGGGCAGAGGAAGAGGAGACTAAAGAGAGGGTGCTCTCCTATCAGTCCTCCCCTCTGTTGCATGGGATCCAAAGCGAGCTCCGCTCCTGCAGTAACCACCATTAGAGCTATAGCATCTGAAAGTGTGTGCGTTGGGGGAGGGGTCTGATGGGCATTATAAAGGGCACAAGGAGGTCTGAGGGCATTTGGTGAGGTCTGAGCATTGTAAGGGGCATGTAAAGAGGTCAGAAGGCATATTACAGGTCTAATGTGCATATAAATGCAATGGGGGGGTGGGGGTGGGGGGGGAGTTGGCCATTATGGGGTATATGCAATTAGCGGCGAATCGCGGCAATTTTTTTTACATTTTTTTTTTTAATTCGACACAATTCGACCGTCCAATTTCGGCAAGTGGGTGCCGAAATTGATCATATTCAATAAAAAACGGATTCGACAGTCCCGCGGACGAAAAACGGCCGATTTAACGGATTTTGATCCGATTTTTTAAAAACGGGAAAAACCCGAAAAAAAAATGGCGTGGGTTCCCCCCTCCAAAGCATAACCAGCCTCGGGCTCTTCGAGCTGGTCCTGGTTCTAAAAATGCGGGGGAAAAATGGACAGGGGATCCCCCGTATTTTTAAAACCAGCTCTGCGCCTGGTGCTGGTGCAAAAAAATAAGAATTTACTTACCGATAATTCTATTTCTCGTAGTCCGTAGTGGATGCTGGGGACTCCGTAAGGACCATGGGGAATAGCGGCTCCGCAGGAGACTGGGCACAAAAGTAAAGCTTTAGAACTACCTGGTGTGCACTGGCTCCTCCCCCTATGACCCTCCTCCAAGCCTCAGTTAGGATACTGTGCCCGGACGAGCGTACACAATAAGGAAGGATTTTGAATCCCGGGTAAGACTCATACCAGCCACACCAATCACACCATATAACTTGTGATCTAAACCCAGTTAACAGCATGATAACAGAGGAGCCTCTAGAAAAGATGGCTCACTACAGCAATAACCCGATTTTTTTTGGTAACAATAACTATGTACCAGTATTGCAGACAATCCGCACTTGGGATGGGCGCCCAGCATCCACTACGGACTACGAGAAATAGAATTATCGGTAAGTAAATTCTTATTTTCTCTGACGTCCTAGTGGATGCTGGGGACTCCGTAAGGACCATGGGGATTATACCAAAGCTCCCAAACGGGCGGGAGAGTGCGGATGACTCTGCAGCACCAAATGAGAGAACTCCAGGTCCTCCTCAGCCAGGGTATCAAATTTGTAGAATTTTACAAACGTATTTGCTCCTGACCAAGTAGCTGCTCGGCAAAGTTGTAAAGCCGAGACCCCTCGGGCAGCCGCCCAAGATGAGCCCACCTTCCTTGTGGAATGGGCTTTTACAGATTTTGTCTGTGGCAGGCCTGCCACAGAATGTGCAAGCTGAATTGTACTACAAATCCAACGAGCAATAGTCTGCTTAGAAGCAGGAGCACCCAGCTTGTTGGGTGCATACAGAAAAAAACAAGTCAGATTTTCTGACTCCAGCCGTCCTGGAAACCTATATTTCCAGGGCCCTGACAACGTCTAGCAACTTGGAGTCCTCCAAGTCCCTAGTAGCCGCAGGCACCACAATAGGTTGATTCAGGTGAAACGCTGAAAACCACCTTAGGGAGAAACTGAGGACAAGTCCTCAATTCCGCCCTGTCCGAATGGAAAATCAGATGAGGGCTTTTACAGGATAAAGCCGCCAATTCTGACACGCACCTGGCCCAGGCCAGGGCCAACAGCATGACCACTTTCCATGTGAGATATTTTAACTCCACATATTTAAGTGGTTCAAACCAATGTGACTTTTGGAACCCAAAAACTACATTTAGATCCCAAGGTGCCACTGGAGGCACAAAAGGAGGCTGTATATACAGTACCCCTTTCACAAACGTCTGAACTTCAGGGACTGAAGCTAGTTCTTTTTTTGGAAGAAAATTGACAGGGCCGAGATTTGAACCTTAATGATTTGAGATTTGAACCTTAATGGACCCCCATTTCAGGCCCATAGACACTCCTGTTTGCAGGAAATGTAGGAATCGACCTAGTTGAAAATTCCTCCGTCGGGGCCTTACTGGCCTCGCACCACGCAACATATTTTCGCCAAATGCGGTGATAATGTTTTGCGGTTATATCTTTCCTGGCTTTGATCAGGATAGGAATGACTTCATCCGGAATGCCTTTCTCCTTCAGGATCCGGCGTTCAACCGCCATGCCGTCAAACGCAGTGAGCATCTCTTGAAGTTCCGGTTACCAAGTCCTTCTTGGCCAATCCGGAGCCCGAATATAGTGCTTACTCCTCTCCATCTTATAATTCTCAGTACCTTGGGTATGAGAGGCAGAGGAGGGAACACATACACTGACTGGTACACCCACTGTTACCAGAGCGTCTACAGCTATTGCCGGAGGGTCCCTTGACCCGGCGCAATACTTGTCGAGTTTTATAAACATGTGGAAGACTTCTGGGTGAAGTCCCCACTTGCTGACAGTGCTATCACATGATTTTCCGCCCAGCGAAGAATCCTTGCAGCTTCTGCCATTGCCCTCCTGCTTCTTGTGTCACCCTGTCTGTTTACGTGGGTGACTGCCGTGATGTTGTCCGAATGGATCAACTCCGGGTGACCTTGAAGCAGAGGTCTTGCTGAGCTTAGAGCATTGTAAATGGCCCTTAGCTTCAGGATATTTATGTGAAGTGATGTCTCCAGGCTTGACCATAAGCTCTGGAAATTCCTTCCCTGTGTGACTGCTCCCCAGCCTCGCAGGCTGGCATCCGTGGTCACCAGGACCCAGTCCTGAATGTCGAATCTGCGGCCCTCTAGAAGATGAGCACTCTGCAACCACCACAGGAGAGACACCCTTGTGCTTGGTGACAGGGTTATCCGCTGATGCATCTGAAGATGCGACCCGGACCATTTGTCCAGCAGGTCCCACTGGAAAGTTCTTGCGTGGAATCTGCCGAATGGGATTGCTTCGTAGGAAGCCACCATTTTTCCCAGAACCCTTTCATTGATGTACTGAGACTTGGCTCGGTTATAGGAGGTTCCCGACTAGCTCGGATAACTCCCTGACTTTCTCCTCCGGGAGAAACACCTTTTTCTGGACTGTGTCCAGGATCATCCCTAGGAACAGACGACGAGTCGTCGGAATCAGCTGCGACTTTGGAATATTGAGAATCCAATCGTGCTGCCGCAACACTACCTGAGATAGTGCTACACCGACCTCCAACTGTTCCCTGGATCTTACCCTTATCAGGGAATCGTCCAAGTAAGGGATAACTAAAATTCCCTTCCTTCGAAGGAGTATCATCATTTCGGCCATTACCTTGGTAAAGACCCGGGGTGCCGTGGACCATCCATAAGGCAGCGTCTGAAACTGATAGTGACAGTTCTGTACCATAAACCTGAGGTACCCTTGGTGAGAAGGGTAAATTGGGACATGAAGGTAAGCATCCTTGATGTCCCGAGACATCATGTAGTCCCCTTCTTCCAGGTTCGCAATCACTGCTCTGAGTGACTCAATCTTGAATTTGAACCTCCGTATGTAAGTGTTCAAGATTTTAGATTTAGAATCGGTCTCACCGAGCCGTCCGGCTTCGGTACCACAACAGTGTGGAATAATACCCCGTTCCCTGTTGCAGGAGGGGTACCTTGATTATCACCTGCTGGGAATACAGCTTGTGAATGGCTTCCAAAACTGCCTCCCTGTCAGAAGGAGACATCGGTAAAGCCGACTTTAGGAAACGGCGAGGGGGAGACGTCTCGAATTCCAATTTGTACCCCTGAGATATCACCTGAAGGATCCAGGGGTCTACTTGCGAGTGAGCCCACTGCGCGCTGAAATTCATTGAGACGGGCCCCCACCGTGCCCGATTCTGCTTGTAAAGCCCCAGCGTCATACTGAGGGCTTGGCAGAGGCGGGAGAGGGCTTCTGTTCCTGGGAACTGGCTGATTTCTGCAGCCTTTTTCCTCTCCCTCTGTCACGGGGCAGAAATGAGGAACCTTTTGCCCGCTTGCCCACGAAAAGACTGCGCCTGATAATACGGCGTCTTCTTATGTTGAGAGGCGACCTGGGGTACAAACGTGGATTTCCCAGCTGTTGCCGTGGCCACCAGGTCTGAAAGACCGACCCCAAATAACTCCTCCCCTTAATAAGGCAATACTTCCAAATGCCGTTTGGAATCCGCATCCCCTGACCACTGTCGTGTCCATAACCCTCTACTGGCAGAAATGGACAACGCACTTAGACTTGATGCCAGTCGGCAAATATTCCGCTGTGCATCACGCATATATAGAAATGCATCTTTTAAATGCTCTATAGGCAATAATATACTGTCCCTATCTAGGGTATCAATATTTTCAGTCAGGGAATCCGACCACGCCAACCCAGCACTGCACATCCAGGCTGAGTCGATTGCTGGTCGCAGTATAACACCAGTATGTGTGTAAATACATTTTAGGATACCCTCCTGCTTTCTATCAGCAGGATCCTTTAGGGCGGCCATCTCAGGAGAGGGTAGAGCCCTTGTTCTTACAAGCGTGTGAGCGCTTTATCCACCCTAGGGGGTGTTTCCCAACGCACCCTAACCTCTGGCGGGAAAGGATATAATGCCAATAACATTTTAGAAATTAACAGTTGTTATCGGGGGAAACCCACGCATCATCACACACCTCATTTAATTTCTCAGATTCAGGAAAACTACAGGTAGTTTTTCCTCACCGAACATAATACCCCTTTTTGGTGGTACTCGTATTATCAGAAATGTGTAAAACATTTTTCATTGCCTCAATCATGTAACGTGTGGCCCTACTGGAAGTCACATTTGTCTCTTCACCGTCGACACTGGAGTCAGTATCCGTGTCGGCGTCTATATCTGCCATCTGACGTAACGGGCGCTTTAGAGCCCCTGACGGCCTATGAGACGTCTGGACAGGCACAAGCTGAGTAGCCGGCTGTCTCATGTCAACCACTGTCTTTTATACAGAGCTGACACTGTCACGTAATTCCTTCCAACAGTTCATCCACTCAGGTGTCGACCCCCTAGGGGGTGACATCACTATTACAGGCAATCTGCTCCGTCTCCACATCATTTTTCTCCTCATACATGTCGACACAAACGTACCGACACACAGCACACACACAGGGAATGCTCTGATAGAGGACAGGACCCCACTAGCCCTTTGGGGAGACAGAGGGAGAGTTTGCCAGCACACACCAGAGCGCTATATATATACAGGGATAACCTTATATAAGTGTTTTTCCCCTTATAGCTGCTGTATTTTTAATGCTGCGCGTAATTAGTGCCCCCCTCTCTTTTTTTAACCCTTTCTGTAGTGTAGTGACTGCAGGGGAGAGCCAGGGAGCTTCCCTCCAACGGAGCTGTGAGGGAAAATGGCGCCAGTGTGCTGAGGAGATAGGCTCCGCCCCCTTCTCGGCGGCCTTATCTCCCGTTTTTCTGTGTATTCTGGCAGGGGTTAAATTCATCCATATAGCCCAGGAGCTATATGCGATGCATTTTTTGCCATCCAAGGTGTTTTTATTGCGTCTCAGGGCGCCCCCCCCCCCCCCAGCGCCCTGCACCCTCAGTGACCGGAGTGTGAAGTGTGCTGAGAGCAATGGCGCACAGCTGCAGTGCTGTGCGCTACCTTGTTGAAGACAGGACGTCTTCTGCCGCCGATTTTCCGGACCTCTTCTGTCTTCTGGCTCTGTAAGGGGGCCGGCGGCGCGGCTCTGGGACCTATCCATGGCTGGGCCTGTGATCGGTCCCTCTGGAGCTAATGTCCAGTAGCCTAAGAAGCCCAATCCACTCTGCACGCAGGCGAGTTCGCTTCTTCTCCCCTTAGTCCCTCGATGCAGTGAGCCTGTTGCCAGCAGGTCTCACTGAACATAAAAAACCTAAAACTAAAAACTTTTCACTAAGCAGCTCAGGAGAGCCACCTAGTGTGCACCCTTCTCGTTCGGGCACAAAAATCTAACTGAGGCTTGGAGGAGGGTCATAGGGGGAGGAGCCAGTGCACACCAGGTAGTTCTAAAGCTTTACTTTTGTGCCCAGTCTCCTGAGGAGCCGCTATTCCCCATGGTCCTTACGGAGTCCCCAGCATCCACTAGGACGTCAGAGAAATATGGGGGACAAAAAGAATAGGGGTCCCCCGTATTTTTAACACCAGCATCGGGCTCCACTAGCTGGACAGATAATGCCACAGCCGGGGGTCACTTTTATACAGCGCCCTGCGGCCGTGGCATTAAATATCCAACTAGTCACCCCTGGCCGGGGTACCCTGGGGGAGTGGGGACCCCTTCAATCAAGGGGTCCCCCCCCAGCCACCCAAGGGCCAGGGGTAAAGGCCGAGGCTGTCCCCCCCATCCAAGGGCTGCGGATGGGGGGCTGATAGCCTTCAGAAAATGTCAAGAATATTGTTTTTTCCAGTAGTACTACAAGTCCCAGCAAGCCTCCCCCGCAAGCTGGTACTTGGAGATCCACAAGTACCAGCATGCGGGAGAAAAACGGGCCCACTGGTACCTGTAGTACTACTGGG
The DNA here is from genome assembly GCF_028390025.1 of Pseudophryne corroboree. Lineage (NCBI taxonomy): Eukaryota > Metazoa > Chordata > Amphibia > Anura > Myobatrachidae > Pseudophryne > Pseudophryne corroboree. The sequence goes on along the minus strand of NC_086446.1, from coordinate 149,465,184 downwards.
AAAAAAATACCCAAATAAAAACAGGAGACACACACCTTGAGAGTAAAACTTTATTGCACACGTCGACACACACATACTTACCTATGTTGACCCGCCGACTGCCACGTCTCGTCTCCGACGATCCGGGGTACCTGTGAAAAAAATTAGACTCACCTGATCCAGTGTCCAGAGATAAATCCACGTACTTGGCAAAAAAACAACACGAACACCCGACCAAGCCGGACTGAAAGGGGTCCTTTCCCGAATGTGCCAGGACCCCACGTGACTCCTGTCACTGAGGTCCCTTCAGCCAATCAGGAAGCGCTACTTCGTGGCGCTCACCTGACTGGCTGTGCGCGTCTAAGCTCAGACAGCGCATCGCACAGCTCCCTCAATTACTTTCAATGGTGGGAACTTTGCCGTCAGCGGTGGGGTTAGCGACCGCGGGGTGACCTCACCACTAACCGCAAAGTTCCCACCATTGAATATAATGGAGAGGATTTGCGATGCGCTGTTTGACAGCTCAGACGCGCAGCCAATCAGCACAGTGCAAGGACGTTGCGCTCGCTGATTGGCTTAAGAGACCTTTCAGTGACAGCAGTCACGAAGGGGTCTCTCTGCATTCGGAGAAAGGGGTCCCATGTGTAATCATGGGTCACCTTTCAGTCCGGCTTGGTCGGGTGTTCGTGTTGCTTTTTGCCAAGTACGTGGATTTATCTCTGGACACTGGATCAGGCGAGTCTAATTTTTTTCACAGGTACTCCAGATCGTCGGAGACGAGACGTGCCAGACGGCGTGTCAACATAGGTAAGTATGTGTGTGTCGGCAGGTGTGCAATAATAAGATTTTACTTACCGATAAATCTATTTCTCGTAGTCCGTAGTGGATGCTGGGACTCCGTCAGGACCATGGGGATTAGCGGCTCCGCAGGAGACAGGGCACAAAAATAAAAGCTTTAGGACTAGGTGGTGTGCACTGGCTCCTCCCCCTATGACCCTCCTCCAAGCCTCAGTTAGGATACTGTGCCCGGACGAGCGTACACAATAAGGAAGGATTTTAAATCCCGGGTAAGACTCATACCAGCCACACCAATCACACCGTACAACCTGTGATCTGAACCCAGTTAACAGTATGACAAACGTAGGAGCCTCTGAACAGACGGCTCACAACAATAACAACCCGATTTTTTTGTAACAATAACTATGTACAAGTATTGCAGACAATCCGCACTTGGGATGGGCGCCCAGCATCCACTACGGACTACGAGAAATAGATTTATCGGTAAGTAAAATCTTATTTTCTCTGACGTCCTAGTGGATGCTGGGACTCCGTCAGGACCATGGGGATTATACCAAAGCTCCCAAACGGGCGGGAGAGTGCGGATGACTCTGCAGCACCGAATGAGAGAACTCCAGGTCCTCTTTAGCCAGGGTATCAAATTTGTAGAATTTTACAAACGTGTTCTCCCCCGACCACGTAGCTGCTCGGCAGAGTTGTAATGCCGAGACCCCTCGGGCAGCCGCCCAAGATGAGCCCACCTTCCTTGTGGAATGGGCCTTGATAGATTTAGGCTGTGGCAGGCCTGCCACAGAATGTGCAAGTTGAATTGTGCTACAAATCCAACGAGCAATCGTCTGCTTAGAAGCAGGAGCACCCAGCTTGTTGGGTGCATACAGTATAAACAGCGAGTCAGATTTTCTGACTCCAGCCGTCCTTGAAATATATATTTTCAATGCCCTGACAACGTCCAGCAACTTGGAATCCTCCAAATGGCTAGTAGCCGCAGGCACCACAATAGGCTGGTTCAGGTGAAACGCTGAAACCACCTTAGGCAGAAACTGAGGACGCGTCCGCAGTTCTGCCCTGTCCGAATGGAAAATCAGATATGGGCTTTTATACGATAAAGCCGCCAATTCTGACACTCTCCTGGCTGAAGCCAGGGCCAGTAGCATGGTTACTTTCCATGTAAGATATTTCAAATCCACCGATTTGAGTGGCTCAAACCAATGGGATTTGAGAAAATCCAAAACTACATTAAGATCCCACGGAGCCACTGGGGGCACAACCGGGGGCTGTATATGTAGTACTCCTTTTACAAAAGTCTGGACTTCAGGAACTGAAGCCAATTCTTTCTGGAAGAAAATCGACAGGGCCGAAATTTGAACCTTAATGGACCCTAATTTGAGGCCCATAGACAATCCTGTTTGCAGGAAATGTAGGAATCGACCCAGTTGAAATTCCTCCGTCGGGGCCTTCCTGGCCTCACACCACGCAACATATTTTCTCCAAATGCGGTGATAATGTTGTGCAGTCACCTCCTTCCTGGCTTTTACCAGGGTAGGGATGACCTCTTCCGGAATGCCTTTTTCCCTTAGAATTCGGCGTTCAACCGCCATGCCGTCAAACGCAGCCGCGGTAAGTCTTGGAATAGACACGGTCCCTGCTGAAGCAGGTCCCGTCTTAGAGGTAGAGGCCACGGATCTTCCGTGAGCATCTCCTGAAGTTCCGGGTACCAAGTTCTTCTTGGCCAATCCGGAGCCACGAGTATCGTTCTTACTCCCCTTTGCCGTATAATTCTCAGTACTTTTGGTATGAGAGGCAGAGGAGGAAACACATACACTGACTGGAACACCCACGGTGTTACCAGAGCGTCCACAGCTATTGCCTGAGGGTCTCTTGACCTGGCGCAATACCTGTCCAGTTTTTTGTTGAGGCGGGACGCCATCATATCCACCTTTGGTTTTTCCCAACGGTTCACAATCATGTGGAAGACTTCTGGATGAAGTCCCCACTCTCCCGGGTGTAGATCGTGTCTGCTGAGGAAGTCCGCTTCCCAGTTGTCCACTCCCGGAATGAACACTGCTGACAGTGCTATCACATGATCTTCCGCCCAGCGAAGAATCCTTGCAGCTTCTGCCATTGCCCTCCTGCTTCTTGTGCCGCCCTGTCTGTTTACGTGGGCGACTGCCGTGATGTTGTCCGACTGGATCAACACCGGCTGACCCTGAAGCAGGGGTTTTGCCAGGCTTAGAGCATTGTAAATCGCTCTTAGCTCCAGTATATTTATGTGAAGAGACATCTCCAGGCTTGACCACACTCCCTGGAAGTTTCTTTCCTGTGTGACCGCTCCCCAGCCTCTCAGACTGGCATCCGTGGTCACCAGGACCCAGTCCTGTATGCCGAATCTGCGGCCCTCTAACAGATGAGCACTCTGCAACCACCACAGAAGAGACACCCTTGTCCGTGGAGACAAAGTTATCCGCTGATGCATCTGCAGATGCGATCCGGACCATTTGTCCAGCAGATCCCACTGAAAAGTTCGTGCGTGGAATCTGCCGAATGGAATCGCTTCGTAAGAAGCCACCATTTTTCCCAGGACTCTTGTGCATTGATGCACAGACACTTTTCCTGGTTTTAGGAGGTTCCTGGCAAGTTCGGATAACTCCCTGGCTTTCTCCTCCGGAAGAAACACCTTTTTCTGAACCGTGTCCAGCATCATTCCCAGGAACAGCAGACGTGTCGTCGGGGTCAATTGAGATTTTGGAAAATTCAGAATCCACCCGTGCTGTTGCAGCACTACTTGGGTTAGTGCTACTACGTCCTCCAGCTGTTCTCTGGACCTTGCCCTTATGAGGAGATCGTCCAAGTAAGGGATAATTAATACGCCTTTTCTTCGCAGAAGAAACATCATTTCGGCCATTACCTTGGTAAAGACCCGAGGTGCCGTGGACAATCCAAACGGCAGCGTCTGAAACTGATAATGACAGTTTTGCACCACGAACCTGAGGTACCCTTGATGTGAAGGGCAAATTGGGACATGCAGGTAAGCATCCTTGATGTCCAGGGACACCATAAAGTCCCCTTCTTCCAGATTCGCTATCACTGCTCTGAGTGACTCCATCTTGAACTTGAATTTTTGTATGTACAGGTTCAAAGATTTCAGATTTAGAATAGGTCTTACCGAGCCGTCCGGCTTCGGTACCACAAATAGTGTGGAATAATACCCCTTTCCCTGTTGTAGGAGGGGTACCTTGACTATCACCTGCTGAGAATACAGCTTGTGAATGGCTTCCAATACCGTCGCCCTGTCTGAGGGAGACGTTGGCAGAGCAGACTTTAGGAACCGGCGAGGGGGAGACTTCTCGAATTCCAACCTGTAACCCTGAGATACTACCTGCAGGATCCAGGGGTCCACCTGTGAGTGAGCCCACTGTGCGCTGAAATTCTTGAGTCGACCCCCCACCGCCCCTGAGTCCGCTTGTAAAGCCCCAACGTCATGCTGAGGGCTTTGCAGAAGCCGGGGAGGGCTTCTGCTCCTGGGAGGGAGCTGCTTGGTGCACTCTCTTACCCTTTCCTTTGCCTCGGGGCAGATATGACTGTCCTTTTGCCCGCTTGTTCTTATAGGAACGAAAGGACTGCGGCTGAAAAGACGGTGTCTTTTTCTGTTGGGAGGGGACCTGAGGTAAAAAGGTGGATTTCCCGGCTGTTGCCGTGGCCACCAAATCCGATAGACCGACCCCAAATAATTCCTCCCCTTTATACGGCAATACTTCCATATGCCGTTTGGAATCCGCATCACCTGACCACTGTCGCGTCCATAAACTTCTTCTGGCAGATATGGACATCGCACTTACTCTCGATGCCAGAGTGCAAATATCCCTCTGAGCATCTCGCATATAAAGAAAAGCATCCTTTAATTGCTCTATAGTCAATAAAATACTGTCCCTATCCAGGGTATCAATATTTTCAGTCAGGGAATCCGACCAAACCACCCCAGCACTGCACATCCATGCTGAGGCGATGGCTGGTCGCAGTATAACACCAGTATGAGTGTATATACTTTTCAGGGTAGTTTCCAGCCTCCTATCAGCTGGATCCTTGAGGGCGGCCGTTTCAGGAGACGGTAACGCCACTTGTTTTGATAAGCGTGTGAGTGCCTTATCCACCCTAGGGGGTGTTTCCCAGCGCGCCCTAACCTCTGGCGGGAAAGGATATAATGCCAATAACTTCTTTGAAATTAGCAGTTTTCTATCGGGGTTAACCCACGCTTCATCACACACTTCATTCAATTCCTCTGATTCAGGAAAAACTACAGGTAGTTTTTTCAGACCCCACATAATACCCCTTTTTGTGGTACTTGCAGTATCAGAGATATGCAAAGCCTCCTTCATTGCCGTGATCATATAACGTGTGGCCCTACTGGAAAATACGTTTGTTTCTTCACCGTCGACACTAGATTCGGTGTCCGTGTCTGGGTCTGTGTCGACCGACTGAGGTAAAGGGCGTTTTACAGCCCCTGACGGTGTCTGAGACGCCTGGACAGGTACTAACTGGTTTGCCGGCCGTCTCATGTCGTCAACTGATTTTTGTAACGTGCTGACATTATCACGTAATTCCATAAACAAAGCCATCCATTCCGGTGTCGACTCCCTAGGGGGGAGTTGCCATTACCGGCAATTGCTCCGCCTCCACACCAACATCGTCCTCATACATGTCGACACACACGTACCGCCACACAGCAGACACACAGGGAATGCTCTTATCGAAGACAGGACCCCACTAGCCCTTTGGGGAGACAGAGGGAGAGTTTGCCAGCACACACCCAAGCGCTATAAATATATAGGAACAACCCTACAGAAGTGTTGTTTCCTTTATAGCAGCTTAATATATCAATATCGCCAAAAAAGTGCCCCCCCTCTCTGTTTTTTTACCCTGTTTCTGTAGTGCAGTGCAGGGGAGAGTCCTGGGAGCCTTCCTCGCAGCGGAGCTGTGCAGGAAAATGGCGCTGTGTGCGGAGGAGATAGGCCCCGCCCCCTATTTCGGCGGGCTCTTCTCCCGGTGTTTGTGAGACCTGGCAGGGGTTAAATACATCCATATAGCCCCAGGGGCTATATGTGATGTATTTTTAGCCAGAACAAGGTATTATCATTGCTGCCCAGGGCTCCCCCCCCCAGCGCCCTGCACCCTCAGTGACCGCTGGTGTGAAGTGTGCTGACAACAATGGCGCACAGCTGCAGTGCTGTGCGCTACCTCATGAAGACTGAAAAGTCTTCTGCCGCCGGTTTCTGGACCTCTTCACTTTTCTTCCTCGTTGCAGTGAGCCTGTTGCCAGCAGGACTCACTGAAAATAAAAAACCTAATAACTTTTTCTAAGCAGCTCTTTAGGAGAGCCACCTAGATTGCACCCTGCTCAGACGGGCACAAAAACCTAACTGAGGCTTGGAGGAGGGTCATAGGGGGAGGAGCCAGTGCACACCACCTAGTCCTAAAGCTTTTATTTTTGTGCCCTGTCTCCTGCGGAGCCGCTAATCCCCATGGTCCTGACGGAGTCCCAGCATCCACTAGGACGTCAGAGAAAAAGTTTTACTCTCAAGGTGTGTGTCTCCTGTTTTTATTTGGGTATTTTTCCCCCAGTAGTACTACAGGTACCAGCGGGCCAGTTTTTCTCCCGCATGCTGGTATTTGTGGTTCTCCAAGTACCAGCTTGCGGGGGAGGCTTGCTGGGACTTGTAGTACTACTGGAAAAAACAATATTCTTGACATTTTCTGAAGGCTATCAGCCCCCCATCCGCAGCCCTTGGATGGGGGGGGGACAGCCTCGGCCTTCACCCCTGGCCCTTGGGTGGCTGGGGGGGGACCCCTTGATTGAAGGGGTCCCCACTCCTTCAGGGTACCCCGTCCAGGGGTGACTAGTTGGATATTTAATGCCACGGCCGCAGGGCGCTGTATAAAAGTGACCCCCGGCTGTGGCATTATCTGTCCAGCTAGCGGAGCCCGATGCTGGTGTTAAAAATACGGGGGACCCCTACTCTTTTTGTCCCCCGTATTTTTTGCACCAGCACCAGGCGCAGAGCCCGGTGCTGGTTTTAAAAATACGGGGGATCCCCTGTCCATTTTCCCCCCGCATTTTTAGAACCAGGACCAGCTGGTTATGCTTTGGAGGGGGGACCCCACACCATTTTTTTCCGGGATTTTACCTTTCCATCTTTAAAAAAAATAAAAAAATATTATTTTTAAAAATATATAAATAATACTTGTGCCTCCAAAAAAGACAAACCAAGTACCTAATCCCTTCTAATATAAATAGATATGCTATTACCAATAAAAAAAAACACCAAAAAAAAACATGTTTTTAATTTTTTTTATTAGTTTCACCCACCAAAGTGTGGCGGATTGAAAATGACGAATTTACTGTCTAAAAGCACTGTTGTCGAATTTCCAAACTTCAATTGAATATACTTTTGTCGAATTGCAGCATTTGTATCATTGCAGAAAAGTCGAATTTGACAAAAGTCGAATTTCAAAAAGTCGAATTTTGAAAGTCCGTTTTTTTGACGGAAAGTACTGAATTGCATTGACGATTTTTTTTTTTGGCGAAAAAGTCCCGTTTTTCGACAATTTCGGGAATTCGACCGCAATTGCATATACCCCTATAAGTGTCATGTAAGGAAAGGAGATCGAAGGGCATGAAAAAAAATGCATGTGGGGAGGTCTGAGGGCATAATGGGGGATCTGATATACATAATTTACAAATTACATTTGGGGGTGACATGCACAAACAGAAGAACAACCATGCCCACCGCCACCACATAAGTGAACCTAAGAATAGAAGGACTAATTTGTTATTTTATCTGTTTCTGCACAGTATCTCAATAGGAGAATTTTGGCTTAGTGATGCCATGAAAAATCTGCTGAGCCCCTCTGGTGCTGTGATCAAAGGAAACCTGGTAACCACTGACCTACCCAACACACATCTCATCACCACAACCACCTACCGTTCTCTGACAGGATTTCTTACAGAAGCACTTGCATACCTGAGTCTGCATCATATAACAAGTCACCCATACCGCCTACATTTTCATCACTCTCATTCGCCTTGTTACAAGTGCCTCAACAGTTGGTGACAAATATACATATGACAGAGTACACTTGCCATAAAAGAACAACTATATTAATCCACGAGAAAAAGAATAGAGCATGATCTGTAGACAATGTATGGAAATAGCACATTCAATTTCAAAACCATTCTTGGGATTGCCGCCACTTAAATGAATGGGCCATCACACAGCTTTGTTAGATACTGACATTTGTACGATTAGTACCACAGATCTCCTTTTCTTACCATACACTAGATCATCAGGGTCAGGTTCAGCCTTGCAGATGAGCTCCAAGGTAGGGGACTCTGAGCGTGTGGTGCGCAAGACGCCTTCCTTTACAACTGTGCGGGTCTCCACCACTTCCAGATGCGGATCCGGAATTAATATGGGAGCCTCTATCTCCTGTACAACTACCTCCTCCACCTCACACTTTGGGGCTGGGGTGAACAGATGACAAAAGTGAGAGCCAATACAGTACAATTGTAGATACCATCATTCATTTGTTGCAAAGTGGCTTACAAAGACTAGAGGGATTTACAAGGCTGACAACATTAAAAGCAAAACACTTCTGGTTTTGCATTTAATAGTATTGCCCTTTTAAATCAAGTGTTGGTCCGTAGTAAATATACACCCTAGGGCTTTAGACTTTCTTATAAATACTTGACTACTTAGGGGGAGATGTTTGAAATCTTGGAAAGAGAGAGAGATAAAATACCAACCAGCTCCTGACAATTTTCAAACGCAGCCTGTAAACGGATAGACAGAAGCTGACTGGTTGCTACTTTCTCTCTCTCCAAACTTTAATAAATGTGGCCCCCTGTCTCAGTTTCAATAAAGGTTATTTTCCAAGTGAAAGACTTTTCATCGTAAAAATATGATCTTAATTACCTACCGGTAAATCCTTTTCTCGTAGTCCATAGAGGATGCTGGGGTCCAAATTAGTACCATGGGGTATAGACGGGCCCACCAAGAACCATGGGCACTTTAAGACTTTAATAGTGTGGGATGGCTCCTCCCTGGCTCCTCCCAATTTTCTTGGGCTCATGCAGGACAAACAGAAAGTCCAATTTTCTGTGACGAGCAGTCCTCTTGACATAGATTTTCTAAGCCCTTACAACATCTGAGGACTTTGATGAAATTGAGGAGTCAGTAGCAACTGGCACCACAATAGGTTGGTTGATATGAAAAGCCGACAAAACCTTTGGAAGGAACTGCTGAGGCATCCGGAGCTCAGCTCTATCTTCATGGAAGATCAAGTAGGGGCTTAAACAAGGCAAAGCCCCCAACTCCGACACACTTCTAGCAGAAGCTAAGGCCAACAACATGACAGCCTTCTACGTGAGAAACTTGACCTCAACCTCCTGTAGAGGCTCGAACCAATCCGATTGGAGGAACTGTAACACCACATTAAGATCCCAGGGTGCTGTAGGCGGCACAAAGGGAGGCTGTATGTGCAGAACCTCTTTCAAGAAAGTCTGAAACTCAGGGAGGGAAGCCAGTTGTTTCTGGAATAAAATGGATAAGGCCGAAAGCTGGACCTTTATGGATCCCAAACTCAGGCCCATATCCACACCTGCTTGCAGGAAGAGGAGAAAACGTCCCAGTTGAAACTCCACCGTAGGAAACTTCTTGGATTCACACCAAGATACATACTTTTTCCAAATGCGATGGTAATGTTTAGACGTAACTCCTTTCCTAGCCTGTATTAGGGTAGGGATGACCTTGTTCAGAATGCTATTCCGAGCTAATATCTGGCGTTCAACCTCCATGCCGTCAAACATAGCCGTGGTAAGTCTTGATAAGCGAATGGCCCCTGTTGCATCGGGTCCTCCCGAAGAGGAAGAGGCCTCGGATCTTCCAGCAGTAGATCCAGACGATCCGCGTACCAAGCCCTTCTTGGCCAGTCCGGAGCAATGAGGATTGCCTGAACTCTTGTTCTCTTTATGATTTTTAGAATCCTTGGAATGAGTGGAAGTGGAGGAAACGCGTACACTGGCTTGAACACCCACGGAGTCACCAGGGTGTCCACTGCCACTGCTTGCGGGTCTCTTGACCTGGAACAGTACCTCCAAAACTTCTTGCTGAGACGGGAGGCCATCATGTCTATTTGAGGTACACCCCAAATATTCATCACCTCCGTGAACACTTCCGGATGGAGGCCCTACTCTCCTGGATGGAGATCGTGTCTGCTGAGGAAGTCCGCTTCCCAGTTGTCCACTCCTGGAATGAAGATTGCCGACAGTGCCAACGTGTGCATTTCTGCCCAGAGGATGATTCTTTTTACCCCTGACATTGCAGCTCTGCTCTTCGTTCCGCACTGTCGGTTTATGTAGGCCACCGTCGTTACATTGTCCGACTGCACCTGAATGGCCCGATCTTGTAGAAGATGTGCCGCTTGTAGAAGACCGTTGTACATAGCCCTTAGTTCCAGAATGTTGATTGGAAGAATGGATTCCACCTTCCTTGAAAGGTCTCCCGTTGGGTGACTGCGCCCCAACCTCTGAGACTTGCATCTGTGGTGAGAAGGATCCAGTTCTGAACCCCGAACCTGTGGCCCTCTAGAAGGTGAGGTAATTGTAGCCACCACAGGAGTGAAATCCTGGCTTTTGGCGCCAGACGAATCCTCTGGTGCATGTGCAGATGAGATCCCGACCACTTGTCCAGAAGATCCAGTCGGAAGGACCTCGCATGAAATCTTCCGTACTGAAGAGCCTTGTAGGACGCAACCATCTTCCACAGAAGGCGAATGCACTGATGAACCGATACCCGGGTAGGCTTCAAGACATCCCGGATCATAGTTTGAATCACCAACGCCTTTTCCAGCGGTAGAAATAACCTCTGCACTTCCATGTCGAGGATCATCCCCAAGAAAGATAATCTCCTTGTCGGCTCCAAATGTGATTTTGGAAGATTCAGGATCCATCCATGTTCCCTGAGCAGTCGAGTCGTGAGGGCAATGGACTGCAATAACCTTTCCCTGGAAGATGCCATTATCAGCAGATCGTCCAGATAAGGAATTACATTTACCCCATGCCTGCGGAGGAGAATCATCATCTCTGCCATCACCTTGGTGAACACCCTCAGTGCTGTAGAGAGGCCGAATGGCAGTGCCTGGAACGGATAGTGACAGTTCAACAGCGCAAATATGAGATAAGCCTGGTGTGGCAGCAAAATCGGAATGTGGAGGTACGCATCCTTGATGTCCAAGGACACCAGAAACTCTCCCTCCTCCAGCCCTGAGATCACCGCTCTCAGAGACTCTATTTTGAACTTGAATTCCCTCAGATAAGGGTTTAGCGACTTCAGGTTCAAAATTGGCCTGACTGAACCATCCGGTTTCGGTACCAGAAACAGGTTTGAATAGTAACCCTGGTTTACCCGATGAGGTGGAACTGGAACAATTACATCTGACCTTTCCAATTTGTGAATGGCTTCCTGAAGGACAGCCCTTTCTGTCAGCAAAGTTGGCAGGCCTGATTTGAAGAACCTGTGGGGTGGGAGCTCCTGAAACTCCAGTTTTTATCTCTGTGACACAATATCCTGTACCCAGGGATCCAGACCGGACAACACCCAGACGTGACTGAAACGTCTGAGCCTCGCTCCCACCTGCCCGTTCTCCAGGCAGGGAGGTCCACCATCATGCTGAGGATTTTGATAACACAGAGGCAGGTTTCTGGTCTTGGGAACCTGCCGGTGACGTTTTTTGGGGATTTTGCTCGCCCACCTCTGAAGAAAGTGGTTGAAGTCTTGGACTTTTTAGCTTTTGCAGACCAAAAGGACTGCACAGAGGACGTAGAAAAAGGGTTCTTCGCCGTCTGAGAGAAAAAAAGTTGACTTACCAGCGATTGCCGTGGAGATCCACGCATCCAATGCTTCCCAAAATAGAGCCTGACCTGTGAAGGGTAGGTTCTCCACACCTCCCCTGGATTCCACGTCTGCAGACCATTGGCGTAGCCAGAGTCCCCTGCGTGCGGAGATAGCCATGGACGATGTCCTCGCAGTCAGATTATCCAGGTCCTTCATGGCCTCCACCATGAAACCCGCAGAATCCTGTATGTTACGTAAAAACAATTCAATGTCATTTCTATCCATAGAATCTAAGTCCACTAGTAATGTGCCTGACCACTTTACTATGGCTTTAGAAAATAGTGGGTCTTAACGCCACTCCTGAAGCAGTGTATATGGATTTGAGCGTCGTTTCAATCTTGCAGTCTGATTGTTCCTTCAAAGCGGTAGACCCCGGGACAGGTAAAACCACCTTTTTAGACAGTCTAGATACAGAAGCGTCTACTATAGGCGGGTTTTCCCATCATCCTCAGGGAAAGGAAAAGCCACAAGAACCCTCTTTGGAATCTGGAATTTCTCAGGATTTTCCAAATAATGCGTTTAAATCCTTAGACGCAGGGAAGGTCAGGGAGGCCTACTTATTGTCTGTAAAGTAAGCCTCTTCTAACTGTACAGGTGGTTTGTCAGTAATGTGTAACACATCCCTAATAGCCTCAATCATGAGTTGTACCCCTCTTGCCAGGGAAGCCTCCCCCCCCCCCCCGCATATCCGCATCACCCTCTGCCGTGTCAGAGTCACTGTCCGTGTCAACCTGCATAATCTGAGCAAGTGCACGTTTCTTGGATACACCAGGGGATTTTGAGGTAGTGGGGACAGAACCAGGCAAAACTTCCACAGGTTGAATCACAGATTTTAAAACAGTCTCATAATGCGCAATCCTAGTAGAAATCTGGGATATCATGCCCTTAATAGAAGCTACCCACTGGGGCTCGGCTTCGGAAGGCTGAGACAAAATATTACATTCCTGTGTACATGGAATGGATTCCTCTGAAGAAGATACATATTCTGCCGCACAAGACACAGAGTCCCTGGACATGGTTATGTGAGAAATTTGCACACACACACACACACACACACACACACACACACACACACACAGGAAAAGGTCAGACACCGTTTCCCCCAAGTACCTTCAGAGAAACACAGAGCTTGGAGCCAGCACACACAGCGCACCAGTAGGCAGTTATAGAATAACTGCCTGGCGCTGACTGTGTACCCTTAATATAACTACACAGTATTAGACAGTCTCTCCCTCCCCCCCCCCTGCCGTTTCTACAACCCCGTTGGTACTGCACAGGATAGCTGGAGTCATGGAGGGTCAGCGCTCCCTGTCAACGTCTCAGGGTGTGGATCTGCAGGGAGAAAATGGTGCTGGTGAGCTGCTGGGCCCGCTTTGAGAAGCTCCACCCCCTACCATGGCACATCTTCCCGCACTTTGGATGTTTATACTGGAGTGAGGTAATGGCGCTAGCAGTAGTCACTAGCCAGTAGTACATATGTCCCTGATACCCTACAAAACTGGTCACTCAGGCTATCGCGCTGGCCCAGGGCGCCCCTCACAGCTCCGCACCCGTGTACCGCTGAGCCTCCGGAGCGCAGTGTCAGTACTGCGCTCCCACCCTGTTGCCGCCATACACACCAGCTCCCCGCTTGTCGGGTCACCGGTGACACACTCACCACCGCGATCTTCTGGCTCTGTTAGGGGGTGGCGGAATGCTGCGGGAGTGAGCGGTCGCCTCGGGGATAACGATCAACACCCTCAGGAGCTCAGTGTCCTGTCAGCGGAGATAGTGAGCCATTAACCTCTGAGGGTTGGACACTACTCCCCCCCTAAGTCCCACGAAGCAGGGAGGCTCACTGTGCCTATTACTCTTAAAAAAAAACACAAAAAAAAAAAAAAACAACACACACCCCACCAAAAAAACAAAAGAGGCTCTAAGAGCTCCCCTATTTGTGACCGGCTCCTTCAGGCACATTTTCTAAACCGAGTGTGGTAGGAGGGGCATAGAGGGAGGAGCCAGCCCACACTATTAAAGTCTTATGGGCCCTACACACTGGCCGATTTTTTTTGAAAGATATGAATGATCTCGTTCATAAATGAACGAGAACTCGTTCATATCTTTCAGTGTGGAGGCTCCAGCGATGAACGATGCGCGTCCCCGCGCTCGTTCATCGCTGGTCCCCCGTCGGCTGTACATGCAGGCTAATATAGACGATCTCGTCCATATTTGCCTGCACTTCAATGCAGCCGGGTGACGGGGGGAGTGAAGAAACTAAACCCCTACCGTCACTGCCCCCCCCCGCCGCCGGGTCGCTCGTCGACCGTATCCGCCGTCGGGCAGCTCGGCCAGTGTGTAGGGCACTTTAAAGTGCCAGTGGCTCCTGGTGGACCCATCTATACCCCATGGTACTAATATGGATGTCAGAGAAAACACGGATACTTAAAAGTTAATGGGCAAAATCCAAATGCTGACTCCTGATCGGTGCACTTTGTGACCCAGAAAAATGCATACACACTGCAATCAAAGGGAACCACAGTTCAACAATTAGAGAAGTGGGTTTAATTTCTGAAGATACAGATTGAAAAATTAAAAAATTAAAAAAAGCCTGTCTGGGTCGGGCAGCTTTGTGAAATACGGTTTAGTTCTTATTTTCTTTTTAGTCATCCACTTCCACAAAATATCTTACATTTTGTTCTTAAAAATGAAATACTGCTCGGTACTACGAACATGAAATGTATTAGTTTCGTAATAACTTAACATTTGATAGTACATAGTTTGCTAAAGAGGCTGATTCAAAAGGTAGACGCTATATGGATGTTTACGCTAAATATCAATGTTTTGTAATGTAGCTTGCAGTGCCCCTTCTAGGCAGCAGCATAATTGACAAGAACATTTTCTGGGCTTGCCAATGCCAGTGACTACTATCTCGGATGCAGCGTGGTTTTGCCAGACATCCTGAGTGACCAAAGTCACTCATACCCCTTTCACGTTGCCAAAATAACCCGGGTTATTCCTCGGTGTTTGCTGGGTCGAGATGCAGTGTGAAAGAGCCAAAGTGAATAACCTGGATCAACCCACCCAGCATTTCAACCCGGGTTAAATAAAGGGTTAAACACGGGTCGGACCCGCATCACGGTGCAGTGCGAAAGCCTCTGGCCCGGGATATTCAACCCGGGTCTCAGAAAAAGGTGCTGATTAGCTGTTTGTGTGTCACGTCAGAGCAGTCCCAGCCAGCCCCTCCTTTTATTTCCTGTGAAACCTCATCAATGTGAGCCAGAAAAGTCCATTTTAAATCACACCACAGTGTTTAACATAGGTGACCCGGTTTCAGTGTGAACGGCACCAACCTGGGAATAACCAGAGTTGAAACTGCAATGTGAAAGGGTCTGAGGCGGGTCGGACCCAAGTTCAAAAGCAGTATCAGATGTCTAATGGTCACACAGATGATCTGATGCTGCACATTCGGATGGGGCAGCGGATCACAGAAGCCGGCAGTGGCCATCTGTTTACTTAAGACGCCTCCTGTGGGTTTTGCATAATTCTGCACAGCAGCTACGCACAAGAACACAGCAACTGTGTTACCAGAGTCCACCTCTGATTCAGCGCCTCAGAACACATCTAAAATTAACAGAAGATAGGATGCATGGACACTACGGGGTAAATTTACTAAGATGGGAGTTTTTTTTTTTAGAACTGGTGATGTTGTCCATAGCAACCAATCAGATTCTACTTAACATTTATTTAGCTGCTTCTAAAAGATAATAGATAGCAACCAATCAGATTTTATCTATTACCTTCCAGAAGCAGCTAGATAAATGTTAAGTAGAATCTGATTGGTTACTATAGGCAACATCACCAGTTCTAAAAAACTCCCATCTTAGTAAATTTAAGCCCACTTGGGGAGAATTGAAATGCAGAGACCTAGTACAGAAATATATACAGGAAAACTGTGATCACTAGTACCTCAGCCTATTTTACTGAAGGATGTAAATTCTTGTTTTCTTTAGGTATTTAATTTGGATGATTTCAAGTCACCTTATCTCATCTCAAGTACCACCGCTCAAAGACAACAAATTTTACTCAGCAGGAAAAGAATAGTGGAGATGCTGTGGCATAACAAGCACGGGGTGGCGGGGGGTGAGCAATTCCAGAAGCGGCACATTGCACCCTGACAACATTGCAAAGTTTGCCTCACACCCCATGAGACTACCGTAAATGGGCGATATGTGCGCAGTCACGGTCCTTCAGTTTGAATGCCTGCATGGTATACCGTAATTGGATCAGTATTCCCAGTTCCACACCTTTTACTTGTCATTACGATACAAATATCTTTATTTTAGCAGCCGAGTACACAGCTGCCACATGGTGGCTTAAGCCGATTTATTTATTTACTTCCTCCAAGTGATCTCGTCAGCTCTGACAAGAGATCACTTGGAAATACCCCTGCCATTTCACTATGTGGTCCTGCGAAACGCACAGAAAGATGTGGGCACAGTTAGTTTAGCTGTTTGTGGCATAGTAATAGCTGAGGGCATGCAGCATGCATATCCATAGCTCTGCTGTTTTACTCAGCCCACTACTGCGCAAATGGAAACAGGGAATTGTAATCTCTTTGGTCATGACCATAACATTTTACATATTATTACCTACTATTCATAAAGCGCTGACATGTTGCAAAGCACACTGACAGGTGTCATGGCACTCACATATGACATAAAACACTCAATCTAAGAGGCCGATACATAATGTCACCCTGGTCCATCATATTTTGGTGTAACAAGAACAGGTATTACAAATAATCACACCCACCTTTATTAGCTAGCATGTCTTCCTCCAGGTAGCTGCAAATAACAAATTAATTGCATTAATTAATATACAAAGATGCTTTTGCCACACCTGGCTTCAGAGCTACCCACCTCCTGCTCTGTGCAAGCACAAAGAACTCCATGCAAATGACAGGGAAGTTACCAAGCTCCTCCTAGAAGGAGCACCTGAGGTACCAGGCATCAGGCACAGCCCAAATAAATACACCCCCCTCAGTCCTCACCAGCTGGGTGAGGAAGGCCACACCTAGCACATGTTGTATTTGAACATATATATGGCCACTCCCACAGGTTTAATGAGCCACACAGCCCCGCCCAATTATGCAAAACACATCAAGACCACGCCTACTCCAACTTTTCTTCCCACTTGCAGCCGCACAGTTAGTGCCACGCCCCCACCTCCCCTACTGGCTGAGCAGAGTCCGCACATCGAACCGCCCCCTCCTACACTGCCACGCCCCCTGTCGTGACGGACCTGTGCCGGCCCCCAAGGCCTAGCTCCTCCTCCTCCTCCCCAGGCATTTCCCGGCGGCTTCTCCTCCTCCGCGGACACTCCGCTTTCCTCCTGCGGGAGGAGCCCCCGGTCACTGCTTCTTCCTCCCCTGCCGCCCCGTCGGCCCCCGCTGCCCGCTTCGGGCGGCCGCGCGGCTCCGGCCCTCCCGGCATCCGTCCGTCAGCACAGTCCGCTCTGTCTATTCGGCAATGCGCAGGCGCGGAGCTCCCCCTCCGGGTCAGCGCTCTTACGTCACCTGACGTGCACCCCCCCCTCCCACCAGTGCGCGCCACCCGTGCGCGACTGCGCATGCGTTAGGTGAAGGGCCATTCTTTTCCAAGACGTAGTGCGCATGCGCTTTAGCTGAATCGGTCAGAAGCTTACTCGGGGCTCGGCCCCCTGACCGCTGCCTCTAGCTGCAGGTAGGGTAGTACAGAGATAGGGGGCTGGTCAGCAAGCCGCGCAAGCTCTGTGGCGCCACTTGCTCACCCTTGCCTTCTGGGAAATGTAGTTTCATGCGTCTTTTTTTTCTTGAACAACTTTATTGCTTTTAAGCAATAAACACACAAGTATGAAAATACTTATTTTATATTGCCCTTCTCAGTTAGAACGTGCGTGGTGGGAATGCATATTTATACAGTACATTATAAAGTATCCTTAAAAGAGAATGCCAAGGGTGATTAATGTCACATAGTCCTCCTTCAATATGGACACAGTACAGTCCAGGATGATGATGACTGCTGCTCTCTGGCTTCTAGCAGCTGTGTGACAACAGCAGATGGTTCATTGTGTCAGTGCTCGGTAACTGCAAGCTCTCATCACTATTTGCAGTGTGATATATTTCATACTTGCATATATGTAACTAGCCTCTGAGTTGCATGATGCATGTTTTTTTCTACACAGAAGTCCTGTTAAAAAATAGCTGAGTCTATTAGGAGTTTATCAAAGTAGAGATTAGTGGGATCACTAATTACAGTAATTGCTACAAATGACAGCAAACTACAAAACATATACTTGTTCGTTACAACATTCTAATTACTAACTCTCTGGGTTGATTTATTTAATTGATGTTTTCCCCCCAAAAATCAAACACCCTACTCATAAATTAAATATTTTGCCCGGCTAACCGCAAAAGGAAAACAATTTGGAAATCTAGGCGGCTCAGTTACCTGAGATACATTATTTGCACTTATCAGATCAAAATATATAGTTATATGCTCTTTACATATGTCCTCCTCTCCTGGCATTATCCCCGTAACTCTAAGGGGGGTATTCAATTAACTGATGGGTTTACCCCGCGACTAATTGCTGGCAAAAATCCCCATGACGAGCGGAAAGGCTATTCAATAAATTAGCCTTTTTTTCCGTGCCTAGAGATTTGGTTTTATGCGCAGTAACCCACTGATTCTGTGTAAATGCAGAATCAATGGGTTCCTTTCCCACGCGTAAACTCGATTATGTCTTTTTTCCTCAGACTTACGCGAGGTTCAGTCTGACTGTGGGGACTCGCATGGATTCCCTCGGCATGGCTAATTGAATACCCCAGTATTATGTTGTTCGAGAAACCTGCTCCTTCCACACTCTAACTTTCCTTTATAAACAGGCTAGTCACAATATGAGGGAGCTGTCCTCTATAAGAATGTCTGGCACCTCTATCAGAATGTTTTGTGCAGTGGCGTATCTATAATGAGTGCAGGCTGTGTGGTACACAGTAGCCCACAATGTTCACCTTACACTCCCTGACTATATTTACTTTTCCGCTGCCAATGCAGAACTCACCAGCCTGGGGCACATTCATCAACACTTGGAAAATTATAAAATGGAGAGAGATGAAGTATCAACCAACCTGCTCCTGCCATTTTTTAAACACAGCCTGTAACATGTCAGTTAGGAACAGATTGGCTGGTGCTTTATCTCTCTCAACTTTATCACTCTCCAAGGGGTCTATTCATGAAGCATTGAAAAGAGTGGAGAAGTGAACCAGTGGAGAAGTTGCCCATGGCAACCAATCAGCTGCTCTGTACAATTTTAAAGTTGGCAAGTTAACAATGCTGATTGGTTGCCAAGGGCAACTTCCCCACTGGCTCACTTCTCCACACTTTTCACTGCTTCATGAATAGACCCCCAAGTGTTCATGTCAGTCACATTACACTACACAATAGTACCCCTTATAAACATTATGCCATGTTACAGCCCCTTACATTACACCACAGTAGAGCAGAGCCCCTTATACACCTTGCACCAGGTTGAGCCCCTCATACATGATACACCAGGTAGAGCCCCTTTTATACACATTAAGCCAGATAGAGCTCCTTATACGTGTTATATCAAGCAGATCCCCTTTAATACACATTGCGCCAGGTAGAGCCCCTTATACACGTTATGCCAGATAGAGCCCCTTACACACGTTACGTCAGGTAGGGCCCCTTTTACACGTTACGCCAGACAGAGCTCGACTCGCCAGGCAGAGCCCCTTATAAGCATTATGCCAGACAGAGCCCCTTATACACATTTATCCTTTTATACACATTACACCACAGTAGAGCAGAGCCCCTGCGGCAGTAGTTAACCCGCGGCAGTAGTTAACCTGCTCTGGGTCCCTGTATCATGCTTCTGCTGCTTCCGGCCAATACCTCAGAATACCACCGGAAGTCAGTAGCATTTAGCGGTGGTGGGGGCAAGTGACCACTGTCAAATTAGATGGCGCTGGAGGGAGGAGACTGTGGCTGTGCCCTCAGACCACAGTGCCCTGGGCAAATGCTCTGCTAGCCTGCCCCTAAAACCGCCACTGGGTTGCTATGCTGGTAAGTTTGAAATAATTTTCATATAAAAAATGGCTGTTAAAGGTGTATTTCTCATACGTCCTAGAGGATGCTGGGGTCCACTTCAGTACCATGGGGTATAGACGGTTCCGCAGGAGCCATGGGCACGTTAAGACTTTTCAAGGGTGTGAACTGGCTCCTTCCGCTATGTCCCTCCTCCAGACCTCAGTTTTAGAAATGTGCCCAGGCAGACTACATGCACTCCAGGGGAGCTCTACTGAGTTTCTCTGAAAAGACTTATGTTAGGTTTTTTATTTTCAGGGAGGACTGCTGGCAACAGTCTCCCTGCTTCGTGGGACTGAGGGGGCAGAAGTCGGAACCAACTTCCTAAAGAATTTCATGGCTCTGCTTCTGGCTGACACGACACCATTAGCTCCTGAAGGGAACTGAACACTAGCTGTGCCTAGATGCTCACTCCCACAGCACGCCGTCACCCCCCTTGCAGAGCCAGAAGTCAGAAGACAGGTGAGTGTTAGAAGAGAGATCTTCAATCAAGGTGACGGCTAAAGGTACCTCGTGGCTGGCGGGAGCACAGCGCGCCATTACTGCCCACACATACACAGGAACTGCAGGGCGCTGGGGGGGCGCCCTGGGCAGCATAATACCTTATAAAACTGGTAGAAAAGGGGCATAAGATGCTGAGGCACAGCCCTACCCCCGCCAGTATAAATAATATTGTCAGAATCTCTGAGGAGAAACTCGCCATTGCGGGGGCGGAGCTTCATCCTCAGTCAGCCAGCACACTGCTCAGCGCCATTTGCTCTCCTCAGGCTGCAAAGACAACGCTGGTCCTCCTCTACTACTGAATACAAGTATCAGGGTGCAAAACAGGGGGGGGGGGGGCACAGTGAATTGGTGCTTTACATTGTATATTTACATTATAAAAAGCGCTGTATGTCAGTGGGTCTTTTATGTTTCACAGGCATTGTGTTACTGGCGCTGGGTTTGTGAACTGGCTGCTCTTATCTGTGTCCTTTTGACAGATTTTACTGTGGGTCTGTCCCCTATAAGTCCCAGAGTGTCTGTGGTGTGTTTGTGCATGTGTGTGACATGTCTGAGGCAGGGAGTTCTTCCCCCGGGGGAGCCATTTTAGGGACACAGAGTTGTAATGTGGTGGCGCTGCCGACACACCACGAGCCTGAATGGGTGAAAGAAATACGTGATAGTGTGAATCATATCAGTAGGAGATTAGATAAGTCTGAGTCTCATGCAGAAAGATGGAGAAAATCAGTTGAAGATGTGATTTTTCAGGGTTCTGCTGTCTCATCCGCAGGTGACTCCTCTGGGTCACATTAGAGACCATTTGCAAACATTGTACATACTGATACCGACACGGACTCTGATTCTTGTGTTGACGATAGTGATTCCAGGGAGATAGATCATAAATTGGCAAAAAACATACAATATATGATTGTTGCTATAAATGAGCTCTTAGAAGTTACGGAAGCCCCTACTGTACCTCAGGAGAAGGCTTATTTCTATAAGGAAAAGAAATGTAAGCTAACTTTCCCTCCTTCCCACGAGCTAAATACTCTTTTTGAGGGAGTGTGGGTGAATCCTGAAAAGAAATTTCATATTCCCAAAAGGCTTCAGATTGCTTATCCTTTTCCTTTAGAGGACAGGAAAAATAAGAATTTACTCACCGGTAATTCTGTTTCTCGTAGTCCGTAGTGGATGCTGGGAACTCCGTAAGGACCATGGGGAATAGCGGGCTCCGAAGGAGGCTGGGCACTCTAGAAAGATCTTAGACTACCTGGTGTGCACTGGCTCCTCCCACTATGACCCTCCTCCAAGCCTCAGTTAGGTACTGTGCCCGGACGAGCGTACACAATAAGGAAGGATTTTGAATCCCGGGTAAGACTCATACCAGCCACACCAATCACACCGAACAACTCGTGATATGAAACACAGTTAACAGTATGAAACGATAGAGCCTCTCAACAGATGGCTCAACAATAACCCGATTTAGTTAACAATAACTATGTACAAGTATTGCAGATAGACCGCACTTGGGATGGGCGCCCAGCATCCACTACGGACTACGAGAAACAGAATTACCGGTGAGTAAATTCTTATTTTCTCTAACGTCCTAGTGGATGCTGGGAACTCCGTAAGGACCATGGGGATTATACCAAAGCTCCCAAACGGGCGGGAGAGTGCGGATGACTCTGCAGCACCGAATGAGAGAACTCCAGGTCCTCCTCAGCCAGGGTATCAAATTTATAGAATTTTGCAAACGTGTTTGCCCCTGACCAAGTAGCTGCTCGGCAAAGTTGTAAAGCCGAGACCCCTCGGGCAGCCGCCCAAGATGAGCCCACCTTCCTTGTGGAATGGGCATTGACAGATTTAGGCTGTGGCAGGCCTGCCACAGTATGCGCAAGCTGAATTGTACTACAAATCCAACGAGCAATAGTCTGCTTAGAAGCAGGAGCACCCAGCTTGTTGGGTGCATATAGGATAAACAGCGAGTCAGATTTTCTGACTCCAGCCGTCCTGGAAACATATATTTTCAGGGCCCTGACAACATCTAGCAACTTGGAGTCCTCCAAATCCTTAGTAGCCGCAGGCACCACAATAGGCTGGTTCAGGTGAAACGCTGACACCACCTTAGGGAGAAACTGGGGACGAGTCCTCAATTCTGCCCTATCCATATGAAAAATCAGATAAGGGCTTTTACATGATAAAGCCGCCAATTCTGACACTCGCCTGGCTGATGCCAGGGCCAATAACATGACCACTTTCCACGTGAGATATTTCAGATCCACGGTTTTTAGTGGCTCAAACCAATGTGATTTCAAGAAATTCAACATCACGTTGAGATCCCACGGTGCCACAGGAGGCACAAATGGGGGCTGAATATGCAGCACTCCCTTCACAAATGTCTGAACTTCAGGTACTGAAGCTAGTTCCTTTTGAAAGAAAATCGACAGAGCCGAGATCTGTACTTTAATGGAGCCTAGTTTTAGGCCCATATTCACTCCTGCTTGCAGGAAATGCAGAAATCGACCCAGTTGAAATTTCTCTGTTGGGGCCTTTTTGGCCTCGCACCATGCAACATATTTCCGCCATATGCGGTGATAATGTTTTGCCGTAACATCTTTCCTGGCTTTAATAAGCGTAGGAATGACTTCCTCCGGAATGCCCTTTTCCTTCAGGATCCGGCGTTCAACCGCCATGCCGTCAAACGCAGCCGCGGTAAGTCTTGGAACAGACAGGGGCCCTGCTGTAGCAGGTCCTGTCTGAGCGGCAGGGACCAAGGGTCCTCTGAGATCATCTCTTGAAGTTCCGGGTACCACGCTCTTCTTGGCCAATCCGGAACCACGAGAATCGTGTTTACTCCTCGCTTTCTTATTATTCTCAGTACCTTTGGTATGAGAGGTAGAGGAGGGAACACATACACTGACCGGTACACCCACGGTGTCACTAGGGCGTCCACCGCTATCGCCTGAGGGTCTCTTGACCTGGCGCAATACTTCTCTAGTTTTTTGTTTATGCGGGACGCCATCATGTCCACCTGTGGACGACCCCATTGATTTACAATCATTTGGAAGACTTCTGGATGAAGTCCCCACTCTCCCGGGTGGAGGTCGTGCCTGCTGAGAAAGTCTGCTTCCCAGTTGTCCACTCCCGGGATGAACACTGCTGACAGTGCTAGTACATGATTCTCCGCCCATCGGAGAATTTTTGTGGCTTCTGCCATCGCCGTCCTGCTTCTTGTGCCGCCCTGTCGATTCACATGGGCGACTGCCGTGATGTTGTCTGACTGGATCAGCACCGGCTGGTGTAGGAGCAGGGATTTTGCTTGACTTAGGGCATTGTAAATGGCCCTTAGTTCCAGAATATTTATGTGAAGGGCAGTCTCCTGACTTGACCATAGTCCCTGGAAATTTCTTCCCTTTGTGACTGCCCCCCAGCCTCGTAGGCTGGCATCCGTGGTCACCAGGACCCAGTCCTGTATGCCGAATCTGCGGCCCTCCAGAAGATGAGCACTGTTCAGCCACCACAGAAGAGACACCCTGGTTCGTGGAGACAGGGTTATTAAACGATGCATCTGAAGATGCGATCCGGACCACTTGTCCAGCAGGTTCCACTGAAAGATTCTGGCATGGAACCTGCCGAATGGAATTGCTTCGTAAGAAGCTACCATCTTTCCCAGGACCCGCGTGCAGTGATGCACCGATACCTGTTTTGGTTTTAGGAGGTCTCTGACTAGAGAAGACAACTCCCTGGCTTTCTCCTCCGGGAGAAACACTTTTTTCTGGGCCGTGTCCAGAATCATTCCCAGGAACATTAGACGTGTCGTGGGGACCAGCTGTGACTTTGGGATATTCAGAATCCAACCGTGCTGGCTCAGCACTTCCTGAGATAGTGCTACTCCCACTAACAACTGTTCCTTGGATCGTGCCTTTATTAGGAGATCGTCCAAGTATGGGATAATTAAAACTCCCTTTTTTCGAAGGAGTATCATCATTTCCGCCATAACCTTGGTAAATACCCTCGGTGCCGTGGAGAGTCCAAACGGCAGCGTCTGGAATTGGTAATGGCAATCCTGTACCACAAATCTGAGGTACTCCTGGTGAGAATTGTAAATGGGGACATGCAGGTAAGCATCCTTGATGTCCAGGGATACCATGTAATCCCCCTCGTCCAGGCTTGCAATAACCGCCCTGAGCGATTCCATCTTGAACTTGAATTTTTTTATGTATGTGTTCAAGGACTTCAAATTTAGAATGGGTCTCACCGAACCGTCCGGTTTCGGTACCACAAATAGTGTGGAATAGTAACCCCGGCCTTGTTGAAGTAGGGGTACCTTGATTATCACCTGCTGGGAATACAGCTTGTGAATTGCCGCTAGCACTGCCTCCCTGTCTGAGGGAGCAATCGGCAAGGCGGATTTTAGGAAACGGCGGGGTGGAGTCGCCTCGAATTCCAGCCTGTATCCCTGAGATACTATTTGAAGGATCCAGGGATCCACCTGTGAGCGGACCCACTGATCGCTGAAATTCCTGAGGCGGGCCCCCACCGTACCTGGCTCCGCTTGTGAAGCCCCACCGTCATGCGGCGGACTTGGAAGAGGAAGCGGGGGAGGACTTTTGTTCCTGGGAACCTGCTGTTTGCTGCAGCCTTTTTCCCCTGCCTCTGCCTCTTGACAGAAAAGACCCTCCTTTTCCCCGCTTGTTTTTCTGGGATCGAAAGGACTGAACCTGATAAAATGGCGCCTTCTTAGGCTGTGAGGGGACATGGGGTAAAAATGCTGACTTCCCAGACGTTGCTGTGGAAACTAGGTCGGAGAGACCATCCCCAAATAATTCCTCCCCTTTATAAGGCAAAACTTCCATGTGCCTTTTGGAATCTGCATCTCCAGTCCACTGGCGAGTCCATAAGCATCTCCTAGCAGAGATAGATAGTGCACTTACTTTAGATGCCAGCCGGCAGATTTCCCTCTGTGCATCTCTCATGTATAAGACTGAGTCTTTTATATGGTCAATTGTTAACAGGATCGTGTCTCTGTCTAGTGTGTCAATATTTTCTGACAGGTTATCTGACCATGCAGCGGCAGCACTGCACATCCAAGCTGACGCAATTGCTGGTCTGAGTATAATGCCTGAGTGTGTATATACAGACTTCAGGATCGCCTCCTGCCTTCTATCAGCAGGTTCCTTAAGGGCGGCCGTATCCTGGGACGGTAGTGCCACCTTTTTTGACAAACGTGTGAGCGCTTTATCCACCCTCGGGGGTGTTTCCCAACGTAACCTATCCTCTGGCGGGAAAGGGAACGCCATTAGTAATTTCTTAGGAATCACCAATTTCTTATCAGGGGAAGCCCACGCTTCTTCACACACTTCATTTAATTCATCTGACGGGGGAAAAACTACAGGTAGTTTTTTCTCCCCAAACATAATACCCTTTTTTGTGGTACCTGGATGTAAATCAGAAATATTTAACACCTCTTTCATTGCCTCAATCATGCAGCGAATGGCCTTAACGGGCATTAAATTTGACTCATCGTCGTCGACACTGGCGTCAGTATCCGTGTCGACATCTACTTGTGCCACCTGAGATAACGGGCGTTTTAGAGCCCCTGATGACTTTTGAGACCCTTGGACAGGCACGAGCTGAAGACTCGGCTGTCCCACAGTCGGCATGTCGTCAAATTTTCTATGTAAGGAGTCTATACGTGCACTCATTTCTTGCCATAATACCATCCACTCAGGTGTCTGCCCCGCAGGGGGTGACATCTCTGCTAAAGGCATCTGGTCCCCCTCCACATCATTATCCTCCTCAAACATGTCGACACAGCCGTACCGACACACTCCACACACACAGGGAATGCTCAAATAGAGGACAGGACCCACAAAAGCCCTTTGGGGGGACAGAGTAAGAGTATGCCAGCACACACCAGAGCGCTATATATATACAGGGACTAACTGAGTTATGTCCCTAATAGCTGCTTATACTGTATACAGTGCCAATTTAGTGCCCCCCCTCTCTTTTCCCTCTTACTGTACTGTAGAAATGCAGGGAAGAGCCAGGGAGCTTCCATCCAGCCGAGCTGTGAGGGAAAAATGGCGCCAGTGTGCTGAGGAGATAGGCTCCGCCCCTTTTTCGCGGCCTATTCTCCCGCTTTTTTTGGGATTCTGGCAGGGGTATTTACCTCATATATAGCCCCAGGGGCTATATATTGAGGTATTTTAGCCAGCCAAGGTGTTTTTATTGCTGCCTCAGGGCGCCCCCCCCAGCGCCCTGCACCCTCAGTGACCGGAGTGTGAAGTGTGTATGAGGAGCAATGGCGCACAGCTGCAGTGCTGTGCGCTACCTTGGTGAAGACAGGATGTCTTCATGCCGCCGATTTTCCGGACCATCTTCCTGCTTCTGGCTCTGTAAGGGGGACGGCGGCGCGGCTCCGGGACCGAACATCAAGGCTGGGCCTGCGGTCGATCCCTCTGGAGCTAATGGTGTCCAGTAGCCTAAGAAGCCCAATCCGGCTGCAAGCAGGCGAGTTCGCTTCTTCTCCCCTTAGTCCCTCGCTGCAGTGAGCCTCTTGCCAGCAGGTCTCACTGAAAAAAACAAATTCTAAGACTATAACTTTCTAAGAGCTCAGGAGAGCCCCTAGTGTGCATCCAACCTCGGCCGGGCACGAAATCTAACTGGGGCTTGGAGGAGGGTCATAGTGGGAGGAGCCAGTGCACACCAGGTAGTCTAAGATCTTTCTAGAGTGCCCAGCCTCCTTCGGAGCCCGCTATTCCCCATGGTCCTTACGGAGTTCCCAGCATCCACTAGGACGTTAGAGAAAGATGGAAGTCATCCCCGGTGTTAGACAGTGCACTGTCAAGGTTAACAAAAAAGGTGATTCTCCCTGCATCTGGGACAGCTTCACTAAAGTAGCTGACAGACCGCAAAATGGGGACCACGCTAAAATCTATTTTTGTGGCCAATGGTACGCTGCTCAGACCCACCTTTGCTTGCGCGTGGGTGAGTCGTGCTATTGAAAAATGGTCTGATAACTTGTCATTGGAAATTGACACGATTGATAGAGACGAGTTACTCCTAACGTTAGGTAATATCAAATGACGCTGCCGCATACATGCTGGAAGCTATGAAGGATATTGGACTCTTGGGTTCAACAGCCGCTACCATGGCAGTATCGGCTCGGAGGGCGTTGTGGATTCGCCAGTGGAATGCTGATGCAGATTCTAAAAGAAATATGGAGGCTCTCCCATATAAAGGTGAGGCCTTATTTGGTGATGGGCTGGATGCGTTAGTCTCGGAGGCTACCGCAGGTAAGTCGACATTCTTGCCTTATGCTCCTGCACCGGCGAAAAAGACACATCACTCTCACATGCAGTCCTTTCGGACCAACAAATACAAAAAGTCCAAAGGTTCCCCCTTCTTTGCAGGTAGAGGGAGGGGAAGAGGAAAGAAATCCGCAGCGTCTCCAGGAGCAGAAGTCAACCCCTGCTCCGGCCAAATCTGCAGCATGACACTGGGGCTGCCTTGCGGGAGTCCGCTCGGGTGGGAGCACGTCTGAAGCTTTTCAGTCAGATCTGGATTCAATCTGGCCTGGACCCATGGGTCTTACAAATAGTGTCCCATGGGTACAAACCAGAGTTTCAAGACGTCCCCCCATGCCGATTTTTCAAATCGACCTTGCCAGCTTCTCTTCCAGAAAGAGAGGCAGTAACAACGGCAATTCAAAAATTATGTCAGGATTAGGTCATTGTCCTGGTACCCTTGTCACAACAAGGAGAAGGTTTTTATTCAAGCCTCTTCGTAGTTCCGAAGCCGGACGGCTCGGTCAGACCGATTTTAAACCTGAAAAATCTGAATCTCTATCTGAGATGGTTCAAGTTCAAGATGGAATCCCTGAGGGCAGTGATTTCCAGTCTGGAGGAGGGGGACTTCATGGTGTCAGTAGACATAAAGGATGCTTACTTGCATGTTCCCATTTATCCTCCTCACCAAGCTTATCTGAGATTCGCAGTACAGAATTGCCATTACCAGTTCCAGACGTTGCCGCTCGGTCTCTCCACGGCACCAAGGGTATTCACCAAGAAGTCTTCGCAGAGGTGGCAAGTCTTTGGGGAGTTCCTCAAGTAGACATGATGGCATCTCGTCTAAACAAGAAGATTCAGAGATATTGTTCCAGGTCGAGAGACCCTCAAGCAATAGCAGTGGATGCACTGGTGACCCAGTGGATGTTTCGGTCGGTATATGTTTTCCCTCCACTTCCACTGATTCCAAAAGTTCTCAAAATAATAAGAAGAACTAGAGTTCGAGCAATCTTCATTGCCCCAGACTGGCCAAGGAGGGCTTGGTATCCAGATCTTCAGGAGTTGCTCATAGAAGATCCTCGGCCCCTTCTTCGAGAGAACCTACTACAGCAGGGGCCGTGTGTGCATCAAGACTTACTGCGGCTACGTTTGACGGCATGGCTGTTGAGCGCTGGATCCTAGCCCGAAAGGGTATTCCCAAGGAAGTCATCCCCACTCTTATTCAGGCCAGGAAAGGAGTAACGTCTAAACATTACCACCGTATTTGGAGAAAATATGTGTCTTGGTGTGACTCCAAGAAGGCTCCTACGGAAGAGTTTTAGTTGGGACGTTTTCTCCATTTTCTGCAGGCTGGTGTGGATGCGGGCCTTAGATTGGGGTCAATCAAGGTCCAGATTTCGGCCTTATCAGTTTTCTTTCAAAAACAATTGGCCTCCTTTCCAGAAGTTCAGATGTTCGTGAAAGGGGTTCTGCACATCCAGCCTCCATTTATGCCTCCAGTGGCACCATGGGACCTTAATGTGGTGTTGCAGTTCCTTCAATCAGATTGGTTTGAACCTCTGCAGGAGATAGAATTGAAGTTTCTCACTTAGAAAGTGGTGATGCTTTTGGCCTTTGCATCCGCAAGGTGGGTGTCGGAGTTGGCCTTGTCTCACAAGAGCCCTTACCTGATCTTCCATGAAGATAGGGCGGAGTTGAGAACTCGCCAACATTTTCTTCCAAAGGTGGTTTCATCTTTCCACATAAACCAACCTATTGTGGTGCCAGTAGCTACTGATACTTTCACTGAATCAAAGTCTCTAGATGTGGTGAGAGCTTTGAAGATTTATGTCGCAAGAACAGCTCAGATACGGAAAACAGAGGTTCTGTTTGTCCTGTATGCTCCCAACAATATTGGGTGTCCTGCTTCTAAGAAGACTATTGCATGCTGGATAAGGCGTACGATTCAGCACGCTCATTTTACGGCAGGCTTTCCGGTACCAAATACGGTGAAAGCTCATTCTATTAGGAAAGTAGGCTCATCCTGGGCGGCTGCTCAGGGCGTCTCGGCTTTACAACTTTGCCGAGCGGCTACTTGGTCAGGGTCAAACACATTTTCTACATTTTATAAGTTTGACACTTTGGCCGATGATTACCTCAAGTTTCGTCAATCGGTGCTGCAGGGTCATCCACACTCTCCCGCCCGTACTGGAGCTTTGGTATAACCCCATGGTACTGAAGTTGACCCCACCATCCTCTAGGACGTATGAGAAAACAGGATTTTAATATCTACCGGTAAATCCTTTTCTCCTAGTCCGTAGAGGATGCTGGGCACCCGACCCAGTGCGTACTTTACCTGCAGTTTGTTCATTATAGTTAACTAGTTGTGTTACATTTGTTTTCAGCATGTTGCTGCAAATGATTCATACCTGTTGGCGTGTGTTATGTTGAATGCCATGTTGTGCGCATGGTTGAGGTGTGAGCTGGTATGAATCTCACCATTAGTTTAAAAGTAAATCCTTTCCTCTAAATGTCCGTCTCCCTGGGCACAGTTCCTATAACTGAGGTCTGGAGGAGGGGCATAGAGGGAGGAGCCAGTTCACACCCTTTGAAAAGTCTTAAAGTGCCCATGGCTCCTGCGGAACTGTCTATACCCCATGGTACTGAAGTGGACCCCGGCATCCTCTATGGACTAGGAGAAAAGGATTTACCGGTAGGTATTAAAATCCTGTTTTCCTTTTCACTACAGTCAGTGGACTTGGGTGAAAAGCAGTCATGTCCTTACGTATTACTTTTTGTTTCACCAGAACACGATCTCCTTCTTGTAAGTCCGAAACAATAGCTCTCCTTTTCTGGTCTGCATATTGTTTAGCCTTTTGTTTATTGGCAGAGTCCTTCTGTCTAACCTGATGATCTCTAGATGAAGGAGTCAAATGGATTTCTGGAAGAGTGGATCTGATTACTTTTCTTTGAAATATTATTGTCTGAGGAGGGACATTTGTTGTGGAATGAGGCACTAAGCGATATTGTCTAAGAAATTGATTTAGAGATTGTTTAATTGGAATTCGGGATACTTTACAAATCTTTATTTGCTTTCCCAGATTACGCATGAAACGTTCAACAAGACCATTAGCCTGTGGCCACAGGGGAGTGATTTTTTGATGTTGAATTCCAAAATGTTTCATGAATTTGCTGAAATCATCACATTGAAATGGCAAACCATACCTTTTCACGTAAAAGTTGTTTGGTCTTTACGATTCCTAAATGACTGGCATGGGCAATATTAATTACCCTCTTTCTCAAAACAGCTGGAATAACAATTGTGTCACCTCTGAGAATAATGGAATTATCATGTACAGTAAATTCTTGACAATGTTTATGAAGTATTCGGAAGTCTTGTTCCTCATCAGTAGAAAATAAAAACTGTCCCAGTCGCCAATCATTGGAAATAATGCAGTGTTTTACTGCTGACAAAACTTTATCTGAGGAAGAAGCCTCTTTGATGTTGGCACTAGTAAGTGAATCAGGAATTGAAATGTTAATAAAGTTCACATACTCCTCCACTGAAGTAGACTGCAATATGTCAGAAGGCGGAGGATGTCTGGACATGTAATCTGAGGGATTGTCAGCACCAGCTCTATGAATGATGGAGAAATTGTATGTCTGCAAACGTAAGCCCCATCGCTGTATCCTAGCTGGTTGTTTGGATTTTGGATTTCTAAAAAGTGTCACTAGGGCTTGATGATCAGTCTGGATGGTAAAGTCAATGCCGTATAAATAGAGATGATAGCGTTCACAACCCCAGACTACTGCAAGAGCTTCCCTTTCTGGTTGAGAGTAACATTTTTCCACCTCTGTCAAACTGCAACTTGCACATGAAACAAATTGATGATCCCCATGTGTATTCACCTGAGTCAAGATAGCTCCAAGCCCCACAGGACTGGCATCCACAATAAGTTCTGTTTTCCAGTTAGTGTTGTAATATGACATTGTGACACTATCCTGCAGATATCGTTTTATGTCATCAAATGCTTGTGATTGAGAGGAAGTCCATATGAATTTAGCATTTTTCTTTGTGAGTTCCCTAAGTAGGGCAGTCAGAGTATCGTAATTTGAAATGAATTGGGAGCAATAGTTAGTCATCCCAAGAAATGACTTCACCAGCATTAGCAGGTTTGGACATATTTGTGATAGCCTGGACTTTTTGTGGATCAGGGGGTATATTTACTAACAATTTGTATTTCATGTGATTTGGTGTGTAAAAAAAATCACGTCTGACATCGAAAGTGTATTTGTGCAACTTTTTGTTTCGTAAATCTGTTATTTACTAATCGGTCGTATTTTTACTTTTCGCGTTTTCCGATGTTGATGTAGTTCGTAATTTTTGGTTAGGATGTCGGCCAATGTTGATTTGCGTTCGTATTTTTGTGGGCTTTGTTTACGAATTCGTAAGTTTTTTTTACGTGGCGGGCTTACAGTTAATCACGTATGTATTTTATATGAACTTCCGTTTTTTTCTACTCGAACGTGATTGGTTGTTTCCTGAAGGAGGTGTGTGTGTGTGTGTGGCCAGGACTATAAAACTGCCCCAAACCGTCCGAACCTCGTGGGTTTAGCTAGTGGAGAGGTGAGAGGTAGAGGTGTGTGTTGTTGGCGTTTTGGAGATTGTATTTGGAGTTTTGGGATCGATTGGTGCGTGCTGTATTGTGTGTAAGTAGTCTTGTGTTTACTGTTGTGGTGTATTTTTTCAGTTTGTGTTTGTTTTTTGTAAGTAATTTTTGTGTGAAGTCTCTTGTGTTTGTTTGTTTGTTTGTGTGTGTGTGTGTGTGTGTGTGTGTGTGTGTGTGTGTGTGTTTGTTGTTCGGTGTGTAGTGGAAGTGGAGGTTTGTGTTTTGTGTTTTTATTTCTCAGTGTAATTATTTTACGTCTGTAATATGTCCATGTCCTAGGTGAGTGAGGTGGAGGAGGTAAGTGAGGTGGAGGTGGTGAGTGAGAGGGAGGAGGTGAGTGAGAGGAAGGAGGTGAGTGAGGTTGAGGAGGTTAGTGAGAGGGAGGAGGTGAGTGAGATGGAGGGTGAGGTTGCTGCTTCATCCTCCAGTGATTCAGAGAGTGATGTTGCTTCTGCTCCGCAGCAACGCACTACCACCAAATCTGGGAGGAATGTGAAGTTCAGCTATGCTGAAAATATGGCATTGGTGCGTGTGCTCATGCAATATCACCAGCAGCTGTTTGGCCAACATGCCTCCAAGGTCCCATCTCGTCGCAAGTCTCAACTGTGGTCCAAAGTGGTTGCGGCAGTGAACTGCGAGGGCGTGTTGAAGCGTACGGAGGACACATGTAGAAAACGCTTCTACGATATTAAACGCCGTGTGAAGGCCAAGATGTCCAAGGAGGCAAAATCAGCACGGAAAACTGGGGGTGGACCTGCCTTTCGTGCAACTTATAGGGAGTGGGAGGAGCCTGTACGTAGTTTGATTCCTGCTGAGGTTGTCAGGCCACTAACGTACGTGATTCTGATCGCCCAAAATAGGCTCGTGAGTGTTTTATTTTTTACCTTAACAGATGAAGTGTAACCTGTTGGTATTTTCCATACTATTATGTAATATATTTGCCTGCATGTTTTTGTGGTTGTTGTAATGTTTTTCCATTTTTAAACTGTAATGATTATATTGTATTGAATTTAGTAAAATTAGTATCATTTTTTTCCCACACTCCTGTGGTATTGTTTTTTCATGATTCATGTTTGTCAAGCAAGATGTTTTAAATATGTTTTTATCCAGAATGATGTTGGTTTGATATTCTTTAACTACAAACAGTAATATCATGCTACATCATAATGTCTTTGTATCCTAATGTCCTTGGACTATTTTGTGTTTTTTTCGTTACTAACATGTCATAGCCACACACATTATAAATTATGCTTTTGCAATTAATACTGTATGATTTTTATACAGATGATGCTATTATTTTATGAAATGACTAATTTTTTGTGTGTATTTTGTGTCGTTT
This sequence comes from Pseudophryne corroboree, assembly GCF_028390025.1. Classification (NCBI taxonomy): domain Eukaryota; kingdom Metazoa; phylum Chordata; class Amphibia; order Anura; family Myobatrachidae; genus Pseudophryne; species Pseudophryne corroboree. The sequence continues at coordinate 149,431,581 of NC_086446.1, read as the reverse complement.
GTGTATAGTTAGTCAAAGAAAAACAGCAACCATGGCTGCACCTGAAGGCCCCAACATTATTTTTAAAAGTCGACTTAACCTTTTTTTGACTAAAATATACACTAATCAAAATCTTTCCACATAGGCCCAGCCACATTGCACGTAACTCCACAAACTCAAAGTACACACGTGTCTCGCCAAGGCAAAAGTATGCCACACAAGAGGCGACGGAGTGAACCAAGTCAAACAGTTTCCGCGTATCAACAACAATGGCGCCTTTCTCTTGTGGCCCCACAGCCTCCAGAAGAGCTTTTGGCGACTCCTCCAAGACCTCAGCCACACTCTCATCATGTTGCTGGTAAGTACACACAGAATTACATTATCAAGACTCATACACTGATTCACATTTATTTTTGTTGTGTCAAAATGTATTTAAAGACACACTGTCAGCATGCAGTGTTGTACTGGGACATGAAGGGCACACCGGGGACACCTCTTGTTATGGACCCATACTTTTGCCTGATCAAAGCCAACCAAGGTGTTCTTTGAAAACAACACAGAGGCGTGCAGAAACCAATAAAGTCCTACAGTGTAATGATTTAAAATTTCCATGTATAAGACAAGTGCACAGTCTTGATTCCGCTCACTAGAGGAAGTAGTGGCCCCTCATGCAGTGGTGTGTACCGGTGTTTTGCATGCTAACCCTGTGTGTCATTCCGGCCCTGTCAATATGTCGCACAGAAATGTGGCAAGTAAAGAAGTGTTAAGTAAAGGATATTGTTTATCACATAAAATTGGTTTGGTTAAACAGATACGTGTAGTCATTTGTGCATATTTTATATTTTTTATGAAAGTGCATGCGGAACTGTCCGCATAGCAAGGTTCAGCAGAATTGATTCCTTACAAATTGATCCATGGCAACATAGTTGCCAATGTGATTAATTTGTGGTATTTTTGGAGGTTGGATGTTGCCCATAGCAAACAAGCATATTGCAGGTATTATATTATTTAACCTTAATGGATAACCTTTCCACTCCAGCTGTTGTTGAATTTATCATCCCAACATGTCCTGCGACATTTTGTACATTTGGAGTATTGTAAACTTACGCAGTCTATGTTGGGATGTGTATGTCAACAGCAGCTGTAGTGTAAAGGTTACCCATCAATGGTGGTCATTCCGAGTTGTTCGCTCGCTATCTGCTTTTAGCAGCATTGTAAATGCTAGGCCGCCGCCCTCTGGGAGTGTATCTTAGCATAGCAGAATAGTGAACGAAAGATTAGCAGAACTGCTACTAAATAATTCCTTGCAGTTTCTGAGTAGCTCCAGACTTACTCCTAGATTGCGATCACCTCAGTCCGTTTAGTTCCTGGTTTGACGTCACAAACACGCCCTGCGTTTGGCCAACCACTCCCCCGTTTCTCCAGCCACTCCTGCGTTTTTACCTGGCACGCCTGCGTTTTTTAGCACACTCCCGGAAAACGTCCAGTTTCCGCCCAGAAACACCCACTACCTGTCAAAAACACTACGATCACTCGAGCGATGAAAAAACGTAGCTCGAGCTTGTGCAAATCTCCAAAGTTTTGTGTTAAATTACTGAACGCATGCGCGCTGCGTACCATGCGCATGCACATTTTCCACCTAATCGCTCTTTTGCAAAAAACGGCAACGAGCGAACAACTCGGAATGACCACCAATGTTGTAGAAGGTGCTATATGAATTTATTTGTTATCTTGCTGTGTTTTGTTTGCTTAGCATGCCATCTTAAATGTAGCTTACATAGTATCAATTGTAAGGCATACATTCAGGTTATGTGTTTCCAATGTTTATTATTTGGTTGTTTTTTTGGGGGGGGGTTTGTGGTTTTTAAATGTCATAGTGATTTGCGAATGTTTTAATTTGTTATTTTTGGTAGGAGTGTGTAATCATGTTATTGACAAAGTCAAATCAAAATCTAACAAAAAAAATTTGGATTTTATGTTTGGGTCATTTATGGATCATTTACCCAGGCAATATGACCTAGATCATGCATGGTTTGCTGAATGTTTTTCTTTAAGTCCGACATGACTAAAATGACTTACTAAATTACTAAATTTAATCAAACCTTTATTACAACCCATACAGAATCCGACATGCCCCAGGAAACACAGCAGGACACATTGAGTGATGACAATTCTGTGCAGCAACAGCAGCCTTCTTCACCAACCCGACCAATGTCGCCCAAAAATGAGGTCATCACCCACACAGACACCACCAACTGCTCAACTGACCACACAAACACCACAGGTGGAAATCCGTGAAACAGATTTCTTGGACAGGTGGTCACAGCAGCAAACCATCGTTGGTGACTAGATCAAACGACAAACCCAATTTCAGGCAAGTCTGCCACATCACCTCCCACACATATCACGAAATAGCAGCAGACTGAACCTCCAAATGACCTGTATTGCTAATACCCTTGAGCAAATATGTGCAGACAATGTGCAAAACAACCATGCCATTATCAGAGTAATGGATGATCAGCTTAGACACCAACAGCAGTTCATCAACATCATGCAAAACAATCTGCTTCTAATGCAAAGTTTATCTAGAACAATAGAGCAAAATTCGGATGCCAATACTCAACTGTCCGGCAGTATAAACAATCTTAGCCAGAACATTTTATCGATTCAACAACAAACCCAAGCAGCAAGCTCCTCAACCACCACACCCAGCATCACCCCAGTTACCTCCCCAGTACGGAGATCCCAGAGAACCCGAAGTAATGTTGCTGGACAGGGATCATCTTCGTCCAAAAAGCAACAACTAAAATGACACCTGAAACTTCCGCCAAAAATGTTTTTGTTCAGAAAATAAGTCAATCTGGTTAATTTTTCAAGTTATTGTTTTTTTTAATTTTGTTTTCTACATTTATACATTAATTTATCAACACATAGGGGTATATTTACTAAGGTCCCGATTTTGACCGAGATGCCGTTTTTTCTTCAAAGTGTCATCTCGGTAATTTACTAAGCAAAAATCACGGCAGTGATGAGGGCATTCGTAATATTTTGGAAGTCCTAGGAAAAAATCACGAATCAATACACCATCGGTCAAATACGCCTGCAATTTGCTAGAAATCGGTCATTTACTAAAAAGTGCAAAACACAAACACTGCCGACAATAGCCAAACACTGCCGTGATAAAATACAAATCGTGAAAAAGTGCTAAAAAAAAACAGACCTGCTTTTTTATCATACAGTACAGGAGCACACAGCCGATCAGGAGGGTGCCACAACGTGGCGCTCCCTGATTGGCTGAAGAAACCCACTTAGACATCAGTCAGAGTGGGTTTCTGGCATTCGGGGAAAGGGGGCCCATGTGAAAACATGGGTCCCCTTTCAGTTCGTGGTCGGGTATCCGTTTTTTTATTTTTTCAAGTACGTGGATTACAAAAGGATTTACCGAGGAGCCGAAAACACTGGATTATGTGAGTATAATTTTTTCTACAGGTACACCATGGATTCTACTGGAGAAGAGGACCGACCTGCGTGGGAACATAAGGTAAGTATGTGTATATGGAGGTGTGGATGGATGTATTAAAGTTATACTTTCAAGGTGTGTGTGTGTTGTCTTTATTGGAGTATTTTTTTAGTAGTAGTACTACAGGTACCAGCGGGCCCGTTTTTCCGCCGCATGCTGGTACTTGTGGTTCTCCAAGTACCAGCTTGCGGGGGAGGCTTGCTGGGCCTTGTAGTACTGCTACTAAAAACAATATCAATCACTTTTCACAAAGGCTATCAGCCCCCCATCCGCAGCCCATTGGATGGGGGGGACAGCCTTGGGCTTCACCCCTGGCCCTTGGGTGGCTGGGGGGGGGGGAACCCCTTGATTGAAGGGGTCCCCACTCCCCCAGGGTACCCCGGCCAGGGGTGACTAGTTGGACATTTGATGCCACGGCTGCAAGGCACTGTATAAAAGTGACCCCCGGCTGTGGCATTACCTGTCCAGCTAGTGGAGCCCGGTGCTGGTTTCAAAAATACGGGGGACCCCTACGCTTTTTGTCCCCCGTATTTTTGGAACCAGGACCAGGCGCAGAGCCCGATGCTGGTTGCTTAAATATGGGGGAACCCCTGTCCATTTTTTCCCCATATTTCTGCAACCAGGATCGGCTCAAAGAGCCCGAGGCTGGTTTGCCTTAGGAGGGGGGACCCCACGCAATTTTTTTTTTACATTTAAACATTTTTTATTTTTTTTACAAGCTGCACAATGAAGCCCAGCACGGATCTCTCAGATCCGGCCGAGATTCATTGTATTAAAGTCGGCAGTGTTTTACAAGTCACTCACGTAAAACACTGCCAAAAAAAAAGAATGACATCGACATCGGAAAACCCGAAAATGCAGAATACGGCAGCTTAGTAAATTAGTCGTAATCAATTCAAAAAGTTGCATATTTACACTTTCGATGTCATTCGTGATTGAACTTTGACCTCAAACGGGAAAATACGAATCTTAGTAAATTTACCCCATATTGTTGATAACTTCAAACATGTATGATTTACTTTAGCATTTGTGGGTACTGTTCTAAGCTTCAATAAAGGTTTTGTTTTCACTAGCAAAGTAGTTATTTGTGTGTCACAGACATGTTTAGTTCCTGTACACATATTGGTTGTGTTTGAATTTTTTGCTGGTAGTGCAGACACATGTCACACATTAAGCACTTTATGATGGATGTAAGTATATGTTATAATACGGATATCATAAATTACAATATAAGCTAAGATAGGTGCTTAATTTAGATGACTGACAAAGTTTTTTTTTATTTAAAAAAACGTTATGCAATATTTTTAATAAAGTATTTCAGGTTTGGTAGAATATTGTTACAATATTAATAATAATAATAATAATAATAATAATTTTATTTATATAGCGCTCTTTCTCCAATAGGACCCAAGGCGCTTAACAGATAATAGCATAATATAGTACAGAAAATAATGAAGTACATTTTCATAAAATACAGAAGCATGAAGATACTAAAAGGGACATTATGGAAATGCTTGAGTAAACAGAAAAGTCTTGAGTCTGCTTTTGAAGGATTCTATAGTTGGGGCTTCTCGCACTGTGCTGGGAAGTGAGTTCCATAGAGTCGGAGCCGCATGACTAAAAGCTCGACCCCCAGATGAATTACGGTAGATTCTAGGTACTGCTAAAAGTCCTTCATCTACAGATCGCAGTAATCGAGTGGGGCAGTATGGGGTCAGAAGCTGTTTCAGGTACCTTGGGCCTTGGTCATGTAATGCTTTGAAACTCAGTAAGCCAATCTTGAAGATGATTCGCCATCGTACAGGCAGCCAGTGAAGGGAGTAGAGGATGGGTGTTATGTGGCTAGAACGGTGCTGGTTGGTTAATAGCCTGGCAGCTGTGTTTTGCACCAGCTGTAAGCGCTGCAATTCTTTTGCTGGTAGACCAAGGTAGAGGGCATCACAGTAGTCTAAACGAGATGATACAAATGCATGTATGACTTTTGGCATATCATCTGAGGGAATTAAGTGCTTGATTCTGGCTATGTTCCTCAGGTGAAAGAATGAGGATTTGATTGTGGCTGATATCTGATGTTTAAGTGTCAAGCCACCATCCAGGACAACGCCAAGATTCCGCACACGATCACTGGTCTGTAATTCTGAATCCCCGAGTGTAAGTCCAGTTGGTTGGCTATGCTGCAGTCTTGTCCTTTGATGTTGCGGTCGTATCATAAGGACCTCTGTTTTATCCGGGTTCAGTCGCAGCCAACTGGCGCTCATCCACTCCAGTAGTTCAGCTAGACAGCCATTTAGGGTTGCTATTGGGTTATCAGTGCCCGGAGCAAAGGACAAGTACAGTTGTGTATCATCTGCATAGCAGTGGTAGACCAGGCCATGGCGCCTGATTATTTCACCCAATGGGAGCATGTATACTGCAAAAAGCATGGGGGATAGTATAGAACCTTGTGGGACACCACATGGCAATGGCACTGGTGGTGATGAGTATAATCCAGATGATACTCTCTGTGACCTGCCTGTGAGAAATGATTTGAACCAGCTTAGGACTGTGCCATCCAGACCACAGAAATGTATCAGTCGCTCAATCAGAAGCCCATGGTCCACGGTATCAAATGCTGCCGAGAGATCCAGAAGGATTAATATTGAACAGTCACCTCTGTCTTTTGCCATCAGAAGATCATTTAACACACACACCAGGGCTGTTTCAGTGCTATGTCTTCTCTTGAATCCTGATTGAATTGGATCATAAATATCATGGGTTGTCAGGCGGGTTTCCAGTTGATTTGCAACGACTTTCTCAATAACCTTTCCTAGGAAAGGAAGGTTTGATACAGGTCTGTAGTTGGTCATGCAGTCGGGATCTAAATTAGGTTTTTTAAGAACCGGTCTAACAATTGCTTCCTTTAGGGGTCCAGGAAAAATGCCTGTCTGCAAAGAGCATTGAACAATTTTTGTAAAGACAGGACCAATTATATCCATACAACCTATTAGAAGCTTGGTTGAGGCTGGGTCCAGATCACAGGTGGTGGGACGCAAAATCCGAGCAATTTCAGCAGTGTCCTTTACATCCACTGGGTCAAAGCTGGTCCATGAAGGCAGGTAGCTTATATTGACAGGCTTTGTAGTTTGGCACTCCTTTGATGGCACTGTGGAGATTCCAGCCCGGATGGTGGATATTTTATCTGTAAAGAAGTTTGCAAACTCGTTGCATCTTGCCTGGGAGAGGGTCTCATCAGTCTGCAATCATGCTGGCTTGCAAAGCATCTCCACTGTGCGGAAAAGTTGAGCTGGCCTATTGTTTGCTGCTGTGATCTCATTTCACAGGAACTGTGCTTTCTTACGAGTGATTGTCGATTGATATTCTACGTTATGCTTTATTAGTTTTATTTTGTCATCCACTAGGTTAGTCTTCCTCCATCGTCTTTCCAGTCTACGCCCCCTTTTCTTGAGCTCACTAACACTGTTGTCGAACCATGGAGCTTGACGGTGTGGTTTACGAGGTCTTAAACGCACAGGGGCGATAATATCAATTGCAGCCATAACATCCCTATTATAATAACGGACTAGGGAACAGGGATCTTCACAGGCACCCAGTATAGCTGAGAGATCCAGATTTGCTGCAAGAGCCTGGGGAGTCATACCCCTCCTTGGACGATACCTGGTCAACTCCACGGGCAGAGATCTTAATTGAGGGGTTGCAACTGAGAACTAGAGGGAGTAGTGGTCTTGTGCACAGGAGGTCTTGGCCAAGGCGTGAGAGCTCATCATCCACCCATGCATTGAAATCTCCGAGGATGAGCCATCTTTGATGTTCCAGAACCAGGCCAGCAACAGTGTCTGCAATTTCTTGCAGAAATATCTTTCCATCTCCAGGTGGCCGGTAAATGAGAAGTACTCTGAAACCTAATCCTGTCGAACTCCGGGCAGCAATGCACTCAAATGAGCGAGTAGTTTCAATAGGGTGGACCCTAAGTTTAAGTTCTTTTTTGAAGCAGATAGCCACCACGCCACCCCTGCGGTCCAGTCTTGGGTTGTGGATGACAGAGTAGTTTGTTGGTACTGCAGCCTCCAAAATAGGTGCTGCATTTTCATCTAGCCAGGTCTCTGTAATACAGGCTAGATCTGCAGATTCAATAAGGTCAGCAATTGTTGCAGTCTTGTTTCTTATAGATCTGGCATTACAAAGGACTGACCTGATTGGGCATACCAGGGGGCCTTCAGTTTTCTTTATGTTAAGTGCTGGAGCTCTGGGTATGGGGGTCACAAAGTGAGAGTTGACAGTTCTGTCCTTCCAAACACAGGGCCGTCTTTTGGGTATCACTTCTATTTGATTGTTCTTTGAGTATGGGGGTGAGCAGGTGGGCAAAGGACTTAGATGGTTACCGGGGGAAATACATTTCCGGCCTGCTCGCTTCCCACGAATACGCCAGTGTTTTCTTTTTAAAATGCCAAGGGATTGGAGAATAGAAGCCTGTGATGGTGTGATAGGAACTGCAGAACGTGGTGGGCGGAGTGAAAGAATGAAGCTGGAGCAATACGTATACATTTGGTCATCAATGGCAGATTACTATAAATTTGAGCTGCATATGATGATGAGAGAGGGAGAGAAAGCAGTGTTATTTTGTTGTTTTTTTTCTTTCCTTTTTGTGTTTTGTTTTCCCCCAATTCGGTATGTGATCCAAAATGATAATGGGATTATGAACAAAGTTATTGCTATAACCTATTGTGTATATTTGAAGCAAGTAATAAATAAAATAACTGCTGATTTAGTCAATTATCCTAGGATAGGCAGCCTTTTGGAAAGGTGTTAGAAGTCAATTCCTACTGTGTAGGTGTGAAAAGTCTCAGTGTGAGAGGCCTTTGAAGTAGATTTTTTTTTTTTTTTGAGGTGGTAGTGATAACGTGTCCTGGAAATGGATCCTGATTTTAAACAGTGATCCTTCAGCAATTCAGAGCCTGAATATACTGATATTAGTAGATTAATGCAATAAGTCAGTTATTTGTTGCTCAGAGAACAGAGGTGGATGATGTCTAAGTGAGGGGCTGGATGTAGCCAAAGATAGGTTGTAATCCACAGTACCTTATCTGGGTAATGTCCAATGCAGAGTACAGCAGCTGCTAAACTGAAGGATTTCTCAGTGGAGATATGCAGAGGATTCAGTCCAGGATTCAATCCAGTGTGTATCTCAGCGTTGGAATGCAATCCGTTGGTTTTGATGAAATGTCCGCGTAGAGTAGTACAAGTTCAAGGTAAGTCCATGGATATTTATGATGATTCATAGGTCAGTTGTGGTGAATTTATGCTGTTTTATGGAGATGATCAGGAGCATACAAAAGGTGAGGCAGCCATCTTGGGCGCCATACAGCAGAGCATAATGAAGGGATCCATGAGTTCCGTGCATGCATATCTGTGCATGCATATCTGTCATAATCTGTTAACATTATAACTGTTTTTTAAAATTGGCATGGGGTCCTCCCTCCTATGAATAACCAGCCTCGGGCTCTTTGAGCCGGTCCTGGTTGTAAAATTTTGGGGGGGAAATTGACAGGGGTTCCCCCATATTTTAGGAACAAGCACCGGGGTCTGCGCTAGTCAGAGAGATAATGCCACAGCCGGGGGACACTTTTATATTGCTCCCTGCGGCCCTGGCATTAAATCACCATCTAGTAACCCCTGGCTGGTGTACCCTGGAGGAGTGGGGACCCCTTAAATCAAGGGGTCCCCCCCTCCAGCCACCCAAGGACCAGGGGTGAAGCCCGAGGCTGTCCCCCCTATCCAAGGGCAGCGGATGGGAGGCTGATAGCCTTTTGTGTTATAAAAAGAATATTGTTTTTTGTAGCAGAACTACAAGTCCCAGTAAGGCTCCCCCGCAAGCTGGTACTTGGAGAACCACAAGTACCAGCATGCGGGGGGGGAAACGGGCTCGCTGGTACCTGTAGTTCTACTACAAAAAAATACACAAATAAAAACAAAACACACACACCGTGATATTAAAATTTTATTCAACATACATGCACACTTACATACATACATACTTACCTATGTTGACACGAAGCAGTCGGTCCTCTTCTCCAGAAGAATCCAGGGGTACCTGTAAATAGAAATTATACTTACAAAAAATCCGGAGTAGCTCGGTCCTCTTGTTTAAGTTTGTAATCCAGGGACTTGGTAAAATAAAAAAACGAAATACTCGAACCACGCACTGAAAAGGGATCCATGTGTACACATGTATCTCCTTTCCGCGAATGTCGGGACCCCTCGTGACTACTGTCAAAGACGCTCCCAACCTCCAATCAGGGTGCGCCACGTATTGGCGCTATCCTGATTGGCTTCGCTGGCCTGGACTGTCAGTGATGCGGCAGCGCAGAGGAAAGAATGTAGATGATCTGTGCTCCATTATAAGCAATGGTGTGAACTTAGCAGATTGCGGGAGGCCACGAAGTTAAGTGTTGTGGGTGCCCTCACTTAACCTCGCGGCCTCCCGGTCTTATTAATACCATAAAAATCTTTGAATAAGAATAATAAGTATATATTATACTATACAGAGGTGGATTTAAGCATAATCTGTGCACAGAGGTGTATGTACTGTTATGTAAAGAAATAGCTCAGTCCGTGAATACTAGTCAATATGTAACCAAAATCAGCTGCTTGTTAGAACCCGTACACTGATTAAATATCCGTGGATAGTTAATTTGTATCACAGTTCCTTTAAAAGTAACCATCCAGTACAAAGCAGTAAGCTGCGTGAGAGGGTGTGGTTCATCAAATCGACAGTGTCTAGGTCGACAATGTTTAGGTCGACCACTATAGGTCGACAGTCACTAGGTCGACATGGATGGAAGGTTGACAGGGTTTCTAGGTCGACATGTGCTAGGTTGACAGGTCTAAAGGTCGACATAAGGATTTATTTTTTTGTGTGTCGTTCTCTTCGTAAAGTGACCGGGACCCCAAATTAGTGCACCGCCTTCGCTCGCCATGCTTCGGGCATGGTGCCTTCGCTCCGCTACCGCTTCGCTCGGCACACTTTACCGTTCCAATCGTAGTCCACATGGATCGTTAAGTATGAAAAAATCCCCAAAAAAAGTGAAAAACTCATGTCGACCTTTAGACCTGTCGACCTAGCACATGTCGACCTAGAAACCCTGTCGACCTTCCATCCGTGTCGACCTAGTGACTGTCGACCTATAGTGGTCGACCTAAACATTGTCGACCTAGACACTGTCGATCTTCAGACCGGATCCCGCGTAAGAACCACTCCAAACCGGAGTCTTACGTGAGGCTTAAGCCGGTGATGTCAGCAAGGGGGAGTCCCAATATCTACCGAGGTGGTCTCTGGCTGTGGGAAAACGGCACCTAGGCTGGCGCCTGCTGTATAAGATCCTGCCCGACCTCAAGGCTCTATGAGTCCACACCTCTACGTGCCGTATGCAGGCACCGGTGAGCGGCTTCTCTCCACTTGCAGCTGGGTCATGCCCCTCGCCATGTCTTTAGCATGTGTCTCTGAAAGTTCTAGACTTCTAGTATATTGCTGCAGCTCAGTCAGCATCATTTCAGATTTAAGAGCATGTCTGCGGAACTTTCCATATGTGCCAAATGCATACCTCCCAACATGACCCTCTCCAGGAGGGACACAATGCTCTGCTCCTGGACTTCCCTATTAATTTATGATTGCCGACACCTGTGCTGAAACACCTTTCTTATCCATTAACCTGTTCAAATCAGGTGCCGGCAATTATCAATTAAGAGAAAAGTCCAGAAGCAGAGCATTCTTTCTCTCCTGGAGAGGGTCATGTTGGGAGGTGTGCAAGTGCGATTAGCTGCTGCTTAATTTCATCTTCTACATCATGGAACTGACAAGTTTTGGCAAGATTCCGTAATCTAGTAATGTATGCATCAACAGATTCAGTTTGCAGTTGCATAGCTGTCCTGAACAGGTATTTTGAATGTAACAGGCTGCATTTTGGAGCAAAATAGGCAATCAGGAAGTCCCTGCATTTGTTAGGGACTGCTCTGAAGCAGGTGGCAACCACTGTATCTTTTTCAGAAGTATTGCCAGTACACAGAGGGGAAGACAGAACTCATTGCATCAGAAACTTCAATGTTTGGCTAAGGACATGGTGCAATGAGGAGAGATTTGGATTTATAGGCCACAGTCACACCATCTGGCAAGATAGGAGCTTATACAAAAGTGACGGCCTGCACCCATCTTCAAGGGGAACAAGAATACTAACTGAACAGTTTGGATGCTTCATCAAGAACTATTTAAACTAACAAAGGAATAAAGAAATCTGCTCCCCCAACACAGAGGTATTGTTTCTGCAGGCAAAGGGAATAGGAAGCATATCCACAGCAACAGAAGATAATTCAGATCAAAACCAAATAAAAATAGGCAGAGAGAAGAACATAGCTAGGAACAGAAAAAGCACAAACAAAACTCTAAAAGCTATGTGTGCAAATGCTAGGAGCTTAGGAAATAAAAACTAATTGCAATAATGACAAGGGATGATCTAGACATTGTGGCAATTACAGAGTCATGGTACAATGAAAATCATGACTGGGACATAGCTATACCGGGATATACTTTATTTAGGAAGGACAGAATTGGAAAAATCGGAGGAGGGGTAGCAATGTATGTAAAAAATGCCATAAATACTACATTAATACAAAGTATTGAAGAAAAAACTGAGGCCCTTTGGGTGACCATAGAAACAGGGGAAAAGTTGATTATTCGTATTGGCGTGATATACAGGCCACCAGGTCAGGAAGAGGAACTTGACAAGAACCTATTGCAGGACATAACTAAAATGGCATTAAAAGGAGAGGTAATAATCATGGGAGACTTTAATCTTCCTGATGTAAACTGGGAGGTGTCTGTTGCTAGTTCCACTAGAAGTAGGAACATTTTAAATTCCCTTCAGGGAGCATCCCTCCACCAATTGGTGAGTGAGCCCACTCGGAAAGACGCAATATTAGACTTAATACTTACAAATGGAGACAGATTATCGGACGTAAAAGTGGGTGAAAACCTGGGATCCAGTGATCATCAAGCAGTATGGTTCAGCATTAAGACAGAGACTGACTCGTCCCATACAAAAACAAAGGTGTTGGATTTTAGGAAGGCTGATTTTGTAGGGATGGGAAAATGTGTAAGCGATTCTTTGGCAGAGTGGAGGAACTTGGAAACAGTGCAGGAGAGGTGGGAAACATTAAAATGTGCAATATTGAAGGCAACAGACCTTTGTATCAAAACTGTTAGGAAAAACACAAGGAAAAGGAAGCCAGTGTGGTTTGCAAAAGAAGTAGCAAATATTGTGAGAGCAAAAAAGATGGCTTTTAGGAAATATAAGCAGACACAAAATAATGAAGACAAAAAGATATATCTTGTTAGACAGAAGGAGACAAAGAAGGTAATCAGATGTGCAAAGGCACAAGCTGAGGAGAAAATGGCCCAGTCAGTGGGTAAAGGAGGCAAAACTTTTTTTAGGTATATAAGCGAAAGGAGAAAAACAAAAGGCGGAATTATAAAACTAAAGACGGACACTGGGAGTCTTGTTGAAGGAGACAATTTAATAGCAGATCATCTTAATGATTATTTTTGCTCAGTATTTACTACTGAAAGAGAGGGGAAGGGGCCACAGTTAAGTTGCAGGGATATTCAGGAAAATGAAACAAGTACATTTACAGAGGAGAAGGTCCTAACAGAACTCTCAAAGCTGAAAGCGGACAAATCTATGGGGCCAGATGGGATACATCCAAGGATACTAAAAGAACTTAAAGAGGTGCTGGTAGCACCATTGACAGAATTATTCAACCAGTCATTAGCTACAGGAGTAATTCCAGGGGACTGGGAAAGAGCAAACGTAGTCCCACTGCACAAAAGTGGAAGCAAGGAAGAGGCAAACAACTACAGACCAGTGAGTCTTACATCAGTAGTAGGGAAATTGATGGAAACACTCTTAAAAGAAAGAGTTGAAGATTATCTCAAATCCGGCAATTTACTGGATCCCAAACAGCATGGATTCACTGGGGGGAGATCATGTCAAACAAATCTTATTGACTTTTTGGATTGTGTGACTAAAGTGATGGATAAAGGTGGAGCCATGGATATAGCTTATCTAGACTTTAGTAAGGCTTTTGACACAGTTCCACATTGCAGACTGCTAAATAAACTTGAAAGTTTGGGATTGGATATTAGGATTATTGAATGGATAAGATCTTGGTTGAAGGATAGAAAACAGAGAGTTGTGGTAAATGGAGTGCATTCACAGGAGGGAAATGTTACCAGTGGAGTACCCCAGGGATCTGTACTTGGACCAGTGCTTTTTAATATCTTTATTGGTGACATTGCAAATGGCATTAAAGGGAAAGTATGCCTTTTTGCAGATGACACAAAGGTATGCAACAGGGTAGACACACCAGGTGGGGTAAAACAAATGATTGAGGATCTAGGTAGATTAGAGGAATGGTCAAGAGTCTGGCAATTACAGTTTAATGCCAAAAAATGCAAAATCATGCACTTGGGTCTCAAAAATCCTAAAGCTAAATACAGTATTAATGGCACTATACTGGAAACTACTGAGGAGGAAAGGGATCTAGGAGTCACTATTTCAGATGACTTAAAGGCAGGTAAGCAATGTAACAAGGCAATGAGGAAGGCTAGTCAGATGCTTGGCTGCATTGGGAGAGGAATCAGCAGCAGAAAGAAAGAAGTAATAATGCCACTGTATAGGTCATTGGTACGGCCTCATCTAGAATACTGTATTCAGTTCTGGAGGCCATATCTTCAAAAGGATATTAATACATTAGAAACTGTACAAAGGAGGGCAACTAAAATGGTGCATGGCCTACATCACAAAACATACCCAGAAAGACTAAGAAATCTCAATATGTATAGTTTGGAGCAGAGAAGGGAAAGGGGGGACATGATAGAAACTTTCAAATATATCAAGGGTTTTAACAAAGTCCAGGAGGGAAACATTCTCCAAATGAAGAGAAGCAATAGGACACGAGGACATGCACTGAGACTGGAGGGGGGGGAGGTTCAGGGGAAATTTGCGGAAAAATTATTTCACAGAAAGGGTAGTGGACAAGTGGAATAGCCTCCCATCAGAGGTGGTAGAGGCTAAGACAGTAGAGCAATTTGAACATGCATGGGCTAGACATAAGGATATCCTTACAAAGAAATAAGGATCAAATAAGGTTAGAGATAAAAATAATATAAAAAAAAAAAAAAAGGGGGCAGACTAGATGAGCCAAGTGGTTCTTATCTGCCGACAAATTCTATGTTTCTATGTTTCTATGTTTAATCCCTGGTGTCTGCCTCTGGCAAAGTATCATACAGTTCATAAATCTTGGAGCCAGCACTGATAAGAAGCATGCTTTTCTTTTTGCTATCAGAAGTAATCCCTATAGCTTCAATATAAGTGATCAAACTGGGCAAGCCATTTTCTCCATGACTCTGCTGCATTAGGGGCATCAGTATGCAGACACTGAGGGATTAATGCTAGCATATCAGCCATGGTGACTAAGATGAATGTAAAGTAGCTGACTGTAAGTAATTAAAAGTTTATCCATGTCGCCAGTTGTTATATCCTAATATACATCTCTTTATTTCAATGAATCATGCAGTATGAAAATTATGTTTTTTATTTCTTATTGGTAAGTAATACTTGCATGATTAGGTTATAGATAGATATCAAATCCACATGGCTGCTCTCCTTCTCCTACTTCCTGGTCACATGTTCATCTGTGCAGCCAGATTCCTAAAGGTTCACTACCTCATCTAGCTAATGCACATAAACTATCTTCATAGATACTACATATATTTTTAAAGTATGCAAATTATGAATGTTACATCAATGTTGATTGGTTGCCATGAGCAACTTCTCCACTGGCTCACTTCTCCACTTTTATCACTGCTTAATACATGTTCCCCTAAGACCCATATTGTTAAGATTGATTAAAAAGTATAGCCCTGCTTTTGATATGAAATTATATTTCTTTAATAAAATGCCATTTGTTATGGAATTAGAAATCTCACATCTCCAAATTTAATTGTTATTTCATAGGCAAAAAATATAAGGTCAAAAGAGTCAGTCTTCATATAAGGGCAAGCCTGTGCTCTTATAACAGTAAACCTGGGTACACACTAGAGTGACGGGCATTTGTTCTGACATCGGAACGAATACCTTTGAGCGGGGATTGCCCCGTACACACTAGAATTAATTAATGAAGGATGGAACAATCACTGTTCCATCCTTCATTAGCATACACTAGGTCAACACTAGGTCAAACCTAGCAACCATTGCTAGCGGGCGCGGGAGTACGCAATCACCCATACACACTGATTTGTCTGTAGGTGATTTGTCATTACGAAACCGCAAATTGGCCTGATATCGCTCCAGTGTGTACCCAGCCTAAGAATGGTAAGGAACATGGTGCATCAGATGTAGAGATGAATACTGGGTAGTGCTACATAATGCAGCTAATACCTATAATCTTATACCCCTTTCAGGCTGACAAAAATTTCCTGGGTTATTTCATGCCAGGTATCAACCAGGGTTGAATCCGGGATCGTCCCAGGATGCAGTGTAGTGTGAATGGGCCCTACCTAGTATTCAGTAGTGATGAGCGGGTTCGGTTTCCGAGAAACCGAACCCACCCGAGCTTTACCTTTTTTACACGGGTCCGAGCAGACTCGGATCCTCCCGCCTTGCTCGGCTAACCCGAGCGCGCCCGAACGTCATCATCCCGCTGTCGGATTCTCGCGAGATTCGGATTCTATATAAGCAGCCGCGCATCGCCGCCATTTTCACACGTGCATTGAGATTGATAGGGAGAGGACGTGGCTGGCGTCCTCTCCGTTTATATAGTTATATACTCAGGGCCGGTGCAAGGTTTCTCGGCACCCTAGGCAAAACATGTGCTTGCTGCACTCCCCCCCCCCCCCCCCCAAAAAAAAAAAAAGAGAGAAAAACCCGCCCAGACGCTAAAAATTATATTTAAAAAAAACTCACTATGTGTGACATTTTTTTGCGGGGACCCCCAGAAAGGCTGTAATGTGTCTGGACACCGTTGGATAGCTTACTCCTGAGTGCAGCCAAACTGAATCTTTATACATTCACTGCCATGCAATATACAGCGGAGCGCAACGGGGCATGTATTTATGCTATGTAACTGATATATACGTGTGTGTGTGTGTGTGTGTGTGTGTGTGTGTGTATACATATATATATATATATATATATATACACACACACACATATACATACACTTCTACAGTAGAGGAATGGAGTACTGAGGTTGCAATATAAGGGTACCTTAATGGCTGCAGGAGAAGGAGTCCCAGTGAAGAAGAAATTCTACCCATAAAAATGTATAAGCGGGACCAATCCAAGGCGACTATATATTGCAGGCTGCAGAAGAAGGAGACTGTGATCCACTCAGACAGGGAACAGTAGCAGGGGAGCCGAGCGCAGTCTGCCCTGCAGTGTAGTCCCAGTCCCTCACATAGCACAACACAATCATCCCCGCAGGACTCCCATATGCAGAGTCATTTCTTGTGGTGCGGGGCGGGCATATGTCAGCGCGGAGAGGAGCAGAAGAACTGTACCACCAGCCGGCAGCACCAGTGGCGGAACTTGTGAGTGGTGGGCCCAGGTGCAAGGATATGCTTTGGGCCCCCCTCCTCCACCCCAGGGTGAGGTACAGGGTGACGAAGATGAGGCAGAGGATGACGGGGATGAGGCAGAGGGTGACAGGGAAATGGAGAGTTGGTGAAAGGTTGAGACAGGGGGAGATGGATCAAGGAAGAGAGGGGGAGACTGAGAAAGAGAGGGGAATTATGGAGAGAGAGAGTCAGACAGAGAGAGGGGGAGAGAGAGGGGGAGAGGGAGGGAGGGAGAGAGGGGGAGAGGGATTGAAGGGTGAAGAGGAAGGAAGATGGGGGGGGGGGGTTGAGGCTGAGCAGCACTTGCCACGTTCTCATACTCTAGCATTGCTTTTTTCCCTACCTGTAGTCTGTGGCTTGTGCAATCCAGGGCTGCTGCTGGGCGTGGAGATGGCCAGTGTCTCTGCTTCCCTCCAATTGATTTTTGGTGCCACGGACAGCAGGGGACGGGAGGAGGGTGGAAAATAAATATGAAAGGGGAGTGAGGAGCTGAGAGAGCGTGTTCTCCTCCCCCTCCGGTCAGGCAGTCCCACACAACCAGCTTAAATGAGTATGGGGGAGGAGCAGAGAGAGAGGCCCCTCCTGCACAAACGGAAGGGCACTCAACAGACAATTGGCCAGCACTACAACATCTGGGAGAAGGGGGAGGCGCTCGAGAACAGTGGGGAGGAGATGGGAGATCGTCCCTCCTCACCCTTAACAACCTGTACCGTGGCACCAGTAAGTCCGTGGGGCGGGCGGACATGCTTGAGCGGGGAGGAGAGAGAAGAGCAGCCCCTCCTCCCTCTGCGGCCGGGACCCCGATTATGTGCTGCACTTTATTATTAGGAACTGGGGCACTGGCGGTAGGCACAGCGCTGGAAGCGGCAGTATTACAATGAGTCAGTGTGATTCTTTGTAATGCCGGCGGCTGTGCGCCCCTACACAGCGGCGGGCCTCGGTGCAATGCACCGCTGCTAGTTAAGCCACTGGGCAGCACGCTGCTTACTCTATGTGTATAGCGTATTAGAGGCGCTGCCGATGGGTTACACTCACACTGTCAGCGCTGCAGGGATGCCGCGGCCGCCCAACTGTTCTCAGCCGCCAGCGCTGACAGTATGAGTGTAACCCATCGGCAGCGCCTCTAATACTCTATACACATAGAGTAAGCAGCGTGCTGCTGGCTAGTGGTACAGTTCTTCTGCTCCTCTCAACATATTCCTCTTAAGGAAGAGGAGGAGCTGAGCAAGGGTCAAGAAGCATTCACCAGTAGCGTGAGCTGCCGCCCTCCAGTGGCCGCCGCCCATAGGCAGCTGCCTAAAGCTGCCTAGTGTTGGCGCCGGCCCTGTATATACTACACAGTTGATCTGAAAGCTTAGCTTATTGTGGGGAGGATTGGGGAGCAGCTGTTAGGAGGAGTACAGTGCAGAGTTTTGCTCATAGTGACCACCAGTTTTTTATCCGTTCTCTGCCTGAAAAAAACGCTCCATACCATATCTGTGCTCAGTGTGCTGCATGATATATCTGTGCTGAGTGCTCACACTGCTTAATTGTGGGGACTGGGGAGCAGCTATAGCAGGAGTACAGTGCACAGTTTTGCTGACAGTGACCACCAGTATACGTTTGTCTGCCTGAAAAACACTCCTGTGGTGGCTTTTTTTTATACTAGTTTAGCAGTCTGCTGACAGTGTCCACCAGGTCCATTATACTGTATATAGCAGTACGGTAGGCCACTGCTGTACCTACCTCTGTGTCGTCACTCGTCGTCCATAAGTATACTATATCCATCCATCTACATTGTATACCTGTGGTGTATTTTTTTTTAATACTATAAACGCAGTTTGCTGACAGTGTCCACCAGGTCCATTATACTGTATATAGCAGTACGGTAGGCCACTGCTGTACCTACCTCTGTGTCGTCACTCGTCGTCCATAAGTATACTATCCATCCATCTACATTGTATACCTGTGGTGTCTTTTTTTTTAATACTATAAACGCAGTCTGCTGACAGTGTCCACCAGGTCCATTATACTGTATATAGCAGTACGGTAGGCCACTGCTGTACCTACCTCTGTGTCGTCACTCGTCGTTCATAAAGTATACTATCCATCCATCTACATTGTATACCTGTGGTGTCTTTTTTTTATACTATAAATGCAGTCTGCTGACAGTGTCCACCAGGTCCATTATACTGTATATAGCAGTACGGTAGGCCACTGCTGTACCTACCTCTGTGTCGTCACTCGTCGTCCATAAAGTATACTATCCATCCATCTACATTGTATACCTGTGGTGTCTTTTTTTTATACTATAAATGCAGTCTGCTGACAGTGTCCACCAGGTCCATTATACTGTATATAGCAGTACGATAGGCCACTGCTGTACCTACCTCTGTGTCGTCACTCGTCGTCCATAAAGTATACTATCCATCCATCTACATTGTATACCTGTGGTGTCTTTTTTTTTATACTATAAACGCAGTCTGCTGACAGTGTCCACCAGGTCCATTATACTGTATATAGCAGTACGGTAGGCCACTGCTGTACCTACCTCTGTGTCGTCACTCGTCGTCCATAAAGTATACTATCCATCCATCTACATTGTATACCTGTGGTGTCTTTTTTTTATACTATAAATGCAGTCTGCTGACAGTGTCCACCAGGTCCATTATACTGTATATAGCAGTACGGTAGGCCACTGCTGTACCTACCTCTGTGTCGTCACTCGTCGTCCATAAAGTATACTATCCATCCATCTACATTGTATACCTGTGGTGTCTTTTTTTTATACTATAAATGCAGTCTGCTGACAGTGTCCACCAGGTCCATTATACTGTATATAGCAGTACGGTAGGCCACTGCTGTACCTACCTCTGTGTCGTCAATCGTCGTCCATAAAGTATACTATCCATCCATCTACATTGTATACCTGTGGTGTCTTTTTTTTTTTATACTAAAAACGCAGTCTGCTGACAGTGTCCACCAGGTCCATTATACTGTATATAGCAGTACGGTAGGCCACTGCTGTACCTACCTCTGTGTCGTCACTCGTCGTCCATAAGTATACTATCCATCCATCTACATTGTATACCTGTGGTGTCTTTTTTTTTTAATACTATAAGCGCAGTCTGCTGACAGTGTCCACCAGGTCCATTATACTGTATATAGCAGTACGGTAGGCCACTGCTGTACCTACCTCTGTGTCGTCACTCGTCGTCCATAAGTATACTATCCATCCATCTACATTGTATACCTGTGGTGTCTTTTTTTTTTAATACTATAAACGCAGTCTGCTGACAGTGTCCACCAGGTCCATTATACTGTATATAGCAGTACGGTAGGCCACTGCTGTACCTACCTCTGTGTCGTCACTCGTCGTCCATAAGTATACTATCCATCCATCTACATTGTATACCTGTGGTGGCTTTTTTTTTTATACTATAAACGCAGTCTGCTGACAGTGTCCACCAGGTCCATTATACTGTATATAGCAGTACGGTAGGCCACTGCTGTACCTACCTCTGTGTCGTCACTCGTCATCCATAAAGTATACTATCCATCCATCTACATTGTATACCTGTGGTGTCTTTTTTTTTTATACTATAAACGCAGTCTGCTGACAGTGTCCACCAGGTCCATTATACTGTATATAGCAGTACGGTAGGCCACTGCTGTACCTACCTCTGTGTCGTCACTCGTCGTCCATAAGTATACTATCCATCCATCTACATTGTATACCTGTGGTGTCTTTTTTTTTATACTATAAACGCAGTCTGCCGACAGTGTCCACCAGGTCCATTATACTGTATATAGCAGTACGGTAGGCCACTGCTGTACCTACCTCTGTGTCGTCACTCGTCGTCCATAAAGTATACTATCCATCCATCTACAATGTATACCTGTGGTGTCTTTTTTTAATACTATAAACGCAGTCTGCTGACAGTGTCCACCAGGTCCATTATACTGTATATAGCAGTACGGTAGGCCACTGCTGTACCTACCTCTGTGTCGTCACTCATCGTCCATAAAGTATACTATCCAGCCATCTACATTGTATACCTGTGATGTCTTTTTTTTTATACTATAAACGCAGTCTGCTGACAGTGTCCACCAGGTCCATTATACTGTATATAGCAGTACGGTAGGCCACTGCTGTACCTACCTCTGTGTCGTCACTCGTCGTCCATAAGTATACTATCCATCCATCTACATTGTATACCTGTGGTGTCTTTTTTTTTATACTATAAACGCAGTCTGCCGACAGTGTCCACCAGGTCCATTATACTGTATATAGCAGTACGGTAGGCCACTGCTGTACCTACCTCTGTGTCGTCACTCGTCGTCCATAAAGTATACTATCCATCCATCTACAATGTATACCTGTGGTGTCTTTTTTTTATACTATAAACGCAGTCTGCTGACAGTGTCCACCAGGTCCATTATACTGTATATAGCAGTACGGTAGGCCACTGGGGTACCTACCTCTGTGTCGTCACTCATCGTCCATAAAGTATACTATCCAGCCATCTACATTGTATACCTGTGATGTCTTTTTTTATACTATAAACGCAGTCTGCTGACAGTGTCCACCAGGTCCATTATACTGTATATGGCAGTACGGTAGGCCACTGCTGTACCTACCTCTGTGTCGTCACTCGTCGTCCATAAGTATACTATCCATCCATCTACATTGTATACCTGTGATGTCTTTTTTTTATACTATAAACGCAGTCTGCTGACAGTGTCCACCAGGTCCATTATACTGTATATAGCAGTACGGTAGGCCACTGCTGTACCTACCTCTGTGTCATCACCCGTCATCCATAAAGTATACTATCCATCCATCTACATTGTATACCTGTGGTGTCTTTTTTTTATACTATAAATGCAGTCTGCTGACAGTGTCCACCAGGTCCATTATACTGTATATAGCAGTACGGTAGGCCACTGCTGTACCTACCTCTGTGTCGTCACTCGTCGTCCATAAAGTATACTATCCATCCATCTACATTGTATACCTGTGGTGTCTTTTTTTTATACTATAAACGCAGTCTGCTGACAGTGTCCACCAGGTCCATTATACTGTATATAGCAGTACGGTAGGCCACTGCTGTACCTACCTCTGTGTCGTCACTCGTCATCCATAAAGTATACTATCCATCCATCTACATTGTATACCTGTGGTGTCTTTTTTTTATACTATAAATGCAGTCTGCTGACAGTGTCCACCAGGTCCATTATACTGTATATAGCAGTACGGTAGGCCACTGCTGTACCTACCTCTGTGTCGTCACTCGTCGTCCATAAAGTATACTATCCATCCATCTACATTGTATACCTGTGGTGTCTTTTTTTTTATACTATAAATGCAGTCTGCTGACAGTGTCCACCAGGTCCATTATACTGTATATAGCAGTACGGTAGGCCACTGCTGTACCTACCTCTGTGTCGTCAATCGTCGTCCATAAAGTATACTATCCATCCATCTACATTGTATACCTGTGGTGTCTTTTTTTTTTTATACTAAAAACGCAGTCTGCTGACAGTGTCCACCAGGTCCATTATACTGTATATAGCAGTACGGTAGGCCACTGCTGTACCTACCTCTGTGTCGTCACTCGTCGTCCATAAGTATACTATCCATCCATCTACATTGTATACCTGTGGTGTCTTTTTTTTTTACTACTATAAGCGCAGTCTGCTGACAGTGTCCACCAGGTCCATTATACTGTATATAGCAGTACGGTAGGCCACTGCTGTACCTACCTCTGTGTCGTCACTCGTCGTCCATAAGTATACTATCCATCCATCTACATTGTATACCTGTGGTGTCTTTTTTTTTAATACTATAAACGCAGTCTGCTGACAGTGTCCACCAGGTCCATTATACTGTATATAGCAGTACGGTAGGCCACTGCTGTACCTACCTCTGTGTCGTCACTCGTCATCCATAAAGTATACTATCCATCCATCTACATTGTATACCTGTGGTGTCTTTTTTTTTTATACTATAAACGCAGTCTGCTGACAGTGTCCACCAGGTCCATTATACTGTATATAGCAGTACGGTAGGCCACTGCTGTACCTACCTCTGTGTCGTCACTCGTCGTCCATAAGTATACTATCCATCCATCTACATTGTATACCTGTGGTGTCTTTTTTTTATACTATAAACGCAGTCTGCCGACAGTGTCCACCAGGTCCATTATACTGTATATAGCAGTACGGTAGGCCACTGCTGTACCTACCTCTGTGTCGTCACTCGTCGTCCATAAAGTATACTATCCATCCATCTACAATGTATACCTGTGGTGTCTTTTTTTTATACTATAAACGCAGACTGCTGACAGTGTCCACAAGGTCCATTATACTGTATATAGCAGTACGGTAGGCCACTGCTGTACCTACCTCTGTGTCGTCACTCATCGTCCATAAAGTATACTATCCAGCCATCTACATTGTATACCTGTGATGTCTTTTTTTTTATACTATAAACGCAGTCTGCTGACAGTGTCCACCAGGTCCATTATACTGTATATAGCAGTACGGTAGGCCACTGCTGTACCTACCTCTGTGTCGTCACTCGTCGTCCATAAGTATACTATCCATCCATCTACATTGTATACCTGTGGTGTCTTTTTTTTTATACTATAAACGCAGTCTGCCGACAGTGTCAACCAGGTCCATTATACTGTATATAGCAGTACGGTAGGCCACTGCTGTACCTACCTCTGTGTCGTCACTCGTCGTCCATAAAGTATACTATCCATCCATCTACAATGTATACCTGTGGTGTCTTTTTTTTATACTATAAACGCAGTCTGCTGACAGTGTCCACCAGGTCCATTATACTGTATATAGCAGTACGGTAGGCCACTGGGGTACCTACCTCTGTGTCGTCACTCATCGTCCATAAAGTATACTATCCAGCCATCTACATTGTATACCTGTGATGTCTTTTTTTTATACTATAAACGCAGTCTGCTGACAGTGTCCACCAGGTCCATTATACTGTATATGGCAGTACGGTAGGCCACTGCTGTACCTACCTCTGTGTCGTCACTCGTCGTCCATAAGTATACTATCCATCCATCTACATTGTATACCTGTGATGTCTTTTTTTTATACTATAAACGCAGTCTGCTGACAGTGTCCACCAGGTCCATTATAGTGTATATAGCAGTACGGTAGGCCACTGCTGTACCTACCTCTGTGTCATCACCCGTCATCCATAAAGTATACTATCCATCCATCTACATTGTATACCTGTGGTGTCTTTTTTTTATACTATAAATGCAGTCTGCTGACAGTGTCCACCAGGTCCATTATACTGTATATAGCAGTACGGTAGGCCACTGCTGTACCTACCTCTGTGTCGTCACTCGTCGTCCATAAAGTATACTATCCATCCATCTACATTGTATACCTGTGGTGTCTTTTTTTTATACTATAAACGCAGTCTGCTGACAGTGTCCACCAGGTCCATTATACTGTATATAGCAGTACGGTAGGCCACTGCTGTACCTACCTCTGTGTCGTCACTCGTCATCCATAAAGTATACTATCCATCCATCTACATTGTATACCTGTGGTGTCTTTTTTTTATACTATAAATGCAGTCTGCTGACAGTGTCCACCAGGTCCATTATACTGTATATAGCAGTACGGTAGGCCACTGCTGTACCTACCTCTGTGTCGTCACTCGTCGTCCATAAAGTATACTATCCATCCATCTACATTGTATACCTGTGGTGTCTTTTTTTTTATACTATAAATGCAGTCTGCTGACAGTGTCCACCAGGTCCATTATACTGTATATAGCAGTACGGTAGGCCACTGCTGTACCTACCTCTGTGTCGTCAATCGTCGTCCATAAAGTATACTATCCATCCATCTACATTGTATACCTGTGGTGTTTTTTTTTTTTTATACTAAAAACGCAGTCTGCTGACAGTGTCCACCAGGTCCATTATACTGTATATAGCAGTACGGTAGGCCACTGCTGTACCTACCTCTGTGTCGTCACTCGTCGTCCATAAGTATACTATCCATCCATCTACATTGTATACCTGTGGTGTCTTTTTTTTTTAATACTATAAGCGCAGTCTGCTGACAGTGTCCACCAGGTCCATTATACTGTATATAGCAGTACGGTAGGCCACTGCTGTACCTACCTCTGTGTCGTCACTCGTCGTCCATAAGTATACTATCCATCCATCTACATTGTATACCTGTGGTGTCTTTTTTTTTTAATACTATAAACGCAGTCTGCTGACAGTGTCCACCAGGTCCATTATACTGTATATAGCAGTACGGTAGGCCACTGCTGTACCTACCTCTGTGTCGTCACTCGTCGTCCATAAGTATACTATCCATCCATCTACATTGTATACCTGTGGTGGCTTTTTTTTTTATACTATAAACGCAGTCTGCTGACAGTGTCCACCAGGTCCATTATACTGTATATAGCAGTACGGTAGGCCACTGCTGTACCTACCTCTGTGTCGTCACTCGTCATCCATAAAGTATACTATCCATCCATCTACATTGTATACCTGTGGTGTCTTTTTTTTTTATACTATAAACGCAGTCTGCTGACAGTGTCCACCAGGTCCATTATACTGTATATAGCAGTACGGTAGGCCACTGCTGTACCTACCTCTGTGTCGTCACTCGTCGTCCATAAGTATACTATCCATCCATCTACATTGTATACCTGTGGTGTCTTTTTTTTTATACTATAAACGCAGTCTGCCGACAGTGTCCACCAGGTCCATTATACTGTATATAGCAGTACGGTAGGCCACTGCTGTACCTACCTCTGTGTCGTCACTCGTCGTCCATAAAGTATACTATCCATCCATCTACAATGTATACCTGTGGTGTCTTTTTTTTATACTATAAACGCAGTCTGCTGACAGTGTCCACCAGGTCCATTATACTGTATATAGCAGTACGGTAGGCCACTGCTGTACCTACCTCTGTGTCGTCACTCATCGTCCATAAAGTATACTATCCAGCCATCTACATTGTATACCTGTGATGTCTTTTTTTTTATACTATAAACGCAGTCTGCTGACAGTGTCCACCAGGTCCATTATACTGTATATAGCAGTACGGTAGGCCACTGCTGTACCTACCTCTGTGTCGTCACTCGTCGTCCATAAGTATACTATCCATCCATCTACATTGTATACCTGTGGTGTCTTTTTTTTTATACTATAAACGCAGTCTGCCGACAGTGTCCACCAGGTCCATTATACTGTATATAGCAGTACGGTAGGCCACTGCTGTACCTACCTCTGTGTCGTCACTCGTCGTCCATAAAGTATACTATCCATCCATCTACAATGTATACCTGTGGTGTCTTTTTTTTATACTATAAACGCAGTCTGCTGACAGTGTCCACCAGGTCCATTATACTGTATATAGCAGTACGGTAGGCCACTGGGGTACCTACCTCTGTGTCGTCACTCATCGTCCATAAAGTATACTATCCAGCCATCTACATTGTATACCTGTGATGTCTTTTTTTTATACTATAAACGCAGTCTGCTGACAGTGTCCACCAGGTCCATTATACTGTATATGGCAGTACGGTAGGCCACTGCTGTACCTACCTCTGTGTCGTCACTCGTCGTCCATAAGTATACTATCCATCCATCTACATTGTATACCTGTGATGTCTTTTTTTTATACTATAAACGCAGTCTGCTGACAGTGTCCACCAGGTCCATTATACTGTATATAGCAGTACGGTAGGCCACTGCTGTACCTACCTCTGTGTCATCACCCGTCATCCATAAAGTATACTATCCATCCATCTACATTGTATACCTGTGGTGTCTTTTTTTTATACTATAAACGCAGTCTGCTGACAGTGTCCACCAGGTCCATTATACTGTATATAGCAGTACGGTAGGCCACTGCTGTACCTACCTCTGTGTCGTCACTCGTCGTCCATAAAGTATACTATCCATCCATCTACATTGTATACCTGTGGTGTCTTTTTTTTTATACTATAAACGCAGTCTGCTGACAGTGTCCACCAGGTCCATTATACTGTATATAGCAGTACGGTAGGCCACTGCTGTACCTACCTCTGTGTCGTCACTCGTCGTCCATAAGTATACTATCCATCCATCTACATTGTATACCTGTGGTGTCTTTTTTTTATACTATAAACGCAGTCTGCTGACAGTGTCCACCAGGTCCATTATACTGTATATAGCAGTACGGTAGGCCACTGCTGTACCTACCTCTGTGTCATCACCGTCATCCATAAAGTATACTATCCATCCATCTACATTGTATACCTGTGCTGTCTTTTTTTTTATACTATAAACGCAGTCTGCTGACAGTGTCCACCAGGTCCATTATACTGTATATAGCAGTACGGTAGGCCACTGCTGTACCTACCTCTGTGTCGTCACTCGTCGTCCATAAAGTATACTATCCATCCATCTACATTGTATACCTGTGGTGTCTTTATTTTATACTATAAACGCAGTCTGCTGACAGTGTCCACCAGGTCCATTATACTGTATATAGCAGTACGGTAGGCCACTGCTGTACCTACCTCTGTGTCATCACCCGTCATCCATAAAGTATACTATCCATCCATCTACATTGTATACCTGTGGTGTCTTTTTTTTATACTATAAACGCAGTCTGCTGACAGTGTCCACCAGGTCCATTATACTGTATATAGCAGTACGGTAGGCCACTGCTGTACCTACCTCTGTGTCGTCACTCGTCGTCCATAAAGTATACTATCCATCCATCTACATTGTATACCTGTGGTGTCTTTTTTTTATACTATAAACGCAGTCTGCTGACAGTGTCCACCAGGTCCATTATACTGTATATAGCAGTACGGTAGGCCACTGCTGTACCTACCTCTGTGTCGTCACTCGTCGTCCATAAGTATACTATCCTTCCATCTACATTGTATACCTGTGGTGTCTTTTTTTTTATACTATAAACGCAGTCTGCTGACAGTGTCCACCAGGTCCATTATACTGTATATAGCAGTACGGTAGGCCACTGCTGTACCTACCTCTGTGTCATCACCCGTCATCCATAAAGTATACTATCCATCCATCTACATTGTATACCTGTGGTGTCTTTTTTTTTATACTATAAACGCAGTCTGCTGACAGTGTCCACCAGGTCCATTATACTGTATATAGCAGTACGGTAGGCCACTGCTGTACCTACCTCTGTGTCGTCACTCGTCGTCCATAAAGTATACTATCCATCCATCTACATTGTATACCTGTGGTGTCTTTATTTTTATACTATAAACGCAGTCTGCTGACAGTGTCCACCAGGTCCATTATACTGTATATAGCAGTACGGTAGGCCACTGCTGTACCTACCGCTGTGTCGTCACTCGTCATACATAAAGTATACTATCCATCCATCTACATTGTATACCTGTGGTGCCTTTTAGTTGTGCGCATTAAAATATGGAGAACAAAAATGTGGAGGTTAAAAAAATAGGGAAAGATCAAGATCCACTTCCACCTCGTGCTGAAGCTGCTGCCACTAGTCATGGCCGAGACGATGAAATGCCATCAACGTCGTCTGCCAAGGCCGATGCCCAATGTCATAGTACAGAGCATGTAAAATCCAAAACACAAAAGATCAGTAAAATGACCCAAAAATCAAAATTAAAAGTGTCTGAGGAGAAGCGTAAACTTGCCAATATGCCATTTACGACACGGAGTGGCAAGGAACAGCTGAGGCCCTGGCCTATGTTCATGGCTAGTGGTTCAGCTTCACATGAGGATGGAAGCACTCATCCTCTCGCTATAAAAAAGAAAAGACTTGAGCTGGCAAAAGCACAGCAAAGAACTGTGCGTTCTTCGAAATCACAAATCCCCAAGGAGAGTCCAATTGTGTCGGTTGCGATGCCTGACCTTCCCAACACTGGACGGGAAGAGCTTGCGCCTTCCACCATTTGCACGCCCCCTGCAAGTGCTGGAAGGAGCACCCGCAGTCCAGTTCCTGATAGTCAAATTGAAGATGTCAGTGTTGAAGTACACCAGGATGAGGATATGGGTGTTGCTGGCGCTGGGGAGGAAATTGACAAGGAGGATTCTGATGGTGAGGTGGTTTGTTTAAGTCAGGCACCCGGGGAGACACCTGTTGTCCGTGGGAGGAATATGGCCATTGACATGCCTGGTCAAAATACAAAAAAGTTCAGCTCTTCAGTGTGGAATTATTTCAACACAAATGCGGACAACAGGTGTCAAGCCGTGTGTTGCCTTTGTCAAGCTGCAATAAGTAGGGGTAAGGACGTTAACCACCTCGGAACATCCTCCCTTATACGTCACCTGAAGCGCATTCATCATAAGTCAGTGACAAGTTCAAAAACTTTGGGCGACAGCGGAAGCAGTCCACTGACCAGTAAATCCCTTCCTCTTGTAACCAAGCTCCCGCAAACTACACCACCAACTCCCTCAGTGTCAATTTCCTCCTTACCCAGGAAAGCCAATAGTCCTGCAGGCCATGTCACTGGCAAGTCTGACGAGTCCTCTCCTGCCTGGGAATTCTCCGATGCATCCTTGAGTGTAACGCCTACTGCTGCTGGCGCTGCTGTTGTTGCTGCTGGGAGTCGATCGGCATCCCAGAGGGGAAGTCGGAAGACCACTTGTACTACTTCCAGTAAGCAATTGACTGTCCAACAGTCCTTTGCGAGGAAGATGAAATATCACAGCAGTCATCCTGCTGCAAAGCGGATAACTGAGGCCTTGGCAGCCTGGGCGGTGAGACACGTGGTTCCGGTATCCATCGTTACTTCAGAGCCAACTATAGACTTGATTGAGGTACTGTGTCCCCGGTACCAAATACCATCTAGGTTCCATTTCTCTAGGCAGGCGATACCGAAAATGTACACAGACCTCAGAAAAAGAGTCACCAGTGTCCTAAAAAATGCAGTTGTACCCAATGTCCACTTAACCACAGACATGTGGACAAGTGGAGCAGGGCAGACTCAGGACTATATGACTGTGACAACCCACTGGGTAGATGTATTGCCTCCCACTGCAAGAACAGCAGCGGCGGCACCAGTAGCAGCATCTCGCAAACGCCAACTCGTTCCTAGGCAGGCTACGCTTTGTATCACCGCTTTCCAGAATACGCACACAGCTGAAAACCTCTTACGGCAACTGAGGAAGATCATCGCAGAATGGCTTACCCCAATTGGACTCTCCTGGGGATTTGTGACATCGGACAACGCCAGCAATATTGTGCGTGCATTACATCTGGGCAAATTCCTGCAAGTCCCATGTTTTGCACATACCTTGAATTTGGTGGTGCAGAATTATTTAAAAAACGACAGGGGCATGCAAGAGATGCTGTCGGTGGCCCGAAGAATTGCGGGCCACTTTCGGCGTTCAGGCACCGCGTACAGAAGACTGCAGCACCACCAAACACACCTGAACCTGTCCTGCCATCATCTGAAGCAAGAGGTGGTAACGAGGTAGAATTCAACCCTCTATATGCTTCAGAGGATGGAGGAGCAGCAAAAGGCCATTCAAGCCTATACATCTGGCCACGATCTAGGCAAAGGAGGTGGAATGCACCTGTCTCAAGCGCAGTGGAGAATGATTTCAACGTTGTGCAAGGTTCTGCAACCCTTTGAACTTGCCACACGTGAAGTCAGTTCAGACACTGCCAGCCTGAGTCAGGTCATTCCCCTCATCAGGCTTTTGCAGAAGAAGCTGGAGACATTGAAGGAGGAGCTAAAACAGAGCGATTCCGCTAGGCATGTGGGACTTGTGGATGGAGCCCTTCATTCGCTTAACCAGGATTCACGGGTGGTCAATCTGTTGAAATCAGAGCACTACATTTTGGCCACCGTGCTCGATCCTAGATTTAAAACCTACGTTGTATCTCTCTTTCCGGCAGACACAAGTCTGCAGGGGTTCAAAGACCTGCTGGTGAGAAAATTGTCAAGTCAAGCGGAACGTGACCCGTCAACAGCTCCTCCTTCACATTCTCCCGCAACTGGGGGTGCGAGGAAAAGGCTAAGAATTCAGAGCCCACCCGCTGGCGGTGATGCAGGGCAGTCTGGAGCGAGTGCTGACATCTGGTCCGGACTGAAGGACCTGCCAACGATTACTGACATGTCGTCTACTGTCACTGCATATGATTCTCTCACCATTGAAAGAATGGTGGAGGATTATATGAGTGACCGCATCCAAGTAGGCACGTCAGACAGTCCGTACGTATACTGGCAGGAAAAAGAGGCAATTTGGAGGCCCTTGCAGAAACTGGCTTTATTCTACCTAAGTTGCCCTCCCTCCAGTGTGTACTCCGAAAGAGTGTTTAGTGCCGCCGCTCACCTTGTCAGCAATCGGCGTACGAGGTTACTTCCAGAAAATGTGGAGAAGATGATGTTCATTAAAATTAATTATATTCAATTCCTCCGTGGAGACATTCACCAGCAGCAATTGCCTCCAGAAAGTGCACGGGGACCTGAGATGGTGGATTTCAGTGGGGATGAATTAATAATCTGTGAGGAGGGGGATGTACACAGTGAAAGGGGTGATGAATCGGACGATGATGATGAGGTGGACATCTTGCCTCTGTAGAGCCAGTTTGTGCAAGGAGAGATCGATTGCTTCTTTTTTGGTGGGGGCCCAAACCAACCAGTCATTTCAGTCACAGTCGTGTGGCAGACCCTGTCGCTGAAATGATGGGTTCGTTAAAGTGTGCATGTCCTGTTTATAGTATACAACATTCGGGTGGGTGGGAGGGCCCAAGGACAATTCCATCTTGCACCTCTTTTTTCTTTCATTTTTCTTTGCATCATGTGCTGTTTGGGGACAATTTTTTTGAAGTGCCATCCTGTCTGACACTGCAGTGCCACTCCTAGATGGGCCAGGTGTTTGTGTCGGCCACTTGGGTCGCTTATCTTAGTCACACAGCTACCTCATTGCGCCTCTTTTTTTCTTTGCGTCATGTGCTGTTTGGGGAGTATTTTTTTGAAGGGCCATCCTGCGTGACACTGCAGTGCCACTCCTAGATGGGCCAGGTGTTTGTGTCGACCACTTGGGTCGCTTATCTTAGTCACACAGCTACCTCATTGCGCCTCTTTTTTTCTTTGCGTCATGTGCTGTTTGGGGAGTATTTTTTTGAAGGGCCATCCTGCGTGACACTGCAGTGCCACTCCTAGATGGGCCAGGTGTTTGTGTCGGCCACTAGGGTCGCTTAGCTTAGTCACACAGCTACCTCATTGCGCCTCTTTTTTTCTTTGCATCATGTACTGTTTGGGGAGTATTTTTTTGAAGGGCCATCCCGCGTGACACTGCAGTGCCACTCCTAGATGGGCCAGGTGTTTGTGTCGGCCACTTGGGTCGCTTATCTTAGTCACACAGCTACCTCATTGCGCCTCTTTTTTTCTTTGCGTCATGTGCTGTTTGGGGAGTATTTTTTTGAAGGGCCATCCTGCGTGACACTGCAGTGCCAATCCTAGATGGGCCAGGTGTTTGTGTCGGCCACTAGGGTCGCTTAGCTTAGTCACACAGCTACCTCATTGCGCCTCTTTTTTTCTTTGCATCATGTGCTGTTTGGGGAGTATTTTTTTGAAGGGCCATCCTGCGTGACACTGCAGTGCCACTCCTAGATGGGCCAGGTGTTTGTGTCGGCCACTTGGGTCGCTTATCTTAGTCACACAGCTACCTCATTGCGCCTCTTTTTTTCTTTGCATCATGTGCTGTTTGGGGACTATTTTTTTGAAGGGCCATCCTGTCTGACACTGCAGTGCCACTCCTAGATGGGCCAGGTGTTTGTGTCGGCCACTTGGGTCGCTTAGCTTTTTTTCTGAACTAGTTTTTCTTCTGAATTAGCAGTTACAGTGGGACTTTGTCTTTAAGAGTTATCAGAGCACTGTCTGCAATTCTGGAAATTCAGCACATAATCATTAGATACTTTTGTGATACAACAGCCACTTAATGGTTACATCTGTTTCCTTTATCTATGAAAGTAAACAAATTGCAGTTACTCTGTTACAACTGCTGAACTTAAATGTGGAAATACCACCATTGGTTACACATTTACTTTGAAACTGATCGGTTTCAGCTATTGCACTGAAAGCTTTAATTTCAACAGGTGTGCGATTGAGAACGAATGTTCAAGTTTATATACATATATATTCCTAGCCGCGTTTTGCTGATAATATGCAAAAGCATTCTTTCATAATTATTATGGATGGAAGGTGCAAGTGCATTGAGTTAACACCGAATTACTGAGGTGCCATTCTTCTTTCTGATATACTATTGTGTATTTCATGACTTATCTGCAGCGTGTGCAGAGTAATAATATTTACATATAGTGCAAGTTTAACGTGGCTGTACCGGTACTCCTGGGACATAATTACTAATATTAGGCAAGTTCAATTATGAATATTTTGTGGTTTTGAAAAAATTATTTTCCACATAATAGGCCCTAATTTTTCTGTATGCTTTGTTTTGTGGCTGACGTGTCACATGGTGACTTGGTCAGGTAATTGCATATAATCTCATGTTTCTAGCAATTGTACCATACGTGTCTATCAATTGCAGCATTGCAGGTATATAAAGATCCTACATTATATACCTTTGAAGTGACTAATAAAGGAGAGTTCAATAATTGCGGTCATACCTCACTGAAGATGCCCAATCTCTTCTGACCTTGGAAGCTAAGCAGTGGAAGGCCGGGTTAGTAATAGGATGGGAGACCACCTCTGAACACCCTGGTACTGCAATAAATTGATTCCCAAATATATCAGTCACTCACAATTATACCACTTGGCAATCGGTTCCACATGACCAATGATTTAATTCTCTGCATTCACAATAACCCAGAATGGGTATTTGCAGAATAAATGATGGTCATATAGTACATGAGAGACAATGTGCAATGATGATATAATCAAAGTATTACAGTGATTGCTTTCCGGCATTTTTTGAGACTGTGATATTGTCATCACTCATTATTTATTATTGATCTTTACATTCTCGCGAAACAATTTGTTCACAAATAGAGACTCCTAGAAATTAATTTCTTAATCTATTTACTAAAACTGTCTTTATTAATACCATACACATTATAAATATCACCATCTGAATTAGAGTGCTCCCAAAAAAGAGTCTACTTCTCAAAACCCCCTTGTGTTTTGGTTTCTCTAGTTCCACTCCTAGATGGGCCAGGTGTTTGTGTCGGCCACTTGGGTCGCTGAGCTTAGTCACACAGCTACCTCATTGCGCCTCTTTTTTTCTTTGCATCATGTGCTGTTTGGGGACTATTTTTTTGAAGGGCCATCCTGTCTGACACTGCGGTGCCACTCCTAGATGGGCCAGGTGTTTGTGTCGGCCACTTGGGTCGCTTAGCTTAGCCATCCAGCGACCTCGGTGCAAATTTTAGGACTAAAAATAATATTGTGAGGTGTGAGGTGTTCAGAATAGACTGGAAATGAGTGGAAATTATGGTTATTGAGGTTAATAATACTTTGGGATCAAAATGACCGCCAAATTCTATGATTTAAGCTGTTTTTGAGGGTTTTTTGAAAAAAAACACCCGAATCCAAAACACACCCGAATCCGACAAAAATTTTTCGGTGAGGTTTTGCCAAAACGCGTCCGAATCCAAAACACGGCCGCGGAACCGAACCCAAAACTGTCATCATCCAGAGCCCAGGGAAGCATCCTGGAAGTGGAGGAGACAGGCAATATGGCGACCTGGACAGATCAGGAGTTCAGAGAGCTGCTCAGCATAAGGGGGGAGTAGGAAATAAAGAGACAGATCACAGGCACAGTGAAGGATACTATTATTTATAAAAATATTGCAAAGCTGCTTGAAGCCAGAGGAATTATCCGTACACAACAGCAAGTTGTTAATAAAATGAAGACTCTGAAAAAGCAGTTCTTGACGGTGCATGACAACAACCATAAAAAGAGTGTGGCTGGCTAGATCAAGTGGCAATACTATGATATCTGCACAAATGTCTTTGGACCCACAGCTATCTGCAATCCGGTGAGCCTTTCTTCCAGTTCACAGTACACTGCTACAGCACTGCTACAGAAGGCAGTCAAGATCCTGAAGATACACAGACAGCCAGTGAAGTCTGCCTGCCATCACCCCTGTTAATTGAGGACACACCTGAGAGCAGCGAACATGAACATGACACATCCACCCACCTGTCCACGTATACATCTAGCCAGGGCGGAACTACCGCCAGTGCAACCAGTGCGTTGCACTGGGGCCCGCCACTGTCCAGGGGCCCAAAGCATGTAATGAGTCAAACTGACTCATTACATGACGCTGTGTGCTGCGGGCAACCGCCGCCCGGAGAGGAGAGGAGCGCAGCGGACACAGGGGGGAGGGAGGAGGAGGGAGCCGCAGCAGCGCTGTTTCATTGGTTGAGGCGCCGCTGCTGCTGTCCCTCTGCTTCACTATAGGCTGTTTTCCGCCGCTCTGAAGCACATCCCAGCATTCACAGCGGCGGAGGACAGCCTATGGTGAAGGACTGGTGGGACAGCAGCAGCAGCGCCTCCAGTAATAACACAGTGCTGCTGCGGCTCCCTCCTTCACCTCCCTCCACCTCTTTCTCTCCTGCCCGGGAATCGTGATCTCTGCTAGAAGCTGCACCGAGGAGACTGAGCCAGCGGAGACAGTAAGTATAATTCTTTCTTTCTTTCTTTCTTTCTTTCTTTCTTTCTTTCTTTCTTTCTTTCTTTCTTTCTTTCTTTCTTGGGGGACTGTCTGCCGTAATGTGTAAAAATGGGGAATCTGCCTGCCGTAATGTGTAACAAGGGCACGCTATCTGCCGTAATGTGTAACAAGGGGGTGTGGTTCGTTTTATCGGCATTCGTCCGTTCGACAATGCTTTGATAGACCACGGTACTTCGACAAGTACAACTCATCGACTGTCTGTATATCGACAGTAACATTAGTTCGACATGTATTTGTTCGAAAGTAACAAATGATCGTCAGTTACTTTGCCGAATATTTTAGTTAGACATAACATACTGTTCGACGTAATATACATAGACATTGATTAAGATCGACAGTAGTTTGTTCGACCACAGCGTTAGATCGACAGTAAATAGACCGACTGCCATTAGTTCGAACATCTTTTATTTCGACATCAACTAGTTCGAAATTTGTTTTATCGACCGTTAATAAGTCGACCGCAAATAGTTCGAACATCTATTTGGTCGACAAAACTTAGAACGACAAAACTTAGATCGAAAAAACTCTGACCGACAATACTTACATTGAAACTTAATAGGGTCGACATGTAATAGCTTGACATATACAAGATCGACAAAACTTAGTTCGACACGACAGTTAATATATCGACATATAAATAGGCCAAGTATAGAAAAACACTCTACAGCGCTACCCCTGCTTACATTCGTGGAACTACAGCTTCCAGTCAGCCCTTACATCCACCACCTACACCAGTGGCGTAACTAGAAATTTTTCTCCCCCAAGCCAAAAAATCCTTCGGCGCCCCCCCCCCCCCCCATACACCCCGTAATTGCCTGCGGCGCGCGCTGGCAAAAAAGGGTGTGTGGCTTTGTCGAAATGGGCGTGGCTTTGCGTGGAGGGCGTGGCATTGCAGGAAAAGACTACCTTATACCCCAGTTTTGCAACCTGCACGCCCAGACGTTGGCCACCACAGGAAAGAAAAATAATCCTGATTCATGCCCCTTACATTATTTGTAATTTTTCCTCCTTATAGTAATGCCCAGTATACATTATTCCACATACTGCAATGGCCCTTAGACATTATTCCACACACAATCAGTGATCGCGCTGAGCCAAAAAAAAAGTGGGTCCCAGGGACCCTTCACTTTTAAAAATTGGGGTCCTACCGGTCTTTTTCTGGGTCCCATCGGAATGAAGGTTCTTATTAATTTTAATCTTGTTTGGACACTACAAAAGTGTTGCAAGATGGGGGGGATGGGGTGACAATGCTGCTGGGCTGTGTAGCATGCAGGACACCCTGCACCAGAGCTGTAACTAGACATTTTGGTGCCCTTAGGCAGAAAGTGAATTGGTGTTAGACCACTTAGACCACAAAGAACAGGTAGTGCGCGCCGTAGGCGCGCCGCAAAATTTTAGGGGCGTGGCTTCATAGGGAAGGGGCGTGGCCACATAATAGTGTCAATTCACATTACACCACACAGTAGTGGCGCTTATACACATTGCACCAGGTAGAACCTCCTATGCACACTGATCCAGGTAGATCACGTCATACACTTTGCTCCAGGTACAGCACGTCATACACTTTGCACCAGGTACAGCACGTCATACACTTTGCACCAGGTACAGCACGTCATACACTTTGCACCAGGTAGAGCACGTTATCATACACATTGCCGCTAGGTAGAGCACGTTATCATACACAGTGCGCCAGGTAGAACACGTTATACACACTGCGCCAGGTAGAGCACGTTATCATACACATTGCGCCAGGTACAGCATGTTATCATACACATTGCCGCTAGGTAGAGCAAGTTATCATACACATTGCATCAGGTAGAGCATGTTATCATACACATTGCCGCTAGGTAGAACAAGTTATCATACACATTGCCGCTAGGTAGAGCAAGTTATCATACACATTGCGTCAGGTAGAACACGTTATTATACACATTGCGCCAGGTAGAACACGTTATTATACACATTGCGCCAGGTAGAACACGTTATTATACACATTGCGCCAGGTAGAACACGTTATTATACACAATGCGCCTGGTAGAGCACTGAGGCACATTGCAGTAACCACTCACTTATCACCTCCAGTTGCACGAAGGGGCCGTTTGACACAAGTGGTTCCGCCCCCAGCAGCAACTCACTGACACTCACCATTTTTTCTGACAGCACAGTGCAGTGAGTGCACTGGCACAAGTAGCCAGCCTGCGCCTGTAGTAGCCGCAGCCTGGAGGAGCTCTATGTGAAATCGCAAGCAGAGGCTGTTCTCTGGCAAGAAGGAGCTCGTCCAATCGCTTCCCCTGACGGGCTGGCCACTGCTAAATATACCGATAATCAGTTCCAACTGTGTCAAAGTAGTGGAGCCCCAGGTGCAATGGGAAAGTCAGTGTCACTGCACAGTTGTACTGATATACTGGTATATTTAGCAGTGGCCAGCCCGTCAGGGGAAGCGATCGGAGGAGCTCCTTCTTGCCAGCCTCTGCTTGCGATTTCACAGATAGCTCCTTCATGCTGCGGCGCCGGCTGGCTACTTGTGCCAGTGCACTCACTGCACTGTGCTGTCAGAAAAATGGTGTCAGTGAGGCCCTGACACTCTGAGCGGCCTCACATTGCACACACGGAGCTTGCAGCCCCCTGACATCCCGCATCTGCACCAGCTACTCCAGGTGAAGCGGGGCGATGCAGCACTGTCTACTGCTTACCTACAGCGGGAGCTGCGCAGCCCGGACGGCTCCTGCTGGAAGGTTGTTGTCGGGTCTCGGTGGGGCGTTGAGCGGGTCCCGGGTAGGGGGGTGGCAGCGGGCAGATCCGGAGCTGTACTCCCAGTCGCAGAGGAGGGTGCAGGCGGCAGAGCGGCAGTGGAGCCGGATGAGCGGGGCCAGTCTGTCAGCCCTGCAGCACAGATTCATGTGCTGGCGGGGAGCAGGATTCAAAGCGGGAGATGCTGCAGGCTGTGATTGGATGGAGACTACAGGAGGTGATTGGCCGAGGAAACAGCCAGTCACCTCCTGCATTCCGCTGACAGGCTTAACACATGCAAACACATATTCAGATGAGCGCGTCCTGTGGGACCCGCTCATCTTCTAAATGTGAGTCCCGGGCGGCTGTTTCTGGGTAAAATCCGCGCCATGGCGCGTTTTTGCGATCACTGACAATAATGCACATGACACAATATGCACACACCGTAATGCCCCCTACACATTATGCCACACACCGTAATGCCCCCGACACATTATGCCACACACCGTAATGCCCCCGACACATTATGCCACACACCGTAATGCCTGTGACACATTATGACAGGAATCGCAATGCCAGTTATACATTATGCTACACACTGCAATGCCCCTGATACATTATAGCACACACAATGTCTGTGACACAGTATGACACACACCACAATGATCCTGAGACATTATACCACATACCACAATGCCCGTGATATAGTATACAACACACCGTAATGCCTGATACATTATGACACACACCGCAATGTCCGTGATACATTATGCCACACACCGTAATGCCCATTACACATTAAGTTCTACAGTAAGGCTTCCAATTACTTTTAAATTACCTCCTCGTTGCCAGGGGTTTCATGCTCTTGGTTCCATGCACGGTGCCAGGGGTTTTCATGCTCAGGGTGTCATGCTCGTTGCCAGGGGTTTCATGCACTGGGTGTCCTGCTCGTTGCTAGGGGGTAGTGCTTGTTGCTAGGGCCGTGCTCCCAGTGCCACATATGCTCCCAGTGCCAGATATTCCCCCACAGTGCCAGGTATATGCACCCAGTGCCAGATATTCCCCCACAGTGCCAGGTATATGCACCCAGTGCCAGATATTCCCCCACAGTGCCAGGTATATGCCCCCCCCCCCCAGTGCCAGATATTCCCCCACAGTGCCTGCTTCCCCCCCAGTGCCAGATATTCCCCCCCAGTGCCAGATATCCCCCCCCCTCCAGTGCCAGGTATATGCCCCCAGTGCCAGGTATATGACCCCCCAGTGCCAGATATTCCCCCCCCAGTGCCAGGTATATGCCCCCAGTGCCAGATATTCCCCCACAGTGCCAGGCATATGCCCCCAGTGCCAGATATTCCCTCCCAGTGCCTGCTTCCCCCCCCAGTGCCAGGTATATGCCCCCCCAGTCACGGGTATATGCCCCCAGTGCCGGGTATATGCCCCCCCAGTGCCAGGTATATTCCCCCAGTGCCAGGTATATGCCCCCCCAGTGCCAGGTATATGCCCCCCCAGTGCCAGATATTCTCCCAGTGCCAGATATTCCCCCCCAGTGCCAGGTATATGCCCCCAGTGCCAGGTATATGCCCCCAGTGCCAGGTACATGCCCCCCCAGTGCCAGTTATATGCCCCCAGTGCCAGGTATATGCCCCCAGTGCCAGATATTCCCCCCTAGTGCCTGCTTCCCCCCCAGTGCCAGGTATATGCCTCCAGTGCCAGGTATATGCCCCCCCAGTGCCAGGTATATGCCCCCCAGTGCCGGGTATATGCCCCCAGTGCCAGGTACATGCCCCCAGTGCCGGGTATATGCCCCCCAGTGCCAGGTATATGCCCCCAGTGCCAGGTACATGCCCTCAGTGCCAGTTATATGCCCCCCCAGTGCCAGGTATATGTCCCCAGTGCCGGGTATATGCCCCAGTGCCTGCTCCTCCGGCCCCCCCCATGTGTTGGAGGGACACGAGCGCATCGCGCGTCTCTCCTGTGTCCCTCCTGGCTCTCCCCCAGCTGTCTAATAAAGGAAGTGCCGTTCGTGAGCCAATCAGAGCTCACAAACGGCACTTGCTTCCTTAGACCGGCCGGGGGAGAGCCAGGAGGGACACAGGAGAGACGCGCGATGCGCTCGTGTCCCTCCAACACATGGGGGGGGGGGAGCCGGGGGAGCAGGGGGAGCAGGCACCGCAGCAAGGAGGGAGAGGAGATCGCAGATTGACATGCGGACGCTCGTCCGCATGTCAATCTGTTCTAAATCAGTGGCGCCCCCGCAGCCCCTCGCCCCCAAGCCACCGCGAGGACTGCGGGGGCAGTAGTTACGCCACTGACCTACACAATACCCTGACCTGCTGCACATCTGCAACGCTGCCCACCTCCCCCCCACCTGGTATCCACCGCGATACCGGTTCAGCCATCGCCCTAGTCACCCCGCTTCCCATTTATATTTACACGCCTAGCTATACACCCCACTGCCTTGCGCGCTCCATGTTTCCCTGTGGCACTACAAGTAACACAACGCCCTGGCACTGCTCCGCGCTCTGGCAGCACAGTAACACCCTTCATGAAAGACCCCACCCATGTCTGCCAGCACACCCGGGCACCCTGCTGCACATCTGCAACGCTGACACCCCCCCCTATTCCCCACGATACCCGTGCAAACTTAGACGCCAACACCATCCCCCCTAGTCACCCCGCTGCCCGTCTACATTTACACGCCTAGCTATACACCCCACTGCCTTACGCGCTCCATGTTTCCCTGTGGCACTACAAGTAACACAACGCCCTGGCACTGCTCCCCGCTCTGGCAGCACAGTAACACCCTTCATGAAAGACCCCACCCATGTCTGCCAGCACACCTGGGCACCCTGCTGCACATCTGCAACGCTGACTCCCCTCCCCACTATTCCCCACGATACCCGTGCAAACTTAGACGCCAACACCATCCCCCCTAGTCACCCCGCTGCCCGTCTACATTTACAAGCCTAGCTATACACCCCGCTGCCTTACGCGCTCCATGTTTCCCTGTGGCACCACAAGTAACACAATGCCCTGGCACTGCTCCCCGCTCTGGTAGCACAGTAACACCCTTCATGAAAGACCCCATCCATGTCTGCCAGCACACCCAGGCACCCTGCTGCACATCTGCAACGCTGACACCCCCCCGCTATTCCCCACGATACCCGTGCAAACTTAGATGCCAACACCATCCCCCCTAGTCACCTCGCTGCCCGTCTACATTTACAAGCCTAGCTATACTCCCCGCTGCCTTACGCGCTCCATGTTTCCCCGTGGCATAGCATCACTGAAATACATTTTTTTTTAAAACATTAACCGGAATGTATCTTGGAACGTTGGATTATGTAGCTAGAGTGTTGGTGGAATTTTGGCCCCTCTAGTGCAATGGGGAATGCTGGCTGCACCTCCGCCCGATAACGGGGTGATGTTCCAGTGTGCTGGGGCGTATAGGGGCAGTACACGGCTGTGGGGGAGCGTATGGTGGTAGAGGGGTAGATGGCTAGGGAGAGCGGTGTGCGTCTCGGGGTACACGGCTGGTGATAGCTGGGGTTCGGGAAACAGTTGGAGGGAGGTGAGGTTAAGTGCATATAGAGGCTAGGATGGCTAGGTGGACGGCTGAAGTGCTTTACTGTGCTACCAGAGTGGGGAGCAGTGCCAGGGCGTTGTGTTACTTGTAGTGCCACAGGGAAACATGGAGCGCGCAAGGCAGCGGGGTGTATAGCTAGGCGTGTAAATGAAGACGGGCAGCGGGGTGACTAGGTGGGATGGTGTTGGCGTCTAAGTTTGCACGGGTATCGTGGAGAATAGCGGGAGGGGGGGTGTCAGCGTTGCAGATGTGCAGCAGGGTGCCCGGGTGTGCTGGCAGACATGGGTAGGGTCTTTCATGAAGGGTGTTACTGTGCTACCAGAGCGGGGAGCAGTGCCAGGGCGTTGTGTTACTTGTAGTGCCACAGGGAAACATGGAGCGCGCAAGGCAGTGGGGTGTATAGCTAGGCGTGTAAATGTAGATGGGAAGTGGGGTGACTAGGGGCGATGGCTGAACCGGTATCGGGGTGGATACCAGGTGGGGGGGGAGGTGGGCAGCGTTGCAGATGTGCAGCAGGTCAGGGTATTGTGTAGGTGGTGGATGTAAGGGCTGGCTGGAAGCTGTAGTTCCACGAATGGAAGCAGGGGTAGCGCTGTAGAGTGTTTTTCTATAATTGGCCTATATTTATATGTCGATATATTAACTGTCGAAGTATTTAGTGTCGATCTAAGTTTTGTCGATCTTATATATGTCGATCTTGTATATGTCGAGCTATTACCTGTCGACCCAATTAAGTTTCGATCTAAGTTTTGTCGGTCTATGTTTTGTCGGTCTATGGTTTGTCGATCTTCTGTATGTCGATCTATTTGTTTGTCGAACAATTACATGTCTATGAGTTTTTGGTCAAACTTGTTCCTGTCGATGATTTGTTTGTCGATCTTACGTTGTGTCACTGTTGTGCGTGATCGATCATGTGTTGTGTCGATCTACTGTTTGTCGAATATGCGTCTTGTCGATGTTCGGGGTTTGTCGATGTAGTGGTTGTCTATGTTGCTGATATGTCGATTTTGTGTTTGTCGATGTTCGATCACTGTCGATGTAGGTGTTGTCTATGTTGCGTGGTCGATGTTAGCGTTGTCGAACTAGCGGGTGCCGATCCATCGACCGGATACCATCATGGGCACGCTATCTGCCGTAATGTGTAACAAGGGCACGCTGTCTGCCGTAATGTGTAACAAGGGCACGCTGTCTGCCGTAATGTGTAACAAGGGCACGCTGTCTGCCGTAATGTGTAACAAGGGCACGCTGTCTGCCGTAATGTGTAACAAGGGCACGCTGTCTGCCGTAATGTGCAAAAAGGGGACGCTGTCTGCCGTAATGTGTAACAAGGGCACGCTGTCTGCTGTAATGTGTAAAAAGAGGACGCTGTCTGCCGTTAAGTGTAAAAAGGGCACGCTGTCTGCCGTTATGTGTAAAAAGGGGGATGCTGTCTGCCTTAATGTGTGAAAAGGGGACGCTGTCTGCCGCAATGTGCAAAAAGGGGATGCTGTCTGCCATAATGTGTAAAAAGGGGAATCTGTCCACCGTATGGTGTAAAAGGGTCTCTACCTGGTGTAGTGGTGCTACTGTGCGGCGTAATTTGAATAATGGAGATACTGGGCACCGTTTTAGGAATTGGTATTATTTTGTGGCAACACCCCTTCCCCATGAAGCCACGCCCCTATATGTTTTTGCACGCGCCTGCGGCGCACACTGCCCCTGTTTGGCATGCAGGCGTGGGGCTCTTTCTTTCTGTGCAAAAAGGGGGACTGTCTGCCGTAAATGTGTAAAAAGGGGGAATCTGCCTGCCGTAATGTGTAAAAAGGGGACGCTGTCTGCCGTAATGTGTGAAAAGGGGACGCTGTCTGCCGTAATGTGTAAATAGGGCACGCTGTCTGCCGTAATGTGTAACAAGGGCACGATGTCTGCCGTAATGTGTAACAAGGGCACGCTGTCTGCCGTAATGTGTAACAAGGGCACGCTGTCTGCCATAATGTGTAAAAAGGGGACGCTGCCTGCCGTAATGTGTAAGAAGGGCACCCTGTCTGCCGTAATGTGTAAAAAGAGGACGCTGTCTGCTTGATGTGTAAAAAGGGCATGCTGTCTGCCGTTATGTGTAAAAAGGGGACGCTGTCTGCAATAATGTGTAAAAAGGGGAATCTGTCCACCGTAAGGTGTAAAAGGGTCTCTATCTGGTGTAGTGATGCTACTGTGCGGCGTAATTTGAATAATGGAGACTACTGTGCACCGTTTTATGAATTGGTATTATTTTGTGGCCACACCCCTTCCCCACGAAGCCACGCCCCTATATGTTTTTGCACGCGCTTA
Source organism: Pseudophryne corroboree (assembly GCF_028390025.1). Lineage (NCBI taxonomy): Eukaryota > Metazoa > Chordata > Amphibia > Anura > Myobatrachidae > Pseudophryne > Pseudophryne corroboree. The sequence continues at coordinate 149,387,091 of NC_086446.1, read as the reverse complement.
CAGTGCACACTGCCCCTGTTTTGCATGCAGGGGTGGGGCTCCGATGCCATTTCTTGCACACTGCTAAAATAGTGCATTTCTTGCACACAGTGCTAGTTACTGCACTGTTGCTAGGTATCCATTTCTCTGGCCCAGAGCAGGTCCCCCCAGGGCCGGATTAAGCCCTTGGGGGGCCCAGGGCACCCAAGACAGGGGGCCCCCCCACCAGCAACTACCCCCCGCAGGGGCAAAAGCAGGATTCGGAAGGGGGTTTCCTTTGATGCACGCACATGTGTGTGTGTGTGCGTGTATATATATATACACAGTGGTCGAAGTGGAAATTTTGAAGTGGGGGTATGCAAAAGTCAAGGTCACAATTATGCGCCTTCGGCGCGCGGTCACACAAAAGGGGCGTGTCCAGTGTAGTAGAACCCCTTATACTATCTAGTACTGGTGCCCCTTTCACCTTATAGCACATGGTACGAGCTGAATTTTACATTATAGCACATGGTACGAGCCAAAATTCACATTGTAGCACACTGAATGAGCCGAAATTCACATTGTAGCACACTGAATGAGCCGAAATTCACATTGTAGCACACTGAATGAGCCGAAATTCACATTGTAGCACACTGAATGAGCCGAAATTCACATTGTAGCACACTGAATGAGCCAAAATTTACATTGTAGCACACTGAATGAGCCGAAATTCACATTGTAGCACACTGAATGAGCCGACATTCACATTGTAGCACACTGAAGAGCCAAAATTCACATTGTAGCACACTGAATGAGCCAAAATTCACATTGTAGCACACTGAATGAGCCGACAGTCAAATTGTAGCACACTGAATGAGCCGACAGTCACATTGTAGCACACTGAATGAGCCGACAGTCAAATTGTAGCACACTGAATGAGCCGACAGTCACATTGTAGCACACTGAATGAGCCGACAGTCACATTATAGCACACTGCATGAGCCGAAATTCACATTGTAGCACACTGAAGAGCCGAAATTCACATTGTAGCACACTGAATGAGCCGAAACTCACATTGTAGCACACTGAATGAGCCAAAATTCACATTGTAGCACACTGAATGAGCCGACAGTCACCTTGTAGCACACTGAATGAGCTGAAATTGTGACAGCAGGGACAGCCAGAGTGACGACAGGGAGAGAGAGAGAGTGACGACAGGGAGAGAGAGAGAGTGACGACAGGGAGAGAGAGAGTGACGACAGGGAGAGAGAGAGTGACGACAGGGAGAGAGAGTGATGATAGGGAGAGAGAGTGACGACAGGGAGAGAGAGTGACGACAGTGACAGCAGGGAGAGAGAGAGTGATGACAGGGGGAGAGAGTGACAACAGTGACAGCAGGGAGAGAGAGAGAGTGACGACAGTGACAGCTGGGAGAGAGAGAGTGACAGTAGGGACAGGGACGGTAACGACAGGGAGAGAGGTGACAGCGGGGGAACATTGCCTCATTTGTTGCGGGTGAGCGGCGGGTGGCTGGCGGCGGTGAGCGGCATGCGGTGGGTGGTTGGCGGAAGTGAGCGGCTGTGAGCTAGTACAGCACACTACACAGCCGCCGGCCTCTGCGCAGGGATGGGGAGCAACATGTGCAGCAGGATGGCCACTTCCCTCGCCTCCTGCTGCACTTTAATTTCCTCATTTCTGGGTCAGTGGAAGAAGTGGCGGTATACCAGACCACCGCATACTGCCCCACTTCGACCACTGTATATATATATATATATATATATATATATATATATATATATATATACTTCAAAAGTATGGCACTCAACGAACTTCTTAATCACATATCACAACGCCAGCTAGTTCAGCAACATTTTGGGTTTTATTTACCCTTTGTCAAACAGCACATACACGACAAAAGGGTAAATAAAACCTGAAACGTTGCTGAACTAGCTGGCGTTGTGATATGTGATTAAGAAGTCCGCTGAGTACCATACTATTGGAGGTTATGTGAAGGCAGTGTAAAGAGCACCACGGCTGCTGATTAAGGAGAGGGAGTGCCGGCCAATCCATTTGTATATATATATATATATATATATATATATACACACACACACACACACATACACATTACATAGATCTCATACACCCACAGACACACAAATACATAACATACACATAAAACACATACACACACATAGAAAATATACACATACATATACACTAATAGAACATATATACATACATACAGTATACACAGCACAAACTGTGCACACACTTACACTGAAGCCTGAGGAAAGGGGTGAGGAATGGATGCCACAGCCAGGAGATATTGCTGGGAGCCAGGGACAACAGTTCACCATTAGGCCACGCCCCCACGTAAAAAAATGCCGCGATTCGCGGGTCGGCGGGAAGGGGGCGGAGTCAATATATCGTGATTCTATTAATTATCCCATATTAGCTCCCTCTGGTTAGACCCCCGAATTGCGGTATACAGCTACAAGGGGGCGGGGCTCCGAATGCCTGCCGTATGACCGGACAGCGATTTGGGCCACCTCCCTATTCTCTCCTCTCTCACTCTCCTCTCACCTACACCCCCCCCCCCCCCCCCATCCTCAGCTGCTGGGGAGGGAGGATTCCGAGCTGTGCTGCCAGCGGGTGTATGATGTCCCGCTCGCGGCTGTTTCATGTGGCTCCCTCCCCACGGGTCAGCGGCAGATACAGGGCAGGGGGGGCAGCACCAATGCGGTGCAGAGCAGCTTCGGCTGGGGGGCCCCTTATGCCAGGGGGGCCCGGGGTACTGACCCCCTTGGCACCCCCCTTAATCCGGCTCTGGGTCCCCCTCATCAGATCCTCTCCAGGGGTGAGGGGGTGGACTTGGATGGGATGAGGGGGGCCCCAAAGCATTTTGTTGCACCTGGGCCCACCGCTCGCTAGTTCCGCCACTGCATCTAGCCATGATGACAGCATAACTGACACCATTGATGATGTCATGGAAGCTTAGACCAGTGACAGTGGGACTGTGTAAAGTGCTGTCGCCGTTACCCCAACTTTGCAGAAAAACAGTAAGTATATTTTTTCAATTTTAAACACACATAGCACAGTATAGGTTTAAATATGAGCCAGTATTAAAGGTGGGTGGCTGTTTTCTCCACTGCTGCACTTCCCTGATTTTTTCACAACATGTGGTGACGGGGGTAGTATGAGTGGCCAGCATGCCGGCAGCGGGGCGAGCGCAAATGAGCCCCTTGCGGGCTCACTGCACTTGCCATGCTGTGCGCACGGTGGTGCACCATGCTATTGATTCTCCCTCCAGGGGGGTCGTGGACCCCCAAGAGGGAAAATAGTTGTCAGTATGCCAGGTGTCGGGATTCCGGCACCGGTATACTGAGCGCCAGGATTCCAACAGGCAGCATACTGAATGCCACCCGTGGTGACGATACTGGCAGTCAGGACCCTGAACATCTGACCATGGGAGTTGAGTATGCAGTCAGGGAAGGGGGGGCAGGGTAGGAAGGGGGAAGCTTAGGGTTAGGCTGTGGGGTTATCCACCATCCAGGGGTACTTAGAGTTATGTACTTACGTATGTACTTGGTGACAGGGTAGGGGGGGGGGGTACCATAATGACCAATTATGTTCAGGATTGCCACGCTCAGAATGCCTGCATTGAGAACCACGGGATATAGTTTTCACTGCTTTATATAGATCAATGTAACTTGTTGCAGAGTTAAGCTAGTGTGTAGGTGGGTTAATGCCACAAACACATGTTTGCTAATGCTGCTATTTTTATGTACACTCATTTTTTTAATCTTATCTTCACAGTTTTCAACGTTCCGCCTAGAAGAAAGAAACTGAACAAAGTGGAGCAAGTAGCTAAAGCCATGACAAATGTCCTTGTGGAACAACTCAGAGAGATAGACACTGCTATGTTTGCACAGGAGGATGCAAGGCTCGACAAGTTTATAGAGGAAGAGCGCCAAATGCAAGACACATTTATGGTCCAAGTCATGACAGTGCAGGAAAGAAATTAATAGAGAGCAGTATGAGCGTCATAGGGAATTGCAACAAATGAACATGGCGTTCTTTGAACATTTGATCAATACTTCAAGAGCAACAACCCAACACCAGCTCACAATACCCTAAGCAGGGTTTTTCCACATTTAATCCTGGCCCATACTATGCCCCAAGTACTGCAGCATCTAACGCACAAAGGGGGTCATTCCGAGTTGATCGTAGCTGTGCTAAATTTAGCACAGCTACGATCATCTTCCCTGACATGTGGGGGGACGCCCAGCACAGGGCTAGTCCACCCCGCATGTCAGTGCCGCCCCCCCCCCCCCCCGCACAAATACAAAAGCATCGCACAGCGGCGATGCCTTTGTATTTGAGGAGTAACTCCCGGCCAGCGCAGGTCCGCGGCTGGCCGGAAGTTAATTGTCACTGCCGCTGGCCGCAGCGGTTGCGTGAGATGTCATGCAGCCGCCGCGGCCCGCCCTCCCAATGTTCCGGCCACGCCTGCGTTGACCGGACCGCTCCCGCCCAGCGACCGCCTCTCTCTCAGAGGCGATTGTTTGGCAACAAAAGCTGCCTTGCGCCGGTGCACTGCGGCGCTGGCGCATGTGCAGATCCGACCCGATCGCTGCGCAGCGAGAGATCGGGTCGGAATGACCCCCAAAGTTCAGAGTTTAGTGTATACCGCAATTTAACTTTAACTTATGGGCACATTTATCAATGAGTGATACATTTCACTGTGAGTGATAAATTGCACCATCCAAACAGCTCCCAGATGTTTTTTTCTTACAGATGGCAGTTAGGAGCTGTTTGGCTGGAGCAAATTATCACTCACAGTGAAATTTATCACTTATTGACAAATAACCACAGTGTAGTTAATAACAAAGTGTTTATGCACAACTGTTTGTGCATTATGTTTAATTATAATGGTTTAAATGGTATTTAATGTTTATTTTGTATAGTGTCTGCAAACCTCCAAACAAACACTTATTTTTGTATTTTATACAGTAATATACTGCAGGGACACTGTGGCTATAAATTGGTGTAATTGTATCTACAAGCCTACCAGTGTGCTTTTTTTATTTTTATTCAAAAGTTATGTCAAACTATATGCATAATGGGGGTCATATCAACCCGTTCGCACGCAGCGGTTTACCTCTGTCGTGACGTTGCCCGGCGACATTGCGTCTAAAGAAGAAAGCGGTTGCAGGATGGACCGCAAAGAAGATTGACAGGATGGAGGCATGGCTGGGTGGATCCGGACCGTTTGGAGCCATTTTCGGGGAGTGGTAAGTATAACGCAGGCGTGCCCAGGTGAACGGAGGGCGGAGGAGTGACGTCAAAGCCAAACCCATCATCGCTGGATCTATCACACAGGGTAAGTAGGTATAGGCCTAGTCTTGTTTTGAGTTCAATTTTTTTTGCTTAGCATGGCTGCACAAGCGATCGCAGCCCTGCAATGCCAAAAAACACTCCCCCATAGATGTGGACTATTGATCGCAGCAGCAGCTAAAAGTAGCTGGCTGCGATCAACTCGGAATGACCACCAATGTACCCAAATGTGTGTGAGTAGACCATGTTTTCTTTGTTTGGGAACTAATAGAAATTATTGTTCACCATATATACACATGCTGTTTATGTGTTTATTTTTGTGCCTACAAATTGCACCTAAAACACAAAGGTGGTAAACAAAAAAAAACAAAATATAATTACCCTAACATGTTGTGATGACTTTTATAATATTCAACTTTTCTAATAATGATGAAAGGGTTGTAACTACTATTGTAACAGTGCTGCAAGGTTTGCCGTAATAGTGTTACGGATTTGTTCTGCTGTGGAGTTTGTGTCAGCACCAAATATTGCACATTTAACAAGTGGGTTTCCAACCTCAGGGTCCTGCACAGTCCACTCAGGAAGAAATACTGTAGTTCATTTTTAAGTTCGCAGATGTTGTACAATATACAGCACGCAGCTCCTACATTAGGCATGATCTTTAGGTCAACATCATTTCACTTCATCAAACAACACCATCTTTCTTTTAACCTGCCAAAGGCGTTCTCTACCACCATCCTTGCCGAACTCAAGGTGTGTGTATAGGTTTCTTTTTCAGGGCTCAACTGGACCTGTTGGGTGTAGCCTTTAATAATCCAGTGGCTTAAAGGGTTTGCTGCATCTCCGATGATGTGAACGGGGATCTCCACTAGAGATGAGCGGGTTCGGTTAGTCGAGATCCGAACTCCCTCGAACTTCACCTATTTTACACGGGAATGCGGGCGAACATCATCATCCCGCTGTCGGATTCTCGAGAGATTCGTATTCTATATAAAGAGCCGCTCGTCGCCGCCATTTTCACTCGTGCATTGGAGATTGAACGGAGAGGACGTGACTACGTTCTCTGCCTGAAAAGCTCCATATCTGTGCTCAGTGTGCTGCTAATATCTATGCTTATTGTGCTGCAAATATCTGTGCTCAGTGTGCTGCAAATAGCTACGTTCTCTGCCTGGATAGCTCCAAATCTGTGCTCAGTGTGCTGCAAATATCTGTGCTCATTGTGCTGCATTTTGGTGACCAACAGTATATAGCTGTACAGTACAGTAGGCCATTGCTGTATCTTGCAGCTCCGTGTCACTGCAAGTATCCATTCCATATCTGTGCTGCATTTTTGTGAGCAGTATATATAGTAGTACAGTGCAGCATTTTGGTGACCAACAGTATATAGTAGTACAGTACAGTAGGCCATTGCTATTGATGTAATAATATTACTGGCATATAATTCCACACATTAAAAAATGGAGAACAAAAATGTGGAGGGTGAAATAGGGAAAGATCAAGATCCACTTCCACCTAGTGCTGAAGCTGCTGCCACTAGTCATGGCAGAGACGATTCATTGCCATCAACGTCGACTGCCAAGGCCGATGCACAATGTCATAGTAGAGAGCAAGTAAAATCCTAAAAACTTAAGTTCAGTAAAATGACCCAAAAATCTAAATTAAAAGCATCTGAGGAGAAGCGTAAACTTGCCAATATGCCATTTATGACACGGAGTGGCAAGGAACGGCTGAGGCCCTGGCCTATGTTCATGGCTAGTGGTTCAGATTCACATGAGGATGGAAGCACTCATCCTCCCACTAGAAAACTGAAAAGAGTTAAGATGGCAAAAGCACAGCAAAGAACTGTGCGTTCTTCGAAATCACAAATCCCCAAGGAGAGTCCAATTGTATCGGTTGCGATGCCTGAACTTCCCAACACTGGGCGGGAAGAGGTGGCTCCTTCCACCATTTGCATGCCTCCTGCAAGTGCTGGAAGGAGCACCCGCAGTCCAGTTCCTGATAGTCAAATTGAAGATGTCACTGTTGAAGTACACCAGGATGAGGATATGGGTGTTGCTGGCACTGAGGAGGAAATTGACAAGGAGGATTCTGATGGTGAGGTGGTTTGTTTAAGTCAGGCACCCGGGGAGACACCCGTTGTCCGTGGGATGAATAAGGCCATTGACATGCCTGGTCAAAATACAAAAAAAAATCACCTCTTCGGTGTGGAATTATTTCAACAGAAATGCGGACAACTGGTGTCAAGCTGTGTGTTGCCTTTGTCAAGCTGTAATAAGTAGGGGTAAGGACGTTAACCACCTAGGAACATCCTTCCTTATACGTCACCTGGAGCGCATTCATCAGAAGTAATTGACAAGTTCAAAAACTTTGGGTGACAGTGGAAGCAGTCCACTGACAACTAAATCCCTTCTTCCTCTTGTACCCAAGCTACCATGGGAAACCACACCACCAACTCCCTCAGTGTCAATTTCCTCCTTAGTCAGGAAAGCAAATAGTCCTGCAGGCCATGTCACTGGCAAGTCTGACGAGTCTTCTCTTGCTGGGATTCCTCCGATGTATCTTTGAGTGTAACGCCTACTGGTGCTGGCACTGCTGTTGTTGCTGCTGGGAGTCGATCATCATCCTAGAGGTGAAGTCGGTAGACCACTTGTACTACTTCCAGTAAGCAATTGACTGTCCAACAGTCCTTTGCGAGGAAGATGAAATATCACAGCAGTCATCCTGTTGCGGATAACTCAGGCCTTGGCAGCTGTGTTGGTGTTAGACGTGTGTCCGGTATCCGGCGTTAATTCATAGGGACTTAGAGAATTTCTTGAGGTAGTGTGTCCCGGTACTAAATACCATCTAGGTTCCACTTCTCTAGGCAGGCGATACCGAGAATGTACACAGACTTCAGAAGAAGATTCACCAGTGTCCTAAAAAATGCAGTTGTACCCAATGTCCACTTAACCACGGACATGTGGACAAGTGGAGCAGGGCAGACTCAGGACTATATGACTGTAACAGCCCACTGGGTAGATGTATTGCCTCCTGCAGCAAGAACAGCAGCAGCGGCACAAGTAGCAGCATCTTGCAAACGCCAACTCGTTCCTAGGCAGGCTACGATTTGTATCACCGCTTTCCATAAGAGGCACACAGCTGACAACCTCTTATGGAAACTGAGGAACATCATCGCAGATATGCTTACCCCAATTGGACTCTCCTGGGGATTTGTGGCATCGGACGCCACCAATATTGTGCGTGCATTACATGTGGGCAAATTCCAGCACGTCCCATGTTTTGCACATACATTGAATTTGGTGGTGCAGAACTTTTAAAAAAACGACAGGGGTGTGCAAGAAATGCTGTCGGTGGTCCGAAGAATTGCGGGCCACTTCGGCATTCAGCCACCACGTGCCGAAGACTGGAGCACCAGCAAACACTCCTGAACCTGCCCCACCATCATCTGAAGCAAGAGGTGGTAACGAGGTGGAATTCAACCCTCTATATGCTTCAGAGGATTGAGGAGCAGCAAAAGGCCATTCAAGCCTATACATCTGCCTACGATATAGGCAAAGGAGGGGGAATGCACCTGACTCAAGCGCAGTGGAGAATGATTTCAATGTTGTGCAAGGTTCTGCAACCCTTTGAACTTGCAACACGTGAAGTCAGGTCATTCCCCTCATCAGGCTTTTGCAGAAGCAGCTGGAGAGATTGAAGGAGGAGCTAAAACTGAGCGATTCCGTTAGGCATGTGGAATTTGTGGATGGAGCCCTTAATTCGCTTAACCAGGATTCACAGGTGGTCAATCTGTTGAAATCAGAGCATTACATTTTGGCCACCGTGATCAATCCTCGGTTTAAAGCCTACGTTGTATCTCTCTTTCCGGCAGACACAAGTGTGCAGAGGTTCAAAGACCTGCTGGTGAGACACTTGTCAACTCAAGCGGAACGTGACCCATCAACAGCTCCTCCTTCACATTCTCCCGCAACTGGGGCTGCGAGGAAAAGGCTTAAAATTCCGAGCCCACCCGCTGGCGGTGATGCAGGGCAGTCTGGAGCGAGTGCTGACATCTGGTCCGGATTGAAGGACCTGCCAACGATTACTGACATGTCGTCTACTGTCACTGCATATGATTCTGTCACCATTGAAAGAATGGTGGAGGAGTATATGAGTGACAGCATCCAAGTAAGCACGTCAGACAGTCCGTACGTATACTGGCAGGAAAAAGAGGCAATTTGGAGGCCCTTGCACAAACTGGCTTTATTTATTTTACCTAAGTTGCCCCCCCTCCAGTGTGTACTCCGAAAGAGTGTTTAGTGCAGCCGGTCACCTTGTCAGCGATCGACGTACGAGGTTACTTCCACAAAATGTGGAGAAGATGGTGTTCATCAAAATGAATTATAATCAATTCCTCCGTTGAGACATTCACCATCAATTGCCTCCAGAAAGTACACAGGGACCTGAGATGGTGGATTCCAGTGGGGGCGAATTAATACTCTGTGAGGAGCGGGATGTACACAGTGAAAGGGGTGAGGAATCGGAGGATGATGATGAGGTGGACATCTTGCCTCTGTAGAGCCAGTTTGAGCAAGGAGAGATTGATTGCTTCTTTTTTTGGTGGGGGCCCAAACCAACCAGTCATTTCAGCCACAGTCATGTGGCAGACCCTGTGGCTGAAATGATGGGTTTGTTAAAGTGTGCATGTCCTGTTTATACAACATAAGGGTGGGTGGGAGGGCCCAAGGACAATTCCATCTTGCACCTCTTTTTTTTTTTTATTATCTTTGCATCATGTGATGTTTGGGGCCAATTTTTTAAAGTAACATCCTGTCTGACACTGCAGTGCCACTCCTAGATGGGCCAGGTGTTTGTGCCGCCCACTTGGGTTGCTTAGCTTAGTCATCCAGCGACCTCGGTGCAAATTTTAGGACTAAAAATAATATTGTGAGGTGTGAGATGTTCAGAATAGACTGGAAATGTGTGGAAATTATGGTTATTGAGGTTAATAATACTATAGGATCAAAATGACCCACAAATTCTATGATTGAAGCTGTTTTTGAGGGTTTTTTGAAGAAAAAAAACCCCACCCGAATCCAAAACACACCCGAAACCGACGAAAAAATTTCAGGGAGGTTTTGCCAAAACGCGTCCAAATCCAAAACCCGGTCGCGAAACCGAATCCAAAACCAAAACCCAAAAAATTTCCGGTGTACATCTCTAATCTCCACCCCATTCACGATCTTAGAATACTGTTTTAAAATGGGGAAAAAAATAGATTGCAGAAGAATCAGTCAAAAGTATAATAACATGGGGCTAAAAAATTATGTAGGCAATTGTATGCAACCATTACAGCTAAAATACAGCACATAAGAGATTATGTAAAAAATGTTTACCTCTTTGGGGTACAGCCAGCTATCCTGCTTCTCCTCTATGATGTTGAAAAGATCTGAATTGGCAAGAACTCAGGAGTCATGAGATCGTCCTGGCCAGCCAAGAAATACATCTAGGTAACTAAAATACAGTTACATTTAAAAAAGATATACTGTAAAACACCCATGCAAATCATCCCACCACCGTCACGTGGGGCAATAATGGGGATGTGTGTCCCATCAATAGCTCCTGCACACTGCAGATAGCCTTGCTTCACAAATCCTTTTATGGTATCCTGTATGCACTGCCCTTGTGGTAAAGATATGAAGTGCTTGTGTAAGGTAGACACCATTGCCTGAGTCACCTGGTGGACTTTGACACAGACTGTGGAGATCCCAACACCGAACAGGCATGAGATTGTGCGGTACTCTCCCGGTGTAGCATACCACCACAATGCAATGGCTAGCCTCCTGCATGCCCCGATGGGTCTCCTAAGCCTGGTGGTCTGCATGTCAAGTGCTGGGATAAGTCCAGGATGTAATCAAAGGTTGCACGAGACATACGGAAGTTAGCCATCCACTCTTCATCCTGGTAAAGCTTCCACGGTCCTCATAAAGGCTTCTCCTTTCCGGCAATCTCTGGACCACAATGATCGGTTGGTCAGTCTCAGGATGGTACTTATTCTGGATGATATGAGGCCTCTCCTCCTGCGCAAATATTGGCGGCGACTAGCAGCCCTCTCCACTATAAATTCCGCCCTCCTCCTCATAAAATATACATACAGTATACTGCGCAGTGTGACAAGCTGCATCATGCTCTCACTGGCTGCATTAAACATCTGTAAAGCAGAAAGAATCACAAGCTCCGGCATACACACTGGTACTACATTGGCCATGACTGCAGCAATGCTGTGAGCAGGCCCCACACCTCCCTTTGCTTGTCTATTGTGACCTCATCTATGTGAGCCAGAAAAATTTCCATTTCTAATGACATATGTATGTATTTGCAGCAGTGCCGTAACTAGACATTTTAGCGCTGTGTGCAAGATAGGGTATCAGCGCCCCCCCCTCTATGTAAAAAAGGGGCAGTGCGCACCGTAAGTGCGTGCAAAAAATATAGGTGCGTATTTTCATGGGAAGGGGTGTGGCCACAAAATAATACCAATTCATATTACATATTATAGTAGTCTCCATTAATCAAATTACACCGCACAGTAGCGCCACTACACCAGGTAAGCCCCTCTTACACATTACGGTGGACAGATTCCCCTTTTTACACATTACGGCAGACAGCATCCCCTTTTTACACATTATGGCAGACAACTTCCTCTTTTTACACATTACGGCAGCCAGTCCCCCTTTTTTACACATTACGGCAGCCAGTCCCCCTTTTTTACACATTACGGCAGCCAGTCCTCCTTTTTACACATTATGGCAGACAGCGTCCCCTTTTTACACATTACAGCAGACAGCGTCCCCTTTTTTTACACATTACAGCAGACAGAGTACCCTTTTACACATTAGGTAGACAAATCGATAGATAGATAGATAGATAGATAGATAGATAGATAGACAGACAGACAGACAGACAGACAGAATAGATAATACTTACTATCTCTCTCTTACTATGGCCCAGGCAGGTAGGCTCCTTGGTGCTGGCAGCTCCGGGGGCAGGAGAAAAGGAGGAGGAGGGAGCCGTGGCAGCACAGTGTAATTGCTGGCGGAGCCGCATGCAGCTGTCCCTCTCCTTCCGCATTGGCTGGCCGCCGCCGCTGTGAATGCTGGGATGAGGGAAGAGCATTCCAGCATTCATAGCAGCTGCGGCCAGCCAATGCTGAAGGAGAGGGACTGCTGCAGCTGCGCCGCCATCAATTACATAGCGCTGCTGCGGCTCCCTCCTCCTCCTTCTCCACTGCTGTTTCTCCTCCTCCGGCACAGGCAGCTTGTAATGAGTCAATTTGACTCATTACAAGCCACTGACTTTAGGGAATGGGGGCCGTTGCGCCCTCAGTGCGACTGCGCGGTGTGCCAGGCACACCTGGCACACACATAGTTACGGCACTGATTTTCAGGGATTTTCCGGGATCAGTGTAAACGGGGCTGTCCAGGTCCATCCCAGGTCTAAGTGCAGTGTGAAAGGGGTCATTCCCAGGTTGTGTCCCGGGATGCGTCCGGGAACACATTCCTGGGTGTGACCCGGCCCTGTCAGTCTGAAAGGGGTATTATATACCCTCCAACTGTACCTTTTTGGCAGGTACAGTCAGGGCCGGATCAAGGTTCCAGGGGGCCCGGGGTAATTTAGACAAGGGGGGCCCCTGAGGGCTAAATATAGTGTATATACTGTAGGAAGGGGAGGTTCCTTACACATATATATATATATATATATATATATATAAGATTGATAAAAGTGAGCAGAAAGCTGTTGGAGGCAGAAACGAAGGATAGCACATTTTATTAAATAGAAAATTAGCATACATACACACAACACACACATAGCATTCATAAACACTCACAAACAGCATACATACATACCACACAGCATACACACACACACACACACACACACACACACACACACACACACACACACACACACACACACACACACACACACACACACACACACACACACACACACCTACAACATATATATTATATACACACACACCACTAACCAACTGAACAGAGGAGGAGATTCTGCCGGAGTCCATGTGAGTTAAACATAGGAGGAGCTGCTGCTGCTGCACAATGCACATGCTCAGCAGCTCCCTCCACTGTGTGTTCGAGAGGCAGAGAGCTCAGCTGATCAGAGGCAGAGCACTCAGTGAGGAGCAGCCAATTAATTCACGGCAGTTCGTAAGTGCCTGTGGGTGGCCCCGCTGGGTGCAGAGACGGACACAAGGCTGTCTCCGTCTCTGAAACACAAAATTTGTCTGCAGAGAGGGGAAAGTTTGCACCACTGCCACCAATGAATGAACTTCCTAAAATAAAATAAAAACTACCAGTGCTTGACGGAAGGCACGGGGGGCCCTTAAATCTGGGGGGCCCAGGGTAATGTGTCCCCTGGGCTCCCCCCTTAATCCGGCTCTGGGTACAGTACCTTTTTTTTGTGGTCTGTACTTATTTTTGACTCTCCATTTTGCCACTGAAAGTATAGGAAAAGGGGCATGGCCCTTTCCTAATTTGTACCGATGTTTATGTGTAAAATGTTGGAGGGTATGATCTTATACCTATCAATTTAAAGCCTTTACTGGTTAAATGCTACCTGGAAACTTATTGGTTGCTATAGGCAACTTCCCCATTTTTAGAAGGTTTGATACATTTCCCGGATACACAGAAAAGGCCCAGCTCCCTCTCAATGACGCACGCAGGGGGTGTTTCCGAGCACCCAGAAACCTCCCTCCACCAGAATTTTTTTTCTTTTCTGCATGAGTATTATTAATGGCTGTCTAGCGTCCTCTGCAGCCTGCTGTCTTCCTGGTCTCACTTGTAAGTGCTTAATAAAAGTTTACTTTATTTTAATTATAGTACATATATATCCATGTGCATACATATATACACATGTATATACATACATATTATAAACACACACATATGATATATAAATATATACATGTGTACAAGAAATAACTGGCACTCCCACTTCTGTGGTCAGCTGCCGCGGTGCTCTACTCCAAAGGAAATGTATATAGGCAAGATAAGAGGCACTCCAGCGGTCTTGTATAAACTGAATAGGCAAACACCAGTGGGGGCAGGTGCGACGTTTCAGATTTTACTCCTTTTTCAAGCAACAAACATACAAACAAACCTTCACAAAGTTCTTGCCTAAATACCCTCCTAAGAATCATACTCACACATGCATCTCCAGTTCCCGATCCTGGGCCGCCCGCACTTCCGGTGAGCGTCTCCGCAAACGTTCAGTGACGTCACTCCGCATCCATCCACTCGCCGGCGGCGTGTAGCTTAGCAACCAAATACCTGGGTGTGTTACATAAGGGGGCAGGAGCTTCACTCCCCATGTCCACATCCTTGGTGTCGTCACCGCCCGCATTTCCGGATAGTGTTGTCTGCTGGATACCGGGGCGTCGGCATGGCAACCAGAATAAACAGGAAATGGGATACACTGTGGAAATGAAAACAAAGTACATATAAGTGTTAAAAAACATATAACTTTAGCACAATCAGAAGCACATAGTATGGTACCATATTGCAAAATATCCTATTCACTGATATTTTATATATAGATAATTTACTTCATATTGTATCTATATATAGTTGTATATATGGATAATATTAAATACTAATCTGATGACACTGTGGACTATAGGGGTAATTCCAAGTTGATCGCAGCAGGAAAGTTTTTAGCAGTTGGGCAAAACCATGTGCACTGCAGGGGAGGCAGATATAACATGTGCAGAGAGAGATAGATTTGGGTGTAGTGAGTTCAATCTAAATTGCAGTGTAAAAATAAAGCAGCCAGTATTTACAGAAACAAAATAACCCACCCAAATCTAACTCTCTCTGCAAATGTTATATCTGCCCCCCCTGCAGTGCACATGGTTTTGCCCAACTGCTAAAAAAAAATTCTGCTGCGATCAACTTAGAATTACCCCCTATATGATATGTACTCTAGAGAAAGGAACTGAATTTCTCTGACGTCCTAGTGGATGCTGGGGACTCCGAAAGGACCATGGGGAATAGCGGCTCCGCAGGAGACTGGGCACAAAAGTAAAAGCTTTAGGACTAGCTGGTGTGCACTGGCTCCTCCCCCTATGACCCTCCTCCAAGCCTCAGTTAGATTTTTGTGCCCGAACGAGAAGGGTGCAATCTAGGTGGCTCTCCTGAGCTGCTTAGAGTAAAAGTTTAAATTAGGTTTTTTATTTTCAGTGAGTCCTGCTGGCAACAGGCTCACTGCATCGAGGGACTAAGGGGAGAAGAAGCGAACTCACCTGCGTGCAGAGTGGATTGGGCTTCTTAGGCTACTGGACATTAGCTCCAGAGGGACGATCACAGGCCCAGCCATGGATGGGTCCCAGAGCCGCGCCGCCGTCCCCCTTACAAGCAGAAGAGGTCCGGAAAATCGGCGGCAGAAGACGTCCTGTCTTCAATAAGGTAGCGCACAGCACCGCAGCTGTGCGCCATTGCTCTCAGCACACTTCACACTCCGGTCACTGAGGGTGCAGGGCGCTGGTGGGGGGCGCCCTGAGACGCAATAAAAATACCTTAGATGGCAAAAAATACATCACATATAGCTCCTGGGCTATATGGATGCATTTAACCCCTGCCAGAATACATAGAAAAACGGGAGATAAGGCCGCCGATAAGGGGGCGGAGCCTATCTCCTCAGCACACTGGCGCCATTTTCCCTCACAGCTCCGTTGGAGGGAAGCTCCCTCGCTCTCCCCTGCAGTCACTACACTACAGAAAGGGTTAAAAAAGAGAGGGGGGGCACTGATTACGCGCAGTATTAAAGATACAACAGCTATAAGGGGAAAAACACTTATATAAGGTTATCCCTGTATATATATATAGCGTTCTGGTGTGTGCTGGCAAACTCTCCCTCTGTCTCCCCAAAGGGCTAGTGGGGTCCTGTCCTCTACCAGAGCATTCCCTGTGTGTGTGCTGTATGTCGGTACGTTTGTGTCGACATGTATGAGGAGAAAAATGATGTGGAGACGGAGCAGATTGCCTGTAATAGTGATGTCACCCCCTAGGGGGTCGACACCTGAGTGGATGAACTGTTGGAAGGAATTACGTGACAGTGTCAGCTCTGTATAAAAGACAGTGGTTGACATGAGACAGCCGGCTACTCAGCTTGTGCCTGTCCAGACGTCTCATAGGCCGTCAGGGGCTCTAAAGCGCCCGTTACCTCAGATGGCAGATATAGACGCCGACACGGATACTGACTCCAGTGTCGACGGTGAAGAGACAAATGTGACTTCCAGTAGGGCCACATGTTACATGATTGAGGCAATGAAAAATGTTTTACACATTTCTGATAAACGAGTACCACCAAAAAGGGGTATTATGTTCGGTGAGGAAAAACTACCTGTAGTTTTCCTGAATCTGAGAAATTAAATGAGGTGTGTGATGATGCGTGGGTTTCCCCCGATAACAACTGATAATTTCTAAAATGTTATTGGCATTATATCCTTTCCCGCCAGAGGTTAGGGTGCGTTGGGAAACACCCCCTAGGGCGGATAAAGCGCTCACACGCTTGTAAGGGCTCTACCCTCTCCTGAGATGGCCGCCCTTAAGGATCCTGCTGATAGAAAGCAGGAGGGTATCCTAAAATGTATTTACACACATACTGGTGTTATACTGCGACCAGCAATCGCCTCAGCCTGGATGTGCAGTGCTGGGTTGGCGTGGTCGGATTCCCTGACTGAAAATATTGATACCCTAGATAGGGACAGTATATTTTTGCCTATAGAGCATTTAAAAGATGCATTTCTATATATGCGTGATGCACAGCGGAATATTTGCCGTCTGGCATCAAGTCTAAGTGCGTTGTCCATTTCTACCAGTAGAGGGTTATGGACACGACAGTGGTCAGGTGATGCGTATATTAAACGGCATTTGGAAGTATTGCCTTATTAAGTGGAGGAGTTATTTGGGGTCGGTCTTTCAGACCTGGTGGCCACGGCAACAGCTGGGAAATCCACGTTTGTACCCCAGGTCGCCTCTCAACATGAGAAGACGCCGTATTATCAGGCGCAGTCTTTTCGTGGACAAGCGGGCAAAAGGTTCCTCATTTCTGCCCGTGACAGAGGCAGAGGAAAAAGGCTGCAGAAATCAGCCAGTTCCCAGGAACAGAAACCCTCTCCCGCCTCTGCCAAGCCCTCAGTATGACGCTGGGGCTTTACAAGCAGAATCAGGCACGGTGGGGGCCCGTCTCAATGAATTTCAGCGCGCAGTGGGCTCACTCGCAAGTAGACCCCTGGATCCTTCAGGTGATATCTCAGGGGTACAAATTGGAATTCGAGACGTCTCCCCCTCGCCGTTTCCTAAAGTCGGCTTTACCGAGGTCTCCTTCTGACAGGGAGACAGTTTTGGAAGCCATTCACAAGCTGTATTCCCAGCAGGTGATAATCAAGGTACCCCTCCTGCAACAGGGAACGGGGTATTATTCCACACTGTTGTGGTACCGAAGCCGGACGGCTCGGTGAGACCGATTCTAAATCTAAAATCTTTGAACACTTACATACAGAGGTTCAAATTCAAGATTGAGTCACTCAGAGCAGTGATTGCGAACCTGGAAGAAGGGGACTACATGATGTCTCGGGACATCAAGGATGCTTACCTTCATGTCCAAATTTACCCTTCTCACCAAGGGTACCTCAGGTTTATGGTACAGAACTGTCACTATCAGTTCAGACGCTGCCGTATGGATGGTCCACGGCACCCCGGGTCTTTACCAAGGTAATGGCCGAAATGATGATATTCCTTCGAAGGAAGGGAATTTTAGTTATCCCTTACTTGGACGATTCCCTGATAAGGGTAAGATCCAGGGAACAGTTGGAGGTCGGTGTAGCACTATCTCAGGTAGTGTTGCGGCAGCACGATTGGATTCTCAATATTCCAACATCGCAGCTGGTTCCGACGACTCGTCTTCTGTTCCTAGGGATGATCCTGGACACAGTCCAGAAAAAGGTGTTTCTCCCGGAGGAGAAAGCCAGGGAGTGTTCCGAGCTAGTCAGGAACCTCCTAAAACCGAGCCAAGTCTCAGTGCATCAATGCACAAGGGTTCTAGAAAAAATGGTGGCTTCCTACAAAGCAATCCCATTCGGTAGATTCCACGCAAGAACTTTCCAGTGGGACCTGCTGGACAAATGGTCCGGGTCGCATCTTCATGAGCATCAGCGGATAACCCTGTCACCAAGAACAAGGGTGTCCCTCCTGTGGTGGTTGCAGAGTGCTCATCTTCTAGAGGGCCGCAGATTCGGCATTCAGGACTGGGTCCTGGTGACCACGGATGCCAGCCTGCGAGGCTGGGGAGCAGTCACACAGGGAAGGATTTTCCAGGGCTTATGGTCAAGCCTGGAGACATCACTTCACATAAATATCCTGAAGCTAAGGGCCATTTACAATGCTCTAAGCTTAGCAAGACCTCTGCTTCAAGGTCAGCCGGTGTTGATCCAGTCGGACAACATCACGGCAGTCACCCACGTAAACAGACAGGGTGGCACAAGAAGCAGGAGGGTAATGGCAGAAGCTGCAAGGATTCTTCGCTGGGCGGAAAATCATGTGATAGCACTGTCAGCAATTCCGGGAGTGGACAACTGGGAAGCAGACTTCCTCAGCAGACACGACCTCCACCCGGGAGAGTGGGGACTTCACCCAGAAGTCTTCCACATGATTATAAACCGTTGGGAAAAACTCGACAGGTATTGCGCCAGGTCAAGGGACCCTCAGGCAATAGCTGTAGACGCTCTTGTAACACCGTGGGTGTACCAGTCAGTGTATGTGTTCCCTCATCTGCCTCTCATACCCAAGGTACTGAGATTGATAAGATGGAGAGGAGTAAGCACTATATTCGTGGCTCCGGATTGGCCAAGAAGGACTTGGTAACCGGAACTTCAAAAGATGCTCACGGAGGATCCGTGGCCTCTACCTCTAAGAAGGGACCTGCTTCAGCAAGGACCCTGTCTGTTCCAAGACTTACCGCGACTGCGTTTGACGGCATGGCGGTTGAACGCCGGATCCTGAAGGAAAAAAGGCATTCCGGATGAGGTCATCCTTATCCTGATCAAAGCCAGGAAGGATGTAACCGCAAAACATTATCACCGCATTTGGCGAAAATATGTGGCGTGGTGCGAGGCCAGTAAGGCCCGACGGAGGAAATTCAACTGGGTCGATTCCTACATTTCCTGCAAACAGGAGTGTCTATGGGCCTGAAATTGGGGTCCATTAAGGTTCAAATTTCGGCCCTGTCAATTTTCTTCCAAAAAGAACTAGCTTCTGTCCCTAAAGTTCAGACGTTGTAAAAGGGGTACTGCATATACAGCCTCCTTTTGTGCCTCCAGTGGCACCGTGGGATCTCAATGTAGCTTTTGGGTTCCAAAAAGTCACATTGGTTTGAACCACTTAAATCTGTGGAGTTAAAATATCTCACATGGAAAGTGGTCATGCTGTTGGCCCTGGCCTGGGCCAGGCGCGTGTCAGAATTGGCGGCTTTATCCTGTAAAAGCCCTTATCTGATTTTCCATTCGGACAGGGCGGAATTGAGGACTCGTCCTCAGTTTCTCCCTAAGGTGGTTTCAGCGTTTCACCTGAACCAACCTATTGTGGTGCCTGCGGCTACTAGGGACTTGGAGGACTCCAAGTTGCTAGACGTTGTCAGGGCCCTGAAAATATGTTTCCAGGACGGCTGGAGTCAGAAAATCTGACTCGCTGTTTATCCTGTATGCACCCAACAAGCTGGGTGCTCCTGCTTCTAAGCAGACTATTGCTCGTTGGATTTGTAGTACAATTCAGCTTGCACATTCTGTGGCAGGCCTGCCACAGCCAAAAATCTGTAAATGCCCACTCCACAAGGAAGATGGGCTCATCTTGGGCGGCTGCCCGAGGGGTCTCGGCTTTACAACTTTGCCGAGCAGCTACTTGGTCAGGAGCAAATACGTTTGTAAAATTCTACAAAATTGATACCCTGGCTGAGGAGGACCTGGAGTTCTCTCAATTGGTGCTGCAGAGTCATCCGCACTCTCCCGCCCGTTTGGGAGCTTTGGTATAATCCCCATGGTCCTTTCGGAGTCCCCAGCATCCACTAGGACGTCAGAGAAAATAAGAATTTACTTACCGATAATTCTATTTCTCATAGTCCGTAGTGGATGCTGGGCGCCCATCCCAAGTGCGGATTGTCTGCAATACTTGTACATAGTTACAAAAATCGGGTTATTATTGTTGTGAGCCATCTTTTCAGAGGCTCCTCTGTTATCATGCTGTTAACTGGGTTCAGATCACAGGTTGTACGGTGTGATTGGTGTGGCTGGTATGAGTCTTACCCGGGATTCAAAATCCTTCCTTATTGTGTACGCTCGTCCGGGCACAGTATCCTAACTGAGTCTTGGAGGAGGGTCATAGGGGGAGGAGCCAGTGCACACCAGCTAGTCCTAAAGCTTTTACTTTTGTGCCCAGTCTCCTGCGGAGCCGCTATTCCCCATGGTCCTTTCGGAGTCCCCAGCATCCACTACGGACTATGAGAAATAGAATTATCGGTAAGTAAATTCTTATTATTAGTTGTTCATTAAGACCACCTGGTCTAACAGTGTCTAGTTTAAAAATCCACTGTGCTTCTAGACACAAAAGTTGTTTTCCTCTGTCTCCCCCACGGAGATCATCTGGAACCTGATCTATAATTACATATCGCAAAGTTGATAAATTGTGTTTCTCCTGAGCAAAGTGTCTTGCCACCGGTTGATCATTATCCTTTCCTGAAATAGCTGCTCTGATTGCGGAGCGGTGGTTGGCAATTCTCTCTCTGAATGTTCTAATAGTCTTGCCAATATAATAAAGACCGCAGGGACATTTTATAGCATAGATTACATAGGTGCTAAGACATGTAAGGGGATGTCGAATCAAGAATTTCTGTCCATTATGTATTTGGAAGCTATCATAAAACTACAAGTTGTGCACCCCACACATTTGTAACAACCATTCAGTCTTTTTTGTACATTGTTGGCGGTCCTTTTAGAAATATCCGTGCGTACTGACCAATCCCGGATGTTGCGGCCTCTTTTATAACATGACATAATTCTCGTATGCTTCAAATTTTTCAGTTCTTTATCTTGTTGGATAATAGGCCATAGTGACTGAGAGGTTCGTTTAATGATCTGATCTGCCGTGTTGTACGCAGGGGCGCTGGAATGTTTTTAGGTTGGGGGGGGGCGTAGAAAAAAAATATTTTGGCGCCCCCATGATGCCGGCCTCCTCTACCTTTTTAGCCTTCCACCGCTGTGCGGATGAGCGCTTACCTGTAGATCTATGCAGGCGGCATCTCCTTTAAAAACAGCCTGCTACCGCAGGGTGCTATGTCCTTCTATCTTCCATTGTGTCCTAGCCACCGCCGGCTGTCTCTCCTTCCCAGATGCATTACTGGGAGTAGGCGTGGCCAGGCTGGGACATCTCTAGGACACAACGAACGGAGATAGGAGGACACAGCACCCTGCAGTAGGAGGCTGTTTTTAAAGGAGATGCCGCCCGCAGGAGGGCCGGTGCTAGAGTGTTTGGCGCCCCCCTGCAAATGATAAGTTTGCGCCCTCCCATTCGTAAAAAAGGGACAGCGCGCAGAGCAAAAAGGGGTGTGCTCACACAAGGAAGGGGCGTGACCACAATGGTACCGACAATTCAAACTATGCCATACAGCAGAGATTTTCAACCTTTTACAACTCGCGGCACACTGAACAAGATTTAAATATTGCCAAGGCACATTCAAATATAATGGTGATGCATGGTGCAGTTGCATGTCCTAGGATGTCATGTCGCAGCTTCTCCATAGGTAATGCCTGAGCCACATCTGAGAAAGCCAGAAGAGCCTAACACTGCCCAAGCCCATTATTAGAATTGGCTCTGCAACCACTAAACCCACCGGTATTGATCGTTCCAGGGCCTCAGTAGAGTCAAAACACTGACGGGCCTGGCTGTGCTTCTATGGTGGCACACCTGGAGATTGCTCAGGGCACACTAGTGTGCCATGGCATAGTGGTTGAAAAACACTGCCATACAGTATTACAATCTTATTCGCATTACCCCAAACGTAGTGCACCTGATTTATATTACGCCGCAAAATAGTGCCCCTTATTCATATTACTTCACACAGTAGTGCCCCTTATACACGTTACGCCACACAGTACTATCCCTTATACACAATGCCCACAGTAGTGCCCCTTAGAGGTATAGCTAAGTGTCATGGTGCCCTGAGCAAAGGTATGTTTCAGCGCCACCTCCTCTGAATGGAATTGGGGGCATCTTGCATCTGAAAAGAAAAAGATAGTTTAAAAAAAATTGATGACAGGGCCAGTTCTAGACCTTGAGGAGCTCAGGGCGAAAGTTTCCTTTGGTACCCGCCATGCTGAAAACAGGGACAGTGTGCGCCGAAGGTGCGCAAAAAAAATATAGAGCCAAAGAATAGTACCAATTCACTTTACCTGTACAGTAATGTCCGTTAGTCACATAACACTGCACAGTAGTGTCCGTTAGTCACATAACACCGCACAGTAGTGTCCGTTAGTCACATAACACCGCACAGTAGTGTTCGCTAGTCACATTACACCTCATAGCAGTGTCCATTAGTCACATTACACAGCACAGTAGTGTCCATTAGTCACATTACACAGCACAGTAGTGTCCATTAGTCACATTACACTGCACAGTAGTGTCCGTTAGTCACATTACACTGCACAGTAGTACCCTTATACATGTTACGCCACACAGGAGAACCGCTTATACAAGTTATGCCAGAGTAAAAGCCTCTTATACACGTTACGCCACAGTAGAGCACCTTATACACGTTATCCAGATAGAGCCCATTTGCCAGGTATAGCCCATTATAAACATTATAGGGGTCATTCAGACCCTGCCGCAATAGCGTCTCGCAGCGCAGTTTGTTGTTTGCAGCAAACTGCGCATTGTGGTCGCTTCTCCGATGGATGCAACCACAATGTGATTGACAGGTGACAGCGTAGCGGGGTTAAGGCAGGGTGGTGCCGGAAAAATGGGGGCAGATGTGTCCGCAATCTAATTGCGGATGCATCGGGAGGTGGCCTTACACATGCTGGGCGGCCTTGCCCTGTGCTGGGCGGCCCTCAGCATGTGCAGGGATGAATGCAGATCTGGCTGTGTATGCAGCAATCTGCTTTCATCTCCGAATAACCCCCTATGCCAGGTACAGCCCTCATTCCCTCCACAGTGTGGCCCCGGTACCTGCAGGAGGTCCCGGCTCGGGCGCTGCTCCTCCTCTCTCTTCTCCACCTCCGGTTTCTCGCAGGCTCCGTTACTCCAGCAGCAGTGGCTCCGTAGGATGTCATCAGTGACGTGCAGGGAAGGGGGGGGGGGGGTTTGGGAGCAGGTACTAATTGCCTGGGACTGATGGAGGTGTTGGCAGCACAGCTGCAGTGTGTTGTGCTGCAGCGAGGCTGCTGTTACTGCTACGCCTCTGCCTGTTCCTGTATAGGTGGTGGTGATCACACAGATCACATTCCCCCCTTCGAATTGACCCTGGCTGAGGGGCTGAGCCAGGGCTGGGGACTCAGTCAGGGGTCACTGTCAGGCACTGCACAGATTCCCACCCTAACGTTTTTACATAAGAGGGCGTGGCCACGCCTTCCGCGATTAGGCCCCCCCCAAACGTCTCGGCAGCAGTGGAGCTTTGTGTGATCTGAGGCCGCACACTGGGGGAGGAGACAGGGGGAGGGAGCGGCGCTACACGCTGCCAGCGCTGCCGCTACCTGTCATCCAGCTTGACAGGTTCAGCGGCAGCAGCAGGGTAGCAAAGCGGGGAGAGCGCCTCCCTGCTTTGCATACCCCTGTGGCTGAAGCGCTCCCTTACGCTTCCCTTACGCATCTGTCATATTTGGGTGGGGCAAGCTGCCCCCTTGCCCCCCCCGTTCCGACGCCCCTGGTTGTACGTATGTACCCAGTGTAACCAATCTTCTTTCTCAATTGGAGTTCTACTCCGGCTGAGTGTTTCTTCTCTAGTTAACGTATCTACACGGTCTCTCGCACTAGCCAGTATATTTGGAGAATAAACTCTTGCTTTAAACTTTTTCTCCATATGATCCATTTTCAATTCACACTCTATGGGATCACTCATTATTCTTTTTACTCTCAAAAATTGCGAGAAAGGTAGTCCTCTTTTCAAGGACGGAGGATGGTGGCTTTGTGCTGCTAGTAACGTATTTCGATCCGTCGGTTTCGTGTAGATGGAGGTACGTAGTTTGTTGTTCTCCAATGAGATAAGTGCATCCAAGTAGTGTATTGATGTTTGGCTCATCTCATATGTGAATTTAATTGGGCAGTCTTGTAGATTGATGTCTTCCATAAAATTGGAAAATTCTTCCTAGTCACCGGTCCATAGCAGAAGCACATCGTCTATATATCTTGTGTAAAACAAAATTCTGGAAGCCATTGTTGATGTTAGAAGCATTTTTCATTCCACCGCAGACATGAATTGGCAAATGCCGGGGCCACAGGGGACCCCATGGCACAACCTGTTAGTTGTAGGTAGAACCGTCCGTTGAATATGAAGAAGTTTCTAGTTAGTGTGAGTTCTAATAATTTACTGAATAATTCAACTGGAGGACCCGTATAGTTGGCATTATCTTGTGTCAGATCTATAGTGGCCTGTATCCCCTCGCTATGTGGGATACTCGTTTATAGACTTGTAATGTCCATAGAGCAGAGCCATGTGTTTGATGGGATCTCTCCAAGGTCTCCTAGTTTGTTCAGTAAGGATGTAGTATCTTGTAGGTATGATTGTTCTGCTTTACACAGGGCTGTAAATAGTAATCCAAATATTTAGATACATTGCTAAATAAGGATTCCCTTGTCGAGATGATTGGTCTCCCCGGAGGTTTCAACAGATTTTTGTGGATCTTAAGGAGACAATACAGGAGCGGTACTCTTGGTTGTGGAATTACCAAGAATTCAGCCACCTCCTGTGTAAATATTCTGTCCTCTACAGCCCTTTTGATGACCATCTCAAGTTCTTTTTTGTATCCTTGCGTAGGATCATTATTCAATCTCCTATAAACATTCTCATTCGAGAGTTGTGCATAAACTTCCTCTTTGTAATCTACATGTGTATATATACGTGTACTGTATGTATGTATGTATGTATGTATATATACATATATATATATATATATATATATGCATGTTTAATATGCTACGTATATATGTGTATATGTATGTATATATATATATATATATATATATATATATATATATATATACAGTGGGGCAAAAAAGTATTTGGACAGCCACCGATTGTGCAAGTTGACTCACAAAAAGATGAGAGAGGTCTGTAATTTCCATCATAGGTACACTTCAACTGTGAGAGACAGAATCTGAAAAAAAAAACCTAGGAAATCACATTGTATGATTTTGAAACAATTTATTTGTGTATTCTTGCGGAAAATAAATAATTGGACAATCAACAAGTTTAAAGGTGCATACACACGGAGCGATATAACTGAGCGATTTTGACTATATAGTCAAAATCGTTCAGAAAGTTAGTACATATCGCTCTGAGTGTACACAGCCAGCGATAGTGATGCGCGTCCCCGCCAGGTCGCTATCGCTGCTAAAAATAGACTGTGCAGGCAAGTCAATTTTGGATAGGTCGCTGGAAAAGAAAAAGCATCCCCTTGCTTGAATGAGTTAGCTAAAATCGCCCATAGCCAAAATCGCTGGAAAAGTTAGTCAAAATCTCTGGTAAAGTTAGTCAAAATCTCCTATAGCCAGTTCAAGGAAAATCGCTCAGTCAAAATCTCTCTAGTCAAAATCTCTCCTTGTGTATGCACCTTAACGCAATACTTTGTAATTTAGCCTCGGTTGGCAATTACAGAGGTCAAATGTTTCCTGTAGTTCTTGACCAGGTTTGCACACAATGTAGCAGGTATTTTGGCCCACTCTTCCATGCAGATCTTCTTTAGATCTGTCATGTTTTGGGGCTGTTGCCGGGCAACACAGACTTTCAACTCCCTCCACAGATTTTCTATTGGGTTGAGGTCTGGGGACTGGCTAACCCACACCAGGACCTTGAAATGCTTCTTACAGAGCCACTCCTTAGTTGCCCGGGCAGTGTGTTTGGGGTCATTGTCACGCTGGAAGACCCAGCCACATTCCATCTTCAATGCTCTTACTGAGGGAAGGAGGTTTTTGCCCAAAATCTCATGATACATGGCCCCATTCATCCTCTCCTTAATATGGATCAGTTCTCCTATCCCCTTTGCAGAAAAGCAGCCCCAAAGCATGATGTTTCCACCCCCATACTTCACAGTGGGTATGGTGTTCTTGGGATGCCATTCATCATTCTTCTCCCTCCAATTACGGCGAGTGGAGTTTATACCAAAAAGTTTGATTTTGCTCTCATCTGACCACATTACATGCTCCCAATCCTCCTGTGGATCATCCAGATGGTCACTGAAAAACTTTAGATGGGCCTGGACATGTGCTGGCTTAAGCAGGGGGACCTTTCGGGCGCTGCAGGATTCAATCCATGACATTGTAGTGTGTTACTAATGGTAACCTTTGTGACTGTGGTCCCAGCTCTTTTGAGGTCATTGACAAGGTCCCCCTGTGTAGTTCAGGACTGATTCCTCACCACTCTCAAGATCATTGATACCACACGCGGTGATATCTTGCATGGAGCCCGAGGTCGAGGGAGATTGTCAGTGATCTTGTATTTCTTCCATTTTTTAATAATTGTACCAACAGTTGATCTCTTCTCACCAAGCTGCTTGCCTATTGTCGAGTAGCTCATCCCAGCCTTGTGCAGCTCTACAATTTTGTCCCTGGTATTCTTAGACAGCTCCCTGGTCTTGGCCATGGTGGAGAGGTAGCAGTCTGACTGTTTGAGGGTGTGGGACAGGTGTCTTTTATACAGATAACCAGTTCAAACAGGTGCCATTAATACAGGTAACGAGTGGAGGATAGAAGAGCTTCTTAAAGAAGAAGTAACAGGTCTGTGAGAGCCAGAAATCTTGCTGCTTGGTAGGTGTCCAAATATTTATTTTCCACAAGAATATACATGTGAATTGTTTATAAATCATACAATGTGATTTCCTGTTTTATTTTTTCAGAGTCTGTCTCTCACAGTTGAAGTGTACCTATAATGGAAATTACAGACCTCTCTCATCTTTTTAAGTGGGTCAACTTGCACAATCGGTGGCTGTCCAAATACTTTTTTGCCCCACTATATATATATATATATATATACATACAGTGCAGAAATGCCCGGCACTCCCGCTGAAACATTGCAAAATCCGGGTGCCCTCCGCAACAGATGATGCAGTAAATAGTAGTGATGAGCGGGTTCGGATCCTCGGGATCCGAACCCGCCTGAACTTCACCTTTTTTTTCACGGGTCCGAGCGACTCGGATCCTCCCGCCTTGCTCGGTTAACCCGAGCGCGCCCGAACGTCATCATCCCGCTGTCGGATTCTCGCGAGATTCGGATTCTATATAAGGAGCCGCGTGTCGCCGCCATTTTCACACGTGCATTGAGATTGATAGGGAGAGGACGTGGCTGGCGTCCTCTCCATTATAGTAGAAAAGACTGAGTGACTTAGTTATAATTGTGGGGAGGATTGGGGACGGGGAGCAGCTGTTAGGGAGTACAGTGCAGGGTTTTGATTATACCACCAGTGAGTTTAATCCGTTGTTTCTCTGCCTGAAAAAAAACGCTCCACCATATCTGTGCTCACTCAGTGTGCTGCACTGCTGCATATATCTGTGCTGAGTGCACTGCTCTGCTCACACTGCCTAATTGTGGGGACTGGGGAGCAGTTATAGCAGGAGTACAGTGCACAGTTTTGCTGACAGTGACCACCAGTCCAGTATACGTTTGTCTGCCTGAAAAACACTCCTGTGGTGGCTTTTTTTTTCTTCATACTAGTTTAGCAGTCTGCTGACAGTGTCCACCAGGTCCGTTATTATTATACAGTATATTATATATATATATAGAGCAGTACGGTAGGCCACGGCTGTACCTACCTCTGTGTCGTCAGTGCACTCGTCATCCATAAGTAATATAATACTATACTATAGTATCCATCCATCTACATTGTATACCTGTGGTGGCTTTTTTTTTTCTTCATACTAGTTTAGCAGTCTGCTGACAGTGTCTACCAGGTCCGTTATTATTATTATACAGTATATTATATATATATATATATATATATAGCAGTACGGTAGGCCACGGCTGTACCTACCTCTGTGTCGTCAGTGCACTCGTCGTCCATAAGTAATATAATACTATACTATCCATCCATCTACATTGTATACCTGTGGTGGTTTTTTTTTCCTTCATACTAGTTTAGCAGTCTGCTGACAGTGTCCACCAGGTCCGTTATTATTATACAGTATATTATATATATATATATATATATATATATATATATAGCAGTACGGTAGGCCACGGCTGTACCTACCTCTGTGTCGTCAGTGCACTCGTCGTCCATAAGTAATATAATACTATACTATAGTATCCATCCATCTACATTGTATACCTGTGGTGGCTTTTTTTTCCTTCATACTAGTTTAGCAGTCTGCTGACAGTGTCCACCAGGTCCGTTATTATTATTATACAGTATATTATATATATATATATATATAGCAGTACGGTAGGCCACGGCTGTACCTACCTCTGTGTCGTCAGTGCACTCGTCGTCCATAAGTAATATAATACTATACTATCCATCCATCTACATTGTATACCTGTGGTTTTTTTTTTCTTCATACTAGTTTAGCAGTCTGCTGACAGTGTCCACCAGGTCCGTTATTATTATACAGTATATTATATATATATATATATATATATATATAGCAGTACGGTAGGCCACAGCTGTACCTACCTCTGTGTCGTCAGTGCACTCGTCGTCCATAAGTAATATAATACTATACTATAGTATCCATCCATCTACATTGTATACCTGTGGTGGCTTTTTTTTTCTTCATACTAGTTTAGCAGTCTGCTGACAGTGTCCACCAGGTCCGTTATTATTATTATACAGTATATTATATATATATATATATATATATATATAGCAGTACGGTAGGCCACGGCTGTACCTACCTCTGTGTCGTCAGTGCATTCGTCGTCCATAAGTAATATAATACTATACTATCCATCCATCTACATTGTATACCTGTGGTGGGTTTTTTTCCTTCATACTAGTTTAGCAGTCTGCTGACAGTGTCCACCAGGTCCGTTATTATTATACAGTATATTATATATATATATAGCAGTACGGTAGGCCACGGCTGTACCTACCTCTGTGTCGTCAGTGCACTCGTCGTCCATAAGTAATATAATACTATACTATAGTATCCATCCATCTACATTGTATACCTGTGGTGGCTTTTTTTTTTCTTCATACTAGTTTAGCAGTCTGCTGACAGTGTCCACCAGGTCCGTTATTATTATTATACAGTATATTATATATATATATATATAGCAGTACGGTAGGCCACGGCTGTACCTACCTCTGTGTCGTCAGTGCACTCATCGTCCATAAGTAATATAATACTATACTATCCATCCATCTACATTGTATACCTGTGGTGTTTTTTTTTTTCTTCATACTAGTTTAGCAGTCTGCTGACAGTGTCCACCAGGTCCGTTATTATTATATAGTATATTATATATATATATATAGCAGTACGGTAGGCCACGGCTGTACCTACCTCTGTGTCGTCAGTGCACTCGTCGTCCATAAGTAATATAATACTATACTATACTATCCATCCATCTACATTGTATACCTGTGGTGGCTTTTTTTTTCTTTAGCAGTCTGCTGACAGTGTCCACCAGGTCCGTTATTATTATTATACAGTATATTATATATATATATATATATATATAGCAGTACGGTAGGCCACGGCTGTACCTACCTCTGTGTCGTCAGTGCACTCGTCGTCCATAAGTAATATAATACTATACTATCCATCCATCTACATTGTATACCTGTGGTGGTTTTTTTTTCTTCATACTAGTTTAGCAGTCTGCTGACAGTGTCCACCAGGTCCGTTATTATTATTATACAGTATATTATATATATATATATATATATATATATAGCAGTACGGTAGGCCACGGCTGTACCTACCTCTGTGTCGTCAGTGCACTCGTCGTCCATAAGTAATATAATACTATACTATCCATCCATCTACATTGTATACCCGTGGTGGCTTTTAGTTGTGCGCATTAAAATATGGAGAACAAAAATGTGGAGGCTAAAAAAATAGGGAAAGATCAAGATCCACTTCCACCTCGTGCTGAAGCTGCTGCCACTAGTCATGGCCGAGACGATGAAATGCCATCAACGTCGTCTGCCAAGGCCGATGCCCAATGTCATAGTACAGAGCATGTAAAATCCAAAACACAAAAGATCAGTAAAATGACCCAAAAATCAAAATTAAAAGCGTCTGAGGAGAAGCGTAAACTTGCCAATATGCCATTTACAACACGGAGTGGCAAGGAACGGCTGAGGCCCTGGCCTATGTTCATGGCTAGTGGTTCAGCTTCACATGAGGATGGAAGCACTCAACCTCTCGCTATAAAAAAGAAAAGACTTAAGCTGGCAAAAGCACAGCAAAGAACTGTGCGTTCTTCGAAATCACAAATCCCCAAGGAGAGTCCAATTGTGTCGGTTGCGATGCCTGACCTTCCCAACACTGGACGGGAAGAGCTTGCGCCTTCCACCATTTGCACGCCCCCTGCAAGTGCTGGAAGGAGCACCCGCAGTCCAGTTCCTGATAGTCAAATTGAAGATGTCAGTGTTGAAGTACACCAGGATGAGGATATGGGTGTTGCTGGCGCTGGGGAGGAAATTGACAAGGAGGATTCTGATGGTGAGGTGGTTTGTTTAAGTCAGGCACCCGGGGAGACACCTGTTGTCCATGGGAGGAATATGGCCATTGACATGCCTGGTCAAAATACAAAAAAAATCAGCTCTTCAGTGTGGAATTATTTCGACAGAAATGCGGACAACTGGTGTCAAGCCGTGTGTTGCCTTTGTCAAGCTGTAATAAGTAGGGGTAAGGACGTTAACCACCTCGGAACATCCTCCCTTATACGTCACCTGCAGCGCATTCATAATAAGTCAGTGACAAGTTCAAAAACTTTGGGCGACAGCGGAAGCAGTCCACTGACCAGTAAATCCCTTCCTCTTGTAACCAAGCTCCCGCAAACCACACCACCAACTCCCTCAGTGTCAATTTCCTCCTTACCCAGGAAAGCCAATAGTCCTGCAGGCCATGTCACTGGCAAGTCTGACGAGTCCTCTCCTGCCTGGGATTGTTCCGATGCATCCTTGAGTGTAACGCCTACTGCTGCTGGCGCTGCTGTTGTTGCTGCTGGGAGTCGATCGTCATCCCAGAGGGGAAGTCGGAAGACCAATTGTACTACTTCCAGTAAGCAATTGACTGTCGAACAGTCCTTTGCGAGGAAGATGAAATATCACAGCAGTCATCCTGTTGCAAAGCGGATAACTCAGGCCTTGACAACTATGTTGGTGTTAGACGTGCGTCCAGTATCCACCGTTAGTTCACGGGGAACTAGAGAATTGCTTGAGGTAGTGTGCCCCCGTTACCAAATACCATCTAGGTTCAAAGACCTGCTGGTGAGAAAATTGTCAAGTCAAGCGGAACGCGACCCGTCAACATCTCCTCCTTCACATTCTCCCGCAACTGGGGGTGCAAGGAAAAGGCTACGAATTCCGAGCCCACCCGCTGGCGGTGATGCAGGGCAGTCTGGAGCGACTGCTGATGCTGACATCTGGTCCGGACTGAAGGACCTGCCAACGATTACTGACATGTCGTCTACTGTCACTGCATATGATTCTCTCACCATTGAAAGAATGGTGGAGGATTATATGAGTGACCGCATCCAAGTAGGCACGTCAGACAGTCCGTACGTATACTGGCAGGAAAAAGAGGCAATTTGGAGGCCCTTGCAGAAACTGGCTTTATTCTACCTAAGTTGCCCTCCCTCCAGTGTGTACTTCGAAAGAGTGTTTAGTGCTGCCGCTCACCTTGTCAGCAATCGGCGTACGAGGTTACTTCCAGAAAATGTGGAGAAGATGATGTTCATTAAAATTAATTATAATCAATTCCTCCATGGAGACATTCACCAGCAGCAATTGCCTCCAGAAAGTACACGGGGACCTGAGATGGTGGATTCCAGTGGGGACGAATTAATAATCTG
The DNA here is from genome assembly GCF_028390025.1 of Pseudophryne corroboree. NCBI lineage: Eukaryota > Metazoa > Chordata > Amphibia > Anura > Myobatrachidae > Pseudophryne > Pseudophryne corroboree. The sequence goes on along the minus strand of NC_086446.1, from coordinate 149,354,514 downwards.
TGAGGAGGGGGATGTACACAGTGAAAGGGGTGATGAATCGGACGATGATGATGAGGTGGACATCTTGCCTCTGTAGAGCCAGTTTGTGCAAGGAGAGATTGATTGCTTCGTTTTGGTGGGGGCCCAAACCAACCAGTCATTTCAGTCACAGTCGTGTGGCAGACCCTGTCGCTGAAATGATGGGTTCGTTAAAGTGTGCATGTCCTGTTTATACAACATAAGGGTGGGTGGGAGGGCCCAAGGACAATTCCATCTTGCACCTCTTTTTTCTTTCATTTTTTCTTTGCGTCATGTGCTGTTTGGGGAGTATTTTTTTGAAGGGCCATCCTGCGTGACACTGCAGTGCCACTCCTAGATGGGCCAGGTGTTTGTGTCGGCCACTAGGGTCGCATAGCTTAGTCACACAGCTACCTCATTGCGCCTCTTTTTTTCTTTGCGTCATGTGCTGTTTGGGGAGTATTTTTTTGAAGGGCCATCCTGCGTGACACTGCAGTGCCACTCCTAGATGGGCCAGGTGTTTGTGTCGGCCACTTGTGTCGCTTAGCTTAGCCATCCAGCGATCTCGGTGCAAATTTTAGGACTAAAAATAATATTGTGAGGTGTGAGGTGTTCAGAATAGACTGGAAATGAGTGGAAATTATGGTTATTGAGGTTAATAATACTATGGGATCAAAATGACCCCCAAATTCTATGATTTAAGCTGTTTTTTAGGGTTTTTGGAAAAAAACACCCGAATCCAAAACACACCCGAATCCGACAAAAAAAAATTCGGTGAGGTTTTGCCAAAACGCGTTCGAACCCAAAACACGGCAGTGGAACCGAACCCAAAACCAAAACACAAAACCCAAAAAATTTCCGGTGCACATCACTAGTAAATAGTAGAAAGAAGGCAGCGGCACTCCGTCAGGATGAATGGTCAAACGTCTATTAAATCAAAGAGTAACAGTGGTCACATAACAACCAACGTTTCGGGGTCCTAAGATCCCTTTGTCAAGGCGTGAACAGTGTTAAGAAAGAAAACCCCTTACCTTTATAACACCCGGTGCAAACCCGCACATGGAGGAGAGCGGGGCCTGACGCCATCAATCGCGGGGACCGCCGGAAGTCCTCCGCCGTCTCCAGGAAGTGACTTGGTGCCGGGTGCAGGACGCGGTTGCCGTGGCAACCAGTGGCGCTTTCCCGTGACACCCGCACCGGCCCTGCAATGAAAACAAATGTGATAGAGAAAGCTCAAAATAAAACAAAGTATAGCAGCAGCACAATATGCAGTTTAAACACCATAAGGAAAGCTGCGGAAGTTGAGATAAAGCGGAATGGGCTGCATGCACGGTCTGTGTGTAAAAAAGCATGCTGGAGAAGAGTACACAGGAATGATATGAATGGAGCAGATGTGTGTTGAGAATAGAGACAAAGGAAAGAAAAAATGTGGAGAAAGTTGTGAGAGACTGTGTGATCATGGGAAGAGGAATGGCAGGGTGGTGAACTGAAAATAACCACCCTGCCATTCCTCTTCCCATGATCACACAGTCTCTCACAACCGTGTGTTATAAAGGTAAGGGTTTTTCTTTCTTAACACTTTTCCCGCCTTGACAAAGGGATCTTAGGACCCCGAAACGTTGGTTGTTATGTGACCACTGTTATTCTTTGATTTAATATACGTTTGACCATTCACCCTGACGGAGTGCCGCTGCCTTCTTTCTACTATATATATATATATATATATATATGTGTATGTATGTATATACGGTATATATATATATATGTGTAGATATGTGTGTATGTATATATATATATATACATACATACACACACACAGACACACTAGTTTTACAGACCCAGCATATACTGGGTCACCTCAGTCCCCACTCCCGTGATTGGCTCCACCCAGTTCTGGAAACCCCTCCATGCAAATCCTGCATTTGCCACTGCCACTGTTTATATCAGGTGTATTGCTTTTGCTGTCGATCACACTTTTATGCATGAATTGCTCAATTAAGGTCTGCGTATTGAGAGGAGGGATGTTGGGGGTAATTCTGAGTTGATCGCAGCAGGAATTTTGTTAGCAGTTGGGCAAAACCATGTGCACTGCAGGGGAGGCAGATATAACATGTGCAGAGAGAGTTAGATTTGGGTGGGTTATTTTGTTTCTGTGCAGGGTAAATACTGGCTGCTTTATTTTTACACTGCAATTTAGATTGCAGATTGAACACACCACACCCAAACCTAAGTCTCTCTGCACATGTTATATCTGCCTCCCCTGCAGTGCACACAGAGCCGGCCCTAACCAATATGATGCCTTAAGCAAGATTTTGGCTGGTGCCCCATAGCACCGCCACTAGTTCTGCAGGAGATGTCTGGCATGAGTCAGCTGGCAGCTCTGCTAACGTCGGGTGCCTTTTGTTTCTGAAAATGCATTTTATTTGCATTACTATGTGGCTAGGATGCACAAGCAGCTTCTGCTGATTAAAATGATATGCAGCATGCCTATATTCTGTGTGCGACTGTGGCTGTATCTACATATGAAATGCTACATTACAGTGATTTCCAGGAATACACTGCAACGTAGCATTTCGTATGCAGATACAGCCGCAGTCACACACAGAATATAGGCATGCTGCATATCATTTTAATCAGCATAAGCTGCTGGTGCCCCTAAGCATACCAAATGCCCTAGGCATTTGCCTAGTTTGCCTATGCCTAAGGCCGGCTCTGAGTGCACATGGTTTTGCCCAACTGCTAACAAATTCCTGCTGCGATCAACTCAGAATTACCCCCGTTATTAGCATTGAGTTTCCATGACTTCCTACTAATCCTGTTAGGTCTACTGGGAATCTCAGAGGATATTGGGGGTCATTCCGAGTTGATCACTCGCTAGCAGTTTTTATCAGCCATGCAAACGCTATGCCACCGCCCGCGTGGGAGTGTATTTTAGCCTAGCAGAAGTGCAAACGTATGTGCAGCCGAGCTCTACAAAAACAGTTTGTGCAGTTTCTGAGTAGCTCTGAACCTACTCAGCGCTTGCGATCACTTCAGCCTATTCGTGTCCAGATTTGACGTCATACACCCACCCAGCGAACACCCCTGAAAACGGTCAGTTGACACCCAGAAATGCCCCCTTCCTGTCAATCTTCTTGCGGCCGTCAGTGCCCCTGAAAACTTCGCTAGAACCTGAGCAACCCAACCACAAAGGGCTTTGTACCCGTACGTCACACGTGCGCATTGCGGGGCATACGCATGCGCAGAAATGCAGTTTTTTCACCTGATCGCTACGCTGCAAAAATCGGCAGTGAGCGGTCAACTCGGAATGACCCCCATTCTGTAATGCAGAACACAGGCTGGTTCAGGGCCTAGTAGTGGAAATAAGCACAGCATGCCTTATCAGATGTGTTCACCAGCTGGTCAGGAGTGCCACCTAGTGTCGAAACAGAATATTGCACACTACTGAGAATTACTTTAATTTCTCTTACGTCCTAGAGGATACTGGGGACTCCGTAAGGACCTTGGGGAATAGACGGGCTCCGCAGGAGACATGGGCACTATAAAGAAACTTTAGAATGGGTGTGCACTGGCTCCTCCCTCTATGCCCCTCCTCCAGACCTCAGTTAGATAATGTGCCCAGAGGAGATTGGGTGCTTTCAGGGGAGCTCTGCTGAGATTCTCTGTTAAAAATAATTTTGTTAGGTTTTTTATTTTCAGGGAGTCCTGCTGGCAACAGGCTCCCTGCGTCGTGGGACTGAGGAGAGAGAAGCAGACCTACTTCAGTGATAGGCTCTGCTTCTTAGGCTACTGGACACCATTAGCTCCAGAGGGATCAGAACGCAGGTCTCACCCTAGCCGTTCGTCCCAGAGCCGCACCGCCGTCCTCTTTGCAGAGCCAGAAGATAGGTGACACAGGGCTTTGAAGGAGGGGGGGGGGCACATAATTTTGGCGCAGTCAGTATATAAAAAAGCGCTATATATATATATATATATATATATATATATCAAACGTTTGGTCCACACTCACGTTTTCAAATTTTCTGCTGGGGTGCCTTCCAAAACTGGGGATCTTAAACAGAATCACCAGTAAATTGTATAGACGAAGTGAAATGGGAGCACTCACCAGTCTTCATTATAGTGGTAATTTATTTGAATATCATGTCAGACAGAGCATCGACGTTTCGGTCCTCACTTGGACCTTTGTCCTGACAAAGGTCCAAGTGAGGACCGAAACGTCGATGCTCTGTCTGACATGATATTCAAATAAATTACCACTATAATGAAGACTGGTGAGTGCTCCCATTTCTCTTCGTCTATATATATATATATATATATATATGGGAATTGTGTTTCCAGGGTCATTGGCGCTGGGTGTGTGCTGGCATACTCTCTCTCTCTGTCTCTCCAAAGGGCCTTGTTGGGGACCTGTCTCCAGATTAGAGATTTCCCTGAGTGTGTGGGGTGTCGGTACGTGTGTGTCGGCATGTCTGAAGCGAAAGGCTCTTCTAGGGAGGAGGTGGAGCAAATGAGTGTAGTGTCTCCGTTGGCAACGCCGACACCTGATTGGGTGGATATGTGTAATGTTTTAAATGCAAATGTGAACTTATTACACAAAAGGTTGGACAAAGCGGAGTCCAGGGAAAGTACAGGGAGTCAATCCCTGCCTTTCACTATGTCACAGGGCCCTTCTGGGTCTCAGAAGCGCCCACTATCCCAAATAGTAGACACTGATACATACCGACACGGATTCTGACTCCAGTGTCGACTACGATGATGCGAGGTTGCAACCAAAATTGGCAAAAAGTATTCATTATATGATTATTGCAATAAAAGATGTGTTGCATATCACAGACGACCCCTCTGTACCTGACACGAGGGTCCACATGTTTAAAGAAAAGAAACCTGAGGTTACTTTCCCCCCTTCACATGAGCTAAATGAGTTGTTTGAAAGGGCTTGGGAAACTCCAGACAAGAAACTGCAGATTCCCAAAAGGATTCTTATGGCGTATCCTTTCCCGGCTAAGGACAGGATACGGTGGGAATCCTCCCCCAGGGTGGACAAAGCGTTGACGCGCTTATCCAAAAAGGTGGCGCTGCCGTCTCAAGATACCCCAACCCTCAAGGATCCTGCTGATCACAGGCAGGAGACTACCTTGAAGTCGATTTACACGCATACTAGTACATTACTCAGACCGGTGATAGCGTCGGCTTGGGTTTGTAGCGCTGTAGCAGCGTGGACAGATACCTTGTCTACTGAGATGGAGACACTGGATAAGGATACAATTTTATTGACCTTGGGTCATATTAAGGATGCTGTCCTATATATGAGAGATGCTCAGAGAGACGTTGGCCTACTGGGTTCCAGACCCAAATTCAAGATGGAATCGCTCAGAGCGGTCATCACCAGCCTGGATGGGGGGGGATTATATGGTGTCCCTGGACATAAAAGATGCATACCTTCATGTCCCCATATATCCTCCTCATCGGGCGTTCCTGAGATTTGCTGTACAGGATTGTCATTACCAATTTCAGACGTTGCCGTTTAGGCTTTCCACGGCCCGAGGATTTTCACCAAGGTAATGGCGGAAATGATGGTGCTCCTGCGCAAGCAGGGAGTCACAATTATCCCGTACTTGGACGATCTCCTGATAAAAGCGAGATCGAGAGAAAAGTTGCTGAACAGCGACTCACTATCCCTGAGGGCGTTGATTCTGGACATGGAACAAAAAAGGGTTTTTCTCCCGTTGGAAAAGGCCCAGGAACTCCAGAACTTGGTCAGGGACCTGTTAAAGCCAAAAAGGGTGTCGGTCCATCAATGCACTCGAGTTCTAGGAAAGATGGTGGCGTCTTACGAGGCCATTCCCTACGGCAGGTTCCATGCGAGGACCTTACAGTGGGACCTTCTGAACAAGTGGTCCGGGTCACATCTACATATTCATCAGATGATCAGCCTGTCCCCCAGGGCCAGGGTATCTCTCTTGTGGTGGCTGCAGAGTGCTCACCTTCTAGAGGGTCACAAGTTCGGCATTCAAGACTGGGTTCTGGTGGCCACGGACGCGAGCCTCCGAGGATGGGGAGCAGTCACACAGGGAAGAAACTTCCAGGGACTGTGGTCAAGCCAGGAGGCTTGTCTACACATCAACGTACTGGAATTGAGGGCCATATACAACGGCCTGCGTCAAGCGGAGAATGTTCTTCGCGACCTACCCGTTCTGATTCAGTCAGACAACGTCACAGCAGTGGCTCATGTAAACCGCCAAGGCGGAACAAAGAGCAGAGTGGCAATGGCAGAAGCCACCAGAATTCTTCGCTGGGCGGAAAATCATGTAAGCGCTCTGACAGCAGTCTTCGTTCTGGGAGTGGACAACTGGGAAGCAGACTTCCTCAGCAGACACGATCTCCATCCAGGAGAGTGGGGACTTCACCAGGAAGTCTTTACAGAGATTGCAAGTCAGTGGGGACTACCTCAATTAGACATGATGGCGTCACGCCTCAACAAGAAGCTTCCGAGGTATTGTGCAAGGTCAAGGGACCCTCAGGCGGTAGCTGTGGACGCCCTGGTGACACCGTGGGTGTTTCAGTCAGTCTATGTGTTCCCTCCTCTTCCTCTCATCTCAAACATATTGAGAATCATCAGACGAAAAGGAGTACAGACAATTCTCATTGTTCCAGATTGGCCTCGAAGGGCCTGGTATCCGGATCTGCAGGAAATGCTCACAGAAGATCCGTGGCCTCTTCCTCTCAGAGAGGACCTATTGCAACAGGGGCCCTGTCTGTTCCAAGACTTACCGCGGCTGCATTTGACGGCATGGCGGTTGAACACCGGATCCTAGCTGGAAAGGGCATTCCAGATGAGGTCATTCCTACTATGATAAAGGCTAGGAAGGAGGTGACAGCGAAACATTATCACCGTATCTGGAGGATGTATGTGTCTTGGTGTGAGACCAAGAATGCTCCTCCGGAAGAATTCCATCTGGGCCGTTTTCTCCACTTCCTACAGACTGGAGGGAATTTGGGCCTAAAATTAGGTTCCATTAAGGTACAGATTTCGGCCCTGTCCATTTTCTTTCAGATGGAATTGGCTTCTCTCCCAGAAGTCCAGACTTTTGTGAAGGGAGTGCTGCATATCCAGCCTCCTTTTGTGCCCCCAGTGGCACCATGGGACCTTAACGTGGTGTTACAGTTCCTTCAGTCTCACTGGTTTGAGCCTCTTAAAACCGTGGAATTAAAGTATCTCACTTGGAAAGTGGTTATGTTGTTGGCCTTGGCATCTGCAAGGCGAGTGTCTGTGTTGGCAGCTTTGTCTCACAAAAGCCCCTATCTGATTTTCCATGTGGATAGAGCTGAGTTGCGGACTCAGTTTTTGCCTAAGGTGGTTTCCTCTTTTCATATGAACCAACCTATTGTGGTGCCTGTGGCTACAAGGGACCTGTTGGATTCCGAGTCCCTTGATGTGGTCAGGGCTTTGAAAATGTATGTAGCCAGAATGGCTAGGGTTAGGAAAACAGAGGCCCTGTTTGTCCTGTATGCAGCCAACAAGGTTGGCGCTCCTGCTTCTAAGCAGACGATTGCTCGCTGGATCTGTAACACGATTCAGCAGGCTCAATCTACGGCTGGATTGCCGTTACCTAATTCGGTAAAGGCCCATTCCACTAGGAAGGTGGGCTCTTCTTGGGCGGCTGCCCGAGGCGTCTCGGCATTACAGCTTTGCTGAGCAGCGACTTGGTCGGGTTCAAACACTTTTGCTAAATTCTACAAGTTTGATACCCTGGCTGATGAGGACCTCATGTTTGCTCATTCGGTGCTGCAGAGTCATCCGCGCTCTCCTGCCCGTTTTGGAGCTTTGGTATAATCCCCATGGTCCTTACGGAGCCCCCAGCATCCTCTAGGACGTAAGAGAAAATAAGATTTCAAACCTACCGGTAAATCTTTTTCTCCTAGTCCGTAGAGGATGCTGGGCGCCCGTCCCAGTGCGGACGACATTCTGCAAGACTTGTATATAGTTATTGCTTGCATAAGGATTATGTTACAGGTTTGTTCAGCCTTTGACTGATGCTGTTCTGTTTCATACTGTTAACTGGTTCGTATATTCCAGGTTATACGGTGTGGATGGTGTGGGCTGGTGTGAATCTTGCCCTTGGATTAACAATATCTTTCCTCGTACTGTCCGTCTCCTCTGGGCACAATTTCTCTAACTGAGGTCTGGAGGAGGGGCATAGAGGGAGGAGCCAGTGCACACCCATTCTAAAGTTTCTTTATAGTGCCCGTCTATTCCCCCCCCCCTTACGGAGTCCCCAGCATCCTCTACGGACTAGGAGAAAAAGATTTACCGGTAGGTTTAAAATCTTATTTTTTACTTCTTTTCAATTTACCAGGCTTCCCATCAGCAATTTGTTTTGGGATTTATTCTTGGGTTCCTGGTGTGGAAATGAAGATGGTCCTGACAGAGGGCAAGATAAGACCCGGATTATTAAGCTTGATTAAATGTAATGTCTGCTTTTTCATAATAAATTATATTTTACATTTGAAATATCAAATTGAATTCTTATTCTGAGTCTAGACCATAACACAAGCAAATCAGAAGAGTCAGCGCTTATATAAGAGAAAGCATGTGCCCCCTTATAAAAGCAATATGTAACCAGAGGAATGATGAGGAAGGTGGTGTATAAGACATAGAAGAGAATATAGGTTAGTGCCACGGAACGTAACTTATGATCAGAGTCTTAGGATAGCCAGCGAGCTGCACAAGATGTTGTTGATATTATAGTGGGAGAGATGTATCAAGCAGTGTAAAGAGTACAGAAGTTGCCTATAACAACTACTTCACTCATCACTCTTACTCATTACTATATGCAGTAGCGGCTCTTGCCACGGGCAAGCAGGACTTTTGCCCGGGGCGCCGCTATCCCGGGGGCACCGACGCCGTGGCAAGAGCCGCAACTAACTAGGATGGCGTTGGCAGTGGTTATGGAAAGGTCCTCTCCGCAAAGGGAATCTAGACGCTCAGTGAGGTAGCGTCTAGTTTCCCTTTGCGGAGAGGAACTTTCTGTGCGGCATTATGGGAGAGACGTCATGACGTCTCTCCCATAGATCAGAAGAGCGACGGCGGCGGCGACGGAGACGGAGTGCAGTGGTCGGGAAGCAGGAACGGGGCTGGTAAGTATTTTTTATTTTTTTTACTAGGAGCACAACTACTGGTGGGCACACTAAGGGGGGCACAACTAATGGGAGCACAGTTGCAGGGGGCACACTAAGTGGGGCACAGCTGCAGGGGGCATGACAGCTACTGGGGGCACAGCTGCAGGGGGCACAACTACTGGGGGCATAGCAGCTACTGGGGGCACAGCTGCAGGGGGCACAACAGCTTCGGGGGGCACAACTGCAGGGGGCACAACAGCTGCAGGGGGCACAACTACTGGGGCCACAACTAATGAGGGCACAGCTGCAGGGGGAACAACAGCTGCAGGGGGCACAACAGCTTCGGGGGGCACAGCTGCAGGGGGAACAACAGCTGCAGGGGGCACAACTACTGGGGCCACAACTAATGAGGGCACAGCTGCAGGGGGAACAACAGCTGCAGGGGGCACAACAGCTGCAGGGGGCACAACTACTGGGGGCACAGCTGCAGGGGGCACACTAAGGGGGCACAACTACTGGGGGCACAGCTGCAGGGGACACACTAAGGGGGCACAACTACTGGGGCCACAACTAATGGGGGCACAGCTGCAAGGGGCATAACAGCTACTGGGGGCACAGCTGCAGGGGGCATAACAGCTGCAGGGGGCACAACTACTGGGCGCATAACAGCCCATAACAACCCTGCAGGGGTTGTGCCTCCTGCAGCTGCAGGAGGCACAAAGGAAACTTTTGCCCTGGGCGCCACAAGGTCTAGAACCGGCCCTGACTATATGCTTCATGCATCGCCCCCAATGTGTCACCCACTTCCTCTATACTATTACTTGTTTCCAATGGACCGGCTATAGAGTTACTGTAAATGTGCGGCTGTGACATTTGCATACAAGCACACGTCACCATACACTCACTGTCACTGTGATATGAGTTGCACATATGGCAAGATGCATTCAGCTAAAAATATAACCCATAGATGTTTCCTGTGCTAAAATAAAGGCGTGATCACCTGGTGAAAGCTGCACCTAACGTATGCATCTCTACTCCCCTTCTGTACTTATATGTTAACAACCATTCATAATGCTAGTGCGTGCTGTGCACAGTGTAACAAAATGTTAGCAAATTGCATTTTTACTATAGTATTATATCCAATCCTACATCAGAAGCAATATCTGCTCATGACTCAGCTGCCAGCATTACACAATGTTCTGCAAAGCAGATTGGTTATTTAATAAACAGCAGATTGGTTACTGAATAAATGGCAGATTACACTCATACCCCACTCACACTGCACAAAAAACCCGGTATCGACCCAGTATTTTGCCGGGTCGACGCAGGTCGCTATGCAGTGTGAACGAGTCACTGCTGAATTCACGGGTTGCCTGACCTGGTAATTCAACCCAGGAATAAAGAAGGGTTATTGTCGGACTATTACTGGGTCAGGCGCAGTGTGAACGACCCGGGACCCGTTCACTGCATAGGGAGAGGCGGCGCAGAGATGATCTCCAGCACCGCCTCCACACTCGCCCTCGATGCTGCCACTGTCCCTGCCCCCCGGATGGCAACACGACCCGGCATATTGCCGCGTCGGGAAGCCACCCTGTGCACACTGCACAGGTCCAGTGCCGAGTTGCACCTGGCAATGACCCATTTCCAACTTCCGGGTGCGACCTGGCAATTGCAATGTGAACAGGGTATGAGATATCTGGTCTATAAATCAGTGGATGTCAATTATGTTGCTAATATTATTTTGTGTAGATTTATTTACTGTCTGGCCCGCAGCAGTCGGTCTCCTGCCCATTCGGAGTTCTGACATTGGGATTCTGAAATGTGTAGAGATTCCAGCGTCTGTTTTTCAATTGCCGGCATCCCGACAGGCAGTATCATGACCGCATCCCATAATATGGCATTGTGTGTCCCACATTCACCTGACCAGATACATCTTTTAGCCCTCCTAACATGTTAGTTTATCACCAGGGCAGTCGAGAGCCGGGCTGGGCCCAGGTACTTTTCAAGGGGTGTGGCCTAATCACAGGAGGTGTGGTCATGTACCCTTAAAAAATAGTATTTTAAGCACCTCCATGGCCACACTGCAGCCCAGTACACAGCTGTGTGTGCTGGGCTGAGGAGGAGAGCTGCAGCTGCTGCTGCCAGGTAAGGGGGAGGGGGCCTGGGCCCCTACTGGACCCTCACGGTGCCCCTCTGTCAGACCTGGGATTGGGTAATTTTTACCCCCTCTCTCTCGGCACCACTGTTTATCACTAAGTCAACAGTATATGTGAGCGCTCTCTGTACTATAGACATGTATGAGGTCCAGTAAGGATCAGGGATTGAAGTTAATGTTATTACACAGATATTGTATCCCAGATGCTGAACTGTTTATGGTACAGAGATACAGTATTATCTGCACTGTGATTGTGGGTTTTATACCACCCTGATACATCAATATTACTAGAGAACTCTTAGGGGCATAATTATCAATTATACCCCTTTTACACTCGCACTCCCGGGTCACTCCCGGGATGCTTCCCGGGATGCGTCCTGGGATGCATTCCCGGGACTGACCCCTTTCACACTGCACTAAGACCTGGGATCAACCCGGGACAGCCCCATTCACACTGATCCCGGGATATCCCTGCAAATGCATATGTATGTCATTAGAAATGGCCTTGTTCTGGCTCACATAGATGAGGTCACACTAGTCAACAAAGGGAGGGGTGAAGAAGAATCAACACAACATGTTTGGCGAATTAAATTTTTTTATTTCACCTTTGATATTTGGTTTCATTTTTTATGATTTCCCCCCCAAAAAAAAACACATTGCCAGCAACTGTGTATATATGGAGAAACAATGTAGAAAACACTGAAAACGTGGTCTACTGTTACGCACATTTGGCTATGTTATGCATAGATTTGCAATCAAGTTTTGATTGGCATAAAATAAAAAAAAAACACTGGTAGGCTTGTAGAAACAACACCATAAACTACAGTGTCCCTGCAATATATTATTACTGTGTCAAAAATAAATAAAAAGTGCTTTAATGTAGACAGTATACAAAACAGAACAGAACATAGAAAAACAATTAAAGAATGCACAAACAGTTGTGCATAAACACTGACCACACTGTGGTTATTTAACAACAAAAGAACTTTCACTGTGTTTCAGGGCAAATTGCGCAATACAGTAAACTCTGAGGTTTGCGCGCTAGATGGTGCAGTATTTGGGGCATAGTATGGGCCAGGATTAAGTGAGGAAAAACCCTGCTCAGGGTATTGTGAGTTGTGGTGTTGGGTTGGTGCTCTTGAGGTATTGCTCATACGCTCAAAGAACGCCATGTTCATTTGGTGCAATTCCCTGTGACGTTCATACTGCTCTCTACTCATGCGTTCCTGCATTGTCATGACTTGGGTAAGAAATGAATCAAGCATTTGGCGTTCTGCCTCTAGAAACCTGTCGAGCCTTGCATCCTCCTGTGCGGACATTGCAGCGTCCATCTCTCGGTGTTGGTCAACAAGGACATTTGACATGGCTTTAGCCACTTGCTCCGCTTTGCTCACTTTCTTCCTTCTAGGCGGTACATTGTAAACTGTGAAGAGAAGAAATACAAAATGAGCGACTAGCTACTCTGGGTGTGTAGCGCTGTGTGTACTTTGTACCCCCAGCGTGGCGTTTGTACACAAAGTCCGTACACGGTACGGGACTCTGTACGCAAACGGTGTACAAAGGCCGCAGCGGCTTCAGGTTAAAGTGTATTTAGAGTGTATTGAAGGTATAGCTTTTCATTCCTGTATATAAATCAGCTTTATCAATTGTAAACATGTACTTACTGTTTTTCTGCAAAGTTGGGGTGACAGTGACGACACTTTGTACAGTCCCACTGTCACTGGTCTGAGCATCCACGACGTCTTCAATGGTTGCAGTTAAGCTGTCGTCGTTTCTAGATGTGTTGATGGACGGGTGGGAGGATGTGTCGCTGTCCTCAGGTGTGTCATCAATTAACAACGGTGATGACGGGCAGACGTCACTGCTTGTCTGTGTCTCTTCTGGAGTGCCTTCTGTAGCAGTGTATTGTGAACTGGAAGACAGACTCACCGGACTGCAGAGAGCTGTGTGTCCAAAGATATTTGCACAGATGTCATAGTACTGCCAGTCGATACGGCCAAACCCACTCTTTCTCCGGTTGTTGTCATGTACTTTCATGAAATGCTTTTTAAGAGTTTTCATTTTGTTGATCACTTGCTGCTGTGTGCGGATGATTCCTCTGGCTTCCAGCATCTTGGAGATGTTTTTATAAATCACTGCATCTTTAACTGTGCCTGTGATCTGCCTCATAATTTCCTCCTCTCCCCTAATGCTCAGCAACTCTCTCACCTCCTGGTCTGTCCAAGTAGCCATGCTGCCTTCCAGAGCCGGCCCTAACCAATATGATGCCCTAGGCAAAATTTTGGCTGGTGCCCCCTAGCACCACCGCTGGTTCCGCCTCTGACCTTGCACCTCTTTCCCACCACCATCACCCCTCACCCATAGCAGTCCTTATTTTGGTGTTTGTACCCCCTATATTTTAAATAGGAACAGTTCGCACATTTGGCACACAGCCCAAAAAGGGGTGTGTTTTTGCTGGCAAGGGGCATGGCTACACAATAGTAACCCCAATTCCAATTACACCACACAGTACTGCAACTTTATTCACATTTGATCATGCGATAGTGTCCATAATTCATATTACATCCCACAGTAGTATTACTTTACCGTATAAACATTACTCCTCACAGTAGAGCCCCTTATTCACATTACATCACACTGAATTGCTCCTTATTCACATTACACCACACCCTATTGCTCTTTATTCATATTAGACGACACCGTAGTGCCCTTTCTATACGCAATGCCACATAGTGGAGCACCTTATACACATAATGCCACACAGTAATGCATTTATACACATAATTCCACACAGTAATGCCCCTTTATTTATTAATGCTCTTTTACACATAATGTCCCTTACATATATGCTGCACATTATTAATTCCCTTATACACATAATGACACACACAGTGCCCCCTACACATTTGCTGCACATTATTAGTGCCCCTATACACATAATGACACACATACAGTAGTACCCGGTTACACATATGCCGCACATTATTAATGCCCTTATACACATAATGACACACATAGTGCCCCTTACACATATGTTGCACATTATTAATGCATTTTTACATGACACACATAATGCTCCTTACACATATTCTGAACACTACTGCACAACCAACCCACTCACATGCACACAGCACTCACACTGCCACTAACACTGTGACCTCTGCCTCTGCTTGGATACAGATGTGTCCTCATAAATCTTGCCTCAATGCTAACGTCGGGCACCTTTTTTTAATGAAAATGCATCTTATTTGCATTGCTATGTGGCTAGGATGCACAAGCAGCTTCTGCTGATTAAAATGATATGTAGCATGCCTATATACTGTGTGAGACTGTGGCTGTATCAGCATAAGACATGCTACACACAGAATATAGGCATGCCGCATATCATTTTAATCAGCAGAAGCTGCTGATGCCCCTGGGCATATCAAATGCCCTAGGCAATTGCCTAGTTTGCATATACCTATGGCCGGCTCTGCTGCCTTCCTCAAACGCTTCCTGGACGCTCCCCTGGGCTCTGAAAGATGACATCATCTTTTCTGAGCCCAAGAAAGCTCCAATCCGAGGCCTTTTAACAGTCCCGGGATAGTGAATCCCGGGACGGGCCCTTTCACACTTCACAGCTTCCCGGGACGGTCCCGGGACCAACCCTGGACGAGACCTGGGTTGAAATCCCGGGATGCTCGTCCCGGGAAATTGACCCTGTACCCTTTCACACTGACAAAAATCCCGGGATGATGCGCGTTCACGTGCAAAATCCCGGGATTTTCATGCGAGTGTAAAAGGGGTATTACTGGGTTTTAGACATTTTAATTAGAATTTCTTATCGCCGTTATTCACAGCTATAAGAAATGATGCACGACCCCACTGTATTAACATACACATGCAGGGACTGAGGCTCTGAAAGGGCTCTGTCCCTGTGATGCACATGTAGTGCAGTGATCACTAATGTGATCACCTCTGTATTGGGACGCTGCAGTCTAGGGGGTAAATGTAATAGGGTGTGAGAAGCAGGAAGTGCCGGACTCCATGCGAGAATGCCCGTATTTTTAAAGCGGCAATCCTTTACAAAACAATACCAGGTTTACCCCTAGGTAATAATAATTGTATGAAAGGAGCGCTTGTATAAATTCTGAACGCTCATACCTATAAAATGAAAAGGGTTTTTAGTTATTGTAAACAGCTCTTTTATGAATATTTTATGTAGTATTTTATGAGTACCGAGGGTTTCTATCATATGTCCGGTTAACTTTCACTGCTGGTGGAGGCAGGGCCATAACTACGTGTGTGCCAAGTGGGCTTGGTACACAGCGCAGTTGCCCTGAGGGCGCACGGCCAGCGGCATGTAATGAGTCAAATTGACTCATTACATGCCACTTGTTCTGTGCTGTGCGCCGCCGCGCTGTGGAGGGAGAAGAGAGCAGCGCCGGGCAGGTGAGAAGGAGGAGGAGGGAGGGGGACTGGAGCCGCAGCAGCGCTATTTCATTGGTAGTAAGCACCGCTGCAGCAGCCCCCTCTCCTTCTGTATTGGCTGCCTGGCGCTACTGTGGATGCTGGGATGTGGCTCCTCCATCCCAGCATCCACAGCAGCGCCAGGCAGCCAATACGGAAGAAGAGGGGACTGCTGCAGCGGCGCTTACTACCAATGAAATAGCGCTGCTGCGGCTCCAGTCCCCCTCCCTCCTCCTCCTTCTCACCTGCCTGCACCGAGGAAGCTGCACGAGGAGCCTGTCAGCGGGGAGATGGTAAGTATCTCTCTCTCTCTCAGGGGGACACCGTCTGCCATAATGTGTAAAAAGGGGGCCTGGCTGCCGCAATGTGTAAAAAGGGGGCTTGGCTGCCGCAATGTGTAAAAAGGGGGCCTGGCTGCCGCAATGTGTAAAAAGGGGGACTGGCTGCCGCAATGTGTAAAAAGGGGGCCTGGCTGCCGCAATGTGTAAAAAGGAGGACCGGCTGCCGCAATGTGTAAAAAGGGGTACACCATCTGCCGTAATATGTAAAAAGGGGGCCTGGTTGCCGCAATGTGTAAAAAGGAGGACCGGCTGCCGCAATGTGTAAAAAGGGGTACACCATCTGCCGTAATATGTAAAAAGGGGGCCTGGCTGCCGCAATGTATAAAAAGGGGGACTGGCTGCCGCAATGTGTAAAAAGGGGGACTGGCTGCCGAAATGTGTAAAAAGGGGGACTGGCTGCCGCAATGTGTAAAAAGGGGGACTGGCTGCCGCAATGTGTAAAAAGGGGGATGCTGGCTGCTGCAATGTGTATAAAGGGGGACACCATCTGCCGTAATGTGTAAAAAGGGGGCCTGTCTGCCGTAATGTGTAAAAAGGGGGACTGGCTGCCGCAATGTGTAAAAAGGGGGACTGGCTGCCACAATGTGTAAAAAGGGGGCCTAGCTGCCGCAATGTGTAAAAAGGAGGACCGGCTGCCGCAATGTGTAAAAAGGGGTACACCATCTGCCGTAATATGTAAAAAGGGGGCCTGGCTGCCGCAATGTGTAAAAAGGGGACTGGCTGCCGCAATGTGTAAAAAGGGGGACTGGCTGCCGCAATGTGTAAAATTGCTGCTGGCTGCTGCAATATGTATAAAGGGGGACACCATCTGCCGTAATGTGTAAAAAGGGGGACTGCCTGCCGCAATGTGTAAAAAGGGGGCCTGGCTGCCGCAATGTGTAAAAAGGAGGACCGGCTGCCGCAATGTGTAAAAAGGGGTACACCATCTGCCGTAATATGTAAAAAGGGGGCCTGGCTGCCGCAATGTGTAAAAAGGGGATTGGCTGCCGCAATGTGTAAAAAAGGGGATGCTGGCTGCTGCAATGTGTATAAAGGGGGACACCATCTGCCGTAATGTGTAAAAAGGGGGACGCTGTCTGCCGTAATGTGTAAAAAGGGGGACTGTCTGCCGTAATGTGTAAAAAGGGGGACTGTCTGCTGTAATGTGTAAAAAGGGAGATGTTGTCTGCCGTAATGTGTAAAAAGGGAGATGTTGTCTGCCGTAATGTGTAAAAAGGGGGACGCAGTCTGCTGTAATGTATAAAAGGGTCTCTACCTGGTGTAGTGGTGCTACTGTGCAGCGTAATTTGAATAATGGAGACTACTGTGCACCGTATTAGGAATTGCTATAATTTTGTGGCCACACCCCTTCCCCATAAAGCCACGCCCCTATACACTTTTTGCGCGCCTGCAGTGCACGCTGCCCCTATCTTACATGGGGGGGGGGGGGGGGGGGGGCGCCAATGTCGTTTCTTGCACACACCGCTAAAATGCCTAGTTACGGCACTGGGTGGAGGTGGTTACAGATAAATTCTGTCCCTGCTTTCCATACCTTAGTCAGCCGCTAGCAGTGTCCGGGTCTTGGTTCCCTCGTACAACTTGTGTTGTAGTGGTGCCTGTCAGCGCTTAGCGGTGATGTCACTTTCGCGGACCAGTGTAGCGTGCTCTCTCCAGCGCATTTCGGGTTTTGAAGCCCTTTGTCAAGGATAGAGATGGTCGTTGGGGGGTTCCTTTTATTTGCCAATAAAAGTTGCACAAGGGATCCAGGAGCTGGGATGTGGTTCCTCCGTCCCAGCATCCACAGCAGCGCCAGACAGCCAATACGGAAGAAGAGGGGACTGCTGCAGCGGCGCTTACTACCAATGAAATAGCGCTGCTGCGGCTCCAGTCCCCCTCCCACCTCCTCCTTCTCACCTGCCTGCACCGAGGAAGCTGCACGAGGAGCCTGTCAGCGGGGAGATGGTAAGTATCTCTCTCTCTCTCTCTCTCTCTCTCTCAGGGGGACACTGTCTGCCATAATGTGTAAAAAGGGGGCCTGGCTGCCGCAATGTGTAAAAAGGGGGCCTGGCTGCCGCAATGTGTAAAAAGGGGGCCTGGCTGCCGCAATGTGTAAAAAGGGGGCCTGGTGCCGCAATGTGTAAAAAGGGGGACTGGCTGCCGCAATGTGTAAAAAGGGGTACACCATCTGCCGCAATGTGTAAAAAGGGGGCCTGGCTGCCGCAATGTGTAAAAAGGAGGACCGGCTGCCGCAATGTGTAAAAAGGGGTACACCATCTGCCGTAATATGTAAAAAGGTGGCCTGGCTGCCGCAATGTGTAAAAAGGAGGACCGGCTGCCGCAATGTGTAAAAAGGGGTACACCATCTGCCGTAATATGTAAAAAGGGGGCCTGGCTGCCGCAATGTGTAAAAAGGGGACTGGCTGCGGCAATGTGTAAAAAGGGGGACTAGCTGCCGCAATGTGTAAAAAGGGGGATGCTGGCTGCTGCAATGTGTATAAAGGGGGACACCATCTGCCGTAATGTGTAAAAAGGGGGACGCTGTCTGCCGTAATGTGTAAAAAGGGGGACTGGCTGCCGCAATGTGTAAAAAGGGGGACTGGCTGCCACAATGTGTAAAAAGGGGGCCTAGCTGCCGCAATGTGTAAAAAGGAGGACCGGCTGCCGCAATGTGTAAAAAGGGGTACACCGTCTGCCGTAATATGTAAAAAGGGGGCCTGGCTGCCGCAATGTGTAAAAAGGGGACTGGCTGCCGCAATGTGTAAAAAGGGGGACTGGCTGCCGCAATGTGTAAAAAGGGGGACACTGTCTGCCGTAATGTGTAAAAAGGGGGACTGGCTGCCGCAATGTGTAAAAAGGGGGACTGGCTGCCACAATGTGTAAAAAGGGGGCCTGGCCGCCGCAATGTGTAAAAAGGAGGACCGGCTGCCGCAATGTGTAAAAAGGGGTACACCATCTGCCGTAATATGTAAAAAGGGGACTGGCTGCCGCAATGTGTAAAAAGGATGACTGGCTGCCGCAATGTGTAAAATTGCAGCTGGCTGCTGCATTATGTATAAAGGGGGACACCATCTGCCGTAATGTGTAAAAAGGGGGACTCTGTCTGCCGTAATGTGTAAAAAGGGGGACTGGCTGCCGCAATGTGTATAAAGGGGGCCTGGCTGCCGCAATGTGTAAAAAGGAGAACCGGCTGCCGCAATGTGTAAAAAGGGGTACACCATCTGCCGTAATATGTAAAAAGGGGGCCTGGCTGCCGCAATGTGTAAAAAGGGGACTGGCTGCCGCAATGTGTAAAAAAGGGGATGCTGGCTGCTGCAATGTGTATAAAGGGGGACACCATCTGCCGTAATGTGTAAAAAGGGGGACGCTGTCTGCCGCAATGTGTAAAAAGGGGGACTGTCTGCCGTAATGTGTAAAAAGGGAGACTGTCTGCTGTAATGTGTAAAAAGGGAGATGTCTGCCGTAATGTGTAAAAAGGGAGATGTTGTCTGCCGTAATGTGTAAAAAGGGGGACGCAGTCTGCTGTAATGTGTAAAAGGGGCTCTACCTGGTGTAGTGGTGCTACTGTGCAGCGTAATTTGAATAATGGAGACTACTGTGCACCGTAGTATGAATTGCTATAATTTTGTTGCCACACCCCTTCCCCATAAAGCCACACCCCTATATACTTTTCGCGCGCCTGCAGTGCGCGCTGCCCCTATCTTACATGGGGGGGGGCCAATGTCGTTTCTTGCACACACCGCTAAAATGCCTAGTTACGGCACTGGGTGGAGGTGGTTACAGATAAATTCTGTCCCTGCTTTCCATACCTTAGTCAGCCGCTAGCAGCGACTTCTTGCTGGTGTCCGACTCTTGGTTCCCTCGTACAACTTGTGTTGTAGTGGTGCCTGTCAGCGCTTAGCGGTGATGTCACCTTCGCGGACCAGTGTAGCGTGCTCTCTCCAGCGCATTTCGGGTTTTGAAGCCCTTTGTCAAGGATAGAGATGGTCGTTGGGGGATTCCTTTTATTTGCCAATAAAAGTTGCACAAGGGATCCAGGAGCCGGACACCAGCAAGAAGCCGCTGCTAGCGGCTGCCCTGTGCAGTGTGCGCACGCGTAGAGGCCGCACTGCATGTACTCACACAGGGGTTAAGTCAGAGTTGATCGCAGCAGCAAATTTGTTAGCAGTTGGGAAAAACCATGGGGGTGATTCCGAGTTGTTCGCTCATTGACGATTTTCGCTATACTGCGATTATCCGCTAACTGCGCATGCGCAATGTTCGTAGAGCGCATGCGCTTAGTTATTTTACACAAAAGTTAGGTATTTTACTCACGGCATTACGAAGCTTTTTCATCGCTGTGGTGATCTTAGTGTGATTGACAGGAAGTGGGTGTTTCTGGGCGGAAACTGGACGTTTTATGGGAGTGTGCGGAAAAACGCAGGCGTTCGAGTTCTAAAACGCTTGAGTGGCTGGATAAACGGGGGAGCGGCTGGGCGAACGCTGGGTGTGTTTGTGACGTCAAACCAGGAACGAAAAGGACCGAGCTGGTCGCAGAGGCTGAGTAAGTCTGGAGCTACTCAGAAACGGTGGGGTAATCTTTACGAGAAAATTAGCGAAGCTTTCGTTCACAATTCTGCTAAGCTAAGATACACTCCCAGTAGGCGGCGGCTTAGCGTGTGCAATGCTGCTAAAAGCAGCTAGCGAGCGAACAACTCGGAATCACCCACTATGTGCACTGCAGGTAGGGGGGGGAGGGGGGGGGCAGATGTAACATGTGCAGAGAGAGATTTGGGTGGGTTATTTTGATTCTGTGCAGGGTAAATACTGGCTGCTTTATTTTTACACTGCAATTCAGATTTCAGTTTGAACACACCCCACCCAAATCTAACTCTCTCTGCACATGTTACATCTGCCCCCCTCCCCTGCAGTGCACATGGGGGGTCATTCCGAGTTGTTCGCTCGTTAGTTTTTTCTCGCAATGGAGCGATTAGTCGCTAATGCGCATGCGCAATGTCCGCAGTGCGACTGCGCCAAGTAAATTTGCTATGCAGTTAGGTATTTTACTCACGGCATTACGAGGTTTTTTCTTCTTTCTGGTGATCGTAATGTGATTGACAGGAAGTGGGTGTTTCTGAACGGAAACTGCCCGTTTTATGGGAGTGTTTGAAAAAACGCTACCGTTTCTTGGAAAAACGCGGGAGTGGCTGGAGAAACGGAGGAGTGTCTGAGCGAACGCTGGGTGTGTTTGTAACGTCAAGCACTGAACTGATCGCACTGGCAGAGTAAGTCTCGAGCTACTCAGAAACTGCACAGAGAAGTCTTTTCGCAATTTTGAGAATCTTTCGTTCGCAATTTTGATAAGCAAACATTCACTCCCAGTAGGCGGCGGCTTAGCGTGTGCAATGCTGCTAAAAGCAGCTTGCGAGCGAACAACTCGGAATGAAGGCCATGGTTTTGCTTAACTGCTAACAAATTTGCTGCTGCGATCAACTCTGAATTAGGCCCACAGTGAGATGCAATGGCATCTCACTTGTGCGATCGCCTCTGCGTGATTGACAGGCAGAGGCGATCGTGGGCGGGAGAGGGTGACGAAGAGGCGTTAAATGGTCATCTACTCAGCGTTGGGGGTAAAACATGGCTGGTAGCCATCCACCGCAACTAGGCTGCGTAGGCTGAGTGCTACTCGAAACATGTGAAAGCAGTGCCGCCGTACAATGCTTTCACACTGGGGGATGGGGGGCTGGACCCGTATCCAATATCTAAGAATTTGATTGTAGATGTGCGTCTTCTCGCACATCTACAATCAGGTCTGAATTACCCCCTTAGTGTAGCCAAAATTTTAGAAACCTGTGGGGGCTGCGGGACCGCGGCACATATCGGAGATAGCTGTTCTGGTCCCTCCGTGTTACTTTTGCAGAATACTTGATATTTGCAGGTACCCCCCAGAAAACACCTGCAAATATTTGATAAATAGGCCCATTACAGGGTTGTACATTGTTTTTTAAAGTAATATAATAAACTAGAGTAGATTTGAATGAATCAGTGAATAGTAATTAGAATTTTAAAGGTGTCATAAATGGAAAAATTATATATAAAAAAATTAAAAATAAGATTTTAATACCTACCGGTAAATCCTTTTCTCTTAGTCCGTAGAGGATGCTGGGGATGCTTCAAGAACCATGGGGTATAGTCGGGATCCGCAAGAGACATGGGCACTTTAAGACTTTGAATGGGTGTGAACTGGCTCCTCCCTCTATGCCCCTCCTCCAAACTCCAGTTTAAGTAACTGGGCCCAGGGAGAGGGATATTTCGAGGAAAGAATTTATTGATAAACCATGGTGAGCATTTTACCAGCTCACACCTCCAGTATGCCGCAGAACGTGGCATTCAATAGAACACCAGCCGACGGCATGAAGAATATGCAGCAATACGCTGACATAAAGCGTAACACAACCTGTGTGTAAACACAACCAATAACAGCATAACGCATGCCATGGCATGAATATTGTCAGCAACAGGCTGACTTAAATGCAAAACACTATGGGGTACATTTACTAAGCTCCCGATTTTGACCGAGATGCCGTTTTTTCATCAAAGTGTCATCTCGGTAATTTACTAAACACTAATCACGGCAGAGATGAGGGCATTCGTAATTTTTTGCAAGTCCAAGTAAAAAATTACGAATGAATACACCATCGGTCAAAACGCGGCTGTTTAAGTATGAATCTCGGTCATTTACTAAGAAGTGCAAAGCAAAAAACAAACAAACACTGCCGTGAAAAATTACAACTCGTAAAAAAGTGCTAAAAAAAACCAGACCTTTTTTTTTTATTCGTGATTGGATAGGCATGCACGGATCCATGAGATCCGTGCATGTATATCAGTGGGAAGGGGTGGGAAAGTGCTTATTTTTTCAAAAAAAATTGCGTGGGGTCCCCCCTCCTAAGCATAACCAGCCTCGGGCTCTTTGAGCCGATCCTGGTTGCAGAAATATGGGGGAAAAAATGACAGGGGTTCCCCCATATTTAAGCAACCAGCATCGGGCTCTGCGCCTGGTCCTGGTCCCAAAAATACGGGGGACAAAAAGAGTAGGGGTCCCCCGTATTTTTAAAACCAGCACCGGGCTCCACTAGCTGGACAGATAATGCCACAGCCGGGGGTCACTTTTATATAGTGCCCTGCGGCCGTGGCATCAAAAATCCAACTAGTCACCCCTGGCCGGGGTACCCTGGGGGAGTGGGGACCCCTTCAATCAAGGGGTCCCCCCCCCCAGCCACCCAAGGGCCAGGGGTGAAGCCCGAGGCTGTCCCCCCCCATCCAATGGGCTGCGGATGGGGAGGCTGATAGCCTTTGTTGTAAAAGAAAATATATTGTTTTTAGTAGCAGTACTACAAGGCCCAGCAAGCCTCCCCCGCATGCTGGTACTTGGAGAACCACAAGTACCAGCATGCGATGGAAAAACGGGCCCGCTGGTACCTGTAGTACTGCTACTAAAAAAATACCCAAAAAAAGACAAGACACACACACCGTGAAAGTATAATTTTATTACATACATACACACATACATACATACTTACCTTAAGTTCCCACGCAGGTCGGTCCTCTTCTCCAGTAGAATCCAAGGGGTACCTGTTGAAGAAATTATACTCACGAGATCCAGGGGTCCAGGCTCCTCGGGAAATCCAGGGGTAATCCACGTACTTGACAAAAAAAACAAAACGGTGTCCCGACCACGAACTGAAAGGGGACCCATGTTTGCACATGGGTCACCTTTCCACGAATGCCAGAAAGCCTCTCTGACTTCTGTCTAAGTGGGTTTCTTCAGCCAATCAGGGAGCGCCACGTTGTAGCACTCTCCTGATCAGCTGTGTGGTCCTGTCCTCACTGACAGGCAGCACACGGCAGTGTTACAATGTAGCGCCTATGCGCTACATTGTAACCAATGATGGGAACTTTCTGCCCTGCGGTTGACCTAAAGTGACGTCACCGCTGAGCAGAAAGTTCCCATCATTGGTTACAATGGAGCGCATAGGCGCTACATTGTAACACTGCCGTGTGCTGCCTGTCAGTGAGGACAGGACCACACAGCTGATCAGGAGAGTGCTACAACGTGGCGCTCCCTGATTGGCTGAAGAAACCCACTTAGACAGAAGTCAGAGTGGCTTTCTGGCATTCGTGGAAAGGTGACCCATGTGCAAACATGGGTCCCCTTTCAGTTCGTGGTCAGGACACCGTTTTGTTTTTTTTGTCAAGTACGTGGATTACCCCTGGATTTCCCGAGGAGCCTGGACCCCTGGATCTCGTGAGTATAATTTCTTCAACAGGTACCCCTTGGATTCTACTGGAGAAGAGGACCGACCTGCGTGGGAACTTAAGGTAAGTATGTATGTATGTGTGTATGTATGTAATAAAATTATACTTTCACGGTGTGTGTGTCTTGTCTTTTTTTGGGTATTTTTTTAGTAGTAGTACTACAGGTACCAGCGGGCCCGTTTTTCCGTCGCATACTGGTACTTGTGGTTCTCCAAGTACCAGCATGCGGGGGAGGCTTGCTGGGCCTTGTAGTACTGCTACTAAAAACAATGGCCCTCATTCCGAGTTGTTCGCTCGGTATTTTTCATCGCATCGCAGTGAAAATCCGCTTAGTACGCATGCGCAATGTTCGCACTGCGACTGCGCCAAGTAACTTTACTATGATGAAAGTATTTTTACTCACGGCTTTTTCTTCGCTCCGGCGATCGTAATGTGATTGACAGGAAATGGGTGTTACTGGGCGGAAACACGGCGTTTCAGGGGCGTGTGGCTGAAAACGCTACCGTTTCCGGAAAAAACGCAGGAGTGGCCGGAGAAACGGTGGGAGTGCCTGGGCGAACGCTGGGTGTGTTTGTGACGTCAACCAGGAACGACAAGCACTGAAATGATCGCACAGGCAGAGTAAGTCTGGAGCTACTCTGAAACTGCTAACTCGTTTGTAATCGCAATATTGCGCGTACGTCGGTCGCAATTTTAAGAAGCTAAGGCCCTCATTCCGAGTTGTTCGCTCGCAAGGCGAATGTAGCAGAGTTACACACGCTAAGCCGCCGCCTACTGGGAGTGAATCTTAGCTTCTTAAAATTGCGACCGACGTACGCGCAATATTGCGATTACAAACGAGTTAGCAGTTTCAGAGTAGCTCCAGACTTACTCTGCCTGTGCGATCATTTCAGTGCTTGTCGTTCCTGGTTGACGTCACAAACACACCCAGCGTTCGCCCAGGCACTCCCACCGTTTCCCCGGCCACTCCTGCGTTTTTTCCGGAAACGGTAGCGTTTTCAGCCACACGCCCCTGAAACGCCGTGTATCCGCCCAGTAACACCCATTTCCTGTCAATCACATTACGATCGCCGGAGCGAAGAAAAAGCCGTGAGTAAAAATACTTTCTTCATAGTAAAGTTACTTGGCGCAGTCGCAGTGCGAACATTGCGCATGCGTACTAAGCGGATTTTCACTGCGATGCGATGAAAAATACCGAGCGAACAACTCGGAATGAGGGCCTAAGATTCACTCCCAGTAGGCGGCGGCTTAGCGTGTGTAACTCTGCTACATTCGCCTTGCGAGCGAACAACTCGGAATGAGGGCCAATATCTTTTCTTTTACAACAAAGGCTATCAGCCTCCCCATCCGCAGCCCATTGGATGGGGGGGGGGACAGCCTCGGGCTTCACCCCTGGCCCTTGGGTGGCTGGGGGGACGGACCCCTTGATTGAAGGGGTCCCCACTCCCCCAGGGTACCCCGGCCAGGGGTGACTAGTTGGATTTTTGATGCCACGGCCGCAGAGCACTATATAAAAGTGACCCCCGGCTGTGGCATTATCTGTCCAGCTAGTGGAGCCCGGTGCTGGTTTTAAAAATACGGGGGACCCCTACTCTTTTTGTCCCCCGTATTTTTGGGACCAGGACCAGGCGCAGAGCCCGATGCTGGTTGCTTAAATATGGGGGAACCCCTGTCATTTTTTTCACCATATTTTTGCAACCAGGATCGGCTCAAAGAGCCCGAGGCTGGTTATGCTTAGGAGGGGGGACCCCACGCATTTTTTTTTATTATTTTACAGTGTTTAATTAAAAAATAAAAAAAAATAAACCCCAGCACGGATCACACAGATCCGGCCGAGATTGATTGTAAAAAAAGTCGGCAGTGTTTTGCTAATCACTGCCGTAAAAATAGAAAAAAAACCACGAATGACATCGACATCGGAACAAAAGAAAAACCCGAATACGACAGCTTAGTAAATTAGTCGTAATCAATTCAAAAAGTTGCAGTTTTACACTTTCGATGTCATTCGTGATTGAACTTTGACCTTTTTTCGGAAATTACGAATGTTAGTAAATGTACCCCTATGTGTGTAAACATACCCAATAACTGCAGATACAGTACGCACTGGGACGGGCGCCCATCATCCTCTATGGACTAAGAGAAAAGGATTTACTGGTAGGTATTAAAATCCTATTTTCGCATATGTCCTAGAGGATGCTGGGGACAACATCAAGACCATGGGGTATAGACGGGATCCGCAGGAGACATGGGCACTCTAGAGACTTTTCATTGGGTGTGAACTGGCTCCTCCCTCTATTCCCCTCCTCCAGACCCCAGTTTTCGAAATGTGCCCAGGTCGACTGGATGCACTCTGAGTAGCTCTACTGAGAGAAAAGGATTTACTGGTAGGTATTAAAATCCTATTTTCTCATATGTCCTAGAGGATGCTGGGGATGCTTCAAGAACCATCGGGTTTATACCAAAGCTCTAGAATGGGCGGGAGAGTGCGGATGACTCTGCAGCACCGATTGACCCAACAAGAGGTCCTCAACAGCCAGGGTAACAAACTTGTAAAACTTCTCAAAGGTGTTTGGACCCGACCAAGTAATTGCTCGGCAAAGCCGTAATGCCGAGACCCCTTGTGCAGCCACCCAGGATGAGCCCACCTTTCTGGTAGAATGGGCCTTCACCGATTTCGGTAACGGCAATCCAGCCGTAGAATGAGCTTGCCGAATCATATTACAGATCCAGCGTGCAATAGTCTGCTTGGAAGCAGGAGTCCCAATCTCGTTGGGATCATACAGGACAACATAGCCTCCATTGTCCTAATCTGAGCCATTCTGGCTACATAAATTTTCAAAACTCTGACCACATCTGGAGACTTCGATTCCCCACAGGCGTCAGTAGCCACTGGCACCACAATAGGTTGTTCATGTGAAACAATGACACCACTTTAGGCAGAAATTGCTGAAGAGTTCTCAACTCCGCTATATCTTCATGGAAGATCAAATAGGGGCTCTTGTGAGACAAAGCCGCCAATTCAGACACCCGCCTTGCAGAGTCCAAGGCCAACAGCATATTCACTTTCCAAGTGACAAATTTCAACTCTACCTTACGTATGTTAGGCGCCGCGGTCAGTGGCTTCCTCCTTGCAACGCTAGGACGCCGTGCGCGCTGAGCCGCCGGGTCCCTAGCAACGCTAGGACGCCGGGCGCGCCGAGCCGCCGGGACCTTAGCAACGGGGACGCCACAAGCGGACCACGTTCCCCGTTGCAGGGATCTATTAATTAAAGTGTTCACTTCACACATGTTTCTCTGGTCGTGCAGCAAGGCAGCTGCACAACATTTATTGTAATTAGGCTCTGTGCTCTTATTGGAGGGTTCCCTGTTAAATGCCTCCTCAGTGCCTCACACAGACGCCGGTGATAGCTTCCTGAATGCTGCTCATGTTTGGTGAACGTCTGTTCCTGGTTAGCTGTGTCCGGTCCCTCCAGTTCTCTGAGTTCCTGAATCTTGGAGTTGGTCGCCTGGTCCCAAGGAGTTCTTCTGGTCCTCATTTACCTGTGGTGGTCGATTGAGGTTCTCTCTTGGTTTTGTGAGTGGCGGCCCTGCCGCGTGTTGCGGCCTAGGCCGCTTTGGTATTGTTTTGTTGTACTGGTGCATTTGCGGAGGTGTCCGCTTCCGTGGTCCTCTCCGGTGCTCGGCGGTGCCGTGTGGGAGAATGGACGAGTGGAATATTTTTGTTGTTCTTTTCCCTGGCGGTAAGCCGCGCATACTTTTAGTTTCAGGTTTGCCAGTAGCCCCTGGCCTTGTTGTTTAGTTAGAGGGCCCCTTGTTATCACCCTGTCTCAGTTCACTCTTTGTCTCTCATTAAGACCTGAGGGGGCATCGGAGTTGGGCAGACGTAATCCGCCCTTGAAACGCGGCTGCCATGGGCCCAAGAAACCATAGTCTCACAAGAGTGTACTGACAGCACGGGTGAGACAACGGAGATAGGGTGCCAGGGGCTATTCCCATTCCATTTCCCTTTCCCAGCATTACGTCCTGGTATTCAGGTCCCACCGTATAAGATCTCCCCTGACCTGAGTATCAGGATCATAACATTATCACCGGCCCAAAACATAAAAAAAAAAGGGGTTTAATTTTTTCCACTCTTTGTTTTGGTGAGTCTAAAATTCGGCTTCATGAATCCGGCAGTTTAAGGCCGAATCCCGGTCAGCTTTTGGTTAACCAAATTCAAGAACTAACTCAGATGGTTCAGGACCTTACTCTTCGGGTGAAATCGCAGGAAGATCTTTTGCGAGCCTCCCCGAGTGTGGTCCCAGAACCAAAAATGCATTTACCTGACCGTTTTTTGGGTAACCGAAAAAATTTCTTTAATTTTAAGGAAGCTTGTAAGCTTTATTTTCGTTTAAGGCCTCGTTCCTCTGGTACTAAGTCTCAGCGGGTTGGGATAGTTATGTCATTGCTCCAGGGTGATCCTCAGACCTGGGCGTTTGGGTTAAGAACAGATGATCCTGCCTTGTTGTCAGTAGACGCCTTCTTTAAATCTTTAGGCCTGTTATATGATGACCCAGATAGAGAGGCATCAGCTGAGAGTCACCTGCGTGCCCTTAAACACGGTAAAAATCCAGCAGAGGTGTATTGTGCCGAATTTCGCCGTTGGTCGAACGACTGTGGCTGGAATGACCCGGCCCTGCGCAGTCAGTTTCGCCTCGGTTTGTCTGAACTTATTAAAGACAGTCTCCTTCAGTACCCCGCTCCTGAGACTCTCGACAAACTCATGGAGCTTGCTATTAAAATAGATCGTCGTCTCCGTGAGTGGAGGGCTGAAAGAGGAACAACTTTTAGACCTAATCCTTGTGTTTATACCTTTCCTGAGGACGTCGAGGAGCCCATGCAGATGGGTCTCTCCCGGCTGTCCCCAGAGGAAAGAACCAGAAGATTAACGTCTGGTCTTTGTTTGTATTGTGGTGGTAAGGGACATATTGCTCGTAACTGCCCGAATAAGTCGGGAAACGCTCTGACCAAGTGAATTGTGAGGGGGTTCACTTGGGTCTGCAGCTAATCTCCTCAAATGATTCTCTATTAGTTCCTGTTAAGATTTCCTTTGGTAGCCTCATTTCATTGGTGTCGGCCTTCGTCGACAGTGGAGCTGCAGGAAATTTTATGGACTTAGCTTGGGCTAAGGCTTTAGGCATTCCACAGATACCATTGGATAAACGTATTACCATGCACGGCTTGGATGGGGGTCCGCTTTCCAATGGGATAATTACTCACCGCACACCTCCAGTATTATTGACAGTGGGGGCCTTACATTCAGAAGACATAGAATTTTACCTTACACATTGTCCGGCAGTTCCTGTAGTTTTGGATCACCCCTGGCTTGCCTTTCATAATCCCACCATAGATTGGCGGTCTGGGGAGATTTCCCAATGGGGTCCTTTTTGTGTTAAGGAATGTATTTCCCATCCAGTCCGGGTTGCGGCAGTCGTCCCAGAACTTATTCCTGTGGAATATCAGGATTTTGCCAATGTGTTCTCCAAAGGCAATGCGGACATTCTGCCTCCCCATCGGTCTTATGACTGTGCGATAGAGTTAGTACCAGGTGCCACTTTGCCTAAGGGGAGATTATATGCCGTGTCCGGGCCAGAAACCACGGCCATGAATAATTACATTCAGGAAAGCCTGAAAAAAGGCTTTATTAGGCCTTCGAAATCTCCGTTGAGTGCAGGTTTTTTCTTTGTTGAGAAAAAAGATGGGTCACTCAGACCATGTATTGATTTTCGGGCTCTGAATAAAATTTCTGTTAAGAACACCTATCCTTAGCCATTGATTTCAGTGCTTTTTGATCAGTTACGCTCCGCCATGATCTTTTCAAAAATCAATCTTAGGGGAGCTTACAACCTCATCCGAATAAGATCTGGGGATGAGTGGAAGACGGCTTTCAGCACTCAGTCGGGTCACTATGAATACCTGGTGATGCCGTTTGGCCTGTCAAATGCTCCTGCGGTATTTCAAGACCTCATCAACGATGTTCTCCGTGACTTCCTTGGGAAGTTCGTGGTCGTTTATTTAGACAACATTTTGATATACTCTGAGTCTATGGAACAACATGTTGCCCAGGTGCGTCAGGTTCTTCAAAAATTACGAGAGAATCATTTATACGCTAAGCTTGAGTAGTGTGATTTTCACATCACAGAAGTGTCCTTCTTGGGGTACATTATTTCTCCCCAGGGATTTTTTATGGAACCAAAAAAACTTCAGGCCATCCTTAATTGGGCGCAACCCACTAATTTAAAAGCAATTCAGCGCTTTTTAGGGTTTGCAAATTATTATAGGTGGTTCATTCATACCTTTTCTGACCTGGTCGCTCCTATAGTAGCTTTGACTAAAAAAGGAGCAGATCCTTCCAATTGGTCGCCTGAAGCTAAGTCTGCCTTTCGGGCTTTGAAGCAGGCCTTTGTCTCGGCTCCTGTCCTCAGACACCCTAATCCAGAGCTCCCCTTTATTGTGGAGGTTGATGCCTCAGAGGTTGGAGTGGCGGCTATCCTTTCTCAGGAAGATCCGGAGTCTCAGGAGTTACATCCTTGTGCCTTCATGTCCAGGAAATTCTCCTCTGCTGAATCCAACTATGACGTTGGTAATCGAGAATTACTGGCAGTAAAATGGGCTTTCGAGGAGTGGAGGCATTGGCTGGAGGGAGCTAGGCATACTATTACAATATTTACTGACCATAAGAACCTTCAATATATTGAGTCAGCTAAACGGCTTAATGCTCGGCAGGCACGTTGGGCATTGTTTTTTACTCGTTTCAGGTTTATTATCACCTTCAGGCCTGGTTCCAAGAATACGAAAGCTGATGCCCTGTCACGTTGCTTTCTTCCGGTTCACAATAGCAATCCTGTTACTACCCCCATAGTTCCATCTTCAGTCATCCGGGCAGGCCTCACACAGGATTTATTTACTCAGTTAAACCAGCTTCAACACCAGGCTCCTAGACTTACTCCTGCTGGTCGTCTTTTTGTCCCTGAATTTTTGAGAGGCACTGTTTTAGCTGAGTTTCATGACAACAAAGTCTCTGGTCATCCAGGTATCACTAAGAACTTGGAGCTGGTCTCTCGCTCGGTGTGGTGGCCTAGTCTTTCTAAAGACGTAAAAGAATTTGTCCATTCCTGTCAGGTTTTTGCACAGCATAAGGTCCCTCGTTCGTTGCCGATCGGGCAACTCATACCTTTAGCCGTTCCTCTCAGGCTATGGTCTCATATTTCCATGGATTTCGTGGTGGACCTTCCCCTTTCAGCCGGATGTCGAGTCATTTGGATGGTAGTGGACCGTTTTAGTAAAATGGCTCATTTCATTGCTCTTCCCCGATTACCCTCTGCTCAAGGGTTGGCAGTTTTGTTCCTCTGCCATGTGTTCAGGCTCCATGGTTTGCCCACTGATATTGTCTCTGATCGGGGTCCGCAATTTATCGCACGATTCTGGAAACGTTTTTGTGCCTCATTGAATATGAAACTGTCTTTAACATCTGGTTATCATCCACAGTCTAACAGGCAAACCGAATGAGTCAACCAGTCATTAAAACAATATTTACGCTTGTATTCGGCCAAACTCCAGAATGATTGGTCTGAATTTCTTCCTTTAGCCGAATTTGCTTATAATAACTCCTGTCATTCCTCCACCAAGGAGTCCCCATTCTTTTCAGTCTTTGGTTTTCATCCTAGAGCCAACTCTTTTTTCCATCATTCTCCAGTCTCCTCGTTGACCTTGACCTCCCATCTCAGAACTATTTGGAGAAGAGTGCACCTTGCCCTGAGAAAAGCTGCCTTCCGAGAAAATAAATTTTCTGATAGGCTCCGACGTCCTTGCACTTTTAAGGTGGGAGATAAGGTGTGGTTGTCTACTCGCAACATCAAGCTCCGACAACCCTCGGCTAGATTGGGACCCAAATTTATTGGACCATTCCTTATCATTAAGAAGGTCAATCCAGTTGCTTTTCGGCTACGCTTGCCAAGATCTCTCAGAATTGGAAATACTTTTCACTGTTCCCTTTTGAAACAGTATTTTTCTTCCAGGAGATTTCCTCGGAGGACTCCCCAGGGTAGGTCTCCGGTGGATGTACAGGGACAACAGGAGTTCTTGGTAGAGAAGGTTTTAGATTCAAAAGTTTCCCGGGGCCGGCTTTACTTTTTGGTTCACTGGAAAGGCTATGGTCCGGAGGAAAGGTCTTGGGTCCTGGATAAGGATCTACATGCCCCTGAACTCAAGAGATTATTCTTTCAGGAATTTCCTCAGAAACCTGGCTTTAGGGGTTCTTCAACCCCTCCTCAAGGGGGGGGGGGTACTGTTAGGTGCCGCGGTCCGTGGCTTCCTCCTTGCCCGGCGCCTAGCAGCTAGGACGCCGTGCGCACTGAGCCGCCGGGTCCCTAGCAACGCTAGGACGCCGGGCGCGCCGAGCCGCCGGGACCTTAGCAACGGGGACGCCACAGGCGGACCGCTTTCATCTTTGCAGGGATCTATTAATTAAAGTGTGCACACATGTTTCTCTGGTCGTGCAGCAAGGCAGCTGCACAACATTTATTGTAATTAGGCTATGTGCTCTTATTGGAGGGTTCCCTGTTAAATGCCTCCTCAGTGCCTCACACAGACGCCGGTGATAGCTTCCTGCATGCTGCTCATGTTTGGTGAACGTTTGTTCCTGGTTAGCTGTGTCCGGTCCCTCCAGTTCTCTGAGTTCCTGAATCTTGGAGTTGGTCGCCTGGTCCCAAGGAGTTCTTCTGGTCCTCATTTACCTGTGGCGGTCGATTGAGGTTCTCTCTTGGTTTCGTGAGTGGCGGCCCTGCCGCGTGTTGCGGCCTAGGCCGCTTTGGTATTGTTTTGTTGTACTGGTGCATTTGCGGAGGTGTCCGCTTCCGTGGTCCTCTCCGGTGCTCGGCGGTGCCGTGTGGGAGAGTGGACGAGTGGAATATTTTTGTTGTTCTTTTCCCTGGCGGTAAGCCGCGCATACTTTTAGTTTCAGGTTTGCCAGTAGCCCCTGGCCTTGTTGTTTAGTTAGAGGGCCCCTTGTTATCACTAGAGATGAGCGGGTTCGGTTCCTCGGAATCCGAACCCGCCCGAACTTCAGGGTTTTTTACACGGGGCCGAGCAGGCTCGGATCCTCCCGCCTTGCTCGGTTAACCCGAGCGCGCCCGAACGTCATCATCACGCTGTCGGATTCTCGCGAGGCTCGGATTCTATATAAGGAGCCGCGCGTCGCCGCCATTTTTCACACGTGCATTGAGATTCATAGGGAGAGGACGTGGCTGGCGTCCTCTCCGTTTATAGAGATTCGAGAAGAGAGTGAGACAGTCTCACTAGAGAGTGTCAAAGTCAGAAAAATATCTCTATGCACACTACCATATTTGCACCTCACACAGGTCCGTGCTGCGCATGCGTACGCTCTCCCGTACGTGCGCATACTCACAGTCGCGGGCACCCGCAGGCGCACGGTATGCGTATTTACGGTAGAGTTTATGTGATCGTAGCGTGCGATTCAATCATTACATATTTTCACTATATAATGTATTTTTTAGATCATGGTCCCTTTGATAGATTCTGAAAGTTTGGTTAATATAGAATGTTCATGAACAGAGAAATCCCTCTTTGTTTGATATGAAGGGTCAGACAGGAGTAATACAGTGGTGTTTAGTATCCATCGGAAGAATATTTAATTAGAAATATTCCGGTGTTGGTTTGAAGCAGATCAATCGCTCGTGCGAATAGTTATGGACATAAGAAGTTTATGAACATTTACTTTATTTGCACTTTATTACCCATGCGGCGGGAAACCCAGTTTCCCTCCCACCTGAGCTGTTGGAAATAGTCACAGCCCACCTGTATGAATCAACCTATGACCTTTTGTTATAATGCGAGGAGGAATTCCTGTGTCCAATGAACAATGAGATTGTAGGGACCATTGAGTTGCATTGTGTGTGGGGCATAAATAGAAAGGCCGATCACATCCAACTCTCACTCTTCAACGGTTATCATTGCTGAAAATCGGGAGCTGGATGTCCAGAGGCGCATGCGATCGTTTCCTTTGTGCGTAAGTTTTTCTCCGTAATCATACTGTTTCTCTCTTGTTATTATGGGCCATATCTTTCTCTCTCTTCTCTTTCTCTCATTTTTCTCTTAAACTTAATTGTATTGTATTTACTGTGTAGTTACCTGGTTAGTTAGTCTATGTTATATTGTAGTGTATGATTTGTATTTGTATTAATTCTTTTGCAAGTATATCATTCAAAATATATATATTAGGCGTTGGACCCTAAGCCCAGGTATCTGTGTATTTCTTATAGAGTTAAGTATTCTCAGAGCGTCGGTGACGCTCAAACTGCTTTTAAGCTAGTAAGGTTATACTGTGTTGCATTTACACCATATCACTACACAAAGGGTTTACTGCATAATACACTGTTTATGGTTTAGATATAAAGGTTTTACATTGTGAGCGTATGCGCCGCTGGTGATCTCCTCATGGTCTCGAGCGGTCGCATCGCTATAGCGAATCATTACGGTAGTCGGCAGCCAATAGCGTGCCTGCCAGTGATCTCTTGGCCGTGAGCGAACGTAACGCTTGAGCGTCTCGACCACGGCTAAGCGATTGTTACGCAACGTGCGTACCCTTACGGTACTTCATACGTAGTTAGCGTACAGTGTTCTTAGACCTCATAAAGGGTATTATATAAGATAAATAATCTGCTTTAACAATTGCGGGCTCGTCCTGTCCTTCACATATCTGCACTAGGTAATTACAGCAGACATTATCCAGCAGCAAAGGGCGGGAGATCATATTCCTCGTAGTGCTGTTTGGATAAGTGTCTGCTTCTCTTAGTAAAGGGTGCTGAAGGAATCCGGGAACCGGAGGTAAGAACAACACGCTAGTCTCTTTTAAAACTGTTTATTTTTCTGTCTTGCGTACACACGCACGCATATCTGCATTTCTTTTCATTAGTGTATTTTCGTATATCACTCTCCTGTTTGCTATTATATAGTTGATAAACGTGCTAAGAGAGATTTGCCGCTATTTCAAAGTGTAAAAGTAAAGGTAATATAGTTAAAGTATAGACAAACACACAGCTCTGCCTGAGAGACAAGGCGAAGTCAGTGTGGTGCGCGGTAGATGATCAAGTATCATCTACATTGATAAACGTATAAATTGTGTTACGGTGGATCTTTATTTTGCGTACACGTGTCTCTAACAAAGGACTGAGACTTGCGTACGCAAACCAAAGGCCGACGCACGCAGCGTATATCACGCAGCGGAGCGTCCGGGTACGCCCACGTAACTAAAATCACAAGTTTTTTTTCCGCTTCTCAACGCGATAAATAGCGCAACGCGGTAAATAACGCAAGGCGATAAATCGCACAAATTTATTTTAAATTCGAAATTTAAATTAATAGATCCTTCTCCTAATTTGTAACACATCTGGTCTAAAGAGAAATTTCTGCGCAGAAATAGAAATAGAAACAAAAGTGTACATGTGGTGAGTGAGTGTGTTGTATACAATTTTACAGGTTGAACCACAAGAAAAGTCGAGTTCTCGTGAGGTACATGCGTGTAAGTGACGTACATGGTGGCTAGGGAGGCATCCCTGGTTAAAACATACAATTTGAGCATTAGAGTGTAGCAGACCAGGAGGTCATACTGTAACAGACCAGGAGGTCATAGCAGACCAACAGGTTCAGGTACAGCAGACAAGGAAGTCCGCTATACAGTCCACAGGCACAACACCAAGAAAGGGTTGGTGCAACACCCATATAGGCCATACAAGCTCTGGCTGAAGGAATTCGCAGCCGCAATTTTCGATTCCACTGGTCGCTCCGTACATAAGATTAGTTGCTTATGTGCTGAACGATTGTACCGCACGTAATTTTGTACATTAGTAAACCTGACCGGTACTATTTGTGTACGAAGGTCATAAACGCTATTTGTACATTCTAACGTGATTTGTGTAATTTTTTTTTATTTTAAGGGAAGTTCGCTGCTCACTCAGGAACTATCCAACAACCAATAGTTACTGGAAAGAGTAAGTGTTCTTCGGATCACCCTCACAGGTTCCAGTAAATAGAGGTTCAGGTCGCAGGGGCCCTGGGTCGAGTACGCCAGCACCATATCGGTGTGATCAGGTCGTATTGGTCGGCGTGGGCGAGTGAGTGGGGTACTCGGTAAACCGCCACCGTCAGCCTATTTTGAACATTTTGGTTTGCGTAAGGGTTGGCTGAATAAAGCAACACCTTCGAACTATGGGGGCCACTTGTTCAGGTAGGGGGCGATCAACCTCGGTTCGGGTTGATTCAGTGAACCGACCAGTTGGGTCGGCAAGGTACGTGATGTGTGAAAAATACGGTTCACACACAGAGGTTTTATGTGATGAATGGGAGAGAATGACGGTACATGACGGGGAGAAATTCCCAAGAGTAGGTAGCTTCAGCACAGAAGTGTTAACGAATTTAAGGAGAAGGATATGTCTCATTAAATCAGCAAAGAGACGAATCAAGCATTATGATTATTTGCAGTTGTGGCAACAGGAGGGTGACATACAGAGAGGATTGGCTCAGGCGGCGGGATCTGGCTCAATCAGAAAACTGATAGCCACGGCCCCACCGCCACCATATATATCGGGAGAGAAATTGGTTGCGGAGAATGACGCACTAAGGTGTAACACACAAACACTTAGCAACTGTGTAAATGTTAAAGATAATGTTAACCAATTACCCAATGCAAGTATTAACCCGTGCAAGTTGTACCCTGTTTTGAACTTTCCTCAGGAGTGTGATCAAGAAGACGAATCGGCAACAATTTCAGCGCTCTCTCTAGCAGCCACCATAGCAGAGACCACAGTAGGCACAGCTCCACCCACGAGATTAGTAACAAGGGCCCCTAGCGGAGGGATAGGTGAGGTCGTATCTACAGGTAAGTACGGCACCATACACTATGCTGAAGCCATTTCACCACAGGCTGTAGAACCCACACAGAGTGATATTGTTAGAGTTAATCCTGTTAGGGTAATAGCTGTTCCAAATGGGAAAACTGACACATCAGGAGTCACCCCTGTGAGGAACAGTGCCATGTATAGCCCATTTTCCAGAATGGAATTAAGGACCATAGTGTCTGAATTCCCTGACCCTAGAAAAGACTTAGTTGCCAGCCAAAAATACATCAGAGACCTAGGTAACACTGTAGAGCCCAACAACAAAGACTGGCAGATATTGCTGAGAGCATGCTTACCCTCCAATGTTGACGCAACTCAATTTTTAGCTGACTGTGGATTAGATCAGGATGTACCTCTTACAGATGTGTACAACAAAGACAATGTAAAAAGAATAAGCTTACAGTTAAAGGAGTATTTCCCAGCCGTAGTTAAATGGAACAAAATATTCTCCATTAAACAGAAGGAGTCAGAAACAGCTGCAGAGTATTTTCACAGAGCATTATCAGAAATGGCAAAATACACAGGCATAGAGGACATTAAAACAAACATAAACCATCGAGAAGTAGCAGTATCGGTACTGATGGATGGTTTAAAAGAATCATTAAAGACTAGGGTACAGACCACACAACCATGTTGGCGAGGTCTGTCTGTGGCTACTTTGAGAGAGGCTGCTATTGATCACGATAGGAACATCACCAGACACAGGGAACAACAAAGTGATAAGTTAATGGCAGTAAGTATACAGGCCCTGACCACAAAACAGCCTGTGTTAACATCACCAAACCCTGCGGGTAAGTCAAATGTGGTAACATGTTATTTTTGTCACAAACAGGGACACTTTGCACGAGACTGTAGATCGAGAAATGTACAAAAATCTTATCAACCCCCTAGACAACGACACGACACACGACATTGGGAGCAGGGTCCGCAGAAACGGAGTTATGAGCCACATGCAGGGGAAACAAAAAGATACCCCCCAAACAGAGATTGGCAAACCTCTGGTAGTTCCCAGCTAACTCCCTCACAAGTAGTTGCTGCCAGCGGGATTCAGGGAGGTCACCATACCCAATAGGGGTGTGGCCATACCTGTAATCTGCAGCCAGTAAAATTGATTGCAAGCCTTGGAAGTGAACCAGAAATTGCAATCAATGTAGCTGGTAAATCATTAAACTTTCTTGTAGACACAGGGGCGGCCAAATCAGTGATAAATTCGACAGTGGGCATGAGAACCACTGGTAAGACAATTCCAGCCATAGGGGTAACGGGAGTAGTCCAGCACTACCCTGTTAGCAAACCAGCCGAGATTACAGTAGGGCCGTTACATACCAAGCATTCCTTTTTGCTGGCTGCATCGGCACCGACCAATCTCCTGGGTAGAGACTTATTGTGTAAAATGGGGTGCGTCATTTATTGTACTCCTGAAGGTGTATTCTTGGACATACCTGAGAATCACGCTCAGGAAGTACGAGACATGTTAGACTCCCCGTCAAAATTAATGTCACATACCATTATGACAAATAGGACTCCCTCCCAAGTAGAAGAAATGACATCTCAGATACCAGAGTCACTTTGGACAAAAGATGGACAGGACACTGGATTAATGGCAAACGTAGCTCCGGTAGTTGTACAAGTAAAAGATGGTAGGATAGCTCCAAAAATCCCACAGTACCCTCTGAAGCCAGAGGTGGAGTTAGGAGTTTATCCCGTAATAGAGCGCTTGCTACAACAGGGCATTCTGGTAAGAACGTCCAGCACTGCCAATAGTCCCATCTTCCCTGTTAAAAAGAGTGGGGGAAGGGGTTACCGGCTAGTGCAGGATCTAAGGGGGATTAACAAAATAGTTGAGAGTCAGTTCCCCGTAGTGCCAAATCCAGCTGTCATCCTAATGCAAATCCCTCCCACTGCGAAATTTTTCACTGTTATTGACCTCTGCTCCGCTTTCTTTTCGGTACCTCTGCACCCTGACAGTCAATATTTGTTTGCATTCACATACAGAGGAGTCCAATACACATGGACTCGATTACCACAAGGATTCATAGATAGTCCAAGTATATTTTCTCAGGCTTTGCATGATTGTTTACAGTCTTTCCAACCAGTGAGTGGATCAGTATTAATACAGTACGTGGATGATCTACTACTGTGTTCTGATTCATTGGAAGCATCCCTGAAGGATACGAAACAGCTCCTGTTTCATCTTTCAGACACAGGACACAAGGTTTCCAAAGACAAGTTGCAATTATGCCAAACTAAGGTAAAATATTTGGGACACTGTCTAACACAAGGACTGAGACACCTGACCGCTGATAGAATTCAAGCAATTAGAGACATGACTCTGCCACAAACCCAGCAACAGATCAGAAAATTTTTAGGAATGTGTGGGTATTGCCGTAACTGGATCCCAGGGTTTTCCATCCTAGCGTTACCCTTGCAGGAAATGGTCTCCTCAAACAAACCTGATCGGATTTCGCATACAGACGAGTCTGAGACAGCATTTGAGAGACTTAAACAGTGCCTAACGCAGGCACCAGCATTGGGTATGCCGGACTATGGGAAACCCTTTGAACTATACGGAACAGAAAGTGCTGGTTGCGCGGCAGGTGTACTAACCCAAAAGCACGGTGATGCCAGCAGGCCAGTAGCATATTACAGCGCTCAGCTAGATACGGTAGCGCGATCCCTCCCCACATGCTTGCGAAGCGTTGCTGTGATAGCATTGCTAGTAACGAAAAGCGAAGACGTCGTGCTAGGTCACAACCTCACAATTCATACACCACATGCAGTGTCAGCCTTGTTAAATTCTGCCCAAACCAGACACGTCTCATCAGCGCGGTTTACAAGATGGGAATTGGCACTAATGGCCCCCGTAAACATCACCATAAGGAGATGCAGTGCATTAAATCCGGCAACATATCTCCCAGGTGTGCCTGGACAGGCACAAAGGGTGGAGGATGAGAGTGGTGGGGAAGGAGAATTTAATACAAAGGAAGACACTCATGATTGTATGGAATATTTGACCCAAAATTTTACCGCAAGGCCTGACATCAGTGACAACCCACTGGAAGATGCAGAACTTACGTTCTACACGGACGGTAGTTGTCATAGACAGTCAGACTCGGGAGACTTGTGTACTGGATACGCAGTCGTAGATGACCAAGGCACCATAGAAGCGGAACCGCTAGGCCCACCTCACTCAGCCCAGGTTGCTGAACTGGTCGCCCTAACCAGAGCATGTGAATTGGCTAAGGGCAAATCAGCCAATATCTACACCGATTCTAGATACGCATTCGGGGTAGTCCATGATTTCGGAGCCCTATGGCGCCTCAGAAATTTCATGACGGCAGCTGGTACACCGGTAGCGCATGCAGCTCATATAAAAAGGCTTCTAACAGCGATACAGGAACCCGACAGAGTGGCTGTTATCAAATGTAAAGCACACACATATAGCCAAGACCCAGTATCACTTGGTAACAGCCGAGCAGACGAAGCAGCTAAGTTAGCAGCTGCTACCCCCAGACAGACAGACACCACACAACTGATGGTATTTAATACCATCAACACACAGAAGTTGTGTGAGATGCAAAATTTGTGTTCCACACAGGAAAAGGCAGTCTGGAAGGCAAAGGGATATGGCCAGGAGTCCTCAGGACTCTGGACGGATGGACAAGGTAAACCGGTGGCCCCCAGAGCATACCTTCCATGTTTAGCTGAGGCAGCTCACGGGCTGACTCATCTGGGCAGGGAAGGGATGTGCAAGTTGGTAAGAGCATATTGGTGTGCCCCAGGATTCTCATCTCATGCGAGTAAAAGGGCAATGTCATGCCTTACCTGTCTGAGAAAGAACATCGGAAAGGCAATACCTACAGAACCATCCCATATCCCACCTGCCGGCGGCCCTTTCCAGGTAATACAGATTGACTTCATTCAATTACCCCCTTGTCGAAATTTGAAATATGTACTTGTTTGTATAGATGTTTTCTCAAATTGGGTCGAAGCATTTCCGGCGGCCACAAATACCGCTATGTTTACTGCTAAGAAAATTGTGCAGGAATTTGTATGTAGATATGGTATCCCTAGAATTATCGAAAGTGATAGGGGTACCCATTTTACAGGTGATGTCTTTCAAGGAATGTGTAAATTGATGGGAATTGATAGCAAGCTGCACACTCCATACCGTCCACAGGCGAGTGCGAAAGTGGAAAGAGTGAACAGCACTATTAAAAATAAACTGAGTAAAGTGATGGCAGAGACAGGATTGACATGGCCAGAAGCTTTACCCATTGTACTGTACAGCATCAGAACCACTCCCAGGTCCCCTCTTAATCTGTCTCCCTTTGAAATCTTGTTTGGTCGACAACCGCATGTTATGATTAACCCTCAGGATGATTTGAAGTGTAACAATGAAGTGACTGTAAAATACTTGATTAACATGAGTAAACAGTT
The DNA here is from genome assembly GCF_028390025.1 of Pseudophryne corroboree. Classification (NCBI taxonomy): domain Eukaryota; kingdom Metazoa; phylum Chordata; class Amphibia; order Anura; family Myobatrachidae; genus Pseudophryne; species Pseudophryne corroboree. The sequence continues at coordinate 149,312,788 of NC_086446.1, read as the reverse complement.
AAGGAATCAAAATGATAATCTGAAGTTAGTGATTCCTGACTTACCAGATAGTAATTGTCATGACATTGAACCTGGGGATTATGTAATGATACGGAATTTTCTACGCTCAGGTTGCCTTATTGACAGATGGGAAGGACCATACCAGGTCTTATTGACTAGCACTACAGCATTGAAGGTTGCTGAGAGAGAGACTTGGGTTCATTCGTCCCACTGTAAGAAGGTCGTTGATCCAGAGAAGTTCTGTGATAAGGAACAGACGGTAGAGGTTGTATCACTAGAGTGTCTGTTCCAGGAGGACTAAGGCGGCACCTGAGCATCGAGAACCACAAGATCAAAAGCAGTTGTCGATCCCCTGTTCCCTTTTATTGTTTTTCTCCAACTTCCCATCCCCTCTCCCTCAAATTATTTTTTTCCCCCTTCTCATTCTTCTCCGTTTCCTCCTACAAGATGGACTTGCCCCAAGAGACTGTGATCCGGATTTTCCTGTTGACCATGATGTTGACCAGAGCAGTCTGTTCCGGCGAGAGTACCATGGAGTTCGAGAGAGGTTCTGGAATGGGTTCTGATGACAGAAATGGAGGCGTAGTTTTCCAAGAACAACTTAACCAACAAGTAAAGGCGAGTATCAGAAAACGATCCGATAGCATTGACCATAGAAGGAATTGTGAAGGATTGTTAGCTGAAGAAAACTGTATCTGTCGGCTTTGTAACAATGTCATTGAGGATGGGTGCATAAAGAAATGCCAATCCAGTTTTAATATCCATATGGACCGGCATCCCTTGAGTGACTATCACTCTTTAGTGGGTAGTGTGTTAAATAAAACAGATTGTTGGGTATGCTCTCAAGTACCTCAAGGTCATAGCAAATCAGGGCTAGTACCATTTCCTTTAACGTTAGGGGAGGTACTTGAGTTAAGTGGTGGGAGACCGGTGGACAGGAGGTTTAATATCTCCAGCCCTCCTAGTTTGAAGCTCCACCAATACCATGTGGATAGGTCCCTATTATGTTTTAACATCTCCAATCCCCGAAAGCCGGGAAATTGGGAAGTGTCATGGAGTAATCAAACCATGACCTTTTCACACAGAGCAGATAGAATGCCTACAGATACAGAGCTTATACGCCACATAGCCAGTAGAGGAAAATCTTTCCGGTATAGGTATACCTTAGGAAATAGGATTACGAGAGTTGGAGAGGTATCACCAGGATACTGTGCACATATCGTACAACCTGATACGTGTACTAAGCAGATGGAAGAATTAGGGTTAGGAGATTTCACATGGAAGGTGTGTAATATGGTTATGTCCTACTCCGTCCCATATGTTCTCCCCGATGATGCATATTTCATATGCGGGAGAAAGGCGTATAAGTGGCTTGCCCCAAACTCTGAAGGATTGTGTTATATTGGAAAAGTACTGCCTGAAGTAATGACTGTATCACATGACAAAATGAAAGACATACACCGTGTTGCCCAAACTCCTTATACTCATACTCATTACGAGCACATCGTTAAACGGCACCTGATAGAAAGAACAGAGCACCCGGCCTCTGACATGATCAGTGAATCCACCGGGATTCAATTCTTAATCGCGTTAGATATCACTCACACCGCTAGAGGAGTGTTGAATTATAAATACATTTCTGCGCTCGCCAATTTGTTAGATAATATCACTGAAATGTATGATGACACGTTTAGGTATACTGGAAGGGAACTTCAGGCTTACAAAACAGAACTAGTCCAGCATAGAATGGTTCTTAATTACCTCACAGCAGTAACAGGCGGATATTGTGTCACACTGGCAACACAATACGGCGTGAAATGTTGCACATATATTACGAATAGCACCGAGGACCCGGTCGAGGTCATAGACCAAAAGATGGACGATATTCTCCAACTAAAGTGGGAATTTCGCAGAAGACACAATCTCACCCTTGCTGCTGTGAGTAATGAGCTGACTGGTTGGGTGTCATGGTTGAACCCGCGAAATTGGTTCTCCGGTTTAGGAGAATGGGCCCAAGGAGTTATAATGGATGTTGGGAAGTTTCTCCTATGTATCTTAGGTGTTATCATAACGATTGGTTTGATATTTAGATGCGGTCAGGCTTTAATGAGGTGCAATCATCGTACTAGGGTAATGAGTTTAAGGAGTGAGGAAACTGTAATTCCTATGGACTTGATTTATGACCCAAATGTAGAAACAATGATGTGATGAAAATGCGATTTCTACGGTCCGTTTCTTTCACCTGTTTTTCCGTTTCCTCCAAGGTAAAAAGACCCACTTGGACGAGGAATTTGATGAGCCGATATACAGACAACAGATGGATTAAAGAAGAAGTTTTGACAACCTAATACACAGATTTTTGATGAACTATGCCATGGATCCCCAGTTTCCCTAGAAATTTTAAAATTACGCTAGCCCAACACTTTTGTAAATCTATGGACATTGACAGCTTTGCTCGCACCTTATGAGCAAAAGCACAAAGAAGACTGCATTCAACAGACACCAAACAAGACCTCAATCGACGAATGTACATTTACCTGACATAGAATACCACCGCATTTACCGTAATTATGTCTTTTCTTCATTTCTACAACCCTCAGGTAATGACACACATAGTCGATAGGGAATACAGGCACAGATATCAGCAATCACATATCTTCCCCATTCATGTATCATCAACTACAATGTGCTCCCCCATTTTGTTACAACCAAAGCCGAAAAGAGCTCGGTAAAGTTTGACAGCCCATCCACAGACCCGTACCACGGGATAAGAAGGAATTCAAATGTATACTTCGCAATACCTCGAAGCTTGATTTAAAACACGTACGGCACGATGATACATGACCCCCAAGCACGGATTCATACACACATGCTTCTGCTATCTCACTAGGTCATACCCTTTTCCTACCTTCTCCTCTCCTCCCTTACCCAACCATGTAAATGTATTAAGCCCTAACATATATTTTTCTCTTTTTGAAATGTTTTCAGGAAGTGGCAGTTATTGTTGACTGCCAAAGGGTGGACTGTCAAAGTCAGAAAAATATCTCTATGCACACTACCATATTTGCACCTCACACAGGTCCGTGCTGCGCATGCGTACGCTCTCCCGTACGTGCGCATACTCACAGTCGCGGGCACCCGCAGGCGCACGGTATGCGTATTTACGGTAGAGTTTATGTGATCGTAGCGTGCGATTCAATCATTACATATTTTCACTATATAATGTATTTTTTAGATCATGGTCCCTTTGATAGATTCTGAAAGTTTGGTTAATATAGAATGTTCATGAACAGAGAAATCCCTCTTTGTTTGATACAAAGGGTCAGACAGGAGTAATACAGTGGTGTTTAGTATCCATCGGAAGAATATTTAATTAGAAATATTCTGGTGTTGGTTTGAAGCAGATCAATCGCTCGTGCGAATAGTTATGGACATAAGAAGTTTATGAACATTTACTTTATTTGCACTTTATTACCCATGCGGCGGGAAACCCAGTTTCCCTCCCACCTGAGCTGTTGGAAATAGTCACAGCCCACCTGTATGAATCAACCTATGACTTTTTGTTATAATGCGAGGAGGAATTCCTGTGTCCAATGAACAATGAGATTGCAGGGACCATTGAGTTGCATTGTGTGTGGGGCATAAATAGAAAGGCCGATCACATCCAACTCTCACTCTTTAACGGTTATCATTGCTGAAAATCGGGAGCTGGATGTCCAGAGGCGCATGCGATCGTTTCCTTTGTGCGTAAGTTTTTCTCCGTAATCATACTGTTTCTCTCTTGTTATTATGGGCCATATCTTTCTCTCTCTTCTCTTTCTCTCATTTTTCTCTTAAACTTAATTGTATTGTATTTACTGTGTAGTTACCTGGTTAGTTAGTCTATGTTATATTGTAGTGTATGATTTGTATTTGTATTAATTCTTTTGCAAGTATATCATTCAAAATATATATATTAGGCGTTGGACCCTAAGCCCAGGTATCTGTGTATTTCTTATAGAGTTAAGTATTCTCAGAGCGTCGGTGACGCTCAAACTGCTTTTAAGCTAGTAAGGTTATACTGTGTTGCATTTACACCATATCACTACACAAAGGGTTTACTGCATAATACACTGTTTATGGTTTAGATATAAAGGTTTTACATTGTGAGCGTATGCGCCGCTGGTGATCTCCTCGTGGTCTCGAGCGGTCGCATCGCTATAGCGAATCATTACGGTAGTCGGCAGCCAATAGCGTGCCTGCCAGTGATCTCTTGGCTGTGAGCGAACGTAACGCTTGAGCGTCTCGACCACGGCTAAGCGATTGTTACGCAACGTGCGTACCCTTACGGTACTTCATACGTAGTTAGCGTACAGTGTTCTTAGACCTCATAAAGGGTATTATATAAGATAAATAATCTGCTTTAACAAGAGAGACACAGTAGTAATTTTGGGGAGCATTAGGAGGAGTACTACTACTACTAGTACTTGCTGAAGTGAAGTGATAGATAGTGTGACTGTATTGTATTATCTGACTTGTGGGGGAGACACTGACAGTGGGGAGCAGTTAGAGTCTGAGAGCAGGACTCAGGACTCAGGAGTACATACTACATATAACGTACAGTGCACACTTTTGCTGCCAGAGTGCCACACCAGTATAATATATATTGTGATTGTATGCTTAGGAGTACTACTTGCAAGTTGCTGATAGTGTGACCAGTGACCTGACCACCAGTTTAATAATCACCACCAGTTTAATTAATATATATATATATATAAAATTGTATATAATTAATATATATATAATATTATAATTGTATACCACCTACCCGTGTTTTTTTTTCTTTTTTTTCTTCTTTATACATACTACTATAGTAGCTTACTGTAGCAGTCTGCGGTGCTGCTGAGCTGACAGTGTCCAGCAGGTCCGTCATCAGTCATTACATAATAAATATATATACCTGTCCTGCTGCAGTACTAGTGATATTATATATACATATATATATTGATTTCATATCATTATCATCCAGTCTATATTAGCAGCAGACACAGTACGTTAGTCCACGGCTGTAGCTACCTCTGTGTCAGCACTCGGCAGTCCATCCATAATTGTATACCACCTACCCGTGGTTTTTTTTCTTTTCTTTCTTCTTGATACATACTACTATAGTAGCTTACTGTAGCAGTCTGCGGTGCTGCTGAGCTGACAGTGTCCAGCTGGTCCGTCATCAGTCATCATTACCTAATAAATATATATCTACCTGTCCGGCTGCAGTACTAGTGATATTATATATACATATATATATTGATTTCATATCATTATCATCCAGTCTATATTAGCAGCAGACACAGTACGTTAGTCCACGGCTGTAGCTACCTCTGTGTCGGCACTCGGCAGTCCATCCATAATTGTATACCACCTACCCGTGTTTTTTTTTCTTTCTTCTTGATACATACTACTATAGTAGCTTACTGTAGCAGTCTGCGGTGCTGCTGAGCTGACAGTGTCCAGCAGGTCCGTCATCAGTCATCATTACCTAATAAATATATATCTACCTGTCCGGCTGCAGTACTAGTGATATTATATATACATATATATATTGATTTTATATCATTATCATCCAGTCTATATTAGCAGCAGACACAGTACGGTAGTCCACGGCTGTAGCTACCTCTGTGTCGGCACTCGACAGTCCATCCATAATTGTATACCACCTACCCGTGTTTTTTTTTTCTTTCTTCTTGATACATACTACTATAGTAGCTTACTGTAGCAGTCTGCGGTGCTGCTGAGCTGACAGTGTCCAGCAGGTCCGTCATCAGTCATCATTACCTAATAAATATATATCTACCTGTCCGGCTGCAGTACTAGTGATATTATATATACATATATATATTGATTTCATATCATTATCATCCAGTCTATATTAGCAGCAGACACAGTACGGTAGTCCACGGCTGTAGCTACCTCTGTGTCGGCACTCGGCAGTCCATCCATAATTGTATACCACCTACCCGTGGTTTTTTTTTTCTTTCTTCTTGATACATACTACTATAGTAGCTTACTGTAGCAGTCTGCGGTGCTGCTGAGCTGACAGTGTCCAGCAGGTCCGTCATCAGTCATCATTACCTAATAAATATATATCTACCTGTCCGGCTGCAGTACTAGTGATATTATATATACATATATATATATTGATTTCATATCATTATCATCCAGTCTATATTAGCAGCAGACACAGTACGGTAGTCCACGGCTGTAGCTACCTCTGTGTCGGCACTCGGCAGTCCATCCATAATTGTATACCACCTACCCGTGGTTTTTTTTTTCTTTCTTCTTGATACATACTACTATAGTAGCTTACTGTAGCAGTCTGCGGTGCTGCTGAGCTGACAGTGTCCAGCAGGTCCGTCATCAGTCATCATTACCTAATAAATATATATCTACCTGTCCGGCTGCAGTACTAGTGATATTATATATACATATATATATTGATTTCATATCATTATCATCCAGTCTATATTAGCAGCAGACACAGTACGGTAGTCCACGGCTGTAGCTACCTCTGTGTCGGCACTCGGCAGTCCATCCATAATTGTATACCACCTACCCGTGGTTTTTTTTTTCTTTCTTCTTGATACATACTACTATAGTAGCTTACTGTAGCAGTCTGCGGTGCTGCTGAGCTGACAGTGTCCAGCAGGTCCGTCATCAGTCATCATTACCTAATAAATATATATCTACCTCTCCGGCTGTAGTACTAGTGATATTATATATACATATATATATTGATTTCATATCATTATCATCCAGTCTATATTAGCAGCAGACACAGTACGGTAGTCCACGGCTGTAGCTACCTGTGTCGGCACTCGGCAGTCCATCCATAAGTATACTAGTATCCATCCATCTCCATTGTTTACCTGAGGTGCCTTTTAGTTGTGCCTATTAAAATATGGAGAACAAAAATGTTGAGGTTCCAAAATTAGGGAAAGATCAAGATCCACTTCCACCTTGTGCTGAAGCTGCTGCCACTAGTCATGGCCGAGACGATGAAATGCCAGCAACGTCGTCTGCCAAGGCCGATGCCCAATGTCATAGTACAGAGCATGTCAAATCCAAAACACCAAATATCAGTAAAAAAAGGACTCCAAAACCTAAAATAAAATTGTCGGAGGAGAAGCGTAAACTTGCCAATATGCCATTTACCACACGGAGTGGCAAGGAACGGCTGAGGCCCTGGCCTATGTTCATGGCTAGTGGTTCAGCTTCACATGAGGATGGAAGCACTCAGCCTCTCGCTAGAAAAATGAAAAGACTCAAGCTGGCAAAAGCAGTAGCACCGCAAAGAACTGTGCGTTCTTCGAAATCCCAAATCCACAAGGAGAGTCCGACTCCAATTGTGTCGGTTGCGATGCCTGACCTTCCCAACACTGGACGTGAAGAGCATGCGCCTTCCACCATTTGCACGCCCCCTGCAAGTGCTGGAAGGAGCACCCGCAGTCCAGTTCCTGATAGTCAGATTGAAGATGTCAGTGTTGAAGTACACCAGGATGAGGAGGATATGGGTGTTGCTGGCGCTGGGGAGAAAATTGACCAGGAGGATTCTGATGGTGAGGTGGTTTGTTTAAGTCAGGCACCCGGGGAGACACCTGTTGTCCGTGGGAGGAATATGGCCACTGACATGCCTGGTGAAAATACCAAAAAAATCAGCTCTTCGGTGTGGAAGTATTTCAACAGAAATGCGGACAACAGGTGTCAAGCCGTGTGTTGCCTTTGTCAAGCTGTAATAAGTAGGGGTAAGGACGTTAACCACCTCGGAACATCCTCCCTTATACGTCACCTGCAGCGCATTCATAATAAGTCAGTGACAAGTTCAAAAACTTTGGGTGACAGCGGAAGCAGTCCACTGACCAGTAAATACCTTCCTCTTGTAACCAAGCTCACGCAAACCACCCCACCAACTCCCTCAGTGTCAATTTCCTCCTTCCCCAGGAATGCCAATAGTCCTGCAGGCCATGTCACTGGCAATTCTGACGATTCCTCTCCTGCCTGGGATTCCTCCGATGCATCCTTGCGTGTAACGCCTACTGCTGCTGGCGCTGCTGTTGTTGCTGCTGGGAGTCGATGGTCATCCCAGAGGGGAAGTCGTAAGACCACTTTTACTACTTCCACCAAGCAATTGACTGTCCAACAGTCCTTTGCGAGGAAGATGAAATATCACAGCAGTCATCCTACTGCAAAGCGGATAACTGAGGCCTTGGCATCCTGGGTGGTGAGAAACGTGGTTCCGGTATCCATCATTACTGCAGAGCCAACTAGAGACTTGTTGGAGGTACTGTGTCCCCGGTACCAAATACCATCTAGGTTCCATTTCTCTAGGCAGGCGATACCGAAAATGTACACAGACCTCAGAAAAAGAGTCACCAGTGTCCTAAAAAATGCAGCTGTACCCAATGTCCACTTAACCACGGACATGTGGACAAGTGGAGCAGGGCAGGGTCAGGACTATATGACTGTGACAGCCCACTGGGTAGATGTATGGACTCCCGCCGCAAGAACAGCAGCGGCGGCACCAGTAGCAGCATCTCGCAAACGCCAACTCTTTCCTAGGCAGGCTACGCTTTGTATCACCGGTTTCCAGAATACGCACACAGCTGAAAACCTCTTACGGCAACTGAGGAAGATCATCGCGGAATGGCTTACCCCAATTGGACTCTCCTGTGGATTTGTGGCATCGGACAACGCCAGCAATATTGTGTGTGCATTAAATATGGGCAAATTCCAGCACGTCCCATGTTTTGCACATACCTTGAATTTGGTGGTGCAGAATTTTTTAGGAAGGGGGGCACCTCTCCTCCCATTCTGTGACACCATTGAATTAAGTTAATTGATAGCCGCCGCTGTCTTTTCAGTGGCCGACTTCCTCAGTGGTCCCTGCACCTTACAAATCACACCCTCTCTATTATACTGAATATACACATTTTACAAGTGTCATACCCAGGATTAGACACCACAACTTATTACACTGGATGCGGCACCTTACTGATGAAGCTGTTTGCTCCTGTATAGGAAATATGAGCATTCTAACTATATGAAGCTACTTCTCTGACAATTACACGTAACTTCATATAGTTAGAATTCTCATGCTTCCTCTACAGGAGCAAATAACTCCATCAGTAAAGTGTCTGCTGCTAGTGTAACAGGCAAAGACAATTAAATGTATAAATACACACACACACACACACACACACACACACACACACACACACACACACACATTATACACGCACACATACATACATATATTTATCTTAATATAGGAAATAAGGGGGCACCAATATTCATCTTGCCTTCGGGCGACTGTGACGAACTTACGCCACTGATACCAAGCCCTCCTTGGCCAGTCTGGAACAATGAGGATTGCCTGAACCCTTGTTCTTCTTATGATTTTTATCACTTTTGGAATGAGTGGAATCGGAGCGAACACATATACCAACTGAAACACCCACGGTGTCACTAGGGCATCCACTGCTATTGCTTGAGGGTCCCTCGACCTGGAACAATATCTCTGAAGTTTCTTTTTGAGGCGAGACGCCATCATGTATATTTGAGGAATTCCCCAACGACTTGTCACTTCTGCAAAGACCTCTTGATGCAGACCCCACACTCCTGGATGGAGATCGTGTCTGCTGAGGAAGTCTGCTTCCCAGTTGTCTACACCCGGAATGAAGACCGCTGACAGAGCGCTTACCTGTCTTTCCGCCCAGCGGAAAACTTTTGTGGCTTCTGCCATTGCTGCTCTGCTCTTTGTTCCACCCTGGCGATTTATGTACGCCACTCCTGTTAAGTTGTCCGACTGAATTGAGACGGGCAGATCGCGAAGAAGATGTTCCGCTTGCAGAAGGCCATTGTAAATAGCCCTTAAATCCAGAATGTTTATTGCAGACAAGCTTCCTGGCTTGACCATTTTCCCTGGAAATTCTTCCCCCTGAATGACTGCTCCCCAGTTTCTGAGACTTGCATCCATGGACACCAGGATCCAATCCTAGATCCCGAACCTTAGTCCCTCTAGGAGGGGAGAACTGTGCAGCCACCGCAGGAGAGAGATTCTGGTCCTGGAAGATAGGATTATTTTCCGGTGCATGTGCAGGTGAGACCCGGACCACATGTCCAACTGGTCCAGCTAAAACCACTCTGGCATTTAACCTGCTCACTGAATGGCCTCGTAGGCCGCAACCATCTTCTTCATCAATGGAACGTATTGATGGATTGACACTGTTGCAGATCTGATCCGACTCTGGATCCTCAGAGCTCTTTCCACTGGAAGAAACAAATTCTCAACAGCTCTGTATCTAACATTATTCCCAACTCCAACAACCATGTCGTTGGGATCAATACTGATTCTGGCAAGTTTAGGAGCCAACCTCTTTGTTGAAGAACTGTCAGGGAGAAAACAACGTTTTGCACCACTTGTTTCTTGACCACGCCGTACTCAGGAGAGCGTCCCAGTACAGAATAATAATGACTCTTACTATTGAAGGAAAACCATCATACCGCCATCACTCTGGTGAATTGGCAATGACAATCCTGAATAGCAAACCCAGGTAAGCCTAATGCGGAAGAAACCATACTTAGACCCTCTTACTCCTTTTACAGATTGGAGATTCCATCTTGTAGTTCAACTTCTTAAGTAGAAATTTTCTGGGATTGTTCTGACCGAGCCATCCGGTCTCAGAAGCTTTTTTGTGACCGGGACAGCAGGACAATGCCCTGATCCTGACCCAACTCTTGTATGGCGTCGCATACTACCTCCCCGTCCAGAGGAGAATTGGTAAGGTCTCTTTGAAAAATCAGTGAGGGGAATCGTCTGGAAACTCCAGTATGTCCCCCTTGGGACTCTATTCTTAAACTCACTGGTCCATGTCCATTCCAGGACTGACTGAAGAGTATTAGACGTGGTCCCACCGGTGTGGGCTCCCGCAAGATAGACCCAGCAACATGCGGTGGATGTGGTAGCAACAGAGGATGATTTCTGCTTCTGCGAACTTGAAAAGGCTGCTGACCTCTTACCTTTTCACCTTCCTCTACCTGCAAAGAAAGGGAAAACCGTATACATTCGGTCGAAATGACTGCATCCTACAAAAATGCGTCACCAACCGTTGTGAGGGAACATAGGTCAAGAAGGTAGATTTACCAGTGGTATCTGCCGAGATCAACTTAACAAAGCCATCCCCAAACCAGGTTTCACCTTCATAGGGAAGATACTCCAGTTCTTCTCGGAGTCAGCCTCAGCATTCCATTGGTGAATCCACAACGCTCTCCTAGTCGAGACCGCCATGGAAGTGGCCCGCGAACCCAAGAGTCCTATTTCCCTTGTAGTCGCACGGCAGTATGCTGCAATGATATAGACATGACACAACTTCAGGTACCCTGCATACAACTACTCCCCCATGCGCATGTAATGCAAGTATAATCAACGTACATGCGGACACATTATTAGAGTATCACATATCTAGCTGCATACGATCCTTTGTGACAGGGCCCCGTGCAGAACAGGGGGTGACTCTCACTTTATTCTATCCATGAGAAGGAATAACTTTACCTCAGCATTCATTATTTTTTTTTTTATATATATATTGTCAAAGTCAGAAAAATATCTCTATGCACACTACCATATTTGCACCTCACACAGGTCCGTGCTGCGCATGCGTACGCTCTCCCGTACGTGCGCATACTCACAGTCGCGGGCGGGAGTTTATGCGATCGTAGCGTGCGACTCAATCATTACATATTTTCACTAATAATGTATTTTGTAGATCATGGTCCCTTTGATAGATTCTGAAAGTTTGGTTAATATAAAATGTTTATGAACAGAGGAATCCCTCTTTGTTTGATACGAAGGGTCAGACAGGAGTAATACAGTGGTGTTTAGTATCCATCGGAAGAATATTTAATTAGAAATATTCCGGTGTTGGTTTGAAGCAGATCAATCGCTCGTGCGAATAGTTATGGACATAAGAAGTTTATGAACATTTACTTTATTTGCACTTTATTACCCATGCGGCGGGAAACCCAGTTTCCCTCCCACCTGAGCAGTTGGAAATAGTCACAGCCCACCTGTATGAATCAACCTATGACCTTTTGTTATAATGCGAAGCCGAATTCCTGTGTCCAATGAACAATGAGATTGTAGGGACCATTGAATTGTATTGTGTGTGGGGCATAAATAGGCAGGCCGACCGTATCCAGTTCACTCTCTTCAACGGTTCTCATTGCTGATAATCGGGAGCTGGATATCGAGGCGCATGCGATCGTTTCCCCTTGTGCGTAAGTTTTCTCCGTAATCATATTGTCTTACTGTGAGCCATCTCTCTCTCTCTCTCTACTCTTTCTCTCGTATTTTCCTTTAATTGTATTGTATTGTATTTCCAGTGTAGTTATCTGGTTAGTTGGTTTATGTTATATTGTAGTGTATCATTTGTACTGTGATTCCTTTTGCAAGTATAATAGTTAAAATACATATAATAGGTTTTGGACCCTAAGCCCAGGTATCTGTGTATTCTTTATAGTGTTAAGTATTCTCTGAGCGTCGGTGACGCTCAAGCAGCTTTGTAGTTAATCAGGTTACACCAGGTTGCACTTACACTCTGTCTCCACACTAAGGTATACTGTGTATCTCATTGTTAAAGGTATAGATATAAAGGTTTTAACGTTGTAAGCGTCTGCACCGCTGGTGATCTCCTCGTGGTCCCGAGCGTACGCTACGCTATAGCAAATCATCACGTTAGTCGGCAGCCAATAGCGTGCCTGCCTGTGATCACTGGGCCGTAAGCGAACGTGACGCTTGAGCGTCTCGACTACGGTTGAGCGATCGCTACACAACTTGCGTACCCTTACGGTACTTCTTACGTAGATAGCGTACAGTGTTCTTAGACCTCTTAAAGTGTTTTATATACGATAAATATTTAGCTTTATCAATTGGCGGCTCGCCCGTCCTTCACATATCTGCACTAGGTAGATCAGCAGACATTATCCCTCAGCAAAGGGCGGGAGGTTGTATCCCTCGTAGTGCTGACAGGATAAGCGTCTGCTTCGCTTAGGTAAAGAGTGCTGAAGGAATCCGGGAACCGGAGGTAAGAACAAAACGCTAGTGCCTTTTAAAACTGTTTATTTTTCTGTCTTGCGTACACACGCACGCACACATATATATATCTGCATTTCTTTTTCTTTTTCATTTTCGTATATCACTCTCCTGTCTGCCAGTTTTATAGTTGATAGAAGTGCTAAAAAAGATTTGCCGTTATTTCATAGTTTAAGAGTAAAGGTAATATAGTTAAAAGATAGACAAACACACAGTTTCGCCTGGGAGATAAGGCGAAGTCAGTGTGTTTGTGTAGTAGATGATCAAGGATCATCTACATTGATAAAAGTATAAATTGTGTTACGGTGGATCTTTGCTTTGCGTATACGTGTCTCTAACAAAGACTTGCGTACGCAATCCAAAGGCCGACGCACGCAGCGTACGTTACGCAACGGAGCGTCCGGTTACGCCCACGTAGCTCAAGTCACGATAAGTTGATTTTTAACGCAAAGCGATAAATAACGCGAGGCGAGAAATAACGCAAGTCTATTTTTGGGTGTCCGAAATTTAATTAACAGATCCTGCTCCTAATTGGTAACACACCTGATCTAAAGAAAAATTTCTGCGCAGAAATAGAAATAGAAACAAAAGTGTACATGTGATGAGTGAGTGTTTTTACAATTTTTAAAGGTTGAACCACAAGAAAAGTCGAGTACTCGTGAGGTACATGCGTGTAAGTGACGTGCACGGTGGCTAGGGAGGCATCCCTGGTTAAATATACAATTTTGAGCATTAGAGTATAGCAGACCAGGAGGTCATACTGTAACAAGACCAGGAGGTCATAGCAGACCAGGAGGTCCAGGTACAGCCGACAAGGAAGTCCGCTATACAGTTCACTGGCACAACACCGAAAAGGGTTGGTGCAACACCCATATAGGCCATATAAGCTCTGGCTGAAGGAATTCGCAGTCGTAAGTTTCGATTCCATTGGTCTTTCCGTACATAAGCTTAGTTGTTTGTGTACTGAACGACTGGACCGCACGTAAGTGTGTGCAGTAGTTAGTAATCTGACCTAATACCATTAGAGTAAAGGGGTCACAAACACTATTTGTACACTCTAACGTGATTTGTGTAATTTTTTTATTTTAAGGGAAGTTTGCTGCTCACTCAGGAACTATCCAGCAACCAATAGTTACTGGAAAGAGTAAGTGTTCTTCGGATAACCCTCGCAGGTTCCAGTAAATAGAGGTTCAGGTCGCAGGGGCCCTAGGTCGAGTACGCCAGCACCATATCGGTGTGATCAGGTCGTATTGGTCGGCGTGGGCGAGTGAGTGGGGTACTCGGTAAACCGCCACCGTCAGCCTATTTTGGACATTTGGTTTTGCGTAAGGGTTGGCTAAATAAAGCAACACTTTCGAACTATGGGGGCCACTTGTTCAGGTAGGGGGCGATCAACCTCGGTTCGGGTTGATTCAGTGGTCCGACCAATTGGGTCGGCCAGGTATATAATGTGTGAGAAATACGGAAGTCACACAGAAACTTTATGTGATGAATGGGAGAGAATGACTGTACATGACGGGGAGAAATTCCCAAGAGTAGGTAGCTTCAGCTCAGAAGTGTTACAAAATTTAAGGAGGAGGATATGTCTCATAAAATCAACAAAGAGACGAATCCAGCATTATGATTATTTGCAGTTGTGGCAACAGGAAGGTGAGATACAGAGAGGTTTGGCTCAGGCGGCGGGATCTGGCTCTAACAGAAAACTGATTGCCACGGCCCCACCGCCACCATATATATCAGGAGAGAAGTTGATTGCGGAGAAAGACGCACTAAGGTGTAACACAAAATCACTTAGTAACTGTGTAAATGTTAATGATAATGTTAACCCATTAACCCATGCAAGTATTAACCCGTGCAAGTTGTACCCTGTTTTGAACTTTCCTCAGGAGTGTGATCAAGAGGACGAATCGGCAACGATTTCAGCGCTCTCTCTAGCAGCCACCATAGCAGAGACCACAGTAGGCACAGCTCCACCCATGAGATTAGTAAAGGCCCCTAGCGGAGGGATAGGTGAGGTCGTATCAACTGGTAAGTACGGCACCATGCATTATGCTGAAACTATTTCACCACAGCCTGTAGAATCTACACAGAATGAGGTTGTTAGAATTACACCTGTTAGAGTAATAGCAGTGCCAAATGGGAAAACAGACACATCAGGAGCCACTCCCATTAGGAACATTGCCATGTACACCCCATTTTCCCGAATGGAATTAAGGACCATAGTGTCTGAATTTCCTGACCCTAGAAAAGACTTAGTTGCCAGTCAAAAATACATCAGAGACTTAGGTAACACTGTAGAGCCCAACAATAAAGACTGGCAGATATTGCTGAGAGCATGTTTACCCTCAAATGTCGACGCAATTCAATTTTTAGCTGATTGCGGACTAGATCATGATGTACCTCTTACAGATGTGTACAACCAAGATAATGTGAAAAGAATAAACTTGCAGTTAAAAGAGTATTTCCCAGCAGTAGCTAAATGGAATAAGATATTCTCCATTAAACAGAAGGAGTCAGAGACAGCTGCAGAGTATTTTCACAGAGCATTATTAGAAATGGCAAAATACACAGGCATAGAGGACATTAAAACAGACTCAAACCATCGGGAAGTAGCAGTATCGGTACTGATGGATGGTTTAAAAGAGTCATTGAAGACTAGGGTACAGACCACACAATCATGTTGGCGAGGTCTGTCTGTGGCTACTTTGAGAGAGGCTGCTATTGATCACGATAGAAACATCACCAGACACAGGGAACAACAAGGTGATAAATTAATGTCAGTAAGTATACAGGCTCTGACCACAAGGCAGCCTTTGTTTGTATCACCAAATCCTGTGGGTAAGTCAAGTATGGTTACTTGTTATTCTTGTCACAAACAGGGACACATGGCACGAGATTGTAGAGTAAAGAATCCACGAAACTCATACCAACCCCCTAGACAACGACACGACACACGACATTGGGATCGGGGTCCACAGAAACGGAGTTATGAGCCACATACAGGGGAAACAAAAAGATATCCCCCGAACAGAGACTGGCATGCCTCTGGTAGTTCCCAGCTAACTCCCTCACAAGTAGTTGCTGCCAGCGGGATTCAGGAAGGTCACCATACCCAATAGGGGTGTGGCCATACCTGTAATCTGCAGCCAGTAAAGTTAATTGCCAACCTTGGAAGTGAACCCGAGATCGCAATTAATGTAGCTGGTAAAACTTTAAACTTTCTTGTAGACACAGGGGCGGCCAAGTCAGTGATAAATTCGACAGTGGGCATGAGAACCACTGGTAGGACAATTCCAGCCATGGGAGTAACAGGAGTAGTCCAGCACTACCCTGTTAGCAAACCAGCCGAGATTACAATAGGGCCTTTGCATACCAAGCATTCCTTTTTGCTGGCTGCATCGGCACCAACCAATCTCCTGGGAAGAGACTTACTGTGTAAAATGGGGTGCGTCATTTATTGTACTCCTGAAGGTGTATTCTTGGACATACCTGAGAAACACGCTCAGGAAGTGCGAGACATGTTAGACTCCCCATCAAAATTAATGTCACATACCATTATGACAAATAGGAATCCATCCCAAATAGAAGAGATGACATCTCAGATACCAGAGTCACTTTGGACAAAAGACGGACAAGACACTGGATTAATGGCAAACGTAGCTCCAGTAGTTGTACAAGTAAAAGATGGTAGGATAGCTCCAAAAATCCCACAGTACCCTCTGAAGCCAGAGGTGGAGTTAGGAGTTTACCCAGTAATAGAGCGCTTGCTACAACAGGGCATTCTGGTAAGAACGTCCAGCACTGCCAATAGTCCCATCTTCCCTGTTAAAAAGAGTGGGGGGAGGGGTTACCGGCTAGTGCAGGATCTAAGGGGGATTAACAAAATAGTTGAGAGTCAGTTCCCCGTAGTGCCAAATCCAGCTGTCATCTTAATGCAAATCCCTCCCACTGCCAAATTTTTCACTGTTATTGACCTCTGCTCCGCTTTCTTTTCGGTACCTCTGCACCCTGACAGCCAATATTTGTTTGCATTTACATACAGAGGAGTCCAATACACGTGGACTCGATTACCCCAAGGTTTCATAGATAGTCCAAGTATATTTTCTCAGGCTTTGCATGATTGTTTACAGTCTTTTCAACCAGACAGTGGATCAGTATTGATACAGTATGTGGACGATTTACTACTGTGTTCAGATTCACTGGAAGCATCTCTGAAGGATACGAAACAGCTCCTGTTTCATCTTTCAGACACAGGACACAAGGTGTCCAAAGACAAGTTACAATTATGCCAAACTAAGGTAAAATATTTGGGACACTGTCTAACACAAGGACTGAGACACCTGACCGATGATAGAATCCAAGCAATTAGAGACATGACTCTGCCACAAACCCAGCAACAGATCAGAACGTTTTTAGGAATGTGTGGGTATTGCCGTAATTGGATCCCAGGGTTTTCCATTTTGGCGTTACCTTTGCAGGAAATGGTCTCCTCAAACAAACCTGATAGGATTTCGCATACAGACGAGTCCGAAACAGCATTTGAGAGACTCAAACAGTGCCTAACGCAGGCACCAGCACTAGGTATGCCAGACTATGGGAAACCCTTTGAACTATACGGAACAGAAAGTGCTGGTTGCGCGGCAGGTGTACTAACCCAAAAACACGGTGATGCCAGTAGGCCAGTTGCATACTACAGCGCTCAGCTAGACACGGTAGCGCGATCCCTCCCCACATGCTTGCGAAGCGTTGCTGCGATAGCATTGCTAGTGACAAAAAGCGAAGATGTCGTGCTAGGCCACAACCTCACAATCCATACGCCACATGCAGTATCAGCCTTATTGAATTCTGCCCAAACCAGACACGTCTCATCAGCGAGGTTTACAAGATGGGAATTGGCACTAATGGCCCCCGTAAACATCACCATAAGGAGATGCAGTGCATTAAATCCTGCAACGTATCTCCCAGGTGTGCCTGGTCAGGCACAAAGGGTGGAAGGTGAGAGTGATGGGGAAGGAGGATTTAATACAAAGGAAGATACACATGATTGTATGGAATATTTGACCCAAAATTTTACCGCAAGGCCTGACATCAGTGACAACCCACTGGAAGATGCAGAACTCACGTTCTACACGGACGGTAGTTGTCATAGACAGTCAGACTCGGGAGACTTGTGTACTGGATACGCAGTCGTAGATGACCAAGACACCATAGAAGCGGAACCGCTAGGCCCACCTCACTCAGCCCAGGTTGCTGAACTGGTCGCCCTAACCAGAGCATGTGAATTGGCTAAGGGTAAGTCAGCCAATATCTACACCGATTCTAGATACGCATTCGGAGTAGTCCATGATTTCGGAGCCCTATGGCGTCTCAGAAATTTCATGACGGCCGCTGGTACACCGGTAGCGCATGCAGCTCACATAAAAAGGCTTCTAACAGCGATACAGGAACCCGACAGAGTGGCTGTTATCAAATGTAAAGCACACACATATAGCCAAGACCCGGTATCACTTGGTAACAGCCGAGCAGACGAAGCTGCTAAGTTAGCAGCTGCTACCTCCATACAGACAGACACCACACAATTGATGGTATTTAATACCATTAACACACAGAAGTTGTGTGAAATGCAAAATTTGTGTTCCACACAGGAAAAGGCAGTCTGGAAGGCAAAGGGATGTGGCCAGGAGTCCTCAGGACTCTGGACGGATGGACATGGTAAACCAGTGGCCCCCAGAGCATATCTTCCATGTCTGGCTGAAGCAGCTCACGGGCTGACTCATCTAGGCAAGGAGGGGATGTGCAAATTGGTAAGAGCCTATTGGTGCGCCCCAGGATTCTCCTCTCATGCGAGTAAAAGAGCAATGTCATGCCTTACCTGTTTGAGAAAGAATATTGGAAAGGCAATACCTACAGAACCATCCCATATCCCACCTGCCGGCGGCCCTTTCCAGGTAATACAAATTGACTTTATACAATTACCCCCTTGTCGGAATTTGAAATATGTACTTGTTTGTATAGATGTTTTCTCAAATTGGGTCGAAGCATTTCCTGCGGCTACAAATACCGCTATGTTTACTGCTAAGAAAATTGTGCAGGAATTTGTATGTAGATATGGTATCCCTAGAATAATCGAAGTGATAGGGGTACCCATTTTACAGGTGATGTCTTTCAAGGAATGTGTAAGTTGATGGGAATTGATAGCAAGCTGCACACTCCGTACCGTCCACAGGCGAGTGCGAAGGTCGAAAGAGTGAACAGCACTATTAAAAATAAATTGAGTAAAGTGATGGCAGAGACAGGATTGACATGGCCAGAAGCTTTACCCATTGTATTGTATAGTATCAGAACCACTCCCAGGTCCCCTCTTAATCTGTCTCCCTTTGAAATCTTGTTTGGTCGACAACTGCATGTCATGATTAACCCTCAGGATGATTTGAAATGTAACAATGAAGTAACTGTAAAGTACTTGATTAACATGAGTAAACAGTTAAGGAATCAAAATGATAATCTGAAGTTGGTGATTCCTGATCTACCTGATAGTAATTGTCATGACATTGAACCTGGGGATTATGTAATGATACGGAATTTTCTACGCTCAGGTTGCCTTATTGACAGATGGGAAGGACCATACCAGGTCTTATTGACTAGCACTACAGCACTGAAGGTTGCTGAGAGAGAGACTTGGGTCCATTCATCCCACTGCAAGAAGGTTGCTGATCCAGAGAAGTCCCGTGATAAGGAACAGACGGTAGAGGTTGTATCACTGGAGTGTCTGTTCCAGGAGGACTGAGGCGGCACCTGAGCCTTGAAGACCGAGAGCTGTTGTCGACTCCCCACTCCCTTTTATTATTTTCCTCCACTTCCCATCCCCTCTCCCTCAAATTTCTTTTTCCTCCTTCTCATTCTTCTCCGTTTCCTCCTATAAGATGGACTTGCCCCAAGAGACTGTGATCCGGATTTTCCTGTTGACCATGATGTTGACCAGAGCAGTCTGTTCCGGCGAGAGTACCATGGAGGTCGATAGAGGTTCTGGAATGGGTTCTGCTAAAAAAGATGGAGGCGTAGTTTTCCAGGATCAACCTAACCAACAAGCAAAGGCGAGTATCAGAAAACGATCCGATAGCATTGACCATAGAAGAAATTGTGACGGATTGTTAGCTGAGGAAAACTGTATCTGTAGGCTCTGTAACAATGTCATTGAAGATGGGTGCATTAAGAAATGCCAATCCAGTTTTAATATCCATATGGACCGGCATCCATTGAGTGACTATCACTCCTTAGTGGGTAATGTGTTAAACAAAACAGATTGTTGGGTATGCTCTCAAGTACCTCAAGGTCATAGCAAATCAGGGCTAGTACCATTTCCTTTAACGATAGGGGAGGTACTTGAGTTAAATGGTGGGAGACCGGTGGACAGGAGGTTTAATATCTCCAGCCCTCCTAGTTTGAAGCTCCACCAATACCATGTGGATAGGTCCCTATTATGTTTCAACATCTCCAATCCCAGAAAGCCGGGAAATTGGGAAGTGTCATGGAGTAACCACACCATGACCTTTTCGCATAGAGCAGATAGAATGCCTACAGATACAGAGCTTGTACGCCACATAGCCAGTAGAGGAAAATCTTTCCGGTATAGGTACACCTTAGGAAATAGGATTACGAGAGTTGGAGAAGTATCACCAGGATACTGTGTACATATCATATAACCTGATACGTGTATTAAGCAGATGGAAGAATTAGGATTAGGAGAGTTCACCTGGAAGGTGTGTAATATGGTTATGTCCTTCTCCGTCCCATATGTTCTCCCCGATGATGCATATTTCATATGCGGGAGAAAGGCGTACAAGTGGCTTGCCCCAAACTCTGAAGGATTGTGTTATATTGGAAAAGTATTGCCTGAAGTGATGACTGTAACACATGATAAAATGAAAGACATACATCGTGGTGCCCAAGCTCCTTATACTCACACCCATTACGAGCACGTTGTTAAAAGGCACCTGATAGAGAAGACAGAGCATCCGGCCTCTGATCTGATAAGTGAATCCACCGGGATTCAATTCTTAATCGCGTTAGATTTCACCCGCACCGCTAGAGGAGTGCTAAATTATAAATACATATCGGCGCTCGCAAATTTGTTAGATAATATCACTGAAATGTATGATGACACGTTTAGATATACTGGAAGGGAACTTCAAGCTTATAAAACAGAACTGGTGCAGCATAGAATGGTTCTTAATTACCTCACAGCAGTGACAGACGGATATTGTGTTACATTGGCAACACAGTACGGCGTGAAGTGTTGCACGTATATCACGAATAGCACCGAGGATCCGGTCGAGGTCATAGACCAAAAGATGGACGATATTCTCCAATTGAAGTGGGAATTTCGCCGAAAACACAAACTCACTCTTGCTGCTGTAGGTAATGAGCTGACTGGTTGGGTGTCATGGTTGAACCCGCGAAATTGGTTCTCCGGTTTGGGAGACTGGGCTCAAGGAGTCATAATGGATGTTGGGAAGTTTCTCCTATGTATCTTAGGTGTTGTCATATCGATTGGATTGATATTTAGATGCGGTCAGGCTTTAATGAAGTGCAAACATCGTACCAGGGTAATGAGTTTGAGGAGTGAAGAAACTGTAATTAACCAGGATTTGATTTATGACCCAATGATAGAAATAATGATGTAATGAAAAATGCGATTTCTACGGTCCGTTTCTTTCACCTGTTTTTCTGTTTTTCTCCAAGATAAAAAGACCCACTTGGACGAGGAAGTTGACGAGACGCTATACAGACAACGGATAGACCAAAGAAGAAGTTTTGACCACTTGAGATACGGACATTTGATGAACTTTGCCATGGATCCCCAGTTTCCCTAGAATTCTTAAACTTACGCTAGCCCAACATTTTTTTGTAAATCTAATGGCATTGACAAAGCTTTTTGCTCACACCTAATGGGCAACACAGCGCAAAGAAGACGACTTTCAACTGATACCGAACAAAACTTCAACCGACAAATGTACATTAACCTGACATAGAATACCACCGCATTTACCGTAATTATGTCTTTTCTTCATTTCTACAACCCTCAGGTAATGACACACATAGTATAGGGAATACAGGCACAGATATCAGCAATCACATATTCCCCCATTCATGTATCATCAACTAAAATGTGCTCCCCATTTTGTTCAAAATCCGAAAAGAGCTCGGTAAAGTTTGACAGCCCATCCACAGACCCGTACCACGGGATAAGAAGGAATTCAAATGTATACTTCGCAATACCTCGAAGCTTGATTTACAACACGTACGGCACGATGATACATGACCCCCCAAACATGGACTCATACACACATGCTTCTGCTATCTCACTAGGTCATACCCTCTTCACACCTACTCCTCTCTCCTCCCTTACCCAACCATGGAAATGAATTAACCCCTGACATATATTTTTCTCCTTTTGAAATGTTTTCAGGAAGTGGCAGTTATTATTGACTGCCAAAGGGTGGACTGTCAAAGTCAGAAAAATATCTCTATGCACACTACCATATTTGCACCTCACACAGGTCCGTGCTGCGCATGCGTACGCTCTCCCGTACGTGCGCATACTCACAGTCGCGGGCACCCGCAGGCGCATGGTATGCGTATTTACGGTAGAGTTTATGCGATCGTAGCGTGCGACTCAATCATTACATATTTTCACTAATAATGTATTTTGTAGATCATGGTCCCTTTGATAGATTCTGAAAGTTTGGTTAATATAGAATGTTTATGAACAGAGGAATCCCTCTTTGTTTGATACGAAGGGTCAGACAGGAGTAATACAGTGGTGTTTAGTATCCATCGGAAGAATATTTAATTAGAAATATTCCGGTGTTGGTTTGAAGCAGATCAATCGCTCGTGCGAATAGTTATGGACATAAGAAGTTTATGAACATTTACTTTATTTGCACTTTATTACCCATGCGGCGGGAAACCCAGTTTCCCTCCCACCTGAGCAGTTGGAAATAGTCACAGCCCACCTGTATGAATCAACCTATGACCTTTTGTTATAATGCGAAGCCGAATTCCTGTGTCCAATGAACAATGAGATTGTAGGGACCATTGAATTGTATTGTGTGTGGGGCATAAATAGGCAGGCCGACCGTATCCAGTTCACTCTCTTCAACGGTTCTCATTGCTGATAATCGGGAGCTGGATATCGAGGCGCATGCGATCGTTTCCCCTTGTGCGTAAGTTTTCTCCATAATCATATTGTCTTACTGTGAGCCATCTCTCTCTCTCTCTCTACTCTTTCTCTCGTATTTTCCTTTAATTGTATTGTATTGTATTTCCAGTGTAGTTATCTGGTTAGTTGGTTTATGTTATATTGTAGTGTATCATTTGTACTGTGATTCCTTTTGCAAGTATAATAGTTATAATACATATAATAGGTTTTGGACCCTAAGCCCAGGTATCTGTGTATTCTTTATAGTGTTAAGTATTCTCTGAGCGTCGGTGACGCTCAAGCAGCTTTGTAGTTAATCAGGTTACACCAGGTTGCACTTACACTCTGTCTCCACACTAAGGTATACTGTGTATCTCATTGTTAAAGGTATAGATATAAAGGTTTTAACGTTGTAAGCGTCTGCACCGCTGGTGATCTCCTCGTGGTCCCGAGCGTACGCTACGCTATAGCAAATCATCACGTTAGTCGGCAGCCAATAGCGTGCCTGCCTGTGATCACTGGGCCGTAAGCGAACGTGACGCTTGAGCGTCTCGACTACGGTTGAGCGATCGCTACACAACTTGCGTACCCTTACGGTACTTCTTACGTAGATAGCGTACAGTGTTCTTAGACCTCTTAAAGTGTTTTATATACGATAAATATTTAGCTTTATCAATATACATATATATATATATAGTCCCTCTATTGCTGAATAAGCAAATGGCACGTCACTCTCAATTGAATTTGCCATGCTGCACATTTAACTATTGCTTGACCATGTAATTTGTCATGGACTATTAAAATCCTTTTTTCAGTAACCTGGAGTGACGTGCCATTTGCTTATTCAGCAATAGAGGGACTATTCAAACATAGCACGGGCACCCAGGTCACTGTTTTTTTCCTATATCAGGAGTGTCGGATGATTTAAAGATACATATACATATATATATATATATATATATATATATATATACACCTTCAAATGCACCTATACACACACATATATCTATATATATATCTATATATATATCTATCTATATATATATATATATATATATATATATATATAATACGTATACATATATCCTTTTGTCAGGAACAGCAGGGTCCCTAGTGACGTTAATACGTTCTAATGTGTATTAACAGGTACTGAATGCCGATTTTGTGGATCTGATCAGGAAACATTATGATCGACATAAGAAAGATTATTCGAGTAAATCTCAGGGAGTAGTAATTGGGCAAAATAACATTTTAGCGATCCTGAGGGGTCTGAGAGAAATCTATTCTATGAATATGACTCCCTCCATAAATATTATCGCGTCTGTGATCGTGTCACAGACCTATGTAACCTTACTATACATACATATACATATTGGTATAGCTCTTTCTGATATGCATCACATTATCATGTCAATATCCACCCAGTCAGATATTGTTGGTGCCGACAGGGTCACCCCCCACGTCTGTGTCTCCCATATAGTTTTCTCTTGGGAAAAATATACCTCTACTGACATGTTGACATTTATTACAGGTACCAAGTACCATTAGGAGTCAACAGCGCCGACTTAGTCATTCCCTTTGTGGCAGAGCACTCAGCCTCAGATATGCCGACACACGTGTACCAAACACCCACCGACATTACACTAGCTATAAGGGATAGACCCCAGTACATTCTGTCATGTTAACACAGAAGGAGTTTACCAGCTCATTTCCACAGCGCTCATGATATAGTGTGCTTTTATTTTTAACTTATATTGCACCAAACAACTATGCCCCCCCCCCTCGTTTTTCACTCTGATCTGTACAGCAGTGCTTTGGAAGGACCAGCGTCTCTGTGAGGAGAAAATGGTGCTGAAATGAGCTGTGAGGGGGAAGCCCCACCCCCTTAATGGCGCGCTTCAGCCCCGCTATTACTTACAAATATTTATACTGGCGGGGGTTAAATATAGTGCCTAGGCACGTATATATTCTATTGCCAGTCTATGTTGAGGATTTAAATGCTGCCCAGGGTGCCCCCCCCACGCCCTGCACCCAACAGTGCCTGTGTGTGTGTGGGAGCATGGCGCACAGCGTGTCCGCTGTGTGGTACCTCAAAGCCGTCACTGAAGTCTTCTGATCTTCTTCTACTCACCTGTCTTCTGACTTCTGTCTCTGCAAGGGGGGTGACGGTGCGGCTCCGGGAACGAGCATCTAGGCGTACCTAGCGATCAGACCCTATGGAGCTAATGGTGTCCAGTAGCCTAAGAAGCGGAGCCTTTAAACTCACAGAAGTAGGTTTGCTTCTCTCCCCTCAGTTCCACGATGCAGGGAGACTGTTGCCAGCAGTGCTCCCTGAAAATAATAAACCTAACATAAAGTCTTTTCAGAGAAACTCAGTAGAGCTCCCCTGTGTGTGACCAGTCTCACTGGGCACATAATCTAAACTGGAGTCTGGAGGAGGGGCATAGAGGGAGGAGGCAGTTCACACCCATTCAAAGTCTTAAAGTGTCCATGTCTCCTGCGGATCCCGTCTATACCCCATGGTTCTTGAAGCATCCCCAGCATCCTCTAGGACGTATGAGAAAGCAAAATTACATATATACAATCCTAAAAGTTTATGATATAAAGTGACATAAGAAGGCTAAGTTTCACTAATAAATTAGTTGAAGAGTGGAAGCTGGTGGCCAGTGAGCACAGATCAGGTGAGGGGACCAGTGGCAGAACTTGCGAGTAGTGGGCCAGGTGCAAAAATATGCTCTGGGCCCCACCTCCTCTGCCCTACAGTGAGAGGGAGTGGGTGACAGGGTAGAAGCAGTGGGTGACAAGCGGCAGAGACTGTGGGTGATGAAGAGGCAGGTGGTTACTGGGAAAGGCAGCAGTCACAGAAAGGATTAATCTCAGCATGTCGCTCAGTGTTACATTGTTGCTCCTTTCTGCAGAAGCTGAGCTGGGAGCTGCAAGCCACAGACCAGCTGCACTGTACTAACTACTCTCATCAGTGACGTTCAGTCAGGGGAGGCAGGGGAGGCAGTGCCTCCCCTGCCATTAGTGATTCCATTAATGATTAAAATAATATAAAGAAGATACTTATGACACATTCTGTGTCATAAGTATCTGCTTCATATTATTTAAAGCAGCTTGGCTTTTAAATTGACTTTAAGAGGCACCGATAGTGGTGCCTCCAGCAGTCAATGGGACAGGGGACAAAGCGAGGGGTGAGGCCATGCTGCGGGCTGTAGAAGCTCGTTGGAAATCAATGAAGAAGCGGCACCATTAGAAGTGTCGCTGTGACACAGGGACGTGCTTTCACCCATGAAAGCACGCCCCTGTCAGTGAGGAGGGATGTGATTGGCAAGCGGCTCCGTCACTGGAGCCACTGTCAATCATCACTGGGTGGTTGCGGCGCGGGCATATGCGGAGGCGGTGCGGGCATAGTGGCGGTCAGGTCCGGATTGGCGAGTGCCCCTACAAGGGAACTCCCCGGTGGGCCGAACAGTGTATGGGTCCGCCTGTCATATGTATGCCGCCCCCCATCCGCGTCACCTCTGTGAACTGTTTACTTAACTGAGTGCGCTGCGCTGTGGCCATCGCCAGCTGTCGGGAGAGACAGTTCCTGCTGGCTGCAGCGCAGCTCGCTCAGTACATCAGCCCCCCCCCCCCCATCCTGGCTGTGACCACCAACCACCAACCCCCCCCCCCGTCCGTGCGGCCGCGACCACCCACCCCCTTTTAATCCGCTCCCACGGCACTCTGCGCTGGTCATAACGGCGCAGTGGAAGGCTCACCCCCGCCAGCCACCCACCACTCACTGCCGCCAGCCACCAGCCGCCCGCCACCACCTGCAACAAATGGCGGTCACCGTCAGCGGGACCTCACTGCCGCTGCCCATGGGTGCCTCCGCCGACCACAGTCAGGTAATGTTCCCCTGCTGTCACCCTCTCTCCCTGTCGTTACTGTCTCTGTCCCTACTGTCACTCTCTCTCTCCCTGCTGTCACTCTCGTAACTCTCTCCCTGCTGTCACTCTCGTCACTCTCTCCCTGCTGTCACTCTCGTCACTCTCCCTGCTGTCACTCTCTCTCCCTGTCGTTACTCTGTCTCTCTCTCTCTCTCTCTCTCTCTCCCTGCTGTCATTGTCGTCACTCTCTCTCGCTGTTGTCACTTTCTCTTTCCCTGTCATCACTCTCTCGCCCTGTCGTCACTCTGGCTGTCCCTGCTGTCACAATTTCAGCTCATTCAGTGTGCTATAATGTGAATTTCGGCTCATTCAGTGTGCTACAATGTGAATTTCGGCTCATTCAGTGTGTTACAATGTGAATTTCAGCTCATTCAGTGTGTTACAATGTGAATTTCGGCTCATTCAGTGTGCTACAATGTGAATTTTGGCTCATTCAGTGTGCTACAATGTGAATTTCGGCTCATTCAGTGTGTTACAATGTGAATTTCGGCTCATTCAGTGTGTTACAATGTGAATTTCGGCTCATTCAGTGTGCTACAATGTGAATTTCGGCTCATTCAGTGTGCTACAATGTGAATTTCGGCTCATTCAGTGTGCTACAATGTGAATTTCGGCTCGTACCGTGTGCTACAATGTGAGTTTCGGCTCATTCTGTGTGCTACAATGTGAATTTCGGCTCATACCGTGTGCTACAATGTGAATTTCGGCTCGTACCACGTGCTATAATGTGAATTTCGGCTCGTACCGTGTGCTATAATGTGAATTTCGGCTCGTACCATGTGCTATAATGTGAATTTTGGCTTGTACCGTGTTCTATAAGGTGAAAGGGGCACCAGTACTAGATAGTATAAGGTGTTCTACTACACTGGACACCCCCCTTTTGGGTGACCACACCCCTTTTTGGGTGACCACGCCCCCTTTTCTAGAGCGTGCGCATAATTGCATCCTTGACTATTGCATAGCCCCACTTCAAAATTTCCACTTTGACCACTGTGTATGTGTGTGTGTGTGTGTGTGTATATATATATATGTGCCTCCCCAGCTAATGACCTCACTGCACGTCACTGACTCTCATACAAACAGCGAGAAGGAGGCAGGAGCAGCCCCACAGGTGCCAGAGGAGGGTGCCACACACAGTGCTATTGGCTGTCTGTCTGTGACAAATGCATACCCTCCAACAATTTACACATAAAAATCGGTACAAAATATTTAAAAGGGGCGTGGCCACGGGTAAAGTGTTGTGGCCACACCCCCTTTCCTATACTTTCAATGGAAGTTTGGAGAGCCAAAAATTGGTACAGACCATAAAAAAAGGTACTGTACCTGCCAAAAAGGTACAGTTGGAGAGTATGCAAATGACAAACCTGAACTTGTCCACTTGTCTCTCCGTTCTCTTTATACCCTTCTACATCTCTGCCCCTGGCTATGGAATATTCTGTCACACCACATCCAGCTCCTTCTCTCCTCACGGCTAAGTCCAACCTAGACGCCCACCTCATGAATATAGCAATGAAATAGTCAGGATCAGACATACATGACAGCTGTGGTCAGTACACCAGTCTTCTGTACCCTTTCTTTATACATTCTGTATGTCTTTCAACTACAGTTAGAGTGTAAGATTTCTGTGGCAGAAAGCTCCTCTCCTAATAATCCTATTCTGTTTTTTATGGTCATTGCATGCTTATTGTATGACATACATTGTATACTTTCTGTATTGGCCTTACTGTACTATGCTATAATTCTCTACATTCTCTACACTCTTGTGAAGTCCTTTGTAAAAAAAAAAATGGCTGTAAATAAATAATTCTATGTATACTTAAAATATTGAAATTGATTTTAGTACCTTTTAAAATGCCATATTCTGCTATATATAATTTCTGCCTTGTAACACTGCTGGCAAGGTGAGATTTCCCAGCTCTGACCAGCCTAGCCATGTGGCCTGGCATCATAAAGAGCTTCTGTGATGTCACCCAACTTGGGTATACAGGTCAGTGCTTGGCAGAGAGCAGCCAGTTAGGAGCTGGTGTACTCACTGCTTATTTCCTGGCTTGGATTGGACCACCTAGGATCACATAGTCTAAGGTAAACTTATTTTTTTGAGAAAATTTTTATTTATTTTCAAATATACAAACTGTGAAATCAAGGGATACAAACATCCATAGTTAGTAAATGAAGTCCAAGCAATAATTCCTGAGATAAGGTTAGTTTCGTATACAGTGAAACAGAAGTTTGTTCAAGTTGGGAATTTATATTATTATAGATTCACATTTATAAGCCATTTTGAAATCTTAAACTTTATAGAGGGTAAAGGGTCCTTACATCCAGTAACAATGATATTAAACATGGTATCCTGTCTCTAGGTCCACCACACTTAGGTCGACCACTATCGGTTGACAGTAACTAGGTCGACAGGTCAAAAGGTTGACATGAGTTTTTCACAATTTTCTTTTTTTTACTTTTTCATACTTAACGATCCATGTGGACTACGACTGTACAGAGAAAACGACACAATAATAATAAAAAAACTCATGCCGACCTCTTGACCTGTTGACCTAGAACATGTCGACCTAGAAACCCTGTTGACCTAGAATCACTGTTGACCTAGACACTGCCGACCTAAGTGTGGTCAACCTTCCATACCACACCCATTAAACACCATTGGATAATGAGATGAAAGCGGGGAAAGGGGAAGATTCAGGGTCGTTTTAACAGTAGTGTAGGCCCCTGGGACAGCAATGCACTGGGCCCCCTACCCATCCTCCAGTGGTAGGGATGGGGGGTGCTATCAGTGGCAGCTTTGATGTCCTGCAGGAGGTATTCTATCTTCCACTCAGCATGTAGGATCTGGAACAGTAATTTCTTACAATTATCCCTTTACTGCACAGATGGGGCTAAACTGTAGAAACGGGCATTGGGCTGAATTAAGAAGCCCTGGTACATGACTTCCAGGGTGGTAGGGGGTGTTTAATACGTAGGGGAGGGGTGGATAGTGGAGTGGGTTTAATATTTATCATTTTCTGGTGGGAGGGCAGCTTGCTTGACTGCAGATATCTCAAGTTCCTTAAAATATATTTCTTAGCTTTGAATTGGATACAAAACTAGAGAGTCTCCCCTTTCAGAAGGTTCTGGGAACTTGGGCATCAGAGTTCAGGAGCCAGAGCAATTCACCAATGAATATCTAAAACTGCATATTAGGCGTGTGGAGCTGGAGCAGGGACCAGCTGCTTGAAGGCTGATATCTCTGGTTCTGGGCATAGTAGAGACAAGGTACCAGTGTCCACCAAAAGGGGAGTGTCACTGGCCTAGACTGAGGGTGTTGTGAACTCGGGGATTCTTCCGATGGTTGGGAAGAGGAACCACAACTGAACAGAGAAGTTTGGTGAAATATTGTAGAGCTTTATTGCAGAAAAAGGGCAACTTAAAGTCAAATGTCAAAAAGAGATTTATGTGGGAATGTCCAGACCCATTGAGGGTTTTGTGAGCAATATTAGAGATGCTAGTGACTGAAGAAACTGTGGGTGATGTTAAAAGTCACTGATAACTTGAAGAACTTATAAATGGTGGTTAAAGACACAGATGGTTAAAGAACTTGTGAGCGGAGATTAGGACACTGGTAAATGGAAGAACTTAAGTGCAGAGGTTTAGGACGCTGAAGATTTGTAGAAGAACGGAGACTGTGACGCTGATGATTTGAAGAACTTAAGTGCAGTGGTTTAAGTCGCTGTTGATTTGTAGAACTTAAGAACGGTGACTGAGACGCTGATGATGTGAAGAAATGAAGTGCAGTGGTTTAAGACGCTGGTGATTCGTAGAACTTGAGAACGGTGATTTAGGCCCGCAGCCCACGCTGATTCCTAGGAGCACTGGTGACTGGACCGCAGAGAGATACTCCGTCCGCTGAATACACTGGAACCGGTGCAGCGAACTGGCACCTGGAAATGCCGGAGACACCTGAGTACAACTTCAGGGAACCTTGCTGGGAATGAGAGCGCTGGCATCCACGTCAGGGAAAGACGATACTCAGGCACTGAGGCTCTGTCCGGCGTCTGACTTTGAATCCCCCGCCACCGCTGGATTGGCGGAGCAGTCTGATGACGTCACCTGCCCCCTGTGCACGTGATGCCGGGTGTCATGGCGGCGCCCATGCCCTGGAGAAGCGCCGGGAGCCGCACCAGCCAGACGCCGGAGCCCATGGCCCACCGAAGGCAGAGGCCGCAACACAGACCAGCAGACACGCAGGGGTAAGGGCGGCGATTGCCGCTTCTGGCGTGTGACAGGGAGAGTCACAGCTTTTGGATTATACCCTCAGAAAAACTCTAACGCCGCCTCTAGCGTGTGACAGTGCCCCCTCCTCCAGGAGTGGCCCCTGGACACTTTCCAGGTTTTGTAGGATGTCTGGAATGGAAAATCCGCACCAGTCGGGGAGCCGTAACATCAGTAGCTTTGACCCAGCTCCTTTCCTCGGGGCCAAAACCTTTCCATTCCACCAAATACTGTAGATCCTTGTGAAGATAGCGAGAATCAAGAATAGCTTTGATTTCAAAGTCCGTCCCTTCCTCAGCCTCTGCAGAGGTTGGCCTTGGGGACTTGGAATGAAACCGGTTCAAAACAAGAGGGCGAAGAAGAGAGACATGGAAGGAATTTGGTATCCGAAGATGGGAAGGCAATCCCAATTTGCAGACAACCGGATTCAAGACTTGTAACACGGGATAAGGACCAATGAACCTTGGTGCGAACTTCATAGTGGGCACCTTCAAACGGAGATTGCGGGTAGAGAGCCAAACCCTGTCACCAACTTTGTATTGAGGAGCTGCCCGTCGCTTCCTATCCGCAAAAAACTTATAGCGGCCAGAAACTCTCTTGAGGTTGGCATGAACTCGACTCCAGATTTGACTGCAATGCCGGAGAGTAGAGGCTGCAGCAGGAACTTCTTCTGGAGGACAAATGGGTAATTCAGGAACTTGGGGATGAAATCCATAATTAATGAAAAATGGAGACTCACCAGTCGAGGAGTGATATAGATGGTTATGGGCGAACTCGGCCCAAGGCAACAACTCCACCCAATTATCTTGTGAGGGGGAGAGGTAAACACAGAGAAAAGTCTCTAAATCTTGATTGACGCGTTCAGTTTGCCCATTGGTCTGTGGATGGTAAGCGGATGAAAACTTGAGTTTTATTTGTAAGGCCGTACAGAGGGCTCTCCAGAATCTTGCCGTAAACTGTACCCCTCGATCAGAAACTATTTCCAGAGGTAACCCGTGCAGGCGGAAGTGTTCCCGAATGAATAACAAAGCCAACTTAGAAGCCGATGGTAACCCGGTCAACGGAACAAAATGTGCCATCTTAGAGAATCGGTCGATAATCACCCAGCCGGTGTTATGACCCTTAGAGAGAGGCAGTTCAGTAACAAAGTCCATAGAGATATGAGTCCAAGGCCTCTTAGGAATGGACAATGGGTGCAACAACCCCGCAGGAGGCAGACAAAGAATTTTGTGCTGAGCACATTGAGGACACGAGTTGACATACTCTTGAACGTCCTTCTTCATAGTGTCCCACCAGTAAGATCTTCGTAGAAATTGCCACATCTTTTGAACTCCAGGATGGCCAGAAAATTTGGAAATGTGAGCCCACTGCAACAATCTTGGTCGAAATTTAGCTGGCAGAGACATTCTTCCAGGAGGAGGACCCAACGCGGTGGGAGCCGCAGAAATAGAAACTGGACAGAGGATCAAAGCCTTTTCAACAGAATTCTCCTCATCCGAAGCCATTAAGGAGCGGGATAGGGCATCCGCCTTGGTGTTAAGAGTTCCAGCCCGGTACTTAATGACAAACGAAAATCGGGCAAAGAAGAGCGCCAATCTTGCTTGACGGAGATTCAAGCACTGGGCCGTCTTGAGATACAGCAAATTCTTGTGATCTGTGAAAATCATAAGTAGGTGTTTAGCACCTTCCAAAAGATATCTCCATTCTTCCAAGGCAGATTTTATTGCCAATAGCTCTTTGTCTCCAATGGTGTAATTTAGTTCAGCAGGGGAGAACTTGCGAGAATGGAAACCACATGGATGTAACTTCCCATCTGGAGCGTACTGCAAAAGTACGGCACCAATGCCTACCGTAGAAGCATCAACCTCCAAAAAGAATGGTTTTAAAAAGTCTGGTTGCTGAAGTACCGGAGCGGTCATAAAGGCTGCCTTCAACTGAGCGAACGCTGCTACAGCTTCAGAGGACCAATGGCTTGGGTCAGCCCCCTTCTTGGTTAGGGCAGTAATAGGCGCCACAATAGTAGAGAAACCCCTTATGAATTTCCGGTAGTAATTTGCGAACCCTAGAAATCGTTGCACTGCTTTCAAGGAGAGAGGCTGAGTCCAGTCCCGAATAGCAGAAAGTTTCTCCGGATCCAAACGCAACTCCGTGCCTGAAATAATGTAACCCAGAAATGTAACCTCAAAGGTGCATTTGGAAATCTTGCCGTAGAGACGTTTCTCTCGCAACCGAAGAAGTACCTCCTTAACTTGTATTCTGTGCTCAGTGAGATTCTTCGAAAATATCAGGATATCATCCAAATATACCACTACATTTAGGTATAACATGTCCCGAAAGACTTCATTAATGAATCCCTGAAAGACGGCGGGGGCGTTGCTGAGGCCGAACGGCATTACCAAGTACTCATAATGCCCGTCCATAGTATTGAAGGCCGTCTTTCATTCGTCCCCTTGTCGGATACGTATCAAGTTATAAGCTCCCCTTAAATCGAGCTTAGTGAAGACTCGAGCTCCGCGAACTCTATCAAAAAGCTCCGTGATGAGTGGCAAAGGATACTTATTCTTAATGGTGACTTCATTTAGACCACGATAGTCGATACATGGCCTCAAGCCTCCATCCTTTTTCTTCACAAAGAAGAAGCCTGCTCCCGCCGGGGAAGTAGAGGGGCTGATGAATCCCTTCTGCAGATTAGACTTGATATATTCTGACATGGCTTGAGTCTCGGGTACAGACAAAGGATAAGTACGACCCCGAGGTGGCATTTTCCCCGGAATGAGCTCAATAGGACAGTCCCAGGGTCTATGCGGTTGCCTGTTCCGAGAACACATATGTAAACTCCCGATAAGCCTCTGGAATAAGCTCTTCATCCGACTTGGAAGATACACAAAGCGGGTAGATAGGAGTGAGACAATTCGAATGACAAAATGGACTCCAAGAAATTATCTGTGTCGACCTCCAGTCGACATGAGGGTTGTGAAGCTTGAGCCAAGGAAGACCAAGGACGAGATCGTGAGGCATCTCCTGAATCACAAGAAACTCTAGATGTTCTTGATGCAAAGCTCCCACTTGCAGCTTGATTGGCATAGTACGACTTGAAATCAGAGCATTAGGAATTTGGGTACCATTAATAGCAGTTATCGTAATAGGTCATTCGACCGACTGTAACTTCAAACCCAGATTCTGGGCGCAGGAAAGGGAAATAAAATTCCCCGCAGCCCCTGAGTCCAACAGTGCCTTAACGGTTTAGACTTCAGACTCAGAAAACAGAGACACGGAGAGTAAACAGTCCACTTCCGGAGAAGATTGAGAAAAAACCCCTAGCTCGACTTCTCCAGAACAAGCTAGGACTGCCCGTTTTCCCGGGCGAGACTTGCAAAACTTGAGAAAATGATCCGCCGCTCCACAGTAGAGACAAAGTCTACCTTCACGACGACGCTGACGTTCTTCTGGAGCCAGCCGAGACCGATTAATCTGCATGGGTTCGTCTGGACTTGAAATAACTGTTTGCTTATAAGGAAGAGATCGGAATCTCGACCGGTCTGACCGACTACGTTCACCACCTCGTTCCTGCATGCGAAGATCCACCTTTACACAGAGTGAGATCAACTGTTCCAAGGAATCTAGCAGATCTCTAGTAATCAATTCGTCCTTTAAACGATCCGAGAGCCCGTTCCAAAAAGCAGCCCGAAGGGCATCATTATTCCAGCTCAGTTCAGAAGCTATAGTTTGAAAGTGAATCACATACTGACCCACTGTACGAGAGCCTTGTCGAACTCGGAGCAAGTCAGCAGAGGCAGCAGTCGTCCTGCCGGGCTCATCAAAGATCCTTCGGAATGACGTGATGAAGTTGGTATAACTAGAAACTAACGGATCTGATCGCTCCCACAACAGTGACACCCACTCCAACGCTGAACCCTCAAGCAAAGAGATAATGTATGCCACTTTAGACCGATCAGTAGGGAAGTTATGTGAGAGGATTTCGAAATGTACCTCACACTGATTGAGGAAACCACGGCAATTCTTTGGCTTCCCGTTATAACGAGGAGGAGTGGGAAGCTGAAGGCGTGACCTGGTTCCAGACAAGGAGGGAACATTGCCAGAGATAACCACTGGAGCGGATACTGGAACTGGAGCTGGAACCACTGAAGCCAGAAAAGTCTGGATTTGATCCAGCCGGCCAGATAATTCCTGGAGATAATGCATCACCTGATTCTGTGCTGCTTCCTGACTCTGTACTCGGAAAACCAGGTCCTGCATGGTGCTTGCCTCTGGGTTCCGATTCCCCGGGTCCATGTGGCCTGAGTATACTGTCACTGGCCTAGACTGAGGGTGTTGTGAACTCGGGGATTCTTCCGATGGTTGGGAAGAGGAACCACAACTGAACAGAGAAGTTTGGTGAAATATTGTAGAGCTTTATTGCAGAAAAAGGGCAACTTAAAGTCAAATGTCAAAAAGAGATTTATGTGGGAATGTCCAGACCCATTGAGGGTTTTGTGAGCAATATTAGAGATGCTAGTGACTGAAGAAACTGTGGGTGATGTTAAAAGTCACTGATAACTTGAAGAACTTATAAATGGTGGTTAAAGACACAGATGGTTAAAGAACTTGTGAGCGGAGATTAGGACACTGGTAAACTGAAGAACTTAAGTGCAGAGGTTTAGGACGCTGAAGATTTGTAGCAGTAAGAACGGAGACTGTGACGCTGATGATTTGAAGAACTTAAGTGCAGTGGTTTAAGTCGCTGTTGATTTGTAGAACTTAAGAACGGTGACTGAGACGCTGATGATGTGAAGAAATGAAGTGCAGTGGTTTAAGACGCTGGTGATTCGTAGAACTTGAGAACGGTGATTTAGGCCCGCAGCCCACGCTGATTCCTAGGAGCACTGGTGACTGGACCGCAGAGAGATACTCCGTCCGCTGAATACACTGGAACCGGTGCAGCGAACTGGCACCTGGAAATGCCAGAGACACTGGAGTACAACTTCAGGGAACCTTGCTGGGAACGAGAGCGCTGGCATCCACGTCAGGGAAAGACGATACTCAGGCACTGAGGCTCTGTCCGGCGTCTGACTTTGAATCCCCCGCCACCGCTGGATTGGCGGAGCAGTCTGATGACGTCACCTGCCCCCTGTGCACGTGATGCCGGGTGTCATGGCGGCGCCCATGCCCTGGAGAAGCGCCGGGAGCCGCGCCAGCCAGACGCCGGAGCCCGTGGCCCACCGAAGGCAGAGGCAACTTAAAGTCAAATGGACCCATTGAGGGTTTTGTGAGCAATATTAGAGATGCTAGTGACTGAAGAAACTGTGGGTGATGTTAAAAGTCACTGATAACTTGAAGAACTTATAAATGGTGGTTAAAGACACAGATGGCTAAAGAACTTGTGAGCTGAGATTAGGACACTGGTAAATGGAAGAACTTAAGTGCAGAGGTTTAGGACGCTGAAGATTTGTAGAAGAACGGAGACTGTGATGCTGATGATTTGAAGAACTTAAGTGCAGTGGTTTAAGTCGCTGTTGATTTGTAGAACTTGAGAACGGTGACTGAGACGCTGATGATGTGAAGAACTGAAGTGCAGTGGTTTAAGACGCTGGTGATTCGTAGAACTTGAGAACGGTGACTGAGACGCTGCGCCAGCCAGATGCCGGAGGCCGTGGCCCACCGAAGGCAGAGGCCGCAACACAGACCAGCAGACACGCAGGGGTAAGCGCGGCGAACGCCGCCTCTGGCGTGTGAAAGGGAGAGTCACAGCTTTTGGATTATACCCTCAGAAAAACTCTAAGTCAGACAGAACCTGATATATCTGGCTGGTAACAGAAATTAACAGGCTTGGATGGGGACCACTACTTTCAAGTCGGATATCTCCGGTTCCCCGGGGCCGATTTTCAAAAATCTAGTACCCCTGGAAAGAAGGGAGTCTCAGCTATCAGCCTAGGGCCCTTATACTCCTGGGGCCCTTGGGCAAGAGCCTATTGAGCCAATATGAAAAGACGGCCCTGGGAAGGTTGAAGGGAGGGTGGAAGTTTACAGAGGGAAAAAGGGAGGGGCACCAAAGAGGGCATTGGCTTCAAATCTTATTATTATTTCTTTAAGGATCTTCAAAAGTTTTATTATTTCAGTGACATCAAGGAACAAAATAAAAGATAGTACATTGTGTCACTCCTGAGTTTGAAGCCTTAAGTAATTTAAGGGTCAGAGTATGCATAGTTAGGTAAATGCTGGTCAGATTTCTCATATATCTTGGTAAATTGTGCTTCCGATTCTGGATCTAGGGTTTCTATAAATGGGGAACATTTGGAATGAAATTTAACTAAGCCCCTTTCAGTCCCTGGAATGATGCTTCGTCTGTCAAAGTTTTATAGCTGTAAAAGTTTTTATTTAACCTCATTTATAGTGGGAGAACTTTTAGTAGCCCAGTTGCTCAGGATCA
Organism: Pseudophryne corroboree; assembly: GCF_028390025.1. Lineage (NCBI taxonomy): Eukaryota > Metazoa > Chordata > Amphibia > Anura > Myobatrachidae > Pseudophryne > Pseudophryne corroboree. The sequence continues at coordinate 149,274,839 of NC_086446.1, read as the reverse complement.
CCTTCTCTGCCACTGTAACAGGTGTGTACACACGGTGAGATCCTTGCTATGTCCTATTTTTACTTGCGATTTCCCTTGAACTCCCCGGAGGCCAGATAGGACAGATTTTGACTAACTTTTCTTGAGATCTGTACTATGTGTGCTTACGATTTTGGCTTATGTGAGATTTTGGCTTATGTGAGATGTCATTGACATGTGAGATGAACTAGATAGGACACCGATCTAGCAAGGATTGACTTGCCTGCACAGCCTATCTTTTCTTGCGATGCCGACCTGGCGGGACCGCGCATCGGGATCGCAAGGTGACTTTCACCTTGCGATCTGCACTAACTTTTCTTACGATTTTGACTATATAGTCAAAATCTTAAGAAAAAATCTCACCGTGTGTACACACCAGAATTAGAAGAGGTAACATTTCCTATCTCTAGGGGCCCAGTTCCCATTATCTTAGATTGGCACACAGACAAGCAAGTCTATCAGGGTTGAAGAATTAAGGAACATTTTGTTAATAAAGAGCAATATCTCGCACCAGAATCTCTTAACTTTGCCGCAGTACCAAAAGTTATGAATGAATGTAGCACTAGAGGCATAACATTTCAAGCTGGTTTACCATTCATTTGGAGCCAAATTACTCCGTGGAGCTGGAGAGATTAAAGCGCTAAAGATGGTCCTCACATGGACTTCCTGTAGATATGCAGACTGTAAAATCCATAGTGTTTTATCATGGTGATGAAACAAATCTGTGGTAGAAGATAGATCTGGTATGTCTGTCAACCAGGAGTGGAAAGTACACAACCCTGGTTTAGTGGTGTGATCCAGCTGGTTGTAAAAGGATTTAGGGCCTAATTCAGAGTTGATCGCAGCAAAAAATTTGTTAGCAGTTGGGCAACACCTTGGGGGTCATTCCGAGTTGAACGCTCGCTGCCATTTTTTGCAGCGCAGCAATCAGGTAAAGAACTGTAAAACTGCGCATGCGTATGAACCGCAATGCACACGCGCGTCGTACGGGTACAAAGTGCATCGTTGTTGTGCAATGCTTCCAGCAACAAATCCATTCGCACAGCCAATCGCAAGGAGATTGACAGGAAGAGGTCGTTTATGGGTGTCAACTGACCGTTTTCAGGGAGTGGTAGGGAAAATGCAGGCGTGACCAGGCGTTTGCAGGGTGGGTATCTGACGTCAATTACGGGACCTCCGTTGCTAAAATCATCACACAGGATAAGTAACTACAGGGCTGGTCTTGTTTTGCACAAAACATTTTTGTACCGCATGGCTGCACATGCGATCGCATACTTGCAAAGCGAAAATACACTCCCCCATGGGCGGCAACAATGCGTTTGCATGGCTGCTAAAAGTGGCTAGCGAGCGATCAACTCGGAATGAGGGCCCAAGTGCACTGCAGGTGTGTGTGTGTGTGCGTGTGTGGGGGGGCAGATATAATATGTGCAGAGAGAGTTAGATTTGGGTGGGATGTGTTCAAACTGAAATCTAAATTGCAGTGTATAACTAAAGCAGCCAGTATTTACCCTGCACAGAAACAAAATAACCCACCAAAATGTAACTCTCCCTGCAAATGTTATATCTGCCCCCATGCAGTGCACATGGTTTTGACGAACTGCTAACAAATGTGCTGCTGCGATCAACTCGGACTGAACCTGAGCAGCTTGATCTCGCAGAAGATGTGCTGCTTGTAGAAGGTCGTTGTACACGGCCTTCAGATCCTGAATGTTTGTTGGAAGGAGAGATACCTGAACTGACTGCTTTCCTTGTAAGCTTTCCCCCTGAGCGACTGCTTCCCAACCCCTGAGACTTGCATCTGTGGTTAGATAAATCCAATTCTGAATCCCGAACCTGCGGCCCTCGAATAGGTGAGAAGAGTGAAATGCTGGCTTTCGGCAACAGGTGTATCCACTGGTGCATGTGAAGATGAGATCCTGACCATAAGACCAGGAGATCCAGTGGGAAAGACTGTGCAAGGAATCTTCTGTACTGTCGAGCCTCTTAGTAGGCAACCATCTTCCCCAGAAGGTGAAGCACTGATGAAACGATACCCGGGCTGGCATCAGGACATCCCGTACCATTGATTGGATCACCAACGCTTTCTTCACCAGTAGAAACACCCTCTGCACTTCCATGTTGAGAATCATCCCCAGGCCTTATCGGCTTCAAATGCGAAATTGGAAGCTTCAGGATCCACCCGAGATCCCGGGACAGTTGATTTAAGAGAGCAACACTCCGTAACAACATCTCTCTGGAGGATGTTAAGTTCGCCCAGGTATGGAATTATGTCCACTCCTGGTTTGTGGAGCGGGAGTATAAAGGCTGCCATGGCCCTGATGAACACCCCCGGTGTTGCATAGAAGCCAAGTTCAGTGTTTGGAACTGGAAGTGACATAGTTGTAGTGCAACCTTAGATAGGCCTAGAGAGGCGGCCAGGTTTGAATGTGAAGTACGCACCTCCGATATCCCAGGATACCAAGAATTCCTCTACATCTCGAGCAGAGATCACCACTCCCAGACTCCATCCTGAATTGAACACCCACCTGTAGAGAATCAATGACCCCAGGTTTGAATAGTAACCCTTGTTACGTTAAAGAGGTGGAACTGGAATAATGACATTAGTTTGACAAATGTTATGATAGCTTCCAGCAGTAGTGCACTTTCTGCCTGAGAAGCTAGTAAGCCTGATTTGAATAATCTGTGAGGTGGGAATACTAGACATTCTAGTCTGCACCCCTGGACAACCCAACTGTTTCCAGGGGTCTAGCCAGTATATATCGCCCAGATGTGTTACTAAATCTCTACAGTCTCACTCCTACCTGCCTGATCCCCAGGCAGTGAGGTCCACCGACAAACCAAAGGGTTTGAAAAAGGGCGAATTTGAAATCCGTCCCTGGGAACCTGGCAGCGCAGGTTTTCTGGGTTTCCCCAATGTCCTCTAAAGGCAGTGTAGGTGTAGATTATAATTTCCTGGTCTGTGCAGCTGCGGAAGGAAGACATACCGACTTACCCGCAGTTGACATGGATAATCACGTATCCAGTGCGTCCCAACAGGGCTTACCTGTGAAGGGCGGACCTGTCATACCTTACTCGGATTCTGTATCTGCAGTCCATTGGTGTAGCCACCGCCCCCTGTGTGTCGAAACTGTCAGAGCAGTGGTCCCTGTGTTATACAGTTTAATCTCCTTCATGGCGTCTCACTGTGTAGCCTGTAGAATCCTGTATGTGACTTAGAAACAAGTGCAAGTCACTTCTACACATAGAATCTAAATCATCCAGTAAGGAGCCTGACCACGTTACAATAGCCCCAGAGATGTATGCCAAAGTGGGTCTCTGAGTCACACCTGCAGCAGTGTACAGTATTAGAGATTAGCCTTTATGGAGGTTGTACCAGGGACAGGTAAGACAACCATATTTGACAATTTAGACACTCTATAGGGATGTGGATAATAACTCTGGGTGTACTCAGGTTTTCCCAAATTAGGAGTTCAACGCCCTACACAGTGGAAAGGCATTCATTATATATATATAATAACATTCCTCATCCCTAAGAGCCTCAAACCTATGTTGGACCCCTCATATATGCATTATATGGGCAAGTGTACGCTTTCTAGGGTACAGAGATGGGGTGAGAGGCACAGCAGTGGGATTTGAAACCCCACTTTTTTCAAAACTGGAAGTGATATATTCTTAAAGAACACCTGTTATACGGGAAGATATTCAAGAAGGGACTGTAAATACTATTGAGACGTTATGGGTAGAAATTGCATGCGGGGGTAAAGGAATAAAGAAGTTATTATTGGGGTTATGCTTCAGGCCGCCTGGTATTAATGTGTCTGACGAGAAATTGTTACTGAACCAAATTGAAAGAGCAGCAGGAGTAGGAGACATAGTAGTGATGGGAGACTTTAACTATCCCGAGATAAACTGAAAATCAATTCATGTGATACTGCTAGGGGCAATATGTTTTTAAACACGCTAAATGATAATTACTTAGTTCAATTAATCGAGGAACCAACTAGGTACAATGCAATCTTAGACCTGGTATTAACTAACAATGGGGAATTGGTATCAAATATTGAAGTAGGACAGCCCATAGGTAATAGCGATCACAATATGGTCACATTCAATATCAGTTTTCATAAGCAGTCCTATACTGGCTTGTGAGGATACCGGGTTCCAAATCACTCAGTCATGGTGGTAGATGAAAAACCAACAGTGGTTTATTGAACAGAATGGGTTATAAACAGCTCAGCACACTTCTGTGATCCAATTCTACACGACAATCCCTCCTGGAACTCCTGACAGAACATTACTTCTTAGCCAGTCTCCTGCCACTCTCTGACCTTCTCTGTCAGATCTCTCTCCCTCCAGCAGAGCTCACTCCTCTTGTTATACCCTCCCCTGTCTATTCATCACACAAGCTGGTCAGTCAGGAGTGGAGACGAGGTGTCTCTTGTACACAATGGAGTGCACAGGATCAGATTACCTGCATCTCAATACAGAACCTGTTTACTACATAACCCACTCATCCTAATCACATCTGAGTGTACAGCCAGGGGACTTACATTACAATGAACTGATTTAACTATGTTACTAACACTCTGGCCTAGACTTATTCAGTTAACAATTACATTGAATATATAATAACCAAATAAACAACATATACCAAATATAACAGATAAAATATAACTGTACAATATAATAACCACACAATACAATACAATATTGCCTAGCATATAACTAATAACATATTGGCAATTGGTGAAGTCCATGTGTAGGACCATGGCTAGGAAAGTAACCATGTGTCTTTTACCACTGTGCGACACAAAGCGCCGGCTGTGTCATCACGTGTCGTCACATTAACTCCCCCTACTTTCTAAGCCTGTGTCCTAAGTAGCTGAAGCTTGCTGAGCGCAGTGATGCACTCCTACATCAGACAGTCTGTGCCCCGTCATAACAATGACTGGCTGGTTTCTCTAGTGGGTCTAGTGGTTTAATGAATAGCATTGTACAGCTTGTAGGGAGCCCACCAGCGTCCTATGTCCAAAGTCTGTGGTAATTGTCATGAGGCTTGTATGGGAATTTCTTTCCCCGGTCTGGTGGGTGTGTGGCCCACAGTACATAAATCAATACAGTCTTACCAGGCTCCAGTGGAGACGTGATCAGCAGCCCATAGTTCTTGTATTTCCCCCCGGTGTCCCATCCAAATACATTAATCAAAGTCCCCTTTGTAGACAGCCGCTGGGTTGGAGTAACAGCATGTGCAACTGTGTAATTCAGTAAGTCCAATAACTGCGCCTGGGAACTTAATAATTCCCCTACACCCAACTGGGTAACCTCAAATTTCAGATAGTCACAGTTTTCCTCCATAAACAAAATCTGATCTCTGGGGCCCTCACTCTCCCTCCCCAACAATGTATTCCCTGGGAACCCCACTTCCATCACCTCTGGTGCATCAGGACAGTGGCTTGCCTCCCCCAAACAAGAACCACAGGTATGGTAATTGTCAGGGCACAATGGGGATTCCTTCATGCCAGAAGTTTCTTCTGTGCTATCCTGGGTAAATGCTTCCTCCAGCCTGGCTGGCTGGTTAACTTGTGGGATCCTACTCTGAGTCTTGTATGCTTTGGCCTGGAGTACAATCTGCTCAGCTTCCTTGTGTGTACCCACCAACTCGACCATGGTTGTACTGGAACATGGATGTAGGTTCACAGGCACAGTGGCATTACCTTCTCCATTCACTGCATTCACTGTTACATGTCCTGGCTGAACACCATTGTCCTGGTTAGAGTCAGTCATTTCACCTTGCACACAATGCCAGTCCAAAACACATTCAGGTGCCCTAGGGTAGAGCAACATGTTCCCTTCCAGTTCCTGAGCTGATGCTATTTTCACCATGTCTGATACCTGGATTTTCTCTGAGTCACAGGGAAGATTCTGGCATTCAGACTGCAGCTCCTTACCATCAAGTTCACTGAATGGGAACAGACCTCCAGAATCTTCTGGGAGATATACAATAGCTGGGGATACACTGGACCCTTCCTGAACATCCTTTTCTGATAAAATAACTGGGGAAGCCATGAACATAGCTTCACAATAGGCCTCCCTCAGCCGAATATGCTGATCAGCCTGAAGTGAGACACTATCTGCACTAGCCATGCTTATAGTTGGGACATTACCACCTACTTCTGCCCTCGCAGAGATCTCCTCTTCCACCTCTGCAAATGGGAAGGCATAGTGCATCTTCTCCTGGGGTGTTTGAATGACAGACCACACTTCCTTCTCATTTTCAGTAGCCTCCCCCAAACACAACACCGTAAATGGCTCAGTAGCCAGGACTGGTTGGTGCTCACCTGAAGGATTCCCTTGGAGGCTCTGTTGCTCGAGTGGTGGTCGGGTGATAGTAGCGACTTCTTCCTCAATGTCTCACCATGCTGGGGTATCTAGGGGCCCCCGATCCAATGCCATTTCCTCTGGCTCTGTCCAGGAAGAGAATTTACTCTGCACTTGCCCTTCCGTTTCTGTATATTGTATACTTTGTGTCATTTGGGCCACTGCTTCGATCACTTCCTCCCTGAATTCCTCAAACTCTGGCTCCCCTTGCAGATTCCATGTGGCTGTTTCACTTCTGCAGTGCATGAACGCATTCCCCAGATTACACAACTTGTCCTGTATGCTGGATACTCTCCACCTGCTGATTTCCCACTGAGCTTCATTCCAGTACTCCCAAATGTACTGCATTTTGGTAACTATAAATAACAGATCCGGCTTCCCAGCCTGCCAATATGCTGACAAACTTCCAACCACAAGCTCCACTGTTCTGGTTCCATTACAGGTCTCCTCCGCTGAGGCCTGGACCATATCCTCTTCTTCCTCCTTATCACAAGGGTGCTCAAAGTCCCATTGAGCCAGTTTTCCAATTAGGGATTCCTTGGTATCCACTGTATTGATTACAATTTTTTTTCCATGACACAGTCCTTGCAGGACTCCCTTCTTGATGTCTTTGTAATATTGTGCTGCTGCCTCCAATCTGCTGTAATATCTTGCATCCATGCTTGTAACCTGAGTGATCCCTCTGCTTGCCACCAAATGTGAGGATACCGGGTTCCAAATCACTCAGTCATGGTGGTAGATGAAAAACCAACAGTGGTGTATTAAACAGAATGGGTTATAAACAGCTCAGCACACTTCAGTGATCCAATTCTACACAACAATCCCTCCTGGAACTCCTTACAGAACATTACTTCTTAGCCAGTCTCCTGCCACTCTCTGACCTACTCTGTCAGATCTCTCTCCCTCCAGCAGAGCTCACTCCTCTTGTTATACCCTCCCCTGTCTATTCATCACACAAGCTGGTCAGTCAGGAGTGGAGACGAGGTGTCTGGACTCTTGTACACAATGGAGTGCACAGGATAAGATTACCTGCATCTCCATACAGAACCTGTTTACTACATAACCTACTCATCCTAATCACATCTGAGTGTACAGCTAGGGGACTTACTGTTAGGTGCCGAGGTCTGCGGCGCCGCTCGGTCTGCTTCCAAGCGACGCACACGGCCGCCGCACCTCCCTCCCTGCCCGCCCGGCGCCTGGCAATGCCAGGACGCTGTGCGTACTGTAGCCGCCGGGTCCCTGGCAACGCTAGGACGCCGGGCGTCCTCAGCCGCTGGGTCCGTAGCAACGGGGACGCCATTGGCGGACCGCGTTCCCCGTTGCCAGATAGGATTGATTAGTTGCTCGTGCAGCAGGGCAGCTGCACGGCAACTAGTAATTAGGGTCTGGGGGCTGGTCTTGCTGGCCCTCCTGTCATTGGCCAGCAGGGTCTTTTTATGGGAGCCAGCACACTGCAGCCGCGCCGGTGATAGCTTCCTGTTTGCTTTTCCTGCCTTGCAACGTCTGTTCCTTGTCAGCTGTATCTGGTCGATCCTGCTCCCTGTGCTCCTGAGTTCTGGAGTTCTGAAGCCGGTCCTGGGAATCCTTCCTGTCCAAGTGAACCTGTTGCAGTCATCTGGGGGTTCTCGCTTGTTGGTGTTCTCTCCCGGTTTCGTGAGTAGTGGCTTCTGCAGCGTGTTGCGGCCTAGGCCGCTTAGTCCTTGTGTTAATTTTGTATTGGTGGTTTTTGCTGAGGTTTCCGCTTTTCACTGTCCTCCCCGGAACTCGGCGGTGCCGTGTGGGGGAGTGGACAGTGGTATCTTTTGTTGTTCTTTTCCTTTGGCGGCGTGCCACACATATATTTAGTTTTAGGGTAGTTAGTAGCCCCTAGCTTTCTGTTTGCTTTAGTTAGAGGTCCCCTTGTTATTATCTTGTCTCGGTTCACACCTTGTCTCACTCTAAGACCTGGGGGCATCGGAGTTGGGCAGACCTAATCCGCCCTTCAAACCCAGCTGCCGTGGGCCCAAGAAACCATAGTCACTCAGGCGTGAACTAACCACACGGGTAAAACAATGGAGGTAGGGTGCTAGGGGCTATTCCCGTACCACCCCTTATTTCAGCGTCACGTCCTGGTGCTCTGGACTCACTACGCAACATCTCTCTAGTTCTGAGCATCAGGAACGTAACATTATCACCGGCCCAAAAAAAAAAAAAAGATAATAATATAAAGAGTTATTTGTTTATGGTGGGCCTTGAAATTCGGCCTCGTGAATCCGGCAGTATTAGGACCAAATCCCAGCCAGCTTTTGGCCAACCAGATTCAGGAACTAACTCAGATGGTTCAGGATCTTACTCTTCGGGTGAGATCGCAGGAAGATCTTTTGCGATCCTCCCCGAGTATGATTCCAGAACCAAAGATGCACCTTCCTGACCGTTTTTCAGGTAACCGAAAGGATTTTTTTAATTTCAAGGAAGCTTGTAGGCTTTATTTTCATTTAAGGCCCCGATCCTCTGGTACTGAGTCTCAACGGGTCGGGATTGTGAGGTCTTTGCTACAAGGCGATCCGCAAACCTGGGCTTTTGGGCTAAAAGCCGATGATGCTGCCTTGCTTTCTGTAGATGCCTTTTTTAAGTCTCTAGGCCTTCTGTACGATGACCCTGATAGAGAAGCGTCGGCTGAGAGCCACCTGCGTGCACTTAAGCAAGGGAAAAATCCAGCAGAGGCGTATTGTACTGAGTTTCGCAGTTGCTCGAACGACTGTGGCTGGAATGACCCGGCCCTGCGCAGTCAGTTTTGCCTCAGTTTGTCTGAAGTTATTAAAGACAGTCTCCTTCAGTACCCCGCTCGAGAGACTTTAGACAAACTCATGGAGCTTGCTATTAAAATTGATCGTCGTCTCCGGGAGCGGAGGGCTGAAAGAGGAGCTAGTTTCAGGCCCAGTCCATGTGTGTATACTTTCCCTGAGGACGTCGAGGAGCCCATGCAAATGGGTCTCTCCCGGCTGTCCCCAGAGGAAAGAACCAGAAGGCTAAATTCTGGTCTTTGCTTGTATTGTGGTGGCAAGGGACATATCGCACGTAATTGCCCGAATAAGCAGGGAAACGCTTTGACCAAGTGAATTGTGAGGGGGTTCACTTGGGTCTGCAATTGATCTCCTCTACTGATTCCTTATTAGTTCCTGTAAAAAATTCCTTTGGTAGTCTCAGTTCGTTGGTGTCGGCCTTCGTCGACAGTGGAGCTGCAGGAAATTTCATGGATCTTGGTTGGGCTCAGGCTCTGGGCGTTCCACAGATACCTTTGGATAAACGTATCACCATGCACGGATTGGATGGTGGTCCGCTTTCTAATGGGGTAATCACTCACTGCACACCTCCAGTACTACTGACAGTGGGAGCCCTACATTCGGAGAAAATCGAATTTTTCTTTACCCATTGTCCGGCTGTCCCCGTAGTTTTGGGTCACCCCTGGCTAGCCTTTCATAATCCCACCATAGATTGGCGGTCTGGGGAGATTTCCCGATGGAGTCCTTTTTGTGTTAAGGAATGTATTTCCCGTCCAGTCCGGGTTGCGGCAGTCACCCCAGAACTTATTCCTTTGGAATATCAGGACTTTGCCGATGTTTTCTCCAAGGGTAATGCGGATATTCTGCCTCCTCATCGGTCCTATGACTACGCTATTGACTTAGTTCCCGGTGCCTCTTTGCCTAAAGGGAGACTATATGCCCTGTCTGGGCCGGAAACTATGGCAATGAATGATTATGTACAGGAGAGCCTAAAAAAAGGCTTCATTAGGCCCTCAAAATCTCCATTTAGTGCAGGGTTCTTTTTTGTTGAGAAAAAAGATGGGTCGCTCAGACCATGTATTGATTATCGGGCTCTGAATAAAATTTCTGTTAAAAACACCTACCCCTTGCCACTAATTTCAGAACTATTTGATCAGCACCGGACTGCCGTTATCTTTTCCAAGATCGATCTTAGAGGGGCTTACAATCTCATCCGAATAAAATCTGGGGATGAGTGGAAGACGGCTTTCAGCACACAGTCGGGACATTATGAATACCTGGTGATGCCGTTTGGGCTGTCTAATGCTCCTGCTGTTTTTCAAGATCTCATTAACGACGTCCTTCGCGACTTTCTAGGAAAGTTCGTAGTCGTTTATTTAGACGACATTTTGATTTACTCTGAGTCTTTTGAACAACATATTACCCATGTGCGACTGGTCCTTCAGAAGTTACGGGAAAATCATTTATACGCCAAACTGGAGAAATGTGATTTCCACATCACAGAAGTGTCCTTCCTGGGGTATATTATTTCTCCTAAGGGGTTTTTCATGGAACCAAAAAAACTCCAGGCCATCCTAAATTGGGCACAACCCACGAACTTAAAAGCAATTCAGCGCTTTTTAGGGTTTGCAAATTACTATAGGCGTTTTATTCATACCTTCTCAGATTTGGTTGCTCCTATTGTGGCATTGACTAAAAAAGGAGCGGACCCTTCCAATTGGTCGCCTGAAGCCAAGTCTGCCTTCCTGGCCATAAAGCAGGCCTTTGTCTCAGCTCCAGTACTCAGACACCCTAACCCGGATCTCCCCTTTATTGTCGAGATAGATGCCTCAGAGGTTGGAGTGGGGGCTATCCTTTCTCAGGAATTACACCCATGTGCCTTCATGTCCAGAAAATTCTCCTCCGCAGAATACAACTATGATGTTGGTAATCGAGAATTGTTGGCAGTTAAATGGGCTTTCGAGGAGTGGAGGCACTGGCTGGAAGGAGCAAGGCATACCATTACGGTGTTTACTGACCACAAGAACCTGCAGTATATTGAGTCAGCTAAACGGCTTAATGCTCGACAGGCACGTTGGGCGCATTTTTTTTTACTAGTTTCAGGTTTATTATCACCTTCAGGCCTGGTTCCAAGAATACAAAAGCCGATGCCCTGTCACATTGTTTTCTTCCGGTTCACAATAACCACCCGGCTACTACCCCCATAGTCCCATCGTCTGTCATCCGGGCTGGCCTCACACAGGATTTATTTACACAGCTAGTCCAGCTTCAGCAGCAGGATCCCAAAGTCACTCCTGCAGATCGTCTCTTCGTCCCTGAATTTCTGAGAGGCACTGTTCTAGCTGAGTTTCATGATAATAAGGTTTCTGGTCATCCGGGTATCACTAAGACCTTGGAGTTAATCTCTCGCTCAGTGTGGTGGCCTAATCTTTCTAAAGATGTAAGGGAATTTGTCCGTTCCTGTCAGGTTTGTGCTCAGTACAAGGTATCTCGATCGTTGCCGGTCAGGCAACTCATGCCTCTAGCCGTTCCTCTCAGGCCATGGTCACATATATCCATGGATTTCGTGGTGGACCTTCCTCTTTCAACTGGATTTCGAGTCATTTGGGTAGTAGTAGACCGTTTTAGTAAGATGGCCCACTTCATTGCTCTCCCCCGATTACCCTCTGCTCAAGGGTTGGCAGTTTTGTTTCTCCGCCATGTGTTCAGGCTCCATGGTTTACCCAGGGATATTGTCTCTTATCAGGGACCGCAATTCATCGCCTGTTTCTGGAAACGTTTTTGTGCTTCATTAAATATGAAACTCTCTTTAACATCTGGGTACCATCCACAGTCTAACGGACAAACTGAACGTGTTAATCAGTCGTTAAAACAGTATTTACGGCTATATTCGGCCAAACTTCAGAATGATTGGTCTGAATTTCTTCCTTTGGCCGAGTTTGCCTATAATAACTCTTGTCATTCTTCCACCAAGGAGTCCCCATTCTTTTCGGTCTTGGGCTTTCATCCTAGAGCCAATTCTTTTTACCCTCATTTTCCAGTCTCCTCGTTGACCTTAACTTCCCGTCTCAGAATTATTTGGAAAAAAGTGCACCTTGCCCTTAAGAAGGCTGCCTTCCGAGAAAAAAAAATTTCTGATAGGTTCCGACGCCCATGCACTTTTAAGGTGGGAGATAAGGTGTGGTTGTCAACCCGCAACATCAAGCTCTGACAACCCTCGGCTAGATTGGAACCCAAAGTTATTGGACCGTTCCTTATCGTTAAGAAGGTCAACCCAGTTGCTTTTCGGCTACGCTTGCTTAAATCACTCAAAATTGGCAATACTTTTCACTGTTCCCTTCTGAAGCAGTATTTTTCTTCCAGGAGATTCCCTCGGAAGACTTCCCAGGGTAGACCTCTGGTGGATGTTCAGGGGCAACACGAGTTCTTGGTGGAGAAGGTTTTAGATTCCAAAGTTTCTCGGGGCCGACTTTATTTTTTGGTTCACTGGAAAGGCTATGGCCCGGAAGAAATGTCTTGGGTCCTGGATAACAATTTACATGCCCCTAAACTTAAGAGATTATTCTTTCAGGAATTTCCTCAGAAACCCGGCTTTAGGGGTTCTTTAACGTCTCCTCAAGGGGGGGTACTGTTAGGTGCCGCGGTCCGCGGGGCTGCTCAGTCTGCTTCCGAGCGATGCTCACGGCCGCCGCACCTCCCTCCCTGCCCGCCCGGCGCCTAGCAAAGCCAGGACACCATGTGTACTGTAGCCACCGGGTCCCTGGCAACGGTAGGATGCCGGGCGTCCTCAGCCGCTGGGTCCGTAGCAACGGGGACGCCATTGGCGGACCGCGTTCCCCGTTGCCAGATAGGATTGATTAGTTGCTCGTGCAGCAGGGCAGCTGCACGGCAACTAGTAATTAGGGTCTGGGGGCTGGTCTTGCTGGCCCTCCTGTCATTGGCCAGCAGGGTCTTTTTATGGGAGCCAGCACACTGCAGCCTCGCCGGTGATAGCTTCCTGTATGCTGTTCCTGCCTTGCAATGTCTGTTCCTGGTCAGCTGTATCTGGTCAATCCTGCTCCCTGTGCTCCTGAGTTCTGGAGTTCTGAAGCCGGTCCTGGGAATCCTTCCTGTCCAAAGGTACCTGTTGCAGTCATCTGGGGGTTCTCGCTTGTTGGGGTTCTCTCCCGGTTTCGTGAGTAGCGGCTTCTGCCGCGTGTTGCGGCCTAGGCCGCTTAGTCCTTGTGTTAATTTTGTATTGGTGGTTTTTGCGGAGGTTTCCGCTTTTCACTGTCCTCCACGGAACTCGGCGGTGCCGTGTGGGGGAGTGGACAGTGGTATCTTTTGTTGTTCTTTTCCTTTGGCAGCGTGCCGCACATATATTTAGTTTTAGGGTAGTTAGTAGCCCCTAGCTTTCTGTTTGCTTTAGTTAGAGGTCCCCTTGTTATTATCCTGTCTCGGTTCATGCCTTGTCTCACTCTAAGACCTGGGGGCATCGGAGTTGGGCAGACCTAATCCGCCCTTCAAACCCAGCTGCCGTGGGCCCAAGAAACCATAGTCACTCAGGCGTGAACTGACCACACGGGTAAAACAATGGAGGTAGGGTGCTAGGGGCTATTCCCGTACCACCCCTTATTTCAGCGTCACGTCCTGGTGCTCTGGACTCACTACGCAACATCTCTCTAGTTCTGAGCATCAGGAACGTAACACTTACATTACAATGAACTGATTTAACTATGTTACTAACACTCTGGCCTAGACTTATTCAGTTAACAATTACATTGAATATATAATAACCAAATAGACTACATATACCAAATATAACAGATAAAATATAACTGTACAATATAATAACCACACAATACAATACAATATTGCCTAGCATATAACTAATAACATATTGGCAATTGGTGAAGTCCATGTGTAGGACCAGGGCTAGGAAAGTAATAATGTGTCGTTTACCACTGTGCGACACAAAGCACCGGCTGTGTCATCACGTGTCGTCACATGGCTCAACTAGAACTCTAAACTTTAGCAAAGCCAACTTTGACATGATGAAGGAAGCGTTAAGGGACATTGAATGGGAAATTCTGCTTCAAGGAAAAAATACTACAGAGAAATGGGATGTATTTAATTCACTGCTAATTAATAATACTTGTAAATTTATTCCCACCAGCAGCAAAAAAAAGAATAAAAATCCCAAACCAATGTGGTTTAACAAAAATATAAAGGAATCAATGGACAAAAAAAGATGAGCATTTAAAAAATACAAATCTGAGGGGGATGCGGAGTAATTTCAACACTATAAAGACTAACAAAATACGCAAAAAAGGAATAAGAGCAGCTAAAGTAGAAACTGAAAGACTAGTAGCAAAGGAAAGCAAAGCAAATCCCAATTTTTTAAAGTACATCAACAGTAAGAGACTAAAGAAGGAGAGTATAGGCCCTTTAAAGGATAAGAGGGGAGTCTTAATAAAAAATTATAATGACATAGCAAACAAACTAAACAAGTTTTTTTCAACGGTATTTACCAGAGAGGACCAAATGCTGGGTCTAGCACAAAATCTCAACAAAGATAATGTCCCACTGCTAAATGTTTATTTGTGTGAGGAGGTAGTCTGTGACGATTAAAAAAGTTAAAGATTAATAAGTCATGTATATAATTAATTATTGTAAGGACAATGATAAGGAGCGCTTAATATGAGTACAACATAATTATTTTAATAACATATTAAAAGAGATATAAATTAAACAATCTCAAGTAAATAAAAAAAAGCTGATGTTTCAATATGCTCACTGCAGTGCACACAATTATAGATTATAAGCTTGAATCACACATGTCCATTGATTGTATTTTGATTCCGGTATTGGGACACAAACAAAAGTCCTAGAGGTTGTGTCTAGAGAATTAATGTCAGCCAGAGCTTAGACAAAGTCCAGGTTGCCTCTCATAGACTTTTTAATGTATCCAATGTTCATATAAAGATTTAATTAGCATGCCGACAATTTATATAGTGCTCAGTGCGGAGTATAAATGTAATTAGTGTCCGTTTTGAACAATGAAAAATAGAGAGGTGGAATTACCAGACCAGGCTGTCACGGAACTCTATCCACCAAACTGCTGCTATCCCTCGGACACGCACTGTAGAGCTATTCAGTTGACCCCGTGATACGCCTGATGAACGAGGATATCCAACGGAGGATTTACGGGATATGGCAGTCACAGCTCTTTTTCCTCACAGTTTGGTGTTCACGGTCAGGCTACCATATGGAGAGGCAGCAACTGGGATGGCTTAAGTCGGCTGGAGCTTAGAGTGTGCACACCGGAGCTGTCTCTATGCATTTCTCCGCTGCTATAGTTGGCGGTTTCCTCAGGAGATTAGTACAGGTGCCCTTGTGAGGTGTATTTTTAAAGGTCCATCAGCCAATGGAGAAAATCCCATTAATTTGGGTATCACCTGTGCAAAATCAGCACACTAGCTTAATAATTTATATAGTGATCCAAGAGCTTTGAAAAGCACACTAAAACATATTGAGTGTACCCAAAATATTTAGTATCATATACATAAATATGCAATTTTCACACAGGTATAATAAGCAATAAAAAGTCACAGAATAAAAATCTATATATATATTTATATTTTAGCATCACAGAGAAAAAGATAATTACTAAATGATCCCCACATCTACCACTATTAGTATTACATTTCCACTCCATTGAAAACATGAGCTACTGTGGCTCATATAGTAAGTCACCAGACCCCAACCAACAAGGTCATAGGATCAAGTCTTGTCCCAACCCGAAAAATACAGGGCTGACCCATTTATTATTTTATTTTGTTTTGTTTTATTTTATTATAATTCTTTTGGTTTCTTCTTAGGTCCATAGCTTTGGGGACCCTATAGATACCCCACAAATTAAAAATGGTTTAGTATCATAGAGAGATATATATGGACATTAACCAACATGGTTTCAAGACCGAGTCCCACCGCAACCCGACAACCAACATGAACATAGAACCAACCCAATTATTAATCTAATTCTTTTGGTATTACGTTCGCAATTAATTGCGAACGTAATACCAAAATAATTAGATTAATAATTGGGTTGGTTCTATGTTCATGTTGGTTGTCGGGTTGCGGTGGGACTTGGTCTTGAAACCATGTTGGTTAATGTCCATATATATCTCTCTGTGATATTAAACCATTTTTAATTTGTGGGGTATCTATAGGGTCCCCAAAGTTATGGACCTAAGAAGAAAACAAAAGAATTATAATAAAATAAAACAAAATAAAATAATAAATGGATCAGCCCTGTATTTTGCGGGTTGGGATGAGACTCGATCCTATGACCTTGTTGGTTGGGGTCTTGTGACTTGCTATATGAGCCACAGTGGCTCATGTTTTCAATGGAGTGGAAATGTAATACTAATAGTGGTAGATGTGGGGATCATTTAGTAATTATCTATTTCTCTGTGATGCAAAAATATAAATATATATATAGATTTTTATTCTGTGACTTTTTATTGTTTATTATACCTGTGTGAAAATTGCATATTTATGTATATGATACAAAATATTTTGGGTACACTCAATATGTTTTAGTGTGATTTTCAAAGCTCTTGGATCACTATATAAATGATTAAGCTGGTGTGCTGATTTTGCACAGGTGATACCCAAATTAATGGGATTTTCTCCATTGGCTGATGGACCTTTAAAAATACACCTCACAAGGGTACCTGTACTAATCTCCTGAGGAAACCGCCGACTATAGCAGCGGAGAAACATGTAGAGACAACTCCGGTGTGCACACTCTAAGCTCCAGCCGACTTAAGCCATCCCAGTTGCTGCCTCTCCATATGGTAGCCTGACCGTGAACACCAAACTGTGAGGAAAAAGAGCCGTGACTGTCATATCCGGTAAATCCTCCGTTGGATATCCTCGTTCATCAGGCGTATCACGGGGTCAACTGAACAGCTCTACAGTGCGTGTCCGAGGGATACCAGCAGTTTGGTGGATAGAGTTCCGTGACAGCCTGGTCTGGAAATTCCACCTCTCTATTTTTCATTGTTAAAACGGACACTAATTACATTTATACTCCGCACTGAGCACTATATAAATTGTCGGCATGCTAATTAAATCTTTATATGAACATTGGATACATTAAAAAGTCTATGAGAGGCAACCTGGACTTTGTCTAAGCTCTGGCTGACATTAATTCTCTAGACACAACCTCTAGGACTTTTGTTTGTGTCCTAATACCGGAATCAAAATACAATCAATGGACATATGTTATTCAAGCTTATAATCTATAATTGTGTGCACTGCAGTGAGCATATTGAAACATCAGCTTTTTTTTGATTTACTTGAGATTGTTTAATTTATATCTCTTTTAATAAGTTATTAAAATAATTATGTTGTACTCATATTAAGCGCTTGTTATCATTGTCCTTTCAATGATTAATTATATACATTAGTTTCTAACTGACATCCAGAGTGTCTTATGGGAGCAGCTGTTGAATATTACATTTTAAGAACAGTACCATTATGCAAATTAATTCATACAGGTTTTTTAAAAGGTTTTACTGAATTTATTGTGCACCTTATAAATCTTCATATGCGCTCAGGTAACACTGAATGCATCTGAAGATTACCATTAAAGATTAATAAATCACCTGGTCCCGATGGAATTCACCCGAGGGTTCTGATGGAACTGCACGCTGAATTAGCAAGACCTCTACTTTTGATCTTCATGGATTCGGTTAAATTGGGTATGGTTCCCAAGGACTGGGTATAGCGGAGGTAGTGCCGATATTTAAAAAGGGGAGTAAAGCTGAACCAGGTAATTATAGACCAGTTAGTCTTACATCTATAGTGGGGAAAGTATTGGATGGTATTCTAAGGGACAGTATTCAAAAGTTCCTTGAAGCAAATAAGGTCATTAAAAGGAACCAACATGGATTTGTGAAGGACAGATTATGTCAGACCAACTTACTTGGCTTTTATGAAACAGTAAGTGCGAACCTGGATCAGGGTAAGGAGGTGGATATAATCTTTTTTAGACTTTGCCAAAGCTTTCGACACTGTACCGCACATGCGTCTTATCTATAAACTACAAGAAATAGGGCTAGGGAGCACAATATGCACTTGGGTCAGTAATTGGTTAGATAATAAGGAGCAGCGTATTGTGGTCAATGGATCATTTTCAAATTGGACTAAAGTACTAAGTGGTGTGCCACAAGGGTTTGTACTTAGACCACTTTTGTTCATCATTTTCATCAATGACCTAACAGTAGGTCTAGAGAGCGTGTCAATTTTCGCAGACGAT
Organism: Pseudophryne corroboree; assembly: GCF_028390025.1. Taxonomy (NCBI): domain Eukaryota; kingdom Metazoa; phylum Chordata; class Amphibia; order Anura; family Myobatrachidae; genus Pseudophryne; species Pseudophryne corroboree. Next base: position 149,256,374 of record NC_086446.1, on the reverse strand, counting down.
ACCAAATTGTGTAAGGTTATAAATACGGAGGGGGATGCTGAGTCTCTTCAGAACTACTTAACTAAACTGGAAACATGGGCAGCAAAATGGAGAATGAGATTCAACACAGACAAGTGTAAGTTAATGCACTGTGGGGGCAAGACCAAAAATTACACCTACGTACTAAATGGGGTAATATTAGGGGATTCTGTACTGGAAAAAGACTTAGGGGTTCACATAGATAACAAATTAAGCAGCAGTACCCAAAGTAGGAGTGCAGCAAAGAAGGCTAATAAGATATTAGCATGCATAAAACGGGGAATTGATGCAAGGGACGAGAGTATTATACTCAAATTATATAAATCACTAGTGAGGTCACATCTTGAATACTGTGTGCAATAGGTTAGAGGAGAGGAGTTTCCGCAAATTGAGGCAAAAAGGTGTTTTCACAGTAAGGACAATACGTGTTTGGAATTCCCTGCCTGAGAGAGTAGTAACTGCAGACTCAGTCAACACCTTTAAGAATGGGTTAGATAAATTCCTATTGGATAAATATATGGCGCATAGGCCCGCATTATAGTTAAATTAACTAGTCCTAACATAAAAATAACTAGTCCTATAATAAGACTGCATAGGAGACCACAAATAGGTTGACCTCGATGGACAATTGTCTTTTTTCAACCTTAGTTACTATGTTACTATGTTACCTTATGGAGGCCACCTCAGGCGGATCTGCCACCGAAGCCTGAGATATGTACAGTTTTGAGCATGGTATAGACTCCCCAGGAGAAGATATACATTCTGCAGTACAGGACAAAGTCGCTTAAACATGGTAAAGAGGATTACACACACAGGAAAATGTCAACACAGTATCCTCCCCCAGTATAACTTCAGAGAGTCACAGAGCACAAGAAGCCAGCCACAGCGCGCCCTTATAGGCTTTTATAAAGATAAAAACCCCGCTGACTAGCGTAACCTTAACAGGGTAGCTAGTACATAATATCATTCCCCCCTTTTATAACACCTTTTACCTCAGTGTAGTTATGTGGAGGACAGCGTTCCCTGTCAGCGTGTGTCTGCAGGGAAAAAATGGCGCTGGTGAGTGCTGGATCCGCTCTGAAGAGAAGATCCGCCCCCTGTAATGGCGCGTCTTCCCGCACTTAGAGATTATACTGGCCTGAGGTAATTTTTGCAGCAAACAGTGGGTTAGACCTTGAAAGCTATGTCTAACCAGTGTAGGGTAACGCGCTGGCCCAGGACGCCCCTCACAGTGCCGTACACAGTGTGCCACTGAACCTTCCGGAGTGCAGCCTGTCAGAGCTGTGCTCCCACTCCTTCCTTACGGGGACCCGCTTACCAGGACTCCGGCGTCAGATTCACCACTCTTCTCTCTTCTGGCTCTGTTAGGGGGTGGTGGCATGCTGTGGGAGTGAGCAGTCACCTCGGGTGGCTAACGATCATCACCCTCAGGAGCTCAGTGTCCTGTCAGTGGAGATAGGGGCCATTTACCTCTCTGGGTTGGATCCTACCCCCCCCCCCCCCCCCCCTAAGTCCCACAAAGCAGGGAGGCTGTTGCCAGCAGCCTGTCTGTAAAATAACAAACTCTAGAAAACGATAAAACTAAGAAAACTCCTAGGAGCTCCGCAAGCTGTGACCGGCTCCTCCGGGCACATTTTCTAAACTTAGTCTAGTAGGAGGGGCATAGAGGGAAGAGCCAGCCCGCACTGTTAAACTCTTAAAGTGTCAGTGGCTCCCAAAGGACCCGTCTATGGGGGTCATTCCGAGTTGATCGCTAGCTGAAAATGTTTGCTGTGCAGCGATGATGCAAAACAATGGCACTTCTGCACATGCATATGCATAACGGACGATGTCATTTTACACAAGGTCTAGCGAAGCTCTTCAGTCGCACTGCAGGCGTGGCTGGCCGAACGCTGGGTGGGTTTGTCACATTAAACCAGGAACTGAACAGTCTGAAGTCATCGCAAGCGCTGAGTAGGTCTGAAGCTACTCTGAAACTGCACAAAAATTTTTTGTAGCCGCTCTGCGATCCTTTTGTTCGTTCTTTTGCTATGCTAAAATACACTCCCAGTGGGAGGCGGCATAGCGTTTGCACGGCTGCTAAAAACTGCTAGCGAGCGAACAACTCGGAATGACCCCCTATACCCCATGGTTCTAAATGGAACCCCAGCATCCTCTTCGGATGTAAGAGAAATCACATGGCTTACTCTAATTTGTCCCATGTTGCTAATAAGAAAATAGATATAATACACCCCAGAGAAATAAAATTAAACATAATGATACCCTGAGCCCTAGCTGCCGCTGCTCCCTATCGCTGCTTACACTTCCCCAACCTATCCCTGACCCAGGGGCGGACCTAGAGATTGGTGGGCCTAGGTGAATATACATTCCACTCCTTCCCACACACACACACACACACCATCCCTGCACCCCCAGCACCTACACACTGATTTTGAGTGGGCCACTCTGAAAATCACAGGAGGTTTAGGGGGCCAAACATTTGAGTTTTAATATAACACAAGTTTATAATTTACACCTGTGCCATCAGACTCCTCCTCTGCAGGACACCAGCATTTGTCACACGTTACCATACTCACCAACTGCTGACAGTAGTGCCCCTTATTCATATTACACCGCACAGTATGAACCAAAATTTGCAATATGTCACACAGTATGAGCCGAAATTCACATTATGTCACACGGTATTAGGCAAAATTCACTTTACACCACACAGTATGAGCCGAAAATTTACATTATGTCACACGGTATGAACCACATTCACATTACGCCACACGGTATGAGCCGAATTTCACATTACGCCACACAAAATTCACATTATGATACACAGTATGAGCTGAAATCTTCATTGTGTCACACGGTAAGAGTATCATCAATCTCATCACTTATATTTCTATATACTAATACTAAAATACCATTCTCATCATTATATATATATATATATATATATATTTATATATAAAATCATGACAGCACTCAAAGCCTATGTGTGTAAAGCAAAAAATGGTGGTGCAAAGCAGCAATAAATTTAAAACACTAACTTCTCCAGCGATGCAGAAAAAGTAGACAAGCCAGCACTCACGTGAAGATGAAAGAAAAGCAGGATTTATTCCTTAACCAAATGGCATGGTGAAGTACAGCAAATACAGCAAACACAGCCCGACAGCTGTTTCAACCGACTGGTCTTCCTCAGGGGCTAACTGCACTGTTGTCAGAACACGAAATATAAGCCTTAAATGGCACCACAATCAACCCAGCAGCATCAGGACATGGGCTGAGACAAGTCCGGGCATGCCTAATGCATCCCCTGATGTCTCCTCCCACTCCATGACACTGGTAACTAAGCTAAACAAACCCAGTGTCATGCATAGCAATGGCTCCGGAGCGCAGCAAAACGTGCGGCGAGTGGTCTCAGCAGCCTGACTAGTAAATGGCATGCTGATAGTGAGCGGAATTGCAGGGACGCTGTATATCAAAACAGAAGTGAATGAAATTAAGTGATGTGTTTAAAAAAGTAAAAGAAATAGTGCTGAAGCTCAGCAGAACAGGGTTCCCTGAAGGTGCTGGCTAGAAAGTGCAAGGTGCAAAAAGCAGGAAGGAATGACAGGTCTAATAGAAATAATAGCAGGTGACACAAGGACAATCCTCAAAACAACCTACTGCAAAGCAATGCCCACTTGTTACGGCAATCAATATAAATAAGAATATATGTGCAAAAAGAATCCAAACTGCCCTATTGGGGAGAAAACCCACAGAATGCACAATGTCCGCTGCCTTGTGGTATTAAATGAGTGATGTACAGCACCCAGTATTCCCAGATCGTCACCGATACTGGTACTGACTGGGCCCAACACTGCTTAGTTTCCAAGATCAGCCAGAATTGGACATTTGCCAGTGTGGTATGGCTGTAAATATCACTAGACCAACATATGTTGTCTACTGGGGAATCCCATATAGGCAGCTGGAATCTGATCCTTCTAAATACAACACCAAAGATGGACAATAAGCTGCACATAGTGAGCAAGAGAGGGTCTACATGGCGGATTTTGAAAGCGAGGGTGAAAGGAAAGGTGTCACTGCTAGTGAAGTGGGGACCTGTCATGATCAAGTCTCTAGATATATAAAGACACATGGCGGTGTCTGAGCAAACAAATATCTATCATTATAGTTTTTCTTTTTTTCAATGTCTACCAGTAAGGAAATTACATCTGTGCTACAGTTTAATGATGCTGATGCAAAATGCATTCGCTTTGATGACACTGACTTACTGGCATTTCACACTGACTGTCCGGAGGAGTTTATCAGTGATCTCCTAAGATTAAAGAAACGGCAAGTTGAACTTCAACTTCACGGACTTACCTTATCGCAATATTATAAAGAGCAATTTATTCATAGGGGGTTTAGGTTGCATAACCAACCCACACTGGGAAGACATAGTAATGATTTCTGCGCCAGATGGTGCAACATACTGAATAAGTGTTCATTTAACAATGCTGCTGGTGATTGAACAGGCAGGCATTGATTTGAATGATATCAGGAAGGACATTTCCGAATTAGAAGCATCAGACGTATTTAAGTCAATCCAAACCCCAGACAGTGAGCTTCTGTCCAAGTTAAACCAGAACATAGATAAATTTAAAGGTGATTTGCTGAAGTTCAAAAAGAACAAGTACAAACAGGTCAAAATTGACTACAAGGATAACAGGGTATATCTTTGGTATTCGCGTAGTGAACCCCAAAGATATAAACCACAGTTCCAACGTGGCAGAAGACCTATACAACCCTTTACAGACATTGACAGCCAGCCCTAAACTTCGGCAAGCGACTCAGATGCTCCATCTACCTCTGGCCAAAACTTTACATCTTTACAGAGATCCTCCAGGAATAGAAGACCGCCAAAAAACCCGCTGTACCCACCCGGCGAGGTGGGAGAAAAATAAAGGAAAAGACAACAAAAACACAATTAGAAATGGTAGTCTTCAATCTGTCCCAGCATTCCCTAACACCATTCTGAACAAAGGCCTATCCTTTGTTCCCACAGTAACACAGGATGAATTTAAATGGCATGTGGATCTTTACAAATTTGGCAGGCAACTTCGGCTTAAAGATTTTTTTGCAGGAACTAACCTCGATTCAGGATCAACATCCTCCACCAACCAGTTAAGTTTACCAAAAAAGCCAAGCCTATTTGACCCACCATCACAAAATCCTTCTTTACACACTTTTATGAGGGTTCTCAAAAGGGATACCATTCCATACATCGCCAACCAAAGAATTAACCATCAAAACATCACATTGGGAGAGAGAAAAGCCATTGACTCATTGCGCAACGACACCCAGTTAATCATCAGAGCTGTGGACAAAGGCAGAGGAATCGTACTCCTTGATTACGACTACTACATATAGGAGGCCAACAGCCAGCTCTCGGATACCATGTGTTATCAGAAACTCACTTATGATCTAACAGGAGTGTTCAAAACAGAGATTGACTCTATTATACAAATGGGACTCAACAATGGCTATATCAATCAAAGCACAGCTGAATTTTTGACCACCACACATCCCAAAATTCTATTTTTGTATACACTTCCAAAAATACACAAATCACTAACTCAGCCTCCTCGACGACCTATTATCTCGGCCAGAGGGTCCCTGTGTCAGCCCCTTTCCCAATTGGTCGACTTTTAGCTGCAACCACTGGTTAGGAGAACATCCAGCTATATAGAGGACACCTCTGACATTTTGAGGAAATTAGAAGGAGTGCAGAGTGTGACAGAGGATACCTTGCTTGTCACTTTGGACGTTTCCAGTCTCTACACCAACATCCCCCATATATAGGGTATTGAATCATGCAGAGATCTTCTCAACAGCAGCGACGCATATTTTGGACCGCCAGTCTCCTTTCTTATGTTACTCATTGACGTCATCCTCAACAAAAAATATTTTCTTTTTGAAAATTGTTTCTACTTGCAGAAACAAGGGACCGCCATGGGTTCCAACATGGCGCTCTCTTATGCCAAGATTTTTATGGCAGCATATGAGCAGGTGCACATCATTGGTAATTCACGTTTTTGTCACTTTTTATCATTTTATGTATGATACATCGATGATTTATTTTTTATTTGGCAAGGCAGTGAAGAACATCTTTTGGAATTCATCAATGAACTCAACACCCTCCCTGAAACCATCAGATTCAGTTTGACCTTCAGTAAAACACAAATTAATTTTTTGGATGTGACCATCAAAAAGGAGAATAATACATTGCTAACTTCAGTCTACAGTAAGGACTCTGACTGTAACACTCTTTTATTGCACTCCAGTTTTCATCCAGCGCCTTTGAAAAAGGGCTTGCCTTTCTCTCAACTGCTGAGGGTGATACGCATCACCTCTAATCCAACGGAATTATCAAGAGCTTTGGAATCTATGTGCCAGAGATTCTTGGACAGAGGATACTCCAAGAATGAAATCAATAATGCTTTATCACGGATTGAGAAACTTAACAGAACTGAACTTCTACATGTGAAAACTGATCCTACCAATAAAGATCGGGATAAGTTCAATTTTTCCAGTATGTTCACCACAGCATCAGCCTTTATATGTAACCACATCAGGGAACATTGGCATTTGATATCCAGTGATCCAACATTAAAAAAAGACTTATCTCTAATACCAAGATTTGCTTATAGACGAGGACTGAATCTCAAGGACCTTTTGGTCAAGACAGACTTTTCACAGCGGAAACCTAGACACATGTCCAATTGGCTTACCACCAAACCGGGAGTATATAAGTGTACAGGATGTTCGAATTGCTCTTTTCTGATAATAGGCAATCACTTCAAAAAGCCCACTGATGGGAGGGAATATTCCATCAAATATAGGCTGGACTGTAACAGTAGATTTGTTGTTTACATTTTGAGATGCCCATGCAACCGTCTGTATGTAGGCAAGACTGGTAGAATGATGAAAGAACGAATCAGCCAACACCGCTCATCTATCAAGAAGTGCCTAATTGCTACAGACACCTCAAAAGACTTTACTAACTTACCAGTTGCAAGATACTTCAAGGATGCACATCATACTGTTAACCAGCTCAAATGTTGTGTCATTGATCACATACCGCCCCTACAACGTGGGGGTGATCGGGACAGAATTTTGCTACAACGAGAACTACAATGGATACACAGACTTAGTTGCCTTACTCCGATTGGCCTCAATGAAGATTTTTGTTTAGGTTGTTTCCTGTGACATATTATAGTGACTTTTTGTTGGACTCTGCATTCCGCTGTTTGGTTTAATTTTCTTAGACACCGTTGTGTGTCCTGTCATTGATGTTCTTTGCATGCTATGTGCTGTCAGACACAGCCGTGTGTCTTTATATATCTAGAGACTCGATCCTGACAGGTCCCCACTTCACTAGCAGTGACACCTTTCCTTTCACCCTCGCTTTCAAAATCCACCATGCAGACCCTCTCTTGCTCACTATGTGCAGCTTATTGTCCATCTTTGGTGTTGTATTTAGAAGGATCAGATTCCAGCTGCCTATATGGGATTCCCCAGTAGACGACATATGTTGGTCTAGTGATATTTACAGCCATACAAGACTAGCAAACGTCCAATTCTGGCTGATCTTGGAAACTAAGCAGTGTTGGGCCCAGTCAGTACCAGTATCAGTGACGATCTGGGAATACTGGGTGCTGTACATCACTCACTTAATACCACAAGGCAGCAGACATTGTGCATTCTGTGGGTTTTCTCCCCAATAGGGCAGTTTGGATTCTTTTTGCACATAACAAGTGGGCATTGCTTTGCAGTAGGTTGTTTTGAGGGTTGTCCTTGTGTCACCTGCTATTATTTCTATTAGACCTGTCATTCCTTCCTGCTTTTTGCACCTTGCACTTTCTAGCCAGCACCTTCAGGGAACCCTGTTCTGCTGAACTTCAGCACTATTCCTTTTACTTTTTTAAACACATCACTTCATTTCATTCACTTCTGTTTTGATATACAGTGTCCTTGCAATTCCGCTCACTATCAGCATGCCATTTACTAGTCAGGCTGCTGAGACCACTCGCTGCATGTTTTGCCGCCCTCCGGAGACGTTGCTATGCATGACATCGGGTTTGTTTAGCTTAGTTACCAGTGTCATGGAGTGGGAGGAGACAGCAGGGGATGCATTAGACATGCCCGGAATTGTCTCAGCCCACGTCCTGATGCTGCTGGGTTGATTGTGGTGCCATTTGAGGCTTATATTTCGTGTTCTGACAACAGTGCAGTTAGCCCCTGAGGAACACCAGTCGGGTGAAACAGCTGTCGGGCTGTGTTTGCTGTATTTGCTGTACTTCACCATGCCGTTTGGTTAAGGAATAAATCCTGCTTTTCTTTCATCTACACGTGAGTGCTGGCTTGTCTACTTTTTCTGCATCGCTGGAGAAGTTAGTGTTTTATATATATATATATATATATATATATGTTATGAACCACAGTTAGTGGTTCATTCCTGTTTTCCATATTTTATGTTTAAAGTTCTCTTGCAGGCCAGGATTTCCCCTTGCTCTGGTTTAGAAGATTATTGTTTGCTGTCGGTGGTGAGTTTGTGTAATTGCAGCCTGTTTCCATGTGGTTGGCCTCACCTGTCTGCTAATTGCATCTTGTCAGTTTGGAGTCATGCAACAGGGCAGCTGCACGACATAATTAATTAGGGCTCTCTGTTATATTCTGGCTCAGTGCAATACACAGACGCCGGTGATAGTTCTTGAGTTCTGAGCTAGTTCCTGCCAGTTCCTGAGTGTCTGATCCAGTATCTGATCCAGTGTCTAATCCAGTGTCTGATCCCGTGTCGTGCCGTGAAGCGTTCCTGTCCAGAAGTCCTGTGGCTTTGTCTGTGCCTGGTCGAGTATCTGGCTTCTTGGTGTCCACCGGTCTGTCGTTTGGGATTCTGCCTGTCCTCCGGTTCTGAGAGTCTGTGTTGGCTACATTGGGGGTTCCTGTCCGTTTGCCAGTATTTGTACCGGTTCCGTGAGTAGCGTCTTTGCCGCGTCCGTCGGCCTAGGCCGCTGTATTCCTTGGTTATATCTGTTACTGGTGTTTTGTAGAGGGTTCTGCATATGCTGTCACCGCGGGTAACCCAACAGTATAGTGTCAGCGTGTGGACAGCATTTCCTTTGTTGTTCTTTTCCTTTGGCGGCGTGCCGCACATGTATTTAGTTTTAGGGTTGTTAGTAGCCCCTAGCCTTCTGTTTGCTTTAGTTAGAGGTCCCCTTGTTATTATCCTGTCTCGGTTCATGCCTTGTCTCACTCTAAGACCTGGGGGCATCGGAGTTGGGCAGACCTAATCCGCCCTTCAAACGCGGCTGCCGTGGGCCCAAGAAACCATAGTCACGCAGGCGTGAACTGACCACATGGGTGAAACAATGGAGGTAGGCTGCTAGGGGCTATTTCCATACCACACCTTATTTCAGCATCACGTTCTGGTGCTCTGGACTCACTACACAACATCTCTCTTGTTCTGAGCACCATGAACGTAACATTATCACCGGACATACAACAAAAAAGAAACAATGCTAAATAGTAGTTTTTTCTTTTTTGCCCCAGTCCAGTGTCTTGTTTAGAATCCTGTCCTGTCTTGAATTCAGTGTGCAGAATCCAGTCCGGTGTTTAGAATCCAGTCCTGTCTAGTATTCAGTGTGTAGAACCCAGTCCAGTGTCTAGAATCTTGTCTAAGAATCTTGTCTAAGAATCTTGTCTAGAATCTTGTCTTAGAATTGTGTCTGGAATCGTGTCTAGAATCTTGTCTAAGAATCTTGTCTAGAATCTTGTCTAAGAATCTTGTCTAGAATCTTGTCTTAGAATCGTGTCTAGAATCGTGTCTAGTCTTGTCTTGTCTAGTTTGAAATCCTCCTATGCCTACTATGCAAGCCCTGCAAGCATCTCTCTTAGCCCTGAACTCTGCTTTCAGTGCTTTGAAACCTGAGCGGCTGCAAGTTTTGCAGCAATCCTTAAAGAAACTGCAAAACCTTCTGACCAAAATTTTGCTTATTTTGCCAGAAGTTGTTGAGAGTTCATCCTCTAAAGAGACTCTTGTTCACAGTATGGTGACAAGTGAATCCTCAGGTTTAATTGAAGAGAAAAGGTTTAAAAGTTTTCCGTGGCCCAGGCTCTCAAAAGAGGAGCGTCTGCGTCGCAGAAACTCAAACTTATGCCTATATTGTGGAGGTTTAGGCCACTATCTGCAGACCTGTGAGTTGCGCAAGCCAAAGTGTGGTGACAAGTCCTACCCTCTGGCCAAGTTGAGTCAGGATTTTAGGCCTACTCCTGTCTCCACTGTGGCAGAGGTACTTGTCACAAAACCCACACTAAAAACACTCTGTCCTATAATTGGGGTCCTTGGGCTAGGGAGCCCCATTATAGATTCAGGAACCAAAGGAGAATGTTTCTCTCCTCTCTTGATTTTCCTGTTGAAGCAGAGTTGCAAACCCCTGGAGCGGTACCCGATGCCCAGAGTCCTGGAGCGGTACCCGATTCCCACATTCCTGGAGCGGTACCCGATTCCCACAGTCCTGGAGCGGTACCCGATTCCCACAGTCCTGGAGCGGTACCTGATGCCCAGAGTCCTGGAGTAGTACCCGATGCCCAGAGTCCTGGAGTGGTACCCGATGCCCAGAGTCCTGGAGCGGTACCCGATGCCCAGAGTCATAGAGGGACATCGAATATAATAGCTCAGGTGTCAATACCAGAAGGGGTCTCAGAAGCTGTTACCCCAGGTAGGGACTTGAAAAGCGCAACCCCAGAAAGGGTATCTAAAACCATAGTTCTAGAAGGGAACTCGAGAAGCAAAACCCCAGAAGGGATCTTTGAAGTAATATCCCCAAGTGTGGTCTCGAGAGACACAGCCCCAGAGAAGGGTCTAGAGGTCGCTTCCCCAGGAAAGGACTCAAATGGCATACCGTTAGTGGAGGTTCTGAAGGTTATAGCTTCAGCAAAAGTCCCGGAGGTCATTATCACGGGAGAAGTTTCGATTATTTTCGACCCAGAGAGGGAGGCTGACGGCCCGGTCCCAGAGAGGGAGGCTGACGGCCCGGTCCCAGAGAGGGAGGCTGACGGCTCGGTTCCAGAGAGGGAGGCTGACGGCCCGGTCCCAGAGAGGGAGGCTGATGGCCCGTCCCAGTAAAAGAATCCAAGGTGCTGACCCCAGCGGGGTTCCCGAAGGCCACTGCCCCAGCAGGGTTCCCGAAGGCCACTTCCCCGGGTGGGGTTCCGAGGGCCACTGCCCCGGGTGGGGTTCAGAAAGTTTCTGCCCCGAGTAGAGTCAGTAGTGACCAGGTCTTAGCAATGCACTCTAGTCAGTCAGATGGGAAGGAAGCAGATCCTGAATCTGTTGATATCTCAACATCTATAATCTTTGATGGGGACTTAGTCCAATTTATGGCGCTTTACAAACACTATTACACCATTTTGTTGTCTAGACCATTTCTGGGCATCACTTCAGAGAACCTTGTGCTCTATCTGATATATTCCTTTAGAGGAGAGCCTTTTGAGTGGGCGTCCAGCTTAATGAAAGCTGAAGATCCCATTCTTCAGGATCCCCCGGCATTCAGTGATGCAGTTATTAAGAGATATGGTTCCAAAGAAATTGGTTCAGGTTCCTCTAGGTCACCCATCTTATATGCTGAGAGTCCACCGTATACTGTAAACTCGGCACAAAAATCTCAGCCCATTGCTTTGGCTACTGGATGTGCTTTCCTGTCTTCTCCCTATAGGAAATCTTCTAAAGTTTCAGTACCGAGGGGAATGGAACCAATCTATGGTCTGGTCTCAGATTCTGAAACTGATGAGGTTTCTTATATGCCGGGGCACTCTGGTAGGAGAGGGAAGAAGCATCTGATTGCTCGACCTATATGTTTTGAAGAATTTTTTGAGCCAGAGATTTCTTCCTGAGGTGTCGCCAAGCAAGCACAGGGTAAAAAGAAGAAAAAGAAAAAGAAATATTGCTGACTCTTGCCTTGTGGTATATATAAAAAAAGAAAAGAAAAGTTTTTTTCCCTTGTCTTGTGTCCAGTGGCCACCGTCAAATGGGGGGGGGGGGGGGCACTGTTGCAAGCTGTTGCCACAGCTTGTTTCTGTTTCTTGTCTTGGTCTGTTTGTCCAGTGTCAGGTTTATTAATGTATACCTTGTTTTGGAAAACCTGAATTTTGGGGTCCGTTGACCCCCTCCTCAAGGGGGGGGGGTACTGTTATGAGCCACGGCTGTGGCTCATTCCTGTTTTGCATTTTGGTTATGTATTTTATGTTATACTTCTGTTTATGTTCCCCATAGGTGTCATGGGGTGTTCGGAGCTCACCCTTAAGGAGAGGGTACTGTTATGAACCACAGGTAGTGGTTCATTCCTGTTTTCCGTATTTTATGTTTATAGTTCTCTTGCAGGCCAAGATTTCCATTGCTCTGGTTTAGAAGATTATTGTTTGCTGTCGGTGGTGAGTCTGTGTAATTGCAGCCTGTTTCCATGTGGTTGGCCTCACCTGTCTGCTAATTGCATCTTGTCAGTTTGGAGTCATGCAACAGGGCAGCTGCACGACATAATTAATTAGGGCTCTCTGTTATATTCTGGCTCAGTGCAATACACAGACGCCGGTGATAGTTCTTGAGTTCTGAGCTAGTACCTGCCAGTTCCTGAGTGTCTGATCCAGTGTCTGATCCAGTGTCTGATCCCATGTCCTGCAGTGAAGCGTTCCTGTCCAGAAGTCCTGTGGCTTTGTCTGTGCCTGGTCGAGTATCTGGCTTCTTGGTGTCCACCGGTCTGTCGTTTGGGATTCTGCCTGTCCTCCGGTTCTGAGAGCCTGTGTTGGCTACATTGGGGGTTCCTGTCCGTTTGCCAGTATTTGTACCGGTTCCGTGAGTAGCGTCTTTGCCACGTCCGTCGGCCTAGGCCGCTGTATTTGTTGGTTATATCTGTTACTGGTGTTTTGCAGAGGGTTCTGCATATGCTGTCACCGCCGGTACACAACAGTATAGTGTCGGCGTGTGGACAGCATTTCCTTTGTTGTTCTTTTCCTTTGGCGGTGTGCCGCACATGTATTTAGTTTTAGGGTTGTTAGTAGCCCCTAGCCTTCTGTTTGCTTTAGTTAGAGGTCCCCTTGTTATTATCCTGTCTCGGTTCACGCCTTGTCTCACTCTAAGACCTGGGGGCATCGGAGTTGGGCAGACCTAACCTGCCCTTCAAACGCGGCTGCCGTGGGCCCAAGAAACCATAGTCACGCAGGCGTGAACTGACCACACGGGTGAAACAATGGAGGTAGGCTGCTAGGGGCTATTTCCATACCACACCTTATTTCAGCGTCACGTTCTGGTGCTCTGGACTCACTACGCAACATCTCTCTTGTTCTGAGCACCAGGAACGTAACAATGTATATACATATACATATATACACTGCTCAAAAAAATAAAGGGAACACTTAAAACAACACAATGTAACTCCAAGTCAATCACACTTCTGTGAAATCAAACTGTCCACTTAGGAAGCAACACTGATTGACAATCAATTTCACATGCTGTTGTGCAAATGGAATAGACAACAGGTGGAAAATATAGGCAATTAGCAAGACACCCCCAATAAAGGAGTTGTTCTGCAGGTAGTGACCACAGACCACTTCTCAGCTCCTATGCTTTCTGGCTGATATTTTGGTCACTTTTGAAAGCTGGAGGTGCTTTCACTCTAGTGGTAGCATGAGACGGAGTCTACAACCCACACAAGTGGCTCAGGTAGTGCAGCTCATCCAGGAGGGCACATCAATGCGAGCTGTGGCAAGAAGCTTTGCTGTGTCTGTCAGTGTAGTGTCCAGAGCATGGAAGCGCTACCAGGAGACAGGCCAGTACATCAGGAGACGTGGAGGAGGCCATAGGAGGGCAGCAACCCAGCAGCAGGACCGCTACCTCCGCCTTTGTGCAAGGAAGAACAGGAGGAGCACTGCCAGAGCTCTGCAAAATGACCTCCAGCAAGCCACAAATGTGAAGGTGTCTACACAAACGATCAGAAACAGACTCCATGAGGGTGGTATGAGGGACCGACATCCACAGGTGGGGGTTGTGCTTACAGCCCAACACCTTGCAGGATGTTTGGCATTTGCCAGAGAACACCAAGATTGGCAAATTTGCCACTGGCGCCCTGTGCTCTTCACCGATGAAAGCAGAAGCAAGTTCTCACTGAACACGTGACAGACGTGACAGAGTCTGGAGACACCAAGGAGAACATTCTGCTGCCTGCAACATCCTCCAGCATGACCGTTTTGGCAGTGGGTCAGTAATGGTGTGGGGTGGCATTTCTTCGAGGGGGCTGCACAGCCCTCCATGTGCTCGCCAGAGGTAGCCTGACTGCCATTAGGTACCGAGATGAGATCCTCAGACCACTTGTGAGACCATATGCTGGTGCAGTTGGCCCTGGGTTCCTCCTAATGCAAGACAATGCTAGACCTCATGTGGCTGGAGTGTGTTAGCAGTTCCTGCAAGATGAAGGCATTGATGCTATGGACTGGCCCACCTGTTCCCCAGACCTGAATCCAATTGAGCACATCTGGGACATCATGTCTCGCTCCATCCACCAACGCCACGTTGCACCACAGACTGTCCAGGAGTTCGCGGATGCTTTAGTCCAGGTCTGGGAGGAGATCCCTCTGGAGACTATCCACCACTTCATCAGGAGCATGCCCAGGCATTGTAGGGAGGTCATACAGTCACATGGAGGCCACACACACTACTAAGCCACTTTTTTTGGTCAAATGTGTTTTTTATTGCAAATTGTACACAAACAGTTATCACAATTGAGCAATACAGTGAATTTGCTGCACATATTTTCTAAAATTTTCCTCTTACATATATAGAAACATGAGAATAAATGCTGTTTTTTGTGTTGTGAGCAAGTGAAATTAACCTTAGATAATAATAAATTATCAAAAGATAGAAAGTGGCGAGACAACCGCACTAGATCGCTCCCGTCTCTAAAGAAATCCTCCTAAGAGAGGAGGTAAGTTTCAACAGGAGACTGATTTAAATTCAAAAGATATAACCAAATACCATATTATTTGGTAATAAAATAATATGGTAGTTGGTTATATCTTTTGAATTTAAATCAGTCTCCTGTTGAAACTTACCTCCTCTCTTAGGAGGATTTCTTTAGAGACGGGAGCGATCTAGTGCGGTTGTCTCGCCACTTTCTATCTTTTGATAATATTTACTAGCATATTGCTAGTCTCTGAGACCCAGCACAGATCTTACTTAATCTCTAACACAGGTTGAGTATCTATCCCTTATCCAAAATGCTTGGGACCAGAGGTATTTTGGATATCGGATTTTTCTGTATTTTGGAATAATTGCATACCATAATGAGATATCACGGTGATGGGACCTAAATCTAAGCACAGAATGCATTTATGTTACATATATACCTTATACACACAGCCTGAAGGTAATTTTAGCCAATATTTTTTATACCTTTGTGCATTAAACAAAGTGTGTGTACATTCACACAATTCATTTATGTTTCATATACACCTTATACACACAGCCTGAAGGTCATTTAATACAATATTTTTAATAACTTTGTGTATTAAACATAGTTTGTGTACATTGAGCCATCAAAAAACAAAGGATTCATTATCTCACTCTCACTCAAAAAAGTCCGTATTTCGGAATATTCCGTATTTCGGAATATTTGGATATGGTATACTCAACCTGTAATATAATCTTGATATATATATATATATATATATATATATATATAAATCTTTTGATTGATTTATTTATACCTGTTCAGGGATGATGATCTGTTGACATACTTAATAGAGATTGCTTTTAAATTGAATGTTTTATGTACACCACTCAATTTATTTTGACATTATGACTAGCTTTAGTCTAAAAAATTATTGGCCGTGAGACGTAAGACTAAGGAAAACATCAGTTTAATTTTCCAGAGTAAAATAGAACAGGTGACAAGTAATATTAAATGGGAAGAGGATTTTCGTAAATTAAAATATACGCTACAAAAACAAATACGAGTTGGATGGGATATCACTACCCTTGAGAATTACCAGAAACAACGGATTTACCCGAGAGGTCTGAGGCCCAAAGTGTTTGCAGCATTTCCCTTGGCAACTGAAACACTCAAGAATGAATGGGAAGCTTGCCTGCTTAAATGTTCACATGAGCTAATGAACATTCTTTTGAAACACGATAATCTATTATTAGATGAGTGTGAAAAAGAAATTAAATCCTCGGAAAAACCCTGAAACAATGGGAAACGGATGTACACTTTCAAAAAACTTTTGAACACAATAAAATCGATCTTGAAAAATATGAACAAACCATTATTGACCGTAAAAGGGGTAAATTCCTTAGAGACAAAAAAGACTTTGCCACGGGACAAGTCTTTGTGTGGAGAAATACACAAAGAAGAGAATACAACAAGGGTACACAAGAAACTTACGGATATTCATCATCAGAAGCCGACTCGTCTGGGGAAGACACCAACGATACACAATTTTTCAATAGACAAAGAGACTCCAATACTAAGAATAGGGTTTTTTTAGAGAACCAAAAGGGTGTCAAGGGTGGACATCAGGAAACAAGAGGAAGACAAGGCGGTCCTCGAAGAAGAGGAAGAGCAAGATGGGGCTCTCCATCCCCCAACAGATATCCAATTCGGGCACGGAAGGGCTTGTGATGGATAGTCTTAAGATAATCAATCTGTCTGATCATGAGTTGACAGCATTAGAGGAGGATGTTCTTAGCAGAGGTCTGTCTTTCTCACCAACTATTAACTTTGATCGTTTTTTATTAGAAAAAGATCTTAAGCTTTTTGAACGTAAACTTCTTCTGAAAAAGTTTTTTACAACCAGAAAGGATGATCTTGAGGCAACAGCTGGTGAAGAACTCACGGAAGAAGAATCTACAGCGTTGGCCGCCCTAGAGGAATTGAATGAGGAACCTGAGGACGTGACATCTACACATTTAAGCAGAAGTAGTCCTACTTGCAGGAGGAAATCAACATTTTTTCCACCAGAGGCTATCTGTCCAGAGATGAAAGTTTTCACCAACTTAGTATCCAAGGAATTTGACACTTTATATGCAAATCGAAATCTATATAAAGTGGATAGAAATCTTAGTAGAGAAGAGTGGGAGTGTCTAAAAAACATTAGGAGCTGGAATGATGTAACCATTAAGCCATCAGATAAGGGTGGTAATGTGGTGACCTGGCCCAAAGAACAATATATGAAAGAAGCCTATAGACAACTCCATGATGACAACTGTTATAAACATCTACTACTTAATCCTATGGATTACATAAAAAGTAAATATAAAAGGATCCTGGAAGATTCTCGTGCAAATGGAACTATATCCAAACACGAATATGAGTATCTTTGGACTGAGAACCCCACAATCCCTACCTTATACCTACTGCTGAAGGTACATAAGGATCCCAGAATGCCACCTGGGAGACCAATAGTCTCTGGAATAAACAGAATATCTGAAAAAGCAAGTCGATTTCTTGATCTACATTTAAGAGATCTGGTAATGGGTCTTCCCTCCTATATACAGGATACAAGAGATATCCTCAAAAAGATACATGACATTAATCTAGGAGAAGGCTACTTATTGGTAGGTCTGGATGTTGAGGCTTTATATACAAGCATTGATCACGATGCAGGTATCTCTGCAGTGAAATATTTCTTAAATATGAGTGAATTCGGTGACTTTCAGGATTTCCTTTTGGAGCTACAACACTTTGTTCTGAATCATAATTTATTTACCTATGATGACAAATTTTTCCTGCAAGTAAGAGGGACAGCAATGGGCGCGGCGTGTGTGCCAACCTACGCTAATCTATATTTAGGATGGTGGGAAAAAGAAATGGTGTTTAGTGGCGATAATGAACAATTTACGAAACATGTGGTATCGCTATATCGATGATATCTTTGTAATTTGGGATGCAGGACAAGATCTTTTGCTTCAGTTCATTGAGAAACTCAATTGCAATAGCCTAAATCTAAAATTGACTTATGAAATTAGTGATACTGAAATTTCCTTTTTGGATATAAAAATCTATAAGAACAATCATGATCAGATAGAAACGAAACTTTTTCGTAAAACTACAGCCACTAACACGCTACTCCACCAGACGAGCCATCATTTTCCACCAACTATGGAGAATATACCAAAAGGCGAATTTCTACGGTTGCGCAGAAACTGTTCTGAAGCCACACATAAGGAAAGATGCATGGGTATGCATGTATTTGCGTATATATGAATGTACATATGAAAGTTTTTCTATACACTTGCTAAAACACATATATACATATATTTTTAATCTTCTTTTACTTTTTCTTTTCTTTTCTCTTCCTTTTATTATTATAAATAACAAAAATAAAAATAATAAAAAATAAAAAATAAAAAACAATTAAAAAACAGTAAGATCAAAACTGAATTAATGAAAGGGATTAAACCAGTAATATTTGACTTTAATATTTGTTAATACTTGTCGATTTAATTAATTTTTCCTATTTTTTCCTATCCCTTCTTTTTCAAAATATATAATATTATTTTTTTCAAAATGTATAGGTATGTATATGTACGTGATTGTTCATGTATGTGTGCATGTGCATATACACGTGCATATGTGTAATTGCATGTGTGTGTGCTCATGTATATATGCACAGTCCCCCTGTGGATAAATAAACTTATTAACTCACATGTTATTATTATTGTATTTGTTTATCCTCTAAAGGCAGCTCACTCATATTTGCAATTTATTTTACATTATATGGTGGGATGTTTGGGGCCAAATAACTATACAGTTGTATATATTATATATTAATGACATGGCCATAAAATAGTAGTTATGAG
This sequence comes from Pseudophryne corroboree, assembly GCF_028390025.1. Classification (NCBI taxonomy): domain Eukaryota; kingdom Metazoa; phylum Chordata; class Amphibia; order Anura; family Myobatrachidae; genus Pseudophryne; species Pseudophryne corroboree. The sequence goes on along the minus strand of NC_086446.1, from coordinate 149,237,473 downwards.
TATCAACGTAAATTTAAATATCAAAATAATACAATTAGCTATTGAATTGCGTGATACACGGGGACTGTCTGAAAATAGATGCAGACGTACATATGCTTATATGCTTACATTGTTTCTCTTTCGGGATAAAGTAATTTAATAATTTTATAGTTAGTTTACAGGTGTGACCATTTGCTTTAAAGGCCCTCGTTTAGTTTAGTTTTTTCCTGGTGGCCCACGTATCTGTCAATCTAACTCTCTGTGATTACTGACCATTCAGGATCTGCTATATATAGTTGGTGATAGTGGTGTAATGTGGATGCTGCATGTGACAGGATGTGAACAAGCTTACGAGTGAAACGCGTTATCCATTCCACAGCTGATTCGGAGCTGATGCCGCTGCCAGTGGGAGGCTCGTGAGCCCACATGCCCGCGATACGGGCTTTTTCTATTTACTCAATTTATTATATCCTTTGATTCAGGCACCTATCCACTCGGCCCACTCTCATTCCTGCATTGCGCTGCGGCTCCCTGCAATGTCCCTGGACACCAGGTAGCCATATGTGCTCTAACGGGAACAGCAGAACGGCTCTTTTCTTCCTTCTCAATCAGCGGATTACCTGGCCACTCTCTCATCTTCCATCCGCTGATTACCATAGGCGCAGGTAAATCATGATGGAATGACAGCAGAAGTTGCACGGTCAATTCCCTGGTCTTCTCTTTCTCTCGTGCCAAGTCACCTCCTAAGTATGGGGAACTTTTTAAACACGCATATATATGCTATTATGATTATATAGTTTGACCCTATGGTGTGCTTTAAATAATTAATGTGTGTTTCTTTGGGATTACGTGTAATTGAGAAAACGTAATTAATACACTGTGTCTACCTGATATGTGGAAGTTTGCCTCCCTTAAATGTTACCAATGATTTATACAGGCTCTCACATCTAGTATGGATTAGTCTAATTACCTTATTCCACAGGTCTAATTGTGATTATGAATGCCTAGACCACATATGACTCAGATGAGGAGGCTAAATTGTCACACTGTGGCTCTCTGATATGAGAAACATGTATCCTATAGATGTGATTGAATAATCTCATCGGCGCTTATAACAACAAAGGCACATTGTACCCTTCTATAGAGCACAGTGAATTTTGTTTTCTCCCTAGCCTGGTGTTGTAATATATCACCTTACAGCCTGTGTGTGATTTCTGTACAAGTTTGCAGAACATCTTGCTGAACACACAGATTAGGTTGCAATATATTTTACAGATGGAATATGGACATCTGAGTCAATCTGCTGACAGTTATATTAACATTCGTATCCTGTAGATGTGATTGAACAATTTACCGGCTTTTGCAACAAGAGGTGCACACTGTATTCTTACATAGAGCACAGTGTTTTTTTGCTGTTTTCCTTGCCAATAACTTTTTGGACATAAAAATCAGGTTGCAACAATGTTTATTGTCAGTATTAATACCAATATGTGTCCTTTTTCATTAATCTGTGGCTGCAACTGAACACATGACTCTCTTATGTAAAAAAAGTTGAAACACACCCACACAATGTCTCGTTGAATAATTACAATTTACTTATGATCTAAGATTCCCCAATATGTGACTACTACAGAGATTGAGTTGATCACTACCAGTCTTTTACACTCAAAAGATTGATAGCCGGGTAAGAGTTATTAACTAATAAGAAAGGAAGAAACAATCAGTGCTATATGCACTCTGATACTTTAAGACTGTCTATATGGTATTTTTGTTCTGTAGCAATTAGTGCCGTTTCAAGAATTTCAGATTGAACAACTTACCCTAATACCAATATAATTCCTAATAATTCTTAATGATAGTAGGTGTGTGGATATCAATATCTGTGGGCTCTCGCAGCCTATAAAATACCCACTTTGGGAATAACCCTATACACAATTAAACTGCAGAGCATGATTTTACTGCTGCATTCTTGTTGATTATACACAATCTCAGATATTTTAAATACATTTAATAAAAGCTATATTTTATTGTTAACAGCATTTTCCTGTACAGGTGTAATATAACTAAGAGTGCCCCCAAACAAGAGTCTTCTTTTCTTTCCATAACATAATAATAAATTAACAATCATGTAAACCAATTACAGTCTTTTCTTATTAATGCACTTGGTTAGAATAATATGACTAGTAGTAGGTTATGATCTTGAAGAGGTATAAATTTGAGAAAACACAAAATGAAAGAAAGAAAGAAGATGGGGAGAAAGAAGGGAAACAGAAGAGAACAAGAATGGGGGAGAAGTAGGTGGGGGATGGAGCCATGCATGTCCGAGCCACATTCCACATTTTAACTCAGGGTAATTGGTGGGTCCTGTATGAATGATCTAGTTTCATACCAAAGAGTCATGCGGAAACACCTATGTATTTGCTGTCTAGTTTCTATGGGTAAAGTGTCAATGTAACTTTCCCAAACTGAAAAAAATTCCTCAGTTTGCGAGTCTTTGTGAAGTGTAGTTTCAGTCCATTGAAGTTTAAACATTTGAAATGATTTCTCTTTAAACATATTAAGTGATGGGGGTGTGGAAGAGATCCATTGTTGTAATATGCATTTTCTGGCTACCGAGGAGACAAACAACAATAACTTTTTGCATCCTATTGAAATTTTCGGAGTATTTGGCAAAAATCCGAGGACTGCACACTCTGGGGTCACTGATAAAAAGTTCACCAAGTGGTCTATCGTAAATTGTCTTATCGCCAACCAGAAACGCTGAATTTTTGGGCATTTCCATAGACAATGGTATAGTGTAGCCTCAGGGCAATTACACTTGTGACATGTAGATGTGTTCTGGGCCGTTTCTAGCCAATTTGGCTCCCAGTGCGAGGTTTAAAAATGTGCCCCCCATTCACATAAGAAAAAATGTGCCCCCCCCATAGATATAAAAAGGAAAGTATTTGCGCGCCAGAGGCGCGCGCGCTCCCAGCAAGGGGGCGTGACCTCGTTAAAATGGCCGTGGCTTTGTTAAGATGGGTGTGGCCTCATCTGATCTCATCATCACGGCCACCACAGGATAAAAAAAAACTCCTCATTTTACACATTACAGCAGACACGCAACCCCACTTTACACAGCACGGCAGGCAAGTGTCCATATTTTACACAGCACGGTAGGCAAGTGTCCCCATTTTACACAGCATGGTAGGCAAGTGTCCCCATTTTACACATTGCGGCAGGAAAGTGTCCCCATTTTACACATTGTGGCAGGAAAGTGTCCCCATTTTACACATTGCGGCAGGCACGTGCCCCCATTTTACACAGCATGGCAGGCAAGTGTCCCCATTTTACACATTGCGGCATGCACGTGCCCCCATTTTACACATTCCAGCAGGCAAGTGTCCCCATTTTACACATTACGGCAGGAAAGTGTCCCCATTTTGCACATTACGGCAGACAGGTGTCCCCATTTTACACATTCCGGCAGACAAGTGTCCCCATTTTACACATTCTGGCAGACAAGTGTCCCCATTTTACACAGTACGGCAGGTGGTGGTGGGGTGGAGGGAGAGAGAGAGAGGGAGAGGGGCTGACTTACATTTGAAGCGGTTCTTCCCGCTCTTCAGCCGCCTCTCCCTCGTCTGCGCAGCGCTGGCCGCCTTGGCTCCCCCTTCTCCCTCCTCCCGAGTGCCCAGCTCGGGGGGCAGGGTTTCGCGGAATGACGCGAATGCGTCGTAACGTCACGACCCAAACGTGTCATTCCGCGAAATCACGCCCCCCGAGCTGGGCACTCGGGAGGAGAGGGGAGGGGGGTTTGAAAGTGCTCAGGAAGTGCCGCGGCGGGCGCCCCGTGCGGTTGCACGGCTTGCCTGCCGCAAGAAACGCCACTGGATGTGTTAGTCATACCAATCAACTTACAACGGTGGGGAGATAGGTAACCTCTATAAAATATTTTGAAAAACATGTCTTTGTATGATGTGGCTGAAATTGTTTTGGTAGAATATAGTAGAGTTCTCAGAATCTTCCTCAAGATTGGGAAAATGTGCTTTCCATTTGATAATACCCATTTGGAAATGGGCAGTATGATAAGGCAGGCGTAAAATTTTATCAAAATAAGTTATAGCTCTCCTAGAATAATTCACATTTAGAAAGGCTTCATCCAATGGATTACGCCAGTCCTCCTCACTCAAATAAGTTATTACTTTATTAGTATAGTGTTGTGCCTGTAAAAAAGGCATTATGCACACTGGCAAAAAATTGTAGCGAGATTTTGCTTGAACATGAGTTAGGGGCTTTTTGTTTCTGAATTTGCGAGGTGTCTGATTGTACGCAATCCCTGTTTATGCCAAGATCTAAATGGTTGTGCCGCTAAGCCATGTTGAAAGTTGTCATTGCCCAAAAAGGGAAGATGCAACGAATATAAAGTATGAAGTTTGGCTTTATTACGTATTGTGTGCCATGTTGACCATGCCGACATTAGTAAGGAATTCTCCAGCAAATGTGTAGGGATCTCATGTTTTGGTAAATGTAAGAAACAGGTAAAATCTAGATTGTGGAGGAATTGTTTTTCAAGTGTATAGTTTGCGTATTGGTCATTCCCATGCAGCCAGTCCTTGATGTATTTACATGTTGCTGCTTGATTATATAATTTAACATTAGGGAAGTTAATTCCCCCCTCTTCCCTGGTCTTTTTGTAATAGTTTCAGGCTAATTCTTGATCTTTTCTTAGACCAGATAAATTTTCGGAATACTTCCACAATCTTTTTTTCATCAGATAATGTGAGTGTAAGCGGGAGAACTTGCAGTGGATGTAATAACTTTGGGAAAGTTATAAGTTTAAGTTAGCTCTTCCCAGGTATGACAGTTGGAGCTGCTGCCATCCCTCTAATTGTGTTTACATTTTTTCACTAAGTGGGGTTACGTTTGCATAGTACAAGTCATGGATATTTTTAGTTATATTTATCCCCAGGAAATGTATCTGGGAAGAGGTCCATCGCAACCCCCCAAAAGAGCTAGTTGGGGTATAAGGACGATTGCCTAAAGCCATTGCCGTCGACTTAGATGGGTTAATCGTAAACCCTGAAAGTGAGCCGTAATAGGTGAGTTTATCGAATAGAGATTCCAAGCTGACTTCAGGATTAGAGACCAAAAGCAATAGATCGTCAGCAAAGGCCTGCAACTTTAATTCCTGATCCCCAATCTTTGCCCCCTGTAAGGTGTTTCATTGTTGTAAATGGCGCAACAAGGGATCCAATGCCAAATTGAACAGCAGAGGCGATAATGGACAACCCTGTCTCATCCCACGGTGCATCATTAGAGGCTTGCCGAGAAGGCCATTGGGCTCCAACTATAAATATCTGATCATCTCCACAAATGTATTCCCAAAATCCCTAAAATCTAGCACTTTAAACAAATAATACCATAAGACTCTATCAAAGGCCTTCTCGGTATCCAAACTCAACATCACGGTGGATGAGCTCTTGTTTGCTGGTGAAGGGGCTAACACCGCTATAGCTGAGCGAATGCCCAAAACTGAATGACGACCCGTCATGAAGCCCAATTGATGTGGTGTTAAGAGAGCTGGCATGAGATCTTGTAATCTAGTGGATAATATCCTGGCTAGAAATTTAGAGTCTTGATTTAACAATGCAGTCGGTCTATATGATTCCATAAGAGAGGTGTCTTTCCCTGGTTTAGGTATGAGAACAGTTATGGCCTCATTAAATGATGGATAAGAAACTTTGTTGGCAAATATTTGCTGGAATAGAGTGGTAAGAGTTGGAATTATGTCAGTTTTTAGAATTTTATAATAATTTGCATTAAAACCGTCTGAGCGTGGTGCTTTATTTGGCTTGAGGGAGTAAATTTCTTGTTCCGTAATTGTGCCATTAAGACCTACTTTTTGTTCGGTCGATAGTTTAGGTAGCCCTACATTTTCCAAGAAATTATGTTCTTTTGGTTAGGATCATTGGATGTATACAGATCACTAAAGTATGATTCTAGAAGATTTAGGATGTCTGGATGAGAGGTGAGGGTCAGTCCAGAGCTAGGGTCCACTAACTTTGTGATGTAGCATTTTTTCTTTTGTTGTTTGACCATAAAGGCCAGAAGTCATCCTGACTTACCGCCCCATCTATGATATTGGTTTTTCATGTAGTCAGTCTTAAGTTTAGCCTCCTGAAGAAGAAAGGCCTCAAGTAAGCCCTTTTCTTGTAGATACCTAGTTTTATTTTCTTCAGTGGCAGAAATTAGAAATTGTTGATGTGAATGACGCAATCTATTGGTTAAAGATTGCATTTGTTCTTTTTTATCTTTGTTACGTTTGGCTACATAGGATATGATATGCCCTCTCATTACTGCTTTTGATGCTTCGCAAAATAGGACTATGTTATCCCAATGTTGTATGTTGTCATCCACATATGCCTGCCAATGGACTCTAAGATACTTTTGGAAGTCCTCATTTTGTGACAGATACATTGGAAAGCACCATAATTTGGAAGTATGTATAGGGTTTCTCCTCTCTATATCGCACATGATAGGTGCATGGTCTGAAATTACAATATTGTCTATGAAAGTGTGGGTGACTCGTGCAAAAAAGGATTCCTCTAATAAGATGTAATCTAGTCTCATAAAGGTATCATGTACTCGTGAGTGGTAGGTGTATTCTCTGCTAAGACCGTGTTGAAGTCTCCAGACATCCAATAAAGCATGCTGTGAGCATAAAAGGAAAATGACCTCTTTATTATGGGTTGGCGAGATCACTGGAGATTTAGAATGATCCAAGTGAGCATCATGTAGGGAATTTATGTCTCCACCAATAATTAAATTAGGTGTGGCATGTTGCATTAATAAATTGGAAATTGATTGTAAAAACACAAAATTAGGCAAGTTTGGTGCATAAAGGTTAAATAACGTGAATTGCTCACCATGTATTGTAACATTTAACATGAGATATCTGCCGTCTGGGTCAGCTATAGTTTTGGTCACTTCACAGTTAAGGTTCTTATTAAATAGGATTGCTACTCCACATTTTTTCCTACAATAAGATTCCGAAATACAATCCCCTAACCAAGGGCTTCTCAAAGTGGAATTTGATTTTTTCAGCCAATGAGTTTCCTGTAGGAATATTATGTCTGCATGGGCACGTTTTAGTTGTGTAAGTATTCTACGTCTTTTGACAACAGAATTCAGTCCAGCTACGTTCCATGATAAAAGTCTAAAGGAATTCGAAGTAACCTGTGGAATCCTTGGGCTAGATATCATAGATTGTGTCATCCTATGCCATTCCTAATGAAAGTCGTACGAAATTTAACCTGAAAGCACATCATGCCTGCTTTGTCCCAGCTAGCAAAGCACGCATGAATCATCATTATAGAATGGATCAAGTACCCGGACACGCATGGCTCAGAGACAGGGGGGGAGAAAGACAAGGAAGAAAGAGAAAAGAAAAGAGAAAATCAACCAAATCATTAATAACAATAACATACTGAAGAGTACGGCATTTATGATAGGCTATTAGGACATTTTCTTTGTCCCTGTAGTTAAGACATTTTGCTATGACTGGTCTCGGCCTTGCATCACGGTTTTCTCTTTCAGGCCCTATACGGTGTGCTCTCTCAATCATGACTGTACCTGATGGGGTGGGAATGTTCAGTATAGATATAATATCCGTGCTATGGAGATCCATCAGATCTGTTCCCTTTATAGTTTTGGGAATGCCCAGGAACCTCAGATTACTTCTCTTATTTCTATTTTCTAAATCCTCTAGTTTAGCTTCTAGTTTGATATTAAGCTGGAATTGAGCCTCAGCAAACTTTGAGAGTTCTGAAATGGCATCTTCGTTAGTGCTGGTGCGTTGTTCAACCTCAACCAAATGTTTGGTGTTTGCCTCTAGGTGTGTTAAGATAGTATTAATAGAGGCCTGGATGGCGTCCAATTTTTTGTTCAATTTGTGTTGTTTGTGTTGGATTCAGCAAACTAGAGGGACCTCCTGTACTCCCTAATAGGGGGCTTTCCAGAGGAGTAATGGAAGGTGAAGATATAACTGAGCTATGGGTAGCGAACCCAAGTATTGTGTGTTCTTGACTTTATTTGTATTTTTATTTGCCATGGTTTGTATTTGAAACCGATCTAGATATCTGTCCATAGTATGGTCCTTTAGCTTAGACCAGTGCACCCCTGAAGAAAGCCCCCCCCCAAAAAAAAATCACATAATATGATGAGCAGGTTAGTGAGCCAGTAAATTTTAAATCACATTCTTGATGTCACTCTGAGCAACAAACACCATACAACATTTTACAGTTCAGTGGGAACTCCAGATTCAAGAGAATTCCAGCTTATCGTGTCAGTTGTGGAAATATAAAGTCAGTACTACAAAGAGATATATATGATCAAATGATCTATAACTATGCTTGTATTGGCAGGTAAGCTGCCTCAACTTATACTATTAAAGTCCCAGCACTAAAATTAAATTTGTAAATGAAAGTTTATCAGGATTGGAATTGTACAGTAACGTAATAGAGGTCAAAATAAAAATAAAAAGAGGGGGGGGGATGTAACGGTTATCAAAAAACCCTAACTCTCACACAGCCAAGTGTATATGCCGTCCTTGGCAGACGAGAAGTAGAACTCCCTGGCTGTGGCAGTTCCTAAACAGTCAAAGGCTGTCAGACACACCGTTAAGACAATGGCGCACAATAATATAGATTAAATTCCTAAGTTAATTGCAATTTAGCAAATGTGTATATACGGAGTTCTAAACAGGTCGTATCTAAATTAAGACACTAGGTGGCACTGTTATATAGGAAACCGTTATGGAAAACAAAGTCTAGTTTAGGTGCAAGGCTATGAGCCAGTGGCTATAGTGATCTGTAAAGATAGAAGGGTTGTAACAATCAATTAAGTGAGTGTGAACCAGAAACATAAAATGATATGCTATGTCAAGCTAGTGAGGAGCAAATGTCCAGGTGCAACGTATACTTCGGGCCCACACAGAGAGTATAGTCACTGTTTTAGCAGGAGCATTTATATCAGAAGTCTCTATTAAGGAGTCAGCGAGTGACAGCCGTCCTCAGGCAGTCACCAAGGAGTTTCCTCACAATGAGTTAAGCAGCCCAGCAAACCTTAGGAATGACGGTAAACAGAGTCTTTCAAGGCCCTTCTGACACCCTTAGTGTAGGGAAGCGTGCACAACACCAGTTCTTCATGGGCATTAAGAATCGTGGGCAGCCAGTTCCGATTCCCCTCTATCTCCCACTCACCACCGGGTTGTCGGGTCAGTCGCCGGCGGGACACACCAGCACACTTCGGTGTAGGGGAGCAGGCACACCTCCAGATTTTCAAGAGTCGCAGCAGGGAGCCCACTCTATGCCGAGATGCAAGTTGCAGCTTAGTCAGCCCCGCCGCGCAAAGTGGGCAGGGGGTCCTCAACGTGTCTAGTGTTAAGCAGTGGTCCCTGGGCAAGGCATGAACAGGTGGTAGGGGTATGCGTCTCAGCGCCAGTCTCCCCCCCTCCGATCCAGTCTCTCAGACCCTTTCCTCCAGCAGCGGCTCGCCGTTACCTCCTCTGCTATGACCGCCGGGGGTAGACAGCAGCAGCGTGGCCGTCTCCAACGTGCAGCACGATTCGGGTAGAACCGCTAGGACTGTCCTCCACTCCCGGCCTCATTGTCTCCCCGGATCACTCCCAATCTCGTCTCCCCTGGGTCAGTCAAAAGCGGCCACCACTTCCCCGGTCGAGTACTGTGTCCAGCCCCGACACAGGAAGGACACAGCTGCGTGACAGGGATGGCGTCCCACGCCGTGTATACTTATTAAGGCCTCAACTTTCTCGGGCCACATTCCGGTGGAAATGCAAGTCCGTTCTCCGAGATAGTTAGCACAGGAGACAGCTCCAGAGTTCCTCTAGTAGAATTTATATATATATTACCCGTGTCAGGGAGATTTCAGCTGAGGATGGAGCAAGATCTTACTAGGGAGAAATGGAGCCCAGGTAAAAAGCGGCCATCGCAATGCTCTGCCCACCGGAAGTCCATTTTGACTTGTTTTAAGGACATTACATCAAAGTTGGATCAGCCTGTAGTGTGTTTTTCCACTTTAATTTTGAGTGTGACTCCAAATCCAGACCTCCATGGGTTAATAAATTTGATTTCCATTGATAATTTTTGTGTGATTTTGTTGTCAGCACATTCAACTATATAAAGAACAAAGTATTTAATAAGAATATTTCATTCATTCAGATCTAGGATGTGTTGTTTAAGTGTTCCCTTTATTTTTTTGAGCAGTGTATATTAGTTACTAAAATGGAAAGAATGAGATCTCTAATAGGCCCTACACACTGGCTGATTGGTAACCAAGGTGCCTGATGGATGACCCGGCGGCAGGAGGGGGGGTGGCGAGGTGACGGGGGAGTGAAGTTTCTTCACTCCCTAACATCACCCGGCCCCATAGCCCTGCATGCTAATATGGACGATATTGTCCATATTGGCTTGCAGGCATAAACGAGCCAGCACCAACGATGGTCGATATGAACGATATCTTGTTTATTAATGAACGAGATCGTTCATATCGCTCAGTGTAATCGCTAAATGTGTAGGGCCCTTAAGTATACTCTGAAAGCTACTGAATGCTGTACACTCTGAAAACTACTGAATGCTGTACACTCTGAAAACTACTGAATGCTGTACACTCTGAAAACTACTGAATGCTGTACACTCTGAAAACTACTGAATGCATGGCTCAGCTAATATATGTATGTAAACTTTCTTTACTCTTTTTCTATTTGTTTTTTACTGAGTGCATCCACATATTTTTTTTTTTTTGTAACTTCATGCATACGGTATATACATGTTTTCCCCCATGGCTAGCTTGGCCAAATATGGAAAGTAAAAAAAAAAGAAACAAATGAAATCTGTGGGTGCACTCATGAAAAAAAAGAAAAGAAAAAACGAAAAGAAGGTTTACATATATATACTAGCTGGTGAAAGCATTCAGTAATTGCCTGAATGCACCTATAGACTATAGGTGCACTCAGGAAACTACTGAATGCTAGGTCCAGCTAGTATATATATATATATATATATATATATGTAAAAACCCCTCTCTTTCCCCAGTAGAGAAAGACCACCTTTCTGTCAAAGTGACAGTTACTCCACCCCTTTATCCTGGGTACCGCCTCCTTTAATATTAAATGATAGTGTTTGATATCGCTTTATATAAAATTTTATATAAAATTTATAGAGTTCGATATTAAACCGTATTAAAAGATAATGGCTTTGAAAAGAGTGTCACGTAACACCAGTCGCAGAATACGCAATAAAGCTGTATCACAAACCAGCTTGTGATGAAAAAATTGACTTTACCAGGCTGTACACTTTCAAAACATTACAGTGTTATAGTTCACATGTTATAGTTCACACATTCCAGCAATTTAAACGTCATGCTTGGCACACATGGTACAGTTTTAAAAATCTTAATGACTAATGACCGTGTCCATTTTCTTAGATGCACAGAAGCATCACAAATGGCACTGATTTAAAAAACGTATTGATTTTAATGACCATGCATGATTAATGATGACAGCACAATTTCAAAATCCACAGATCTACGGACTACCGTGACAACACAAATTCAAAAGTCTTAGATCTACAGAATACCATGCTTGTAACAAAAACATCTGGTTATTAAAACAACATGTTTATCTCTTCAAAAGAACATTAGCACCACCTACAGGTCTATGTATTGACTCAAAATGTCATTTTATTTTTAAACTATCGTGCTTTTAAATAAATATATATATATATATATATATATAAGTATTTGATTTTATATTTTCAGTGTAACTGAAAAGAATTATCACAATTACTAAATTATAAACTTAACTTTATATATATATGTTTAAAAAAAATCCTAGCCATGCTTGTAACAAAAACATCTGGATATTAAAACAACGTGTTAATCTCTGCAAAAGAACATTAGAGTCGCCTACAGGACTATGTATTGACTCATAATGACATTTTATTTTTAAACTATCATGCTTTTAAATAAATAAAAAAAAAAAATATATATATATATATATATATATATAAGTATTTGATTTTACATTTTCATTGTAACTGAAAAGAATTATCACAATTACTAAATTATATACCTAACTTTATATATATATATATATGTTTAAAAAATCCTAGCCATGCTTGTAACAAAAACATCTGGTTATTTAAACAACATGTTAATCTCTGCAAAAGAACATTAGAGTCGCCTACAGGACTATGTATTGACTCATAATGACATTTTATTTTTAAACTATCGTGCTTTTAAATAAAAAGATATATATATATATATATATATATATATATAAGTATTTGGTATATTTTTGAAGTGCTGAGTACGACGTGTAAAACACCGCTAACAGATTATATTTTCATTGTAACTGAAAAGAATTATCAAAATTACTAAATTATATACCTAACTTTATATGTTTAAAAACCCTGCCCCAGCATCTTGGAAATGTGGGACGGCATACCACAGGTTGGTGGGGGCCATTTGGCTCACATCCATGACTAAAAGAATGGGACACAGCTCTGAAGTGGGACACAGCTCTGAGAAGGAATTTCAACGGAAGTTACATAGCTATACACACGTAAAGGCATCATGGTAAGTGTTATTATTATTATTATTATGCAGGATTGCAGATTAAATATTTGGTAATAGTGTCATCTAGCTGCGCATTATCGTGTTGCAGGTGAGTGTCATGCAGATGCAATAGGATATCTCATATTTATACAAATGTTATATTTTTTATTTTACAAATATGGCTGTGAATTATTGTGGCTCACTGAAGGTTGTTTAATTATGTGGTAATAGTGCCATCTAGTGGCGCATTATCGTGTTGCAGGTGGGGGTCATGCAGGTGCAATAGGATATCTCATATTTATACAAATGTTATATTTTTTATTTTACAAATATGGCTGTGAATTATTGTGGCTCACTGAAGGTTGTTTAAATATGTGGTAATAGTGCCATCTAGCGGATCATTTTGGGAATGCACCGACACTGTATTTCATGTAAATCGTTTGACTGATATTAATCGTATCTCATTTTCATTATTGGTTCAGCGACAGACAATGCAGACAATCAAAGATAATGTCATGTGTACATCCGGATCCGAAGATGATGATTTGCCAAGTTATCAAATGAGCCATGGTAAGCTATGTCTATAAATACCATTGACACGTTTTTATTTATTTTTAAAAGTTTAAATAGTACGAAATTATAGTCAAGGTCTACAAATTGTTCATTTTTACTTATTTTTAAAAGTTTAAATAGTATGAACGTACAACAGGCTGGATACAACGTTGATAAGTAATTAAAAAATTAATTTCTCATTTTAATTCTCACAAATAAATGACAGATACCACAAACACAGAGAATTTCGATGATGTTGGAGAAAGCCCGTTTGGTTCAGATTTTAGCATTATACCAGTTTTTACTAATATTTTGGAATTGGCTCCAGCCTGTGAGTAACATGATATTTTTATTTATTTTTAATTTTTATTTATTTTCCACCGGCTAAAGAATTAAAAATAAACCTTGTACAGTTGTGCTGATTTGTTGTCAACTGTACACACTTTATATTCTCAATAATACAACTCTTTTTCATGTTATTCTAATTTTATACCGTATGTAATATTTATTTTTCATTTTTTCACCGGCTAAAGATTCCACAAAAATGGATGATGCGACGGCTGACAGTATTCTACGGGACATATTGAACAAACCTGAATATTGTCACAACACAGCTATACAGACCGGCAATGCTGTTGATGAGCGACCGTTTTTCACCACTCGACAGGGGGCCGGGCTCAAACATTCGAATATAAAGCAGGTGTGTATTCAAACACTGTTATATGGTATATTGCTATGCAGTAATTTTAATTTTAATTTACGGGCATCAGAATATAAAGCCGGTGTGTAATCAAACACTGTTATATGGTATATTGTTATGCAGTGATTTAAATGCTGATTTACGTGCATCAATGTTTATATTTATTTTATAATATATGTATTACAGATGATGCTGTAGCAAGACGATATGATCCTACGATACCCGTAGGTCGTGATACAGTCGCGCAAACACACAGGCCTAGTACAAGCGGGAAAACATCAAACCGCACAACCGCCACTGAAACGGAGAACCATCAATTCGCAACAGCAGGTGTGTAATCAAACACTGTTATATGGTATATTGTTATGCAGTGATTTAAATGCTGATTTACGTGCATCGATGTTTATATTTATTTTATAATATATGTATTACAGATGATGCTGTAGCAAGACGATATGATCCTACGATACCAGTAGGTCGTGATACAGTCGCGCAAATACACAGGCCTAGTACATGCGGGAAAACATCAAAACGCACAACCGCCGCTGAAACGGAGAACCATCAATTCGCAACAGCAGGTGTGTAATCAAACACTGTTATATGGTAAATTGTTAAGCAGTGATTTAAATGCTGATTTACGTGCATCAATGTTTATATTTATTTTATAATATATGTATTACAGATGATGCTGTAGCAAGACAATATGATCCTACGATACCAGTTGGTCGTGGTACAGTCTCGCAAATACACAGGCCTAGTACAAGTGGGAAAACATCAAAACGCACAACCGCCACTGAAACGGAGAACCATCAATTTGCAACGCCGTCGATTGTACATAACAGCCTAAAGGAGCTTGCTAGGTCATCGGTTATGGTGGTGCATAACGGATGTATCAACCCGAACAAACGAAGGCCGGCTCAACCAAGATCGAATGAGAGAAGTCATAATTCAGCATTTACCGATCTTAAAAGAAAATTGTCGTATTCCAAAAATGATAAGCCGCAACAGAGAAGGATCGCGTTACAAACTGTATCAAGCGTAAGTAACGATGTTGCTGTAACATCAAAACAAACAGCATTTAACACTGCAGCCCGGGATGTCGCTGGTAATACAAAGACTGTAAAGGTTAAGAGGGCATCGCGTCTCTCAAGAAGTAATGTTAAGCAATTGTCGCAATCAGCTGTAATCACAATTCCCGATACACAGGGTTGCTCTGAAACAGAAACAAGACACATAGCAGGCATTGGTGTGTTATCAAATGTTGACTCAAGAAGTAATGTTAAGCAATTGTCACAATCCGATGTAATCACTATTCCTGATACACAGGATTGCTCTGAAACAGAAACAAGACACATAGCTGGTAATCCTGTGATATCAGATGTTGATGACATAAATGGGCAAGAGCTTATTACACACTGTGTAGAGTCAACGACACAACAACCGCAGAATAGTGCTGATGAAGTATTATCAGCCGTTGCAGGAATTCCTGGTAATACTACAACGGTTGATTGGGTAACATCAATGCCCAATATTTTACAACGGCAGCCGTGGTACACACATCGGCTGATGCTTGTGCACCGGCGCACGGATAGCACCCGACATAGTTGATGGATGTCAAAATACAGAACAATTAGGCCAAGACGCTGAAATACAATTTTACGCGTTGTTGGGTAAGATACGGGAAGATGTTGAGAACATGGGTGTAAAAGCCGGATATTTGTTAAAACACATTAAAGGTGTGAGCCACGGTGGTAAATGTAAACAAGACATTGTTAAAGAAGTTGTTGAGATGTATATGAATGTCATGTCAAAATACATAGATCGGTCAGTTAAGACAACTGAATTTATTAAAGCCAACATACATCATTTTGCAGAAATAAATGAAACTGAGCCGTGACTAGGCATGTTATGCAATGGTTTGAAACGTGTTTTAAATTTAAATGCCTGTAAAAAAAAATCCACGAATTAAACCTTGTTTAACATACAAGATCTCACAGTTATTCCGACGTGCAAAGGTGAAACATGCTGTAACAACATTAACCAGATTGAGAAAGCGCAAGCGGCACAGGGAACATGTGGGAGGCGGGAAGCAGAGTGCGAGGTATGTAGATTTAGATCAATTGCCACCCCAAGCATTACCGATTGACGAATCACAGCCTGACAATATTGAGCACATTGCAAGCCCCATATATGATGATGCACGCGGTGTTGAGTCACCTGGTAATGACGAAGGTTGGCAACATGTATACTTAGAAGCAATTAACAGTTATGAACGACAACGACCGAATTTCAGAGCCGTTGAGTACCACAATCACTATCGGTTTGTTAATTTGGACAGGGTTACATCATTTGTAGAGGGAGTTCGAGCCGTTCATACTGCTATACAGGCCATGCTCGATGGCGTCCTTGCGGGCGTGGATCCTGCCGACCGCGTTCAGCTTAGATTGGAGGGGGGTGTGTTACACAACGCCATCTATTCGCATCATAAGCCGCAAGAAACATTAGACGCTACCAGTTTTTTGAACCAGATTACAAACGCGCTTCAAAGTAACGCTGAATTCTTATTATCCACAGGTTTAAGATTTGTGATCAGTATTTTTAGGAACAGGCCGGGAAGTGGGTTGACTGGTAGAAGTTTACACCGCTTACCCTATAGTTTAATAATAAATAAGCGTAAAAGATATCTCTATGATTTCAGAAGCATCGGTAATAACCTGTGTTTGGCCGCAAGCGTCTGTAAACTTCTGGATAAAGGTAACAATGCCAATGACCATGTAATACAGGAGAGAGCGATCCAACTACATAAAGCTTTAAATCTGCCACTTGATAAAGTGGTCAGCTTTAGCGATGTTGCAATTTTTGAAAATTATTTAAATGTTTCGATCAATCTCCTCTATTACAATCAAGGGGATTGGAAATACTACTGTACGGACAGCCGTTACAAAGACACACTGTTTGTGCTATATCACGATTGTCACTTTTATGGGATACTCGATATCAAAGCGTTTCTTGGAGCCCGATATTATTGCATCCGTTGTCATAGCGCTTACCATCATAGAAATAATCAGGATTGTCTTTTCTTTTGTAAGGCTTGTCACAGGCTGGATTGTATTGACGACGGTGTGACTGCGTTAAGGTGTTCGGTATGTAGGGTATTTTGTCGATCAAACGAATGTTTAGAGCTACACAAAGCTTTAGCTCTTGATCACAAAATATCCTGTCTTGAACATGTATATTGTGACAAGTGTTGTCTCTACAGGCGAACAGATCATAACTGCAGAGGCCTAAAGTGTCCCATTTGTAAGGTGTTCGTTGATGGGTTTTCGAACCATTTGTGCTATATACAAACCATCAAGCCGGAAGAGCCCACAAAGAAATACATCTTTTATGATTTTGAGTGTATGCAGGAGACGGGTGTGCACATACCAAACTACTGTTACGCTTTAACATTAACGGGGGAGAAAGACTGGGAGTTTAAGGGTGTTGCGTGTATCGAAGACTTTGTAAAGACGTTCATGAAACCAAAATTTGCGCATTACACATTCATAGCCCATAATGCAGGTCGCTATGATGTGTATTTTGTGCTGCGCCAGCTGATTAAGGAGAAATTAAAGATGGAATTATTATCTAGAGGCGGCAACATAATGTGCATAACGGTAAAAGATTTGAAGATAAGATTTATCGACTCTTTACATTTTTTACCCATGCGGCTTAGCAAGTTACCAAAGGCGATGGGGTTTGACGGTACCAAAGGTTATTTCCCACATTTTTTTAACACAGCTGATAATCAAAATTACATAGGCGCTATGCCGTCAATAGAGTATTTTGGTCCACAATACATGATGCCTGATGAATTATCTGAGTTTACAGCCTGGTATAAACAGTGTGTACACAAACCGTTTAACTTTCAAAAAGAGCTCGTACGATATTGTAAAGACGATGTGAAAATATTACAAAACGCTTGTGATGCTTTCAAATCGGCTGTTATAGCCATGACAGAACAGGAGTTTCTAATAACAAAGGGAAAAAAAAGGTTGTGGTTAAACGTCACATCGAGGCTTTCAATTAGTCACATTGGCTTCCGTCTGCATGTCCAGGTACCATTGTAAATTTTTACAGGAAAAGACACTGGCCCTTGTACCGGGTGATAACTATCACAAGACTCAGAAGCATTACTCAACGCCAGCAATACAGTGGTTAATGTACATAGAGCACAAAGAAGGTGTGAGTATAAGACACGCTTTACAAGGGGGCGAGAAGAAAGTTGGTAAATACAGCCTGGATGGTTACGCCGTGATTAACGGCACACCCACTGCTTTTGAATTCCAAGGTTGTTTTTATCACGGCTGTGGTGTTTGCTACAACGCCGATGATAAAAACAAACTGACTAAAATGACCTACGGTCAATTACACCACAAGACGCAGGTAAAGTTGCACTACCTTAAACGTTGTGGATTTCAGATACGTGAAATCTGGGGTTGTGAATGGAAGTCTATGCTAGAGTCTGATGCGGTTCTACAGGCTTTTCTGAAGGGTAAAGAATTATCCGAACCCTTGGAGCCACGTGATGCTCTTTATGGCGGGCGCACAAACGCCATAAAGCTGTATCACAAAACAGGTTGTGATGAAAAAATTCACTATTTTGATTTTACCAGCCTGTCCCCTTTGGTTAACAAAACCAAAACGTATCCTATACTGCACCCACACATTATTTATAAGGATTTTGGTGATGTCACAAAGTATTTCGGTTTTGCCAGGGTTAAAGTTTACCCGCCTTGTGGTCTATTCTTTCCGGTTCTGCCGGTTAAAATGGGCGGCAAGTTAATGTTTCCATTATGTCGCACATGCGCCGAGTCTGGACAGACTGAGCCGTGCGTTCATGATTCAGAAAAACGTGCACTCATCGGTACATGGTGTACCGTGGAACTAAACTTGGCTGTAGAAATGGGGTACATGGTGTGTAAAATCTATGAGATGTGGCATTTTGATGAGAGATCTGACAAATTGTTTTCAGGTTACATTAAAATGCACCTCAGGGATTATCCCGAATGGTGTACAGATGCCGGGAAATGCCAAGAGTATATAGACGCCTATCAAAAAAATGAAGGCGTGTCTTTACGACCCGATCACATAGAAATCAACCCCGCTAAAAGACAAATTTCAAAATTGTTTTTCAATTCCTTATGGGGTAAATTTGGTCAACGTAGCAACATGCCCAATATGTGTCTAGTGACCGATCCCGACAAACTTTTTGAATACGCGTTCTTACCGTACTATGATGTGTCCGCTTTGGACTTTGTTGACGATGATACCGTTATGGTAAATTGGAAGTATGCCAAAGACCATTACACCAGGGGCGCAATTTCAAATGTAACTATAGCCATCTTTACAACTGCTTATGCACGTGTTGAACTGTACAAACTACTGTATAGATTACAAGATAGATGTCTTTATCACGACACAGATTCTGTAATTTTTGTCAGTAGACCCGGTGACTGGAGCCCGCCATTGGGTGATTATTTAGGCGAGTTGACCAGCGAACTACCCACAGGCACCCATATAACAGAATTTGTCTCAGCCGGTCCCAAGTCATACGGCTATCGACTAAACAACGGAAAGACCTGTTTAAAAGTTAAAGGTATAACGCTCAATGTTGATAATGCGCAGCACGTTAACTTTGACAGCCTGAAAGAACTGGTCTTAGATTATCCTTTAAACCCCGAAGGCGACGACCAGAAAAAGGTTGTGATCCGTCAACCCGGTATAGTACGTGTGAAAAAGTGCTGGCAGATAGAGACGCTTACTTTGCAGAAGACGCATAGGTGTGTTTATACTAAACGGTCTCTTACGGACAACTTCACAACACTGCCATTCGGCTATTAAGATGGACACCAGATTTCAGCACCCTTTTTCATGTATTTTAGCGGGTCCGTCCAATTCGGGTAAAAGTTATTTTGTGAAAACGCTGTTGCAGCACGCTGCAACACATATGACTCGTGTACCTGATAATGTTGTTTGGTTTTACACCTGTTGGCAGCCTATATACGACCAACTTCTGTGTAAACAGAGGGTTTACCAGAGTCTTTTAGCGATGATCAACTTTTTCCCCCTGATAAGATTAATTTAACAGTGATTGATGATCTGATGGACGCAGCAAGTAATAATTCTGAGGTTGAGAAAGCTTTCACAAAGTATGTACACCATCGTAATCTCAGTATCTTGTACCTTGTCCAAAACATATTTTGTCAAGGTAAAAAGAGCAGAACTATACATTTAAACACAAAATATATGGTCCTGTTCAAAAACCCCAGGGATAAAATGCAGGTGGGCATTCTGGCTAGACAAATGTATCCATCGAAACATCGTTTTTTTCTCGAATCCTATGAATCCGCGACGGCTGCCCCTTATGGGTATTTACTGGTTGATTTAAGAAACAACGCTCTTGACGATTATCGTTTACGAAGCGGCTTATTCCCACCAGACACACCTGTCGCTTTTGTCATTAAGAAGCGCGGTTCTATAAAGCTATAACCGTACAACCTTTAGTCATTTGTTGTCATTCTAACAATGGTGAACATGTCGGGACGGATAAGACGTAATTGGGTGCTTTTAAAAACATTAATTAAAGCAACACCAACCCAAAGAAACGCTATTTTATTCAACGCTTCAAACGATTTAGTCACGGCTATTTGTGAGATAGCGCTCAACACGCTTAAAGGTAAAATACCGCTGTCTCAATGACAGTTGAACTACCTTAAAAAGAAGCGAGAGCTTATAAAATCACTTTGTAATAAGAAATGTGCCATTGGAAAAAAGAAGAGGTTGGTTAAACAGTCGGGTGGTTTTATCGGTTCGCTGCTTGGTTTTGCTATACCGCTAATTACAGGACTATTGTCTAATCGCTGATGGAGTACGCTGAGAAAATGTATCTGGTGCCTCAGAATCAGATAGACCGTTTACATAACAAACCGAACAGCGACGACATACGTAAAACAGCAACACACGGTCTAGATGTAGAGATCGTGAAAATACTACAGAATAATGATTTATCAGAATATGAAAAAGCAAAGCGATATACAATGTTGTTGCAGAGATATCTGGTGTTGAGTAAACAGGCTGATAGTGAAATGTCAACTTTAGCTCTTTTATCCCCCGTTGCAAAATCTGTTGATGAATCAAATAACACGACACAACCTGTTGCGCCCGATGCTGTTTATCATGAGCTTTTGAGCGGTGTTAATGCCCGGTATAAAAAAAACTGTGAAATACTATTGAGTAAAATGACACGCTCTAAACACATCACAGACTGGAACAGTAAAGGGGAGTTTCTGTACAAAGGCATCGCTGTGCCTGGTTCCAACATGTTAGATTTAATAAGAAGTATTACGCAAAGCCACGGTGTGTCGATCCGTAATATACCGAACGGGTGGCCTGAATTTATGCGGGCTATGTCTGAATTAAATATTCCCTCAACCATCATAGCCAATGCTGTAAATAGAATGTGCTTAGAACGCTTAAAAGCTGAGAAGCAGGAGGCCTCTGATAGCGCTGTGACATCGCCCATGTCGCTACAAACCCTTAACAAAGGTCGAATAAATGTTTTAAGTCCCCCAGGGTTAACAACACCGCACAGTTACTTACTGCCTAGGAAAAGATTTGTAAATCTATTTCAGGATTCACAGTGGCTGAAACTATAACATATAACTAATTTATAATATTTTTATACACTGTATTTTGTGTTGGCATTTTGCGCCACAATGTTTAACTTATACCAATAATATTTTATGTAATGTTTTAAATGTGTCTTTACCGTGTTATATATATATATATATATCAATAAAATATGCTTATGATTTATAAAACAACGTTTTGTTCTTTGTTTCTATTGCTGTAAACTGAAGAAATTTCAAGCACGCAATATAAAGTTTAATAAACAACGTTGTTTATTAGAAAAACATCATAGATATGATGCGTTGTACATAAAACGTATCAAACAGAATGTTGATTACAAGTTACACAAACAATACAACGTTGTACGTAACAAGCTTCACACACAACGTTGTGTGTGAAACGTTTTATGTACAACGTGCCATAGTTATGCCGCGTTGTACATAAAACGCTTCACACACAACGTTGGTTACAAGTTACACAATTCTGTATATATCTGTCTGCATAATGACTCAGACAATGGCTTCTTGGGAGCCGTCTTACAAAATTTGAAACAAAACAATCATTACGTTTTGTGTCATCACTAAAACGGGCCAGTACATCCACATATTTGTATTTTTTACACATGTAAAATATAAAGTATATGCAATATTGACCGCAAACGGTGCTGTTAAAATTTTGCAACTGCTTATTTTGGTGATAAACACTTTTTGAATTCAAGTTTTAAAAATGTATTATAGCTTTTGGGAATAGGGGGCTGTCAGGGGCTAACCCGTAAGAATCAAAAAAGTAACATTCACGCTGTTCGTTAAAATAAGCGGCCAACCAGTGCTCACCCGGCTGCCCGCTGCTATGCGAATTGATTACAAACGCGCAGGGGTAATGGGCCAGTTTACTGACCGGTAACATATCGCACGGATACGTTCCTTTAAAAATATGCCGTGTGCTTTGCACAGCGTACAGAATACAGTTTATCTGTAATGTGTTCATTTTTTCAGCAGCGTAGTGTTAGTTTATTTCATTTATAGATAATCGTACAGTACATCGCACCTTTGATTAATCTCGATGATGTTATCAAATAGAGCGTATATTATCACATTGACTGTCCGGTCCAACGCTTCTGCAAAGCGGAATTCGGCACGTAGATTGCCTGTTCTTATCAAGGAAAGGTGTTCTCCACACTCCTGTTCTGGTGAAAGGTCAAAAGCAAATAGCGTGTAGCCCCTGAGGTACTCTTCGCGGTCAATCAGTATACCATTGTCAGATTTCTGCTTATTTGTGATCTGTATGAGTGACATATACTCTCTTACAGCATTACGGCGTTCAAAGTCGGGTTGAAATGGCTTGGCGGGGTGCGGTGTTCCATCCAGATAAAGGGATGCAAAACTTACATTTTTATGTTCAAAGCAAAGGGGGTTCCGGCTATGGATTCCTGAAAATGATTAATTATCCACAAAACAGGCTATAACTGTTTTCGGCACTTGCCCTAAAAATAGATTTTCTAGATTAAATACTCTACTGCCTGTTGGTACGCTGTAGATTTTAATCCCAACGCGGTCAATCGCGTATTTTGCGTTACCGTTTAACAGGGCCTGCGCATGCCCAATCCGCACGGTTGGTGAGACCTGAACTCTTTTTACAAACAGGGATACCGCTGTGATCTGTATTTTAAAGGCATCCGTTTCAGACGACATTAAGCAGAATGCGTCTTTGTTTCTGGTTAGTTTAATCTTCAGATCAACGGCGTTTAAAATTAGTTTATGTTGATGGAAAAGGTCGCAGTGAAGCGGTCCTAGCAGTTCAACCGTGCGACTCTGCTCTGTTGCTCCTGCTCATTTTTTGAATCCCCGTATTCGGCCCGTCCAGCGCCGTGTTGTTAAATTCACCAGCCGAATCTTTGTAAAATAATCCTGTTGTGTGTTTTGTTGACAAAGCATCTGAGCTGTAATTCAATATAGTCTCAATGTACGCGCGGTATGCGTAAAGATTGTTGGATTGTGATATGAGCCTGTCGCCCAAAGTTACATCCACTTGGTTGAATAAAGTCGCTATTGGGTAATTAATAAGTGCGACCCGCGCACCTTGCGGTATCGGCCTGTTATCGGTTCGTACGATCTTGCATGTCACGTACAACAGCGTGTTGTTCAGATCGTAGTAGTGTTCACCGCTGGCTGCTATATAAAATTCAAGCGGAGCTGTGTCGGATAACGCCGCTAAAGGTTGAACTTCGACGTATAGACTTTTCTCTATGCTAGTTTGTGTCGGGGGCACGTCAAAAAGATCCAGCTCTGTTTTTGCACATTCAACAGACTCGTGGTGTATGAAAGACATGTTTAAAAAATATCACCAATGGCGCTCTTCGGCTTTCTCTTCTTCTTTGAGTTGCGTCGTCTCTGTTTTTTATTTAAAAAGGGTATGTCCCAAGGCGGAAGTGCTATCATACGCTTCCGTTTTCTTTTAGACACACCTTTTCTTGTATATATTAGTCCTGAACCGTCTTGCTTTGCTTGGTTCACCTCGTGTATCTTATTCACCACGTCCGTTGTGGCTTGCCCGATAACATCTTTCGCTATATTACGTGCCGCTGTCTTCATATGCGGTTTAGCTAACTCTAAACCTCTCCGGAAAAGAGGAACAGCTTTTCTGAAAAGACTTCGAAAAATACCGCCTAAACCGCAGCTGTACATGTACGCGCTGCCGTGAAAACCTGGTAATCCATTACCAGCTTGAGATTTATAATATTGCGCGTAGAGGCCCGGATCGCCATAATTTTTAACAGCGACCATTCTGCTTAGTTAATAAAATTCAGTTTTGCGGCGTCTGAAGTGTAGCTTCACGATCGCTTTCCCAAACTTAAATGCCATGTTCTCGTTTTGGTCATTCTTTATCTCTATGGCTATCGTGTCAAAATGTGTTTTGCACAATGGTACGTAATCGGGCTTCTCGTATCGTATTGTGACCACCTCATTGTTATAACCCTTCATTTCAACAGTGCGAAGTAGCGGTACATAACTATCCCCGACCCGTTGGTGTTCGATAATGTCTGTGTACACGTACATTGTATATTGGCCGCCTTTGATGTCGGCGCATGGTTTAGAAATATTAGTTTTAGGTTGTAAACCCAGTATCCATGTCAGCTTAGAACCGGCGTGGATTTGATACAACAGCTTACTGTCGCATGTTACAACACGTGCAAACGGATCGTACATTAGTCTTAATCCAACGTCCAGTTTCAGTTGTACAATTTCAGCGTTGATTACGTTCAGTAATGCTTCGATTGTTTCATAAAAACCCGGTTTAATGCACAAACTCGCGACTCTCGCCACCGACTGATCCGCCGTTCCATCCCATGATAATTGCAGTCTACAATCTTGTAAATCCAATGTATTCCACATATGCGGATATTGTATCTCAGTAAGTGCTACTTCCCATTCGCCATTTAAGTCTATCGGTTTAGCCAACTTTGTCGTATAGTTAGAAATCTTATTTTGCGGGAAAGTAACCGCCTAGGCGTTGCTGGGTAAGTTTATGTAGAACGCCTTGTCATCCATCGCTCGTCTTGTTTAGATAGTAATGAGATTTATATGTCTTTTATCACCGATGCCACGACCCAACTATTAAATTTTGCGGGGTACACGCGCCACTTGACTAACGCGTATTTACGGCCTCTGACCGTTTTATTTTTTAAAATCTTTTCCACTTTGTAAACCCTGTTATAGTTTTTTGGTATGCTTTGAAGCTCTTCGGGGTAAAAACTACCTGTTATAACTTCACCATACAGATCTGTCAACTTATAAAGCGGCTTAAGTCTTTTAGTGTTCACACTATGTACAACAAATATCTCCTCAGAAAAACTCTGTTCGTAACCTTTCTGAAATATGTCCTTATATTTAGAAATACGGACGTGGTTACCGATTCCTAAACAAACAGGGGCTTTCTTACTTCTGAAGTAATCACCGTAGGTCGTTTTGAAGACGCTCAATGCGTTAGAGTCATTCACATCGTTTGGAGCGCACTTAATCGTTCTATGGTATGTGTTATTATAACTGCGTATGAAGTCTTGTAAAACGTCTATATATCTGTAGGTATTCTTTGCCGTGAAATAGCGCCACATGCGCGTTTTTAAAGTCCTATTGAAGCATTCTATAACAGCCGCTTTCACATCGTTATTGGCTGTGAAATGCTTTATACCGTATTTTTCTAACACCTTTTTTAGTTTTCTGTTTAGAAACTCTTTACCATTATCGGTTTGTAGCTTCATCGGCACAGCACCCCGCTGGAATATTTTTTCAAAAGCATTAGTGACTGTTGCGGCGTTCTTAGCGGTCAGACTTTCAGCCCACACCCTCTTACTGAATATATTAATGACTGTTAATATGTTTTTAACACCATCGTTGTATTTTGACAGATCTATCAGCGAGACCAAATCGCATTGCCACTGTTGGTTTATACCCGATGCACAAATCATGTTCCTTTTATAGTCTTTTCTTGCCGGTTTGTGCAACGTGTATGCGTCTTGTTCTTGTAACCACTTTCTTACGTGGGATCTTTTAAATTTATTTTTAACCGACCCATAATATTTATCAATGCCGCTAAAACTACCTGGTTTTAACACTGTGTAATATGCATCTGTCATCCGCTTGATTTGACGCGCTGCGTTGCGTGACATTCTGCGACTGATGTTACGTGACACTCTTTTCAAAGCCATTATCTTTTAATACGATTTAATATCGAACTCCATAAATTTTATATAAAATTTTATATAAAGCGATATCAAACACTATCATTTAATATTAAAGGAGGCAGTACCCAGGATAAAGGGGTGGAGTAACTGTCACTTTGACAGAAAGGTGGTCTTTCTCTACTCCCCAGTGTGAGGTGACTTACTGTGCTTTACTCTGACGGCAGCTCCAAGTTCTGCTTATTGGCGGCAGTGGCAGGGCATACTGTGCAACGAGCGTGCGCACGAGGAGGGAGGGCGCGCGGTGTGACATGTCACTGCGCACGGCAGTGTGTGATGTCAGTCTCCCCTGTGCGAACGTATATACTGCATATCATCCGCAGCGGGCACAGGAGCAGCGGGGTGGGAGGCGCAGTGCAACAATGTGAATGATCAAGCCTGGGTTTCGGTGGCCATGGCGGCGTCTATAGCAGGCGTGGCATGTGGGGGGTGGCGGACATTAAGGGGGGGCCTGTGCACACAAGACACTCCCCATGTGCATGCCTATGGTTAATACCAAATATGTAGTTGGGAAATAAGCTGACAGAGACTAGTGTAGGGAGGAAGACCCTTCATTTAACGTCATGTATTAGGACCTCAATGGTATAAAAGGGATGTAAGTAACTGATCTGTGCAAATCCCCTGGGTGAGTGATCAGCTAAGTGATATAGGTTATTATTGTAGGGGAGGGTCATATGTATTTATCTCACTAGCCTGCTACATGGACCCACTTGTATTCCTGTAATGTATTTTCTGGCTCTGGATCTATTGTTACAGTAAATCATTGTAATTAAAAAATAGGATTTTGATAACCAACCGGTAAATCCTTTTCTCCTAGTCCGTAGAGGATGCTGGGGACGACATCAAGACCATGGGGTAAAAACGGGATCCGCAGGAGACATGGGCACTCTTAAGACTTTTCATTGGGTGTGAACTGGCTCCTCCCCCTATGCCCCTCCTCCAGACCTCAGTTGTAGGAACTGTGTCCAGGGAGACTGACATTTCGAGGAAAGGAATTACTTAACTAGTGGTGAGATATCTATCAACTCACACCCTCAACCATGCCGCACACATGGCATTCAACATAACACACGCCAACAGGCATGAACTAATTGCAGCAACATGCTGAAACCAAGATAACACAACTTGTGTAACTGTAATAACTAAACTGCAGGTAAAGGAGGCACTGGGACGGGCGCCCAGGATCCTCTACAGACTAGGAGAAAAGGATTTACCAGTAGGTTATCAAAATCCTATTTTCTCATACGTCCTAGAGGATGCTGGGGACGACATCAAGACCATGGGGTCTATACCAAAGCTCCAATACGGGCGGGAGAGTGCGGATGACCCTGCAGCACCGATTGACCAAACTTTAGGTCCTCAAGGTGTCAAACTTGTAGAACATAGCAAATGTGTTTGACCCTGACCAAGTAGCTGCTCGGCAAAGTTATAATGCCGAGACCCCCCGGGCAGCCGCCCAGGATGAGTCCACCTTCCTAGTGTAGTGGCAATCCAGCCGTAGTATGAGCTTGCTGAATCGTATTTCTAATCCAACGTGCAATAGTCTGCTTGGAAGCAGGACAGCCAATCTTGTTGTGATCATACAGGACAAACAGAGCCTCTGTTTTCCGTATACGAGCTGTTCTAGCAACATAGATTTTCAGAGCTCTAACCACATCTAGAGACTGTGAATCAGTGAATGTGTCAGTAACTACTGGCACCACAATAGGTTGGTTTATGTGAAAAGCAGAAACCACCTTAGGAAGAAAATTTTGTCGAGTTCGCAACTCTGCCCTATCTTCATGGAAAATCAGGTAAGGGCTCTTGTGAGACAGGGCCCCAATTCAGACACCTGCCTTGCGGATGCCAATGCCAAAAGCATCACCACTTCCAAGTGAGAAACTTCAACTCTATCTTTTGTAGTGGCTCAAACCAATCCGATTGAAGGAACTGCAATACCACGTTAAGGTCTCATGGTGCCACTGGAGACACGAATGGAGACTGGATGTGCAGAACCCCTTTCACGAAGGTCTGAACCTCTGGAAGATAGGCCAATTGTTTTTTGGAAGAACACTGACAAGGCCAAAATCTGGACCTTGATTGATCCCAATCGTAGGCCCGCCTCCACACCATCCTGCAAAAAAATGGAGAAAACGTCCTAAGTGAAACTCTTCCGTAGGAGCTTTCTTGGATTCACACCAAGACACATCTTTTCTCCAAATACGGTGGTAATGTTTTGACATTACTCCTTTTCTGGCCTGAATAAGGGTGGGGATGACCTCCTTAGGAATACCCTTCCTTGTTAGGATACGGCGCTCAACAGCCATGCCGTCAAATGTAGCCACGGTAAGTCTCGGTACACACACGGCCCCTGCTGCAGTAGGTCCTCCCGAGGAGGAAGAGGCCGAGGATCTCCTATGAGTAACTGCTTAAGATCTGGGTACCAAGCCCTTCTTGGCCAGTCTGGGGCAATGAAGATTGCTTGAACCCTTGTCTTTCTTATGATCCTGAGTACTTTTGGGATCAGCGGAAGTGGAGGGAAAACATACACTGACAGATACACCCACTGGGTCACCAGTGCATCCACTGCTACTGCTTGAGGGTCTCTCGGCCTGGAACAGTATCTCTGAAGCTTCTTGTTGAGATGAGACACCATCATGTTTATTTGAGGAAATCCCCAAAGACTTGTCACCTCTGCAAAGCCTTCTTGGTGGAGGCCCCACTCTCCTGGATGGAGATTGTGTCTGCTGAGGAAGTCTGCTTCCCAGTTGTCTACTCCTGGAATGAATATTGCCGACAGAGCTTGTAGACGTTTTTATGCCCAGCTGAGGATTTTTGTCACCTCTGCCATTGCCGCTCTGCTTTTTGTTCCGCCCTGCCAGTTATGTATGCGACTGCTGTTACATTGTCCGCCTCAATCTGCACAGGACGGTCTTGAAGAAGATGTACCGCTTGTTGAAGGCCATTGTAAATGGCTCTTAGCTCTAGAACGTTTATGTGAAGGCAGGCTTCCTGTTGTGACCAACGTCCCTGGAAGTTTTCTCCCTGAGAGACTGCTCCCCAGCCTCATAGACTTGCATCCGTTGTTACTAAGACCCAGTCCTGAATCCCGAACCTGCATCCTTCTAGCAGGTGATAGCTGTGCAACCACCACAGGAGTGAAATCCTGGTTTTTGACGACAGGATTATCTTTCTGTGCATGTGTAGGTGTGACCCCGACCATTTGTCCCACTGGAATACTCTGGCATGGAACCTGCCATACTCTATAGCCTCGTAGGCCGCCACCATCTTCCCCAACAACCGAATACACTGATGAATCGACGCACTTGATGGTTTCAATTTTCTGGATTTCCAGAGCCTTTTCCAGCGGAAGAAATACTCTCTGAACTTCTGTGTCCAGAATCATCACGAGGAAAGACAACCTTGTCGTTGGTTCCAACTGTGACTTTGGGTAATTTATGATCCACCCGTGTTGTTGGAGTATTGACAGGGAGAGGGATATGTTTTGTAATAACTGCTCCCTGGATCTCGCTTTTATCAGGAGGTTGTCCAGATAAGGAATTATATTGACTCCTTTCTGACGAAGGAGGACCATCATCTCCGCCATCACCTTGGTGAATACCCTCGGCGCCGTGGAGAGACTAAAAGGTAACATCTGGAATTGGTAATGGCAATCCTGAATCGCGAATCTCAGATATGCCTGGTGAGGAGGATAAATGGGAACATGCAGGTAAACATCCTTTATGTCCACCGACACCAAGTAGTCCCCCTCCTCCAGACTGGCAATCACCGCCCGAAGTGATTCCATCTTGAACTTCAACCTTTTCAGGAAGAAATTCAGATCTTTTAGATTTAAGATCGGTCTGACCAAGCCGCCCGGCTTCGGAACAACAAAGAAGCTTGAATAAAAACCCCGCCCTTGTTGTGACCACGGTACCAGGTCTATGACCTGGTCTTGACATAATTTTTGGATTGCCGCTGTTACTGCTTCTATCTCTGGCGGAGAAGCTGGCAAGGTCGATTTGAAAAATCGGCATGGGGGAACGTCTTGAAACTTTTGTATCCCTGGGATACTATTTGCAACACCCAGGGGTCCAGGCCAGATAGAATCCAATCTTGGCTGAAGAGTTTGAGACATGCCCCCACCCGAGCGGCCTCCCGCAAGGGAGTTCCAGCGTCAGGCTGGGGATTTGGCAGAATTAGGGGTAGACTTTTGCTCTTGTGAACCTGGAGCCGGTGTGGTCTTCTTTCCCCTTCCCCAACCTGCAAAGAAGGGGGAACCTCTCGTCTTATTGTATTTATTGGGCAAAAAGGACTGCATTTGCGGGTGATAGGTCTTTTTGCCGGTGCAGGCGCAGAGGACAAAAATTTTGACTTACGTGCGGTAGCCGCCGAGACTAACGCATCCAGGCCATCGCCAAATAAAGCCTCACCTTTATATGGGAGAGCCTCCTTGTTTCTTTTGGAATCTGCATTCACGTTCCACTGGCAAATCCATAAGGCCCGCCTAGCTGATACTGCCATGATAGCGGCTTGTGAACTCAAGAGTCCAATATCCTTCATTTCTTCCAGCATGTAGGCGGCAGCGTTCTTGATATTCCCTAACTTAAGGAGTATCTCATCTTTATCAATCGTGTCAATTTCTGATGACACGCTTTCTGACCATTTTTCACCCATGCGCAGGCAATAGTGGGCCTAAGCAGTGTACCATTGGTAACATAAATGGATTTCAATGTTGTTTCCATTTTGCGGTCTGCCGGCTCTTTAAGGGAAGCCGTGCCAGGAGTGGGGAGAATTACCTTCTTTGTCAACCTTGAAAGTGCACTGTCTAACACAGGGGGTGACTCCCATTTTTTTCCTGTCTTCAACCGGGAAAGGATAAGCTACTGTATGTGAATCCTTTTGGGAATACAATTTTTTTTATCAGGATTCACCCACATCCCTTCAAACAGAGCATTTAGTTTGTGTGAAGGAGAGAACGTGACTTTGGATTTCTTTTCCTTACATAAATAGCTTTCTCCTGAGGTACAGGAGTGCTTTCTGTAACCTCCAACACGTCCCTTATAGCCACAATCATATATTGCATACTTTTTGCCAAGTTATGATCGATCTCTCTGGATTCACTATCGTCGACACAAGAATCAGAATCCGTGTCGGTATCAGTGTTTACAACATTTGCAAATGGTCTCTTATGTGACCCAGAGGGGCCGCCCGCATAAGGAATAACAGCATCCTGAAAAATCACATCTTCCACAGATTTTCTCCAGCATGCAGCCTTAGATTCAGACTTATCCAATCTACGGTTAATCAGATGCATACTGTCATGTAGCTCTTTCACCCATGCAGGCTCTTGGTGCGCCGGTAGCGCCACCACATTACAACTCTGTGTCCCTAAAATGGCTTCCTCCGGGGAGGAACTCCCTGCCTCAGACATGCCTCACACTTGTACAGCACTCACAGACACACTGGGACTTATTTGGGGACTGACCCACAGTAAAATCTGTCAGAGGGACACAGTATAGGAGCAGCCAGCTCACAACCCCAGCGCCTGTATTTAATGTCTGTGAACACAGAATGCCCACTGACATGCAGCGCTCTTTACACAGTAAAACACATCTGTAAAGCACCCAAATCGCTTTGTGCCCCCCTTATTTATACCCTGAATACTTGTAGCCAGAAGTGGAGGAGGACCAGCTATATCTCTGCAGCCTGAGGAGAGAGAGAGAGAGAGAGAGAGAGAGAGAGAGAGAGAGAGAAAATGGTGCTGAGCAGTGTGCTGGCTGCCTGAGGAAGAAGCTCCGCCCTTTTTACCTCAGAGACTGTTTGTAATATTTATACTGGCGGGGGTAGGGCTGTGCCTGGGCATCTTATGCCCCCTAGTAGCCAGTTTATAGAGGTATTTTGCTGCCCAGGGCACCCCCCCACGCCCTGCACCCTGCAGTGCCTGTGTGTGTGGGCAGCAATGGTGCGCTGCGCTCCCGCCAGTCGCGTCGTACCTCAGCCGTCACTTACTTGATTGAAGTTCAATCTTCTCATACTCATCTGTCCAGTGGCGTAACTAGAAATTTTTCTCCCCCAAGCCAAAAAATTATTCGTCCCCCACCTCCCCCATAATTGGCAGTAGTAAAGGGACAAATATGCGCGCGCCTAAGGCGCGCGTCGCCAAAAAGGGATGTGGCTTCATTGAAATGGGCGTGGCTTTGCATAAAGGGGAGTGGCATTGCAGGTTAAGACTACCTTATACCCCAGTTTTGCAACCTGAACGCCCAGACGTTAGCCACCACAGGAAAGAAAAATAATCCTGATTCATGCCCCTTACATTATTTGTCATTTTTCCTCCTTATAGTAATGCCCAGTATACATTATGCCACATACTGCAATGGCCCTTAGACATTATGCCACACACAATAATGCACATGACACAATATGCACACACTGTAATGCCCCCGACACATTATGCCACACACCGTAATGCCTGTGACACATTATGACAGGAATTGCAATGCCCGTTATACATTATGCTACACACTGCAATGTCTGTGACATATTATGACACACACCGCAATGACCCTGAGACATTATACCACATACCACAATGATCGTGATATAGTATTCAACACACGATAATGCCTGACACATTATGACACACACCGCAATGTCCGTGATACATTATGCCACACACCGTAATGCCCATTACACATTAAGTTCTACAGTAAGGCTTCTAATTACTTTTAAATTACCTGCTCGTTGCCAGGGGTTTCATGTTCTTGGTTCCATGCACGGTGCCAGGGATTTTCATGCTCAGGGTGTCATGCTCGTTGCCAGGAGTTTCATGCACTGGGTGTCATGCTCGTTGCTAGGGGGTAGTGCTTGTTGGTAGGGCCATGCTCCCAGTGCCACATATGCCCCCAGTGCCAGATATTCCCCCACAGTGCCAGGTACATGCCCCCAGTGCCAAATATACCACCACAGTGCCACATATGCCCCCAGTGCCAGATATTCCCCCACAGTGCCAGATATATGCCCCCCACAGTGCCAGGTATATGCCCCCAGTGCCACATATACCCCCACAGTGCCACATATGCCCCCTCAGTGCCTGCTCCCCCCAGTGCCAGATATTCCCCCACAGTGCCAGGTATTTGCCCCCAGTGCCAGATATTCCCCCACAGTGCCACATATGCCCCCTCAGTGCCTGCTCCCCCCAGTGCCAGATATTCCCCCACAGTGCCAGGTATTTGCCCCCAGTGCCAGATATGCCCCCTCAGTGCCTGCTCCCCCCAGTGCCAGATATTCCCCCACAGTGCCAGGTATATGCCCCCAGTGCCAGATATTCCCCCATAGTGCCAGATGTATGCCCCCAATGCCATATATTCCCCCACAGTGCCACATAAGCCCCCTCAGTGCCTGCTCCCCCCAGTGCCAGATATTCCCCCACAGTGCCAGGTATATGCCCCCAGTGCCAGATATTCCCCCACAGTGTCCCATAAGCCCCCTCAGTGCCTGCTCCCCCCAGTGCCAGATATTGCCCCACAGTGCCAGGTATATGCCCCCAGTGCCAGATATTCCTCCACACAGTGCCAGGTATATGCCCCCAGTGCCAGATATTCCCTCACAGTGCCGCCAGGTACATGCCCTCAGTGCCAGATATTCCCCCACAGTGCCTGCTCCCCTATTCCCCCGCTGCTCCTTTGTGTTGGAGGGACACGGAGCGCATAGCGTGCGCCTCTCCCGTGTCCTTCCTGGCTCTCCTGTGGGTCTAATAAAGGAAGTGCCGGTTCGTGAGCCAATCAGAGCTCACAAACGGCACTTCCTTTATTAGACCAGCCGCGAGGACTGCGGGGGCAGTAGTTACGCCACTGCATCTGTCTTCTGACTTCTGTCTCTGTGAGGGGGGTGACGGCGTGCTGTGGGAGTGAGCATCTAGACATGGCTAGCGTTCAGTTCCCTTCAGGTGCTAATGGTGTCCTGTCAGCCAGAAGCAGAGCCATGAAACTCGGAGGAAGTTGGTTCTGCTTCTGCCCCCTCAGTCCCATGAAGCAGGGAGTCTGATGCCAGCAGATCTCCCTGAAAATAAAAAACCTAACATAAGTCTTTTCAGAGAAACTCAGTAGAGCTCCTCAGAGTGCATCCAGTTGACCTGGGCACATTTCTAAAACTGAGGTCTGGAGGAGGGGCATAGGAGGAGGAGCCAGTTCACACCCAATGAAAAGTCTTAAGAGTGCCCATGTCTCCTGCGTATCCCATCTATACCCCATGGTCTTGATGTCGTCCTCAGCATCCTCTAGGACGTATGAGAAATATATTTGTATATAACTACTTGTGCTGTAATCTGGGACAATTCTGAATAGAGTACTTAGTATAAATCCGCACCTTGTTATAGCTCTGTGTTGCATCATCAGGTCACTTATTATACAAATGGGTACTAGATCCCAAATACCCATCTATTGTTCCCTGTGTGGTATCCCAGTATCAGCATATCATAGTACAGGGCTTGACAATTAAAAAAAAAATGCAGGAGCCAGGACAAGGCAGTTGCCAGAACTTTGTGGGCCCCATAGCAACATTTTGAAGGGGCACCTGTTCCAATGCTTCTAGAGAGACACTTTTCTGCAGCTGTAGCTAATTTTATGCCTTATAACAGTGCCCTAGATTGAAAGGACCCCTACGTATCACCCAATGGCGATAAATGTATATTACACATGTAACTTTGACAGGAAAGGTGGTCCCCTCTCAGCTATGGGCCCCATAGCAGCTGCACTGCCTGCACCTACGGTAGATACGCCCTTGAGCCAAGATGAAGGTGTAGGAAACCAGACCACTGTTTTTTTGCCCCTCCCCCCAAAAAAAATAAACCCGCAAAACCTAAACCCTTCCCCCTGCAGCCACATTACTGAGCGGCTTCCTCCAACCCCCCAGGCAATCCAACCCCACAGCCACACAACTAAAGGAGACCCCCAGTCAAACCAGCCCTCCACAGCGATCCCCCGGGCAAACATTCCCTCCCAACCTGTGGCCACATCACTACGTCTTCTGTACCCGCAATCCCTGGCCACACATAGACCCTCTTATTGGAGAGCTCTATGCAGATGGAGTTTGAAGACAGCAGATAGAGCAGGATGGGATGAACTGGCACAGCAGTCAGCATAGGCCAGGATGACACTCAGCACATGCAGTTCTGTGCATGAAATGACCGCCACAATACACTACAGGCACGTCCACGAATCTCCGCTGGTCAGTGCCAGATTAAGGTCTTCATGGTCCTGGAGCTAAAATTTCTGAAGGGCCTATTGCATGCCACTGCATGGGGCGCATACTTGCCTACTCTCCCGGAAGTTGCGGGAGGCAGGCAGTTCTCCCACATCCTTTCCGAACCCTAGTGATGCTGGCAGGATAAAGAGATACTCACAGTCTCACACTGATATATTTGCGCTTCGTGGGTCCGTGTGGTGGGGGAGGGGCTAAAATGATGTGGATCTCATCATATTAGCTCTGCCCTCTTCCCGCAGACCCGCAACTTGCAGCATTTTCCCAATGTGCGGGTGGGACTTGATGATGTCACGACCCAGCCCCGCCGCCGAAGTTCCCTGCAGCATCTCCTCTTCGGGCTTCTCCTTCAGAGGAGAAAGTAAAAGTAGGCAAGTATGAATGGGTGTGACCAACACTGTAGGTGTGTGGCGACTGATATGGGGGTGCAACCAGTGCTGTGTATATAGGGGTACCCCCGGAGGGCCGTTAACGGCACGGGATCCTAGTGGTTGCTATTAGTCAGGTAGTGAGGGCTCCGGACATACCGTCCACCCCTGTGCTCTGACAATTCGCTAAATAAACTAAATGTTTGATGTGGGCTATTTAGCGCATCTTTGGAAAAATTCTCTCTGTCTCATTGGTCCTCTGTGTAATTGGGGGCAGAGAGAATTTTTCCAAAGATGGGCTAAATAGCCCACATCAAACATGGCCGAAATAGATTCCCTGACGAAGGCCGCAACGGGCCGATACGCGTTGGAAACACATCACCTCATCACCACAGAATACTTTAGTCATCTACATTAACTTTAACAGAGCCTCAAGGGAGAGAAAAACGAAGACGGACGAAAAAGAACAGCCGCTTCACCGAGGGAACGTCGCGGTCACATGACCAGAACAACCCGGAAGCGAGAGGAAGACAGCGTCGCTTAGGAAGAACGGAGCAGGCCGCCGGCAAGAGGAAACCAGACGGAGCTACGAGGACAAGGTAAGGGACTCTGTAGGAGAGGAGAAGACACAGCAGACAGCCCAGTAGGGCTAGAAGCAGTTGTCTTCCTCCCTCTCCAAGACGGTGACCGCTTCCCCAATCGCACAGACAACCACGGTGCACTCAAAAGAGCGACACCGCGAATTGTCAGAGCACAGGGGTGGACGGTATGTCCGGAGCCCTCACTACCTGACTAATAGCAACCACTAGGATCCCGTGCCGTTAACGGCCTTCCGGGGGTACCCCTATTTGTTTTTGAACTCTTTTCATATTGGACATATTACAGACATCGATCAGAGGCTCTGGTCATTCTAACAGAACTATAGACACTACAGAGGTGGGACGCCACCGACCTGAGTGTCTCCTTTTTTTCATATAAACGGACTCGTTACTGTATCTCCAGATACACAGACCTAATCTCCCCCCCCCACATCCCCCACCGCCCCGTCCCCTTCCCAATTTTATCCACAACCATCTTTTAGAACTGCATAAGCTCTTAGTGATTGCAGCAGATGCAGACATAACTTCAGTTTGAATAAAAGATACAATTTGATACTATATGGTCACTAGTCCGACTATTATTACAACAACATCTCTTTTGTAATTATTGTTTATTTGGCGCACCTATCCCTGCATTCTCCTATATCTATACTGAAGTTTGAGGTACTTCTGAAACAGGTTGCAGCCTTAGGACAATCAAAATACTCCTACACACGAGCGCTGGATACCCTTCCTTCAGTGCTGTGTATATATTTATGTGTGTGTAGGCATGTGTTTAAATAATAGAAAAATCTCAGCAGTTAAATGCTCAATTATATCTCCAACAATTCAATTGTTAAAATGAAAACATACATAGAAAATGGAAAAATTAAAAAAACAAAAACCCAACGTAACAAATGTGAACACATTCCCTTCTTCAGAAAGGGTGTCCGTCATCCTCAGTAGTCCAGGATCAAAATCTATGTGAATGATGAAGTGTCTGTGTATGCAATCACTTTAGTGTCACACCTGCAACACTCCCATAACACGCTGATGAGACAGACCATCTCTGTGCTCATTAGTTGCCACCTCCCAATCACTATACAGTTACACGCTCACTTTTCCAAGACATCTCTGATACCATACATCTCAACCACAGGAGCGCCCTTGTGCGTACACAGTTTAACAAATGAGCCGAAGCAGTTTATAGTGATTTCCATCTGACTGCATTACATGGGGGAGAGGGCACTCATCGGACTTTATCAAATGTCTATTGACCAAAATTCTTACCAGTCACAGTCAACATTTTGATTCCTCAGTCAGAACATTTGTAAATAGGGCACCATCACAGCACAAGTGCAGCAGATCAGGCAGAGATTACATTTATACTAGAGATGAGTGGGTTCGGTTCATTGAGATCCGAACCCCCCCCCGAACTTCACGTGGTTTACACGGGTCCTAGGCAGCCTCGGTTCTTCCCGCCTTACCCGCAAAACCCGAACGAGGCAAAACGTCATCATCCCGCTGTCGGATTCTCGCGAGATTCGGATTCCATATAAAGAGCCGCGCATCGCCGCCATTTTCACTCGTGCATTGTAGATTGTGCGGAGAGGACGTGGCTACATTCTCGGCCTGATAGCCCAATATAAGCTCAATATCTGTGCTCAGTATCAGTGCTGCATTGTGGTGACCAGTATATAGTAATACAGTACAGTAGTCCATTGCTGAATCTAGCTGCTCCGTGTCAGTTCTAGTATCCTGAACAGTGCTCAATATCTGTGCTCAGTATCAGTGCTGCATTGTGGTGACCAGTATATAGTAGTACAGTACAGTAGTCCATTGCTGAATCTAGCTGCTCCGTGTCAGTTCTAGTATCCTGAACAGTGCTCAATATCTGTGCTCAGTATCAGTGCTGCATTGTGGTGACCAGTATATAGTAGTACAGTAGTCCAGTGCTGTTCTCGCTGCCCAGTATCATTTCTAGTATCATGAACAGTGCTAAATATCTGTGCTCAGTATCAGGGCTGTATTGTGGTGACCAGTATATAGTAGTACAGTACAGTAGTCCATTGCCTGTGTGCTTCAAAAATGCCAGTGCCTATTTTTGGTCCCAGTCTTGCCCTGGTGACCCGTATATGCTAGTACAGTACAGTAGTCCATTGCTGTATCTAGCTGCTCCGTGTCAGTTCTAGTATCCTGAACTGTGCTCAATATCTGTGCTCAGTATCAGTGCTGCATTGTGGTGACCAGTATATAGTAGTATAGTACAGTAGTCCATTGCTGTATCTTGCTGCTCCGTGTCAGTTCTAGTATTCTGAACAGTGCTCAATATCTGTGCTCAGTATCAGTGCTGCATTGTGGTGACCAGTATATAGTAGTACAGTACAGTAGTCCATTGCTGTATCTTGCTGCTCCGTGTCAGTTCTAGTATTCTGAACAGTGCTCAATATCTGTGCTCAGTATCAGTGCTGCATTGTGGTGACCAGTATATAGTAGTACAGTACAGTAGTCCATTGCTGTATCTTGCTGCTCCGTGTCAGTTCTAGTATCCTGAACAGTGCTCAATATCTGTGCTCAGTATCAGTGCTGCATTGTGGTGACCAGTATATAGCAGTATAGTACAGTAGTCCAGTGCTGTATCTTGCTGCTCCGTGTCAGTTCTAGTATACTGAACAGTGCTCAATATTTGTGCTCAGTAACAGAGCTGCATTGTGGTGACTAAAAGTCCAGTGTCTTGTGCTGCATCTTGTTGCTGTAGGGTGTTGTGGTAGTGTCATGTCACTGTGCATAGGTCATCATCATTCCAGTCACAGTGGTATCTGGTATCTATCTAGTGGTATCTAATTCCAGACATTACTGCCGTCCAATTCCAGATATATTACTGGCATATAATTCCACACATTAAAAAATGGAGAACAAAAATGTGGAGGGTAAAATAGGGAAAGAACAAGATACACTTCCACCTAGTGCTGAAGCTGCTGCCACTAGTCATGGTAGAGACGATGAAATGCCATCAACGTCGTCTGCCAAGGCCTATGCCCAATGTCATAGTAGAGAGCATGTAAAATCCCAAAAACAAAAGTTCAGTAAAATTACCCAAAAATCTAAATTAAAAGCGTCTGAGGAGAAGCGTAAACTTGTCAATATGCCATTTACGACACGGAGTGGCAAGGAACGGCTGAGGCCCTGGCCTATGTTCATGGCTAGTGGTTCAGCTTCACATGAGGATGGAAGCACTCATCCTCTCGCTAGAAAAATGAAAAGAGTTAAGCTGGCAAAAGCACAGCAAAGAACTTTGCATTCTTCTAAATCACAAATCCCCAAGGAGAGTCCAATTGTGTCGGTTGCGATGCCTGACCTTCCCAACACTGGACGGGAAGAGGTGGCTCCTTCCACCATTTGCACGCCCTCTGCAAGTACTGGAAGGAGCACTCACAGTCCAGTTCCTGATAGTCAAATTGAAGATGTCACTGTTGAAGTACACCAGGATGAGGATATGGGTGTTGCTGGCGCTGAGGAGGAAATTGACAAGGAGGATTCTGATGGAGAGGTGGTTTGTTTAAGTCAGGCACCCAGGGAGACAGACACCTGTTGTCCGTGGGATGAATAAGACCATTGACATGCCTGGTCAAAATAAAATAAAAATCACCTCTTCGGTGTGGAATTATTTCAACAGAAATGCGGACAAATGGTGTCAAGCCATGTGTTGCCTTTGTCAACCTGTAATAAGTAGGGGTAAGGACGTTAACCACCTAGGAATATCCTCCCATATACATCACCTGGAGCGCATTCATCAGAAGTCATTGACAAGTTCAAAAACTTTGGGCGACAGCGGAAGCAGTCCACTGACACTTAAATCCCTTCTTCCTCTTGTACCCAAGCTCCTGCAAACCACCCCACCAACTCCCTCAATGTCAATTTCCTCCTTAGACAGGATCGCCAATAGTCCTGCAGGCCATGTCACTGGCAACCAAAGAAAAAAGAAGAAAGAAGCATTTTCTTGGACGCACTCTACCACTATTGTTTACTTAAAATGTCTATTCTTTATTGGATATACGTTAAAATTTAAGGAATTGGTGAAATATTAAAATATAGTGTGAATAAGAAAAACAGAATGTGATAATAAAAACTACTCGTTTCCAAATGGTGATCCCTCAAAGTATTATCTCAATAAAGGCTATATTGCCTATGACATAGTATCCGTGTCTTTTATTAGTGTTGTCCTGTAAACTGCTTCTTAATGAATACAACAGGCTGCCAGTATTGTTGCTTATCCTTTAGCAACAATTTCAAGTATGCTCTCGTACAATGTAGCTACTATTGCTGTTCTTAAAAATTGTAGCTTATAAATATTGCTGGCTCTATTACAAGGATGTGTCACTGTTAGTCTTTCATACAGGGGAGATATTTCCTCCACTAATTATCCTTGATAACCACAATTACTTATATGCTGCATCTAATGATTATTAGCTCAATTTTATTGTATATTGCCCAGTTATCTGTGATTAACACAGCATCCTTTCTATATTATTCCAGGGATGTCTTTCCCACATTATAAGCTATTTAGTAATCCTGTTAGCCTGTATATATTAACCATCATACTTCCATCCCATCTGAGTGATTGCATATGTTTTAAGCACCCGTGCACAACACTGTTATAATCTTTCAGTGTCAGTAATACTTTCTATTCATTTATTATTCTGACCGATAGTACTGATTATTAATAGAGAGTAATTAGACTTAATGTATTACGATCACAGCACTATATATCTTTATAGGCTGTGATCATAGAGGATACAGGTGAGCACTGATAACCGGCCGCCCGTCTTAATGCCGCTGGCCGCACTGAGCTCAGCGTGTTTGCGGGCTGACGCCGGGACTTCCTGCTCTCTCTCTCCGTCTGACAGCTTCACTCACGAAGCCGCTGCCGGCAGCGGAGATCGTGAGAGGGAGCAATCACGGTCTGTTGCTTAACTCAGAGGGGGACAACACATTTGCATTTACATGTATAGACACATTATTATCTTTTGTTTAACTTTGAGTTTTAACACCACCCGGAAGCAGCCCACGGCCGTTCCACCTTAGGCTTCCTCAGGGCGCTAACCAGAGCCAGAATTTCCGTCTCCTTATATTCCCCACATATTGTTTTGATTGGATCTGAAGGCTGTCAATCATTCAGATTTTGCTGCACACTCATAGCATGAATCCTGACATTACTGCAATAGTAAAGCCATTAGTATTCCTACTATTACTGTAATGGTGATACATTCCATTATATTATATCAATACAACTGTGATCCGAGGAATCAGAAATATGTCAATAAAAATAAACATTATTTAGAATTTTATTTTCAAAATTACCACATTAATACCGGTAATAATTCCTGCAGTACATTTCTTCCTACAAAAATTATCAATATCAAAAAATGTGAATTTTTTTGTTGTTCTGACCTAAATTTCGGATAATTATATATCTTTTAATTTTAAGAATTATCATATGTTTGAAATATCATAATTTCAGTTTTACTCATCCAACCCTATTCTACTTACTTTAATACCAACTAATTATTTTTGTGTTATTTTCATTATCTTTCCATCACTCTATTAAATAACTTTTCCTAATACATTATTATACATCGAAGGTTATTCCTTTGATTTCAATACTACATACTCGTGTCCTAATATTGATCACTATCTTATATAAGAACCAACTTCCAATTAGTGAGAGACTCTTTAATAATTATCCTATTGTGATGTTTCATCCCATCTTTAATCCATCTAATTCCTAGAATCATCTAGGCCAATTGTCGGTCATTCCCATATTCCTTTTTATGTGTATATGTATCACCTTTATCATTTCCATTTCTTTATATCCTCCTGCTTCAGAAAATTTGTAAGTATTAATATCAGAAATTGCAAAGTTCAGTAAGAGAGGACCACTGGACTCACAGTGATTCTATACTCCTGAATTGTTTTATAGAAAAGAGGAGTAATGATTATAATCATTCATCCTGTGAGGATCCACGCTATTCATAAGGAATATCCACTTTGTCTCCTTTTTCAGGAG
Source organism: Pseudophryne corroboree (assembly GCF_028390025.1). Lineage (NCBI taxonomy): Eukaryota > Metazoa > Chordata > Amphibia > Anura > Myobatrachidae > Pseudophryne > Pseudophryne corroboree. The sequence continues at coordinate 149,194,962 of NC_086446.1, read as the reverse complement.
TTCCTTTGTGGTGTCCCCACCTCTGATACCAAGATGTATCTGCTCTATGCCAAAGGCTTTTAGATCTCTTTCAATTCCTTGGTGAGCCTTCAGAAAATGGCTTACCACACTAGTAATTTTCTTGTGTCTCTGTAGGTCCATCGCAGCATTTATGATGTTCCTGATGTGTTCCATGACACATATCCTTAATTGTCTACCAGTCATGCCCACATATCTCTTACCACAAGGACACACCAAGCAGTAAATCACTCCCACTGATTTACAGTTGATGTACTGCCATATTTTTCTTTGTTTTCCATATCGATCTTGAAATTCATTGGTCTGTTCAATGTACCGACAGGTACTACATGTTCCACAGGGGAAACATCCCGTTAATGGTTTGTTCCTTCGGTTCTTTCTTTCTCGTAAAAAATGACTGTGTACCAAGGTATCTTTCAGGTTGGGAGATTTTCTCCAACTTGTATGCACTTTCTCTCCCAGCATTCCTTTTAGATCTCCATCTGTGATCACCACGTGCCAGTGTTTTTGTAGAATATCTTTTATCTCCTTAGGTTCATTACAAAAGGTTCCAATATATCGGACCTTTTGTAATTCTTCCCCTTGGGTTTCCCTTCGTTGTTTGGGATAAATGAGAGATTTTCTATCTTTATTGGCTGCTATTTTATAGCTACTTTTAATGTTCTTATTGCTGTATCCCCTCAGTTGCAGCCTCTCTCTGAGTTCCTTTGCTCTTTTTTCAAAATTCTCATCATTCGAGCAGTTTCGGCGTGTTCTCACGTGTTCTCAAAAACTCTCCTTTGGGGACCCCTCTTATTGTTTCTGGGAGATGTGAACTTTCACTGTGCAGGATGCTATTTGTAGCCGTGGTTTTTCTGTATAGATCAGTTGTTATCATGCCATCTGCTTCAATTGTGATGGTCAAATCCAAAAAGGTGATCAATGTTTGATTCATTTCTGATGTCAATCTTAGATTCAATTCATTCTGATTCAGAACATTTATGAATTCTATTAGAAGTTGTTTCTCTCCTTACCATAATATCAAGATGTCGTCTATGTAACGGAACCACCCCATCACATGGCTGGTATAGACATTATTTTCATCTGAGAAAACAAATTCTCGTTCCCACCACCCGAGGTACAAATTTGCATATGTTGGCGCACATGTGCTTCCCATAGCTGTACCTCGGGTCTGGAGATAGAATCTTTCATTAAAAACAAAATAGTTTTCGTCAGAACAAATTCTAGAAGCTGTACTGTAAATTCATTGAATTTTTTCATGTTTCTCGTGTTGAGAAAATGTCTCACTGCTCTCAAACCCTTTTCGTGACTTATACTGGTGTATAATGACTCCACGTCGCACGTACACAACCACGTATCTGATGATACTGTAAGATTTTCCAGTTTGCCTAGAATATCCAGGGTATCTCTTGTATAAGATGGCAACTCTGTGACAAACCTCCTCAATTGTTTATCCACAAATATACTCACCCTTTCAGTCAGGCCACCTATGCCTGACACTATGGGCCTTCCAGGTGGTTTGTCAGGGTTTTTATGTACCTTAGGTAACACATAGAAGGTCGGTATTTTAGGATTTTCAACCCATAGGAACTCCTTTTCCCTCTTCGTAATGACTCCTTCATTGAAATTCCTTTCCACAAGATGTAAATACTTCTTCAAAAAGTTGGCAGTGGGATTAAAGATTAATCTTTGGTAGCAGGAGGTGTCATTCAATTGTCTCATGATCTCTTCAAGGTAATGGTCTTTTTTCCAAATCACCACATTCCCCCCTTTATCTGATGACTTGATTTCAACATCATCCCATTTTTCTATGTCCTGAAGGGCTTTGATTTCATCTTTTGTCATGTTGGGATGTGTAATCTTCAATCCTTGACTGAACAGACTGTCCAAATCTCTAGATACCAAATCTACAAAAACTTTTACTTGCGGACATATGTTGGCATTTGGAAAAAAAGTAGATTTCTTTTTCAGGCTCTTGTCACGGTAATTATCACCAACTATTCCAGTGGGTTCCTCATTTTCCTGCATCAGCTCCTCCAATATACCAATTGCTTCTTCTTCCAATTCCTATAGATGGCTATCTGTTGTAAATTTTTCCTTGTTTTTATGGAACTTTTTCAGTAAAATCTTCCTAGCAAAGAGATTAAGATCGAGTAATGTATTAGGAATAGTTATTTAATAGAGTGATGGAAAGATAATGAAAATAACACAAAAATAATTAGTTGGTATTAAAGTAAGTAGAATAGGGTTGGATGAGTAAAACTGAAATTATGATATTCCAAACATATGATAATTCTTAAAATTAAAAGATATATAATTATCCGAAATTTAGGTCAGAACAACAAAAAAATTCACATTTTTTGATATTGATAATTTTTGTAGGAAGAAATGTACTGCAGGAATTATTACCGGTATTAATGTGGTCATTTTGAAAATAAAATTCTAAATAATGTTTATTTTTATTGACATATTTCTGATTCCTCGGATCACAGTTGTATTGATATAATATAATGGAATGTATCACCATTACAGTAATAGCAGGAATACCAATGGCTTTACTATTGCAGTAATGTCAGGATTCATGCTATGAGTGTGCAGCAGAATCTGAATGATTGACAGCCTTCAGATCCAATCAAAACAATATGTGGGGGATATAAGGAGACTGAAATCCTGGCTCTGGTTAGCGCCCTGAGGAAGCCTAAGGTGGAACGGCCGTGGGCTGCTTCCGGGTGGTGTTAAAACTCAAAGTTAAACAAAAGATAATAATGTGTCTATAAATGTAAATGCAAATGTGTTGTCCCCCTCTGAGTTAAGCAACAGACCGTGATTGCTCCCTCTCAAGATCTCCGCTGCCGGCAGCGGCTTCGTGAGTGAAGCCGTCAGACGGAGAGAGAGAGCAGGGAGTCCCGGCGTCAGCCCGCACACACGCTGAGCTCAGTGCGGCCAGCGGCATTAAGACGGGCGGCCGGTTATCAGTGCTCACCTGTATCCTCTATGATCACAGCCTATAAAGATATATAGTGCGGTGATCGTAATACATTAAGTCTAATTACTCTCTATTAATAATCAGTACTATCGGTCAGAATAATAAATGAATAGAAAGTATTACTGACACTGAAAGATTATAACAGTGTTGTGCACGGGTGCTTAAAACATATGCAATCACTCAGATGGGATGGAAGTATGATGGTTAATATATACAGGCTAACAGGATTACTAAATAGCTTATAAGGTGGGAAAGACATCCCTGGAATAATATAGAAAGGATGCTGTGTTAATCACAGATAACTGGGCAATATACAATAAAATGTAGCTAATAATGATTAGCTGCAGAATATAAGAATACACTTGCGAGTAATTGTGGTTATCAAGGATAATTAGTGGAGGAAATATCTCCCCTGTATGAAAGACTAACAGTGACACATCCTTGTAATAGAGCCAGCAATATTTATAAGCTACAATTTTTAAGAACAGCAATAGTAGCTACATTGTACGAGAGCATACTTGAAATTGTTGCTAAAGGATAAGCAACAATACTGGCAGCCTGTTGTATTCATTAAGAAGCAGTTTACAGGACAACACTAATAAAAGACACGGATACTATGTCATAGGCAATATAGCCTTTATTGAGATAATACTTTGAGGGATCACCATTTGGAAACGAGTAGTTTTTATTATCACATTCTGTTTTTCTTATTCACACTATATTTTAATATTTCACCAATTCCTTAAATTTTAACGTATATCCAATAAAGAATAGACATTTTAAGTAAACAATAGTGGTAGAGTGCGTCCAAGAAAATGCTTCTTTCTTCTTTTTTCTTTGGTAGCTTCATATGAGTCTAGGACTCAAAAGCATTTGGAGGGCACCTGCGTACAGGGTCATACAGGGTCGAGAAAACCCTAAATATTTTCAGTAACGCAGAAAGTACCATAATACATTTGAATTGTATAAACAAGAAAATTATAGTTAAAAAACTGGTGCAGGATTACACAAACTATATGTACATGTCACTGGCAAGTCTGACAAGTCCTCTCCTAACTGGGATTCCTTCGATGGATCCTTGAGTGGAACGCCTACTGCTGTTGTTGCTGCTGGGAGTTGATCGTCATCCCAGAGGGGAAGTTGGAAGACCACTTGTACTACTTCCAGTAAGCATTTAAAGAAACGTTTTCAAACCAGCGCTCCAAATCAGCAGTGCTGCACCGTCCGCTGAAGTGGTCACCCCCACTCCCAAAGAAACGTTTTGAACAATTCACAAGATGCAGATAGGCGTACCCCGGGGTAGTATGTGATAATTGTTCGAGTATAAGTTTTGTGTGAAAAACGTTCAAATGTTCAAATCCTTCCTTTTAAATCAGAACAGAGTTCCTCTTTGTTCCCTCAAAGAAACAAAAGTGAGGGAATATATAGTGAAGTACAGTTTTATTATGGGTGTAACCAACACAAATAGATAATATACAATTCCACCAACTTGTAGTGGGGCAAATATGCGTACCAGAATATGTGGGGTCCCCAGCAATGGTTACCCTATAGCACTTGTGAGGTGGTAAACAGATACCTCCCGGGATCTCAGCACTGTTCCTCCTCTAGCCGTGGTAATCCTGGGTACTTCCACTCTTACTGGATCTGTCGCAGTCTGTCCCACAGCAGCAACGCATTTCTGCTCTCAAGGAGCCTTTCTCAAGGTGTGTGGTGAAATGGAAAACTGGGAATATTTAAACCCAGTGCTGTGGTGTGATTGGTTCAGACTGGACCTTACACTAATTATGGTTCCCTCAGTCAATGACCTAATACTGACTGTTATTGTGGATTTCTTGTAGATAATTTATGGCCCCTTATGCGGTGGAAACTTAAAATACAATTCCTTAGTGCCTTTAAAATGTTAAAAACGCCACGATTCGGCGTGCATTCCAACTCCTGGAACGCACACCTCACTTCCGGTTCCGCCCGCCGTTCGTACTACATGCCCGGCGATGTTGAGCCTATCGCGGAGCATGCGTTCCATGTGCTGGAACACATGCTATTTCCATTTCCGCCTGGGCTCCTAGTGGCAAGGATGTGATGTACAGAGTCCGAACTTCCGGTCACGGACGTGTTCAGCTGTGGAACGCAATAGTTAATATGCGTTCCACCGGCTTCTATTTAATACAGGACGAACCCTTTATATATCTTATCTTACTAGAGTGGGCAGAAAAATAGGAATATCAGAAATAGGAAAAATGGACATAGGACATCAATAATAAATATAAAGTATATGAAACATCAGATTAATTAATACAGGGTATTTCTCCTAGAAAAGCATTTTAAAAATAGGATAATTCATTGCAGAAACAGGTGTTACGGATAAAAATTATAATCTGTTCTGATTTAAAAGGAAGGATTTGAACATTTGAACGTTTTTCACACAAAACTTATACTCAAACAATTATCCCATACTACCCCTATCTGCATCTTGTGAATTGTTCAATACTTCCAGTAAGCAATTGACTGCCCAACTGTCCTTTGCGAGGAAGATGAAATATCACACCAGTCATCCTGTTGCAAAGCTGATAACTCAGGCCTTGACAACTATGTTGGTATTAGACATGCATCTGGCATCTGCCGTTAGTTCACAAGGACTTAGAGAATTGCTTGAGGTAGTGTGTCCCCGGTACCAAATACCATCTAGGTTCAATTTCTCTAGGCAGGCGATACCAAGAATGTACACAGACGTCAGAAAAAGAGTCACCAGTGTCCTAAAAATGCAGTTGCACCCACTGTCCACTTAACCATGGACATGTGGACAAGTGGAGCAGGGCAGACTAAAGACTATATGACTTTGACAGCCCACTTGGTAGATGTATTGCCTCCCGCAGCAACAACAGTGGCAGCTGCACCAGTAGCAGCATCGCGCAAACGCCAACTCGTTCATAGGCAGGCTACACTTTGTATCACCGCTTTCCATAAGAGGCACACAGCTGACAACCTCTTACGGAAACTGAGGAACATCATCGCAGATTGGCTTACCCCAGTTGGACTCTCCTGGGGATTTGTGAGATCGGACAATGCCACCAATATTGTGCATGCATTACATGTGGGCAAATTCCAGCACGTCCCATGTTTTGCACATACAATGAATTTGGTGGCACAGAATTTCTAAAAAAACGACAGGGGCATGCAGGAGATGCTGTCGGTCGCCCGAAGAATTGTGGGCCACTTTCGGCATTCAGCTACCGCGTGCCAAAGACTGGAGCACCAGCAAACACTCCTGAACATGCCCTGCTATCAGCTGAAGCAAGAGGTGGTAACGAGGTGGAATTCAACCCTCTATATGCTTCAGAGGATGGAGGAGCAGCAAAAGGCCATTCAAGCCTATACATCTGCCTACGATATAGGCAAAGGAGGGGGAATGCACCTGACTCAAGCGCAGTGGAGAATGATTTCAACGTTGTGCAAGGTTCTCCAACCCTTTGAACTTGCCACACGTGAAGTCAGTTCAGACACTGCCAGCTCTCTTTTTCCGGCAGACACAAGTCGGCAGATGTTCAAAGACCTGCTGGTGAGACCCTTGTCAAGTCAAGCGGAACGTGACCCGCCAACATCTCCTCCTTCATTTTCTACCGCCAATGGAGCTGCCAGGAAAAGGATAATATTTCCAAAACCACCCGCTGGCGGTGATGCAGGGCAGTCAGGAGCGAAAACTGACATCTGGTCTGGACTGAAGGACCTGCCAACGATTACTGACATGTCGTCTACTGTCACTGCATATGATTCTGTCACCATTGAAAGAATGGTGAAGGATTATATGAGTGACAGCATCACTGTAGGCATGTCAGACAGTCCGTACGTATACTGGCAGGAAAAAGATGCAATTTGGAGGCCCTTGCACAAACTGGCTTTATTTTACCTAAGTTGTCCCCCCTCCAGTGTGTACTCCGAAAGAGTGTTTAGTGCAGCCGGTAACCTTGTCAGCGATCGGCGTAGGAGGTTACTTCCAGATGATGTTCATGAAAATGAATTATAATCAATTCCTCCGTGGAGACATTTACCAGCAATTGCCTCCAGAAAGTACACAGGGACCTGTGATGGTGGATTCCAGTGGGGACGAATTAATACTCTGTGAGGAAAGGGATGTACACAGTGAAAGGGGTGAGGAATCGGACAATGAGGAGGAGGTGGACATCTTGCCTCTGTAGAGCCAGTTTGTGCAAGGAGAGATTGATTGCTTCTTTTTTGGTGGGGGCCCAAACCAACCAATCATTTCAGCCACAGTCATGTGGGAGACCCTATAGCTGAAATGATGGGTTTGTTAAAGTGTGCATGTCCTGTTTATACAACATAAGGGTGGGTGGGAGGGCCCAAGGACAATTACATTTTGCACCTCTTTTTTTTAAATTTATCTTTGCATCATGTGCTGTTTGGGGACTATTTTTTAAGTGCCATCCTGTCTGACACTGCAGTGCCACTCCTAGATGGGCCAGGTGTTTGCGCCTCCCACTTGGGTCGCTTAGATTAGTCATCCAGCGACCACAATGGAAATTTTAGGACTAAAAATAATATTGTGAGGTGTTCAGAATAGACTGGAAATGAGTGGAAATTATGGTAATTGAGGTTAATAATACTATAGGTTCAAAATTACCCCCAAATTCTATGCTTTAAGCTGTTTTTGAGGGTTTAAAAACAAACAAACACCCGAATCCGACAAAAATTCTTAAAGGTTTTGCCAAAATGCGTCCGAATCCAAAACACGACCGCGGAACCGAATCCAAAACCAAAACACAAAACCCGTAAAATGTCCGGTGCACATCTCTAGTTTATACCATCAGAACCATGTGCAATAAGACACCAAACTATATATAGTCTAATTTGGACCACATGGCCTGCCTGGTAGTGGTATCACTTCCTATAGCAACAATATTAACACAAGGTCCCAAACGTCCAAGCACAAAAAACCCCCCCCAAACCTTTATACTGTTCAACACTTTAGTCATGTAATCGGTCAGGCAGAGATTTACCACTCTGCTGGTAACCTCAGGGTACCAAGTGAACAATGTGGTACTGGTGCGACCGAACTGTGCGTCTCATGCTGGAACACAAAACCAGATATCTGCAGCTAGCTCCTCCTGTGGAACGCAACAACTTCTACTTCAGCTACCAGTTACCAAGCAACATCAGTGCACATGTGCAGACCAGTAGGGACAATATCGTAGCACTGATTCGAAATTTTTAATGACCAGCTAAACTACAGGAATAATTCATTAAATTCTGAATACCCTTAACAGGAGTTAAGGGGTATGTCTCATATCAGCACATACCTAGGCATGCAATGCTAGCAAACTCAATGTAATATTAGAATAATATTATTACTAGAGATGTGCACAGGACCATTTTGCTGGATTTGGATTGGTCTCAGATTTGCCAGACTGCCGTGACTGGTTTTGGATTTTCAAAAATTTACATAAGAAGCTAAAATCACATAATTTGGGTCTTTTTTTGTTCCTAGGGTATTATTAACCTCAATAACATAATTTTCCAGTCGTTCTCACTCAATTTTGACCACCTCACAGCTCACAATATTGTTTTTACCAATATTGGCCAAAGGCTGCAGCGAGCTGGCTGGTTATTAAGCAACAGAGCAGTAGCACAAACACTCGGCAGTTTATAGCACATAGGGGGTCATTCAGACCCGCTCGCTCGCTGCAGTTTGTTGAAGCGCAGCAATCGGGTCGGAACTGTGCATGCGCCGGCGCCACAGTGCACCGGCGAATGGCAGCCATCGTTGCCTAGCGATCACCTCTGAGACAGAGGCAGTCGCTGGGTGGGAGGGGGCTGGATGGCGCCATTAAGCCACCGTTTAGGGGGCGTAGTCTGGCCAACGCAGGCGTGGCTGGACCATTGGGGAGGCGGGCCGCGGTGGCTGCGTGACGTCTCACACAGCCGCTGCGGCCAGTGGCAGTGACAATCAACTCCCGGCCAGCCGCGGGAGCTGGGCTGGTCGGCATGACATGGTCTCTGAGAAAATGTCCACTGCTGATCGATTAAGGAAACACTGCCCACTTCCCAACCACCAGCTCATTACATGTGGGAATACTATTGGAAGCCGCACCGTAAGTGGGGCAATGCGGCGGAATGATGGGGCCGTAAGCACAGCCGGAAGAGTGGCAAACAAAGAGAAACCCGAACGACTGGAAGTGTGGCGGCGCGGCCGGACAGGGAACCCGGAAGTGGGGCATCTCAAAACAACATAGATACATCACAGCCCTTGTGAGTGGAAGTGGGGCACTTATGCATGCTCAGTACTCCGCTCACACCACAGGAAGTGTGGCGGAAGTACTATCAATTAAAGCATTAACATTCAACTACTTATTTCCCTGTCTATAACAATCGTTTTTTTAAAATACTTGGACATTTAGCTCCATTTTTATTTATTCAATTTACCACATTGACTATTAAGTAAAAATAAGAAATAATTTAAGAGTTCTAATTTTAACAGGAAATTATGTAATTTCCTGCATCCTAACCACCACTAGGTATAAATTTAGATCCTGCTCATTTGGCTGACACCCCTTGATGAAGTCGGACTGACGAAACATGTTGGGTGATCTCTCTTATGACTCTCCAAACTAATATAATCTAAATCCTTTTAACCTTTTTTACATTTGTTCCTCTTAAAATTGATTTTATATTTGTATATATCTATACATTTTTTTATGTAAAATCCTTTTTTTAATGATTTTTTACTGTCCTCCACCAATAAATGTTATTTTAGTTACAACCCAGCCTGTTTTTATACCAGAGGTTATGTTTTTCAAAACTTTTTTTTTTATTATAAAAAAACACAGTTGGTCGCTAGGACCCTTATTCGCCATATAGTATATATATATATATATATATATACACTGCTCAAATAACACATCCTAGATCTGAATGAATTAAATATTCTTATTAAATACTTTGTTCTTTACATAGTGGAATGTGCTAACAACAAAATCACATCAAAATTATCAATGGAAATCAAATTTATTAACCCATGGAGGTCTGGATTTGGAGTCACACTCAAAATTAAAGTGGAAAAACACACTACAGGCTGATCCAACTTTGATGTAATGTCCTTAAAACAAGTCAAAATGAGGCTCAGTAGTGTGTGTGGCCTCCACGTGCCTGTGCCCCTACAACCCACACAAGTGGCTCAGGGTAGTGCAGCTCATCCAGGATGGCACATCAATGCGAGCTGTGGCAAGAAGGATTTCTGTGTCTGTCAGCGTAGTGTCCAGAGCATGGAGGCGCTACCAGGAGACAGGCCAGTACATCAGGAGATGTGGAGGAGGCCGTAGGAGGGCAACAACCCAGCAGCAGGACCGCTACCTCCGCTTTTGTGCAAGGAGGAACAAGAGGAGCACTGCCAGAGCCCTGCAAAATGATCTCCAGCAAGCTACAAATGTGCATGCGTCTACTCAAATGATCAGAAACAGACTCCATGAGGGTGGTATGAGGGCCCAACGTCCACAGGTGGGGGTTGTGCTTACAGCCCAACACCGTGCAGGATGTTTGGCATTTGCCAGAGAACACCAATATTGGCAAATTCGCCACTGGCGCCCTGTGCTCTTCACAGATGAAAGCAGGTTCTCACTGAGCACATGTGACAGACGTGACAGAGTCTGGAGACACCAAGGAGAATGTTCTGCTGCCTGCAACATCCTCCAGCATGACCGTTTTTGCAGTGGGTCAATAATGGTGTGGGGTTGCATTTATTTGGGGGGCCGCACAGCCCTCCATGTGCTCGCCAGAGGTAGCCTGACTGCCATTAGATACCGAGATGAGATCCTCAGACCTCTTGTGAGACCATATGCTGGTGCGGTTGGCCCTGGGTTCCTCCTAATGCAAGACAATGCTAGACCTCATGTGGCTGGAGTGTGTCAGCAGTTCCTGCAAGATGAAGGCATTGATGCTATGGACTGGCCCACCCGTTCCCCAGACCTGAATCCAATTGAGCACATCTGGGACATCATGTCTTACTCCATCCACCAACTTACGTTGCACCACAGACTGTCCAGGAGTTGGCGGATGCTTTAGTCCAGGTCTGGCAGAAGATCCCTCAGGAGACCATCTGCCACCTCATCAGGAGCATGCCCAGGCGTTGTAGGGAGGTCATACAGGTACGTGGAGGCCACACACACTTCTGAGCCTCATTTTGACTTGTTTTAAGGACATTACATCACAGTTGGATCAGCCTGTAGTGTGTTTTTCCACTTTAATTTTGAGTGTGACTCCAAATCCAAACCTCCAGGGGTAATAAATTTGATTTCCATTGAGAATTTTTATGTGATTTTGTTGTCAGCACATTCAACTACAGTATGTAAAGAACAAAGTATTTAATAAGAATATTTCATTCATTCAGATCTAGGATGTGTTATTGTAGTGTTCCCTTTTAGTTTTTTTGAGCAGTGTATATCTATATATCTATCTATCTATATATATACAGGTTGAGTATCCCATATCCAAATATTCCGAAATACGGAATATTCCGAAATACAGACTTTTTTGAGTGAGAGTGAGATAGTGAAACCTTTGTTTTTTGATGGCTCAATGTACACAAACTTTGTTTAATACACAAAGTTATTAAAAATATTGTATTAAATGACCTTCAGGCTGTGTGTATAAGGTGTTTATGGAACATAAATTAATTGTGTGAATGTACACACACTTTGTTTAATGCACAAAATTATAAAACATATTGGCTAAAATTACCTTCAGGCTGTGTGTATATGGTGTATATGAAACATAAATGCATTCTGTGCTTAGATTTAGGTCCCATCACCATGATATCTCATTATGGTAGGCAATTATTCCAAAATACGGAAAAATCCCATATCCAAAAATCCCATATCCGAAATACCTCTTACCCAAGCATTTTGGATAAGGGAGACTCAACCTGTATATATATATATATATATATAAACAAAGACAGGTAAGGCACTCCATGTAACCAGATAAATCGCCGGTGCCGACGTAAATTCAAAATAGATAAATCCAAGCAAGGACGTGGCACTCGTGCATGACAAAATCACATAGTCATATGTAGTTAGTAACGTTTCAGTGGACTCGCCACTGTCGTCAGACTTTATTGAAAAAGAGAGATAAAACATACCTATTTAAACCACCCGCGTGAACTCCCTCAGCTGATCCACGCCCGAACATCCGGGCGGGAGGAAATGAGGTCATAGTGCTGATTAACAAATTAAGTGCATGAAACCATCACCATGGAAACCAGCAGAGAAGCGTCACAAGCGCTATATAATAAATGAAACAGTAGCAATGTATGATACATACAATGAAGCAATACACATATCAGAAGAGCACAATGTATCATTAGTACAATGAAGTATCTTTTATAAAGAAACAATCTTAAAACATCTACGGCACTACATTAGATGCAATATAATATGTAAGGCTGAGAGATCAGTATAAATCGATAATAATGTCATAAAAGCGCTACAACATATAAATATATATATGTATGTAAAGTACACAAATTCACCTTATAAGCTTAAACAATTAATTGATAATGCATAAAAGCAAAATTGTACAGGCAAGGTTTGAAAAGGGAGAAATTTATAGAAAACAGGCATATGATAGATGTTCGTTGAGACCTCTTGGATGTATTACATCAAGTTTAGATATCCATCTTGCTTCAAGACGTAGCAATTTGGAGCTACGGTCCCCACCTCTAATGTCATTAGGAACATGATCAATCATCCTATAGCGGAGACTGCTGATAGGATGTTTACAGACAGCAAAGTGTCTTGCAACGGGTTGGTCACTGCTCCCCGTTTGCAGAGCATTCCTAATAGCTGAGCGGTGCCCTGTCATTCTTTCCTTGAATTTCCTATCTGATTTCCCAATATAACTCAGCCCACAGGGGCATATAATCTGATATACAGTATGCGTAGAATTGCATGTAAGCCGGTATTTGATCAAGATTTTTTTACCGGTATGAGGGTGATTAAAAGAATCACCAGCCAATAAAAATTGGCATGTTACACACGTGCATCTAATGCACCCTAGTTTAGTGTTAGGTATTGCCAAAAAATGTGTAGCAGATTGGCCAACATTAAGGTTCATTTTAGAGACATCAGTCTTAACCAAGTAGTCCCTAAGATTTTTACCCCTAGAGTAACATGGCATTAAATTGGTATTAGTTAGATGTAACTGTTTGTCTGTTTCAATAATTGGCCAGTTTTTCTTTGACACTTTGGCAATTGCTTCTGATTTATTGGTGAATTTATTAACCCAAGGAAACCTCGCTTTTTGTAGCACATTAGTACTATTCTTCTTTAATAATAAAGATCTATCCAATGACAAAGCCTTTGTTTTAGCTGCGAGCAGCACTTTATGTGAATAACCCCTATTCAATAGTTTTTCAATCAAGCTGTCAATTTGTTGTGTCGCCAATTTAGTATCACTATTTAGTCTCACAATCCGAATCATCTGGGAGTAGGGGAGTCCTCTTTTAAGAGATGATGGATGGCAACTATGTGCGTGTAATAATTGGCTACGGTCAGTTGGCTTAACATAAATGGTAGTAGTTAATTTACCGTCAATGATCTTAACTTTGGCATCTAAGAAATGAATCTCACTTTGATTCATATCAAAAGTAAATTTGATGGTACTATTACTCACATTATGTTGATCTATGATGTCAATTAAAGCATTTCGATCTCCTTTCCAAACCACAAACAGGTCATCTATATAACGGCAAAACAGGATGGCTTGGGCTTTAAAAATCTCATTGTTATAAAACAGATCTTCCTCAATCGCAAACATCAGAATGTTCGCGTATGTCGGAGATACAGCCGATCCCATTGCACACCCCTGAATTTGCATAAAAAATTGTCTATCATAAAGAAAAAAGTTATTGGTCAGGACCAATTCTAACAATAGTAGGATTACTTCAATTTTGCCAGCATCAAACGCCTGTCTTTTGACAAGAAATCTTTTAACTGCTGCTAACCCCATATCATGCGGAATGGAAGTATATAGACTCACAACATCGATGGTTGCCAGCCAGCAACCATCGGGTACCGATTCTACAGACTCTAATCTGTTAAGAAATGCTGTGGTATCCCTCAAAAAACTGGGTTCTTCACATAATAGGGGTTGCAGCAGAGAGTCAAGAAAAACGGATAAAGGTTGTAATAATGAACCCCTGGCCGACACTATCGGTCGACCAGGGGGAGGGTATATCTGTTTGTGGATCTTGGGTAATAGGTAAAACAAAGGCACAATAGGAAAAGGAGGAACCAAGGTGGTCATAACTTCATTAGAAATCAACTTCACATCAAATGCATATGTCAATAATTCAAGTAGTTTTTTTCTGCAACATTCTGTAGGATTGACCTGCAATTTGGTATACACATCAGACAATGATAATTGGCGTAATACTTCAGTGTTATAATCACAAAAATCTTGAAGCACTATCGAACCACCCTTATCAGCTGGTCTAATAATAAGCTTGTCGTTCATGGATAATGCTTTAAGAGCGTCTCTTTCCAATCTGGTAAGATTTGGATGTGTTTTAACACCAGAGGAGACAGTTTCTTTAACTTCATAATCTAATAATCTCATGAACGTTTTCAAGCTAGGATTATTAGACAAGGGGTCAAACACTGATTTTTTACGAAATTGTTGTAGTTTAGGTGGAAACGGCAACTGCGAATCAGAGTTCTCATTGGAGCCAAAATGCTCCCTGAGTTTAATTTTCCGTTGTAACGAATATTTTTCAATATTCCATTGCAGCCTATCAAAAGGGACAGAGGGCACAAAAGAGAGACCTTTGCTCAATAGTTTAAGTTCTGTGTCAGAAAGTTCGTAAGATGACAAGTTGTGTACTATTTCTTGGTCTTTGTACGCGATGGCCTGCTTCCTCGTCCTCTGCCTGTCGCATTGGTGGCCCCTCCGCGTGAATCTTCGTTTTCTGTGGCTGTTGGGGCCTGTATATTGACCCCTAAAGGGGCAGCAGCAGACCGGGATTTTTCTGATTCACTCGTAGTTTCCTGTGAGGAGTCAGTATCAAATCGGGACTTATATTTCTGCTGTCTACGGAAAAACGAACGTTTATTTCCATCAGGTCTGTTCCCTCAGGTCTATTCTATAGACAGAGTGTCTTTCATAGTCCTCTTCTACTTTTACCAATTTGCGTCTTTTAAATTCAATCAACTCATTCTTGTATTGTGATATTTGGGCAACCAGCTGCTATATTGCACTATACAAATCATTCGTAAGACTTTCTCATTCTGGTCCTATTTGCTGGACGGTTTTAACAGAGTACCTGCTTAGGTACTTATGATTGTGGAAACCCGGTTTGAAGACAGCGTATCAGCGTGACCTGCAGTGTGTGCAGACTGTCTCAATCACAAGTGGCAATGGAGGAGAATCAGGAGCAGTGGAGTTTGTTCAACTTTCCTGTGGGTGATGTACTTTCCTATTCGGAATCTGATGCAGAGACGATTTTACGTAAAAAAGGTATGCGGGATGAAATACACTCTATGGCCCCGAACACTATTTTTCGTGATCTTCTTAATTTAAAGAAAAAAGAGGTAGACTTTGACCTGCACAGTTTATCACTGAGCGATTATTATCGTTCTAAGAAGATCCCTAGAGGATTCAGGGTACGGAACTGTCCCACCATTGGACGACAGGATGCCAGTTTCTGTCGCCGCTGGATAGCTATCCTGAACAAATGTTCTTTAGATTTAATTCTTTTAGTCATTGAGCAATCTACTAAAGAACTTGAAAGTACTAGACCAAAATTGCAGCTTTTGAAAGTTGTAATATGACTACGTTAATTGCAGATAAAGATGGCGACTGGGTAAATAAGTTACAAGCCCAAATATCACAATACAAGAATGAGTTGATTGAATTTAAAAGACGCAAATTGGTAAAAGTAGAAGAGGACTATGAAAGACACTCTGTCTATAGATGGCTCTCTGGGAACAGACCTGATGGAAATAAACGTTCGTTTTTCCGTAGACAGCAGAAATATAAGTCCCGATTTGATACTGACTCCTCACAGGAAACTACGAGTGAATCAGAAAAATCCCAGTCTGCTGCTGCCCCTTTAGGGGTCAATATACAGGCCCCAACAGCCACAGAAAACGAAGATTCACGCGGAGGGGCCACCAATGCGACAGGCAGAGGACGAGGAAGCAGGCCATCACGTACAAAGACCAAGAAATAGTACACAACTTGTCATCTTACGAACTTTCTGACACAGAACTTAAACTATTGAGCAAAGGTCTCTCTTTTGTGCCCTCTGTCCCTTTTGATAGGCTGCAATGGAATATTGAAAAATATTCGTTACAACGGAAAATTAAACTCAGGGAGCATTTTGGCTCCAATGAGAACTCTGATTCGCAGTTGCCGTTTCCACCTAAACTACAACAATTTCGTAAAAAATCAGTGTTTGACCCCTTGTCTAATAATCCTAGCTTGAAAACGTTCATGAGATTATTAGATTATAAAGTTAAAGAAACTGTCTCCTCTGGTGTTAAAACACATCCAAATCTTACCAGATTGGAAAGAGACGCTCTTAAAGCATTATCCATGAACGACAAGCTTATTATTAGACCAGCTGATAAGGGTGGTTCGATAGTGCTTCAAGATTTTTGTGATTATAACACTGAAGTATTACGCCAATTATCATTGTCTGATGTGTATACCAAATTGCAGGTCAATCCTACAGAATGTTGCAGAAAAAAACTACTTGAATTATTGACATATGCATTTGATGTGAAGTTGATTTCTAATGAAGTTATGACCACCTTGGTTCCTCCTTTTCCTATTGTGCCTTTGTTTTACCTATTACCCAAGATCCACAAACAGATATACCCTCCCC
This sequence comes from Pseudophryne corroboree, assembly GCF_028390025.1. Classification (NCBI taxonomy): domain Eukaryota; kingdom Metazoa; phylum Chordata; class Amphibia; order Anura; family Myobatrachidae; genus Pseudophryne; species Pseudophryne corroboree. The sequence continues at coordinate 149,178,067 of NC_086446.1, read as the reverse complement.
CTGGTCGACCGATAGTGTCGGCCAGGGGTTCATTATTACACCCTTTATCCGTTTTTCTTGACTCTCTGCTGCAACCCCTATTATGTGAAGAACCCAGTTTTTTGAGGGATACCACAGCATTTCTTAACAGATTAGAGTCTGTAGAATCGGTACCCGATGGTTGCTGGCTGGCAACCATCGATGTTGTGAGTCTATATACTTCCATTCCGCATGATATGGGGTTAGCAGCAGTTAAAAGATTTCTTGTCAAAAGACAGGCGTTTGATGCTGGCAAGATTGAAGTAATCCTACTATTGTTAGAATTGGTCCTGACCAATAACTTTTTTCTTTATGATAGACAATTTTTTATGCAAATTCAGGGGTGTGCAATGGGATCGGCTGTATCTCCGACATACGCGAACATTCTGATGTTTGCGATTGAGGAAGATCTGTTTTATAACAATGAGATTTTTAAAGCCCAAGCCATCCTGTTTTGCCGTTATATAGATGACCTGTTTGTGGTTTGGAAAGGAGATCGAAATGCTTTAATTGACATCATAGATCAACATAATGTGAGTAATAGTACCATCAAATTTACTTTTGATATGAATCAAAGTGAGATTCATTTCTTAGATGCCAAAGTTAAGATCATTGACGGTAAATTAACTACTACCATTTATGTTAAGCCAACTGACCGTAGCCAATTATTACACGCACATAGTTGCCATCCATCATCTCTTAAAAGAGGACTCCCCTACTCCCAGATGATTCGGATTGTGAGACTAAATAGTGATACTAAATTGGCGACACAACAAATTGACAGCTTGATTGAAAAACTATTGAATAGGGGTTATTCACATAAAGTGCTGCTCGCAGCTAAAACAAAGGCTTTGTCATTGGATAGATCTTTATTATTAAAGAAGAATAGTACTAATGTGCTACAAAAAGCGAGGTTTCCTTGGGTTAATAAATTCACCAATAAATCAGAAGCAATTGCCAAAGTGTCAAAGAAAAACTGGCCAATTATTGAAACAGACAAACAGTTACATCTAACTAATACCAATTTAATGCCATGTTACTCTAGGGGTAAAAATCTTAGGGACTACTTGGTTAAGACTGATGTCTCTAAAATGAACCTTAATGTTGGCCAATCTGCTACACATTTTTTGGCAATACCTAACACTAAACTAGGGTGCATTAGATGCACGTGTGTAACATGCCAATTTTTATTGGCTGGTGATTCTTTTAATCACCCTCATACCGGTAAAAAAATCTTGATCAAATACCGGCTTACATGCAATTCTACGCATACTGTATATCAGATTATATGCCCCTGTGGGCTGAGTTATATTGGGAAATCAGATAGGAAATTCAAGGAAAGAATGACAGGGCACCGCTCAGCTATTAGGAATGCTCTGCAAACGGGGAGCAGTGACCAACCCGTTGCAAGACACTTTGCTGTCTGTAAACATCCTATCAGCAGTCTCCGCTATAGGATGATTGATCATGTTCCTAATGACATTAGAGGTGGGGACCGTAGCTCCAAATTGCTACGTCTTGAAGCAAGATGGATATCTAAACTTGATGTAATACATCCAAGAGGTCTCAACGAACATCTATCATATGCCTGTTTTCTATAAATTTCTCCCTTTTCAAACCTTGCCTGTACAATTTTGCTTTTATGCATTATCAATTAATTGTTTAAGCTTATAAGGTGAATTTGTGTACTTTACATACATATATATATTTATATGTTGTAGCGCTTTTATGACATTATTATCGATTTATACTGATCTCTCAGCCTTACATATTATATTGCATCTAATGTAGTGCCGTAGATGTTTTAAGATTGTTTCTTTATAAAAGATACTTCATTGTACTAATGATACATTGTGCTCTTCTGATATGTGTATTGCTTCATTGTATGTATCATACATTGCTACTGTTTCATTTATTATATAGCGCTTGTGACGCTTCTCTGCTGGTTTCCATGGTGATGGTTTCATGCACTTAATTTGTTAATCAGCACTATGACCTCATTTCCTCCCGCCCGGATGTTCGGGCGTGGATCAGCTGAGGGAGTTCACGCGGGTGGTTTAAATAGGTATGTTTTATCTCTCTTTTTCAATAAAGTCTGACGACAGTGGCGAGTCCACTGAAACGTTACTAACTACATATGACTATGTGATTTTGTCATGCACGAGTGCCACGTCCTTGCTTGGATTTACATATATATATATATATATATATATATATATATTTTCTGATTTTTAACTTGCAGCTCGGTTCAAACTGCGTGGATCACAGGACCTATAGATGCATGTGAATTAAGCATGCTAGGGTAAAGCACACCTAACACTATAATTTACACAAGAGTACACCGCAGCATAGGGCAGTTTGCAGCTTGCCCCCTATACATAGTCACTTTTAAAAGCACAGCCACTTGTGAGTCTGAACACAGCACAATACAGCAGAGCATAGCACAGCATACAGCAGCATGCCCCGAATACACAGTCGATTTAAGCAGAGACACTTGTGAGTCTGGACACAGCACACAGCTAATAAAGCAGAGTCAGCGCAGCATACTGCAGCATGCATTACTGTGAATGGAGCAGAGTCCCGACCGCGGCGCCTTATATAGACTCCAACTCCTGTGAGAATCTGGGAAAATTGCGTATAGGAACTAGAGATGTGCGGCTGGCACTTTTCGTGTTTTGTGTTTTGGTTCTAATTCCACTTTCGTGTTTTGGTTTTGGCTTGGTTTTGCCAATACAACCCTTCCGTGTTTTTGTTTTGGATCTGGATGATTTTTGTAAAAAACATAAAAACAGCTAAAATCACAGAATTTGGGGATCATTTTGATCCTACGGTATTATTAACCTCAATAACATTAATTTCCACTCATTTCCAGTCTATTCTGAACACTGAACACCTCACAATATTGTTTTTAGGCCAAAAGGTTGCACCGAGGTGGTTGTATGACTAAGCTAAGCGACACAAGTGGGCGGCACAAACACCTGGCCCATCTAGGAGTGGCACTGCAGTGTAAGACAGGATGGCAGATTTAAAAAATAGGCCCCAAAAAGCAAATGATGCAAAGAAGAAAAAGAGGTACAAGATGGAATTGTCCTTGGACCCGTCCCACACACCCTTATGTTGTATAAAAAGGACATGCACACTTTAACAAACCCATCATTTCAGTGACAGGGTCTGCCACACGACTGTGGCTGAAATGACTGTTTTGTTTGGGCACCCACCAAAAAAGAAGCAATCAATCTCTCCTTGCACAAGAGGTCGACCTCATCCTCCGATTCCTCATCCCTTTCACTGTGTACATCCTCCTCACTGAGTATTAATTCATCCCCACTGGAATCCACCATCACAGGTCCCTGTGTACTTTCTGGAGGCAATTGCTGGTAAAGGTCTTCCCGGAGGAATTTATAATTCCTTTTGATGAACATCATCTTCTCCACATTTAGTGGAAGTAAACTCCTATGCCGATCGGTGACAAGGTTACCGGCTGCATTAAACACTGTTTTGGAGTACACACTTGAGGGGGGGGGGGGGGGCAACTTAGGTAAAATAAAGCCAGATTGTGCAAGGGCATTCAAATTGCCTCTTTTTCCTGCCAGTATACGTACAGACTGTCTGACATGCCTACTTGGATGCTGTCACTCATATAATCCTCCACCATTCTTTCAATGGTGACAGAATCATATGCAGTGACAGTAGATTGTCAGTAATCGTTGGCAGGTCCTTCAGTCCAGATGTCAGCTTTTGCTCCAGACTACCCTGCATCACTGCCAGTGGGTGGGCTAGGAAATCTTATCCTTTTCATTGCAGCTCCAGTGGCGGGAGAAATTGAAGGACAAGCTGCTGACAGGTCACGTTCTGCTTGAGTTGGCAATTTACTCACCAGCAGGTCTTTCAACCTCTGCACACTTGTGTCTGCAAGAACGAGAGATACAACGTAGGCTTTAAACCTAGGCTCGAGCACAGTGGCCAAAATGTAGTGCTCTGATTTAAACAGATTGACCACCCTTGAATCCTGGTAAAGCGAATGAAGGGCTCCATCCACAAGTCCCACATACTTTGCGGAATCGCTCCGTCTTAGCTCCTCCCTCAATTTCTCCAGCTGCTTCTGCAAAAGCCTGATGAGGGGAATGACCTGACTCAAGCTGGCAGTGTCTGAACTGAGTTCGCGTGTGGCAAGTTCGAAGGGTTGGAGAACCTTGCACAAGATGGAAATCATTCTCCACTGCCCTTGAGTCAGGTGCATTACCCCTCCTTTGCCTATATTGTAGGTGGATGTATAGGTTTGAATAGCCTTTTGCTGCTCCTCCATCCTCTGAAGTATATAGAGTGTTGAATTCTACCTCGTTACCACCTCTTGCTTCAGTTGATGGCAGGGCAGGATCAGGAGTGTTTGCTGGCGCTCCAGTCTTAGGCATGCAGTGGCTGAATGCCGAAAGTGGCCCGCAATTTTTTGGGCCACCGTCAGCATCTCCTGCACACCCCTGTCATTTAAAAAAAAATTCCGCACAACCAAATTAATTGTATGTGCAAAACATGGGACATGCTGGAACTTGCCCAGATGTAATGCATGCACAATATTGGTGGTGTTGTCCAATATCACAAATTCCCAGGAGAGTCCAATTGGGGTAAGCCATTTTTCGATGATGTTCCTCAGTTTCCGTAAGAGGTTGTCAGCGGTGTGCCTCTTATGGAAAGCGGTAATACATAGCATAGCCTGCCTAGGAACGAGTTGGCGATGGCGAGATGCTGCTACTGGTGCCACTGCTCTTGTTGCTGCGGGAGGCCATACATCTACCCAGTGGGCTGTCACAGTCATATAGTCCTTAGTCTATGTACATTCTCAGTATCGCCTGCCTAGAGAAGTGGAACCTAGACGGGATTTGATACCGGGGACACACTATCTCCATCAATTCTCTAAGTAAAAAAAAACAAACAGAAATCAGTTCTAGGGCTGACTTGGGCCAATAAACACTTTTAAGCCAATGTTAATATAGTATTTAACACACCTATCTTAGAGCAGCTGCTAAAAATGGATTACTCAACCCTTATAAACCACAAGACAAACAAACACCTAACAGCGCTAATAAAAGAGTGTGTACAATTTAATAAAAACAATTGAAATTAAATATACAAGTAGCGGCCAGTTTTAAATGGACAAACTACATGCGCATATAAAGAAATGTACAGACATGCAGAGAAGACTGTTAATAGCAATAACTGGTTAGTAGTCATGCACAGGTAGTTCGTTAGTCTTAATTAAGGTAGGTTTCATGAAGTTATCATCAGCTGTTTTAGTAGCTTTTTCAGTATACTGAGATTGATCAGCTCTTTAATCCAATTTTTGTAGCAGGGCAATGTTAATTGTAGATGGATAAAAGCAAAGTTTGCAATCTGCAATGTGTAAAAATACACAACGGTATTTAGATATCACCTAGTTCATTAGCCCAAGCTCCTAAATGGGCAGAAATACGATCTCCCGGCTCTGGTGCCTTCAGCACATTAGTGGTGCCATATCTGGAGTGTCCACATTAAGGCTTGTAAAAGGTGAGCAGACCGTGTGAAGAATGCCGGTACCGGACACAGAGGGTGACGTCTTACATGTTTTTCCACCTTTAGTCAAGTTAGCAGCTTCCTCAGATAGGATTTGGTACCGGGGGAACACTATCTCTATCAATTCTCTAAGTCCCACTGAACTAATGGTGGATACCGGATGCACCTCTACCACCAACATAGCTGTCAAGGCCTCAGTTATCTGCTTTGCAAAAGGATGACTGCTGTCATATTTCATCTTCCTCACAAAGGACTGTTGGACAGTCAATTGCTTAGTTAAAGTAGTACAAGTGGTCTTCCAACTTCCCCTCTGGGATGACGATTGACTCCCAGCAGCAACAACAGCGGCAGCAGCAGGCATACCACTCAAGGATCCTCCGGAGGAATCCGGTTAGGAGAGGGCTCCTCAGTCTTGACAGTGACATGGCCTGCAGGACTACTGATGTTCCTGACTGAGGAGGAAGTTGATGTTGAGGGAGTTGGTGGTGTGGCTTGCAACAGCTTGGGTACAGGAGTAAGATGGGATTTAGGTGTCAGTGGACTTCTTACGCTCTTACCCAAAGTTTCACAACTTGACACTGACTTCTGATGAATGCGCAGCAGGTGACGTAAAAGGGAGGAGGTTCCCAGGTTGTTAACTTTCTTACCCACACTTATTACAGATTGACAGAGGCAACAGATGGCTAGACACCTGTTTTCCGGATTTGGGAGAAATAATTCCAGACCGAAGAGGTGGCTTTTTTGGTAGTTTGCCCAGGCCTCACAATAAGCTTCTTCGTCCCAAGGACAACAGGTGTTTCCCCCGGTGCCTGACTTAAACAAACCACATCACCATCAGAATCCTCATTGTCAACTTCCTCCTCAGCATCAGCAACACCCATATCCTCATCTTGGTGTACTTCAACAGTGACATCTTCAATTTCAATATCAGGATCTGGACTGTGGGTGCTCCTTCCAGCACTTGCAGGGGACGTGCAAATGGTTGAAGGAATTACCTCTTACCGTCCAGCGTTGGGAAGGTCAGGCATCGCAACTGCCGACACACTTGGACTCTCCTTGGGGATTTGTGATACCATCTCAGAACGCACAGTTCTTTTCTGTGCTCTTTCCAGCTTAACTCTTTTCATTTTAGCTGGAGGATGAGGGCTTCCATCGTCATGTGAAGCTGAACCACTAGCCATGAACATAGGCCAGGGCCTCAGCCGTTCCTTGCCACTCTGTGTCGTAAATGGCATATTGGCAAATTTACGCTTCTCCTCAGACAATTTAAATGTATTTTTTTGGTTCTTTTTACTGAACTTTGACTTTTTAGATTTTACATGCCCTCTACTATCACATTGGGCATCTGCCTTGGTAGACGATGTTGATGGCATTTCATCATCTATGTCATGGCCAGTGGCAGCAGCTTCAGCACTAGGAGGAAGTGGTTCTTCTTGATCTTTCCCTATTTTATCCTCCACATTTTTGTTCTCCATTATTTTTTGAGAGTTATATGAGACAATATGCGGCACAGGAATGACTGGAATGACTGATGAGACAAGACACTGCCACTGGTCTGATGCAGCACAATACAACAATACTGTAAGAGACTTGTGGTTGTTGTTATTATTATTATACAGCAGCAGTGGACATATAGCAGCATCGTATATCATCACTGGAATTACTGATGAGACAGGACACTACCACTGGTCTGATGCAGCACAACACAACAATACTGTAAGAGGCTTGTGGTTGTTATTATTATTATATGGCAGCAGTGGGCATATAGCAATAGCGTATATCGTCACTGGAATGACTGATGGACAGGACACTACCACTGGTCTGATGCAGCACAACACAGTCAACAACACTTTATACAGCTACACTGGCAGGAGAGGATACCAACACTGTATCTGCCTGGATTGATGCAGCACAATACACTGTGAGTACACTGGACTGGACTGAGCAGTGCAACACAGCACAAGACTTGCCACCCCACTTTCCTGCCCCCCACACAGACACTGGAGGACAGAGACATGTCCTCTCAATACACTCTCTGAGACTGGAGTGAAAATGGCTGTGACGCGCGGCTCCTTATATGGAGTCCAAATCCCGTGAGAATCCGACAGCGGGATGATGATGTTTTGCTGCGTTCCGGTTTCTGAGTCAGGCGGGAAAACCCGAGCCTGACTCGGATCTGGGCTCGGAAGGCAAAGTCCGATAGGGTTCGGTTCTCTGAGAACCAAACCCGCTCATCTCTACTATATATATATATATACATATATATATATATATATATATGTATGTGTATATATATATATATATTCTACAAATAAAAATGAGGAGAAAGTGCGCTCATCGTGCAAATCAGTACTTTAATAGATAAAACACTGGCATGAACAATCCAGCACAAATGGTTAAAACTCGTACCCTTAACACCCACACTGTGGGCTGATTACCACATGGTGAGTGAGTATTCCACAAGGCTATAGCTGTGATCGCCTACCGCAGTCCGGGACAAAGCACCGTATCCAGCCGTTGAACTGACCAGGATCCGTCAAGCCACCGTGCAGAGGAATCGAGCAGACCAAACAGCGCACTTGCAGGGAAAGATCGTCTGACAGGCCACGTCCCAACGCGTTTCGTATATAACTTCGTCACAAGCTGAATAATTAATAATATGAACTTGGAAAGGAAAGGGAAACCCTGATTAATATCCGACAATGAATCATTCTACTGAATGTTCAGGGGTGCTGCCAGAGACAACTGTGTTGTACAAAAAGAAAATGAGAAAGAATGTCTCTTTGTTGGCGCACATGAGTTAGTTAAAATTTTACTTTTAACAGATCCATTAAAATTGTCCAAAAACGAAATAAGACAGGACAGTACACCAAATAACTAACTACATATAGTGAATGAAATACTAACTAAAGTGAATTCTTAAAACCAAGACTCGCTACCTGTGTCATATCTATATTCCGTTTTGATATATCTTGCTGCAAATTAATTTGCTCTGGGATATTTAATCAATAGTCTGCATGTAGTATAACAGTAAAGACTACAGTATGTCTAATAACTTCAATATTTTATAAATGCTCCTTTTGATTCCCAGAGATTAAGTATAATGTTATAAATCTGAATGCTGTGTGATAGCTGCTGGGAGTATATTGTTCACTTATCTCCTACAATATTATATTGGAAAAATTTTACCCTCGATAAGTCACTCTGTTTTAAAACAGCCCAAGGTTAAATTTGTGAATTTACTCAGTGTACCATCGCTTCACCAGTAATTGCACTTAAGAACCATTCATATATATGATTTGTTCCCATAGCCTTGATGGTTTTAAATACAGGTTCTTCAATAGTTTGCTAAATGTTAAATGGTCACAGTCATATAATGTTCACAAATTGTTCAATACCTCCATACACATAAGCAGCTTTTGTACGATAATTTCATGATATCTATAGTGCTAGTAAAATATAACTTTCAGCAATAACTGCATAAATTGCCAACAATTAGGATAAAGTTGTTGAGGAGAATTCCTAAATATATCCCCCCCAACTGGACCTCTATACAGTAAATATATTGCTCATGTGTTGTCTTTATTATTGGCAGCTATGTATAATGAGACCATATAATTGAATGTAAAATGCTGGGTATCTTATCACTTGGTATGTCCTACAGCTATTGGATGTCCCTACTCTAATCATTCACATTCATTTATATGTATAACATGAAATGGGATTTAATGCCCATAATTTATGTTGTTTTGGGGCAATGTTCACAATAGGGTGGACACAACAGATTAATATTCACAAATTATTATGTCTCCCCATGCATATAGGCAGCTTTTGTATAGTGAATCTTAATATTATCCCTCCAGCAATAGCTTCATTTATTGCAGATGGATACAAATGTAATTCTGCAAGTAGCTATCCTACTTGCAAATCGATACAATGAAGTTGTTATATACAGTCACCAAGTGTATCCCCTGTGACTAAATTCATGTGTAATCATTGAGCAGCTTATAAATTGTTTATGTTGCTTATGTAAACCAAAAACATATAAATATAGGGTATTAACTGTCTGTCTTTACAGATTATTCAGTCTCTCCACAAGCATAAGCAACTTTTTTTTATTGGTTCGTTATGTGATCCCTCCACCAGTGACATTACAAGTGGATACAAATGTAGCTTTCAACAAATAGCTGCGCTTACTCACAAATTGATACAATGTAACTATAGAATGGAGTTCCTGAATGTATCCCCTGCAGCTGAATTCACGTATAATCATTCAGCTGCTTGTGTACTGTTTTTATTACTCACAACTGTGTGAAGCAAAAGCCTGTGGGTATAGATTATTAGCTAACTATCTTACTAAATAGGTGCTGCAGCTATTGAGTGTCCCCACTGGATTGATTTACATATACAAATTGGGGGGGGGGGGGAGGTTCAGGGGAAATATGAGGAAAAATTACTTCACAGAAAGGGTAGTGGACAAGTGGAATAGCCTCCCATCAGAGGTGGTAGAGGCTTAGACAGTAGAGCAAAACTCTAACCTCTCCGGCAGCGCTGGAACCTAGTCCTGCAGCTAGCACTAACCTCTCCCCATGTGCCTAAGCCTAACCTCCCCGGGATTGCTGGATCGTAGTCCAGAAGTCTAAACCTAACCTCTCTGGGATTCAGTATGAAAAGCTGGTGGTCGGGATGCCAGTGGTCAGTATCCCAATCACAGCAATGCCGACAAGGGTGCACAGGGTACCCTAACCACCCTCCCCCACCCCCTAAACCTCATTATCTGCTGCTTAACCCTAACCCCCCCTTCCCTCGGCCTAAACCTAATCCTCCCTCTTAGTGCCTAGCCCTAACACTCCCCCAATGCAGCCTAACCCTAACCTCCCCCACCCAGCAGCCCCCAGAGTGTGCCTAAATCTAACCCACTCCCACACGTTAAACCCAGTGATGTGCGGTGGGGTGAGGCAGGTGAGGCAGAGCCTTTCTTGTTATACTTATGTTTGTGCAGAGTTTTGACTGCATAAAGTATATGAAAAATACAAAGAATATGTTTGAAATATCTTCTTTGCATTATTCTAATCATTTTTATAGCCAAAACTCTGGAGTAAAAAGTCTATGGCAGGTGAGGCAGTGCCTCACCTGTGTATCTTTTCCACACATCTCTGATCAAAACTCACCAAATTTCCCGAAGTTAATACTGCTGCACCTGTGTATAATGCCCACATGTATGTTTTGGCTCATATATTGCATGTAAATCTGGCTCTGGTGCTAGCCAGTGACTCCTGATCTATTTAGCTCACCGCACGTCCCTTAAACCTAACCCTGCAGTTAATGCTTACCTTTGGGATCCTGACTGTTGGGCTATCGTTGTCAGGATCCTGATGTCTTCGGGATGCCAGCATCAGTATTCTGGCAGCTGTCTGTATTCCGGTGTCGGTATTACGGCTGTCAGGATCACGACAGCCAGAATACTGAACCCATACTCCTCCCTGGGAGCGCTGGAACCTAGTCCCGTAGCCTAACCCTAACCACTCTGAGAGTGCTGGAACCCTGATCATCAAGCCTTAGTGACACTTTTTGGAAATCCAAAATCCAAACAACCAGCTAGGATACATACAATTTCTCCATCATTCATAGAGCTGGCGCTGACAATCCCTCAGATTACATGTCTAGACATCCTCTGACTTCTGACATATCGCAGTCTACTTCAGTGGAGGAATATCTGAACTTTATTATTAACAATTCAATTCCTGATTCACTTACTAGTGCCAACATCAAAGAGGCTTCTTCCTAAAATAAAGTTTTGTCAGCAGTAAAACACTGCATTATTTCCAATGATTGGTGACTGGGACAGTTTTTATTTTCAATTGATGAGGAACAAGAATTCCGAACACTTCATAAACATTGTCAAGAATTTACTGTACATGATGATTCAATCATTCTCAGAGGTGACAAAATTGTTATTCCAGCTTTTTTGAGAAAGAGGGTAATTGATATTGCCCATGCCAGTCACTTAGGAATCGTAAAGACCAAACAACTTTTACGTGAAAACGTATGGTTTCCCTCCATTGGAGCAACTTGTTGAATCGGAAATTCGTAACTGTATGACATGCACCCTTCTTTCTACGCAAACTATCAGTGAACTATTGCGGATCTACCTGTCAATGTCTGGGAAAATGTCGATGTTGATTTCTATGGACCATTATACAATGGTAAATACGTACTAGTGGCTGTGGATGAATATTCAAGATATCCTGTTCTTGAAATAATATCTTCAACATCTGCCACATCTGTCTTACCAGCGTTGGATAGAATATTTACTACTTATGGAATTCCAGGAACAATAAAAGCTGATAATGGTCCGCCATTTCAAGGTGATGATTTCAGCAAATTCATGAAACATTTTGGAATTCAACATCAAAAAATCACTCCCCTGTGGCCACAAGCTAATGGTCTTGTTGAACGTTTCATGCGTAATCTGGTAAAGCAAATAAAGATTTGTAAAGTATCCCGAATTCCAATTCAACAATCTCTAAATCAATTTCTCAGACAATATCGCTCAGTGCCTCATTCCACTACAAATATCCCATCCTCGTCGCCAGTTGTTATGTCCTGATGTACATCTCTTTTTTTCAATGAATCATGCAGTATGAAGATTTGTATTTTATTTCTTATTGGTAAGTAGTACTTGCATGGTTACAGATAGACATCAACTCCACATGCTGCTCTCCTTCTACTTACTCTCCTTCTACTTCCTTCTTCCTTCTACTTCCTGATCACATGTTCATCTGTGCAGCCAGATTCTTAAAGGTACACTACCTCATCTAGCTAATGCACATAAACTATCTTCATAGATACTACACAGCCTAACCCTTACCTCTCCCCGATACCTAACCCTAACCTTCTTGGGAGCGCTTGAACATAGTACCATATACTAACCCTAACCTACCTAGGAGCACTGGAACATAGTCCAGCAGCCTAACCACCATGGGAGCGCTACATCGTACTCCCGCAGACAAACCCTAACCTCTCCCCAGTGCCTACCCAACCTCCATGGGAGGGCTGGAACCTGATTCTACAGCCTAACCCTAACCTCTCCCCGATACCCAACCCTAACCTCCCTGGAAGTGCTGGAACACTTAGTGCCACAGACCCTAACCTCGGGAGCACTGGATCATTTTACCGCAGCCTAACCCTAACCTCTCTATGGTGCCTAACCCTTACTTGCCTGGCATCACTGGAACCTAATCCCCACGCCTAACCCAAACCTCCCAGGGAGTGATGGATCATAGCCTAACCTAACTTCCCCAGTAGTAATGGATTGTATTCATGCAGCCTAACCCTAACCTCTCGACAGGAATGCTGGATTTGTAGTCCCGCAGCCTAACCCTTACCTCACAGTGAGCACTGGAACCTAATCCTTCAGCCTTACCCTAACATACCCAGAAGCCCTGGATCATAGTCCTAACCTAACCCCCGCGAGAGCGCCGGATTCTAGACCCACAGCCTAACCCTAACCTCTCCCCAGTGCCTAACCCTAACCTCCTGAGAGTGCTGGATCGTAGTCCTATGGCCTAACCCTTACCACGCGACTGCTGGATCATAGTCCAGCAGCCTAACCCTAGCTTTCACGGGAGCGCTGGGTCGCAGTACCACAGCCTAACACTGCCCTCTCTGTCAGTGCTGGAACCTAGTCCCTGCAGCCTAACCCTAACCCCTCACGGTGTCTAACCTTCCCCGGAGCACTGGAACTTGGTCCGTCACTCTAACCTTAACCCCTATTTGGGGACTTACCCTACACTCCATGGGAGCACTGAATCGCAGTCCCACCGCCTAAAGGTCCTTACACATGGAGCAATTTTGACTATGAGCGATTTCGATTGAGCAATTTACCTTGTACTGGCAGTAGGCGATTTTGACTATCTGTACCAGCTATGTGATTTTGGCCATGGGCGATCTGGCTACAGGCAATTTTGACTATCTCATTTAAATAGGGCAATGATTTACAGAGTGGGGAGTGTCATATATAGGTTGATTTTACAGGGTGGGGGAGTGTCTGTGATGACTCAGATCACTATCGCTGGGAAAAATTGTTGGGTACTGGAAACATGAGCAATATGCGCCAACTTTTCCAGCGACATAGTCAAAATTGACTTGCCTGCACAGTCTGTTTTTCCTAGCGATAGCGACCTGGCGGGGATGCACATCGCTATCGCTCGCTGTGTACACATGTAGCGATGTGCACTAATTTTCTTAGCGATTTTGACTATATAGTCAAAATCGCTGAGCCATATCGTTCCATGTGTACACAACTTAACCTTAACCTCACCTAGTCCTGCAGCCTAATCTTTACCCCTCATGTTGCCTAACCCTAACCTCCCCCAGAGTGCTAGAACCTAGTCTGGCAGCCCAACACTAACCTCCCCCAGAGCACTGGAACCTAGTCCAGCAGCCTAACCCTAACCCCTCCCTGGTGACTAACCCTAACCTCCATGGGAGCACTGGATCGCAGTCCCGCAGCCTAACCCTAACCTCCCTGGGAACACTGAATCATAGTCCCGCAGCCTAATTCTAACTTCTCCCCAGTGCCTAACCCTAACCTCCACAGTAGTGCTTGAACCGGATCCTGCAGCCTAACCCTTACCTCTCCCCGATACCTTACCCAAACCTCTCCGGTAGCACTGGATCATAATCGAGCAGCCTAGCCACCAAGGGAGAGCTGGATCGTAGTCCCGCAGGCTAACCATAACCTCTCCCCAATGCCTAACCCTAACCCCCGGGAACCTATTCCCACAGCCTAACCCCTCATGGTGATTAACCCTAACTTCCCTGGAGCACTGGAACCTAGACCCAGAGCCTAACCCTAACACCTCACGGTGCCTAACTCAAACCTCCCCCAAAGTGCTGGAACCTAGTCCAGCAGCCTAACCCTAACCCCTCCTTGGTGACTAACCCTAACCTCTATTGGAGTACTGGATCGCAGTCCAGCAGCCTAACCCTAACCTCCCTGGTAGCACTGGAACCTCGTGCTGCAGCCTAACGCTAACCTCCCCGGGAACGCTGAATCATAATCCCGCAGGCTAATCCTAACCTCTCCCCAGTGCCTAACCCTAAACTCCACAGTAGTGCTTGAACCTGATCCTGCATCCTAACTCTTACCTCTCCCCGATACCTTACCCAAACCTCCCCGGGAGTGCTGGGACCGTTTCCCGCAGCCTAACCCTAACCCCTTATGGCACCTAACCCTAAATTCCCCTGGAGCACTGGAACCTAGACCCCAGAGCTTAACCCTAACCCCTCAGAGTGCATAAATTGAACCTCACCTGGAGCACTGGAACTCAGTCCATCAGCCTAACCCTAACCCCTCCTTGGTGATTAACCCTAAGCTCCATGGGAGAACTGGATAGCAGTCCCACAGCCTAACCCTAAGCTCCCTGGTAGCGCTGGAACCTAGTCCGGAAGCCTAACCCTAACCTCCCTGGGAGCGCTGGAACCTAGTCTGGCAGCCTAATCTTAACCCATCATGGTGACTAACCCTAACCTCCCTGGTAGCTCTGCAACCTAGTCCTGCAGCCTAACCGTTACCTCTCCGGGAAAGCCTAACCCTAACCTCCCTGGGAACACTATCATAGTCCCGCAGCATAATCATAACTTCTCCCCAGTGCCTAACCCTAACCCCCTCTAGATGTGCTAGAACCTGATCCTGCAGCCTAATCCTAATCTCTTCACGATACCTAACCCTAACCATCACGGGTGTTCTTGATCATAGTCCCGCAGACTAACCCTAACCCCTCCCTGGTGACTAACCCTAACCTTCCTGGTAGCACAGGAACCTAGTCCCACAGCCTAACCCTATCCTCTCCTGGAGAGCCTAACCCTAACCTCCTTGGGAACGCTAGATCATAGTCCCACAGCCTAATCCTAACCTCCCTAGGAGTGCTGGAACCTGATCCTACAGCCAAACCCTAACCTCTCCATGATACTTAACCCTAACCACCATGGGAGTGTTGGATCATAGTCCTGCAGGTTAACCCTTACATCTCTCCAGTGCCTAACCCTAACCTTCCCAAGAGTGGTGGATCTTAGTGCCGCAGCCTAACCCTAAACTCCTTGGGAGAGTTGGAACCTAGTTCCGCAGTTTAACCTTAACCTCAACAATTGTGCTGGATCGCAGTCCGGGAGCCTACTTCTAACCTCCCAGGAGCTCTGGATCATAGTCCTGCATTCTAACCCTAACCTCTCCCTGATGCAGTGCCATTTCCTGGGGTGGGCGAGCTGTGCAACCACACAGGGCGCCCGCTGCTGCTCCTCTGTGGGTCCTTGCTTCCCCCTCGACCCTCTTCCTGAGTACTCCACTCGGGGGCGGAGTTGTGTGGAATAACGTGGTTGCATCGTGACCTCACGATGCATTCGTGTCATTCTGCGAAACTCTGCCCCCCGAGCTGAGTACTGATAACAAGAGGAGGGGGAGCCGAGCTACTAGAAGGATGAGGCGGCCGGCGCAAGAGCGGGAAGAACCTCTGCAAATGTAAGTAAGTCTCTCTCTCTCTCTCCCCCTACCTCTCCCTTCCTTCCCCCCTACTTGACACTTGCCTGCCTAATGTGTAAAATGCAGACTCTTGTCCGCGTAATGTGTAAAATGGGGACACTTGCCTGCCTAATGTGTAAAATGGGAACTCTTGCCTGCCTAATGTGTAAAATGCAGACTCTTGCCTGCGTAATGTGTAAAATGGGGACACTTGCCTGCCTAATGTGTAAAATGGGGACTCTTGTCTGTCGTGATGTGTAAAATGGGGACTCTTGCCTGCCGTGATATGTAAACTGGGGACACTTGCCTGCCATAATGTATAAAATGGGGACACCTGCCTGCTGTAATGTGTAAAATGGGGAGTCTTGCCTGCCATGATGTGTAAAATGAGAACACTTGACTGCCGTGATGTGTAAAATGGGGACTCTTGCCTGCCGTTATGTGTAAAATGGGGACTCTTGCCTGCCGTGATGTGTAAAATGGGGACACTTGCCTGCGTAATGTGTAAAATGGGGATTTAATGTATCAAGGGCATTTCGGTGTATGGCATATATATATATATATATATATATATATATATATATATATATTTATATATATATCAATGGAAATAAGTGCGGCACTGGGAGTCTTGTAATAGAAGTGAAGCAAAGCCGTGTCTTTATTAGATCTACGTTTCGGGGACGCAGCCCCTTCGTCAGGATAACCACTCAGTGCAAAAAACAGTGTTTAAATAGCAAATACATAAAGAGGTACTCACCGCCGCCACCAGCCGCGCTGCCCGGGTCCCGGTCCTGACGTCACTACGTCCACCGGAAGTGACGCGGCTCCGGTCCGTGCGGCTAGCGCACTGGGGCTGGAGAACAAGTAACCATAGGAACAGGTTATAAACAACAACAAATGTTAAAAAAGTGCATAGTGCTGAACATATAAATAGAATCTGGTAGTGAACATAAAATACTTAATATTTATATTGCGGCTTAACCACTGACAGAATAAAACATAGGGAACAATACAGTATGTGAAGCATTACAAACAAATGTTTAGAAAGTGCATCGTGCTAACCATATAGATGGAATCAGATAGTGAGCAAATAATACTTAATAATTATCTTGCGGCCTAACCACAGACAGGATAAAACATGTGAGACAATACGATATGTGAAAGCGTAGAAAACGAATGATACAATCACTACATGAAATCAGTCCTGCTAAACGCAAGCTACTACAGGAGCATTTTTAAATATATAAACCCGTATGGGTAATAGTTAATTAAATCTATCTTGAATTGCTCCATCAAGTGTAGCAGCATAATGGGGGGGGGGGGGGGGAGAGGGGGACTCTATTCAGTGCATATCTGGATACATAATGATGAACCAATGACCATGTACACACTATATTAGATACACTGAGGTTTAAAGTTACGGATCCCAAAACACTAAGAATTTAGTAGAAGGGATATTAAGGAAAGGTCACGGAGTAATAGTATCAATACAATGAGCTGCATCAACCTCCACTAGTATCCACTAATCTAATGCTCTCATAGAAAACATTTAAAACTAAGAGCCTCATTTAGGCCCCGAGGGGACTGGGTATTGAGTGTGTGGATCCATTTTGCTTCGGCCTGTAACAATTTCCTCGAGCGGTCACCACCTCGTAATGATGGCGGGACTTGATCGATGATCTTATGCCGTAGAGTGGCCATACCGTGTTTAGCTGACGCGAAATGGCGTGCCACGGGTTGATCACTGTCACCTTTTTTAATGGCCTCACGTATGGCATACCTATGTTGTGCCATCCTTGTCTTGAAGGCACAATCGGTCTTGCCTACGTAGGCCAACCCACAGGGACAGGTAAGGAGATAGACAACGAATTTGGAATCGCAGGATAAGGGGTATCTGATGTTATATTTCCTCCCAGTATGTGGATGCTGAAAACTGTCACCCTGTAACATATAACCACAGGTGGTGCATCCACTGCATTTAAAGCATCCATTTCTGCATCTGAGAAAGTTTTTTGAATTGTTCCTATTGAACGTAGAGATGTCTGTTTTGACAACGAAATCTCTTATACTGCGCCCCCTGGAGAAACTGGGCAGTAATCTCGACTGGTACACTTCACCCAGTTCCCTATCCGAAGCTAGAATCGGCCACAATTGTCTGGTATGTTTAATTAACTGCGGGCTTTCAGAGTTAAATCTTGTAACCCATGGGAACCTTCCTTTGAGTTGTTTATGTGGCTTGGATTTCAATAGTTGTTGCCGTGTAACCTTCAATGCTTTATGTTTGGCTTGCTCAAGCAGCCTTGTTGGATACCCCCTCTCCCTAAATTTTAAGAACATCTCGTCCAGTTGTACATCTCTAATTGCCTGTTGGCTATTGATCCTGCATACCCTTAAAAATTGTGAAAATGGAAGCCCTGTGATGGTGGATTTGGGGTGGAAACTGTCAAATCTTAAAAGGTTGTTCCTGTCAGTGACCTTTGTAAATAATTCTGTGTTGATGGCTCCATCACTGAGTGAGATGCGCACATCAAGGAAATTAATCACCTTTTCATTACACTCCATGGTGAACTTGATGGGACTGGCTGTGACATTGTGCTGTTCTATAATCTCATGTAAGTGACTTTCCTCACCCGTCCAAAAGATGAGTACATCGTCAATGTACCTCTGATAGAGGCATAACTTAGATGAGATATCTAGATCCTGTAAGAACAACTCCCTTTCTACTTCCCACATAAACGCATTGGCGAATGCCAGGGCTACAGCACTCCCCATGGCACAGCCAGTGCGTTGTATGTAGAAGTGGTTGTCATGTAGAAAGTAGTTGTGTGTTAGCGTGAATTCCAGCAGTGACAAGAAGAATTTAATATCAGGACCTGCATATTTAGGGTTATTAATTAGAAGATGTTCTACCGCTAATAAACCTGCCCCATGAGGGATACAGGTGTAGAGACTGGTCACATCAACAGATGCCAAGACTAAGTTCTTGGGTAAAACGCCCAATCCCTCAAGGATACGCAGAAGTGATGATGTATCCTTCAAATGCGTGGGTGTATCTTGTATGCAGGGTTGTAAATAACTGTCACAGTAAATGGAAATAGCTTCACATAATGAGCCCCTGGCAGATATAATAGGTCTGCCAGGGGGATTCACAGCATCTTTGTGAATCTTAGGAATCACATAAAAAATGGGAACTACTGGGAAATCAACAGAAAGTGCCTTAGCTACAGTAGGAGTGATAATAGCTATATCCACCGCCTGTCTTAACATGTCGTCCAATTCCTTTTTAAACTGACAGGTGGGGTCTCTAGACAACCTGATATATGTGGAACCATCTGCCAGTAACCTTGAGCATTCTGCCTTATACTTACTGGTATCAAGCACCACAATGCCTCCTCCCTTATCTGCCTGACGAATTATGATGTCCTCCCTTTTACCAAGGTCGATCAGGGCATCAAATTCGTCTTTGGCTAGATTTGGGTAAAATTTAGCACTGTTACTTGGCCAGGTGTATCAATCATCCTACTAAACGTTCTAATGGATGGATTCAAGGAATGTGGGTCAAACGAAGATTTGGTGAGTTTCCTCACCTGCGGTGGAAGAGAGGACGTCCCTGCACCTGGGATGCCCACATTGTCCTTCGCAAAATGTTCTTTAAGCTTCAAAGATCTAATCAATTTGTATTGTTCGACTTTCTGTAGAAACGGATCTGGTCTGGATGTCGGGATAAAAGAAAGTCCTCTACTTAACACTTTAGACTCCATCTCAGTGATACGCTTTGAGGAGAGGTCAAACACTAGTTGCGCCTTCCCTTCGGGGGTTTGGAGCCTGCGTTGCCGCCCCTTCTGCCTCTTTGTTTGCCCCCCTCGCCTCGTTGGGGCACTTCTCTTCCGGCTATAATTGCTCGGGTGCGAACCCCTAAAGGGATCTCCCTTCTGTCTTGTGGGGTGCTCTGTATTCCTTCCTCCGTCTCACTCGCTGATGTGCTTGAATATTGTGGACGTTGGAATCTCCGTCTGTTGAAAGGTGGCTGTGTCCCTCGTACTTGGGTGGCTTGACTCCCCAGCCAAGAATAGACTTTATGTTGGTCATAGTCCTGCTGGACCCGAACTCTCTTTTGCTTTTTAAACTTAATGAGGTTCGTTTTGTACATCTCAACATCATCTGCCAGTTTACTGAGCCAATCAGGAGCTGGTGTTATCTTGAGGTTGTGTTCCACCTCAAATGCAACAATTTTATTTCTTGTGACGTTTAGCTCACGAGTGGACTCCTCAATCACTAGTAGTAGCAGATCCATAGAGCACTTATTAAGCACCGCGATCCATTTTTTGCAAAAGTTCACATCATACCATCCGATAGTCGGCATATTATGGATCCTGAATCCACGCGGGATCTGCTTAGCCCTGTAATAGTCGGACAGTGTCATGGCGTGGTAGAGGAAGTCAATCTCTCTTTTGCGTAGCTTGAGGAGATCCTTATAAATGTCCTAACTGGATGTTCCAATCTCTGTGTCAAACAAAGGTTCTTTATAGAGGATATTCTCCGCTTCAGCTTCAGAGAAGCTGAGTGTGTCATAGGTGTCACATTGTAAGAACAGAGTTGCTCCCTCCAATGCTGTTGCGTCAGAACTAGACATCGTGCAGTGATGAAAGTGCAGCACAAGTGCAATGTGCAAAAGAAACAGTTACTGAAGGTGCTGTTAAAGTGCCAGTGCAGGTGTACCTCCTCAGTAGGGTAAAACGGGTTGATGAGGGTGCCTTGGCCAAGTGCTTTAGCCTTAACGGCAGATCGAGCCACAGCTAACAGATAGTGTTGAAGACCCGGCACTCCTCTCGCTCCCCAGCGTGACGGCAAAGTGCTCCCGTGCCCTCACCTCCTAGGACCTAGGTCCCATATGCAGCAATGGAAATAAGTGCGGCACTGGGAGTCTTGTAATAGAAGTGAAGCAAAGCCGTGTCTTTATTAGATCTACGTTTCGGGGACGCAGCCCCTTCGTCAGGATAACCACTCAGTGCAAAAAACAGTGTTTAAATAGCAAAAACATAAAGAGGTACTCACCGCCGCCACCAGCCGCGCTGCCCGGGTCCCGGTCCAGACGTCACTACGTCCACCGGAAGTGACGCGGCTCTGGTCCGTGCGGCTAGCGCACTGGGGCTGGAGAACAAGTAACCATAGGAACAGGTTATAAACAACAACAAATGTTAAAAAAGTGCATAGTGCTGAACATATAAATAGAATCTGGTAGTGAACATAAAATACTTAATATTTATATTGCGGCTTAACCACTGACAGAATAAAACATAGGGAACAATACAGTATGTGAAGCATTACAAACAAATGTTTAGAAAGTGCATCGTGCTAACCATATAGATGGAATCAGATAGTGAGCAAATAATACTTAATAATTATCTTGCGGCCTAACCACAGACAGGATAAAACATGTGAGACAATACGATATGTGAAAGCGTAGAAAACGAATGATACAATCACTACATGAAATCAGTCCTGCTAAACGCAAGCTACTACAGGAGCATTTTTAAATATATAAACCCGTATGCTCCTGTAGTAGCTTGCGTTTAGCAGGACTGATTTCATGTAGTGATTGTATCATTCGTTTTCTACGCTTTCACATATCGTATTGTCTCACATGTTTTATCCTGTCTGTGGTTAGGCCGCAAGATAATTATTAAGTATTATTTGCTCACTATCTGATTCCATCTATATGGTTAGCACGATGCACTTTCTAAACATTTGTTTGTAATGCTTCACATACTGTATTGTTCCCTATGTTTTATTCTGTCAGTGGTTAAGCCGCAATATAAATATTAAGTATTTTATGTTCACTACCAGATTCTATTTATATGTTCAGCACTATGCACTTTTTTAACATTTGTTGTTGTTTATAACCTGTTCCTATGGTTACTTGTTCTCCAGCCCCAGTGCGCTAGCCGCACGGACCGGAGCCGCGTCACTTCCGGTGGACGTAGTGACGTCAGGACCGGGACCCGGGCAGCGCGGCTGGTGGCGGCGGTGAGTACCTCTTTATGTATTTGCTATTTAAACACTGTTTTTTGCACTGAGTGGTTATCCTGACGAAGGGGCTGCGTCCCCGAAACGTAGATCTAATAAAGACACGGCTTTGCTTCACTTCTATTACAAGACTCCCAGTGCCGCACTTATTTCCATTGCTGCATATGGGACCTAGGTCCTAGGAGGTGAGGGCACGGGAGCACTTTGCCGTCACGCTGGGGAGCGAGAGGAGTGCCGGGTCTTCAACACTATCTGTTAGCTGTGGCTTGATCTGCCGTTAAGCCTAAAGCACTTGTCCAAGGCACCCTCATCAACCCGTTTTACCCTACTCAGGAGGTACACCTGCACTGGCACTTTAACAGCACCTTCAGTAACTGTTTCTTTTGCACATTGCACTTGTGCTGCACTTTCATCACTGCACGATGTCTAGTTTGACGCAACAGCATTGGAGGGAGCAACTCTGTTCTTACAATGTGACACCTATGACACACTCAGCTTCTCTGAAGCTGAAGCGGAGAATATCCTCTATAAAGAACCTTTGTTTGACACAGAGATTGGAACATCCAGTGAGGACATTTATAAGGATCTCCTCAAGCTACGCAAAAGAGAGATTGACTTCCTCTACCACGCCATGACACTGTCCGACTATTACAGGGCTAAGCAGATCCCGCGTGGATTCAGGATCCATAATATGCCGACTATCGGACGGTATGATGTGAACTTTTGCAAAAAATGGATCGCGGTGCTTAATAAGTGCTCTATGGATCTGCTACTACTAGTGATTGAGGAGTCCACTCGTGAGCTAAACGTCACAAGAAATAAAATTGTTGCATTTGAGGTGGAACACAACCTCAAGATAACACCAGCTCCGGATTGGCTCAGTAAACTGGCAGATGATGTTGAGATGTACAAAACGAACCTCATTAAGTTTAAAAAGCAAAAGAGAGTTCGGGTCCAGCAGGACTATGACCAACATAAAGTCTATTCTTGGCTGGGGAGTCAAGCCACCCAAGTACGAGGGACACAGCCACCTTTCAACAGACGGAGATTCCAACGTCCACAATATTCAAGCACATCAGCGAGTGAGACGGAGGAAGGAATACAGAGCACCCCACAAGACAGAAGGGAGATCCCTTTAGGGGTTCGCACCCGAGCAATTATAGCCGGAAGAGAAGTGCCCCAACGAGGCGAGGGGGGCAAACAAAGAGGCAGAAGGGGCGGCAACGCAGGCTCCAAACCCCCGAAGGGAAGGCGCAACTAGTGTTTGACCTCTCCTCAAAGCGTATCACTGAGATGGAGTCTAAAGTGTTAAGTAGAGGACTTTCTTTTATCCCGACATCCAGACCAGATCCGTTTCTACAGAAAGTCGAACAATACAAATTGATTAGATCTTTGAAGCTTAAAGAACATTTTGCGAAGGACAATGTGGGCATCCCAGGTGCACGGACGTCCTCTCTTCCACCGCAGGTGAGGAAACTCACCAAATCTTCGTTTGACCCACATTCCTTGAATCCATCCATTAGAACGTTTAGTAGGATGATTGATACACCTGAGCCAAGTAACAGTGCTAAATTTTACCCAAATCTAGCCAAAGACGAATTTGATGCCCTGATCGACCTTGGTAAAAGGGAGGACATCATAATTCGTCAGGCAGATAAGGGAGGAGGCATTGTGGTGCTTGATACCAGTAAGTATAAGGCAGAATGCTCAAGGTTACTGGCAGATGGTTCCACATATACCAGGTTGTCTAGAGACCCCACCTGTCAGTTTAAAAAGGAATTGGACGACATGTTAAGACAGGCGGTGGATATAGCTATTATCACTCCTACTGTAGCTAAGACACTTTCTGTTGATTTCCCAGTAGTTCCCATTTTTATGTGATTCCTAAGATTCACAAAGATGCTGTGAATCCCCCTGGCAGACCTATTATATCTGCCAGGGGCTCATTATGTGAAGCTATTTCCATTTACTGTGACAGTTATTTACAACCCTGCATACAAGATACACCCACGCATTTGAAGGATACATCATCACTTCTGCGTATCCTTGAGGGATTGGGCGTTTTACCCAAGAACTTAGTCTTGGCATCTGTTGATGTGACCAGTCTCTACACCTGTATCCCTCATGGGGCAGGTTTATTAGCGGTAGAACATCTTCTAATTAATAACCCTAAATATGCAGGTCCTGATATTAAATTCTTCTTGTCACTGCTGGAATTCACGCTAACACACAACTACTTTCTACATGACAACCACTTCTACATACAATGCACTGGCTGTGCCATGGGGAGTGCTGTAGCCCCGGCATTCGCCAATGCGTTTATGTGGGAAGTAGAAAGGGAGTTGTTCTTACAGGATCTAGATATCTCATCTAAGTTATGCCTCTATCAGAGGTACATTGACGATGTACTCATCTTTTGGACGGGTGAGGAAAGTCACTTACATGAGATTATAGAACAGCACAATGTCACAGCCAGTCCCATCAAGTTCACCATGGAGTGTAATGAAAAGGTGATTAATTTCCTTGATGTGCGCATCTCACTCAGTGATGGAGCCATCAACACAGAATTATTTACAAAGGCCACTGACAGGAACAACCTTTTAAGATTTGACAGTTTCCACCCCAAATCCACCATCACAGGGCTTCCATTTTCACAATTTTTAAGGGTATGCAGGATCAATAGCCAACAGGCAATTAGAGATGTACAACTGGACGAGATGTTCTTAAAATTTAGGGAGAGGGGGTATCCAACAAGGCTGCTTGAGCAAGCCAAACATAAAGCATTGAAGGTTACACGGCAACAACTATTGAAATCCAAGCCACATAAACAACTCAAAGGAAGGTTCCCATGGGTTACAAGATTTAACTCTGAAAGCCCGCAGTTAATTAAACATACCAGACAATTGTGGCCGATTCTAGCTTCGGATAGGGAACTGGGTGAAGTGTACCAGTCGAGATTACTGCCCAGTTTCTCCAGGGGGCGCAGTATAAGAGATTTCGTTGTCAAAACAGACATCTCTACGTTCAATAGGAACAATTCAAAAAACTTTCTCAGACGCAGAAATGGATGCTTTAAATGCAGTGGATGCACCACCTGTGGTTATATGTTACAGGGTGACAGTTTTCAGCATCCACATACTGGGAGGAAATATAACATCAGATACCCCTTATCCTGCGATTCCAAATTCGTTGTCTATCTCCTTACCTGTCCCTGTGGGTTGGCCTACGTAGGCAAGACCGATTGTGCCTTCAAGACAAGGATGGCACAACATAGGTATGCCATACGTGAGGCCATTAAAAAAGGTGACAGTGATCAACCCGTGGCATGCCATTTCGCGTCAGCTAAACACGGTATGGCCACTCTACGGTATAAGATCATCGATCAAGTCCCGCCATCATTACGAGGTGGTGACCGCTCGAGGAAATTGTTACAGGCCGAAGCAAAATGGATCCACACACTCAATACCCAGTCCCCTCGGGGCCTAAATGAGGCTCTTAGTTTTAAATGTTTTCTATGAGAGCATTAGATTAGTGGATACTAGTGGAGGTTGATGCAGCTCATTGTATTGATACTATTACTCCGTGACCTTTCCTTAATATCCCTTCTACTAAATTCTTAGTGTTTTGGGATCCGTAACTTTAAACCTCAGTGTATCTAATATAGTGTGTACATGGTCATTGGTTCAGCATTATGTATCCAGATATGCACTGAATAGAGTCCCCCTCTCCCCCCCCCCCATTATGCTGCTACACTTGATGGAGCAATTCAAGATAGATTTAATTAACTATTACCCATACGGGTTTATATATTTAAAAATGCTCCTGTAGTAGCTTGCGTTTAGCAGGACTGATTTCATGTAGTGATTGTATCATTCGTTTTCTACGCTTTCACATATCGTATTGTCTCACATGTTTTATCCTGTCTGTGGTTAGGCCGCAAGATAATTATTAAGTATTATTTGCTCACTATCTGATTCCATCTATATGGTTAGCACGATGCACTTTCTAAACATTTGTTTGTAATGCTTCACATACTGTATTGTTCCCTATGTTTTATTCTGTCAGTGGTTAAGCCGCAATATAAATATTAAGTATTTTATGTTCACTACCAGATTCTATTTATATGTTCAGCACTATGCACTTTTTTAACATTTGTTGTTGTTTATAACCTGTTCCTATGGTTACTTGTTCTCCAGCCCCAGTGCGCTAGCCGCACGGACCGGAGCCGCGTCACTTCCGGTGGACGTAGTGACGTCAGGACCGGGACCCGGGCAGCGCGGCTGGTGGCGGCGGTGAGTACCTCTTTATGTATTTGCTATTTAAACACTGTTTTTTGCACTGAGTGGTTATCCTGACGAAGGGGCTGCGTCCCCGAAACGTAGATCTAATAAAGACACGGCTTTGCTTCACTTCTATTACAAGACTCCCAGTGCCGCACTTATTTCCATTGCTGCATATGGGACCTAGGTCCTAGGAGGTGAGGGCACGGGAGCACTTTGCCGTCACGCTGGGGAGCGAGAGGAGTGCCGGGTCTTCAACACTATCTGTTAGCTGTGGCTTGATCTGCCGTTAAGCCTAAAGCACTTGTCCAAGGCACCCTCATCAACCCGTTTTACCCTACTCAGGAGGTACACCTGCACTGGCACTTTAACAGCACCTTCAGTAACTGTTTCTTTTGCACATTGCACTTGTGCTGCACTTTCATCACTGCACGATGTCTAGTTCTGACGCAACAGCATTGGAGGGAGCAACTCTGTTCTTACAATGTGACACCTATGACACACTCAGCTTCTCTGAAGCTGAAGCGGAGAATATCCTCTATAAAGAACCTTTGTTTGACACAGAGATTGGAACATCCAGTGAGGACATTTATAAGGATCTCCTCAAGCTACGCAAAAGAGAGATTGACTTCCTCTACCACGCCATGACACTGTCCGACTATTACAGGGCTAAGCAGATCCCGCGTGGATTCAGGATCCATAATATGCCGACTATCGGACGGTATGATGTGAACTTTTGCAAAAAATGGATCGCGGTGCTTAATAAGTGCTCTATGGATCTGCTACTACTAGTGATTGAGGAGTCCACTCGTGAGCTAAACGTCACAAGAAATAAAATTGTTGCATTTGAGGTGGAACACAACCTCAAGATAACACCAGCTCCGGATTGGCTCAGTAAACTGGCAGATGATGTTGAGATGTACAAAACGAACCTCATTAAGTTTAAAAAGCAAAAGAGAGTTCGGGTCCAGCAGGACTATGACCAACATAAAGTCTATTCTTGGCTGGGGAGTCAAGCCACCCAAGTACGAGGGACACAGCCACCTTTCAACAGACGGAGATTCCAACGTCCACAATATTCAAGCACATCAGCGAGTGAGACGGAGGAAGGAATACAGAGCACCCCACAAGACAGAAGGGAGATCCCTTTAGGGGTTCGCACCCGAGCAATTATAGCCGGAAGAGAAGTGCCCCAACGAGGCGAGGGGGGCAAACAAAGAGGCAGAAGGGGCGGCAACGCAGGCTCCAAACCCCCGAAGGGAAGGCGCAACTAGTGTTTGACCTCTCCTCAAAGCGTATCACTGAGATGGAGTCTAAAGTGTTAAGTAGAGGACTTTCTTTTATCCCGACATCCAGACCAGATCCGTTTCTACAGAAAGTCGAACAATACAAATTGATTAGATCTTTGAAGCTTAAAGAACATTTTGCGAAGGACAATGTGGGCATCCCAGGTGCAGGGACGTCCTCTCTTGCACCGCAGGTGAGGAAACTCACCAAATCTTCGTTTGACCCACATTCCTTGAATCCATCCATTAGAACGTTTAGTAGGATGATTGATACACCTGAGCCAAGTAACAGTGCTAAATTTTACCCAAATCTAGCCAAAGACGAATTTGATGCCCTGATCGACCTTGGTAAAAGGGAGGACATCATAATTCGTCAGGCAGATAAGGGAGGAGGCATTGTGGTGCTTGATACCAGTAAGTATAAGGCAGAATGCTCAAGGTTACTGGCAGATGGTTCCACATATACCAGGTTGTCTAGAGACCCCACCTGTCAGTTTAAAAAGGAATTGGACGACATGTTAAGACAGGCGGTGGATATAGCTATTATCACTCCTACTGTAGCTAAGACACTTTCTGTTGATTTCCCAGTAGTTCCCATTTTTTATGTGATTCCTAAGATTCACAAAGATGCTGTGAATCCCCCTGGCAGACCTATTATATCTGCCAGGGGCTCATTATGTGAAGCTATTTCCATTTACTGTGACAGTTATTTACAACCCTGCATACAAGATACACCCACGCATTTGAAGGATACATCATCACTTCTGCGTATCCTTGAGGGATTGGGCGTTTTACCCAAGAACTTAGTCTTGGCATCTGTTGATGTGACCAGTCTCTACACCTGTATCCCTCATGGGGCAGGTTTATTAGCGGTAGAACATCTTCTAATTAATAACCCTAAATATGCAGGTCCTGATATTAAATTCTTCTTGTCACTGCTGGAATTCACGCTAACACACAACTACTTTCTACATGACAACCACTTCTACATACAACGCACTGGCTGTGCCATGGGGAGTGCTGTAGCCCCGGCATTCGCCAATGCGTTTATGTGGGAAGTAGAAAGGGAGTTGTTCTTACAGGATCTAGATATCTCATCTAAGTTATGCCTCTATCAGAGGTACATTGACGATGTACTCATCTTTTGGACGGGTGAGGAAAGTCACTTACATGAGATTATAGAACAGCACAATGTCACAGCCAGTCCCATCAAGTTCACCATGGAGTGTAATGAAAAGGTGATTAATTTCCTTGATGTGCGCATCTCACTCAGTGATGGAGCCATCAACACAGAATTATTTACAAAGGCCACTGACAGGAACAACCTTTTAAGATTTGACAGTTTCCACCCCAAATCCACCATCACAGGGCTTCCATTTTCACAATTTTTAAGGGTATGCAGGATCAATAGCCAACAGGCAATTAGAGATGTACAACTGGACGAGATGTTCTTAAAATTTAGGGAGAGGGGGTATCCAACAAGGCTGCTTGAGCAAGCCAAACATAAAGCATTGAAGGTTACACGGCAACAACTATTGAAATCCAAGCCACATAAACAACTCAAAGGAAGGTTCCCATGGGTTACAAGATTTAACTCTGAAAGCCCGCAGTTAATTAAACATACCAGACAATTGTGGCCGATTCTAGCTTTGGATAGGGAACTGGGTGAAGTGTACCAGTCGAGATTACTGCCCAGTTTCTCCAGGGGGCGCAGTATAAGAGATTTCGTTGTCAAAACAGACATCTCTACGTTCAATAGGAACAATTCAAAAAACTTTCTCAGACGCAGAAATGGATGCTTTAAATGCAGTGGATGCACCACCTGTGGTTATATGTTACAGGGTGACAGTTTTCAGCATCCACATACTGGGAGGAAATATAACATCAGATACCCCTTATCCTGCGATTCCAAATTCGTTGTCTATCTCCTTACCTGTCCCTGTGGGTTGGCCTACGTAGGCAAGACCGATTGTGCCTTCAAGACAAGGATGGCACAACATAGGTATGCCATACGTGAGGCCATTAAAAAAGGTGACAGTGATCAACCCGTGGCACGCCATTTCGCGTCAGCTAAACACGGTATGGCCACTCTACGGTATAAGATCATCGATCAAGTCCCGCCATCATTACGAGGTGGTGACCGCTCGAGGAAATTGTTACAGGCCGAAGCAAAATGGATCCACACACTCAATACCCAGTCCCCTCGGGGCCTAAATGAGGCTCTTAGTTTTAAATGTTTTCTATGAGAGCATTAGATTAGTGGATACTAGTGGAGGTTGATGCAGCTCATTGTATTGATACTATTACTCCGTGACCTTTCCTTAATATCCCTTCTACTAAATTCTTAGTGTTTTGGGATCCGTAACTTTAAACCTCAGTGTATCTAATATAGTGTGTACATGGTCATTGGTTCAGCATTATGTATCCAGATATGCACTGAATAGAGTCCCCCTCTCCCCCCCCCCCATTATGCTGCTACACTTGATGGAGCAATTCAAGATAGATTTAATTAACTATTACCCATACGGGTTTATATATTTAAAAATGCTCCTGTAGTAGCTTGCGTTTAGCAGGACTGATTTCATGTAGTGATTGTATCATTCGTTTTCTACGCTTTCACATATCGTATTGTCTCACATGTTTTATCCTGTCTGTGGTTAGGCCGCAAGATAATTATTAAGTATTATTTGCTCACTATCTGATTCCATCTATATGGTTAGCACGATGCACTTTCTAAACATTTGTTTGTAATGCTTCACATACTGTATTGTTCCCTATGTTTTATTCTGTCAGTGGTTAAGCCGCAATATAAATATTAAGTATTTTATGTTCACTACCAGATTCTATTTATATGTTCAGCACTATGCACTTTTTTAACATTTGTTGTTGTTTATAACCTGTTCCTATGGTTACTTGTTCTCCAGCCCCAGTGCGCTAGCCGCACGGACCGGAGCCGCGTCACTTCCGGTGGACGTAGTGACGTCAGGACCGGGACCCGGGCAGCGCGGCTGGTGGCGGCGGTGAGTACCTCTTTATGTATTTGCTATTTAAACACTGTTTTTTGCACTGAGTGGTTATCCTGACGAAGGGGCTGCGTCCCCGAAACGTAGATCTAATAAAGACACGGCTTTGCTTCACTTCTATTACAAGACTCCCAGTGCCGCACTTATTTCCATTGCTGCATATGGGACCTAGGTCCTAGGAGGTGAGGGCACGGGAGCACTTTGCCGTCACGCTGGGGAGCGAGAGGAGTGCCGGGTCTTCAACACTATCTGTTAGCTGTGGCTTGATCTGCCGTTAAGCCTAAAGCACTTGTCCAAGGCACCCTCATCAACCCGTTTTACCCTACTCAGGAGGTACACCTGCACTGGCACTTTAACAGCACCTTCAGTAACTGTTTCTTTTGCACATTGCACTTGTGCTGCACTTTCATCACTGCACGATGTCTAGTTCTGACGCAACAGCATTGGAGGGAGCAACTCTGTTCTTACAATGTGACACCTATGACACACTCAGCTTCTCTGAAGCTGAAGCGGAGAATATCCTCTATAAAGAACCTTTGTTTGACACAGAGATTGGAACATCCAGTGAGGACATTTATAAGGATCTCCTCAAGCTACGCAAAAGAGAGATTGACTTCCTCTACCACGCCATGACACTGTCCGACTATTACAGGGCTAAGCAGATCCCGCGTGGATTCAGGATCCATAATATGCCGACTATCGGACGGTATGATGTGAACTTTTGCAAAAAATGGATCGCGGTGCTTAATAAGTGCTCTATGGATCTGCTACTACTAGTGATTGAGGAGTCCACTCGTGAGCTAAACATCACAAGAAATAAAATTGTTGCATTTGAGGTGGAACACAACCTCAAGATAACACCAGCTCCAGATTGGCTCAGTAAACTGGCAGATGATGTTGAGATGTACAAAACGAACCTCATTAAGTTTAAAAAGCAAAAGAGAGTTCGGGTCCAGCAGGACTATGACCAACATAAAGTCTATTCTTGGCTGGGGAGTCAAGCCACCCAAGTACGAGGGACACAGCCACCTTTCAACAGACGGAGATTCCAACGTCCACAATATTCAAGCACATCAGCGAGTGAGACGGAGGAAGGAATACAGAGCACCCCACAAGACAGAAGGGAGATCCCTTTAGGGGTTCGCACCCGAGCAATTATAGCCGGAAGAGAAGTGCCCCAACGAGGCGAGGGGGGCAAACAAAGAGGCAGAAGGGGCGGCAACGCAGGCTCCAAACCCCCGAAGGGAAGGCGCAACTAGTGTTTGACCTCTCCTCAAAGCGTATCACTGAGATGGAGTCTAAAGTGTTAAGTAGAGGACTTTCTTTTATCCCGACATCCAGACCAGATCCGTTTCTACAGAAAGTCGAACAATACAAATTGATTAGATCTTTGAAGCTTAAAGAACATTTTGCGAAGGACAATGTGGGCATCCCAGGTGCAGGGACGTCCTCTCTTCCACCGCAGGTGAGGAAACTCACCAAATCTTCGTTTGACCCACATTCCTTGAATCCATCCATTAGAACGTTTAGTAGGATGATTGATACACCTGAGCCAAGTAACAGTGCTAAATTTTACCCAAATCTAGCCAAAGACGAATTTGATGCCCTGATCGACCTTGGTAAAAGGGAGGACATCATAATTCGTCAGGCAGATAAGGGAGGAGGCATTGTGGTGCTTGATACCAGTAAGTATAAGGCAGAATGCTCAAGGTTACTGGCAGATGGTTCCACATATACCAGGTTGTCTAGAGACCCCACCTGTCAGTTTAAAAAGGAATTGGACGACATGTTAAGACAGGCGGTGGATATAGCTATTATCACTCCTACTGTAGCTAAGACACTTTCTGTTGATTTCCCAGTAGTTCCCATTTTTTATGTGATTCCTAAGATTCACAAAGATGCTGTGAATCCCCCTGGCAGACCTATTATATCTGCCAGGGGCTCATTATGTGAAGCTATTTCCATTTACTGTGACAGTTATTTACAACCCTGCATACAAGATACACCCACGCATTTGAAGGATACATCATCACTTCTGCGTATCCTTGAGGGATTGGGCGTTTTACCCAAGAACTTAGTCTTGGCATCTGTTGATGTGACCAGTCTCTACACCTGTATCCCTCATGGGGCAGGTTTATTAGCGGTAGAACATCTTCTAATTATTAACCCTAAATATGCAGGTCCTGATATTAAATTCTTCTTGTCACTGCTGGAATTCACGCTAACACACAACTACTTTCTACATGACAACCACTTCTACATACAACGCACTGGCTGTGCCATGGGGAGTGCTGTAGCCCCGGCATTCGCCAATGCGTTTATGTGGGAAGTAGAAAGGGAGTTGTTCTTACAGGATCTAGATATCTCATCTAAGTTATGCCTCTATCAGAGGTACATTGACGATGTACTC
Source organism: Pseudophryne corroboree (assembly GCF_028390025.1). Classification (NCBI taxonomy): domain Eukaryota; kingdom Metazoa; phylum Chordata; class Amphibia; order Anura; family Myobatrachidae; genus Pseudophryne; species Pseudophryne corroboree. Next base: position 149,144,951 of record NC_086446.1, on the reverse strand, counting down.
ATCTTTTGGACGGGTGAGGAAAGTCACTTACATGAGATTATAGAACAGCACAATGTCACAGCCAGTCCCATCAAGTTCACCATGGAGTGTAATGAAAAGGTGATTAATTTCCTTGATGTGCGCATCTCACTCAGTGATGGAGCCATCAACACAGAATTATTTACAAAGGCCACTGACAGGAACAACCTTTTAAGATTTGACAGTTTCCACCCCAAATCCACCATCACAGGGCTTCCATTTTCACAATTTTTAAGGGTATGCAGGATCAATAGCCAACAGGCAATTAGAGATGTACAACTGGACGAGATGTTCTTAAAATTTAGGGAGAGGGGGTATCCAACAAGGCTGCTTGAGCAAGCCAAACATAAAGCATTGAAGGTTACACGGCAACAACTATTGAAATCCAAGCCACATAAACAACTCAAAGGAAGGTTCCCATGGGTTACAAGATTTAACTCTGAAAGCCCGCAGTTAATTAAACATACCAGACAATTGTGGCCGATTCTAGCTTTGGATAGGGAACTGGGTGAAGTGTACCAGTCGAGATTACTGCCCAGTTTCTCCAGGGGGCGCAGTATAAGAGATTTCGTTGTCAAAACAGACATCTCTACGTTCAATAGGAACAATTCAAAAAACTTTCTCAGACGCAGAAATGGATGCTTTAAATGCAGCGGATGCACCACCTGTGGTTATATGTTACAGGGTGACAGTTTTCAGCATCCACATACTGGGAGGAAATATAACATCAGATACCCCTTATCCTGCGATTCCAAATTCGTTGTCTATCTCCTTACCTGTCCCTGTGGGTTGGCCTACGTAGGCAAGACCGATTGTGCCTTCAAGACAAGGATGGCACAACATAGGTATGCCATACGTGAGGCCATTAAAAAAGGTGACAGTGATCAACCCGTGGCACGCCATTTCGCGTCAGCTAAACACGGTATGGCCACTCTACGGTATAAGATCATCGATCAAGTCCCGCCATCATTACGAGGTGGTGACCGCTCGAGGAAATTGTTACAGGCCGAAGCAAAATGGATCCACACACTCAATACCCAGTCCCCTCGGGGCCTAAATGAGGCTCTTAGTTTTAAATGTTTTCTATGAGAGCATTAGATTAGTGGATACTAGTGGAGGTTGATGCAGCTCATTGTATTGATACTATTACCCCGTGACCTTTCCTTAATATCCCTTCTACTAAATTCTTAGTGTTTTGGGATCCGTAACTTTAAACCTCAGTGTATCTAATATAGTGTGTACATGGTCATTGGTTCAGCATTATGTATCCAGATATGCACTGAATAGAGTCCCCCTCTCCCCCCCCCCATTATGCTGCTACACTTGATGGAGCAATTCAAGATAGATTTAATTAACTATTACCCATACGGGTTTATATATTTAAAAATGCTCCTGTAGTAGCTTGCGTTTAGCAGGACTGATTTCATGTAGTGATTGTATCATTCGTTTTCTACGCTTTCACATATCGTATTGTCTCACATGTTTTATCCTGTCTGTGGTTAGGCCGCAAGATAATTATTAAGTATTATTTGCTCACTATCTGATTCCATCTATATGGTTAGCACGATGCACTTTCTAAACATTTGTTTGTAATGCTTCACATACTGTATTGTTCCCTATGTTTTATTCTGTCAGTGGTTAAGCCGCAATATAAATATTAAGTATTTTATGTTCACTACCAGATTCTATTTATATGTTCAGCACTATGCACTTTTTTAACATTTGTTGTTGTTTATAACCTGTTCCTATGGTTACTTGTTCTCCAGCCCCAGTGCGCTAGCCGCACTGACCGGAGCCGCGTCACTTCCGGTGGACGTAGTGACGTCAGGACCGGGACCCGGGCAGCGCGGCTGGTGGCGGCGGTGAGTACCTCTTTATGTATTTGCTATTTAAACACTGTTTTTTGCACTGAGTGGTTATCCTGACGAAGGGGCTGCGTCCCCGAAACGTAGATCTAATAAAGACACGGCTTTGCTTCACTTCTATTACAAGACTCCCAGTGCCGCACTTATTTCCATTGCTGCATATGGGACCTAGGTCCTAGGAGGTGAGGGCACGGGAGCACTTTGCCGTCACGCTGGGGAGCGAGAGGAGTGCCGGGTCTTCAACACTATATATATATATATATATATATATATTATTTTTTTTTCTTTTCCTGTGGTGGACGTGATCTGTTGGTGCAAGGTCAAAAACTGGGGTGTAAGGTAGTCTTTCCAAATGAGTTCACGCCCATTTTAATGAGATCATGTCCATTTTAATGAGACTACGCCCCCTTGCCGGGAGCACGCGCGCATGCTTTTTCTTTCTATATGTATGGGGGGGCCGCATTTTTTGTTTATGTCAATGGGAGGGGGGAGCGCATTTTTAAATCTCGCACTGGGAGCCAAATTGGCTAGAAACAGCCCTGCCCTGATGCCTAACTCTAACCTCAAAAAGAACAAAGAACAACTAACGCCTGCTAAATAGCGCCTCAAATAAATATTAATTGTGATATGAAATTGCGCTACCGTAAAACACTGTGTGTGTGTTTGGTAAAGGAACAATTATATTGGGAGGAAGAACGGCTGCGCAATGTGTAAGAGCAATTAAAATGAGAGCTGACGTGTAGAAAAAAAGTAATTTAATATATTAATAACATCAATAGTTTTTATATTTATATTCATCTTTGTTTATTTTATTCATATTTTTTTTTTGAGTTACGAATATTTTTGTATTGCCTGAAGTTGTTAATAGCTAGCTAAGATTAGTTTCTGTATATGCCAGCCACTGTTCCTTAGCCTCGTGCTGTTATCGTTTAGGTCACAGGAAAGCCAGTTAGTTCGGCCTCACAGAGTTAGGTTAGTTTGAGGTTAACATAGATAGGCTGTTGTGTTTTGATACATAGGAGCTGTCGAACATCACCACAAAGTGACAAGATTCAAGGAGTGAGTACAGTATCTCTCTGTGTCAGTCTGTTTTCTGAGCGCTGGTTCTGTGGACCTTGCTTGGCCGTGCAAGGTATAACACACCTCAGTGCCTGAGTGCTGAATAGGTGAAAGTTGGTTGTCTGAGACTTTGTGCCAGTGATGATTTTCCCCTAATCGGTGAAACCCGCAGCCACCTGGGAGTGCCAACGGCACTCCATAATAGCTCAGCCTCAGCACAACTTGTGGTTCACAGTCCATTTTCTTTCCCTACAGCGGACACTGCAATATTCCAATCCTTCACAATGTGAACAGGTACTTGTCGATGCGGCTTCTGTGGACTGGTACTGCCTAAGGGCGTAATCCTTATGTATCCTTACACTAGTCCCACGTCCTAACCCTAACCACCACGGGAGCGCTGCATAGTAGTACCACAGCATTACCTGAACCTCTCCTTATTGCCTAACACTAACTTCCCCGGAGCGCTGGATCGTAGTCTCAAAGCCTAAAACTAACCTCCATGGCAGCGCTGGAACCTAGTCCCGCGGCATAACCCTAACCCCTCACTATGACTAACCCTAACCTCCATGGGAGCACTGGATTGCAGTCCTGGGAATCCTAGTGATGTCACAGGGGAAGGGTGTTTCCCAGGCCCCCTCTGGTCCCCACTGGATTCCATGTTCCGGCTCCTACGTGATGTCTCCTTCGGCACTGGGTCCCCTGTGATTGGGCACCTATGAAGCCAGCCCCCGTCACGTAGCGTCCTTCAGCTGGGGCTATGCTTGCTGCTCCTGCGCTGCTCTCAGTCTCTGTCTATCCCGGCTCCTCTAGCTGTGCACCTCCCGCTGGCCCTGCAGGCTTCGCTCTCCCGGCTTCCCGGTGACACCCCTTCACTCCATGGGCACCTATCTCCGGTAAGTGTCCCACCCGCAGTCCCACCACACACCTTCTCCCTAGGGATCCTGCCCTGCTGCTGGCTCTCTCTCTGTTATCCTGGTGCCCCAGCAGGAGACCGGCCCCTAGCCACTCTGCCTTATACCCTGGGACCCCAGTAATGTCTCATGGCTATGATGGGGCTTGGTATATGTATGGATATATATGTATTGCCATAATTCTCTTTTATGCACATATATTTTTATTACCTCTGAATAAACAATTATCTGTATTTAGTTATATTTGGTAAAATTTATGTTTGCTCTTGGAGCCTTTTTCCTGTACCCCCAATATTAAATATATAAGTGTTCTCTTTTATAGCTGCAACGCCAACATATGGATGCATACTTAGCACAGCCCACTCGCTCTATGTGCAACATATGCTAGGTCCCAAACCAAACAAAATTCTATAGGCAATAATATTAAAGCAGACTTGGATGCAACACGTAAGAAGTAGAGATGTGTGGTGGGCACTTTTCGTGTTTTGGTTCTGGTTCCATCTTCGTGTTTTTGTATCTGGATTGGTTTTGCCAAAGCTACCTTTTCATGTTTTGGTTTTGGACCTGGATGATTTTGGGGGTAATTTTGATCCTACATTATTATTAACCTCAATAACATTCATTTCCACTCATTTACAGTCTATTCTGAACACCTCACAATATTGTTTTTAGGCCTAAAAGTTGCACCGAGGTAGCTGTATGACTAAGCTAAGCGACAAAATTGTGCAGCACAAACACCTGACCTATCTAGGAGTGGCACTGCAGTGGCATACAGGATGGCAGATTTAAAAAATAGGCCCCAAACAGCACATCATGTAAAGAAGAAAAAGAGGTGCAATGAGGTAGCTGTATGACTAAGCTAAGCGACACAAGTGTGTGGCACAAACCCCTGGCCCATCTAGGAGTGGCACTGCAGTTGCAGACAGGATGGCACTTAAAAAAATAGGCCCCAAACAGCACATCATGCAAAGAAGTAAAAGAGGAGCAATGTGGTAGCTGTATGACTAAGCTAAGTGACACAAGTGTGCGGCACAAACAACATGAGACGTGCTGGAATTTGCTCAGATGTAATATACGCACAATATTGGTGGCACAGGAGAACGTACCCCTAAACCACACACACACACACACACACACACACACACACACACACACGGCAAAGCCTGTAAAATTAATTTGGATAATAATAACCATTTTATTTGTAGCTATTATAATAATATGCAGCAAAGGCGAGCATACCCCTATACCAAAGAGGACAAAACCTGTAAAAATGATTTGGATAATAATATAAGTATGTATATAAGCCTTTTATTTGGAGTAAATAATATATAGCACAGGACACCACCACTGAACTTATGGCAGCACAAGACAGCACCACTTGACTGGACTTATACGACAGTACCCCTGGACTTATACGGCAGCACCCCTGGAGTTGTACGGCAGTGTCAGACAGGGTGGCACTTTAAAAAACAGCACATGATGCAAAGAAGAAAAAGAGGTGCAAGATGAATTGTCCTTGGGCCCTCCCGCCCACCCTTATGTTATATAAACAGGACATGCACACTTTAGCTAACCAATCATTTCAGTGACAGGGTCTACCACAAAACTGTGGCTGAATTGGTTTGTTTGCGTCCCCACCAGAAAAGGAGCAATCAATCTTTCCTTGCACAAACTAGCTCTACAGAGGCAAGATGTCGACCTCATCCTCATCCTCAGAATCTTCACCCCTTTCAGTGTGTACATCCTCCTCCTCACAGAATATTAGTTCGTCCCCACTGGAATCCGCCATCACAGGTCCCTGTGTACTTTCTGGAGGCAATTGCTGGTAAAGGTCTTCCTGGAGGAATTTATAATTAATTTTGCTGAACATCATTTTCTCCACATTTTGTGGAAGTAACATCCTACTCTGATCGCTGACAAGGTTACCGGCTGCACTAAACACTCTTTCGGAGTATAAACTGGAGGGGGGGAAACTTAGGTAAAATAAAGACAGTTTGTACAAGGGCATCCAAATTGCCTCATTTTCCTGCCAATATACATATGGATTGTCTGACATGCCTACTTGGATGCTGTCACTCATATAATCCTCCACCCTTCTTTCAATGGTGACAGAATCATATGCAGTGACAGTAGACGACATGTCAGTAATCGTTGGCAGATCCTTCAGTCCGGACCAGATGTCAGCACTCGCTCCTGACTGCCCTGCATCACCGCCAGAGGGTGGGCTAGGAAATGTTATCCTTTTCCTTGCAGCCCCAGTTGCAAGAGAAAATGAAGGAGGAGCTGTTGGCGGGTCACGTTCCGCTTGACTTAACAAGGTCCCACCAGCAGGTCTTTGAACATCAACAGATTGACCACCCGTGAATCCTGGTTAAGCGAATGAAGGGCTCCATCCACAAGTCCCACATGCCTAGCGGAATCACTCCGTTTTAGCTCATCCTTCAATTTCTCCAGCTGCTTCTGCAAAAGCCTGATAAGGGGAATGACCCGACTCAAGCTGGTAGTGTCTGAACTGACTTCACGTGTGGCAAGTTCGAAGGGTTGGAGAACCTTGCACAAGATGGAAATCATTCTCCACTGCACTTGAGTCAGGTGCATTCCCCCTCCTTTACCTATATCATAGATGTATGTGTAGGCTTGAATGGCCTTTTGTTGCTCCTCCATCATCTGAAGCATATAGTGTGTTGAATTCCACTTCGTTACCACCTCCTGCTTCAGTTGATGGCAGGGCAGGTTCAGGAGTGTTTGATGGCGCTCCAGTCTCCGGCACGCGTTGGCTGAATGCCGAAAGTGGCCTGCAATTGTTTGGGCCACCGACAGCATCTCCTGCACACCCCTGTCATTTTAAAAAAAAATTCTGCACCACTAAATTCAATGTATGTGCAAACCATGGGACGTTCTGGAATTTGCCCAGATGTAATGCACACACAATATTGGTGGCGTTGTCCGATATCACAAATTCACAGGAGAGTCTACTTGGGGTAAGCCATTGTGCAATGATGTCCCTCAGTTTCCTTAATAAGTTGTCAGCGGTGTGCCACTTACGGAAAGCGGTGATACATAATATAGCCTGCCTAGGAACAAGTTGGCATTTGCGAGATGCTGCTACTGGTGCTACTGTTGTTGTTGTTGCGGGAGGCAATACATCTAGCCAGTAGGCTGTCACAGTCATGTAGTCCTTAGTCTGCCCTGTTCCATTTGTCCACATATCCGTGGATAAGTGGACAGTGAGTACAACTGCATTTTGTAGGACACTGAGGACACTTTTTCTGACGTCTCTGTACATTCTCGGTATCGCCTGCGTAGTGAAGTGGAATCTAGATAGGATTTGGTACCGGGGGACACTACCTCTATCAATTCTCTATGTCACACTGAACTAATGGCGGATACCGAACGCACGTCTAACACCAACATAGCTGTTAATGCCTCAGTTATCCGCTTTGCAAAAGGATGACTGCTGTCATATTTCATCTTCCTCACAAAGGACTGTTGGACAGTCAATTGCTTAGTTGAGGCAGTACAAGTGGTCTTCAGACTTCCCCTCTGGGATGACGATCGACTCCCAGCTGCAACAACAGCAGCGGCAGCAACAGCAGCAGTAGGCGTACCACTCAAGGATCCTCCGGAGGAATCCCGGTTAGGGGAGGACTCCTCAGTCTTGCCAGTGACATGGCCTGCAGGACTACTGACATTCCTGACTGAGGAGGAAGTTGACGTTGAGGGAGTTGGTGGTGTGGCTTGCAGAAGCTTCGGTACAAGAGGAAGAAGGGATTTAGGTGTCAGTGGACTGCTTATGCTCTTACCCAAAGTTTCATCACTTGACACTGACTTAGGATGAATGTTCTGCAGGTGACGTATAAGAGAGGATGTTCCTGGGGGCGTGGCCTGGCTGGCAACTGCAGTAGCTGCATTTGTGTGGAGCTCCGGCTTGCACACGTATAAAAAGCCCTTTTTATACAAATAAATACCCCCACCCACTTGGCCCCCTCCCTCCTTAACATCCCCATTCCCGTGGGTAAGCGCCGCAGAATCGGGAGCCGGCTTCGGCCGTCTCTGCAGGTTGCAGCCTTCCTACGTCTGCCAAGCCAGGGACTCAATTTTTGAGATGGACCGGGACGCGATACGGGGGCCCTGTGACCATGCCTCTGACTGCACAGCCCGCCGGAGACTGACTCACCATTCCCCGCGGTAGCCGCATCGCCTGCACAGCGCGCCGAGAGCCATGAAATGGAGCGCATAGAAGACCTCTAAGAGCACTCGCCAAGAAGCGGTGGCCAGAGATACAGCTCCTGTGTGCACCTTCTCCTGCCTCTCCTTATTGCTGCAAGGTACTGGTGTATATGCTGCAGAGATTTTCACACCTCCCCAGCTGATATATGTCCCTTACCTCTGTGATCACAGCAGACACACTTCATCCGGCCTGAGCTGCATATATTGAACCTTGTGAAGCTATATACAGTGTTTGCTCCTTTCTAATCTCTGCACTACTTGGTGCCAGCCATATGCCACTGAATTTCACCATCTTACTGACCCCCACCTCACCCTGAACGTGCTGGGCCATTACCTCAGTTTTGGAATATACGCTGCCTTCCTTCCCTTGGACGACGCTGCTGGACGGGTCGTCTCGGTGAGGGGGATAGCTCTGTCTTCCGGGGCGTGTTGTGTGTGTCTGCTCCTACAACTGCAGGCAACCTTTTTACGCCACTTTGCACTCAGAGGTGTCAACATTATGTTTCTCTCCCTACGCTTCTCCGACTTTAATATGGAGTAATGTTATCTGAGCAGTGACCGTGATCGCTTCTCTTACTGAACACACCATTGGATATCTTCTGGCCTGTCCTGATATTGTCTATAGTGCCTCTTGAACGTGTTATGGACAAATTCGTCACCTTATCAGCGCCTAAACCTCAACGTATCAAAGGGAGTGGTAAGGGAGCTGTGACAGCCTTCGACCCACTTCCTACTCCTGATCCAGGTAACCCTGAACTGGGTCCCGAAGGCCAGGGCACAAGGCCACCTAAAGCCTCTACCACGCCTCCCTCTTATGCAGAGCTTGTGAAAGCAATTAAGGAAATAGTGGAACCTCTACTTCAAGCACAGGCTGATAAGCTCATGTCAGCGGTCTCCGATATTAAAGCTGAACTGCATTCCATGTCTCATAAAATCTCCACTAATGAGAACCGCATAGGAGCCAACTTTCAAGAAATTGATGATTTGAAGCAACAAGTATCCCTCCCACCTGTCGTCGTCTTGGCAACATATGATGTCGAAGATAGATGATCTTGAGAACCGCTCGAGGAGGAACAACTTGGGGGTAATAGGTCCGGATTTGTTAAAATTTCTGCTGTCTAATTTGCCTGAAATACTTGGGATCTTTGGAGAATTATCTTCACTGGAAATTGAGATCGCATCGCTTGGGCCCACCGAGAGAGTTTAATCAGGCTCGACCACGCCCGATGATATTTAAGTGTCTTAACTTTCATCATAAGGAGTTGATTTGGTCTATGGCTCGTTCTAAGGGTCCTCTGAAATGGGATGGCCAGAGGCTTTTCCTGTTTCAGGACTACTCCGCTGAGGTGTCCAGAGCTAAATGAGAGATGTCCACAGTCTGCTCACAACTGGTCCAATCAGGCACTAAATTTGCGCTAATGTACCCAGCCCGACTCCGCATCTTCACCCTTCAAGGTCCGAAAGACTTTTCTAGTGTTGACGATGCAAAGGCGTTTCTACAACAGGTGGTCGATGCATCGGATCATACCGCAATGGACCAAAATGAGTGAGATTCCAGCTGAAAGGCCGTACCATATTACACACCTGGGACACTAGTAACTTTGCTGATCATATTTTATTTTATCGTATAGATTTATAGCCATTGATTTTCGTTTTAAGATCTATTCGATTGCTAGTCTTCCCATACCGTTTAATATTGATGGGATGCTGACCCGGTTGCTTGGGCGGCTGCAATTGCGGTAGTCTCGCTTCCGAGCCCATAGCGCCCTTTTGTTCCTAATAGAGTTTTTGGTCCCATGCCTAAGTGATCTATTTTGTCTGACCTTTACCAAGGTTTTGTTTATCAAGATGTACTTAACGGACCTGTTAGAATAATTTTTCCCATTCTGATTCTTAATGTTCATTACCTAATTTTGTCCTGCTTTACTTATAAATGCTTTGTTGAAAGAGGAGTGACATGTGTTCTCCTCTTTGTGTTTGGTTTTGAGGGTGTTCACGGTTACTGCCATGGGTTGTTTTACATTCAAACGACCTAATGTCTTACAATTGTCTTCTCCATTTTCTATTTTTTTCTAATTGTTGTTCTATCTTCCATTTCTTTACCTTCTCTGCTGTACCTCTGTCTTCCCTTTTCCCTGGGCATTGGGGGGTGATTCCTACCTGGAATATGCCATTGAGTTGTATGAGTATGATATTATGGTTACACTTCTTTGCCTTGTTGTACATTTTAGAACCTGATGAGTATCCTGCTAAATTACTGTTCTCTGTTATGAAGTATGGCCTCCCAGGTTAAAATTTTCTCATGGAATGTGCGGGGTATCCACTACCCCATTAAACGCAGAAGGATAGTTACGTATTTGAATAAGATGAATGCAGATGTGACTATGTTACAAGAAACTAATTTGACTCCGGAGGAGCATTTGAAACTTAATATGCTTCGTCAGAAGCTCATAGCATCGTCCTCTTGCTCTTCAAAAGCTAGAGGGGTGGCTATCCTAATCCGCAAGGGTGTCTCCTATGAGATCCACAGCCAGATAATCGATGCGGATGGCAGGTATATAATACTGGACTTAAGTTTGGAGGGATCTAGATACATTTTATGCAATGTCTATGCCCCTAACATTTAGGATAAATCCTTTTATCTGAAAATCACTGACATTCTTCGGCCATACACTGATATCCCCATTATCTTGGGGGGAGATCTAAATTTAGTTTCTTCTGTTACCTTGGATAGAAAAGCTGCCTCTTCTAGATGTTACACTACCAAAAACTAACCTCACTTACTTATCCACACAATTAGGCCTTATAGACATATGGAGGCCCCATAACCCTATTGAACTTGAATATACATACTACTCCACCACCTTTAACTAATTTTTCCGCCTGGACTACTTTTTTGTCTCGGACACTCTGTCGGATAAAATTATTGATACTGCCATTGAACCTATACTTATCTCGGATCATGCCCCTATTTCAATTACTATTCAAACCAAATTTACATTGGGCTCCTGCTCTCAATGGCGATTCCCAGCAAAGTTAATGGGTTCCCAGTGATTTCAAGACATGCTGTGCGCTTCATGGTAGTCTTAAAAGCTTAATAACGCCTCTCATGAACCGAATCCGGCCTTATTCTGGCAAACGGCGAAAGCGGTGCTAAGGGGCGACATCATCGCTTTTATGGCCAAATTTAAGAAAGACTTAAATTCCACTTATCGTGCTGCCCAATCTTCCCTCACTGCCTCGTTTCAAAAATGTAAGTCCTGCCCCACCTTGGACACGCATAACTCCTATAAACAAGCCAAAATACACTTTGACCAAGTTTTGACACAACTTGTCAATAAGCATCTTAATGCAGGTAAACACAATATCTTCCAATTCGGTAATAAATCTAGCAGGTTACTATCCAATCTTCTTAAGGCTGATACTGGCCCTCATCATATAGCAGCCTTACGGGATGGGGAAGGCAGATTCCACTTTCAAGGTAAAAAGATCTCTGATATTCTCCACACATTCTACAAAGACTTATATTCTCAGGAACCTATCAATGATTTAGCTAAACGAACCTTTTGGGAAGGTTTATCATTGCCACAACTCCCCTTAGATCTTACGATTACTTTAATTGCTCCTATCACTTCCCAGGAGGTTTTGGACACAATTAACTCACTTAAAAATTTAAAATCCCCGGGCCCAGATGGCTTATCATCGGAATTCTATAAAATTCTCTCTTTAAACATCTGTAGCCCATTGGCATCTCTATATAACTCAAAATGCTCCTCACATATAGTTCCCCAATACTTCAATTCAGCGCTTATTAGGGTTCTCCCCAAACCAGGTCGAGATCCACTGATGCCTACTTCTTATAGACCCATAGCGCTACTTAATGTAGACTACAAGATTTTTACAAAACTTTTGTCGGAAAGGATGAAAAAGTTACTCCCGGGTCTGATTCATGAAGACCAAACTGCCTTTATATGGGGAAGGCACTCGGTAACTAACATTAGAAAGATTTTAATGGTTATGCAGGCCTTGGGGTCGTCTCGGACGGGTGGTCCTGCTTTTCTGTTGTCTTTAGATGCTGAGAAAGCATTTGATCTGGTTACGTGGGATCACCTGTTCGAGACTCTTCGAAATGTTGGCTTTCCCTCGCAGTTCATCTCCACGATACAGGCGTTATATCATAACCCCCTCACCCAAATCTTCACCAATAAGTTCCTTTCGACCCCATTCTCTACTCAAAGAGGTACCCGACAGGGATGCCCACTGTCCCCTCTCTTGTTCACGGTGGCCCTTGAACCTTTGGTTGTAGCTCTCCGACAACTTCCAACCTTTACGGGCATTGCAGTAGGTGATGTACAGACTAAACTAAGCCTATTTGCAGATGATATGCTTTTATTTGTAAGTAATCCATTGACTTCTATTCCGGCCATTTTTGATACCATAGCCAAATTCGGTTAATTTGCTGGAGACCGAGTAAATGCTACTAAATCGGATCTTCTCCCAATTGGACCTCACCTAATTCCCACTGACCTTTCAAGCTTAGTACCCCCAACTTAAGCTTAACACTACCACACTAAAATATCTAGGAATACACATTCTTTCGCTGACTTCTCAAGTATACTTAGCTAATTACACTCCAATCATTAAAAAATGAAAACTCCAGTTGGACAACTGGATGGATTTACCGCTTTCCATCCTTGGCAGAACTGTAGTCATAAAATCAGTGTCTTTCCCCAAACTGGCATACCTTCTTCAGATGCTTCCTATAGTGATATCCAGAACTGACGCCTTAAGTTGCTCTAGAATGTTCTCCAAATTTATCTTAGTAAACAGAAGGGGTCGCTAGGGCGGCCTTATTCAGATACATCTCAGATTGGCTCTTAAACCAAGATTCTTACACTAATCCCTCCCTGAAGGAGGCACTTTTCTATCCATACTCCCCGGCTGCTCTTTTACACATGCCTTCTAGAGATATCCCTAGAGATTTCAGGACTAACATTTTATTCAACAACACCTATAATGCCTGGTTAGCGATTCACAAACACCTTAATAGTAACCCCTTTTCTACTCCTTATATTCCTATCTGGGGTAACCCTGGTTTTCAACCATCATTACACAATACAATGTTCTATGCATGGAAACTGTGGGGTATTAATGCTATTAAGGACGTTTTCGACCCAGGAGGCCAGTTACTTTCTTTCTCCCAATTACATGATAAATACTCTTTTCCGCAGAAACAGTTTTTCATGTACCTTCAGCTTAGGCACTATATCAATGCATTGGACGATCCCCTGGGTTCGTCTTCTTTGTCTAAAGTTTTGCAGACTGTTTTAACGTTTTGCTGTACCCACCCATTTAGAATTAAACTCTAATATACTAAACTGATAGATGCTAATACCCCGTCCTGGGACTCACTCTCTGCGGCATGAAAGAGAGAGATCCCGAACCTCCCTGACATACCGGATATATTTGCCAACACGCTCTCCAGCATTTAAAGCCAGCCAAGTTACAGAAAATACACATCAGAACTATTAACCGAATGTATGTTTCCCCTTCACAGAGGAGACACTTTAACACCTCTGAATTGGGTCTGTGTGTTAAATGTTCAATGCACTCATAACTTCTGGACCTGTAGCAAAGTTAAACTATTTTGGCATAAACTTAGTAATTATTTTAACAGGATGTTTGATATGAATCTAACATTTTCTATTAGACCACTGTTATTTGCAGACTTCTCAGAATGGATGGAAATCTCGGGTATGGCCCCCCTAACTCCTGCACTCACTGTTATGGTGACCATAGCAAAACAAATTATTCTCTCTCACTGGATATATCCAACAGCCCCAACGATACGGGAGGGGGAAAATGCATTGATTGAGGTCATCTATCATGAACGTCGAATGGCGACTTTGAATACAATTAACGGGATTACTCTGTTTTATAAGAAGTGGGGTGCATTCATTCTCAATATGTCCCAGCTCACGCGGGACCGCATTCAAGAGGTGTTTGACCCGATATCAGGCTGGGGGCGGTCCCCTCCTGGTACCTCGTAGATGCAGTCACGTAAGAGATAACTAATACTTAATTGTGTCGTTTATTTGAGTGGTGTTTTTTGACAATGGCGGAGCAAAATGCTTAATCCCAATTGCACGGTATTAATCGAGATCATCCCCCCCTTTTTCTCTCCATTTCCCATCTGTCCCCCCTGATCTTCTTATTCTATCTATTTTCCTTCTGCCATCTTCCTTTCAATAAATAAAGATAAAAAGGGACTGTCATTATGTATATTTTACTGCTCTAGAAATATACTAGTTATGTGTATTGCTGCTACTTTAATTGTGTGATTTATTGATTCTTGTATGTTTCCATTTCTGTACTTGTTGACAGTTCAACAAACAGATTTATAAAAAAAAAGAAAAAAAAGAAAGGATGTTCCTAGGTGGTTAACGTCCTTATCCCTACTTATTACAGATTGACAGAGGCAACACATGGCTTGACACCTGTTGTCCGGATTTGTGGAGAAATAATTCCACACCAAAGAGGTGGCTTTTTTGGTATTTTGCCCAGGCATCACAATCGGCTTATTCATCCCATGGACAACAGGTGTCTCCCCCGGTGCCTTATTTAAACAAACCACATCACCATCAGAATCCTCCTTGTCAACTTCCTCGGCGCCAGCAACACCCATATCCTCATCCTGGTGTTCTTTAACAGTGACATCTTCAATTTGAATATCAGAAACTGGACTGTGGGTGCTCCTTCCAGCAATTGCAGGGGACATGCAAATGGTGGAAGGCGCAACCTCTTCCCGTCCAGTGTTGGGAAGGTCAGTCATCGCAATCAACACAATTGGACTCTCCTTGGGGATTTGTGATTTAGAAGAACGCACAGTTCTTTGCTGTGCTTTTGCCATCTTAACTCTTTTAAGTTTTCTAGCAGGAGGATGACTGCTTCCATCCTCAACTCTTATCATTTTTCTAGCGGAAGGATGGGGGCTTCCATCATGATGTGAAGCTGAACCACTAGTCACGAACATAGGTCAGGGCCTTAGCCGTTCCTTGCCATTCCGTGTCATAAAAGGCATATTGGCAAGTTTACGTTTCTCCTCAGACCATTTAAATTTCTTTTTTTTGGGTCTTTTTACTGAACTGTGGCTTTTTGGATTTTACATGCCCTCTACTATCACATTGGGCATTGGCCTTAACAGACAATGTTGATGGCATTTCATCATCTATGTCATGACTAGTGGCAGCAGCTTCAGCACTAGGAGGAAGTGGTTCTTGATTTTTCCCTATTTTATCCTCCAAATTTTTGTTCTCCATTATTGTTTGGGAGTTATATAACAATATGCGGTACAGGAGACTGCACCTCTACACCACACAGGGCAAACCCTAGGAAAATTATTTGGATTAAATATTAATAACCACTTTATGTGGCGAAAAAATATTATACAGCACAGGACAGCACCACTGAACTTATATGGCTGAACCACTGGACTGGACTTATACGGCAGTACCACTGGAATTATACTGTAGGATCACTGGATTTATACGCCAGTACCACTGGAATTATATGGCAGTACCACTGGATTTATATGCCAGTACCACTGGATTTATATGCCAGTACCACTGAAATTATATGGCAGGATCACTGGAGTTATACGCCAGTACCACTGTAATTATACAACAGGATCACTGGAATTATACAGCAGAATCACTGGATTTATACATTAGCACCACTGGAATTATACGGCAGGATCACTGGATTTATACGCAAGTACCACTAGAATTATACGGCGGGATAACTGAATTTATACACCAGTACCACTGGAATTATATGGCAGGATCACTGAAATTATACAGCAGTACCACTGGATTTATACGGCATTACCACTGGAATTAAACGGCAAGATCACTGGAGTTATACGGCAGGATCACTGGAATTATGCGGCAGGATCACTGGAATTATACGTCAGTACCACTGGAATTATATGGCAGGATCACTAGAATTATACGGCAGTATCACTGGAATTATACGGCAGGATCACTGGAATTATACGGCAGGATCACTGGAATTATACGTCAGTACCACTGGAATTATACGGCAGGATCACTGGAATTATACAACAGTACCACTGGATTTATATGGCAGTATCACTGGACATATACGGCAGTATCACTGGACTGGATTTATACACCAGGACCACTGGAATTATATGGCAGTACCACTGGAATTATACGGCAGGATCACTGGATTTATACGGCAGTACCTCTGGACATATACGGCAGTATCAATGGACATATACGGCAGTATCAATGGACATATACGGCAGTATCACTGGACATATACGGTAATACCACTGGACATATACTGCAGTACAGAGACACCACCACTGGACTGATGCAGGACAACACAGCACCACTGCAATGACTGGACTTATACAGCAGCCCTGGACATATGGCAGCAGAGGACACCACCACTGTGACTGGACTGATGTAGCACAAGACACTACTACTGTACTGATGCAGGACAACACATCACCACTGTAATGACTGGACTTATACAGCTGCACTGGACATGTGGCAGCAGAGAACACTACCACTGTGACTGGACTGATGCAGCACAATACACCACCACTGAACTGATGCAGCACAGTACAGCACCACATGGACTGGATTTATACAGCAGCACTGGACATATGGCAGCAGAGGACCTAACCACTGTGACTGGATTGATGCAGCACAAGACACTAACACTGAACTGATGCAGGACACTGAGGACGGAGACACGTCCTCTCTCTACACTCTCCAATGCCGGAGTGAAGATGAGGGTGACTTGCGGCTCCTTATATGGAATCCAAACCCCGCGAGAATCCGACAGCGGGATGATGACGTTTTGCCTCGTTCTGGTTTCCGGGCTCGGGTGGTGAAGTTCGAGCGGCTTCGGTTCTCAGGGAACCAAACCCGCTCATCTCTAGTAAGAAGCTAAATGCATACTCACTTCTCACTATCCAAAGAGGCATTTCTTACCTTGGCCAAAAATGTTAAACTTTAGGCATCAGAGAAAGCAAGCTTTTAGCCTGCAGATGTACTGTATAGGTAAAATTACCTTCAATCGTATGAAGCATTTTACAAGTCCCCAGGCCTACTATAAGCAATATATACATATACATATATATATATATATATATATATATATATATATATATATATATAGTAGTGGACGTGGACTGGCACTCCCCCGTAAGTTCATTGTTGCACCGGTGCCCTCTTAGAACAGATGGATATGTGGAACATAAGAAGCACCACTCAGAGTCTGAAAAAAGCAAAGTGTATTCCACACTTGGTGGACCGACGTTTCCGGGTCTACACGCCCCTTTGTCAAGGTGAGTAGGCATGTAGACCCCGAAACGTCGGACCACCAAGTGTGGAATACACTTTGCTTTTTTCAGACTCTGAGTGCTGCTTCTATTGTTCTCTCTCTCTCTCTCTCTCTCTCTCTCTCTCTCTCTCTCTATATATATATATATGCAAAAAAGGGGGAGGAAGAACTAGCACCTATGGTGTAGTAGTCTTCTCAAGAGAGATTAATCACCCGTGATTTGAATAATCAATTGACTAATATATGGTGGTATAAGTAGGAGCTTAGTTTGACCTGAGTTATTCTCCTGAGGAAGCCCTAAATGGGTGAAACACGTTGAAACTGACCTAACTGCTAAGCTGTCTTCATATTTACATCACAAAGCTAAGCATATTTTGATTACTTTATTTTGTTGATTTTAATTTTATCATTAAATATTTTTTATATCAAAACTTTGAAAAGTTTGGATATATCTACTGAGATGATAACCTACTCGGCCCTCTGAGGAACACCTGAATATGTATTGATAGGCACACTCTGATTATCTATCTGGTACGCAGAACATTTGTGTGTGATTGGTTCTGACCTCATAGACCTGAATTACTACGCTATATGGCAATTGTTTGTATCTCCCTAATTTCTAGATTCTGAAATGAATATGGAATAAGAAGTAGGGGACTGATATACTTTGAGACAAGTTACAATCTGGTATGCAATTTCATTTTTTTGCAGGTGAATAATCTCTCTGGAGAAGACTACTACACCATAGACGCTTGTTCTTCCTCCTCCTTTTTTGCAGATCCATTTGTGGCTATTTGAAGAACTAAGCAGCCGCCCAGAAATGAGGAGGTTGTAAACCAGAGGCTACAGAGCCTTGTATGACTTTATAGAACCATGTGGCCTTAAAAATCAAGGCACAGGAACAGGAATATTATTGACGTTTGAGTGTGTTTTCCTGCAGACCACACGTTGTGGTACAGGAATAGTGAACTGGGATTAGCGCACTAATTTATTTCTCTTTGACACTCTATCTATCTATCTATCTATCTATCTATCTATCTATCTATCTATCTATCTATCTCTATCTATAAATCTATCTATCTATCTATCTATCAGGTGGCAGGAGCGCTGTCTATTTGCAATATATATTTATTAAACCTTATACAATAATGTTAACACACTTTCAAACCATTCATTGGCAACAGTAAAAAAGCTTACATAAAATTACATTCTATACAGAATATAAATACATGTAGTTATGGTAGACTTACCGTCGATAACTCTATTTCTCCTAAGTCCATAAACACTGGGGTATGGCTTCTGGACTAGAAACAGGTTGGAATAAAAACCTTGTCCTCGTTGCGCAGGAGGAACTGGAATTATCACTCCTAATTAAAGCAACTTCTGAACTGCCTCTTACAAAGCCCTGGCCTTTGTTTCCACTGAAGACGGTCTGGTACAAAAAAACTTTTTTGAAGGCAAACGCATAACCGTGAGATACTGCTTCTTGCACACAGACATCTGTGGTGGACTGTTGCCAGATCTGTGCAAAATGAAGAAGTCAGCCTCCTCCACCTCAGGGGGAGGCCCGCAACATCAGGCTGATGGCTTATCTTCTAGCTTGGAAGCAGGCCCTCTGGAAGCCTAATGCTTTTTAGTCTTACCAGACTTGCCAGCTTGAGACTGTTTGCTATAACCCTTTCCCTTAGCTTTTCCCTATGTCTGAAATGGCCAAAAAGCTGGAAATCTAGGTTTGGAATAGTGTGTGTAAGGAAACTTAACTTTCTTGGCGTCTGCTTCTAACTCCAAAATACTGTTTAATTCTTTACCAAAAAGAATATCTCCAGTAAAAGACAAAGACTCTAGAACCTTCTTGGATTCTGAGTAAGCATTCCATGTACATAGCCAAACAGCTGTACAAGCTGCTATTGCTGAGGCTGATGCTTGAGAGGCAATAGTATTCATATCCAAGGTTGCTTCTTTCATAAAAATTGCATGCCTGTTTAATATGTGCAGTATGGGATATTTGTTCTCTAGATGCCAATGAAAGATCATCCTCCAATGCATCAGCCCAGGCTGCAACTACTTTTGCCATCTAGGCTGAAGCCATGGCTGGTCTTACTATTGCCCCAGACAAGGAGAAAATTATTTAAAAAAAAAAAACTATTTTCCTATCCGTAACATCATTTAATGATGTTGAAGGCAGAGGCAACGTAGATTTTCGCACCAATCGAATGACATGCTACCTTGGGAGCCACCTCCCTTTTTAAACAGTCCCCAGCTGGAAGAGGATAATAGGAATTCAATTTCTTTGGAATTCTAAACTTCCTGCTGGGTGTTACCCAAGCCTCTTGCATAATTTCTGTCAGCTGTTCTGACCCAGGAAATTCAGTCCTGACTGTTTTGGGACGGTTAAACACAGGTGCCTTAGATTTTAACAAAGGCTCTGCCGCCTCCTCTAAGGATAGAATTGCTTTCATAGCACTAATTAGCTCAGATATATCCACTGAGCTAAGACATTCGTCCTCGTCTCTCTATGCAGACCCGGAATGTGATGAGTCCTCATACTTCGACGAGTCCCCATTTGAAACTTGTGTAGACTGTGAAGATGTTGTTTCAGGTCTATGTGATTTACTTTCCACAGGCCTTTTAGCCTGTTTTTGTTGAAAGGCTGCAGATTACTGAACTGGATGTGATAAACCCTAGGGGGAATGTTGCATGAAAAGGTTAACAGGGTAACCTATCACTGGTATAGGAGCGAGCATTATCCACTCAGCTATAATGGAGGTGATTAGGTCAGAATGGTGATGATGTCACAATGATGTTGATGTCATAATGGTGTTGATGTCATAATGGTGATGATGTCATAATAGTGATGATGTCATAATGGTGATGATGTCACAATGTTGATGATGTCTTAATGGTGATGTTGTCACAATGGTGATAATGTCATAATGGTGATGATGTTATAATAGTAATGATGTCACAATGGTGATGGAGTATCAATGTTGATTATGTCAGAATGGAGATGAAGTCACAATGGTGAACATGTCATAATGGTGTTGATGTCATAATAGTGATAATGTCACAATGGTGATGATGTCATAATAGTGATGATGTCCCTATGTTGATGATGTAATAATTGTGATGATGTCATAATGGTAATGATGTCACTATGGTGATGATGTCATAATGGTGATGTCACAATGGTGATGATGTAAAAATGGTGAAAATGTCACAAAAATTATGATGTCCTAATGGAGATGTCACAATGGTGATGTTGATCTAATGGTGATGATGTCACAATGATGTTGTTGTTCTACTGTTCACATGAAATGCAAAATTATGACATCACAATCTGTGCAATGTAACACTTAATGCAAAATTATGACATCACAATCCACGCAGTGCAACATGCAATGCAAAATGATGACATCACATTCCATGCATTGTAACATTTAATGCTAAATTATGACATCACAAATCATGCAATGCAATAAACAATACAAAATTATAAAATAATCAAAATAATGACATCATAAATATTAGTGATGATGTCATGATGGTGTTGTAAAAATAGTGATAATATAACAATGGTGATGATGTCATAATGGTGATGATGTTACAATGGTTATGATGTCACAATGGTGATGATGTCATAATGGTGATGTTGTCACAAAGGTGATGATGTCACAATGGTGATTATGTCATAATAGTATTATCACAATGGTGATGATGTAATGATTTTGATGATGTCACAATGGTGATGATGTCATGATTTTGATGATGTCATAATAGTGATGATGTCACAATGTTGATGATGTCACAATGTTGATGATGTCATAATAGTGATTATGTCAGAATGAAGTTGATGGCGCAATGGTGATAATGTCATAATGGCGATGATGTCATAATAGTGATGATGTCACAATGTTGATGATGTCATAATGGAGATGATGTCACAATGGTAATGATGTCATAATAGTGATTATGTCATAATAGTGATGATGTCACAATGGTGATGATGTCATAATGGTGATGATATAACAATGTTAATGATGTCATAATGGCAACAATGTCAAAATGGTGATGATGTCATAATAGTGATGATGTCACAATGGTGATGATGTCATAATTGTAATTATGTCATAATGGTAATGATGTCACAACGGTGATGTTGTCATAGTGGTTATGCTGTCATAATAGTGATGATGTAAAAATGTTTATGATGTCATAATAGTGATTATGTCAGAATGGTGTTGATGTCACAATATTGATAATGTCATAATGGTGTTGATGTCTTAATTGTGATGATGTCACAATGGTAAAGATTTCATAATGGTGATGATGTCATATTGGTGATGATGTCAAAATGTTCATGATGTCATAATAGCGGTTGTCAGAATGGTGATGATGTCACAATGGTGACAAAGTCATAATGGTGTTGATGTATTAATGGTGATGATGTCACAATGGTGATGATGTCATAATAGTGATGATGTCACAATGTTGATGATGTCATAATTGTGATGATGTCATATTGGTAATGATGTACCAATGGTGTTGATGTCTTAATGGTGATGATGTAATAATAGTGATGATGTCACAATGTCGATGATGTCATAATGGTAATGATGTCATAATAATGATGATGTATCAATGTTGATTATGTAAGAATGGTAATGATGACACAATGTTGATGATGTCATAATGGGGTTAATGTCATAATGGTGATAATGTCACAATGGTGATGATGTCATAATATTGATGTCAAAATAGTGATGATTTCATAATGGTTGTAAGGTCACTACGTTGATGATGTAATAATGGTGATGATGTCAAAATACTGATGATGTCTCAATGGCGATGATGTCATAATGGTGATGATGTCATATTAGTGATGATGTCACAATGGTGATGATGTATCAAAGTGGATTATGTCAGAATGGTGATGCTGTCATTATGGTGTTGATGTCACAATGGTGATGTTAATCTAATGGTGATGTTGTCACAATAGTGATGTTGTTATATTGTTCACATTAAAATGCAAAATTATGACATCACAATCCATGCAATGCAACATGCATTGCATACTTATTACATTACAATCTATGCAATGCAACATTTAATGCAAATTTATGAAATCACAATCCATTCAATGCAACTTTTAATACAAAATTGATATCAGATTCCATGCAATGCAAAATTATGACATCACAATCAATGCAATGCAACATTTATTGCAAGAATATGCAATCACAATCCATGCAAAGCAGCATGCAATGCAAAATTATAACATCATACTGTATGCAATGCAAAAAGCAATGCAAAATTCTGACATTACAAACCATGTAATGCAACTATTAATGCAAAATTCTGACATCCAAACCCATGCAATGCATCATGCAATGCAAAATTATGACATCACAATCCATGCAATACAATGTGCAATACAAAATTATGATATCACAATCCATACAATGCAACCCTAAATCCAAAATTATGACATCACAAATCATGCAATGCAATATGCAATGCAGAATTATGAATAACAATCAAAATTATGACAACACTAACATTAGTGGTGATGTCATGATGTTGTTGTAAAAATGGTGATGATATAACAATAGTGATAAAGTCATAATGGAGATGATGTCATAATGGTGATGATGTCACAATGGTGATGATGTCATACTGGTGTTGATGTCACAATGGCGATGATATAACAATGGTGATGATGTCATAAGGGTGATGATGTCATAATAGTGATGCTGTCACAATGTTGATGATGTTATAATGCTGATGATGTCATAATAGTGATGATGTCATAATAGTGATTATGTCACAATGGTTATGATGTTAAAATGGTGTTGAAGTCACAATGGTGATGATGTCATAATGGTGATGATGTCATAATTGTGATGATGTCATAATTGTGATGATGTCATAATGGTAATGATGTGACAACGGTGATGTAGTCATGATGGTAATGCTGTCATAAAAGTTATGATGTCACAATGTTTATAATGTCATAATAGTGATTGTCAGAATGGTGTTGATGTCACAATGGTGATAATGTCATAATGGTGTTGATGTCATAATGGTGTTGATGTATTAATGGTGATGATGTCATAATTGTGATGATGTCATTATAGTGATGATGTCACAATCGTGATGATGTCATAATTGTGATGATGTCATAATCATAATAATGTCAGAATGTTGATGTTGTCATAATAAAGATTATGTAACAATGGTGATGATGTATTAATGTGGATTATGTCAGAATGGTGATGATGTCACAATGGTGATGATGTCATAATGGTGTTAATGTCATAATGGTGATGATGTCACAATTATGATAATTTGATAATGCTGATGTTGTCCCTATGTTGAAGATGTCATAATGGTGCTGATGTCATAATAGTGATGATTTCACAAAGTTAAAGCTGTAATAATGGTGATGATGTCATAATAGTGATGATGTCACAATGGTAATGATGTCACAATGGTGATTATGTCAGAATGGTGTTGATGTCACTATGGTGATAATTTCACAATGGTATTGATGTTATAATGTTGATTATGTCACAATGGTGATGATGCCATAATGACGATGTCATAATGTGATGATGTCATAATGTTGATGAGGCCATAATGGTGATGATGTCACAATGGTGTCGATGTCATAATGGTAATGATGTCATAATAGTGATTGTCAGAATGGTGTTGATGTCACAATGGTAATAATGTCATAATGGTGATGATGTCAAAATGGTGATGATGTCATAATGGTGATGATATCATAATAGTGATGATGTCAAAATGGTGATGATGTAACAATGGCGATTATGTCAGAATGGTTATGATGTCACAATTTTGATGATGTAATAATGATGATTATGTCAGAATGGTGTTGATGTCACAATGGTGATAATTTCACGATGGCGTTGATGTCATAATGGTAATTATGTCATAATGGTGATTATGTCATAATGTGATGATGTCACAATGGTGATGATGTCACAATGGTGCTGATGTCATAATGGTGAAGATGTCATAATGTGATGATGTCAGAATGGTGTTGATGTCATAATGGAGATGGTGTCACAATGTTGATAATGTCATAATACTGTTGATGTCACAATGGTGATGATGTCATAATAGTGATGATGTCACAAAGTTGATGATGTCATAATGGTTATGCTGTCATAATAGTGATGATGTAAAAATGTTTATGATGTTATAATAGTGATTATGTCAGAATGGTGTTGATGTCACAATATTGATAATGTCATAATGGTATTGATGTCTTAATTGTGATGATGACACAATAATGATGATTTCATAATGGAGTTGATGTCATAATAGTGATGATGTCACAATGTTGATGATGCCATAATGGTGATGATGTCATAATTGTGATGATGTCAAAATAATGATTATGTCATAATTGTGATGATGTCACAATAGTAATGATGTCACAAAGGTGACGTTGTCATAATGATAATGCTGTCATAATAGTGATGATGTCAAAAATTTTATGATGTCATAATAGTGATTGTCAGAATGGTGTTGATGTCACAATGGTGTTGATGTCACAATGGTGATAATGTCAGAATGGTGATGAAGTCAGAATGGGGATGATGTCTTAATGGTGTTGATGTCATATTGTTGATGATGTATCAATGTTGATTATGTCAGAATGGTGATGATGTCACTATGGTGATGATGTCATAATGGTGTTTATATCATAATGGTGATGATGTTACTTAGTTGGTGATGTCATAATGGTGATGATTTCATAATACTGATGATGTCACAATGGTGATGCGGACATAATGGTGATGATGTCACAATTGTGATGTTGATCTAATGGTGATGATGTCACAATTGTGATGTTGATCTAATGGTGATGATGTCACAATGGTGATGTTATATTGTTCACATGAAATGCAAAATGATGACATCACATGCTATGCAATGGAACACTTAATGCAAAATTATGACATCACAATCCATACAGTGCAATATGCAATGAAAACTTAGGACATTCCATTCCATGCAATGCAATTTTTAATGCAAACTTATGACATCACAATCTATACAATGCAACATTTAATACACAATTTACATCAGATTCCATGCCATGCAACATGCAATGCAAAATTATGACATCACAATCTATGCAATGCATTATTTTTATGCAAGAATATGCAATCACAATCCATGCAAAGCAACATTTAATGCAAAATTATGACATAACAATCCATGCAATTGCAACATGCAATGCAAAATTATGACATCACAATCCATGCAATGAAAAAAGCAATGCAAAATACTGACATCACAAACCATGTAATGCAACATTTAATGCAAAATTCTGACATCCAAAACCATGCAATGCAACATGCATTGCAAAATTATGACATCACAATCCATGCAATACAACGTGCAATCCAAAATTATGATATCACAATCCATGCAATGCAACATTAAATCCAAAATTATGACATCACAAATCATGCAATGCAATATGCAATGCAAAATTATAAAATAATAATCAAAATTATGACAACACTAATATTAGTGCTGATGTCATGATGGTGTTGTTGTAAAAATGGTGAAGATATATCAATAGTGATGAAATCATAATGGAGATGATGTCAGAATGGTGATGATGTCATAATGGTGTTGATGTCATAATGGTGTTGATGTCACAATGGTGATGATGTCATAATGGTGATGATGTCACAATGGTGATGATGTCATACTGGTGTTGATGTCACAATGGTGATGATATAACAATGGTGATGATGTCATAATGGTGATGATGTCATAATAGTGATGATGTCATAATGGTAATGATGTGACAACGGTGATGTAGTCATGATGGTAATGCTGTCATAATAGTTATGATGTCACAATGTTTATAATGTCATAATAGTGATTGTCAGAATGGTGTTGATGTCACAATGGTGATAATGTCATAATGGTGTTGATGTCATAATGGTGTTTATGTATTAATGGTGATGATGTCATAATTGTGATGATGTCATTATAGTGATGATGTCACAATCGTGATGATGTCATAATTGTGATGATGTCATAATCATAATAATGTCAGAATGTTGATGTTGTCATAATAAAGAATATGTAACAATGGTGATGATGTATCAATGTGGATTATGTCAGAATGGTGATGATGTCACAATGATGATGATGTCATAATGGTGTTAATGTCATAATGGTGATGATGTCACAATTATGATAATTTGATAATGCTGATGTTGTCCCTATGTTGAAGATGTCATAATGGTGATGATGTCATAATAGTGATGATTTCACAATGTTAAAGCTGTAATAATGGTGATGATGTCATAATAGTGATGATGTCACAATGGTGATGATGTCACAATGGTGATTATGTCCGAATGGTGTTGATGTCACTATGGTGATAATTTCACAATGGTGTTGATGTTATAATGTTGATTATGTCACAATGGTGATGATGCCATAATGACGATGATGTCATAATGTGATGATGTCATAATGTTGATGAGGCCATAATGGTGATGATGTCACAATGGTGTCGATGTCATAATGGTAATGATGTCATAATAGTGATTGTCAGAATGGTGTTGATGTCACAATGGTAATAATGTCATAATGGTGATGATGTCAAAATGGTGATGATGTCATAATGGTGATGATATCATAATAGTGATGATGTAACAATGGTGATGATGTAACAATGGTGATTATGTCAGAATGGTTATGATGTCACAATTTTGATGATGTAATAATGATGATTATGTCAGAATGGTGTTGATGTCATAATGGTGATTATGTCATAATGTGATGATGTCACAATGGTGATGATGTCATAATTTAATGATGTCACAATGTTGATGATGTCATAATGGTGATGATGTCATAATGTGATGATGTCAGAATGGTGTTGATGTCATAATGGAGATGGTGTCACAATGTTGATAATGTCATAATGGTGATGATGTCATAATACTGTTGATGTCACAATGGTGATGATGTCATACTAGTGATGATGTCACAAAGTTGATGATGTCATAATGGTTATGCTGTCATAATAGTGATGATGTAAAAATGTTTATGATGTTATAATAGTGATTATGTCAGAATGGTGTTGATGTCACAATATTAATAATGTCATAATGGTATTGATGTCTTAATTGTGATGATGACACAATAATGATGATTTCATAATGGAGTTGATGTCATAATAGTGATGATGTCACAATGTTGATGATGCCATAATGGTGATGATGTCATAATTGTGATGATGTCAAAATAATGATGATGTCATAATTGTGATGATGTCGCAATAGTAATGATGTCACAAAGGTGATGTTGTCATAATGGTAATGCTGTAATAATAGTGATGATGTCAAAAATTTTATGATGTCATAATAGTGATTGTCAGAATGGTGTTGATGTCACAATGGTGATAATGTCAGAATGGTGATGAAGTCAGAATGGGGGTGATGTCTTAATGGTGTTGATGTCATATTGTTGATGATGTGATAATGTTATGATGTCAGAATTGTGATGATTTCATAATGGAGTTGATGTCATAATAGTGATGATGTCACAATGTTGATGATGCCATAATGGTGATGATGTCATAATTGTGATGATGTCAAAATAATGATGATGTCATAATGGTGATGATGTCATAATACTGATGATGTCACAATGGTGATGCGGACATAATGGTGATGATGTCACAATTGTGATGTTGATCTAATGTTGATGATGTCACAATTGTGATGTTGATCTAATGGTGATGATGTCACAATGGTGATGTTATATTGTTCACATGAAATGCAAAATGATGACATCACATGCTATGCAATGGAACACTTAATGCAAAATTATGACATCACAATCCATGCAGGGCAATATGCAATGCAAACTTAGGACATTCCATTCCATGCAATGCAATTTTTAATGCAAACTTATGACATCACAATCTATACAATGCAACATTTAATACAAAATTTACATCAGATTCCATGCCATGCAACATGCAATGCAAAATTCTGACATCACAATCTATGCAATGCATTATTTTTATGCAAGAATATGCAATCACAATCCAAGCAAAGCAACATGCAATGCAAAATTATGACATCACAATCCCTGCAATGATAAAAGCAATGCAAAATACTGACATCACAAACCATGTAATGCAACATTTAATGCAAAATTCTGACATCCAAAACCATGCAATGCAACATGCATTGCAAAATTATGACATCACAATCCATGCAATACAACGTGCAATACAAAATTATGATATCACAATCCATGCAATGCAACATTAAATCCAAAATTATGACATCACAAATGATGCAATGCAATATGCAATGCAAAATTATAAAATAACAATCAAAATTATGACAACACTAATATTAGTGCTGATGTCATGATGGTGTTGTTGTAAAAATGGTGAAGATATAACAACGGTGATGAAATCATAATGGAGATGATGTCACAATGGTGATGATGTCACAATGGTGTTGATGTCATAATGGTGTTGATGTCATAATGGTGTTGATGTCACAATGGTGATGATGTCATAATGGTGATGATGTCATAATGGTGATGATGTCATAATAGTGATAATGTCCCAAATGTTGATGATGTCATAATGGTGATGATGTCATAAAAGTGCTTATGCATAATGGTGATGATGTCATAATAGTGATGATGTCACAAAGTTGATGATTTCATAATGGTTATGCTGTCCTAATAGTGATGATGCAAAAATGTTTATGATGTTATAATAGTGATTATGTCAGAATGGTGTTGATGTCACAATATTGATAATGTCATAATGGTGTTGATGTCTTAATTGTGATTATGACACAATAATGATGATTTCTTAATGGAGTTGATGTCATAATAGTGATGATGTCCCAATGTTGATGATGTCATAATGGTGATGATGTCATAATTGTGATGTTGTCAAAATAATGATGATGTCATAATTGTGATGATGTAACAATAGTAATAATGTCACAAAGGTGACATTGTCATAATGGTAATGCTGTCATAATAGTGATGATGTAAATTTTTTTATGATGTCCTAATAGTGATTGTCAGAATGGTGTTGATGGCACAATGGTGATATTGTCAGAATGGTGATGATTTCAGAATGGGGATGATGTCAGAATGGGGATGATGTCAGAATAGGGATGATGTCATAATGGTGTTGATGTCATAATGTTGATGATGTCATAATGGTGATGATGTCAGAATTGTGATGATTTCATAATGGTGATAATGTCACAATGGTGATGATGTCATAATGGTGGAGATGTCATATTACTGATGATGTCACAATGGTGATGATGTCATAATGGTGATGATGTCATATTAGTGATGATGTCACAATGGTGATGATGTATCAATGTTGATTATGTCAGAATGTTGATGATGTCACAATGGTGATGATGTCATAATGGTGTTGATGTCACAATGGTGATGTTGTTATATTGCTCACATGGAATGCAAAATTATGACATCACAATCCGTGCAGTGCAACATGCAATGCAAATTTATGACATTACATTCCATGCGATGAAACATTTAATGCAATTTTACGACAGCACAATCCATACAATGCAACATTTAATACAAAATTTACATCAGATTCCATGCAAAGCAACATGCAATGCAAAATTATGACATCACAATCCATGCAATGCATTATTTTTTTGCAAGAATATGCAATCACAATCCATGCAAAGCAACATTTAATGCAAAATTCTGACATCCAAAACCATGCAATGCAACATGCATTGCAAAATTATGACATCACAATCCATGCAATACAACGTGCAATACAAAATTATGATATCACAATCCATGCAATGCAACATTAAATCCAAAATGATGACATCACAAATCATGCAATGCAATATGCAAAGCAAAATTATAAAATCAAAATTATGACAACACTAACATTAGTGCTGATGTCATGATGGTGTTGTAAAAATGGTGAAGATATAACAATGGTGATGAAATAATAATGGAGATGATGTCACAATGGTGATGATTTCATAATGGTGATGATGTCATAATAGTGATAATGTCCCAATGTTGATGATGTCATAATGGTGTTGATGTCACAATGGTGATGATGTCATAATGGTGATGATGTCATAATGGTGATAATGTCCCAAATGTTGATGATGTCACAATGGTGACAATGTCATAATTGTGATGATGTCATAATGGTAATGATGTCACAACTGTGATGTTGTCATAGTGGTTATGCTGTCATAATAGTGATGATGTAAAAATGTTTATGATGTCATAATAGTTATTATGTCAGAATGGTGTTGATGTCACAATATTGATAATGTCATAATGGTGTTGATGTCTTAATTGTGATGATGTCACAATGGTAAAGATTTCATAATGGTGATGATGTCATATTGGTGATGATGTCAAAATGTTCATGATGTCATAATAGTGGTTGTCAGAATGGTGATGATGTCACAATGGTGACAAAGTCATAATGGTGTTGATGTATTAATGGTGATGATGTCACAATGGTGATGATGTCATAATTGTGATGATGTCATATTGGTAATGATGTACCAATGGTGTTGATGTCTTAATGGTGATGATGTCACAATGGTGATGATGTCATAATAGTGATGATGTCACTATGTTGATGATGTCATAATGGTGATGATGTCATAATAATGATGATATATCAATGTTGATTATGTAAGAATGGTAATGATGACACAATGTTGATGATGTCATAATAGTGATGATGTCACAATGTCGATGATGTCATAATAGTGATGATGTCACAATGTCGATGATGTCATAATGGTGATGATGTCATAATAGTGATGATGTATCAATGTTGATTATGTAAGAATGGTAATGATGACACAATGTTGATGATGTCATAATGGTGTTAATGTCATAATGGTGATAATGTCACAATGGTGATGATGTCATAATATTGATGATGTCAAAATGGTGATGATTTCATAATGGTTGTAAGGTCACTACTTTGATGATGTAATAATGGTGATGATGTCAATATACTGATGATGTCACAATGGCGATGATGTCATAATGATGACGATGTCATATTAGTGATGATGTCACAATGGTGATGATGTATCAAAGTGGATTATGTCAGAATGGTGATGCTGTCATTATGGTGTTGATGTCACAATGGTGATGTTAATCTAATGGTGGTGTCGTCACAATAGTGATGTTGTTATATTGTTCACATTAAAATGCAAAATTATGACATCACACTCTATGCAATGCAACACTTAATGCAAAATTATGACATCACAATCCATGCAGTGCAACATGCATTGCATACTTATGACATTACAATCTATGCAATGCAACATTTAATGCAAATTTATGACATCACAATCCATTCAATGCAACTTTTAATACAAAATTGATATCAGATTCCATGCAATGCAAAATTATGACATCACAATCAATGCAATGCAACATTTATTGCAAGAATATGCAATCACAATCCATGCAAAGCAACATATAATGCAAAATTATGACATAACAATCCATGCAATTGCAACATGCAATGCAAAATTATATTATAATAATGTATGCAATGCAAAAAGCAATGCAAAATTCTGACATCACAAACCATGTAATGCAACTATTAATGCAAAATTCTGACATCCAAACCCATGCAATGCATCATGCAATGCAAAATTATGACATCACAATCCATGCAATACAATGTGCAATACAAAATTATGATATCACAATCCATACAATGCAACCCTAAATCCAAAATTATGACATCACAAATCATGCAATGCAATATGCAATGCAGAATTATGAATAACAATCAAAATTATGACAACACTAACATTAGTGGTGATGTCAGGATGTTGTTGTAAAAATGGTGATGATATAACAATAGTGATAAAGTCATAATGGAGATGATGTCATAATGGTGATGATGTCACAATGGTGATAATGTCATAATGGTGTTGATGTCATAATGGTGTTGATGTATTAATGGTGATGATGTCATAATTGTGATGATGTCATTATAGTGATGATGTCACAATCGTGATGATGTCATAATTGTGATGATGTCATAATCATAATAATGTCAGAATGTTGATGTTGTCATAATAAAGAATATGTAACAATGGTGATGATGTATCAATGTGGATTATGTCAGAATGGTGATGATGTCACAATGGTGATGATGTCATAATGGTGTTAATGTCATAATGGTGATGATGTCACAATTATGATAATTTGATAATGCTGATGTTGTCCCTATGTTGAAGATGTCATAATGGTGATGATGTCATAATAGTGATGATTTCACAATGTTAAAGCTGTAATAATGGTGATGATGTCATAATAGTGATGATGTCACAATGGTGATGATGTCACAATGGTGATTATGTCAGAATGGTGTTGATGTCACTATGGTGATAATTTCACAATGGTGTTGATGTTATAATGTTGATTATGTCACAATGGTGATGATGCCATAATGACGATGATGTCATAATGTGATGATGTCATAATGTTGATGAGGCCATAATGGTGATGATGTCACAATGGTGTCAATGTCATAATGGTAATGATGTCATAATAGTGATTGTCAGAATGGTGTTGATGTCACAATGGTAATAATGTCATAATGGTGATGATGTCAAAATGGTGATGATGTCATAATGGTGATGATATCATAATAGTGATGATGTAACAATGGTGATTATGTCAGAATGGTTATGATGTCACAATTTTGATGATGTAATAATGATGATTATGTCAGAATGGTGTTGATGTCATAATGGTGATTATGTCATAATGTGATGATGTCACAATGGTGATGATGTCATAATTTAATGATGTCACAATGTTGATGATGTCATAATGGTGATGATGTCATAATGTGATGATGTCAGAATGGTGTTGATGTCATAATGGAGATGGTGTCACAATGTTGATAATGTCATAATGGTGATGATGTCATAATACTGTTGATGTCACAATGGTGATGATGTCATAATAGTGATGATGTCACAAAGTTGATGATGTCATAATGGTTATGCTGTCATAATAGTGATGATGTAAAAATGTTTATGATGTTATAATAGTGATGATGTCAGAATGGTGTTGATGTTACAATATTAATAATGTCATAATGGTATTGATGTCTTAATTGTGATGATGACACAATAATGATGATTTCATAATGGAGTTGATGTCATAATAGTGATGATGTCACAATGTTGATGATGCCATAATGGTGATGATGTCATAATTGTGATGATGTCAAAATAATGATGATGTCATAATTGTGATGATGTCACAATAGTAATGATGTCACAAAGGTGATGTTGTCATAATGGTAATGCTGTCATAATAGTGATGATGTCAAAAATTTTATGATGTCATAATAGTGATTGTCAGAATGGTGTTGATGTCACAATGGTGATAATGTCAGAATGGTGATGAAGTCAGAATGGGGATGATGTCTTAATGGTGTTGATGTCATATTGTTGATGATGTGATAATGGTGATGATGTCAGAATTGTGTAGATGTCATAATGGTGAAGATGTCATATTACCGATGATGTCACAATGGTGATGATGTCACAATGGTGATGATGTATCAATGTTGATTATGTCAGAATGGTGATGATGTCACTATGCTGATGATGTCATAATGGTGATGATGTTACTTAGTTGGTGATGTCATAATGGTGATGATTTCATAATACTGATGATGTCACAATGGTGATGCGGACATAATGGTGATGATGTCACAATTGTGATGTTGATCTAATGGTGATGATGTCACAATTGTGATGTTGATCTAATGGTGATGATGTCACAATGGTGATGTTATATTGTTCACATGAAATGCAAAATGATGACATCACATGCTATGCAATGGAACACTTAATGCAAAATTATGACATCACAATCCATGCAGGGCAATATGCAATGCAAACTTAGGACATTCCATTCCATGCAATGCAATTTTTAATGCAAACTTATGACATCACAATCTATACAATGCAACATTTAATACAAAATTTACATCAGATTCCATGCCATGCAACATGCAATGCAAAATTCTGACATCACAATCTATGCAATGCATTATTTTTATGCAAGAATATGCAATCACAATCCAAGCAAAGCAACATGCAATGCAAAATTATGACATCACAATCCCTGCAATGATAAAAGCAATGCAAAATACTGACATCACAAACCATGTAATGCAACATTTAATGCAAAATTCTGACATCCAAAACCATGCAATGCAACATGCATTGCAAAATTATGACATCACAATCCATGCAATACAACGTGCAATACAAACTTATGTTATCACAATCCATGCAATGCAACATTAAATCCAAAATTATGACATCACAAATGATGCAATGCAATATGCAATGCAAAATTATAAAATAACAATCAAAATTATGACAACACTAATATTAGTGCTGATGTCATGATGGTGTTGTTGTAAAAATGGTGAAGATATAACAACGGTGATGAAATCATAATGGAGATGATGTCACAATGGTGATGATGTCACAATGGTGTTGATGTCATAATGGTGTTGATGTCATAATGGTGTTGATGTCACAATGGTGATGATGTCATAATGGTGATGATGTCATAATGGTGATGATGTCATAATAGTGATAATGTCCCAAATGTTGATGATGTCATAATGGTGATGATGTCATAAAAGTGCTTATGCATAATGGTGATGATGTCATAATAGTGATGATGTCACAAAGT
This sequence comes from Pseudophryne corroboree, assembly GCF_028390025.1. Classification (NCBI taxonomy): domain Eukaryota; kingdom Metazoa; phylum Chordata; class Amphibia; order Anura; family Myobatrachidae; genus Pseudophryne; species Pseudophryne corroboree. The sequence continues at coordinate 149,109,658 of NC_086446.1, read as the reverse complement.
TGATGATTTCATAATGGTTATGCTGTCCTAATAGTGATGATGCAAAAATGTTTATGATGTTATAATAGTGATTATGTCAGAATGGTGTTGATGTCACAATATTGATAATGTCATAATGGTGTTGATGTCTTAATTGTGATTATGACACAATAATGATGATTTCATAATGGAGTTGATGTCATAATAGTGATGATGTCCCAATGTTGATGATGTCATAATGGTGATGATGTCATAATTGTGATGTTGTCAAAATAATGATGATGTCATAATTGTGATGATGTCACAATAGTAATAATGTCACAAAGGTGACATTGTCATAATGGTAATGCTGTCATAATAGTGATGATGTAAAATTTTTTATGATGTCCTAATAGTGATTGTCAGAATGGTGTTGATGTCACAATGGTGATATTGTCAGAATGGTGATGATGTCAGAATGGGGATGATGTCAGAATGGGGATGATGTCATAATGGTGTTGATGTCATAATGTTGATGATGTCATAATGGTGATGATGTCAGAATTGTGATGATTTCATAATGGTGATGATGTCACAATGGTGAAGATGTCATATTACTGATGATGTCACAATGGTGATGATGTCATAATGGTGATGATGTCATATTAGTGATGATGTCACAATGGTGATGATGTATCAATGTTGATTATGTCAGAATGGTGATGATGTCACAATGGTGATGATGTCATTATGGTGTTGATGTCACAATGGTGATGTTGTTATATTGCTCACATGGAATGCAAAATTATGACATCACAATCCGTGCAGTGCAACATGCAATGCAAATTTATGACATTACATTCCATGCGATGAAACATTTAATGCAATTTTATGACATCACAATCCATACAATGCAACATTTAATACAAAATTTACATCAGATTCCATGCAAAGCAACATGCAATGCAAAATTATGACATCACAATCCATGCAATGCATTATTTTTTTGCAAGAATATGCAATCACAATCCATGCAAAGCAACATTTAATGCAAAATTCTGACATCCAAAACCATGCAATGCAACATGCATTGCAAAATTATGACATCACAATCCATGCAATACAACGTGCAATACAAAATTATGATATCACAATCCATGCAATGCAACATTAAATCCAAAATGATGACATCACAAATCATGCAATGTAATATGCAAAGCAAAATTATAAAATAAAAATAAAAATTATGACAACACTAACATTAGTGCTGATGTCATGATGGTGTTGTAAAAATGGTGAAGATATAACAATGGTGATGAAATCATAATGGAGATGATGTCACAATGGTGATGATTTCATAATGGTGATCATGTCATAATAGTGATAATGTCCCAATGTTGATGATGTCATAATGGTGTTGATGTCACAATGGTGATGATGTCATAATGGTGATGATGTCATAATGGTGATGATGTCATAATGGTGATAATGTCCCAAATGTTGATGATGTCACAATGGTGACAATGTCATAATTGTGATGATGTCATAATGGTAATGATGTCACAACGGTGATGTTGTCATAGTGGTTATGCTGTCATAATAGTGATGATGTAAAAATGTTTATGATGTCATAATAGTTATTATGTCAGAATGGTGTTGATGTCACAATATTGATAATGTCATAATGGTGTTGATGTCTTAATTGTGATGATGTCACAATGGTAAAGATTTCATAATGGTGATGATGTCATATTGGTGATGATGTCAAAATGTTCATGATGTCATAACAGTGGTTGTCAGAATGGTGATGATGTCACAATGGTGACAAAGTCATAATGGTGTTGATGTATTAATGGTGATGATGTCACAATGGTAATGATGTCATAATTGTGATGATGTCATATTGGTAATGATGTACCAATGGTGTTGATGTCTTAATGGTGATGATGTCACAATGGTGATGATGTCATAATAGTGATGATGTCACAATGTCGATGATGTCATAATGGTGATGATGTCATAATAGTGATGATGTATCAATGTTGATTATGTAAGAATGGTAATGATGACACAATGTTGATGATGTCATAATGGTGTTAATGTCATAATGGTGATAATGTCACAATGGTGATGATGTCATAATATTGATGATGTCAAAATGGTGATGATTTCATAATGGTTGTAAGGTCACTACGTTGATGATGTAATAATGGTGATGATGTCAATATACTGATGATGTCACAATGGCGATGATGTCATAATGATGATGATGTCATATTAGTGATGATGTCACAATGGTGATGATGTATCAAAGTGGATTATGTCAGAATGGTGATGCTGTCATTATGGTGTTGATGTCACAATGGTGATGTTAATCTAATGGTGATGTTGTCACAATAGTGATGTTGTTATATTGTTCACATTAAAATGCAAAATTATGACATCACACTCTATGCAATGCAACACTTAATGCAAAATTATGACATCACAATCCATGCAGTGCAACATGCATTGCATACTTATGACATTACAATCTATGCAATGCAACATTTAATGCAAATTTATGACATCACAATCCATTCAATGCAACTTTTAATACAAAATTGATATCAGATTCCATGCAATGCAAAATTATGACATCACAATCAATGCAATGCAACATTTATTGCAAGAATATGCAATCACAATCCATGCAAAGCAACATATAATGCAAAATTATGACATAACAATCCATGCAATTGCAACATGCAATGCAAAATTATATTATAATAATGTATGCAATGCAAAAAGCAATGCAAAATTCTGACATCACAAACCATGTAATGCAACTATTAATGCAAAATTCTGACATCCAAACCCATGCAATGCATCATGCAATGCAAAATTATGACATCACAATCCATGCAATACAATGTGCAATACAAAATTATGATATCACAATCCATACAATGCAACCCTAAATCCAAAATTATGACATCACAAATCATGCAATGCAATATGCAATGCAGAATTATGAATAACAATCAAAATTATGACAACACTAACATTAGTGGTGATGTCATGATGTTGTTGTAAAAATGGTGATGATATAACAATAGTGATAAAGTCATAATGGAGATGATGTCATAATGGTGATGATGTCACAATGGTGATGATGTCATACTGGTGTTGATGTCACAATGGTGATGATATAACAATGGTGATGATGTCATAAGGGTGATGATGTCATAATTGTGATGCTGTCACAATGTTGATGATGTTATAATGCTGATGATGTCATAATAGTGATGATGTCATAATAGTGATTATGTCACAATGGTTATGATGTTAAAATGGTGTTGAAGTCACAATGGTGATGATGTCATAATAGTGATGATGTCATAATTGTGATGATGTCATAATGGTAATGATGTGACAACGGTGATGTAGTCATGATGGTAATGCTGTCATAATAGTTATGATGTCACAATGTTTATAATGTCATAATAGTGATTGTCAGAATGGTGTTGATGTCACAATGGTGATAATGTCATAATGGTGTTGATGTCATAATGGTGTTTATGTATTAATGGTGATGATGTCATAATTGTGATGATGTCATTATAGTGATGATGTCACAATTGTGATGATGTCACAATTGTGATGATGTCATAATCATAATAATGTCAGAATGTTGATGTTGTCATAATAAAGAATATGTAACAATGGTGATGATGTATCAATGTGGATTATGTCAGAATGGTGATGATGTCACAATGGTGATGATGTCATAATGGTGTTAATGTCATAATGGTGATGATGTCACAATTATGATAATTTGATAATGCTGATGTTGTCCCTATGTTGAGGATGTCATAATGGTGATGATGTCATAATAGTGATGATTTCACAATGTTAAAGCTGTAATAATGGTGATGATGTCATAATAGTGATGATGTCACAATGGTGATGATGTCACAATGGTGATTATGTCAGAATGGTGTTGATGTCACTATGGTGATAATTTCACAATGGTGTTGATGTTATAATGTTGATTATGTCACAATGGTGATGATGCCATAATGACGATGATGTCATAATGTGATGATGTCATAATGTTGATGAGGCCATAATGGTGATGATGTCACAATGGTGTCGATGTCATAATGGTAATGATGTCATAATAGTGATTGTCAGAATGGTGTTGATGTCACAATGGTAATAATGTCATAATGGTGATGATGTCAAAATGGTGATGATGTCATAATGGTGATGATATCATAATAATGATGATGTAAAAATGGTGATGATGTAACAATGGTGATTATGTCAGAATGGTTATGATGTCACAATGTTGATAATGTCATAATGGTGATGATGTCATAATAGTGATGATGTCACAAAGTTGATGATGTCATAATGGTTATGCTGTCATAATAGTGATGATGTAAAAATGTTTATGATGTTATAATAGTGATTATGTCAGAATGGTGTTGATGTCACAATATTAATAATGTCATAATGGTATTGATGTATTAATTGTGATGATGACACAATAATGATGATTTCATAATGGAGTTAATGTCATAATAGTGATGATGTCACAATGTTGATGATGCCATAATGGTGATGATGTCATAATTGTGATGATGTCAAAATAATGATGATGTCATAATTGTGATGATGTCACAATAGTAATGATGTCACACAGGTGATGTTGTCATAATGGTAATGCTGTCATAATAGTGATGATGTCAAAAATTTTATGATGTCATAATAGTGATTGTCAGAATGGTGTTGATGTCACAATGGTGATAATGTCAGAATGGTGATGAAGTCAGAATGGGGGTGATGTCTTAATGGTGTTGATGTCATATTGTTGATGATGTGATAATGGTGATGATGTCAGAATTGTGATGATGTCATAATGGTGAAGATGTCATATTACCGATGATGTCACAATGGTGATGATGTCACAATGGTGATGATGTATCAATGTTGATTATGTCAGAATGGTGATGATGTCACTATGCTGATGATGTCATAATGGTGATGATGTTACTTAGTTGGTGATGTCATAATGGTGATGATTTCATAATACTGATGATGTCACAATGGTGATGCGGACATAATGGTGATGATGTCACAATTGTGATGTTGATCTAATGTTGATGATGTCACAATTGTGATGTTGATCTAATGGTGATGATGTCACAATGGTGATGTTATATTGTTCACATGAAATGCAAAATGATGACATCACATGCTATGCAATGGAACACTTAATGCAAAATTATGACATCACAATCCATGCAGGGCAATATGCAATGCAAACTTAGGACATTCCATTCCATGCAATGCAATTTTTAATGCAAACTTATGACATCACAATCTATACAATGTAACATTTAATACAAAATTTACATCAGATTCCATGCCATGCAACATGCAATGCAAAATTCTGACATCACAATCTATGCAATGCATTATTTTTATGCAAGAATATGCAATCACAATCCAAGCAAAGCAACATGCAATGCAAAATTATGACATCACAATCCCTGCAATGATAAAAGCAATGCAAAATACTGACATCACAAACCATGTAATGCAACATTTAATGCAAAATTCTGACATCCAAAACCATGCAATGCAACATGCATTGCAAAATTATGACATCACAATCCATGCAATACAACGTGCAATACAAAATTATGATATCACAATCCATGCAATGCAACATTAAATCCAAAATTATGACATCACAAATGATGCAATGCAATATGCAATGCAAAATTATAAAATAACAATCAAAATTATGACAACACTAATATTAGTGCTGATGTCATGATGGTGTTGTTGTAAAAATGGTGAAGATATAACAACGGTGATGAAATCATAATGGAGATGATGTCACAATGGTGATGATGTCACAATGGTGTTGATGTCATAATGGTGTTGATGTCATAATGGTGTTGATGTCACAATGGTGATGATGTCATAATGGTGATGATGTCATAATGGTGATGATGTCATAATAGTGATAATGTCCCAAATGTTGATGATGTCATAATGGTGATGATGTCATAAAAGTGCTTATGCATAATGGTGATGATGTCATAATAGTGATGATGTCACAAAGTTGATGATTTCATAATGGTTATGCTGTCCTAATAGTGATGATGCAAAAATGTTTATGATGTTATAATAGTGATTATGTCAGAATGGTGTTGATGTCACAATATTGATAATGTCATAATGGTGTTGATGTCTTAATTGTGATTATGACACAATAATGATGATTTCATAATGGAGTTGATGTCATAATAGTGATGATGTCCCAATGTTGATGATGTCATAAGGGTGATGATGTCATAATTGTGATGTTGTCAAAATAATGATGATGTCATAATTGTGATGATGTCACAATAGTAATAATGTCACAAAGGTGACATTGTCATAATGGTAATGCTGTCATAATAGTGATGATGTAATTTTTTTTATGATGTCCTAATAGTGATTGTCAGAATGGTGTTGATGTCACAATGGTAATATTGTCAGAATGGTGATGATTTCAGAATGGGGATGATGTCAGAATGGGGATGATGTCAGAATGGGGATGATGTCATAATGGTGTTGATGTCATAATGTTGATGATGTCATAATGGTGATGATGTCAGAATTGTGATGATTTCATAATGGTGATGATGTCACAATGGTGATGATGTCATAATGGTGGAGATGTCATATTACTGATGATGTCACAATGGTGATGATGTCATAATGGTGATGATGTCATATTAGTTATGATGTCACAATGGTGATGATGTATCAATGTTGATTATGTCAGAATGTTGATGATGTCACAATGGTGATGATGTCATAATGGTGTTGATGTCACAATGGTGATGTTGTTATATTGCTCACATGGAATGCAAAATTATGACATCACAATCCGTGCAGTGCAACATGCAATGCAAATTTATGACATTACATTCCATGCGATGAAACATTTAATGCAATTTTACGACATCACAATCCATACAATGCAACATTTAATACAAAATTTACATCAGATTCCATGCAAAGCAACATGCAATGCAAAATTATGACATCACAATCCATGCAATGCATTATTTTTTTGCAAGAATATGCAATCACAATCCATGCAAAGCAACATTTAATGCAAAATTCTGACATCCAAAACCATGCAATGCAACATGCATTGCAAAATTATGACATCACAATCCATGCAATACAACGTGCAATACAAAATTATGATATCACAATCCATGCAATGCAACATTAAATCCAAAATGATGACATCACAAATCATGCAATGCAATATGCAAAGCAAAATTATAAAATAAAAATAAAAATTATGACAACACTAACATTAGTGCTGATGTCATGATGGTGTTGTAAAAATGGTGAAGACATAACAATGGTGATGAAATCATAATGGAGATGATGTCACAATGGTGATGATTTCATAATGGTGATGATGTCATAATAGTGATAATGTCCCAATGTTGATGATGTCATAATGGTGTTGATGTCACAATGGTGATGATGTCATAATGGTGATGATGTCATAATGGTGATAATGTCCCAAATGTTGATGATGTCACAATGGTGACAATGTCATAATTGTGATGATGTCATAATGGTAATGATGTCACAACTGTGACGTTGTCATAGTGGTTATGCTGTCATGATAGTGATGATGTAAAAATGTTTATGATGTCATAATAGTTATTATGTCAGAATGGTGTTGATGTCACAATATTGATAATGTCATAATGGTGTTGATGTCTTAATTGTGATGATGTCACAATGGTAAAGATTTCATAATGGTGATGATGTCATATTGGTGATGATGTCAAAATGTTCATGATGTCATAATAGTGGTTGTCAGAATGATGATGATGTCACAATGGTGACAAAGTCATAATGGTGTTGATGTATTAATGGTGATGATGTCACAATGGTGATGATGTCATAATTGTGATGATGTCATATTGGTAATGATGTACCAATGGTGTTGATGTCTTAATGGTGATGATGTCACAATGGTGATGATGTCATAATAGTGATGATGTCACAATGTCGATGATGTCATAATGGTGATGATGTCATAATAGTGATGATGTATCAATGTTGATTATGTAAGAATGGTAATGATGACACAATGTTGATGATGTCATAATGGTGTTAATGTCATAATGGTGATAATGTCACAATGGTGATGATGTCATAATATTGATGATGTAATAATGGTGATGATGTCAATATACTGATGATGTCACAATGGCGATGATGTCATAATGATGACGATGTCATATTAGTGATGATGTCACAATGGTGATGATGTATCAAAGTGGATTATGTCAGAATGGTGATGCTGTCATTATGGTGTTGATGTCACAATGGTGATGTTAATCTAATGGTGATGTTGTCACAATAGTGATGTTGTTATATTGTTCACATTAAAATGCAAAATTATGACATCACACTCTATGCAATGCAACACTTAATGCAAAATTATGACATCACAATCCATGCAGTGCAACATGCATTGCATACTTATGACATTACAATCTATGCAATGCAACATTTAATGCAAATTTATGACATCACAATCCATTCAATGCAACTTTTAATACAAAATTGATATCAGATTCCATGCAATGCAAAATTATGACATCACAATCAATGCAATGCAACATTTATTGCAAGAATGGCCCTCATTCCGAGTTGTTCGCTCGGTATTTTTCATCGCATCGCAGTGAAAATCCGCCTAGTACGCATGCGCAATGTTCGCACTGCGACTGCGCCAAGTAACTTTACTATGAAGAAAGTATTTTTACTCACGGCTTTTTCTTCGCTCCGGCGATCGTAATGTGATTGACAGGAAATGGGTGTTACTGGGCGGAAACACGGCGTTTCAGGGGCGTGTGGCTGAAAACGCTACCGTTTCCGGGAAAAACGCAGGAGTGGCCGGAGAAACGGTGGGAGTGCCTGGGCGAACGCTGGGTGTGTTTGTGACGTCAACCAGGAACGACAAGCACTGAAATGATCGCACAGGCAGAGTAAGTCTGGAGCTACTCTGAAACTGCTAAGTAGTTAGTAATCGCATTATTGCGAATACATCGGTCGCAATTTTAAGAAGCTAAGATTCACTCCCAGTAGGCGGCGGCTTAGCGTGTGTAACTCTGCTAAATTCGCCTTGCGACCGATCAACTCGGAATGAGGGCCAATATGCAATCACAATCCATGCAAAGCAACATATAATGCAAAATTATGACATAACAATCCATGCAATTGCAACATGCAATGCAAAATTATATTATAATAATGTATGCAATGCAAAAAGCAATGCAAAATTCTGACATCACAAACCATGTAATGCAACTATTAATGCAAAATTCTGACATCCAAACCCATGCAATGCATCATGCAATGCAAAATTATGACATCACAATCCATGCAATACAATGTGCAATACAAAATTATGATATCACAATCCATACAATGCAACCCTAAATCCAAAATTATGACATCACAAATCATGCAATGCAATATGCAATGCAGAATTATGAATAACAATCAAAATTATGACAACACTAACATTAGTGGTGATGTCATGATGTTGTTGTAAAAATGGTGATGATATAACAATAGTGATAAAGTCATAATGGAGATGATGTCATAATGGTGATGATGTCACAATGGTGATGATGTCATACTGGTGTTGATGTCACAATGGTGATGATATAACAATGGTGATGATGTCATAAGGGTGATGATGTCATAATAGTGATGCTGTCACAATGTTGATGATGTTATAATGCTGATGATGTCATAATAGTGATGATGTCATAATAGTGATTATGTCACAATGGTTATGATGTTAAAATGGTGTTGAAGTCACAATGGTGATGATGTCATAATAGTGATGATGTCATAATTGTGATGATGTCATAATGGTAATGATGTGACAACGGTGATGTAGTCATGATGGTAATGCTGTCATAATAGTTATGATGTCACAATGTTTATAATGTCATAATAGTGATTGTCAGAATGGTGTTGATGTCACAATGGTGATAATGTCATAATGGTGTTGATGTCATAATGGTGTTTATGTATTAATGGTGATGATGTCATAATTGTGAAGATGTCATTATAGTGATGATGTCACAATCGTGATGATGTCATAATTGTGATGATGTCATAATCATAATAATGTCAGAATGTTGATGTTGTCATAATAAAGAATATGTAACAATGGTGATGATGTATCAATGTGGATTATGTCAGAATGGTGATGATGTCACAATGGTGATGATGTCATAATGGTGTTAATGTCATAATGGTGATGATGTCACAATTATGATAATTTGATAATGCTGATGTTGTCCCTATGTTGAAGATGTCATAATGGTGATGATGTCATAATAGTGATGATTTCACAATGTTAAAGCTGTAATAATGGTGATGATGTCATAATAGTGATGATGTCACAATGGTGATGATGTCACAATGGTGATTATGTCAGAATGGTGTTGATGTCACTATGGTGATAATTTCACAATGGTGTTGATGTTATAATGTTGATTATGTCACAATGGTGATGATGCCATAATGACGATGATGTCATAATGTGATGATGTCATAATGTTGATGAGGCCATAATGGTGATGATGTCACAATGGTGTCGATGTCATAATGGTAATGATGTCATAATAGTGATTGTCAGAATGGTGTTGATGTCACAATGGTAATAATGTCATAATGGTGATGATGTCAAAATGGTGATGATGTCATAATGGTGATGATATCATAATAGTGATGATGTAAAAATGGTGATGATGTAACAATGGTGATTATGTCAGAATGGTTATGATGTCACAATTTTGATGATGTAATAATGATGATTATGTCAGAATGGTGTTGATGTCATAATGGTGATTATGTCATAATGTGATGATGTCACAATGGTGATGATGTCATAATGGTGATGATGTCATAATGTGATGATGTCAGAATGGTGTTGATGTCATAATGGAGATGGTGTCACAATGTTGATAATGTCATAATGGTGATGATGTCATAATACTGTTGATGTCACAATGGTGATGATGTCATAATAGTGATGATGTCACAAAGTTGATGATGTCATAATGGTTATGCTGTCATAATAGTGATGATGTAAAAATGTTTATGATGTTATAATAGTGATGGTGTCAGAATGGTGTTGATGTTACAATATTAATAATGTCATAATGGTATTGATGTCTTAATTGTGATGATGACACAATAATGATGATTTCATAATGGAGTTGATGTCATAATAGTGATGATGTCACAATGTTGATGATGCCATAATGGTGATGATGTCATAATTGTGATGATGTCAAAATAATGATGATGTCATAATTGTGAAGATGTCACAATAGTAATGATGTCACAAAGGTGATGTTGTCATAATGGTAATGCTGTCATAATAGTGATGATGTCAAAAATTTTATGATGTCATAATAGTGATTGTCAGAATGGTGTTGATGTCACAATGGTGATAATGTCAGAATGGTGATGAAGTCAGAATGGGGATGATGTCTTAATGGTGTTGATGTCATATTGTTGATGATGTGATAATGGTGATGATGTCAGAATTGTGATGATGTCATAATGGTGAAGATGTCATATTACCGATGATGTCACAATGGTGATGATGTCACAATGGTGATGATGTATCAATGTTGATTATGTCAGAATGGTGATGATGTCACTATGCTGATGATGTCATAATGGTGATGATGTTACTTAGTTGGTGATGTCATAATGGTGATGATTTCATAATACTGATGATGTCACAATGGTGATGCGGACATAATGGTGATGATGTCACAATTGTGATGTTGATCTAATGGTGATGATGTCACAATTGTGATGTTGATCTAATGGTGATGATGTCACAATGGTGATGTTATATTGTTCACATGAAATGCAAAATGATGACATCACATGCTATGCAATGGAACACTTAATGCAAAATTATGACATCACAATCCATGCAGGGCAATATGCAATGCAAACTTAGGACATTCCATTCCATGCAATGCAATTTTTAATGCAAACTTATGACATCACAATCTATACAATGCAACATTTAATACAAAATTTACATCAGATTCCATGCCATGCAACATGCAATGCAAAATTCTGACATCACAATCTATGCAATGCATTATTTTTATGCAAGAATATGCAATCACAATCCAAGCAAAGCAACATGCAATGCAAAATTATGACATCACAATCCCTGCAATGATAAAAGCAATGCAAAATACTGACATCACAAACCATGTAATGCAACATTTAATGCAAAATTCTGACATCCAAAACCATGCAATGCAACATGCATTGCAAAATTATGACATCACAATCCATGCAATACAACGTGCAATACAAAATTATGATATCACAATCCATGCAATGCAACATTAAATCCAAAATTATGACATCACAAATGATGCAATGCAATATGCAATGCAAAATTATAAAATAACAATCAAAATTATGACAACACTAATATTAGTGCTGATGTCATGATGGTGTTGTTGTAAAAATGGTGAAGATATAACAACGGTGATGAAATCATAATGGAGATGATGTCACAATGGTGATGATGTCACAATGGTGTTGATGTCATAATGGTGTTGATGTCATAATGGTGTTGATGTCACAATGGTGATGATGTCATAATGGTGATGATGTCATAATAGTGATAATGTCCCAAATGTTGATGATGTCATAATGGTGATGATGTCATAAAAGTGCTTATGCATAATGGTGATGATGTCATAATAGTGATGATGTCACAAAGTTGATGATTTCATAATGGTTATGCTGTCCTAATAGTGATGATGCAAAAATGTTTATGATGTTATAATAGTGATTATGTCAGAATGGTGTTGATGTCACAATATTGATAATGTCATAATGGTGTTGATGTCTTAATTGTGATGATGACACAATAATGATGATTTCATAATGGAGTTGATGTCATAATAGTGATGATGTCCCAATGTTGATGATGTCATAATGGTGATGATGTCATAATTGTGATGTTGTCAAAATAATGATGATGTCATAATTGTGATGATGTCACAATAGTAATAATGTCACAAAGGTGACATTGTCATAATGGTAATGCTGTCATAATAGTGATGATGTAAATTTTTTTATGATGTCCTAATAGTGATTGTCAGAATGGTGTTGATGTCACAATGGTGATATTGTCAGAATGGGGATGATGTCAGAATGGGGATGATGTCAGAATGGGGATGATGTCATAATGGTGTTGATGTCATAATGTTGATGATGTCATAATGGTGATGATGTCAGAATTGTGATGATTTCATAATGGTGATGATGTCACAATGGTGATGATGTCATAATGGTGAAGATGTCATATTACTGATGATGTCACAATGGTGATGATGTCATAATGGTGATGATGTCATATTAGTGATGATGTCACAATGGTGATGATGTATCAAAGTTGATTATGTCAGAATGGTGATGATGTCACAATGGTGATGATGTCATTATGGTGTTGATGTCACAATGGTGATGTTGTTATATTGCTCACATGGAATGCAAAATTATGACATCACAATCCGTGCAGTGCAACATGCAATGCAAATTTATGACATTACATTCCATGCGATGAAACATTTAATGCAATTTTATGACATCACAATCCATACAATGCAACATTTAATACAAAATTTACATCAGATTCCATGCAAAGCAACATGCAATGCAAAATTATGACATCACAATCCATGCAATGCATTATTTTTTTTACAAGAATATGCAATCACAATCCATGCAAAGCAACATTTAATGCAAAATTCTGACATCCAAAACCATGCAATGCAACATGCATTGCAAAATTATGACATCACAATCCATGCAATACAACGTGCAATACAAAATTATGATATCACAATCCATGCAATGCAACATTAAATCCAAAATGATGACATCACAAATCATGCAATGTAATATGCAAAGCAAAATTATAAAATAAAAATAAAAATTATGACAACACTAACATTAGTGCTGATGTCATGATGGTGTTGTAAAAATGGTGAAGATATAACAATGGTGATGAAATCATAATGGAGATGATGTCACAATGGTGATGATTTCATAATGGTGATCATGTCATAATAGTGATAATGTCCCAATGTTGATGATGTCATAATGGTGTTGATGTCACAATGGTGATGATGTCATAATGGTGATGATGTCATAATGGTGATGATGTCATAATGGTGATAATGTCCCAAATGTTGATGATGTCACAATGGTGACAATGTCATAATTGTGATGATGTCATAATGGTAATGATGTCACAACGGTGATGTTGTCATAGTGGTTATGCTGTCATAATAGTGATGATGTAAAAATGTTTATGATGTCATAATAGTTATTATGTCAGAATGGTGTTGATGTCACAATATTGATAATGTCATAATGGTGTTGATGTCTTAATTGTGATGATGTCACAATGGTAAAGATTTCATAATGGTGATGATGTCATATTGGTGATGATGTCAAAATGTTCATGATGTCATAACAGTGGTTGTCAGAATGGTGATGATGTCACAATGGTGACAAAGTCATAATGGTGTTGATGTATTAATGGTGATGATGTCACAATGGTAATGATGTCATAATTGTGATGATGTCATATTGGTAATGATGTACCAATGGTGTTGATGTCTTAATGGTGATGATGTCACAATGGTGATGATGTCATAATAGTGATGATGTCACAATGTCGATGATGTCATAATGGTGATGATGTCATAATAGTGATGATGTATCAATGTTGATTATGTAAGAATGGTAATGATGACACAATGTTGATGATGTCATAATGGTGTTAATGTCATAATGGTGATAATGTCACAATGGTGATGATGTCATAATATTGATGATGTCAAAATGGTGATGATTTCATAATGGTTGTAAGGTAACTACGTTGATGATGTAATAATGGTGATGATGTCAATATACTGATGATGTCACAATGGCGATGATGTCATAATGATGATGATGTCATATTAGTGATGATGTCACAATGGTGATGATGTATCAAAGTGGATTATGTCAGAATGGTGATGCTGTCATTATGGTGTTGATGTCACAATGGTGATGTTAATCTAATGGTGATGTTGTCACAATAGTGATGTTGTTATATTGTTCACATTAAAATGCAAAATTATGACATCACACTCTATGCAATGCAACACTTAATGCAAAATTATGACATCACAATCCATGCAGTGCAACATGCATTGCATACTTATGACATTACAATCTATGCAATGCAACATTTAATGCAAATTTATGACATCACAATCCATTCAATGCAACTTTTAATACAAAATTGATATCAGATTCCATGCAATGCAAAATTATGACATCACAATCAATGCAATGCAACATTTATTGCAAGAATATGCAATCACAATCCATGCAAAGCAACATATAATGCAAAATTATGACATAACAATCCATGCAATTGCAACATGCAATGCAAAATTATATTATAATAATGTATGCAATGCAAAAAGCAATGCAAAATTCTGACATCACAAACCATGTAATGCAACTATTAATGCAAAATTCTGACATCCAAACCCATGCAATGCATCATGCAATGCAAAATTATGACATCACAATCCATGCAATACAATGTGCAATACAAAATTATGATATCACAATCCATACAATGCAACCCTAAATCCAAAATTATGACATCACAAATCATGCAATGCAATATGCAATGCAGAATTATGAATAACAATCAAAATTATGACAACACTAACATTAGTGGTGATGTCATGATGTTGTTGTAAAAATGGTGATGATATAACAATAGTGATAAAGTCATAATGGAGATGATGTCATAATGGTGATGATGTCACAATGGTGATGATGTCATACTGGTGTTGATGTCACAATGGTGATGATATAACAATGGTGATGATGTCATAAGGGTGATGATGTCATAATAGTGATGCTGTCACAATGTTGATGATGTTATAATGCTGATGATGTCATAATAGTGATGATGTCATAATAGTGATTATGTCACAATGGTTATGATGTTAAAATGGTGTTGAAGTCACAATGGTGATGATGTCATAATTGTGATGATGTCATAATGGTAATGATGTGACAACGGTGATGTAGTCATGATGGTAATGCTGTCATAATAGTTATGATGTCACAATGTTTATAATGTCATAATAGTGATTGTCAGAATGGTGTTGATGTCACAATGGTGATAATGTCATAATGGTGTTGATGTCATAATGGTGTTTATGTATTAATGGTGATGATGTCATAATTGTGATGATGTCATTATAGTGATGATGTCACAATCGTGATGATGTCATAATTGTGATGATGTCATAATCATAATAATGTCAGAATGTTGATGTTGTCATAATAAAGAATATGTAACAATGGTGATGATGTATCAATGTGGATTATGTCAGAATGGTGATGATGTCATAATGGTGTTAATGTCATAATGGTGATGATGTCACAATTATGATAATTTGATAATGCTGATGTTGTCCCTATGTTGAAGATGTCATAATGGTGATGATGTCATAATAGTGATGATTTCACAATGTTAAAGCTGTAATAATGGTGATGATGTCATAATAGTGATGATGTCACAATGGTGATGATGTCACAATGGTGATTATGTCAGAATGGTGTTGATGTCACTATGGTGATAATTTCACAATGGTGTTGATGTTATAATGTTGATTATGTCACAATGGTGATGATGCCATAATGACGATGAGGTCATAATGTGATGATGTCATAATGTTGATGAGGCCATAATGGTGATGATGTCACAATGGTGTCGATGTCATAATGGTAATGATGTCATAATAGTGATTGTCAGAATGGTGTTGATGTCACAATGGTAATAATGTCATAATGGTGATGATGTCAAAATGGTGATGATGTCATAATGGTGATGATATCATAATAGTGATGATGTAAAAATGGTGATGATGTAACAATGGTGATTATGTCAGAATGGTTATGATGTCACAATTTTGATGATGTAATAATGATGATTATGTCAGAATGGTGTTGATGTCATAATGGTGATTATGTCATAATGTGATGATGTCACAATGGTGATGATGTCATAATTTAATGATGTCACAATGTTGATGATGTCATAATGGTGATGATGTTATAATGTGATGATGTCAGAATGGTGTTGATGTCATAATGGAGATGGTGTCACAATGTTGATAATGTCATAATGGTGATGATGTCATAATACTGTTGATGTCACAATGGTGATGATGTCATAATAGTGATGATGTCACAAAGTTGATGATGTCATAATGGTTATGCTGTCATAATAGTGATGATGTAAAAATGTTTATGATGTTATAATAGTGATGGTGTCAGAATGGTGTTGATGTTACAATATTAATAATGTCATACTGGTATTGATGTCTTAATTGTGATGATGACACAATAATGATGATTTCATAATGGAGTTGATGTCATAATAGTGATGATGTCACAATGTTGATGATGCCATAATGGTGATGATGTCATAATTGTGATGATGTCAAAATAATGATGATGTCATAATTGTGAAGATGTCACAATAGTAATGATGTCACAAAGGTGATGTTGTCATAATGGTAATGCTGTCATAATAGTGATGATGTCAAAAATTTTATGATGTCATAATAGTGATTGTCAGAATGGTGTTGATGTCACAATGGTGATAATGTCAGAATGGTGATGAAGTCAGAATGGGGATGATGTCTTAATGGTGTTGATGTCATATTGTTGATGATGTGATAATGGTGATGATGTCAGAATTGTGATGATGTCATAATGGTGAAGATGTCATATTACCGATGATGTCACAATGGTGATGATGTCACAATGGTGATGATGTATCAATGTTGATTATGTCAGAATGGTGATGATGTCACTATGCTGATGATGTCATAATGGTGATGATGTTACTTAGTTGGTGATGTCATAATGGTGATGATTTCATAATACTGATGATGTCACAATGGTGATGCGGACATAATGGTGATGATGTCACAATTGTGATGTTGATCTAATGGTGATGATGTCACAATTGTGATGTTGATCTAATGGTGATGATGTCACAATGGTGATGTTATATTGTTCACATGAAATGCAAAATGATGACATCACATGCTATGCAATGGAACACTTAATGCAAAATTATGACATCACAATCCATGCAGGGCAATATGCAATGCAAACTTAGGACATTCCATTCCATGCAATGCAATTTTTAATGCAAACTTATGACATCACAATCTATACAATGCAACATTTAATACAAAATTTACATCAGATTCCATGCCATGCAACATGCAATGCAAAATTCTGACATCACAATCTATGCAATGCATTATTTTTATGCAAGAATATGCAATCACAATCCAAGCAAAGCAACATGCAATGCAAAATTATGACATCACAATCCCTGCAATGATAAAAGCAATGCAAAATACTGACATCACAAACCATGTAATGCAACATTTAATGCAAAATTCTGACATCACAAACCATGTAATGCAACATTTAATGCAAAATTCTGACATCCAAAACCATGCAATGCAACATGCATTGCAAAATTATGACATCACAATCCATGCAATACAACGTGCAATACAAAATTATGATATCACAATCCATGCAATGCAACATTAAATCCAAAATTATGACATCACAAATGATGCAATGCAATATGCAATGCAAAATTATAAAATAACAATCAAAATTATGACAACACTAATATTAGTGCTGATGTCATGATGGTGTTGTTGTAAAAATGGTGAAGATATAACAACGGTGATGAAATCATAATGGAGATGATGTCACAATGGTGTTGATGTCATAATGGTGTTGATGTCATAATGGTGTTGATGTCACAATGGTGATGATGTCATAATGGTGATGATGTCATAATAGTGATAATGTCCCAAATGTTGATGATGTCATAATGGTGATGATGTCATAAAAGTGCTTATGCATAATGGTGATGATGTCATAATAGTGATGATGTCACAAAGTTGATGAGTTCATAATGGTTATGCTGTCCTAATAGTGATGATGCAAAAATGTTTATGATGTTATAATAGTGATTATGTCAGAATGGTGTTGATGTCACAATATTGATAATGTCATAATGGTGTTGATGTCTTAATTGTGATGATGACACAATAATGATGATTTCATAATGGAGTTGATGTCAAAATAGTGATGATGTCCCAATGTTGATGATGTCATAATGGTGATGATGTCATAATTGTGATGTTGTCAAAATAATGATGATGTCATAATTGTGATGATGTCACAATAGTAATAATGTCACAAAGGTGACATTGTCATAATGGTAATGCTGTCATAATAGTGATGATGTAATTTTTTTTATGATGTCCTAATAGTGATTGTCAGAATGGTGTTGATGTCACAATGGTGATATTGTCAGAATGGTGATGATGTCAGAATGGGGATGATGTCAGAATGGGGATGATGTCATAATGGTGTTGATGTCATAATGTTGATGATGTCATAATGGTGATGATGTCAGAATTGTGATGATTTCATAATGGTGATGATGTCACAATGGTGATGATGTCATAATGGTGAAGATGTCATATTACTGATGATGTCACAATGGTGATGATGTCATAATGGTGATGATGTCATATTAGTTATGATGTCACAATGGTGATGATGTATCAAAGTTGATTATGTCAGAATGGTGATGATGTCACAATGGTGATGATGTCATTATGGTGTTGATGTCACAATGGTGATGTTGTTATATTGCTCACATGGAATGCAAAATTATGACATCACAATCCGTGCAGTGCAACATGCAATGCAAATTTATGACATTACATTCCATGCGATGAAACATTTAATGCAATTTTATGACATCACAATCCATACAATGCAACATTTAATACAAAATTTACATCAGATTCCATGCAAAGCAACATGCAATGCAAAATTATGACATCACAATCCATGCAATGCATTATTTTTTTTTTGCAAGAATATGCAATCACAATCCATGCAAAGCAACATTTAATGCAAAATTCTGACATCCAAAACCATGCAATGCAACATGCATTGCAAAATTATGACATCACAATCCATGCAATACAACGTGCAATACAAAATTATGATATCACAATCCATGCAATGCAACATTAAATCCAAAATGATGACATCACAAATCATGCAATGTAATATGCAAAGCAAAATTATAAAATAAAAATAAAAATTATGACAACACTAACATTAGTGCTGATGTCATGATGGTGTTGTAAAAATGGTGAAGATATAACAATGGTGATGAAATCATAATGGAGATGATGTCACAATGGTGATGATTTCATAATGGTGATCATGTCATAATAGTGATAATGTCCCAATGTTGATGATGTCATAATGGTGTTGATGTCACAATGGTGATGATGTCATAATGGTGATGATGTCATAATGGTGATGATGTCATAATGGTGATAATGTCCCAAATGTTGATGATGTCACAATGGTGACAATGTCATAATTGTGATGATGTCATAATGGTAATGATGTCACAACGGTGATGTTGTCATAGTGGTTATGCTGTCATAATAGTGATGATGTAAAAATGTTTATGATGTCATAATAGTTATTATGTCAGAATGGTGTTGATGTCACAATATTGATAATGTCATAATGGTGTTGATGTCTTAATTGTGATGATGTCACAATGGTAAAGATTTCATAATGGTGATGATGTCATATTGGTGATGATGTCAAAATGTTCATGATGTCATAACAGTGGTTGTCAGAATGGTGATGATGTCACAATGGTGACAAAGTCATAATGGTGTTGATGTATTAATGGTGATGATGTCACAATGGTAATGATGTCATAATTGTGATGATGTCATATTGGTAATGATGTACCAATGGTGTTGATGTCTTAATGGTGATGATGTCACAATGGTGATGATGTCATAATAGTGATGATGTCACAATGTCGATGATGTCATAATGGTGATGATGTCATAATAGTGATGATGTATCAATGTTGATTATGTAAGAATGGTAATGATGACACAATGTTGATGATGTCATAATGGTGTTAATGTCATAATGGTGATAATGTCACAATGGTGATGATGTCATAATATTGATGATGTCAAAATGGTGATGATTTCATAATGGTTGTAAGGTCACTACGTTGATGATGTAATAATGGTGATGATGTCAATATACTGATGATGTCACAATGGCGATGATGTCATAATGATGATGATGTCATATTAGTGATGATGTCACAATGGTGATGATGTATCAAAGTGGATTATGTCAGAATGGTGATGCTGTCATTATGGTGTTGATGTCACAATGGTGATGTTAATCTAATGGTGATGTTGTCACAATAGTGATGTTGTTATATTGTTCACATTAAAATGCAAAATTATGACATCACACTCTATGCAATGCAACACTTAATGCAAAATTATGACATCACAATCCATGCAGTGCAACATGCATTGCATACTTATGACATTACAATCTATGCAATGCAACATTTAATGCAAATTTATGACATCACAATCCATTCAATGCAACTTTTAATACAAAATTGATATCAGATTCCATGCAATGCAAAATTATGACATCACAATCAATGCAATGCAACATTTATTGCAAGAATATGCAATCACAATCCATGCAAAGCAACATATAATGCAAAATTATGACATAACAATCCATGCAATTGCAACATGCAATGCAAAATTATATTATAATAATGTATGCAATGCAAAAAGCAATGCAAAATTCTGACATCACAAACCATGTAATGCAACTATTAATGCAAAATTCTGACATCCAAACCCATGCAATGCATCATGCAATGCAAAATTATGACATCACAATCCATGCAATACAATGTGCAATACAAAATTATGATATCACAATCCATACAATGCAACCCTAAATCCAAAATTATGACATCACAAATCATGCAATGCAATATGCAATGCAGAATTATGAATAACAATCAAAATTATGACAACACTAACATTAGTGGTGATGTCATGATGTTGTTGTAAAAATGGTGATGATATAACAATAGTGATAAAGTCATAATGGAGATGATGTCATAATGGTGATGATGTCACAATGGTGATGATGTCATACTGGTGTTGATGTCACAATGGTGATGATATAACAATGGTGATGATGTCATAAGGGTGATGATGTCATAATAGTGATGCTGTCACAATGTTGATGATGTTATAATGCTGATGATGTCATAATAGTGATGATGTCATAATAGTGATTATGTCACAATGGTTATGATGTTAAAATGGTGTTGAAGTCACAATGGTGATGATGTCATAATAGTGATGATGTCATAATTGTGATGATGTCATAATGGTAATGATGTGACAACGGTGATGTAGTCATGATGGTAATGCTGTCATAATAGTTATGATGTCACAATGTTTATAATGTCATAATAGTGATTGTCAGAATGGTGTTGATGTCACAATGGTGATAATGTCATAATGGTGTTGATGTCATAATGGTGTTTATGTATTAATGGTGATGATGTCATAATTGTGATGATGTCATTATAGTGATGATGTCACAATCGTGATGATGTCATAATTGTGATGATGTCATAATCATAATAATGTCAGAATGTTGATGTTGTCATAATAAAGAATATGTAACAATGGTGATGATGTATCAATGTGGATTGTCAGAATGGTGATGATGTCACAATGGTGATGATGTCATAATGGTGTTAATGTCATAATGGTGTTGATGTCACAATTATGATAATTTGATAATGCTGATGTTGTCCCTATGTTGAAGATGTCATAATGGTGATGATGTCATAATAGTGATGATTTCACAATGTTAAAGCTGTAATAATGGTGATGATGTCATAATAGTGATGATGTCACAATGGTGATGATGTCACAATGGTGATTATGTCAGAATGGTGTTGATGTCACTATGGTGATAATTTCACAATGGTGTTGATGTTATAATGTTGATTATGTCACAATGGTGATGATGCCATAATGACGATGAGGTCATAATGTGATGATGTCATAATGTTGATGAGGCCATAATGGTGATGATGTCACAATGGTGTCGATGTCATAATGGTAATGATGTCATAATAGTGATTGTCAGAATGGTGTTGATGTCACAATGGTAATAATGTCATAATGGTGATGATGTCAAAATGGTGATGATGTCATAATGGTGATGATATCATAATAGTGATGATGTAAAAATGGTGATGATGTAACAATGGTGATTACGTCAGAATGGTTATGATGTCACAATTTTGATGATGTAATAATGATGATTATGTCAGAATGGTGTTGATGTCACAATGGTGATGATATAACAATGGTGATGATGTCATAAGGGTGATGATGTCATAATAGTGATGCTGTCACAATGTTGATGATGTTATAATGCTGATGATGTCATAATAGTGATGATGTCATAATAGTGATTATGTCACAATGGTTATGATGTTAAAATGGTGTTGAAGTCACAATGGTGATGATGTCATAATAGTGATGATGTCATAATTGTGATGATGTCATAATGGTAATGATGTGACAACGGTGATGTAGTCATGATGGTAATGCTGTCATAATAGTTATGATGTCACAATGTTTATAATGTCATAATAGTGATTGTCAGAATGGTGTTGATGTCACAATGGTGATAATGTCATAATGGTGTTGATGTCATAATGGTGTTTATGTATTAATGGTGATGATGTCATAATTGTGATGATGTCATTATAGTGATGATGTCACAACCGTGATGATGTCATAATTGTGATGATGTCATAATCATAATAATGTCAGAATGTTGATGTTGTCATAATAAAGAATATGTAACAATGGTGATGATGTATCAATGTGGATTGTCAGAATGGTGATGATGTCACAATGGTGATGATGTCATAATGGTGTTAATGTCATAATGGTGTTGATGTCACAATTATGATAATTTGATAATGCTGATGTTGTCCCTATGTTGAAGATGTCATAATGGTGATGATGTCATAATAGTGATGATTTCACAATGTTAAAGCTGTAATAATGGTGATGATGTCATAATAGTGATGATGTCACAATGGTGATGATGTCACAATGGTGATTATGTCAGAATGGTGTTGATGTCACTATGGTGATAATTTCACAATGGTGTTGATGTTATAATGTTGATTATGTCACAATGGTGATGATGCCATAATGACGATGAGGTCATAATGTGATGATGTCATAATGTTGATGAGGCCATAATGGTGATGATGTCACAATGGTGTCGATGTCATAATGGTAATGATGTCATAATAGTGATTGTCAGAATGGTGTTGATGTCACAATGGTAATAATGTCATAATGGTGATGATGTCAAAATGGTGATGATGTCATAATGGTGATGATATCATAATAGTGATGATGTAAAAATGGTGATGATGTAACAATGGTGATTATGTCAGAATGGTTATGATGTCACAATTTTGATGATGTAATAATGATGATTATGTCAGAATGGTGTTGATGTCATAATGGTGATTATGTCATAATGTGATGATGTCACAATGGTGATGATGTCATAATTTAATGATGTCACAATGTTGATGATGTCATAATGGTGATGATGTCATAATGTGATGATGTCAGAATGGTGTTGATGTCATAATGGAGATGGTGTCACAATGTTGATAATGTCATAATGGTGATGATATCATAATACTGTTGATGTCACAATGGTGATGATGTCATAATAGTGATGATGTCACAAAGTTGATGATGTCATAATGGTTATGCTGTCATAATAGTGATGATGTAAAAATGTTTATGATGTTATAATAGTGATGGTGTCAGAATGGTGTTGATGTTACAATATTAATAATGTCATACTGGTATTGATGTCTTAATTGTGATGATGACACAATAATGATGATTTCATAATGGAGTTGATGTCATAATAGTGATGATGTCACAATGTTGATGATGCCATAATGGTGATGATGTCATAATTGTGATGATGTCAAAATAATGATGATGTCATAATTGTGATGATGTCACAATAGTAATGATGTCACAAAGGTGATGTTGTCATAATGGTAATGCTGTCATAATAGTGATGATGTCAAAAATTTTATGATGTCATAATAGTGATTGTCAGAATGGTGTTGATGTCACAATGGTGATAATGTCAGAATGGTGATGAAGTCAGAATGGGGATGATGTCTTAATGGTGTTGATGTCATATTGTTGATGATGTGATAATGGTGATGATGTCAGAATTGTGATGATGTCATAATGGTGAAGATGTCATATTACCGATGATGTCACAATGGTGATGATGTCACAATGGTGATGATGTATCAATGTTGATTATGTCAGAATGGTGATGATGTCACTATGCTGATGATGTCATAATGGTGATGATGTTACTTAGTTGGTGATGTCATAATGGTGATGATTTCATAATACTGATGATGTCACAATGGTGATGCGGACATAATGGTGATGATGTCACAATTGTGATGTTGATCTAATGGTGATGATGTCACAATTGTGATGTTGATCTAATGGTGATGCTGTCACAATGGTGATGTTATATTGTTCACATGAAATGCAAAATTATGACATCACATGCTATGCAATGGAACACTTAATGCAAAATTATAACATCACAATCCATGCAGGGCAATATGCAATGCAAACTTAGGACATTCCATTCCATGCAATGCAATTTTTAATGCAAACTTATGACATCACAATCTATACAATGCAACATTTAATACAAAATTTACATCAGATTCCATGCCATGCAACATGCAATGCAAAATTCTGACATCACAATCTATGCAATGCATTATTTTTATGCAAGAATATGCAATCACAATCCAAGCAAAGCAACATGCAATGCAAAATTATGACATCACAATCCCTGCAATGATAAAAGCAATGCAAAATACTGACATCACAAACCATGTAATGCAACATTTAATGCAAAATTCTGACATCCAAAACCATGCAATGCAACATGCATTGCAAAATTATGACATCACAATCCATGCAATACAACGTGCAATACAAAATTATGATATCACAATCCATGCAATGCAACATTAAATCCAAAATTATGACATCACAAATGATGCAATGCAATATGCAATGCAAAATTATAAAATAACAATCAAAATTATGACAACACTAATATTAGTGCTGATGTCATGATGGTGTTGTTGTAAAAATGGTGAAGATATAACAACGGTGATGAAATCATAATGGAGATGATGTCACAATGGTGATGATGTCACAATGGTGTTGATGTCATAATGGTGTTGATGTCATAATGGTGTTGATGTCACAATGGTGATGATGTCATAATGGTGATGATGTCATAATAGTGATAATGTCCCAAATGTTGATGATGTCATAATGGTGATGATGTCATAAAAGTGCTTATGCATAATGGTGATGATGTCATAATAGTGATGATGTCACAAAGTTGATGAGTTCATAATGGTTATGCTGTCCTAATAGTGATGATGCAAAAATGTTTATTATGTTATAATAGTGATTATGTCAGAATGGTGTTGATGTCACAATATTGATAATGTCATAATGGTGTTGATGTCTTAATTGTGATGATGACACAATAATGATGATTTCATAATGGAGTTGATGTCAAAATAGTGATGATGTCCCAATGTTGATGATGTCATAATGGTGATGATGTCATAATTGTGATGTTGTCAAAATAATGATGATGTCATAATTGTGATGATGTCACAATAGTAATAATATCACAAAGGTGACATTGTCATAATGGTAATGCTGTCATAATAGTGATGATGTAATTTTTTTTATGATGTCCTAATAGTGATTGTCAGAATGGTGTTGATGTCACAATGGTGATATTGTCAGAATGGTGATGATGTCAGAATGGGGATGATGTCAGAATGGGGATGATGTCAGAATGGGGATGATGTCATAATGGTGTTGATGTCATAATGTTGATGATGTCATAATGGTGATGATGTCAGAATTGTGATGATTTCATAATGGTGATGATGTCACAATGGTGATGATGTCATAATGGTGAAGATGTCATATTACTGATGATGTCACAATGGTGATGATGTCATAATGGTGATGATGTCATATTAGTGATGATGTCACAATGGTGATGATGTATCAAAGTTGATTATGTCAGAATGGTGATGATGTCACAATGGTGATGATGTCATTATGGTGTTGATGTCACAATGGTGATGTTGTTATATTGCTCACATGGAATGCAAAATTATGACATCACAATCCGTGCAGTGCAACATGCAATGCAAATTTATGACATTACATTCCATGCGATGAAACATTTAATGCAATTTTATGACTTCACAATCCATACAATGCAACATTTAATACAAAATTTACATCAGATTCCATGCAAAGCAACATGCAATGCAAAATTATGACATCACAATCCATGCAATGCATTATTTTTTTTTGCAAGAATATGCAATCACAATCCATGCAAAGCAACATTTAATGCAAAATTCTGACATCCAAAACCATGCAATGCAACATGCATTGCAAAATTATGACATCACAATCCATGCAATACAACGTGCAATACAAAATTATGATATCACAATCCATGCAATGCAACATTAAATCCAAAATGATGACATCACAAATCATGCAATGTAATATGCAAAGCAAAATTATAAAATAAAAATAAAAATTATGACAACACTAACATTAGTGCTGATGTCATGATGGTGTTGTAAAAATGGTGAAGATATAACAATGGTGATGAAATCATAATGGAGATGATGTCACAATGGTGATGATTTCATAATGGTGATCATGTCATAATAGTGATAATGTCCCAATGTTGATGATGTCATAATGGTGTTGATGTCACAATGGTGATGATGTCATAATGGTGATGATGTCATAATGGTGATGATGTCATAATGGTGATAATGTCCCAAATGTTGATGATGTCACAATGGTGACAATGTCATAATTGTGATGATGTCATAATGGTAATGATGTCACAACGGTGATGTTGTCATAGTGGTTATGCTGTCATAATAGTGATGATGTAAAAATGTTTATGATGTCATAATAGTTATTATGTCAGAATGGTGTTGATGTCACAATATTGATAATGTCATAATGGTGTTGATGTCTTAATTGTGATGATGTCACAATGGTAAAGATTTCATAATGGTGATGATGTCATATTGGTGATGATGTCAAAATGTTCATGATGTCATAACAGTGGTTGTCAGAATGGTGATGATGTCACAATGGTGACAAAGTCATAATGGTGTTGATGTATTAATGGTGATGATGTCACAATGGTAATGATGTCATAATTGTGATGATGTCATATTGGTAATGATGTACCAATGGTGTTGATGTCTTAATGGTGATGATGTCACAATGGTGATGATGTCATAATAGTGATGATGTCACAATGTCGATGATGTCATAATGGTGATGATGTCATAATAGTGATGATGTATCAATGTTGATTATGTAAGAATGGTAATGATGACACAATGTTGATGATGTCATAATGGTGTTAATGTCATAATGGTGATAATGTCACAATGGTGATGATGTCATAATATTGATGATGTCAAAATGGTGATGATTTCATAATGGTTGTAAGGTCACTACGTTGATGATGTAATAATGGTGATGATGTCAATATACTGATGATGTCACAATGGCGATGATGTCATAATGATGATGATGTCATATTAGTGATGATGTCACAATGGTGATGATGTATCAAAGTGGATTATGTCAGAATGGTGATGCTGTCATTATGGTGTTGATGTCACAATGGTGATGTTAATCTAATGGTGATGTTGTCACAATAGTGATGTTGTTATATTGTTCACATTAAAATGCAAAATTATGACATCACACTCTATGCAATGCAACACTTAATGCAAAATTATGACATCACAATCCATGCAGTGCAACATGCATTGCATACTTATGACATTACAATCTATGCAATGCAACATTTAATGCAAATTTATGACATCACAATCCATTCAATGCAACTTTTAATACAAAATTGATATCAGATTCCATGCAATGCAAAATTATGACATCACAATCAATGCAATGCAACATTTATTGCAAGAATATGCAATCACAATCCATGCAAAGCAACATATAATGCAAAATTATGACATAACAATCCATGCAATTGCAACATGCAATGCAAAATTATATTATAATAATGTATGCAATGCAAAAAGCAATGCAAAATTCTGACATCACAAACCATGTAATGCAACTATTAATGCAAAATTCTGACATCCAAACCCATGCAATGCATCATGCAATGCAAAATTATGACATCACAATCCATGCAATACAATGTGCAATACAAAATTATGATATCACAATCCATACAATGCAACCCTAAATCCAAAATTATGACATCACAAATCATGCAATGCAATATGCAATGCAGAATTATGAATAACAATCAAAATTATGACAACACTAACATTAGTGGTGATGTCATGATGTTGTTGTAAAAATGGTGATGATATAACAATAGTGATAAAGTCATAATGGAGATGATGTCATAATGGTGATGATGTCACAATGGTGATGATGTCATACTGGTGTTGATGTCACAATGGTGATGATATAACAATGGTGATGATGTCATAAGGGTGATGATGTCATAATAGTGATGCTGTCACAATGTTGATGATGTTATAATGCTGATGATGTCATAATAGTGATGATGTCATAATAGTGATTATGTCACAATGGTTATGATGTTAAAATGGTGTTGAAGTCACAATGGTGATGATGTCATAATAGTGATGATGTCATAATTGTGATGATGTCATAATGGTAATGATGTGACAACGGTGATGTAGTCATGATGGTAATGCTGTCATAATAGTTATGATGTCACAATGTTTATAATGTCATAATAGTGATTGTCAGAATGGTGTTGATGTCACAATGGTGATAATGTCATAATGGTGTTGATGTCATAATGGTGTTTATGTATTAATGGTGATGATGTCATAATTGTGATGATGTCATTATAGTGATGATGTCACAATCGTGATGATGTCATAATTGTGATGATGTCATAATCATAATAATGTCAGAATGTTGATGTTGTCATAATAAAGAATATGTAACAATGGTGATGATGTATCAATGTGGATTGTCAGAATGGTGATGATGTCACAATGGTGATGATGTCATAATGGTGTTAATGTCATAATGGTGTTGATGTCACAATTATGATAATTTGATAATGCTGATGTTGTCCCTATGTTGAAGATGTCATAATGGTGATGATGTCATAATAGTGATGATTTCACAATGTTAAAGCTGTAATAATGGTGATGATGTCATAATAGTGATGATGTCACAATGGTGATGATGTCACAATGGTGATTATGTCAGAATGGTGTTGATGTCACTATGGTGATAATTTCACAATGGTGTTGATGTTATAATGTTGATTATGTCACAATGGTGATGATGCCATAATGACGATGAGGTCATAATGTGATGATGTCATAATGTTGATGAGGCCATAATGGTGATGATGTCACAATGGTGTCGATGTCATAATGGTAATGATGTCATAATAGTGATTGTCAGAATGGTGTTGATGTCACAATGGTAATAATGTCATAATGGTGATGATGTCAAAATGGTGATGATGTCATAATGGTGATGATATCATAATAGTGATGATGTAAAAATGGTGATGATGTAACAATGGTGATTATGTCAGAATGGTTATGATGTCACAATTTTGATGATGTAATAATGATGATTATGTCAGAATGGTGTTGATGTCATAATGGTGATTATGTCATAATGTGATGATGTCACAATGGTGATGATGTCATAATTTAATGATGTCACAATGTTGATGATGTCATAATGGTGATGATGTCATAATGTGATGATGTCAGAATGGTGTTGATGTCATAATGGAGATGGTGTCACAATGTTGATAATGTCATAATGGTGATGATATCATAATACTGTTGATGTCACAATGGTGATGATGTCATAATAGTGATGATGTCACAAAGTTGATGATGTCATAATGGTTATGCTGTCATAATAGTGATGATGTAAAAATGTTTATGATGTTATAATAGTGATGGTGTCAGAATGGTGTTGATGTTACAATATTAATAATGTCATACTGGTATTGATGTCTTAATTGTGATGATGACACAATAATGATGATTTCATAATGGAGTTGATGTCATAATAGTGATGATGTCACAATGTTGATGATGCCATAATGGTGATGATGTCATAATTGTGATGATGTCAAAATAATGATGATGTCATAATTGTGATGATGTCACAATAGTAATGATGTCACAAAGGTGATGTTGTCATAATGGTAATGCTGTCATAATAGTGATGATGTCAAAAATTTTATGATGTCATAATAGTGATTGTCAGAATGGTGTTGATGTCACAATGGTGATAATGTCAGAATGGTGATGAAGTCAGAATGGGGATGATGTCTTAATGGTGTTGATGTCATATTGTTGATGATGTGATAATGGTGATGATGTCAGAATTGTGATGATGTCATAATGGTGAAGATGTCATATTACCGATGATGTCACAATGGTGATGATGTCACAATGGTGATGATGTATCAATGTTGATTATGTCAGAATGGTGATGATGTCACTATGCTGGTGATGTCATAATGGTGATGATGTTACTTAGTTGGTGATGTCATAATGGTGATGATTTCATAATACTGATGATGTCACAATGGTGATGCGGACATAATGGTGATGATGTCACAATTGTGATGTTGATCTAATGGTGATGATGTCACAATTGTGATGTTGATCTAATGGTGATGCTGTCACAATGGTGATGTTATATTGTTCACATGAAATGCAAAATTATGACATCACATGCTATGCAATGGAACACTTAATGCAAAATTATAACATCACAATCCATGCAGGGCAATATGCAATGCAAACTTAGGACATTCCATTCCATGCAATGCAATTTTTAATGCAAACTTATGACATCACAATCTATACAATGCAACATTTAATACAAAATTTACATCAGATTCCATGCCATGCAACATGCAATGCAAAATTCTGACATCACAATCTATGCAATGCATTATTTTTATGCAAGAATATGCAATCACAATCCAAGCAAAGCAACATGCAATGCAAAATTATGACATCACAATCCCTGCAATGATAAAAGCAATGCAAAATACTGACATCACAAACCATGTAATGCAACATTTAATGCAAAATTCTGACATCCAAAACCATGCAATGCAACATGCATTGCAAAATTATGACATCACAATCCATGCAATACAACGTGCAATACAAAATTATGATATCACAATCCATGCAATGCAACATTAAATCCAAAATTATGACATCACAAATGATGCAATGCAATATGCAATGCAAAATTATAAAATAACAATCAAAATTATGACAACACTAATATTAGTGCTGATGTCATGATGGTGTTGTTGTAAAAATGGTGAAGATATAACAACGGTGATGAAATCATAATGGAGATGATGTCACAATGGTGATGATGTCACAATGGTGTTGATGTCATAATGGTGTTGATGTCATAATGGTGTTGATGTCACAATGGTGATGATGTCATAATGGTGATGATGTCATAATGGTGATGATGTCATAATAGTGATAATGTCCCAAATGTTGATGATGTCATAATGGTGATGATGTCATAAAAGTGCTTATGCATAATGGTGATTATGTCATAATAGTGATGATGTCACAAAGTTGATGATTTCATAATGGTTATGCTGTCCTAATAATGATGATGCAAAAATGTTTATGATGTTATAATAGTGATTATGTCAGAATGGTGTTGATGTCACAATATTGATAATGTCATAATGGTGTTGATGTCTTAATTGTGATGATGACACAATAATGATGATTTCATAATGGAGTTGATGTCATAATAGTGATGATGTCCCAATGTTGATGATGTCATAATGGTGATGATGTCATAATTGTGATGTTGTCAAAATAATGATGATGTCATAATTGTGATGATGTCACAATAGTAATAATGTCACAAAGGTGACATTGTCATAATGGTAATGCTGTCATAATAGTGATGATGTAATTTTTTTTTATGATGTCCTAATAGTGATTGTCAGAATGGTGTTGATGTCACAATGGTGATATTGTCAGAATGGTGATGATGTCAGAATGGGGATGATGTCATAATGGTGTTGATGTCATAATGTTGATGGTGTCATAATGGTGATGATGTCAGAATTGTGATGATTTCATAATGGTGATGATGTCACAATGGTGATGATGTCATAATGGTGAAGATGTCATATTACTGATGATGTCACAATGGTGATGATGTCATAATGGTGATGATGTCATATTAGTGATGATGTCACAATGGTGATGATGTATCAAAGTTGATTATGTCAGAATGGTGATGATGTCACAATGGTGATGATGTCATTATGGTGTTGATGTCACAATATTGATGTTGTTATATTGCTCACATGGAATGCAAAATTATGACATCACAATCCGTGCAGTGCAACATGCAATGCAAATTTATGACATTACATTCCATGCGATGAAACATTTAATGCAATTTTATGACATCACAATCCATACAATGCAACATTTAATACAAAATTTACATCAGATTCCATGCAAAGCAACATGCAATGCAAAATTATGACATCACAATCCATGCAATGCATTATTTTTTTTGCAAGAATATGCAATCACAATCCATGCAAAGCAACATTTAATGCAAAATTCTGACATCCAAAACCATGCAATGCAACATGCATTGCAAAATTATGACATCACAATCCATGCAATACAACGTGCAATACAAAATTATGATATCACAATCCATGCAATGCAACATTAAATCCAAAATGATGACATCACAAATCATGCAATGTAATATGCAAAGCAAAATTATAAAATAAAAATAAAAATTATGACAACACTAACATTAGTGCTGATGTCATGATGGTGTTGTAAAAATGGTGAAGATATAACAATGGTGATGAAATCATAATGGAGATGATGTCACAATGGTGATGATTTCATAATGGTGATCATGTCATAATAGTGATAATGTCCCAATGTTGATGATGTCATAATGGTGTTGATGTCACAATGGTGATGATGTCATAATGGTGATGATGTCATAATGGTGATGATGTCATAATGGTGATAATGTCCCAAATGTTGATGATGTCACAATGGTGACAATGTCATAATTGTGATGATGTCATAATGGTAATGATGTCACAACGGTGATGTTGTCATAGTGGTTATGCTGTCATAATAGTGATGATGTAAAAATGTTTATGATGTCATAATAGTTATTATGTCAGAATGGTGTTGATGTCACAATATTGATAATGTCATAATGGTGTTGATGTCTTAATTGTGATGATGTCACAATGGTAAAGATTTCATAATGGTGATGATGTCATATTGGTGATGATGTCAAAATGTTCATGATGTCATAACAGTGGTTGTCAGAATGGTGATGATGTCACAATGGTGACAAAGTCATAATGGTGTTGATGTATTAATGGTGATGATGTCACAATGGTAATGATGTCATATTGGTAATGATGTACCAATGGTGTTGATGTCTTAATGGTGATGATGTCACAATGGTGATGATGTCATAATAGTGATGATGTCACAATGTCGATGATGTCATAATGGTGATGATGTCATAATAGTGATGATGTATCAATGTTGATTATGTAAGAATGGTAATGATGACACAATGTTGATGATGTCATAATGGTGTTAATGTCATAATGGTGATAATGTCACAATGGTGATGATGTCATAATATTGATGATGTCAAAATGGTGATGATTTCATAATGGTTGTAAGGTCACTACGTTGATGATGTAATAATGGTGATGATGTCAATATACTGATGATGTCACAATGGCGATGATGTCATAATGATGATGATGTCATATTAGTGATGATGTCACAATGGTGATGATGTATCAAAGTGGATTATGTCAGAATGGTGATGCTGTCATTATGGTGTTGATGTCACAATGGTGATGTTAATCTAATGGTGATGTTGTCACAATAGTGATGTTGTTATATTGTTCACATTAAAATGCAAAATTATGACATCACACTCTATGCAATGCAACACTTAATGCAAAATTATGACATCACAATCCATGCAGTGCAACATGCATTGCATACTTATGACATTACAATCTATGCAATGCAACATTTAATGCAAATTTATGACATCACAATCCATTCAATGCAACTTTTAATACAAAATTCATATCAGATTCCATGCAATGCAAAATTATGACATCACAATCAATGCAATGCAACATTTATTGCAAGAATATGCAATCACAATCCATGCAAAGCAACATATAATGCAAAATTATGACATAACAATCCATGCAATTGAAACATGCAATGCAAAATTATATTATAATAATGTATGCAATGCAAAAAGCAATGCAAAATTCTGACATCACAAACCATGTAATGCAACTATTAATGCAAAATTCTGACATCCAAACCCATGCAATGCATCATGCAATGCAAAATTATGACATCACAATCCATGCAATACAATGTGCAATACAAAATTATGATATCACAATCCATACAATGCAACCCTAAATCCCAAATTATGACATCACAAATCATGCAATGCAATATGCAATGCAGAATTATGAATAACAATCAAAATTATGACAACACTAACATTAGTGGTGATGTCATGATGTTGTTGTAAAAATGGTGATGATATAACAATAGTGATAAAGTCATAATGGAGATGATGTCAGAATGGTGATGATGTCACAATGGTGATGATGTCATACTGGGGTTGATGTCACAATGGTGATGATATAACAATGGTGATGATGTCATAAGGGTGATGATGTCATAATAGTGATGCTGTCACAATGTTGATGATGTTATAATGCTGATGATGTCATAATAGTGATGATGTCATAATAGTGATTATGTCACAATGGTTATGATGTTAAAATGGTGTTGAAGTCACAATGGTGATGATGTCATAATAGTGATGATGTCATAATTGTGATGATGTCATAATGGTAATGATGTGACAACGGTGATGTAGTCATGATGGTAATGCTGTCATAATAGTTATGATGTCACAATGTTTATAATGTCATAATAGTGATTGTCAGAATGGTGTTGATGTCACAATGGTGATAATGTCATAATGGTGTTGATGTCATAATGGTGTTTATGTATTAATGGTGATGATGTCATAATTGTGATGATGTCATTATAGTGATGATGTCACAATCGTGATGATGTCATAATTGTGATGATGTCATAATCATCATAATAATGTCAGAATGTTGATGTTGTCATAATAAAGAATATGTAACAATGGTGATGATGTATCAATGTGGATTATGTCAGAATGGTGATGATGTCACAATGGTGATGATGTCATAATGGTGTTAATGTCATAATGGTGATGATGTCACAATTATGATAATTTGATAATGCTGATGTTGTCCCTATGTTGAAGATGTCATAATGGTGATGATGTCATAATAGTGATGATTTCACAATGTTAAAGCTGTAATAATGGTGATGATGTCATAATAGTGATGATGTCACAATGGTGATGATGTCACAATGGTGATTATGTCAGAATGGTGTTGATGTCACTATGGTGATAATTTCACAATGGTGTTGATGTTATAATGTTGATTATGTCACAATGGTGATGATGCCATAATGACGATGAGGTCATAATGTGATGATGTCATAATGTTGATGAGGCCATAATGGTGATGATGTCACAATGGTGTCGATGTCATAATGGTAATGATGTCATAATAGTGATTGTCAGAATGGTGTTGATGTCACAATGGTAATAATGTCATAATGGTGATGATGTCAAAATGGTGATGATGTCATAATGGTGATGATATCATAATAATGATGATGTAAAAATGGTGATGATGTAACAATGGTGATTATGTCAGAATGGTTATGATGTCACAATTTTGATGATGTAATAATGATGATTATGTCAGAATGGTGTGGATGTCATAATGGTGATTATGTCATAATGTGATGATGTCACAATGGTGATGATGTCATAATTTAATGATGTCACAATGTTGATGATGTCATAATGGTGATGATGTCATAATGTGATGATGTCAGAATGGTGTTGATGTCATAATGGAGATGGTGTCACAATGTTGATAATGTCATAATGGTGATGATGTCATAATACTGTTGATGTCACAATGGTGATGATGTCATAATAGTGATGATGTCACAAAGTTGATAATGTCATAATGGTTATGCTGTCATAATAGTGATGATGTAAAAATGTTTATGATGTTATAATAGTGATTATGTCAGAATGGTGTTGATGTCACAATATTAATAATGTCATAATGGTATTGATGTCTTAATTGTGATGATGACACAATAATGATGATTTCATAATGGAGTTGATGTCATAATAGTGATGATGTCACAATGTTGATGATGCCATAATGGTGATGATGTCATAAAAGTGCTTATGCATAATGGTGATGATGTCATAATAGTGATGATGTCACAAAGTTGATGATTTCATAATGGTTATGCTGTCCTAATAGTGATGATGCAAAAATGTTTATGATGTTATAATAGTGATTATGTCAGAATGGTGTTGATGTCACAATATTGATAATGTCATAATGGTGTTGATGTCTTAATTGTGATGATGACACAATAATGATGATTTCATAATGGAGTTGATGTCATAATAGTGATGATGTCCCAATGTTGATGATGTCATAATGGTGATGATGTCATAATTGTGATGTTGTCAAAATAATGATGATGTCATAATTGTGATGATGTCACAATAGTAATAATGTCACAAAGGTGACATTGTCATAATGGTAATGCTGTCATAATAGTGATGATGTAAAAATTTTTATGATGTCCTAATAGTGATTGTCAGAATGGTGTTGATGTCACAATGGTGATATTGTCAGAATGGTGATGATGTCAGAATGGGGATGATGTCAGAATGGGGATGATGTCATAATGGTGTTGATGTCATAATGTTGATGATGTCATAATGGTGATGATGTCAGAATTGTGATGATTTCATAATGGTGATGATGTCACAATGGTGATGATGTCATAATGGTGAAGATGTCATATTACTGATGATGTCACAATGGTGATGATGTATCAATGTTGATTATGTCAGAATGGTGATGATGTCACAATGGTGATGATGTCATTATGGTGTTGATGTCACAATGGTGATGTTGTTATATTGCTCACATGGAATGCAAAATTATGACATCACAATCCGTGCAGTGCAACATGCAATGCAAATTTATGACATTACATTCCATGCGATGAAACATTTAATGCAATTTTATGACATCACAATCCATACAATGCAACATTTAATACAAAATTTACATCAGATTCCATGCAAAGCAACATGCAATGCAAAATTATGACATCACAATCCATGCAATGCATTGTTTTTTTGCAAGAATATGCAATCACAATCCATGCACAGCAACATTTAATGCAAAATTCTGACATCCAAAACCATGCAATGCAACATGCATTGCAAAATTATGACATCACAATCCATGCAATACAACGTGCAATACAAAATTATGATATCACAATCCATGCAATGCAACATTAAATCCAAAATGATGACATCACAAATCATGCAATGTAATATGCAAAGCAAAATTATAAAATAAAAATAAAAATTATGACAACACTAACATTAGTGCTGATGTCATGATGGTGTTGTAAAAATGGTGAAGATATAACAACGGTGATGAAATCATAATGGAGATGATGTCACAATGGTGATGATTTCATAATGGTGATGATGTCATAATAGTGATAATGTCCCAATGTTGATGATGTCATAATAGTGTTGATGTCACAATGGTGATGATGTCATAATGGTGATGATGTCATAATGGTGATGATGTCATAATGGTGATAATGTCCCAAATGTTGATGATGTCACAATGGTGACAATGTCATAATTGTGATGATGTCATAATGGTGATGATGAAATAATGGTGATGATGTCATAATAGTGATAATGTCCCAATGTTGATGATGTCATAATGGTGATGATGTCATTAAATTGCTTATGAAAAATGGTAAAGATGTCATAATAGTGATGTCACAAAGTTGATGATGTCATAATGGTTATGCTGTCCTAATAGTGATGATGTAAAAATGTTTATGATGTTATAATAGTGATTATGTCAGAATGGTGTTGATGTCACAATATTGAT
This sequence comes from Pseudophryne corroboree, assembly GCF_028390025.1. NCBI lineage: Eukaryota > Metazoa > Chordata > Amphibia > Anura > Myobatrachidae > Pseudophryne > Pseudophryne corroboree. The sequence goes on along the minus strand of NC_086446.1, from coordinate 149,070,088 downwards.
AATGTCATAATGGTGTTGATGTCTTAATTGTGATGATGACACAATAATGATGATTTCATAATGGAGTTGATGTCATAATGGTGATGATGTCATAATGGTGATGATGTCATAATTGTGATGATGTCACAATAGTAGTGATGTCACAAAGGTGATGTTATCATAATGGTAATGCTGTCATAATAGTAATGATGTCAACATTTTTATGATGTCATAATAATGATTGTCAGAATGGTGTTGATGTCACAATGGTGATAATGTCAGAATGGTGATGAAGTCAGAATGGGGATGATGTCATAATGGTGTTGATGTCATACTGTTGATGATGTGATAATGGTGATGATGTCAGAATTGTGATGATTTCATAATGGTGATGATGTCACTGTTGATGATGTCATAATGGTGAAGATGTCATATTACTGATGATGTCACAATGGTGATGATGTCACAATGGTGATGATGTATCAATGTTGATTATGTCAGAATGGTGATGATGTCACTATGGTGATGATGTCATAATGGTGTTTATATCATAATGGTGATGATGTTACTTAGTTGGTGATGTCATAATGGTGATTATTTCATATTACTGATGATGTCACAATGGTGATGCGGACATAATGGTGATGATGTCACTGTTGATGATGTCATAATGGTGAAGATGTCATATTACTGATGATGTCACAATGGTGATGATGTCACAATGGTGATGATGTATCAATGTTGATTATGTCAGAATGGTGATGATGTCACTATGGTGATGATGTCATAATGGTGTTTATATCATAATGGTGATGATGTTACTTAGTTGGTGATGTCATAATGGTGATGATTTCATATTACTGATGATGTCACAATGGTGATGCGGACATAATGGTGATGATGTCACAATTGTGATGTTGATCTAATGGTGATGATGTCACAATGGTGATGTTATATTGTTCACATGAAATGCAAAATGATGACATAACATGCTATGCAATGGAACACTTAATGCAAAATGATGACATCACAATCCATGCAGTGCAACATGCAATGCAAACTTAGGACATTCCATTCCATGCAATGCAACTTTTAATGCAAACTTATGACATCACAATCCATACAATGCAACATTTAATACAAAATTTACATCAGATTCCATGCAATGCAACATGCAATGCAAAATTATGACATCACAATCCATGCAATGCATTATTTTTATGCAAGAATATGCAATCAAAATCCATGCAAAGCAACATTTAATGCAAAATTATGACATAACAATCCATGCAATTGCAACATGCAATGCAAAATTATGACATCACAAACCATGCAATGAAAAAAGCAATGCAAAATACTGACATCACAAACCATGTAATGCAACATTGAATGCAAAATTCTGACATCCAAAACCATGCAATGCAACATGCATTGCAAAATTATGACATCACAATCCATGCAATACAACGTGCAATACAAAATTATGATATCACAATCCATGCAATGCAACATTAAATCCAAAATTATGACATCACAAATCATGCAATGCAATATGCAATGCAAAATTATAAAATAACAATCAAAATTATGACAACACTAATATTAGTGCTGATGTCATGATGGTGTTGTTGTAAAAATGGTGAAGATATAACAACGGTGATGAAATCATAATGGAGATGATGTCACAATGGTGATGATGTCATAATGGTGTTGATGTCTTAATGGTGTTGATGTCACAATGGTGATGATGTCATAATGGTGATGATGTCATAATAGTGATAATGTCCAAAATGTTGATTATGTCATAATGGTGATGATGTCATTAAAGTGCTTATGCATAATGGTGATGATGTCATAATAGTGATGATGTCACAAAGTTGATGATGTCATAATGGTTATGCTGTCCTAATAGTGATGATGTAAAAATGTTTATGATGTTATAATAGTGATTATGTCAGAAAGGTGTTGATGTCACAATATTGATAATGTCATAATGGTGTTGATGTCTTAATTGTGATGATGACACAATTATGATGATTCCATAATGGAGTTGATGTCATAATAGTGATGATGTAACAATGTTGATGATGTCATAATGGTGATGATGTCATAATTGTGATGTTGTCAAAATAATGATGATGTCATAATTGTGATGATGTCACAATAGTAATAATGTCACAAAGGTGACATTTATCATAATGGTAATGCTGTCATAATAGTGATGATGTAATTTTTTTTATGATGTCCTAATAGTGATTGTCAGAATGGTGTTGATGTCACAATGGTGATATTGTCAGAATGGTGATGATGTCAGAATGGGGATGATGTCAGAATGGGGATGATGTCATAATGGTGTTGATGTCATAATGTTGATGATGTCATAATGGTGATGATGTCAGAATTGTGATGATTTCATAATGGTGATGATGTCACAATGGTGATGATGTCATAATGGTGAAGATGTCATATTACTGATGATGTCACAATGGTGATGATGTCATAATGGTGATGATGTCATATTAGTGATGATGTCACAATGGTGATGATGTATCAATGTTGATTATGTCAGAATGGTGATGATGTCACAATGGTGATGATGTCATTATGGTGTTGATGTCACAATGGTGATGTTGTTATATTGCTCACATGGAATGCAAAATTATGACATCACAATCCGTGCAGTGCAACATGCAATGCAAATTTATGACATTACATTCCATGCGATGAAACATTTAATGCAATTTTATGACATCACAATCCATACAATGCAACATTTAATACAAAATTTACATCAGATTCCATGCAAAGCAACATGCAATGCAAAATTATGACATCACAATCCATGCAATGCATTATTTTTTTGCAAGAATATGCAATCACAATCCATGCAAAGCAACATTTAATGCAAAATTCTGACATCCAAAACCATGCAATGCAACATGCATTGCAAAATTATGACATCACAATCCATGCAATACAACGTGCAATACAAAATTATGATATCACAATCCATGCAATGCAACATTAAATCCAAAATGATGACATCACAAATCATGCAATGTAATATGCAAAGCAAAATTATAAAATAAAAATCAAAATTATGACAACACTAACATTAGTGCTGATGTCATGATGGTGTTGTAAAAATGGTGAAGATATAACAACGGTGATGAAATCATAATGGAGATGATGTCACAATGGTGATGATTTCATAATGGTGATGATGTCATAATAGTGATAATGTCCCAATGTTGATGATGTCATAATGGTGTTGATGTCACAATGGTGATGATGTCATAATGGTGATGATGTCATAATGGTGATAATGTCCCAAATGTTGATGATGTCACAATGGTGACAATGTCATAATTGTGATGATGTCATAATGGTGATGATGAAATAATGGTGATGATGTCATAATAGTGATAATGTCCCAATGTTGATGATGTCATAATGGTGATGATGTCATTAAATTGCTTATGCAAAATGGTAAAGATGTCATAATAGTGATGTCACAAAGTTGATGATGTCATAATGGTTATGCTGTCCTAATAGTGATGATGTAAAAATGTTTATGATGTTATAATAGTGATTATGTCAGAATGGTGTTGATGTCACAATATTGATAATGTCATAATGGTGTTGATGTCTTAATTGTGATGATGACACAATAATGATGATTTCATAATGGAGTTGATGTCATAATGGTGATGATGTCATAATGGTGATGATGTCATAATTGTGATGATGTCACAATAGTAGTGATGTCACAAAGGTGATGTTATAATAATGGTAATGCTGTCATAATAGTAATGATGTCAACATTTTTATGATGTCATAATAATGATTGTCAGAATGGTGTTGATGTCACAATGGTGATAATGTCAGAATGGTGATGAAGTCAGAATGGGGATGATGTCATAATGGTGTTGATGTCATACTGTTGATGATGTGATAATGGTGATGATGTCAGAATTGTGATGATTTCATAATGGTGATGATGTCACTGTTGATGATGTCATAATGGTGAAGATGTCATATTACTGATGATGTCACAATGGTGATGATGTATCAATGTTGATTATGTCAGAATGGTGATGATGTCACTATGGTGATGATGTCATAATGGTGTTTATATCATAATGGTGATGATGTTACTTAGTTGGTGATGTCATAATGGTGATGATGTCATATTACTGATGATATCACAATGGTGATGCGGACATAATGGTGATGATGTCACTGTTGATGATGTCATAATGGTGAAGATGTCATATTACTGATGATGTCACAATGGTGATGATGTCACAATGGTGATGATGTATCAATGTTGATTATGTCAGAATGGTGATGATGTCACTATGGTGATGATGTCATAATGGTGTTTATATTATAATGGTGATGATGTTACTTAGTTGGTGATGTCATAATGGTGATGATTTCATATTACTGATGATGTCACAATGGTGATGCGGACATAATGGTGATGATGTCACAATTGTGATGTTGATCTAATGGTGATGATGTCACAATGGTGATGTTATATTGTTCACATGAAATGCAAAATGATGACATAACATGCTATGCAATGGAACACTTAATGCAAAATTATGACATCACAATCCGTGCAGTGCAACATGCAATGCAAATTTATGACATTACATTCCATGCGATGAAACATTTAATGCAATTTTATGACATCACAATCCATACAATGCAACATTTAATACAAAATTTACATCAGATTCCATGCAAAGCAACATGCAATGCAAAATTATGACATCACAATCCATGCAATGCATTATTTTTTTGCAAGAATATGCAATCACAATCCATGCAAAGCAACATTTAATGCAAAATTCTGACATCCAAAACCATGCAATGCAACATGCATTGCAAAATTATGACATCACAATCCATGCAATACAACGTGCAATACAAAATTATGATATCACAATCCATGCAATGCAACATTAAATCCAAAATGATGACATCACAAATCATGCAATGTAATATGCAAAGCAAAATTATAAAATAAAAATCAAAATTATGACAACACTAACATTAGTGCTGATGTCATGATGGTGTTGTAAAAATGGTGAAGATATAACAACGGTGATGAAATCATAATGGAGATGATGTCACAATGGTGATGATTTCATAATGGTGATGATGTCATAATAGTGATAATGTCCCAATGTTGATGATGTCATAATGGTGTTGATGTCACAATGGTGATGATGTCATAATGGTGATGATGTCATAATGGTGATGATGTCATAATGGTGATAATGTCCCAAATGTTGATGATGTCACAATGGTGACAATGTCATAATTGTGATGATGTCATAATGGTGATGATGAAATAATGGTGATGATGTCATAATAGTGATAATGTCCCAATGTTGATGATGTCATAATGGTGATGATGTCATTAAATTGCTTATGCAAAATGGTAAAGATGTCATAATAGTGATGTCACAAAGTTGATGATGTCATAATGGTTATGCTGTCCTAATAGTGATGATGTAAAAATGTTTATGATGTTATAATAGTGATTATGTCAGAATGGTGTTGATGTCACAATATTGATAATGTCATAATGGTGTTGATGTCTTAATTGTGATGATGACACAATAATGATGATTTCATAATGGAGTTGATGTCATAATGGTGATGATGTCATAATGGTGATGATGTCATAATTGTGATGATGTCATAATTGTGATGATGTCACAATAGTAGTGATGTCACAAAGGTGATGTTATCATAATGGTAATGCTGTCATAATAGTAATGATGTCAACATTTTTATGATGTCATAATAATGATTGTCAGAATGGTGTTGATGTCACAATGGTGATAATGTCAGAATGGTGATGAAGTCAGAATGGGGATGATGTCATAATGGTGTTGATGTCATACTGTTGATGATGTGATAATGGTGATGATGTCAGAATTGTGATGATTTCATAATGGTGATGATGTCACTGTTGATGATGTCATAATGGTGAAGATGTCATATTACTGATGATGTCACAATGGTGATGATGTCACAATGGTGATGATGTATCAATGTTGATTATGTCAGAATGGTGATGATGTCACTATGGTGATGATGTCATAATGGTGTTTATATCATAATGGTGATGATGTTACTTAGTTGGTGATGTCATAATGGTGATTATTTCATATTACTGATGATGTCACAGTGGTGATGCGGACATAATGGTGATGATGTCACTGTTGATGATGTCATAATGGTGAAGATGTCATATTACTGATGATGTCACAATGGTGATGATGTCACAATGGTGATGATGTATCAATGTTGATTATGTCAGAATGGTGATGATGTCACAATGGTGATGATGTCATAATGGTGTTTATATCATAATGGTGATGATGTTACTTAGTTGGTGATGTCATAATGGTGATGATTTCATATTACTGATGATGTCACAATGGTGATGCGGACATAATGGTGATGATGTCACAATTGTGATGTTGATCTAATGGTGATGATGTCACAATGGTGATGTTATATTGTTCACATGAAATGCAAAATGATGACATAACATGCTATGCAATGGAACACTTAATGCAAAATGATGACATCACAATCCATGCAGTGCAACATGCAATGCAAACTTAGGACATTCCATTCCATGCAATGCAACTTTTAATGCAAACTTATGACATCACAATCCATACAATGCAACATTTAATACAAAATTTACATCAGATTCCATGCAATGCAACATGCAATGCAAAATTATGACATCACAATCCATGCAATGCATTATTTTTATGCAAGAATATGCAATCAAAATCCATGCAAAGCAACATTTAATGCAAAATTATGACATAACAATCCATGCAATTGCAACATGCAATGCAAAATTATGACATCACAATCCATGCAATGAAAAAAGCAATGCAAAATACTGACATCACAAACCATGTAATGCAACATTGAATGCAAAATTCTGACATCCAAAACCATGCAATGCAACATGCATTGCAAAATTATGACATCACAATCCATGCAATACAACGTGCAATACAAAATTATGATATCACAATCCATGCAATGCAACATTAAATCCAAAATTATGACATCACAAATCATGCAATGCAATATGCAATGCAAAATTATAAAATAACAATCAAAATTATGACAACACTAATATTAGTGCTGATGTCATGATGGTGTTGTTGTAAAAATGGTGAAGATATAACAACGGTGATGAAATCATAATGGAGATGATGTCACAATGGTGATGATGTCATAATGGTGTTGATGTCTTAATGGTGTTGATGTCACAATGGTGATGATGTCATAATGGTGATGATGTCATAATGGTGATGATGTCATAATAGTGATAATGTCCAAAATGTTGATTATGTCATAATGGTGATGATGTCATTAAAGTGCTTATGCATAATGGTGATGATGTCATAATAGTGATGATGTCACAAAGTTGATGATGTCATAATGGTTATGCTGTCCTAATAGTGATGATGTAAAAATGTTTATGATGTTATAATAGTGATTATGTCAGAAAGGTGTTGATGTCACAATATTGATAATGTCATAATGGTGTTGATGTCTTAATTGTGATGATGACACAATTATGATGATTTCATAATGGAGTTGATGTCATAATAGTGATGATGTAACAATGTTGATGATGTCATAATGGTGATGATGTCATAATTGTGATGTTGTCAAAATAATGATGATGTCATAATTGTGATGATGTCACAATAGTAATAATGTCACAAAGGTGACATTGTCATAATGGTAATGCTGTCATAATAGTGATGATGTAAATTTTTTTATGATGTCCTAACAGTGATTGTCAGAATGGTGTTGATGTCACAATGGTGATATTGTCAGAATGGTGATGATGTCAGAATGGGGATGATGTCAGAATGGGGATGATGTCATAATGGTGTTGATGTCATAATGTTGATGATGTCATAATGGTGATGATGTCAGAATTGTGATGATTTCATAATGGTGATGATGTCACAATGGTGATGATGTCAAAATGGTGAAGATGTCATATTACTGATGATGTCACAATGGTGATGATGTCATAATGGTGATGATGTCATATTAGTGATGATGTCACAATGGTGATGATGTATCAATGTTGATTATGTCAGAATGGTGATGATGTCACAATGGTGATGATGTCATTATGGTGTTGATGTCACAATGGTGATGTTGTTATATTGCTCACATGGAATGCAAAATTATGACATCACAATCCGTGCAGTGCAACATGCAATGCAAATTTATGACATTACATTCCATGCGATGAAACATTTAATGCAATTTTATGACATCACAATCCATACAATGCAACATTTAATACAAAATTTACATCAGATTCCATGCAAAGCAACATGCAATGCAAAATTATGACATCACAATCCATGCAATGCATTATTTTTTTGCAAGAATATGCAATCACAATCCATGCAAAGCAACATTTAATGCAAAATTCTGACATCCAAAACCATGCAATGCAACATGCATTGCAAAATTATGACATCACAATCCATGCAATACAACGTGCAATACAAAATTATGATATCACAATCCATGCAATGCAACATTAAATCCAAAATGATGACATCACAAATCATGCAATGTAATATGCAAAGCAAAATTATAAAATAAAAATAAAAATTATGACAACACTAACATTAGTGCTGATGTCATGATGGTGTTGTAAAAATGGTGAAGATATAACAACGGTGATGAAATCATAATGGAGATGATGTCACAATGGTGATGATTTCATAATGGTGATGATGTCATAATAGTGATAATGTCCCAATGTTGATGATGTCATAATGGTGTTGATGTCACAATGGTGATGATGTCATAATGGTGATGATGTCATAATGGTGATGATGTCATAATGGTGATAATGTCCCAAATGTTGATGATGTCACAATGGTGACAATGTCATAATTGTGATGATGTCATAATGGTGATGATGAAATAATGGTGATGATGTCATAATAGTGATAATGTCCCAATGTTGATGATGTCATAATGGTGATGATGTCATTAAATTGCTTATGCAAAATGGTAAAGATGTCATAATAGTGATGTCACAAAGTTGATGATGTCATAATGGTTATGCTGTCCTAATAGTGATGATGTAAAAATGTTTATGATGTTATAATAGTGATTATGTCAGAAAGGTGTTGATGTCACAATATTGATAATGTCATAATGGTGTTGATGTCTTAATTGTGATGATGACACAATAATGATGATTTCATAATGGAGTTGATGTCATAATGGTGATGATGTCATAATGGTGATGATGTCATAATTGTGATGATGTCACAATAGTAGTGATGTCACAAAGGTGATGTTATCATAATGGTAATGCTGTCATAATAGTAATGATGTCAACATTTTTATGATGTCATAATAATGATTGTCAGAATGGTGTTGATGTCACAATGGTGATAATGTCAGAATGGTGATGAAGTCAGAATGGGGATGATGTCATAATGGTGTTGATGTCATACTGTTGATGATGTGATAATGGTGATGATGTCAGAATTGTGATGATTTCATAATGGTGATGATGTCACTGTTGATGATGTCATAATGGTGAAGATGTCATATTACTGATGATGTCACAATGGTGATGATGTCACAATGGTGATGATGTATCAATGTTGATTATGTCAGAATGGTGATGATGTCACTATGGTGATGATGTCATAATGGTGTTTATATCATAATGGTGATGATGTTACTTAGTTGGTGATGTCATAATGGTGATGATGTCATATTACTGATGATGTCACAATGGTGATGCGGACATAATGGTGATGATGTCACTGTTGATGATGTCATAATGGTGAAGATGTCATATTACTGATGATGTCACAATGGTGATGATGTATCAATGTTGATTATGTCAGAATGGTGATGATGTCACTATGGTGATGATGTCATAATGGTGTTTATATCATAATGGTGATGATGTTACTTAGTTGGTGATGTCATAATGGTGATGATTTCATATTACTGATGATGTCACAATGGTGATGCGGACATAATGGTGATGATGTCACAATTGTGATGTTGATCTAATGGTGATGATGTCACAATGGTGATGTTATATTGTTCACATGAAATGCAAAATGATGACATAACATGCTATGCAATGGAACACTTAATGCAAAATTATGACATCACAATCCGTGCAGTGCAACATGCAATGCAAATTTATGACATTACATTCCATGCGATGAAACATTTAATGCAATTTTATGACATCACAATCCATACAATGCAACATTTAATACAAAATTTACATCAGATTCCATGCAAAGCAACATGCAATGCAAAATTATGACATCACAATCCATGCAATGCATTATTTTTTTGCAAGAATATGCAATCACAATCCATGCAAAGCAACATTTAATGCAAAATTCTGACATCCAAAACCATGCAATGCAACATGCATTGCAAAATTATGACATCACAATCCATGCAATACAACGTGCAATACAAAATTATGATATCACAATCCATGCAATGCAACATTAAATCCAAAATGATGACATCACAAATCATGCAATGTAATATGCAAAGCAAAATTATAAAATGAAAATCAAAATTATGACAACACTAACATTAGTGCTGATGTCATGATGGTGTTGTAAAAATGGTGAAGATATAACAACGGTGATGAAATCATAATGGAGATGATGTCACAATGGTGATGATTTCATAATGGTGATGATGTCATAATAGTGATAATGTCCCAATGTTGATGATGTCATAATGGTGTTGATGTCACAATGGTGATGATGTCATAATGGTGATGATGTCATAATGGTGATGATGTCATAATGGTGATAATGTCCCAAATGTTGATGATGTCACAATGGTGACAATGTCATAATTGTGATGATGTCATAATGGTGATGATGAAATAATGGTGATGATGTCATAATAGTGATAATGTCCCAATGTTGATGATGTCATAATGGTGATGATGTCATTAAATTGCTTATGCAAAATGGTAAAGATGTCATAATAGTGATGTCACAAAGTTGATGATGTCATAATGGTTATGCTGTCCTAATAGTGATGATGTAAAAATGTTTATGATGTTATAATAGTGATTATGTCAGAATGGTGTTGATGTCACAATATTGATAATGTCATAATGGTGTTGATGTCTTAATTGTGATGATGACACAATAATGATGATTTCATAATGGAGTTGATGTCATAATGGTGATGATGTCATAATGGTGATGATGTCATAATTGTGATGATGTCACAATAGTAGTGATGTCACAAAGGTGATGTTATCATAATGGTAATGCTGTCATAATAGTAATGATGTCAACATTTTTATGATGTCATAATAATGATTGTCAGAATGGTGTTGATGTCACAATGGTGATAATGTCAGAATGGTGATGAAGTCAGAATGGGGATGATGTCATAATGGTGTTGATGTCATACTGTTGATGATGTGATAATGGTGATGATGTCAGAATTGTGATGATTTCATAATGGTGATGATGTCACTGTTGATGATGTCATAATGGTGAAGATGTCATATTACTGATGATGTCACAATGGTGATGATGTCACAATGGTGATGATGTATCAATGTTGATTATGTCAGAATGGTGATGATGTCACTATGGTGATGATGTCATAATGGTGTTTATATCATAATGGTGATGATGTTACTTAGTTGGTGATGTCATAATGGTGATGATGTCATATTACTGATGATGTCACAATGGTGATGCGGACATAATGGTGATGATGTCACTGTTGATGATGTCATAATGGCGAAGATGTCATATTACTGATGATGTCACAATGGTGATGATGTCACAATGGTGATGATGTATCAATGTTGATTATGTCAGAATGGTGATGATGTCACTATGGTGATGATGTCATAATGGTGTTTATATCATAATGGTGATGATGTTACTTAGTTGGTGATGTCATAATGGTGATGATTTCATATTACTGATGATGTCACAATGGTGATGCGGACATAATGGTGATGATGTCACAATTGTGATGTTGATCTAATGGTGATGATGTCACAATGGTGATGTTATATTGTTCACATGAAATGCAAAATGATGACATAACATGCTATGCAATGGAACACTTAATGCAAAATGATGACATCACAATCCATGCAGTGCAACATGCAATGCAAACTTAGGACATTCCATGCAATGCAACTTTTAATGCAAACTTATGACATCACAATCCATACAATGCAACATTTAATACAAAATTTACATCAGATTCCATGCAATGCAACATGCAATGCAAAATTATGACATCACAATCCATGCAATGCATTATTTTTATGCAAGAATATGCAATCAAAATCCATGTAAAGCAACATTTAATGCAAAATTATGACATAACAATCCATGCAATTGCAACATGCAATGCAAAATTATGACATCACAATCCATGCAATGAAAAAAGCAATGCAAAATACTGACATCACACACCATGTAATGCAACATTGAATGCAAAATTCTGACATCCAAAACCATGCAATGCAACATGCATTGCAAAATTATGACATCACAATCCATGCAATACAACGTGCAATACAAAATTATGATATCACAATCCATGCAATGCAACATTAAATCCAAAATTATGACATCACAAATCATGCAATGCAATATGCAATGCAAAATTATAAAATAACAATCAAAATTATGACAACACTAATATTAGTGCTGATGTCATGATGGTGTTGTTGTAAAAATGGTGAAGATATAACAACGGTGATGAAATCATAATGGAGATGATGTCACAATGGTGATGATGTCATAATGGTGTTGATGTCTTAATGGTGTTGATGTCACAATGGTGATGATGTCATAATGGTGATGATGTCATAATAGTGATAATGTCCCAAATGTTGATTATGTCATAATGGTGATGATGTCATTAAAGTGCTTATGCATAATGGTGATGATGTCATAATAGTGATGATGTCACAAAGTTGATGATGTCATAATGGTTATGCTGTCCTAATAGTGATGATGTAAAAATGTTTATGATGTTATAATAGTGATTATGTCAGAAAGGGGTTGATGTCACAATATTGATAATGTCATAATGGTGTTGATGTCTTAATTGTGATGATGACACAATTATGATGATTTCATAATGGAGTTGATGTCATAATAGTGATGATGTAACAATGTTGATGATGTCATAATGGTGATGATGTCATAATTGTGATGATGTCAAAATAATGATGATGTCATAATTGTGATGATGTCACAATAGTAATAATGTCACAAAGGTGACGTTGTCATAATGGTAATAATGTCATAATAGTGATGATGTCAAAATTTTTATGATGTCATAATAGTGATTGTCAGAATGGTGTTGATGTCACAATGGTGATAATCGTAAAAGAAAAAAAAGTTTGTTAACCGCACAGACTTGAGAACAAAAAATAAATCAAGGTCAAGGTACAATCTATAAGTAAATAACACTCTTACCCCAAATTTTCTGTAACTTGCACTTCTGTGCCTGTGTATTAATTAAGGGCAATGGGGGGTGCTCCCTGAGAGTTAGGTTAAATTTTTTTACAGAACTTTACCAAGGAAGGTAAACAAGAACTCTCCTATAATGGGGCACTCAATTGGTGTTCAAATGTATGTGCATTGGATCAATAATAGGGAAAGAAAAAAAGAAGAAAGATAGAAATAGAAAAACACTCTATTGAAACTTAACTTTTATTATAGAATAATTAAAATAGTTTGGAGATAGCACTCTCTTTATCTAAAAAGGCGAAATATAAACACATTACATACAAGACAACATGTAACAAAATAAAAGGTACAGGTAATGTATAAACTCCAACGGGCCTTAGCCCTCTCAATTATTGGAGAATGATTTTATGAATGACACCATCAGAAATTTAGTCAAGACCTTAAGGCATTTTTCTTGGTTCTGCTGCCTCGTATGTGCTTTTGCATTATATACGTAGGTGAGAGACCCTTACTTATGCAGTCTCTAGAGTCACAGACAGTGCCAGAGCATCAACGGAGAGTGTCTCATTCACTTCTACTTTTGGTTGGTGACCCCATGGTCAGTGCAGCCAATGAGAGAGCTACTGACACTTAACCTGCTCTGGTGTTGAAAAGAGTACAGAGTGTGTAAAAGGCAAGACTATATGTCAAACTTCGTGGTTCTGCTGCCACGCATGTGCTATAGCATTATATGCGTGGTGAGAGACCATTACTGATGCTAGTCAATGGAAACGTAGATTAGGCCAGTCAATATGCACTGTGTCTCATTCGCCTCAGATACTGGCTGATAATACTAAGATCAGTGCAGCCGGTTCGGGGGTTACTGACACTTCGCTATTGTGGTCTTGAAAATACAGAAGACACTGTGAATTTCATCTATTAGCATCTAATGCATATTATCACCAGTAAAGATCAACATATACTGTTTGTCACAGAGAGGATAATCTTCTCTCAACACCTTTCATAGGTTTTATTCAGATTTTATTTCTTATATGCATAGATGAATAGTTCATCAATGTATAGCTTTTTAGACCACTGTTATTTAAATTAAATATTGCTGGCTTTAGTATTCCATTAGCCTTTATATCTCATACTCATCTAATATGACCGCTGTACAGACAGTAATAATCAATCCTCCAAAATAGTAACACTTATTTTTATGGTATATACCCTGGCTGTAGAGCACAATGTTTACATATATATATAAACCAGGTGGTCTATTGCCCCCGGCAACAGTGCTCAGTACTTAGTTTATTTGTTATATCATGACCCTGAACATAGAAAATGCCCAGAGTTAATCCAAGGTGTATACTCAGTCAAAGAGGATATTGTTAAACAGTTATAGCACACCTATCTCCTAAGTAATACTTCAGGATTTGTGCTATTATGTTTTAACATTAGAGTCATTCATAAAAATAGTGCAGACGTAATAGAATTTAACATACTATATTTGTGAAGCACATATATATAGTCTATAATTGTCTATCACCCATAGCAACAGTTGTCACGGTTGACGGTATTTCACATGTCATGCACAGACCGTGCAGGTAATAGCGTGCTATTTCATTGTGATATTAGACCAATATGATGCCTTTAATTAGGGGCTTCACAAAAATATAATTTGTCTCATACGACCTGTACCGGGGGGCAGCCCGCCGTGCGCACTGGCAGGGCGCCCACAACGCTCCGTCCTTTAACGTACGTTTCACCTGTGGCTTGTTCACAAAGGGGGGAACAGCTTCTGATTGATGTCAGTCCAACTTCCTTAAAAACCGTTAACCACTCCCCCCGGAGGCGGACGCAAATGATGACGTCCTCTATTCACGGAGGAATCATTCTTTCTCAGGTGTCTTTAGTAATTTCCATCTAAGTGAAGCTCGACTGGCTAGCAGTTTACATTACTATTAACCATGATAGCCGTGTAATAGCTGCATTAATATGCACCTAAACATGTGTTGCTAAGTTAATATCAAAGGATCATAAAAACACACAAAAACAATGGAGCTGCACGGATCAGGTGTCTGATTGTTCCAGTATTAAGTCTGTATTGTCTGCAGATTTCACGGAAATCAGTCAGTATGCTCAGTATGTTTGTTTATCAGCTCGCATTACTAACAAACAGAATAGCCGTGTAACAGCTGCGCTAGTATGCGCTTTGACATGTGTTAATAGATTCTACCAGAGGATCGTGAAAACACAGAGACTCCTGGCTACACGAGTCAGGAGTCTAATTACTCCAATATTAGGCCTATGTTACCTGCAGTCTTCACGGAGATAAATGAGTGGACCCAATACATAATTACCTCTAATCAGAAAAAAGCATGTCGCTATTCATTGAAAATAGAAAAAGAAAAATTATATATAATGCAAATTATTATACATAAAAATCACAATAAAAGAGAGAAAAATAGAGCCTGATACTTATAGTCAAAAACTCTACAGCCAATACATCAAACAGAGCACAGGAAATCAAATAACTGCACCAAATAAGTACTAGCAATGAGTAAACATATTGGTATACAAGTAAATGAAAAACATAAGAGAGGATGAAAAAGACTAGGACAAAGAGATGTAGGGAGAGTATAATGAATGATATTTATAAACATCATTTTGTGTAAATATCTTTTTGCTGCTGATAACATATGAAAAGCGGCCAGTGTCTTCAGTCCTGCATTGTGAAAAAGCCGCTTTATGTTTCAATATGTATCAATAACCATGTATGATAGCTTCACACAAGACACCTATATATTAATGAGGTTCCTGACAAGAAACATCAAGAATATAACAGTTGCTTTCAATTAGCCCTAGGCATTCATTATTGTACAACTACACATTCCCAATTCTGCATCTATTATAAATTACACCTCTAATTTGTAAAACAGGAACAGGATGACAATTTCTACCATTTTAATCATCAGTTCTATATACTATTAAATTCATATCTTATTTAATGAAATGTGGATAAATAATTCCAATAATGAAATTATTAATATAGCCTGTGCATTAGTATTATAACCAATGGGTGTAATATAAGTGTGTATAAAGACCATCTTCTAAACCTATGGTGAAAAATTATTTTATTATGACCTTGGTGAATGAAGGGTTAACGACTGTAGAAACATTATAAGAGTATAAAGTATTCTTAAAATTTATGTGATTTATAAATCCCCCACCTCCTTTTATAGTCTGTGGATGATACATTGGTATCCTAAATGGTAATAATAATAAAAATAATAAAAATGAAAATAAAAATAATTATAAAAAAGTAATTAAAAATACCGCTAGCCCCGTAAATTCAATGTGCAAAAAATATGTGTATATATATATATGTATATATATACACTTACTTTAAGTGCCCTCATGTGACCATGACAAATATGGAGTCCTATATATTATATAGAGGAACCATATTAATTATCAATACCTAATTAGTGGATTACATTTCAATGAAAGGAGTAGTTATGTACATTACGCAGATCGATATTCACGGATAAATGAAGCCCTGTATATTCTTAAAGAAATGAGGCATAACTGTTAAATTCATTGAGGCCTCCTGGTGTGACCGTGTTGAGGAGAAAGAGCCACTCAGTTTCTTTTCTGAGTAGAATGTTGTTCAGATCTCCCTTCCTAATATTTAATTTGACATGTTCTAAGCCAAAATCTTTGAGGCAACGAGGATCGCCATTGTGATTTAGTAAAAAGTGTTTAGCTACCGATGTTATTTTCCTCAGCTTTTTCATTTCACTCTTAGCATTCCGGATGTTAGTGGCGTGTTCCAAAATCCGTACTCTCATAGTCCTCAAGGTCATGCCTTCATACCTAAGGCCACAGGGGCATTGAAGGCAGTAGATCACCCTTACTGTTTTACAATTCATATAGTCCTGTATCTTAACTTCCTTTTCAAACCTGGTGACTATTTTGTTAGTTTTAATTATGTACTGACAGGCTGTACAGTTGCCACAGGGATAAGGACCTTTGATTATTGGTTGTTTGTTGTGTACTCTTTGAAAGTGGCTACTGACCAATGTATCTTTGAGATTGGTGCTTCTTCGCCAACTCATAGAAACCTCTGTACCTAGACATTTACTTAGATCTTGATCCACTTTCAATACCGGTAGATGTCTGTTTAGAATGGTTTTGACCTGTCTCCATTCTTGACAGTATTTCCCTATGAAGTGAATCTCTTCTGATTTGTTAGTTTCTTTCTGTGCTGGGAAGATCAAGTTGTCTTTCTCAGTCTTCAGGGCATGATGTTTAGCCCTTTTAATGAGTCGTCCACTATATCATCTGTTTTTTAACCTTATAGTGAGATCTTCACTTTGTTGTAAGAAGATTTTCCTATCTGAACAGTTCCTTCTTAGGTGTAAAAATTAGCCCTTTGGAATGTTAGAAACTGTAGGTGGGAAATGACAGCTAGATTCAAGCAGCAGACTGTTAGTGGCTGTCTTTTTACGGTAAAGATCCGTAGTAAGTTCCCCATCTTCGCCTCTATAGATCAACAGATCTAAAAATGCAATCTTGTCATGGCTGTACTCACATGTCAGTCTTAAATTTAAGGCATTGGTGTTAAAAAGGCTAATAATGTTCTGAAGCCGATATTCACTGCCGTCCCATATTATTAGTATATCATCGATATTATATGTTTGGTATGTTCTTCCATTTGTTCAGAGAAGACGGTTGAAGCCTCCCACCAGCCTAAAAACAGATTAGCATATGTAGGGGCACAGGCCGCCCCCATCGCCGTGCCCCTAATCTGCAAAAAATATTTGCTGTCAAACACAAAGTAGTTTCTACATAGTACAAACTCTAAGAGTTCCAAGATGAATAGATTCAAATCATTTGACCCTTCCATGCTGAGAAAATAATCCACCGCCTTAAGACCTTCTGTGTGTCTGATCGAAGTATACAAGGATTCCACATCCAAAGATACGAGGAGCTGATGACTCTCTAATTTAACCCCTTGGATCTTTTTAAGGACATCTGTGGTATCGCGTAAATAAGACGGTAGACTCAGCACGTGTTTTCTAAGATGTACATCGACGAAGGTACTTGACTTCTCCGTTAGGCTGCCTATGCCTGAGACTATTGGTCTCCCCGGTGGCACCTCTGCATTCTTATGCACTTTGGGGAGTGCATAAAAAGTTGGGATCTTAGGGTTCCTAACTTCCAGAAATTCTATTTCTGGTTTAGTAATGGTTCCTCTGAGATGATAGCCAGAGACCAGTTTGTTATATGCTGAAAGAAAGACCTCCGTAGGGTCTATGGGGAGAGATTTGTAACAGGAGGAATCCCCCAGCTGTCTCATTACTTCAGTCATATACATGTCTCTGGGTCATAGCACTACATTGCCCCCTTTATCGGAGGGTTTAATGATTACCTGGTCCCAGGTTTGCATTTCTGCCCAAGCTTCCTTTTCATCTTTGGATATGTTGCCCTGAGTTCGATATCTACATTTACTCAGTTCATCAAAATCCATAGATACTAGGTCAAGGAAGGTTTGTACTGGTGGACATGTACTACTTTGAGGAAAAAATACTGATTTGGGTTTACAGACCGGTCTGTGAGTATCAGTCCAGAAGGTTTGTATCTCACCTGTATCTTCCAAAAGATCTTCTAAAGTATGTAAGGCCTCTGTGTCAGATTGGGTTAATGATGTTGTTACAGATGTGGGAGGTATTGATGCCATAAAGGACAATTCTACTTCTTTCTTTGTGCGTTCTTGATTCGCAAATAATTTTTTAAGGAGTAATTTCCTCATATACAATTGTAGATCCTTCTCCCATTCAAATCTGTCAAAGTGTGAGGTTGGTGAAAATGACAAGCCTTTTTTCAATAGACTTTCTTGAGTAGTAGACAGCTCTATATTTGAAAGATTAATGATCCTCAGCTCATCCAGTCTGACATCTGTGTCTAAATTCTCTGTCTGTTCCGTACGGATTGCCTCTGCGGTTGTGGTGTGTCCCATGTCTGTCGCCCTCTTCCTCTTCCTTGTCCTCTTCCCCCTCCTTGTCTTCCTCCTCTTTGGTACCCTCTCCTGGTACCTTGATTTTGTTCTAAAAAAGAGGAGGATGAGGAAGATGAATAATTCAAGGATGAGTTGGGAGTGATGTCACCTCGTGAAGAGGTAGATGGTGAGTTCCTATTGTATGTGTGAGACCCAATATCTTCTTCTACCTCTGACAGATCTGTATCCGAGGAGGAATGATGATAGTCCCTCCGGGCACCTGTCTTGTTTTTTATGTTACGTTTCCATTTAAATATGTTGCCAGAGGCAAAATCCTTCTTATCTCGTATGAATTTCACTCGTTTCCGTTCTATAATCTCCTTTTCATAGGTTTCTAAGTCCTTTTTGTTTTTTTCAAAGCACTTTTGAAATTGATGATCCTGTTCCCAATCCTGTAATTTCTTTCCCAATGTGTCTATTTCTTTTTCACATCCTTCTAGTACAAGTAGATTATGTTTAATAAGAATTGTGATAAGATCTTGTGAACATTTTAGTAACGTGGTTTCCCACTCTTTCTGAAGATTAATCTGTAATAAGCTCAAAATTTGGGAACACCTTGGGTCTCAATCCCCTTGGTGAGGTTTTTTGCCTTTGATAATTTTCAAGGGTGGTGAGATCCCAATTTGTACGCAGCTGCTTCTGCAGAATAAACTTGAGTTTTTTGAAGTCTTCTTCCCAATTTGTATTGGGTATCGAATCAGTGAGCTCCTCAGGAAATATACTACTCAGATCTTCTTGTGTTTTACGTTTGCTAATAAGTTCATTCTTCAAACTGAAGTTGGACATGACAGAAATTTGTAGAGTTCCCTATTAGACAATAGTTCTCAATGATCCAAGTGGCACAATGTAACTGTATATTGAAATAATGTCCTATTATTTACCGTTTAGATTATGTGTTCTATATGACGTGCTGGTCAACAGGAATTCGAGATACACTCGATAATAAATCGTAAAAGAAAAAAGTTTGTTAACTGCACAGACTTGAGAACAAAAAATAAATCAAGATCAAGGGACAATCTATAAGTAAATAACACTTACCCCAAATTTTCTGTATCTTGCACTTCTGTGCCTGTGTATTAATTAAGGGCAATGGGGGGTGCTCCCTGAGAGTTAGGTTAATTTTTTTACAGAACTTTACCAAGGAAGGTAAACAAGAACTCTCCTATAATGGGGCACTCAATTGGTGTTCAAATGTATGTGCTACACCATTGGATCAATAATAGGGAAAGAAAAAAAGAAGAAAGATAGAAATAGAAAAACACTCTATTGAAACTTAACTTTTATTATAGAATAATTAAGATAGTTTGGAGATAGCACTCTCTTTATCTAAAAAGGCGAAATATAAACACATTACATACAATACAACATGTAACAAAATAAAAGGTACAGGTAATGTATAAACTCCAACGGGCCTTAGCCCTCTCAATTATTGGAGAATGATTTTATGAATGACACCATCAGAAATTTAGTCAAGACCTTAAGGCAATTTTCTTGGTTCTGCTGCCTCATATGTGCTTTTGCATTATATACGTAGGTGAGAGACCCTTACTTATGCCAGTCTCTAGAGTCACAGACAGTGCCAGAGCATCAACGGAGAGTGTCTCATTCACTTCTACTTTTGGTTGGTGACCCCATGGTCAGTGCAGCCAATGAGAGAGCTACTGACACTTAACCTGCTCTGGTGTTGAAAAGAGTACAGAGTGTGTAAAAGGCAAGACTATATGTCAAACTTCGTGGTTCTGCTGCCACGCATGTGCTATAGCATTATATGCGTGGTGAGAGACCATTACTGATGCTAGTCAATGGAGACGTAGATTAGGCCAGTCAATATGCACTGTGTCTCATTCGCCTCAGATACTGGCTGATAATACTAAGATCAGTGCAGCCGGTTCGGGGGTTACTGACACTTCGCTATTGTGGTCTTGAAAATACAGAAGACACTGTGAATTTCATCTATTATCATCTAATGCATATTGTCACCAGTAAAGATCAACATATACTGTTTGTCACAGAGAGGATAATATTCTCTCAACACCTTTCAAAGGTTTTATTCAGATTTTATTTCTTATATGCATAGATGAATAGTTCATCAATGTATAGCTTTTTAGACCACTGTTATTTAAATTAAATATTGCTGGCTTTAGTATTCCATTAGCCTTTATATCTCATACTCATCTACTATGACCTCTGTACGTACAGTAATAATCAATCCTCCAAAATAGTAACACTTATTTTTATGGTATATACCCTAGCTGTAGAGCACAATGTTTACATATATATATATATATATATATATATATATATATATATAAACCAGGTGGTCTATTGCCCCCGGCAACAGTGCTCAGTACTTAGTTTATTTGTTATATCATGACCCTGAACATAGAAAATGCCCAGAGTTAATCCCAGGTGTATACTCAGTCAAAGAGGATATTGTTAAACAGTTATAGCACACCTATCTCCTAAGTAATACTTCAGGATTTGTGCTATTATGTTTTAACATTAGAGTCATTCATAAAAATAGTGCAGACGTAATAGAATTTAACATACTATATTTGTGAAGCACATATATATAGTCTATAATTGTCTATCACCCATAGCAACAGTTGTCACAGTAGACGGTATTTCACATGTCATGCACAGACCGTGCAGGTAATAGCATGCTATTTCGTTGTGATATTAGACCAATATGATGCCTTTAATTAGGGGCTTCACAAAAATATAATTTGTCTCATATGACCTGTACCGGGGGGCAGCCCGCCGTGTGCACTAGCAGGGCGCCCACAACGCTCCTTCCTTTAACGTACGTTTCACCTGTGGCTTGTTCACAAAGGGGGGAACAGCTTCTGATTGATGTCAGTCCAACTTCCTTAAAATCTGTTAACCACTCCCCCCGGAGGCGGACGCAAATGATGACGTCCTCTATTCATGGGGGAATCATTCTTTCTCAGGTGTCTTTAGTAATTTCCATCTAAGTGAAGCTCGACTGGCTAGCAGTTTACATTACTATTAACCATGATAGCCGTGTAATAGCTGCATTAATATGCACCTAAACATGTGTTGCTAAGTTAATATCAAAGGATCATAAAAACACACAAAAACAATGGAGCTGCACGGATCAGGTGTCTGATTGTTCCAGTATTAAGTCTGTATTGTCTGCAGATTTCACGGAAATCAGTCAGTATGCTCAGTATGTTTGTTCATTTCAATAGAGTCAAGTACGGCTGGCTAACAGCTCGCATTACTAATAAACATAGTAGCCGTGTAACAGCTGCGCTAGTATGCGCTTTGACATGTGTTAATAGATTCTACCAGAGGATCGTGAAAACACAGAGACTCCTGGCTACACGAGTCAGGTGTCTAATTACTCCAATATTAGGCCTATGTTACCTGCAGTCTTCACGGAGATAAATGAGTGGACCCAATACATAATTACCTCTAATCAGAAAAAGAGCATGTCGCTATTCATTGAAAATAGAAAAAGAAAAATTATATATAATGCAAATTATTATACATAAAAATCACAATAAAAGAGAAAAATAGAGCCTGATACTTATAGTCAAAAACTCTACAGCCAATACATCAAACAGAGCACAGGAAACCAAATAACTGCACCAAATGAGTACTAGCAATGAGTAAACATATTGGTATACAAGTAAATGAAAAACATAAGAGAGGATGAAAAAGACTAGGACAAAGAGATGTAGGGAGAGTATAATGAATGATATTTATAAACATCATTTTGTGTAAATATCTTTTTGCTGCTGATAACATATGAAAAGCGGCCAGTGTCTTCAGTCCTGCATTGTGAAAAAGCCGCTTTATGTTTCAATATGTATCAATAACCATGTATGATAGCTTCACACAAGACACCTATATATTACTGAGGTTCCTGACAAGAAACATCAAGAATATAACAGTTGCTTTCAATTAGCCCTAGGCTGTGGTATCGCGTAAATAAGATGGTAGACTCAGCACGTGTTTTCTAAGATGTACATCGACGAAGGTACTTGCCTTCTCCGTTAGGCTGCCTATGCCTGAGACTATTGGTCTCCCCGGGGGCACCTCTGCATTCTTATGCACTTTGGAGAGTGCATAAAAAGTCGGGATCTTAGGGTTCCTAACTTCAAGAAATTCCATTTCTGGTTTAGTAATGGTTCCTCTGAGATGATAGCCAGAGACCAGTGTATTATATGCTGAAAGAAAGATCTCCGTAGGGTCTATGGGGAGAGATTTGCAAAAGGAGGAATCCCCCAGCTGTCTCATTACTTCAGTCATATACATGTCTCTGGGCCATAGCACTACATTGCCCCCTTTATCGGAGGGTTTAATGATTACCTGGTCCCAGGTTTGCATTTCTGCCCAAGCTTCTTTTTCATCTTTGGATATGTTGCCCTGAGTTCGATATCTACATTTACTCAGTTCATCAAAATCCATAGATACTAGGTCAAGGAAAGTTTGTACTGGTGGACATGTACTACTTTGAGGAAAAAATACTGATTTGGGTTTACAGACCGGTCCCCAAAGTGCATAAGAATGCAGAGGTGCCCCCGGGGAGACCAATAGTCTCAGGCATAGGCAGCCTAACGGAGAAGGCAAGTACCTTCGTCGATGTACATCTTAGAAAACACGTGCTGAGTCTACCGTCTTATTTACGCGATACCACAGATGTCCTTAAAAAGATCCAAGGGGTTAAATTAGAGAGTCATCAGCTCCTCGTATCTTTGGATGTGGAATCCTTGTATACTTCGATCAGACACACAGAAGGTCTTAAGGCGGTGGATTATTTTCTCAGCATGGAAGGGTCAAATGATTTGAATCTATTCATCTTGGAACTCTTAGAGTTTGTACTATGTAGAAACTACTTTGTGTTTGACAACAAATATTTTTTGCAGATTAGGGGCACGGCGATGGGGACGGCCTGTGCCCCTACATATGCTAATCTGTTTTTAGGCTGGTGGGAGGCTTCAACCGTCTTCTCTGAACAAATGGAAGAACATACCAAACATATAATACAATGGTTACGCTATATTGATGATATACTAATAATATGGGACGGCAGTGAATATCAGCTTCAGAACTTTATTAGCCTCCTTAACACCAATGCCTTAAATTTAAGACTGACATGTGAGTACAGCCATGACAAGATTGCATTTTTAGATCTGTTGATCTATAGAGGCGAAGATGGGGAACTTACTACGGATCTTTACTGTAAAAAGACAGCCACTAACAGTCTGCTGCTTGAATCTAGCTGTCATTTCCCACCTACAGTTTCTAACATTCCAAAGGGCGAATTTTTACGCCTAAGAAGGAACTGTTCAGATAGGAAAATCTTCTTACAACAAAGTGAAGATCTCACTATAAGGTTAAAAAACAGAGGATATAGTGGACGACTCATTAAAAGGGCTAAACATCATGCACTGAAGACTGAGAGACAACTTGATCTTCCCAGCACAGAAAGAAACTAACAAATCAGAAGAGATTCGCTTCATAGGGAAATACTGTCAAGAATGGAGACAGGTCAAAACCATTCTAAACAGACATCTACCGGTATTGAAAGTGGATCAAGATCTAAGTAAATGTCTAGGTACAGAGGTTTCTATGAGTTGGCGAAGAAGCACCAATCTCAAAGATACATTGGTCAGTAGCCACTTTCAAAGAGTACACAACAAACAACCAGTAATCAAAGGTACTTATCCCTGTGGCAACTGTACAGCCTGTCAGTACATAATTAAAACTAACAAAATAGTCACCAGGTTTGAAAAGGAAGTTAAGATACAGGACTATATGAATTGTAAAACAGTAGGGGTGATCTACTGCCTTCAATGCCCCTGTGGCTTTAGGTATGTAGGCATGACCTCGAGGACTATGAGAGTACGGATTTTGGAACACGCCACTAACATCCGGAATGCTAAGAGTGAAATGAAAAAGCTGAGGAAAATAACATCGGTAGCTAAACACTTTTTGCTAAATCACAATGGTGATCCTCGTTGCCTCAAAGCTTTTGGCTTAGAACATGTCAAATTAAATATTAGGAAGGGAGATCTGAACAACATTTCTCCTCAACACGGTCACACCAGGAGGCCTCAATGAATTTAACAGTTATGCCTCATTTCTTTAAGAATATACAGGGCTTCATTTAGTGACACTCATACAACATCTATCCGTGAATATCGATCTGCGTAATGTACATAACTACTCCTTTCATTGAAATGTAATCCACTAATTAGGTATTGATAATTAATATGGTTCCTCTATATAATATAGAGGACTCCATATTTGTCATGGTCACATGAGGGCACTTAAAGTATGTGTATATATATACATATATATATATATATACATACACATATTTTTTGCACGTTGAATTTACGGGGCTAGCGGTATTTTTAATTATATTTTTATAATTATTTTTATTTTCATTTTTATTATTTTTATTATTATTATTACCATTTAGGATACCAATGTATCATCCACAGACTATAAAAGGAGGTGGGGGATTTATAAATCACATACATTTTAAGAATACTTTATACTCTTATAATGTTTCTACAGTCGTTAACCCTTTATTCACCAAGGTCATAATAAAATAATTTTTCACCATAGGTTTAGAAGATGGTCTTTATACACACTTATATTACACCCATTGGTTATAATACTAATGCACAGGCTATATTAATAATTTCATTATTGGAATTATATATCCAAATTTCATTAAATAAGATATGAATTTAATAGTATACAGAACTGATGATTAAAATGGTAGAAATTGTCATCCTGTTCCTGTTTTACAAATTAGAGGTGTAATTTATAATAGATGCAGAATTGGGAATGTGTAGTTGTACAATAATGAATGCCTAGGGCTAATTGAAAGCAACTGTTATATTCTTGATGTTTCTTGTCAGGAACCTCATTAATATATAGGTGTCTTGTGTGAAGCTATCATACCTGGTTATTGATACATATTGAAACATAAAGCGGCTTTTTCACAATGCAGGACTGAAGACACTGGCCGCTTTTCATATGTTATCAGCAGCAAAAAGATATTTACACAAAATGATGTTTATAAATATCATTCATTATACTCTCCCTACATCTCTTTGCCCTAGTCTTTTTCATCCTCTCTTATGTTTTTCATTTACTTGTATACCAATATGTTTACTCATTGCTAGTACTCATTTGGTGCAGTTATTTGGTTTCCTGTGCTCTGTTTGATGTATTGGCTGTAGAGTTTTTGACTATAAGTATCAGGCTCTATTTTTCTCTCTTTTATTGTGATTTTTATGTATAATAATTTGCATTATATATAATTTTTCTTTTTCTATTTTCAATGAATAGCGACATGCTTTTTTCTGATTAGAGGTAATTATGTATTGGGTCCACTCATTTATCTCCGTGAAGACTGCAGGTAACATAGGCCTAATATTGGAGTAATTAGACACCTGACTCGTGTAGCCAGGAGTCTCTGTGTTTTCACGATCCTCTGGTAGAATCTATTAACACATGTCAAAGCGCATACTAGCGCAGCTGTTACACGGCTACTATGTTTATTAGTAATGCGAGCTGATAGCCAGCTGGACTTGACTCTATTGAAATGAACAAACATACTGAGCATACTGACTGATTTCCGTGAAAGCTGCAGACAATACAGACTTAATACTGGAACAATCAGACACCTGATCCATGCAGCTCCATTGTTTTTGTGTGTTTTTATGATCCTTTGATATTAACTTAGCAACACATGTTTAGGTGCATATTAATGCAGCTATTACACGGCTATCATGGTTAATAGTAATGTAAACTGCTAGCCAGTCGAGCTTCAATTAGATGGAAATTACTAAAGACACCTGAGAAAGAATGATTCCCCCGTGAATAGAGGACATCATCATTTGCGTCCGCCTCTGGGGGAGTGGTTAACGGTTTTTAAGGAAGTTGGACTGACATCAATCAGAAGCTGTTCCCCCCTTTGTGAACAAGCCACAGGCGAAACGTACGTTAAAGGAAGGAGCGTTGTGAGCGCCCTGCCAGTGCGCACGGCGGGCTGCCCCCCGGTACAGGTCGTATGAGACAAATTATATTTTTGCAAAGCCCCTAATTAAAGGCATCATATTGGTCTAATATCACAATGAAATAGCACGCTATTACCTGCACGGTCTGTGCATGACATGTGAAATACCGTCTACCGTGACAACTGTTGCTATGGGTGATAGACAATTATAGACTATATATATGTGCTTCACAAATATAGTATGTTAAATTCTATTACGTCTGCACTATTTTTATGAATGACTCTAATGTTAAAACAGAATAGCACAAATCCTAAAGTATTACTTAGGAGATAGGTGTGCTATAACTGTTTAACAATATCCTCTTTGACTGAGTATACACCTGGGATTAACTCTGGGCATTTTCTATGTTCAGGGTCATGATATAACAAATAAACTAAGTACTGAGCACTGTTGCCGGGGGCAATAGACCACCTGGTTTATATATATATATATATGTAAACATTGTGCTCTACAGCCAGGGTATATACCATAAAAATAAGTGTTACTATTTTGGAGGATTGATTATTACTGTCCGTACAGCGGTCATAGTAGATGAGTATGAGATATAAAGGCTAATGGAATACAAAAGCCAGCAATATTTAATTTAAATAACAGTGGTCTAAAAAGCTATACATTGATGAACTATTCATCTAGGCATATAAGAAATAAAATCTGAATAAAACCTATGAAAGGTGTTGAGAGAATATTATCCTCTCTGTGACAAACAGTATATGTTGATCTTTACTGGTGATAATATGCATTAGATGCTAATAGATGAAATTCACAGTGTCTTCTGTATTTTCAAGACCACAATAGCAAAGTGTCAGTAACCCCCGAACCGGCTGCACTGATCTTAGTATTATCAGCCAGTACCTGAGGCGAATGAGACACAGTGCATATTGACTGGCCTAATCTACGTTTCCATTGACTAGCATCAGTAATGGTCTCTCACCACGCATATAATGCTATAGCACATGCGTGGCAGCAGAACCACGAAGTTTGACATATAGTCTTGCCTTTTACACACTCTGTACTCTTTTCATCACCAGAGCAGGTTAAGTGTCAGTAGCTCTCTCATTGGCTGCACTGACCATGGGGTCACCAACCAAAAGTAGAAGTGAATGAGACACTCTCCGTTGATGCTCTGGCACTGTCTGTGACTCTAGAGACTGGCATAAGTAAGGGTCTCTCACCAACGTATATAATGCAAAAGCACATACGAGGCAGCAGAACCAAGAAAAATGCCTTAAGGTCTTGACTAAATTTCTGATGGTGTCATTCATAAAATCATTCTCCAATAATTAAGAGGGCTAAGGCCCGTTGGAGTTTATACATTACCTGTACCTTTTATTTTGTTACATGTTGTATTGTATGTAATGTGTTTATATTTCGCCTTTTTAGATAAAGAGAGTGCTATCTCCAAACTATTTTAATTATTCTATAATAAAACTTAAGTTTCAATAGAGTGTTTTTCTATTTCTATCTTTCTTCTTTTTTTCTTTCCCTATTATTGATCCAATGGTGTAGCACATACATTTGAACACCAATTGAGTGCCCCATTATAGGAGAGTTCTTGTTTACCTTCCTTGGTAAAGTTCTGTAAAACAATGGTGATAATGTCAGAATGGTGATGAAATCAGAATGGGGATGATTTCATAATGGTGTTGATGTCATACTGTTGATGATGTGATAATGGTGATGATGTCAGAATGGGGATGATGTCATAATGGTGTTGATGTCATAATGTTGATGATGTCATAATGGTGATGATGTCAGAATTGTGATGATTTCATAATGGTGATGATGTCACTGTTGATGATGTCATAATGGTGAAGATGTCATATTACTGATGATGTCACAATGGTGATGATGTATCAATGTTGATTATGTCAGAATGGTGATGATGTCACTATGGTGATGATGTCATAAAGGTGTTTATATCATAATGGTGATGATGCTACTTAGTTGGTGATGTCATAATGGTGATGATTTCATAATACTGATGAGGTCACAATGGTGATGCAGACATAATGGTGATGATGTCACAATTGTGATGTTGATCTAATGGTGATGATGTCACAATGGTGATGTTATATTGTTCACATGAAATGCAAAATGATGACATCACATGCTATGCAATGGAACACTTAATGCAAAATTATGACATCACAAACCATGCAGTGCAACATGCAATGCAAACTTAGGACATTACATTCCATGCAATGCAACTTTTAATGCAAACTTATGACATCACAATCCATACAATGCAACATTTAATACAAAATTTACATCAGATTCCATGCAATGCAAAATTATGACATCACAATCCATGCAATGTATTATTTTTATGCAAGAATATGCAATCAAAATCCATGAAAAGCAACATTTAATGCAAAATTATGACATCACAATCCATGCAATACAACGTGCAATACAAAATTATGATATCACAATCCATGCAATGCAACATTAAATCCAAAATTATGACATCACAAACCATGCAATGCAATATGCAATGCAAAATTATAAAATAACAATCAAAATTATGACAGCACTAATATTAGTGCTGATGTCATGATGGTGTTGTTGTAAAAATGGTGAAGATATAACAACGATGATGAAATTATAATGCAGATGATGTCACAATGGTGATGATGTCATAATGGTGTTGATATAATAATGGTGTTGATGTCACAATGGTGATGATGTCATAATGGTGATGATGTCATAATAGCGATAATGTCCCAAATGTTGATGATGTCATAATGGTGATGATGTCATAAAAGTGCTTATGCATAATGGTGATGATGTCATAATAGTGATGATGTCACAAAGTTGATGATGTCATAATGGTTATGCTGTCCTAATAGTGATGATGTAAAAATGTTTATGATGTTAAAATAGAGATTATGTCATAATGGTGTTGATGACACAATAATGATGATTTCATAATGGAGTTGATGTCATAATAGTGATGCTGTCACAGTGTTGATGATGTCATAATGATGATGTCATAATTGTGATGTCAAAATAATGATGATGTCATAATTGTGATTATGTCACAATAGTAATGATGTCACATAGGTGATGTTGTCATAATGGTAATGCTGTCATAATAGTGATGATGTCAAAATTTTTATGATGTCATAATAGTGATTGTCAGAATGGTGTTAATGTCACAATGGTGGTAATTTCAGTATGGTGATGATGTCAGAATGGGGATGATGTCATAGTGGTGTTGATGTCATAATGCTGATGATTTCATAATGGTGATGATGTCAGAATTGTGATGATTTCATAATGGTGATGATGTCACTGTTGATGTCATAATGGTGAAGATGTCATATTACTGATGATGTCACAATGGTGATGATGTCATAATGGTGATGATGTCATATTAGTGATGATGTCACAATGGTGATGATGTATCCATGTTGATTATGTCAGAATGGTGATGATGTCACAATGGTGATGATGTCATTATGGTGTTGATGTCACAATGGTGATGTTGTTATATTGCTCACATGGAATGCAAAAATTATGACATCACAATCCATGCAGTGCAACATGCAATGCAAACTTATGACATTACATTCCATGCGATGAAACATTTAATGCAAACTTATGACATCACAGTCCATACAATGCAACATTTAATTCAAAATTTACATCAGATTCCATGCAATGCAACGCAAAATTATGACATCACATTCCATGCAATGCATTCTTTTTTTTGCAAGAATATGCAATCACAATCCATGCAAAGCAATATTTAATGCAAAATTATGACATAACAATCCATGCATTTGCAACATGCAATGCAAAATTATGACATCACTATCCATGCAATGAAAAAAGCAATGCAAAATACTGACATCACAAACCATGTAATGCAACATTTAATGCAAAATTCTGACATCCAAAACCATGCAATGCAACATGCATTGCAAAATTATGACATCACAATCCATGCAATACAACGTGCAATACAAAATGATGATATCACAATCCATGCAATGCAACATTAAATCCAAAATTATGACATCACAAATCATGCAATGCAATATGCAATGCAAAACTATAAAATAACAATCAAAATTATGACAACACTAACATTAGTGCTGATGTCATGATGGTGTTGTAAAAATGGTGAAGATATAACAACGGTGATGAAATCATAATGGAGATGATGTCACAATGGTGATGATTTCATAATGGTGATGATGTCATAATAGTGCTAATGTCCCAATGTTGATGATGTCATAATGGTGA
Source organism: Pseudophryne corroboree (assembly GCF_028390025.1). NCBI lineage: Eukaryota > Metazoa > Chordata > Amphibia > Anura > Myobatrachidae > Pseudophryne > Pseudophryne corroboree. The sequence continues at coordinate 149,038,178 of NC_086446.1, read as the reverse complement.
TGATGTCATAATGGTGATGATGTCATAATGGTGATAATGTCCCAAAGGTTGATGATGTCATAATGGTGATGATGTCATAAAAGTGCTTATGCATAATGGTGATGATGTTATAATAGTGAGGATGTCACAAAGTTGATGATGTCATAATGGTTATGCTGTCCTAATAGTGATGATGTAAAAATGTTTATGATGTTATAATAGTGATTATGTCAGAATGGTGTTGATGTCACAATACTGATAATGTCATAATGGTGTTGATGTCTTAATTGTGATGATGACACAATGATGATTTCATAATGGAGTTGATGTCATAATAGTGATGATGTCACAATGTTGATGATGTCATAATGGTGATGATGTCATAATTGTGATGATGTCAAAATAATGATGATGTCATAATTGTGATGATGTCACAATAGTAATGATGTCACAAAGGTGATGTCATAATGGTAATGCTGTCATAATAGTGATGATGTCAACATTTTTATGATGTCATAATAGTAATTGTCAGAATGGTGTTGATGTCACAATGGTGATAATGTCAGAATAGTGATGATGTCAGAATGGGGATGATGTCATAATGGGGATTATGTCATAATGGGGATGATGTCATAATGGTGATGATGTCATAATGGTGATGTCAGAATTGTGATGATTTCATAATGGTGATGATGTCACAATGGTGATGATGTCATAATGGTGAAGATGTCATATTACTGATGATGTCACAATGGTGATGATGTATCAATGTTGATTATTTCAGAATGGTGATGATGTCATTATGGTGTTGATGTCACAATGGTGATGTTGTTATATTGCTCACATGGAATGCAAAATTATGACATCACAATCCATGCAGTGCAACATGCAATGCAAACTTATGACATTACATTCCATGCGATGAAACATTTAATGCAAACTTATGACATCACAGTCCATACAATGCAACATTTAATTAAAAATTTACATCAGATTCCATGCAATGCAACACAAAATTATGACATCACAATCCATGCAATGCATTCTTTTTTTTTGCAAGAATATGCAATCACAATCCATGCAAAGCAATATTTAATGCAAAATTATGACATAACAATCCATGCAATTGCAACATGCAATGCAAAATTATGACATCACAATCCATGCAATGAAAAAAGCAATGCAAAATACTGACATTACAAACTATGTAATGCAACATTTAATGCAAAATTCTGACATCCAAAACCATGCAATGCAACATGCATTGCAAAATTATGACATCACAATCCATGCAATACAACGTGCAATACAAAATATGATATCACAATCCATGCAATGCAACATTAAATCCAAAATTATGACATCACAAATCATGCAATGCAATATGCAATGCAAAATTATAAAATAACAATCAAAATTATGACAACACTAACATTAGTGCTGATGTCATGATGGTGTTGTAAAAATAGTGAAGATATAACAACGGTGATTAAATCATAATGGAGATGTCACAATGGTGATGATGTCATAATGGTGATGATGTCATAATAGTGATAATGTCCCAATGTTGATGATGTCATAATGGTGATGATGTCATAAAAGTGCTTATGCATAATGGTAAAGATGTCATAATAGTGATGTCACAAAGTTGATGATGTCATAATGGTTATGCTGTCATAATAGTGATGATGTAAAAATGTTTATGATGTTATAATAGTGATTATGTCAGAATGGTGTTGATGTCACAATATTGATAATGTCATAATGGTGTTGATGTCTTAATTGTGATGATGACACAATAATGATGATTTCATAATGGAGTTGATGTCATAATAGTGATTATGTCACAATGTTGATGATGTCATAATGGTGATGATGTCATAATGGTGATGATGTCATAATGGTGATGATGTCATAATTGTGATGATGTCACAATAGTAGTTATGTCACAAAGGTGATGTTGTCAAAATGGTAATGCTGTCATAATACTAATGATGTCAAAATTTTAATGATGTCATAATAGTGATTGTCAGAATGGTGTTGATGTCACAATGGTGATAATGTCAGAATGGTGATGAAGTCAGAATGGGGATGATGTCATAATGGTGTTGATGTCATACTGTTGATGATGTGATAATGGTGATGATGTCAGAATTGTGATGATTTCATAATGGCGATGATGTCACTGTTGATGATGTCATAATGGTGAAGATGTCATATTACTGATGATGTCACAATGGTGATGATGTATCAATGTTGATTATGTCAGAATGGTGATGATGTCATAATGGTGTTTATATCATAATGGTGATGATGTTACTTAGTTGGTGATGTCATAATGGTGATGATTTCATAATACTGATCATATCACAATGGTGATGCGGACATAATGCTGATGATGTCACAATTGTGATGTTGATCTAATGGTGATGATGTCACAATGGTGATGTTATATTGTTCACATGAAATGCAAAATGATGACATCACATGCTATGCAATGGAACACTTAATGCAAAATTATGACATCACAATCCACGCAGTGCAACATGCAATGCAAACTTAGGACATTACATTCCATGCAATGCAACTTTTAATGCAAACTTATGACATCACAATCCATACAATGCAACATTTAATACAAAATTTACATCAGATTCCATGCAATGCAACATGCAATGCAAAATTATGACATCACAATCCACGCAATGCATTATTTTTATGCAAGAATATGCAATCACAATCCATGCAAAGCAACATTTAATGCAAAATTAAGACATAACAATCCATGCAATTGCAACATGCAATGCAACATTATGACATCACAATCCATGCAATGAAAAAAGCAATGCAAAATACTGACATCACAAACCATGTAATGCAACATTTAATGCAAAATTCTGACATCCAAAACCATGCAATGCAACATGCATTGCAAAATTATGACATCACAATCCATGCAATACAACGTGCAATACAAAATTATGATATCACAATCCATGCAATGCAACATTAAATCCAAAATTATGACATCACAAATCATGCAATGCAATATGCAATGCAAAATTATAAAATAACAATCAAAATTATGACAACACTAATATTAGTGCTGATGTCATGATGGTGTTATTGTAAAAATGGTGAAGATATAACAACGGTGATTAAATCATTATGGAGATGATGTCACAATGGTGATGATGTCATAATGGTGATGATGTCATAATAGTGATGATGTCATAATAGTGATAATGTCCCAAATGTTGATGATGTCATAATGGTGATGATGTCATAAAAGTGCTTATGCATAATGGTGATGATGTCATAATAGTGATGATGTCACAAAGTTGATGATGTCATAACGGTTATGCTGTCCTAATAGTGATGATTTAAAAATGTTTATGATGTTATAATAGTGACTAGGTGCTTCATCGCGCCCTACGGGCGCTCTTCACACCATTGCAAGGGGCTACGCCCCCTTAACCCTTACATGCCTATCTGGGGTTCAATATTTGTATTATATGGAGTATTACCTGCATTCCTTTGTTAGTGGTTAAATATTGCACAATGAAAGGGCGTGCGATGGTGAAGGAGGCGCAGCCCCTTGCGACAGCATGAACAGCACCTGCAGGGCATGATGTACAGAATGTAGCGGGTGCGGGGGGGACTGCGGATGGGGGAGGGTGTCTGTAGATGCTGCCGGTGGAGGGGTGGGCCAGGACAGGGGCGACAGGGCCAGGACAGATATGACAGGGACAGGATAGGGGCGACAGGGCCAGGGTAGGGGCGGCAGGGCCAGGATAGGGTTGACAGGGCAAGCACAGGGGTTACATGGCCAGGATAGGGGTAACAGGGACAGGATAGGGGTGACAGGGCCAGGATAAGGGTGACAGGGCAAGGCCAGGGGTGACAGGGCAAGGCCAGGGTTGACAGGGCCAGGATAGGGGTAACAGGGCCAGGATAAGGGTGACAGGGCCAGGATAAGGGTGACAGGGCAAGGCCAGGGGTGACAGGGACATGACAGAACACAGGGCATGGGAGAGATTGGTATTAGGGACAGAACAGTGGTGACAGACAGATGTGTCTTACCGGAGTCACTGCTGCTGGCTGCTGCTGTTCCACTGCAGCCTGTTGGGATCTGCTGCTGGTGGAGACTTGGCATGGCTTACTCTCTCAGGCTGGAGTCCTGCTTCCTCTGCCCATCCGCATCCTCCCCCCACTCCTCGGTAACATACCGCAGACCTTGCGCGGCTGCAGGGCACTGTGGTAAGGGGAGACTGGGAGTGACTGGTTAGCCCCCAGGAGACACTGCGGCTGGAGGGAGGAGGGGGTCGGAGCCTGCAAGCAGCGCAGACTTCTGCAGCGCTACCCGCCGGCTAAAGTGTGTGAAGGAGCTGGGTGCACCTCACTGCGCGTGGCAGCGCAGCAGCTAGCGGTTGGGTTGCCGGGGCTGGAGATAACAGAGGTAGTACGGAACCTGCACAGTATCAGGTGCCCCACAAAACTTCAGCTAAGAAGCGTGGAGCGTGCCAGAAAGTGACGCTCCTCCGTGCCAGAGAGCCCCTGCTGAGTATGCTGATGTGGGGGGGTCAAGCACACAGTGAGCTGGTGCCCTTCTGTCTGTACGGCATACCCCCTCACACACCCCCATACCTCCCAACTGTCCCGATTTTCGCGGGACAGTCCCATTTTTGGGGGTCTGTCCTGCTGTCCCACCAGCGGGCCGCAGTGTCCTGCGGTGTTGGGGGGGGCAGTTGGGAAGCTTTTGTACTCGCTGTTCTGCTTAGCAGAGCAGCGGTGAATTGACTATTTAGTGGAGACAGAGGGTTAGGGGGCATCAGGGGGTACGGATTAAGGGGGGGGGGTCCAGCAGCAGAGCTGGATTAAGGGGGGGGGGGCCACGGGGTATGTACTGTGGGCCCCACAGCTTTAGGGGGCTCCCCGGCTGGAGTAGCTCTGTCCCAGCTCTGAAGCTCCCCCGTCCTGCCAGCAACAGCATTGTGCTACAGTCAGCACATGCTGCTGCGTGTTGGCAGGTCTGTGATGTTGCAGGGAGGAAGCAGCCTCCCTGCTTTCTTCTGCCTGTGCGGGTGTGTAGGGGGAGCGACCACAGCTTCTGGATTTACCCCTAGCTGAGGGGCCAAAATCCCAATTAAAAACAACAACAATTCCTGGAATTTTCATAAGGGGGCGTGGTCACATGTCCGTGATTAGGCCACGCCCCAAACCCACAGCAGGCACAGCAATGACATAGGCCCCCCTGTCTCAAGTGCCCTGGACCCCCCGGACTCATAATCCACCCCTGGGGGCATGCCAGCAGCTCACAGAGCGCTGGGCATGCCCCCTCACTGACGAAAACAGGGGCGTGGCTCACGATCGCGGGTGCTCCCGCGAAGTCACGCCCCTTTTCATTGACCACGCCCCCTTTTCACAGTGCGTGTGTCCCTACTTCTGCCTGAAGAAAGCTGGAAGGTATGCACCCCTGCCTGTGACATGCCCTTACCATCTGCTTCTGCTCCTAGTCTCTTATAGATTTGCCCAGATCTGTGACTCATTTGACTAACTCTGCCCAGTGTTGTGACTCCGCCCAGCGTTAGCAAATGAAGCACAAAGTCACAGATCTGGGCTATTATATAGGAGATTATGTCAGAATGGTGTTGATGTCACAATATTGATAATGTCATAATGGTGTTGATGTCTTAATTGTGATGATGACACAATAATGATGATTTCATAATGGAGTTGATGTCATAATAGTGATGATGTCACAATGTTGATGATGTCATAATGGTGATGATGTCATAATTGTGATGATGTCAAAATAATGATGATGTCATAATTGTGATGATGTCACAATAGTAATGATGTCACAAAGGTGATGTTGTCATAATGGTAATGCTGTCATAATAGTGATGATGTCAATTTTTTTAATGATGTCATAATAGTGATGGTCAGAATGGTGTTGATGTCACAATGGTGATAATGTCAGAATGGGGATGATGTCAGAATGGGGATGATGTCATAATGGTGTTGATGTCATAATGTTGATGATGTCATAATGGTGATGTCAGAATTGTGATGATTTCATAATGGTGATGATGTCACTGTTGATGATGTCATAATGGTGAAGATGTCATATTACTGATGATGTCACAATGGTGATGATGTCATTATGGTGTTGATGTCACAATGGTGATGTTGTTATATTGCTCACATGGAATGCAAAATTATGACATCACAATCCATGCAGTGCAACATGCAATGCAAATTTAGGACATTACATTTCATGCAATGAAACATTTAATGCAAAATTATGACATCACAATCCATGCAATGCATTATTTTTTGCAAGAATATGCAATCACAATCCATGCAAAGTAATATTTAATGCAAAATTATGACATAACAATCCATGCAATTGCAACATGCAATACAATATTATGACATCACAATCCATGCAATGAAAAAAGCAATGCAAAATACTGACATCACAAACCATGTAATGCAACATTTAATGCAAAATTCTGACATCCAAAACCATGCAATGCAACATGCATTGCAAAATTATGACATCACAATCCATGCAATACAACGTGCAATACAAAATTATGATATCACAATCCATGCAATGCAACATTAAATCCAAAATTATGACATCACAAATCATGCAATGCAATATGCAATGCAAAATTATAAAATAACAATCAAAATTATGACAACACTAACATTAGTGCTGATGTCATGATGGTGTTGTAAAAATGGTGAAGATATAACAATGGTGATGAAATCATAATGGAGATGATGTCACAATGGTGATGATGTCATAATGGTGATGATGTCATAATAGTAATAATGTCCCAATGTTGATGATGTCATAATGGTGATGATGTCATAAAAGTGCTTATGCATAATGGTAAAGATGTCATAATAGTGATGTCACAAAGTTGATGATGTCATAATGGTTATGCTGTCATAATAGTGATGATGTAAAAATGTTTATGATGTTATAATAGTGATTATGTCAGAATGGTGTTGATGTCACAATATTGATAATGTCATAATGGTGTTGATGTCTTAATTGTGATGATGACACAATAATGATGATTTCATAATGGAGTTGATGTCATAATAGTGATGATGTCACAATGTTGATGATGTCATAATGTTGATGACAATTCACGCAGTGCAACATGCAATGCAAACTTAGGACATTACATTCCATGCAATGCAACTTTTAATGCAAACTTATGACATCACAATCCATACAATGCAACATTTAATACAAAATTTACATCAGATTCCATGCAATGCAACATGCAATGCAAAATTATGACATCACAATCCATGCAATGCATTATTTTTATGCAAGAATATGCAATCACAATCCATGCAAAGCAACATTTAATGCAAAATTATGACATAACAATCCATGCAATTGCAACATGCAATGCAAAATTATGACATAACAATCCATGCAATGAAAAAAGCAATGCAAAATACTGACATCACAAACCATGTAATGCAACATGCATTGCAAAATTCTGACATCACAATCCATGCAATACAACGTGCAATACATAATTATGATATCACAATCCATGCAATGCAACATTAAATCCAAAATAATGACATCACAAATCATGCAATGCAATATGTAATGCAAAATTATAAAATAACAATCAAAATTATGACAACACTAACATTAGTGCTGATGTCATCATGATGGTGTTGTAAAAATGGTGAAGATATAACAACGGTGATGAAATCATAATGGAGATGATGTCACAATGGTAATGATGTCATAATGGTGAAAAAGGCTTGTAGATGACTGCCGCGCCCCAGAGAGCAGCAGTAGTGATATCTGCGGGTGGTCACTCAACCCCCTAAAACATGGATACACAAAACAAATGAGAGATCAAGTCTGCGCTCGTCTAGGAATACTGCACTTGGAGAGGTTGGGTTTATGGTGCACAGTCTCTGATAGATGGAAAGGTCTTAAATTATGCTTGTTGGCTTAATATGTCCCGTGATGTCGTTGATACGTGTTAGGTCTCTCTTGTGACGATATCTTTATGACTTCGTTTGTGTCTTTATTTCCACTTCTCCGAGTCGGATCTTGAATAGATTCGTGTCGTTGGGCCGTGATGTGTTTCTCCTATAAAGGTATCTTTGGTATTCGTTCTCCGGATTTTCTCCTGTACATCCGACCAGGGTACCAGGATAGTTCTTATCCTCAACAGTTGGAGACAGAGAAACAGAGATAGCCGCTGATAGTGTAGTAAGTAGAGATGAGCGCCGGAAATTTTTCGGGTTTTGTGTTTTGGTTTTGGGTTCGGTTCCGCGGCCGTGTTTTGGGTTCGACCGCGTTTTGGCAAAACCTCACCGAATTTTTTTTGTCGGATTCGGGTGTGTTTTGGATTCGGGTGTTTTTTTCAAAAAACCCTAAAAAACAGCTTAAATCATAGAATTTGGGGGTAATTTTGATCCCAAAGTATTATTAACCTCAAAAAACATAATTTACACTCATTTTCAGCCTATTCTGAACACATCACACCTCACAATATTATTTTTAGTCCTAAAATTTGCACCGAGGTCGCTGTGTGAGTAAGATAAGCGACCCTAGTGGCCGACACAAACACCGGGCCCATCTAGGAGTGGCACTGCAGTGTCACGCAGGATGGCCCTTCCAAAAAACCCTCCCCAAACAGCACATGACGCAAAGAAAAAAAGAGGCGCAATGAGGTAGCTGACTGTGTGAGTAAGATTAGCGACCCTAGTGGCCGACACAAACACCGGGCACATCTAGGAGTGGCACTGCAGTGTCACGCAGGATGTCCCTTCCAAAAAACCCTCCCCAAACAGCACATGACGCAAAGAAAAAAAGAGGCGCAATGAGGTAGCTGACTGTGTGAGTAAGATTAGCGACCCTAGTGGCCGACACAAACACCGGGCCCATCTAGGAGTGGCACTGCAGTGTCACGCAGGATGTCCCTTCCAAAAAACCCTCCCCAAACAGCACATGACGCAAAGAAAAAAAGAGGCGCAATGAGGTAGCTGACTGTGTGAGTAAGATTAGCGACCCTAGTGGCCGACACAAACACCGGGCCCATCTAGGAGTGGCACTGCAGTGTCACGCAGGATGTCCCTTCCAAAAAACCCTCCCCAATCAGCACATGATGCAAAGAAAAAGAAAAGAAAAAAGAGGTGCAAGATGGAATTATCCTTGGGCCCTCCCACCCACCCTTATGTTGTATAAACAAAACAGGACATGCACACTTTAACCAACCCATCATTTCAGTGACAGGGTCTGCCACACGACTGTGACTGATATGACGGGTTGGTTTGGACCCCCCCCAAAAAAGAAGCAATTAATCTCTCCTTGCACAAACTGGCTCTACAGAGGCAAGATGTCCACCTCATCTTCACCCTCCGATATATCACCGTGTACATCCCCCTCCTCACAGATTATCAATTCGTCCCCACTGGAATCCACCATCTCAGCTCCCTGTGTACTTTGTGGAGGCAATTGCTGCTGGTCAATGTCTCCGCGGAGGAATTGATTATAATTCATTTTAATGAACATCATCTTCTCCACATTTTCTGGATGTAACCTCGTACGCCGATTGCTGACAAGGTGAGCGGCGGCACTAAACACTCTTTCGGAGTACACACTTGTGGGAGGGCAACTTAGGTAGAATAAAGCCAGTTTGTGCAAGGGCCTCCAAATTGCCTCTTTTTCCTGCCAGTATAAGTACGGACTGTGTGACGTGCCTACTTGGATGCGGTCACTCATATAATCCTCCACCATTCTATCAATGTTGAGAGAATCATATGCAGTGACAGTAGACGACATGTCCGTAATCGTTGTCAGGTCCTTCAGTCCGGACCAGATGTCAGCATCAGCAGTCGCTCCAGACTGCCCTGCATCACCGCCAGCGGGTGGGCTCGGAATTCTGAGCCTTTTCCTCGCACCCCCAGTTGCGGGAGAATGTGAAGGAGGAGATGTTGACAGGTCGCGTTCCGCTTGACTTGACAATTTTGTCACCAGCAGGTCTTTCAACCCCAGCAGACCTGTGTCTGCCGGAAAGAGAGATCCAAGGTAGGCTTTAAATCTAGGATCGAGCACGGTGGCCAAAATGTAGTGCTCTGATTTCAACAGATTGACCACCCGTGAATCCTTGTTAAGCGAATTAAGGGCTGCATCCACAAGTCCCACATGCCTAGCGGAATCGCTCCGTGTTAGCTCCTTCTTCAATGCCTCCAGCTTCTTCTGCAAAAGCCTGATGAGGGGAATGACCTGACTCAGGCTGGCAGTGTCTGAACTGACTTCACGTGTGGCAAGTTCAAAGGGCATCAGAACCTTGCACAACGTTGAAATCATTCTCCACTGCACTTGAGACAGGTGCATTCCATCTCCTATATCGTGCTCAATTGTATAGGCTTGAATGGCCTTTTGCTGCTCCTCCAACCTCTGAAGCATATAGAGGGTTGAATTCCACCTCGTTACCACTTCTTGCTTCAGATGATGGCAGGGCAGGTTCAGTAGTTTTTGGTGGTGCTCCAGTCTTCTGTACGTGGTGCCTGTACGCCGAAAGTGTCCCGCAATTTTTCTGGCCACCGACAGCATCTCTTGCACGCCCCTGTCGTTTTTTAAAAAATTCTGCACCACCAAATTCAAGGTATGTGCAAAACATGGGACGTGCTGGAATTTGCCCATATTTAATGCACACACAATATTGCTGGCGTTGTCCGATGCCACAAATCCACAGGAGAGTCCAATTGGGGTAAGCCATTCCGCGATGATCTTCCTCAGTTGCCGTAAGAGGTTTTCAGCTGTGTGCGTATTCTGGAAAGCGGTGATACAAAGCGTAGCCTGCCTAGGAAAGAGTTGGCGTTTGCGAGATGCTGCTACTGGTGCCGCCGCTGCTGTTCTTGCGGCGGGAGTCCATACATCTACCCAGTGGGCTGTCACAGTCATATAGTCCTGACCCTGCCCTGCTCCACTTGTCCACATGTCCGTGGTTAAGTGGACATTGGGTACAACTGCATTTTTTAGGACACTGGTGAGTCTTTTTCTGACGTCCGTGTACATTCTCGGTATCGCCTGCCTAGAGAAGTGGAACCTAGATGGTATTTGGTAACGGGGGCACACTGCCTCAATAAATTGTCTAGTTCCCTGTGAACTAACGGCGGATACCGGACGCACGTCTAACACCAACATAGTTGTCAAGGACTCAGTTATCCGCTTTGCAGTAGGATGACTGCTGTGATATTTCATCTTCCTCGCAAAGGACTGTTGAACAGTCAATTGCTTACTGGAAGTAGTACAAGTGGGCTTACGACTTCCCCTCTGGGATGACCATCGACTCCCAGCGGCAACAACAGCAGCGCCAGCAGCAGTAGGCGTTACACGCAAGGATGCATCGGAGGAATCCCAGGCAGGAAAGGACTCGTCAGACTTGCCAGTGACATGGCCTGCAGGACTATTGGCATTCCTGGGGAAGGAGGAAATTGACACTGAGGGAGTTGGTGGGGTGGTTTGCGTGAGCTTGGTTACAAGAGGAAGGGATTTACTGGTCAGTGGACTGCTTCCGCTGTCACCCAAAGTTTTTGAACTTGTCACTGACTTATTATGAATGCGCTGCAGGTGACGTATAAGGGAGGATGTTCCGAGGTGGTTAACGTCCTTACCCCTACTTATTACAGCTTGACAAAGGGAACACACGGCTTGACACCTGTTGTCCGCATTTCTGGTGAAATACCTCCACACCGAAGAGCTGATTTTTTTGGTATTTTCACCTGGCATGTCAACGGCCATATTCCTCCCACGGACAACAGGTGTCTCCCCGGGTGCCTGACTTAAACAAACCACCTCACCATCAGAATCCTCCTGGTCAATTTCCTCCCCAGCGCCAGCAACACCCATATCCTCCTCATCCTGGTGTACTTCAACACTGACATCTTCAATCTGACTATCAGGAACTGGACTGCGGGTGCTCCTTCCAGCACTTGCAGGGGGCATGCAAATAGTGGAAGGCGCATGCTCTTCACGTCCAGTGTTGGGAAGGTCAGGCATCGCAAACGACACAATTGGACTCTCCTTGTGGATTTGGGATTTCAAAGAACGCACAGTTCTTTGCGGTGCTTTTGCCAGCTTGAGTCTTTTCAGTTTTCTAGCGAGAGGCTGAGTGCTTCCATCCTCATGTGAAGCTGAACCACTAGCCATGAACATAGGCCAGGGCCTCAGCCGTTCCTTGCCACTCCGTGTGGTAAATGGCATATTGGCAAGTTTACGCTTCTCCTCCGACAATTTTATTTTAGGTTTTGGAGTCCTTTTTTTTCTGATATTTGGTGTTTTGGATTTGACATGCTCTGTACTATGACATTGGGCATCGGCCTTGGCAGACGACGTTGCTGGCATTTCATCGTCTCGGCCATGACTAGTGGCAGCAGCTTCAGCACGAGGTGGAAGTGGATCTTGATCTTTCCCTAATTTTGGAACCTCAACTTTTTTGTTCTCCATATTTTATAGGCAGAACTAAAAGGCACCTCAGGTAAACAATGGAGATGGATGGATTGGATACTAGTATACAATTATGGACGGACTGCCACGGTTAGGTGGTATAAAAAAACCACGGTTAGGTGGTATATATTATAATAATAATACAATTATGGATGGACGGACTGCCTGCCGACTGCCGACACAGAGGTAGCCACAGCCGTGAACTACCGCACTGTACACTGGTTGATAAAGAGATAGTAGTATACTCGTAACAACTAGTATGACACTATGACGACGGTATAAAGAATGGAAAAAAAACCACGGTTAGGTGGTATATATTATAATAATAATACAATTATGGATGGACGGACTGCCTGCCGACTGCCGACACAGAGGTAGCCACAGCCGTGAACTACCGCACTGTACACTGGTTGATAAAGAGATAGTAGTATACTCGTAACAACTAGTATGACACTATGACGACGGTATAAAGAATGAAAAAAAAACCACGGTTAGGTGGTATATATTATAATAATAATACAATTATGGATGGACGGACTGCCTGCCGACTGCCGACACAGAGGTAGCCACAGCCGTGAACTACCGCACTGTACACTGGTTGATAAAGAGATAGTAGTATACTCGTAACAACTAGTATGACACTATGACGACGGTATAAAGAATGAAAAAAAAACCACGGTTAGGTGGTATATATTATAATAATAATACAATTATGGATGGACGGACTGCCTGCCGACTGCCGACACAGAGGTAGCCACAGCCGTGAACTACCGCACTGTACACTGGTTGATAAAGAGATAGTAGTATACTCGTAACAATTAGGATGACACTATGACGGTATAAAGAATGAAAAAAAAAACCACGGTTAGGTGGTAGGTATATAATAATAAATAATACAATTCTGGTCGGACGGACTGCCTGCCGTGTGCCGACACAGAGGTAGCCACAGCCGTGAACTACCGCACTGTACACTGGTTGATAAAGAGATAGTAGTATACTCGTAACAATTAGGATGACACTATGACGGTATAAAGAATGAAAAAAAAAACCACGGTTAGGTGGTAGGTATATAATAATAAATAATACAATTCTGGTCGGACGGACTGCCTGCCGTGTGCCGACACAGAGGTAGCCACAGCCGTGAACTACCGCACTGTACACTGGTTGATAAAGAGATAGTAGTATACTCGTAACAATTAGGATGACACTATGACGGTATAAAGAATGAAAAAAAAAACCACGGTTAGGTGGTAGGTATATAATAATAAATAATACAATTCTGGTCGGACGGACTGCCTGCCGTGTGCCGACACAGAGGTAGCCACAGCCGTGAACTACCGCACTGTACACTGGTTGATAAAGAGATAGTAGTATACTCGTAACAATTAGGATGACACTATGACGGTATAAAGAATGAAAAAAAAAACCACGGTTAGGTGGTAGGTATATAATAATAAATAATACAATTCTGGTCGGACGGACTGCCTGCCGTGTGCCGACACAGAGGTAGCCACAGCCGTGAACTACCGCACTGTACACTGGTTGATAAAGAGATAGTAGTATACTCGTAACAATTAGGATGACACTATGACGGTATAAAGAATGAAAAAAAAACCACGGTTAGGTGGTAGGTATATAATAATAAATAATACAATTCTGGTCGGACGGACTGCCTGCCGTGTGCCGACACAGAGGTAGCCACAGCCGTGAACTACCGCACTGTACACTGGTTGATAAAGAGATAGTAGTATACTCGTAACAATTAGGATGACACTATGACGGTATAAAGAATGAAAAAAAAAACCACGGTTAGGTGGTAGGTATATAATAATAAATAATACAATTCTGGTCGGACGGACTGCCTGCCGTGTGCCGACACAGAGGTAGCCACAGCCGTGAACTACCGCACTGTACACTGGTTGATAAAGAGATAGTAGTATACTCGTAACAATTAGGATGACACTATGACGGTATAAAGAATGAAAAAAAAAACCACGGTTAGGTGGTAGGTATATAATAATAAATAATACAATTCTGGTCGGACGGACTGCCTGCCGTGTGCCGACACAGAGGTAGCCACAGCCGTGAACTACCGCACTGTACACTGGTTGATAAAGAGATAGTAGTATACTCGTAACAATTAGGATGACACTATGACGGTATAAAGAATGAAAAAAAAACCACGGTTAGGTGGTAGGTATATAATAATAAATAATACAATTCTGGTCGGACGGACTGCCTGCCGTGTGCCGACACAGAGGTAGCCACAGCCGTGAACTACCGCACTGTACTGTGTCTGCTGCTAATATAGACTGGTTGATATTTAAAGAGATATTAGTAGTATACAACAATACTATACTGGTGGTCAGGCACTGGTCACCACTCCTGCAGCAAAAGTGTGCACTGTTAATTAATATAATTGTACTCCTGGCTCCTGCTAACAACCTGCAGTGCTCCCCAGTCTCCCCCACAATTAATTATAAGCTTTTAATTTATACATTGATGACTGTGCAGCACACTGGGCTGAGCTGAGTGCACACAGACTGAGTCACACTGTGTGACTGACTGTGCTGTGTATCGTTTTTTTTTTCAGGCAGAGAACGGATATAGCAGAGAGAAGTGAACGGATATATTATATTAAATAAAAGTTAACTAGCAACTGCACTGGTCACTGACTGTGGTAAACTAACTCTGTCTGCGACTCTGCACAATCTCTCTCTCTCTATCTAATCTATCTCTATTCTAATGGAGAGGACGCCAGACACGTCCTCTCCCTATCAATCTCAATGCACGAGTGAAAATGGCGGCGACGCGCGGCTCCTTATATAGAATCCGAGTCTCGCGATAGAATCCGAGCCTCGCGAGAATCCGACAGCGTCATGATGACGTTCGGGCGCGCTCGGGTTAACCGAGCAAGGCGGGAAGATCCGAGTCGCTCGGACCCGTGAAAAAAAACATGAAGTTCGGGCGGGTTCGGATTCCGAGGAACCGAACCCGCTCATCTCTAGTAGTAAGCGTGTTGAAAATGACGTCTTTAACTAGTAAGGGTGTCTTTTAGGGAGATCTTGAATAAAAGTAGCAACTGCTTGTTGCGTACCGTACTCACGTGAGGGACGTGATGTACCCCTTGCATAAAGGTATCTTTAGTGTTCTTGTGTTTTTCTCCTCTTCCTCCAGACAGGATCCTTTATGGTTCTTATCCTCGGGAGTAGAAAAGGAGATAGGACAATTGATAGTGTAGTAAGTTTTTAGGTGAAGTGAGTAATTACTGAAAAGTAAGTCACTCCTCTAAACTTATCACTTTTAATGGGGGAGTGCGTACCGTACTCACATCCGTACAGGAAGGTGAAGAACACATAAAGGTATCTTTTCTTGTGTCGATATATTTTCATACACGGTCACACTCATGCAGATTGAATAGATGGAAAGAATAGTGGGCGTACCCAACTCACACTATACAATGCGGGGACTTGTGTATAAAGGTATCTTTAGGGTGGTCCCGCTGGTTCTAGAAGTTCCTTATTCCAAAATCCATTCCTCTCATGTTAGACATGAAGAAAAACGAAGCATGGTGTCATGGGGTGACACATTTAAAATAATTTATTGCACAAAAAACTTCTAAAACAACATTAAACTGCCAATGGACTCCAGGTAAGAAAGGGGGGTGTACACGGGTGAATATAAAGATGTTTAAAGTCTGGATTTTTCTCACCTTAGTAGGTACCGTCCCAGTCAGTCCCTAGTAGTCCTGGCCCTCACACCAACGCGTTTCGACTTAAGGAGTCTTTTTCAAGGTGTGTAATGAGGGCACTAGTGCCACTATTTATACCCCATAACAGGAAGTCATGTGATGGGGGTGTGGTTACCAGGTACAAAGCATAATGGTAAAATGTAGTATAAAATACATGATAGCAAAATTTTTGCTAAAACAGACAGTAAAAGAACGATATAATTGATTAAAAATGCTTTACATGCCTTTTTCAGATTGCACAATGTGTTTAAAAGAAGCTCGACACGTCACTTCCGGTATTTGGAACGCATGTGCTTCCGGAAGTGGCGTGTGTAAAGAGGGCTATGAATAATATAGGGATTATTCTGAAAAATGTGGATGAAATAGGAGTGAGTGGTCCGGGTGTCCATAAGCAACTATGTGTTGCTAGCATGGCCTCCCGGCGTCCTGATGTCGTTCGCCGCTGTTGGAGCAGTGGAACGCATGTACCAGAAGTGACGGTCATGCGTTCCACCTGAGAGGGGAGACGCGCACTTCTTAGTGCAGGAACTGGACGGCGGCTTGCGCGTTCCAGGTGCTCGGGATGGAACGCACGCGATCCCGGAAGTAGCGGGAAGTACTGCGTGCGTTCTACCGAGGGGGAGGGGCGCAAAGAAGTACGTTCAATTATGGGAAGTAGTGTTGCGTTCCAGGTAGTGTGAGTGCAACGCACACGACCCATAAAAGGAACTGTGGAATTCAGATGATAATAATCCCTAACTATTTAAGGATCAGATACAAGGGATGGACAAGTACAAAATTTGGAAAAAGTACAAAGAATTAGGGTGAGGTATTTATGGAGAGCCATCTATTACAGGTGATGGTACTGGCCAGTAATGTGCCTCCTTGTACGAGAAGTGGATACATAAACAATGTATAAATTCATGAATAGTATATGAATTAAATACAATTTAATAAAGAATATCCCATATTTAAATTTGCAGTGAAGTGGTGGTAATTAACACTGACAAAAATAAGTAATAAATAAATAATGGATAAATGGTGACAGCCACAGGACTAAGAAACAGTAAAATACAGTGACATAATACAATTTAGGTATAAGGAAGGAGTAGAATTGGTTCACTGAATAATAATGACCGCATAGAAGTACGTTCAATTATGGGAAGTAGTGTTGCATTCCAGGTAGTGTAAGTGGAACGTACACGACCCATAGAAGGAACTGTGGAATTCAGATGATAATAATCCTTAACTATTTAAAGATCAGGTACAAGGGATGGACAAGTACAAAATTTGGAAAAAGTACAAAGAATTAGGGTGAGGTATTTATGGAGAGCCATCTATTACAGGTGATGGTACTGGCCAGTAATGTGCCTCCTTGTACGAGAAGTGGATACATAAACAATGTATAAATTCATGAATAGTATATGAATTAAATACAGCTTAATAAAGAATATCCCATATTTAAATTTGCAGTTAAGTGGTGGCAATTAACACTGACAAAAATAAGTAATAAATAAATAATGGATAAATGGTGACAGCCACAGGACTAAGAAACAGTAAAATACAGTGACATAATACAATTTAGGTATAAGGAAGGAGTAGAATTGGTTCACTGAATAATAATGACCGCATAGAAGTACGTTCAATTATGGGAAGTAGAGTTGCGTTCCAGGTAGTGTAAGTGGAACGTACACGACCCATAGAAGGAACTGTGAAATTCAGATGATAATAATCCTTAACTATTTAAGGATCAGGTACAAGGGATGGACAAGTACAAAATTTGGAAAAGTACAAAGAATTAGGGTGAGGTAACTATGGAGAGCCATCTATTACAGGTGATGGTACTGGCCAGTAATGTGCCTCCTTGTACGAGAAGTGGATACATAAACAGTGTATAAATTCATGAATAGTATATGAATTAAATACAGCTTAATAAAGAATATCCCATATTTAAATTTTCAGTGAAGTGGTGGCAATTAACACTGACAAAAATAAGTAATAAATAAATAATGGATAAATGGTGACAGCCACAGGACTAAGAAACAGTAAAATACAGTGACATAATACAATTTAGGTATAAGGAAGGAGTAGAATTGGTTCACTGAATAATAATGACCGTGTGGCTGGCACAAGGTAGGAGGGTGGAGCTAACTAATAGGTAGGAGGATTGGGTGAGAGACTCAATGCTATGGGGGAGTTGGTAAATGGTCCAGGGCCCTTAAAGAAACCATTTTGTTTCAAATTCCAGGTTGAGACCTTTGGGTTTCAAGGTACCCAGATTGAAAATGCTCCGCATTTCAGTTTGAGCAAGTCTTTCTTCAATATTCCCCTTTCTCCAATTTCCTGCCACAACTTGAATGCCACAGAAAAGTGATAACTCTGATGGTTTACAGTCATGTTTCTCTTTGAAGTGGGCAGAAATTCCATGAGTAGGGAGACCTTTCTTTATGTTTCTGAGATGTTCGCTCATTCTTTCTTTTAATTTCCTGGTTGTCCTTCCTACATATTGTTTGTTGCATTTGCATTGTACTAGATAGACAACATTTTTGCTGTCGCACGTGATGAATTCTTTAATGTCGTATTTCTTCTGGTTGCTGGTGGATGTATAGCTGGTTATGACGGATGTGCTGCTTTTGCAATTGCGGCACATTTGGCATTGGCCGCACCTGTAAAAGCCCTTGCTCTTGATGGTAGTGGTTTTCTTAGGGACCTCCAGTGCACTTTTTACTAGATGTTTGCGTAAATTGTCAGCCTTTCGGTATATAAATCTTGGCTTATCCGATATGTATTGTTTCAGTATGGGATCCTGGAGCAGTAATCCCCATAGGATAAGAAAAAATTGCTCTAAACTACGGGACTACCACAACCAAGGCACGTCAATGAAAAACCAATTCCAGAAAAAGGGATATGAAACCAAATTTTTGGACACGCCATATGAAAAATACGAGCAAGCAGATAGGGAACTGATGATACGACCAACCACATCTACGGAGGACCATAGATGGGGAGGCGATGCAAATATGGTTACCTTTATCACTAAATATAGCAGCCAATATAAGGGGCTGGAACATATTGTAAGAAAATAACTGGGGATTACTGCTCCATCAGGACGCCGGGAGGCCATGCCAGCAACACATAGTTGCTTATGGACACCCGGACCACTCACTCCTATTTCATCCACATTTTTCAGAATAATCCCTATATTATTCATAGCCCTCTTTACACACGCCACTTCCGGAACCACATGCGTTCCAAATACCGGAAGTGACGTGTCGAGCTCCTTTTAAACACATTGTGCAATCTGAAAAAGGCATATAAAGCATTTTTAATCAATTATATCGTTCTTTTACTGTCTGTTTTAGCTAAAATTTTGCTATCATGTATTTTATACTACATTTTACCATTATGCTTTGTATCTGGTAACCACACCCCCATCACATGACTTCCTGTTATGGGGTATAAATAGTGGCACTAGTGCCCTCATTACACACCTTGAAAAAGACTCCTTCAGTCGAAACGCGTTGGTGTGAGGGCCAGGACTACTAGGTAAACAAGAAAAAGTGGAAGGCTGCGCTAAATAATGTGTTCTGACAATGATGATATTAATATATTACTGATACAATTTATTAACAGATAATATCGCTATATTCTTATGATCAAATATCATAAAATGCATGCAACATATATAAAACTTGGTAAAATCATACAGTGAATGTAATAAAAAAGGGGGTTACCCAATTAGTCAGAATAGAAATTGGTCGGTGAGTGGAAGAGTCCGTTCCAAATTAGTCCCCCAGATCGATCTGAGTCCGGTATAGATGAATGTATAGGAGGTAAGCAGTGTCCCATGAGATGAAGGTTACCGCTAGAGGAATCGGTGCTCCTGAATTTCGAATGGTGAGCTCCTCATGCAATGCGGATTATGGATGTTATCGGTCCAATCTGCTATTTGAATCCTCCAATTCGTATATGGTGATCCGGAATTTGTATGGGGGGTGGTTCGGTCTTCCAATTGGTGATCTCTGACTTTGGGTCCCCTGTGCACCTGACGCGTTTCGCTGCGTTCAGCTAGCAGCTTTTTCAAAGCTTTTTTGAAGCGCCCGAGTACCCAAGGGTAACCAAACATTCACCAGGACTACTAGGGACTGACTGGGACGGTACCTACTAAGGTGAGAAAAATCCAGACTTTAAACATCTTTATATTCACCCGTGTACACCCCCCTTTCTTACCTGGAGTCCATTGGCAGTTTAATGTTGTTTTAGAAGTTTTTTGTGCAATAAATTATTTTAAATGTGTCATCCCATGACACCATGCTTCGTTTTTCTTCATGTCTAACATGAGAGGAATGGATTTTGGAATAAGGAACTTCTAGAACCAGCGGGACCACCCTAAAGATACCTTTATACACAAGTCCCCTCATTGTATAGTGTGAGTTGGGTACGCCCACTATTCTTTCCATCTATTCAATCTGCATGAGTGTGACCGTGTATGAAAATATATCGACACAAGAAAAGATACCTTTATGTGTTCTTCACCTTCCTGTACGGATGTGAGTACGGTACGCACTCCCCCATTAAAAGTGATAAGTTTAGAGGAGTGACTTACTTTTCAGTAATTACTCACTTCACCTAAAAACTTACTACACTATCAATTGTCCTATCTCCTTTTCTACTCCCGAGGATAAGAACCATATAGATATAACAACGGTGACGAAATCATAATGGAGATGATGTCATAATAGTGATAATGTCCCAATGTTGATGATGTCATTATGGTGATGATGTCATAAAAGTGCTTATGTCATAATGGTTATGCTGTCATAATAGTGATGATGTAAAAATGTTTATGATGTTATAATAGTGATTATGTCAGAATGGTGTTGATGTCACAATATTGATAATGTCATAATGGTGTTGATGTCTTAATTGTGATGATGACACAATAATGATGATTTCATAATGGAGTTGATGTCATCATAGTAATGATGTCACAATGTTGATGATGTTCTAATGGTTATGATGTCATAATTGTGATGATGCCAAAATAATGATGATGTCATAATTGTGATGATGTCACAATAGTAATGATGTCACAAAGGTGATGTTGTCATAATGGTAATGCTGTCATAATAGTGATGATGTCAAATTTTTTATGATGTCATAATAGTGATTGTCAGAATGGTGTTGATGTCACAATGGTGATAATGTCAGAATGGTGATGATGTCAGAATGGGGATGATGTCATAATGGTGTTGATGTCATAATGGTGTTGATGTTATAATGTTGATAATGTCATAATGGTGATGATGTCATAATGGTGATGATGTCAGAATTGTGATGATTTCATAATAGTGATGATGTCATAATGGTGAAGATGTCATATTACTGATGATGTCACAATGGTGATGATGTCATAATGGTGATGATGTCATATTAGTGATGATGTCACAATGGTGATGATGTATCAATATTGATTATGTCAGAATGGTGACGATGTCACAATGGTGATGATGTCAATATGGTGTTGATGTCACAATGGTGATGTTGTTATATTGCTCACATGATATGCAAAATTATGACATCACAATCCATGCAGTGCAACATGCAATGCAAACTTCTGAAATTACATTCCATGCGATGAAACATTTAATACAAAATGTACATCAGATTCCATGCAATGCAACATGCAATGCAAAATTCTGACATCACAATCCAGGCAATGCATTATTTTTTTTGCAAGAATGTGCAATCACAATCCATGCAAAGCAATATTTAATGCAAAATTATGACATAACAATCCATGCAATTGCAACATGCAATGCAAAATTATGACATCACAATCCATTCAATGAAAAAAGCAATGCAAAATACTGACATCACAAACCATGTAATGCAACATTTAATGCAAAATTCTGACATCCAAAACCATGCAATGAAACATGCAGTGCAAAATTAGGACATCACAATCCATGCAATACAACGTGCAATACAAAATTATTATATCACAATCCATGCAATGCAACATTAAATCCAAAATTATGACATCACAAATCATGCAATGCAATATGTAATGCAAAATTATAAAATAACAATCTAAATTATGACAACACTAACATTAGTGCTGATGTCATGATTGTGTTGTAAAAATGGTGAAGATATAACAACGGTGATGAAATCATAATGGAGATGATGTCACAATAGTAATGTCATAACGGTGATGATGTCATAATGGTGATGATGTCCCAATGTTGATGATGTCATAATGGTGATGATGTCATAAAAGTGCTTATGCATAATGGTAAAGATGTCATAATAGTGATGTCACAAAGTTGATGATGTAATAATGGTTATGCTGTCATAATAGTGATGATGTAAAAATTTTTATGATGTTATAATAGTGATTATGTCAGAATGGTGTTGATGTCACAATATTGATAATGTCATAATGGTGTTAATGTCTTAATTGTGATGATGACACAATAATGATGATTTCATAATGGAGTTGATGTCATAATAGTGATGATGTCACAATGTTGATGATGTCATAATGGTGATGATGTCATAATTGTGACGATGTCAAAATAATGATGATGTCATAATTGTGATGTCACAATAGTAGTGATGTCACAAAGGTGATGTTGTCATAATGGTAATGCTGTCATAATAGTAATGATTGCAAAAATTTTATGATGTCATAATAGTGATTGTCAGAATGGTGTTGATGTCACAATGGTGATAATGTCAGAATGGTGTTGAAGTCAGAATGTGGATGATGTCATAATGGTGTTGATGTCATACTGTTGATGATGTGATAATGGTGATGATATCAGAATTGTGATGATTTCATAATGGTGAAGATGTCATATTACTGATGATGTCACAATGGTGATGCTGTCATGATGGTGATTTTGTCATATTAGTGATGATGTCACAATGGTGATGATGTATCAATGTTGATTATGTCAGAATGATGATGATGTCACAATGGTGATGTTGTTATATTGCTCACATGGAATGCAAAATTATGACATCACAATCCATGCAGTGCTACATGCAATGCAAACTTATGACATTACATTCCATGCGATTAAACATTTAATGCAAACTTATGACATCACAATCCATACAATGCAACATTTAATACAAAATTTACATCATATTCCATGCAATGCATCATGCAATGCAAAATTCCGACATCACAATCCATGCAATGCATTATTTTTTTTGTAAGAATATGCAATCACAATCCATGCAAAGCAATATTTAATGCAAAAATTAGGACATAACAATCCATGCAATTGCAACATGCAATGCAAAATATTGACATCACAATCCATGCAATGAAAAAAGCAATGCAAAATACTGACATCACAAACCATGTAATGCAACATGCATTGCAAAATTATGACATCACAATCCATGCAATACAACGTGCAATACAAAATTATGATATCACATTCCATGCAATGCAACATTAAATCCAAAATTATGACATCACAAATCATGCAATGCAAAATTATAAAATAACAATCAAAATTATGACAACACTAACATTAGTGCTGATGTCATGATGGTGTTGTTGTAAAAATGGTGAAGATATAACAACAATGATGAAATCATAATGGAGATGATGTCACAATGGTGATGATGTCATAATGGTGATGATCTCATAATAGTGATAATGTCCCAATGTTGATGATGTCATTATGGTGATGATGTCATACAAATGCTTATGCATAATGGTAAAGATGTCATAATAGTGATGTCACAAAGTTGATGATGTCATAATGGTTATGCTGTCATAATAGTGATGATGTAAAAATGTTTATGATGTTATAATAGTGATTATGTCAGAATGGTGTTGATGTCACAATATTGATAATGTCATAATGGTGTTAATGTCTTAATTGTGATGATGACACAATAATGATGATTTCATAATGGAGTTGATGTCATAATAGTGATGATGTCACAATGTTGATGATGTCATAATGGTGATGATGTCATAATTGTGACGATGTCAAAATAATGATGATGTCATAATTGTGATGTCACAATAGTAGTGATGTCACAAAGGTGATGTTGTCATAATGGTAATGCTGTCATAATAGTAATGATTGCAAAAATTTTATGATGTCATAATAGTGATTGTCAGAATGGTGTTGATGTCACAATGGTGATAATGTCAGAATGGTGTTGAAGTCAGAATGTGGATGATGTCATAATGGTGTTGATGTCATACTGTTGATGATGTGATAATGGTGATGATATCAGAATTGTGATGATTTCATAATGGTGAAGATGTCATATTACTGATGATGTCACAATGGTGATGCTGTCATGATGGTGATTTTGTCATATTAGTGATGATGTCACAATGGTGATGATGTATCAATGTTGATTATGTCAGAATGATGATGATGTCACAATGGTGATGTTGTTATATTGCTCACATGGAATGCAAAATTATGACATCACAATCCATGCAGTGCTACATGCAATGCAAACTTATGACATTACATTCCATGCGATTAAACATTTAATGCAAACTTATGACATCACAATCCATACAATGCAACATTTAATACAAAATTTACATCATATTCCATGCAATGCATCATGCAATGCAAAATTCCGACATCACAATCCATGCAATGCATTATTTTTTTTGTAAGAATATGCAATCACAATCCATGCAAAGCAATATTTAATGCAAAAATTAGGACATAACAATCCATGCAATTGCAACATGCAATGCAAAATATTGACATCACAATCCATGCAATGAAAAAAGCAATGCAAAATACTGACATCACAAACCATGTAATGCAACATGCATTGCAAAATTATGACATCACAATCCATGCAATACAACGTGCAATACAAAATTATAATATCACATTCCATGCAATGCAACATTAAATCCAAAATTATGACATCACAAATCATGCAATGCAAAATTATAAAATAACAATCAAAATTATGACAACACTAACATTAGTGCTGATGTCATGATGGTGTTGTTGTAATAATGGTGAAGATATAACAACAATGATGAAATCATAATGGAGATGATGTCACAATGGTGATGATGTCATAATGGTGATGATCTCATAATAGTGATAATGTCCCAATGTTGATGATGTCATTATGGTGATGATGTCATACAAATGCTTATGCATAATGGTAAAGATGTCATAATAGTGATGTCACAAAGTTGATGATGTCATAATGGTTATGCTATCATAATAGTGATGATGTAAAAATGTTTATGATGTTATAATAGTGATTATGTCAGAATGGTGTTGATGTCACAATATTGATAATGCCATAATGGTGTTGATGTCTTAATTGTGATGATGACACAATAATAATGATTTCATAATGGAGTTGATGTCATAATAGTGATGATGTCACAATGTTGATGATGTCATAATGGTGATGATGTCATAATTGTGATGATGTCACAATAGTAGTGATGTCACAAAAGTGATGTTGTCATAATGCTAATGCTGTCATAATAATAATGATGTCAACATTTTTATGATGTCATAATAATGATTGTCAGAATGGTGTTGATGTCACAATGGTGATAATGTCAGAATGGTGATGAAGTCATAATGGTGATGAAGTCATAATGTTGATGATGCCATAATAGTGATGATGTCTTAATAGTGATTGTCAGAATGGTGATAATGTCAGAATGGTGATAATGTCAGAATGGTGATAATGTCAGAATGGGGATGATGTCATAATGGTGATGATGTCAGAATTGTGATGATTTCATAATGGTGATGATGTCACTGTTGATGATGTCATAATGGCGAAGATGTCATGTTACTGATGATGTATCAATGTTGGTTATGTCACAATGGTGATGATGTATCAATGTTGATTATGTCAGAATGGTGATGATGTCACTATGGTGATGATGTCATAATGGTGTTTATATCATATTGGTGATGATGTTACTTAGTTGGTGATGTCATAATGGTGATGATTTCATAATATTGATTAAGTCACAATGGTGATGCGGACATAATGGTGATGATGTCACAATTGTGATGTTGATCTAATGGTGATGATGTCACAATGGTGATGTTATATTGTTCACATGAAATGCAAAATGATGACATCACATGCTATGCAATGGAACACTTAATGCAAAATTATGACATCACAATCCATGCAGTGCAACATGCAATGCAAACTGAGGACATTACATTCCATGCAACGCAACTTTTAATGCAAAATTATGACATCACAATCCATGCTATGCATTATTTTTATGCAAGATAATGCAATCACAATCCATGCAAAGCAACATTTAATGCAAAATTATGACATAACAATCCATGCAATTGCAACATGCAATGCAAAATTATGACATCACAATCCATGCAATGAAAAAAGCAATGCAAAATACTGACATCACAAACCATGTAATGCAACATTTAATGCAAAATTCTGACATCCAAAACCATGCAATGCAACATGCATTACAAAATTATGACATCACAATCCATGCAATACAACGTGCAATACAAAATTATGATCTCACAATCCATGCAATGCAACATTAAATCCAAAATTATGACATCACAAATCATGCAATGCAATATGCAATGCAAAATTATAAAATAACAATCAAAATTATGACAACACTAATATTAGTGCTGATGACATGATGGTGTTGTTGTAAAAATGGTGAAGATATAACAACGGTGACGAAATCATAATGGAGATGATGTCATAATAGTGATAATGTCCCAATGTTGATGATGTCATTATGGTGATGATGTCATAAAAGTGCTTATGTCATAATGGTTATGCTGTCATAATAGTGATGATGTAAAAATGTTTATGATGTTATAATAGTGATTATGTCAGAATGGTGTTGATGTCACAATATTGATAATGCCATAATGGTGTTGATGTCTTAATTGTGATGATGACACAATAATAATGATTTCATAATGGAGTTGATATCATAATAGTGATGATGTCACAATGTTGATGATGTCATAATGGTGATGATGTCATAATTGTGATGTCGCAATAGTTGTGATGTCCCAAAGGTGATGTTGTAATAGTGGTAATGCTGTCATAATAGTAATGATGTCAACATTTTTATGATGTCATAATAATGATTGTCAGAATGGTGTTGATGTCACAATGGTGATAATGTCAGAATGGTGATGAAGTCAGAATGGGGATGATGTCATAATGGTGTTGATGTCATAATATTGATGATGCCATAATAAGTGTTGATGTCATAATAGTGATTGTCAGAATGGTGATAATGTCAGAATGGTGATGATGTCAGAATGGTGATGATGTCAGAATGGGGATGATGTCAGAATGGGGATGATGTCATAATGTTGATGATGTCATAATGGTGATGATGTCATAATGGTGATGATGTCAGAATTGTGATGATGTCACTGTTGATGATGTCATAATGGTGACGATGTCATATTACTGATGATGTATCAATGTTGATTATGTCACAATGGTGATGATGTATCAATGTTGATTAGGTCAGAATGGTGATGATGTCACTATGGTGATGATGTCATAATGGTGTTGATGTCACAATGGTGATGATGTCACCATGGTGATGATGTCACAATGGTGATGATGTCATAATGATCATGTGGTCATAATATTGATAATGTCCCAAATGTTGATGATGTCATAATGGTGATGATGTCATAAAAGTGCTTATGCATAATGGTGATGATGTCATAATAGTGATGATGTCACAAAGTTGATGATGTCATAATGGTTATGCTGTCATAATAGTGATGATGTAAAAATGTTTATGATGTTATAATAGTGATTATGTCAGAATGGCGTTGATGTCACAATATTGATAATGTCATAATAGTGTTGATGTCTTAATTGTGATGATGACACAACAATGATGATTTCATAATGGAGTTGATGTCATAATGGTGATGATGTCACAATGTTGATGATGTCATAATTGTGATGATGTCAAAATAATGATGATGTCATAATTGTGATGATGTCACAATAGTAATGATGTCACAAAGGTGATGTTGTCCTAATGGTAATGCTGTCATAATAGTGATTGTCAGAATGGTGTTGATGTCACAATGGTGATAATGTCAGAATGGGGATGATGTCAGAATGGGGATGATGTCAGAATGGGGATGATGTCATATTACTGATGATGTATCAATGTTGATTATGTCACAATGGTGATAATGTATCAATGTTGATTATGTCAGAATGGTGATGATGTCACTATGGTGATGATGTCAGAATGGTGTTTTTATCATAATGGTGATGATGTTACTTAGTTGGTGATGTCATAATGGTGATGATGTCATAATGGTGATAATGTCCCAAATGTTGATGATGTCATAATGGTGATGATGTCATAAAAGTGCTTATGCATAATGGTGATGATGTCATAATAGTGATGATGTCACAAAGTTGATGATGTCATAATGGTTATGCTGTCATAATAGTGATGATGTAAAAAGGTTTATGATGTTATAATAGTGATTATGTCAGAATGGCGTTGATGTCACAATATTGATAATGTCATAATAGTGTTGATGTCTTAATTGTGATGATGACACAACAATGATGATTTCATAATGGAGTTGATGTCATAATAGTGATGATGTCACAATGTTGATGATGTCATAATGGTGATGATGTCATAATTGTGATGATGTCAAAATAATGATGATGTCATAATTGTGATGATGTCACAATAGTAATGATGTCACAAAGGTGATGTTGTCCTAATGGTAATGCTGTCATAATAGTGATGATGTCAAAATTTGTATGATGTCATAATAGTGATTGTCAGAATGGTGTTGATGTCACAATGGTGATAATGTCAGTATGGTGATGATGTCAGAATGGGGATGATGTCATAATGGTGTTGATGTCATAATGGTGATGATGTCAGAATTGTGATGATTTCATAATGGTGATTATGTCACTGTTGATGATGTCATAATGGTGAAGATGTCATATTACTGATGTCACAATGGTGATGATGTCATATTAGTGATGATGTCACAATGGTGATGATGTATCAATGTTAATTATGTCAGAATGGTGATGATGTCACAATGGTGTTGATGTCACAATGGTGATGTTGTTATATTGCTGACATGAAATGCAAAATTATGACATCAATCCATGCAATTGCAACATGCAATGCAAAATTATGACATCACAATCCATGCAATGAAAAAAGCAATGCAAAACACTGACATCACAAACCATGTAATGCAACATTTAATGCAAAATTCTGACATCCAAAACCATGCAATGCAACATGCATTGCAAAATTATGACATCACAATCCATGCACTACAACGTGCAATACAAAATTATGATATCACAATCCATGCAATGCAACATTAAATCCAAAATTTTCACATCACAAATCATGCAATGCAATATGCAATGCAAAATTATAAAATAACAATCAAAATTATGACAACACTAACATTAGTGCTGATGTCATGATAGTGTTGTAAAAATGGTGAAGATATAACAACGGTGATGAAATCATAATGAAGATGATGTCACAATGGTGATGATGTCATAATGATGTTGATGACATAATGGTGTTGATGTCACAATGGTGATGATGTCACAATGGTGATAAAGTCCCAAATGTTGATGATGTCATAATGGTGATGATGTCATAAAAGTGCTTATGCATAATGGTGATGATGTCATAATAGTGATGATGTCACAAAGTTGATGATGTCATAATGTTTATTCTGTCATAATAGTGATGATGTAAAAATGTTTATGATGTTATAATAGTGATTATGTCAGAATGACATTGATGTCACAATATTGATAATGTCATAATGGTGTTGATGTCTTAATTGTGATGACACAATAATGATGATTTCATAATGGAGTTGATGTCATAATAGTGATGATGTTGCAATGTTGATGATGTCATAATGGTGATGATGTCATAATTGTGATGATGTCAAAATAATGATGATGTCATAATTGTGATGATGTCACAATAGTAGTGATGTCACAAAGGTGATGTTGTCATAATGGTAATGCTGTCATAATAGTAATGATGTCAACATTTTTATGATGTCATAATAGTGATTGTCAGAATGGTGTTGATGTCACAATGGTGATAATGTCAGAACAGTGATGATGTCAGAATGGGGATGATGTCATAATGGTGTTGATGTCATAATGTTGATGATGTGATAATGGTGATGTCAGAATTGTGATGATTTCATAATGGTGATGATGTCACTGTTGATGATATCATAATGGTGAAGATGTCATATTACTGATGATGTGACAATGGTGATGATGTCATAATGGTGATGATGTCATATTAGTGATGATGTCACTATGGTGATGATGTATCAATGTTGAATATGTCAGAATTGTGATGATGTCCCAATGGTGATGATGTCATTATGGTGTTGATGTCACTAAGGTGATGTTGTTATATTGCTCACATGAATTGCAAAATTATGACATCACAATCCATGCAGTGCAACATGCAATGCAAACTTATGACATTACATTCCATGCAATGAAATATTTAATGCAAACTTATGACATCACAATCCATACAATGCAACATTTAATACAAAATTTACATCAGATTCCATGCAATGCAACATGCAATGCAAAATTATGACATCACAATCCATGCAATGCATTATTTTTTGCAAGAATATGCAATCACAATCCATGCAAAGTAATATTTAATGCAAAATTATGACATAACAATCCATGCAATTGCAACATGCAATACAATATTATGACATCACAATCCATGCAATGAAAAAAGCAATGCAAAATACTGACATCACAAACCATGTAATGCAACATTTAATGCAAAATTCTGACATCCAAAACCATGCAATGCAACATGCATTGCAAAATTATGACATCACAATCCATGCAATACAACGTGCAATACAAAATTATGATATCACAATCCATGCAATGCAACTTTAAATCCAAAATTATGACATCACAAATCATGCAATGCAATATGCAATGCAAAATTATAAAATAACAATCAAAATTATGACAACACTAAAATTAGTGCTGATGTCATGATGGTGTTGTAAAAATGGTGAAGATATAACTACGGTGATAAAATCATAATGGAGATGATGTCACAATGGTGATGATGTCATAATGGTGAGGATGTCATAATAGTGATAATGTCCCAATGTTGATGATGTCATAATGGTGATGATGTCATAAAAGTGCTTATGCATAATGGTAAAGATGTCATAATAGTGATGTCACAAAGTTGATGATGTCATAATGGTTATGCTGTCATAATAGTGATGATGGAAAATGTTTATGATGTTATAATTGTGATTATGTCAGAATGGTGTTGATGTCACAATATTGATAATGTCATAATGGTGTTGATGTCTTAATTGTGATGATGACACAATAATGATGATTTCATAATGGAGTTGATGTCATAATAGTGATGATGTCACAATGCTGATGATGTCATAATTGTGATGATGTCAAAATAGTGATGATGTCATAATTGTGATGATGTCACATTAATAGTGATGTCACAAAGGTGATGTTGTCATAATGGTAATGCTGTCATAATAGTAATGATGTCAACATTTTTATGATGTCATAATAGTGATTGTCAGAATGGTGTTGATGTCACAATTGTGATAATGTCAGAATGGTGATAATGTCAGAATGGTGATGAAGTCAGAGTGGGGATGATGTCATAATGGTGTTGATGTCATACTGTTGTTGATGTGATAATGGTGATGATGTCAGAATTGTGATGATTTCATAATGGTGATGATGTCACTGTTGATGATGTCATAATGGTGAAGATGTCATATTACTGATGATGTCACAATGGTGATGATGTCACAATGGTGATGATGTCAGAATAGTGATGATGTCAGAATGGTGATGATGTCAGAATATGTCAGAATGGTGATGATGTCAGAATGGTGATGATGTCAGAATGGTGATGATGTTACTTAGTTGGTGATGTCATAATGGTGTTGATTTCATAATACTGATTATGTCACAAAGGTGATGCGGACATAATTGTGAAGATGTCACAATTGTGATGTTTATCTAATGGTGATGATGTCACAATGGTGATGTTATATTGTTCACATGAAATGCAAAATGATGACATCACATGCTATGCAATGGAACACTTAATGCAAAAATATGACATCACAATCCATGCAGTGCAATATGCAATGCAAATTTATGACATTACATTCCATGCAGTGAAACATTTAATGCAAATTTATGACATCACAATCCATACAATGCAACATTTAATACAAAATTTACATCAGATTCCATGCAATGCAACATGCAATGCAAAATTATGACATCACAATCCATGCAATGCATTATTTTTATGCAAGAATATGCAATCACAATCCATGAAAAGCAACATTTAATGCAAAATTATGACATAACAATCCATGCAATGAAAAAAGCAATGCAAAATACTGACATCACAAACCATGTAATGCAACATTCAATGCAAAATTCTGAAATCCAAAACCATGCAATGCAACATGCATTGCAAAATGATGACATCACAATCCATGCAATACAACGTGCAATACAAAATTATGATATCACAATCCATGCAATGCAACATTAAATCCAAAATGATGACATCACAAATCATGCAATGCAATATGCAATGCAAAATTATAAAATAACAATCAAAATTATGACAACACTAATATTAGTGCTGATGTCATGATGGTGTTGTTGTAAAAATGGTGAAGATATAACAACGGTGATGAAATCATAATGGAGATGATGTCACAATGGTGATGATGTCATAATGGTGTTGATGTCATAATGGTGTTGATGTCACAATGGTGATGATGTCACAATGGCGATGATGTCATAATGGTGATGATGTCATAATAGTGATAATGTCCCAATGTTGATGATGTCATAAAAGTGCTTATGCATAATGGTAAAGATGTCATAATAGTGATGTCACAAAGTTGATGTCATAATGGTTATGCTGTCATAATAGTGATGATTTAAAAATGTTTATGATGTTATAATAGTGATTATGTCAGAATGGCGTTGATGTCACAATATTGATAATGTCATAATGGTCTTGATGTCTTAATTGTGATGATGACACGATAATGATGATTTCATAATGGAGTTGATGTCATAACAGTGATGATGTCACAATGTTGATGATGTCATAATGGTGATGATGTCATAATTGTGATGATGTCAAAATAATGATGATGTCATAATTGTGATGTCACAAAAGTGATGTTGTCATAATGGTAATGCTGTCATAATAGTAATGATGTCAAAAATTTTGATGATGTCATAATAGTGATTGTCAGAATGGTGTTGATGTCACAATGGTGATAATGTCAGAATGGTAATGAAGTCAGAATGGGGATGATGTCATAATGGTATTGATGTCATACTGTTGATGATGTGATAATGGTGATGATGTCAGAATTGTGATGATTTCATAATGGTGAGGATGTCACTGTTGATGATGTCATAATGGTGAAGATGTCATATTACTGATGATGTCACAATGGTGATGATGTATCAATGTTGATTATGTCAGAATGGTGATGATGTCATAATGGTGTTTATATCATAATGGTGATGGAGTTACTTATTTGGTGATATCATAATGGTGATGATTTCATAATACTGATGATGTCACAATGGTGATGCGAACATAATGGTGATGATGTCACAATTGTGATGTTGATCTAATGGTGATGATGTCACAATGGTGATGTTATATTGTTCACATGAAATGCAAAATGATGACATCACATGCTATGCAATGGAACACTTAATGCAAAATTATGACATCACAATCCATGCAGTGCAACATGCAATGCAAACTTAGGACATTACATTCCATGCAATGCAACTTTTAATGCAAACTTATGACATCACAATCCATACAATGCAACATTTAATACAAAATTTACATCAGATTCCATGCAATGCAACATGCAATGCAAAATTATGACATCACAATCCATGCAATGCATTATTTTTTTGCAAGACTATGCAATCACAATCCATGCAAAGCAACATTTAATGCAAAATAATGACATAACAATCCATGCAATTGCAACATGCAATGCAAAATGATGACATCACAATCCATGCAATGAAAAAAGCAATGCAAAATACTGACATCACAAACCATGTAATGCAACATTTAATGCAAAATTCTGACATCCAAAACCATGCAATGCAACATGCATTGCAAAATTATGACATCACAATCCATGCACTACAACGTGCAATACAAAATTATGATATCACAATCCATGCAATGCATTATTTTTATGCAAGAATATGCAATCACAATCCATGCAAAGCAACATTAAATGCAAAATTATGACATAACAATCCATGCAATGAAAAAAGCAATGCAAAATACTGACATCACAAAACATGTAATGCAACATTCAATGCAGAATTCTGACATCCAAAACCATGCAATGCAACATGCATTGCCAAATTATGACATCACAATCCATGCAATACAACGTGCAATACAAAATTATGATATCACAATCCATGCAATGCAACATTAAATCCAAAATGATGACATCACAAATCATGCAATGCAATATGCAATGCAAAATTATAAAATAACAATCAAAATTATGACAACACTAATATTAGTGCTGATGTCATGATGGTGTTGTTGTAAAAATGGTGAAGCTATAACCATGGTGATGAAATCATAATGGAGATGATGTCACAATGGTGATGATGTCATAATGATGTTGATGTCATAATGGTGTTGATGTTACAATGGTGATGATGTCACAATGGTGATGATGTCACAATGGTGATAATGTCCCAATGTTGATGATGTCATAAAAGTGCTTATGCATAATGGTAAAGATGTCATAATAGTGATGTCACAAAGTTGATGTCATAATGGTTATGCTGTCATAATAGTGATGATGTAAAAATGTTTATTATGTTATAATAGTGATTATGTCACAATGGCGTTGATGTCACAATATTGATAATGTCATAATGGTGTTGATGTCTTAATTGTGATGATGACACAATAATGATGATTTCATAATGGAGTTGATGTCATAATAGTGATGATGTCACAATATTGATGATGTCATAATGGTGATGATGTCATAATTGTGATGATGTCACAATAGTAGTGATGTCACAAAGGTGATGTTGTCATAATTGTAATGCTGTCATAATAGTAATGATGTCAAAAATGTTATGATGTCATAATAGTGATTGTCAGAATGGTGTTGATGTCACAATGGTGATAATGTCAGAATGGTGATGAAGTCAGAATGGGGATGATGTCATAATGGTGTTGATGTCATACTGTTGATGATGTCATACTGTTGATGATGTCATAATGGTGAAGATGTCATATGCTTGATGATGTCACAATGGTGATGATGTATCAATGTTGATTATGTCAGAATGGTGATGATGTCACTATGGTGATGATGTCATAATGGTGTTTATATCATAATGGTGATGATGTTACTTAGTTGGTGATGTCATAATGGTGATGATTTCATAATACTGATGATGTCACAATGGTGATGCGGACATAATGGTGATGATGTCACAATTGCGATGTTGATCTAATGGTGATGATGTCACAATGGTGATGTTATATTGTTCACATGAAATGCAAAATGATGACATCACATGCTATGCAATGGAACACTTAATGCAAAATTATGACATCACAATCCATCCAATGCAACATGCAATGCAAACTTATGATATTACATTCCATGCGATTAAACATTTAATGCAAATTTATGACATCAGAATCCATACAATGCAACATTTAATACAAAATTGAAATCAGATTCCATGCAATTCAACATGCAATGCAAAATTCTGACATCACAATCCATGCAATGCATTCTTTTTTTGCAAGAATATGCAATCACAATCCATGCAAATCAACATTTAATGCAAAATTATGACATAACATTCCATGCTAAGCAACATTTAATGCAAAATTATGACATCACAATCCATGCACTACAACGTGCAATACAAAATTATGATATCACAATCCATGCAATGCAACATTAAATCCAAAATTATGACATCACAAATCATGCAATGCAATATGCAATGCAAAATTATAAAATAACAATCAAAATTATGACAACACTAACATTAGTGCTGATGTCATGATGGTGTTGTAAAAATGGTGAAGATATAACAACGGTGATGAAATCATAATGGAGATGATGTCACAATGGTGATGATGTCATAATGGTGTTGATGTCACAATGGAGATGATGTCACAATGGTGATGATGTCATAATGGTGATGATGTCATAATGGTGATAATGTAACAATGTTGATGATGTCATAAAAGTGCTTATGCATAATGGTAAAAAGATGTCATAATAGTGATGTCACAAAGTTGATGATGTCATAATGGTTATGCTGTCATAATAGTGATGATGTAAAAATGTTTATGATG
The DNA here is from genome assembly GCF_028390025.1 of Pseudophryne corroboree. Lineage (NCBI taxonomy): Eukaryota > Metazoa > Chordata > Amphibia > Anura > Myobatrachidae > Pseudophryne > Pseudophryne corroboree. The sequence goes on along the minus strand of NC_086446.1, from coordinate 149,001,410 downwards.
TTATAATAGTGATTATGTCAGAATGGTGTTGATGTCACAATATTGATAATGTCATAATGAAGTTGATGTCTTAACAGTGATGATGTCACAATGTTGATGATGTCATAATGGTGATGATGTCACAATAGTAGTGATGTCACAAAGGTGATGTTGTCATAATGGTAATGCTGTCATAATAGTAATGATGTCAACATTTTTATGATGTCATAATAGTGATTGTCAGAATGGTGTTGATGTCACAATGGTGATAATGTCAGAATTGTAATGAAGTCAGAATGAGGATGATGTCATAATCGTGTTGATGTCATACTGTTGATGATGTCACAATGGTGATGATGTCACAATGGTGATGATGTATCAATGTTGATTATGTCAGAATGGTGATGATGTCACAATGGTGATGATGTCATAATGGTGATGATGTCATAATGGTGATGATGTCATAATGGTGATAATGTCCCAAATGTTGATGATGTCATAATGGTGATGATATGGAAACGGGGCCTGGTCTGCACACCCTAGCTTATTATAATGGGATGTGCTAGCTTGCTGGGACTAAGTACTGTTATACAACATAGGAACAAAGGGTGCAGGTGCACCATACACCATTAAAATTATTATAACCATAATATAATATTTGAGGTTCTTGGCATATATTGGCCAGTATATGAGCCTGCCCTCCTGCTTCACGGTGACCTCATCGGACAGGTCCCTAACACTATAGGAGTTCACCTCCGGGACGCAGAGCACCACCAGACCACCCCAGGGCATCACACAGAAAAAAGGATAGGAGTGAAAGATCAGTGTTAAGCATATGAAAGAGGCTGCTGAATGTAAAAGAAAAGAAGAGGACAGCAGTAAAGTGTTAGAATGTGAAGTCTAGCTGAGCAGTGTTAGAAGTGTAAAAAATATGTGAAAAAAGCTACATAAATATAAATCAAACACAATGTGATAGAAGTGTTAAAAGTAAATGTAAGGTGGTGATGCCCCAAGGTGGCCCAGCCAGAGCAATATGGGGAGCTCCACGCCCCAAAAGCTCACCCCCAAACTGACCTTGTATATAATTTAAAGGATCATACCTATGTTTTTTGAGCAGTCAGAATGTGCTGGTTCCCTGTTTAAAAGCCTGAGAGGCAGTGGGTGGGGTGCTTATGCAGAGATGAGGGCTGTCCCAATCCCTCAGGTGTGTATACACACATAATATATACTATATGGAAACGGGGCCTGGACTGCACACCCTAGCTTATTATAATGGGATGTGCTACCTTGCTGGGACTAAGTACTGTAATACAACATAGGAACAAAGGGTGCAGGTGCACCATACACCATTAAAATTATTATAACCATAATATAATATTTGAGGTTCTTGGCATATATTGGCCAGTATATGAGCCTGCCCACCTGCTTCACGGTGACCTCATCGGACAGGTCCCTAACACTATAGGGGTTCACCTCCGGGACGCAGAGCACCCCCAGACCACCCCAGCCAAACCACCCCAGGGCATCACACAGAAAAAAGGATAGGAGTGAAAGATCAGTGTTAAGCATATGAAAGAGGCTGCTGAATGTAAAAGAAAAGAAGAGGACAGCAGTAAAGTGTTAGAATGTGAAGTCTAGCTGAGCAGTGTTAGAAGTGTAAAAAATATGTGAAAAAAGCTACATAAATATAAATCAAACACAATGTGATAGAAGTGTTAAAAGTAAATGTAAGGTGGTGATGCCCCAAGGTGGCCCAGCCAGAGCAATACGGGGAGCTCCACGCCCCAAAAGCTCACCCCCAAACTGACTTTGTATATAATTTAAAGGATCATACCTATGTCTTTTGAGCAGTCAGAATGTGCTGGTTCCCTGTTTAAAAGCCTGAGAGGCAGTGGGTGGGGTGCTAATGCAGAGATGAGGGCTGTCCCAATCCCTCAGGTGTGTATACACACACATAATATAGACTATATGGAAACGGGGCCTGGACTGCACACCCTAGCTTATTATAATGGGATGTGCTACCTTGCTGGGACTAAGTACTGTAATACAACATAGGAACAAAGGGTGCAGGTGCACCATACACCATTAAAATTATTATAACCATAATATAATATTTGAGGTTCTTGGCATATATTGGCCAGTATATGAGCCTGCCCACCTGCTTCACGGTGACCTCATCGGACAGGTCCCTAACACTATAGGGGTTCACCTCCGGGACGCAGAGCACCCCCAGACCACCCCAGCCAAACCACCCCAGGGCATCACACAGAAAAAAGGATAGGAGTGAAAGATCAGTGTTAAGCATATGAAAGAGGCTGCTGAATGTAAAAGAAAAGAAGAGGACAGCAGTAAAGTGTTAGAATGTGAAGTCTAGCTGAGCAGTGTTAGAAGTGTAAAAAATATGTGAAAAAAGCTACATAAATATGAAACAAACAAAATGTGATAAGTGTTAAAAGTAAATGTAAGGTGGTGATGCCCCAAGGTGGCCCAGCCAGAGCAATATAGGGAGCTCCACGCCCCAAAAGCTCACCCCCAAACTGACTTTGTATATAATTAAAAGGATCATACCTATGTCTTTTGAGCAGTCAGAATGTGCTGGTTCCCTGTTTAAAAGCCTGAGAGGCAGTGGGTGGGGTGCTAATCCAGAGATGAGGGCTGTCCCAATCCCTCAGGTGTGTATACACACACATAATATAGACTATATGGAAACGGGGCCTGGACTGCACACCCTAGCTTATTATAATGGGATGTGCTACCTTGCTGGGACTAAGTACTGTAATACAACATAGGAACAAAGGGTGCAGGTGCACCATACACCATTAAAATTATAACCATAATATAATATTTGAGGTTCTTGGCATATATTGGCCAGTATATGAGCCTGCCCACCTGCTTCACGGTGACCTCATCGGACAGGTCCCTAACACTATAGGGGTTCACCTCCGGGACGCAGAGCACCCCCAGACCACCCCAGCCAAACCACCCCAGGGCATCACACAGAAAAAAGGATAGGAGTGAAAGATCAGTGTAAAGCATATGAAAGAGGCTGCTGAATGTAAAAGAAAAGAAGAGGACAGCAGTAAAGTGTTAGAATGGGAAGTTTAGCTGAGCAGTGTTAGAAGTGTAAAAAATATGTGAAAAAAGCTACATAAATATGAAACAAACACAATGTGATAAGTGTTAAAAGTAAATGTAAGGTGGTGATGCCCCAAGGTGGCCCAGCCAGAGCAATATAGGGAGCTCCACGCCCCAAAAGCTCACCCCCAAACTGACTCTGTATATAATTAAAAGGATCATACCTATGTCTTTTGTGCAGTCAGAATGTGCTGGTTCCCTGTTTAAAAGCCTGAGAGGCAGTGGGTGGGGTGCTAATCCAGAGATGAGGGCTTTTTCATATATTTTTTACACTTCTAACACTGCTCAGCTAAATTTCACATTCTAACACTTTACTGCTGTCCTCTTCTTTCCTTTAACATTCAGCAGGCTCTTTCATTTGCTTAACACTGATCATCATCATCATCATCATCATCATCATCATCATCATCATAATTATTATGATATCTTCACTATTGTGACAACATTATCATTATTACATAATCATCATCATCATCATCATCATCATCATCATCATCATCATCATCACTATTATGATATCTTCACTATTGAATAGTGATGATGTCAGAATGGTGATGATGTCAGAATGGTGATGATGTCAGAATGGTGATGATGTTACTTAGTTGGTGATGTCATAATGGTGTTGATTTCATAATACTGATGATGTCACAAAGGTGATGCGGACATAATTGTGATGATGTCACAATTGTGATGTTCATCTAATGGTGATGATGTCACAATGGTGATGTTATATTGTTCACATGAAATGCAAAATGATGACATCACATGCTATGCAATGGAACACTTAATGCAAAAATATGACATCACAATCCATGCAGTGCAATATGCAATGCAAATTTATGACATTACATTCCATGCAGTGAAACATTTAATGCAAATTTATGACATCACAATCCATACAATGCAACATTTAATACAAAATTTACATCAGATTCCATGCAATGCAACATGCAATGCAAAATTATGACATCACAATCCATGCAATGCATTATTTTTATGCAAGAATATGCAATCACAATCCATGAAAAGCAACATTTAATGCAAAATTATGACATAACAATCCATGCAATGAAAAAAGCAATGCAAAATACTGACATCACAAACCATGTAATGAAACATTCAATGCAAAATTCTGACATCCAAAACCATGCAATGCAACATGCATTGCAAAATTATGACATCACAATCCATGCAATACAACGTGCAATACAAAATTATGATATCACAATCCATGCAATGCAACATTAAATCCAAAATGATGACATCACAAATCATGCAATGCAATATGCAATGCAAAATTATAAAATAACAATCAAAATTATGACAACACTAATATTAGTGCTGATGTCATGATGGTGTTGTTGTAAAAATGGTGAAGATATAACAACGGTGATGAAATCATAATGGAGATGATGTCACAATGGTGATGATGTCATAATGGTGTTGATGTCATAATGGTGTTGATGTCACAATGGAGATGATGTCACAATGGTGATGATGTCATAATGGTGATGATGTCATAATAGTGATAATGTCCCAATGTTGATGATGTCATAAAAGTGCTTATGCATAATGGTAAAGATGTCATAATAGTGATGTCACAAAGTTGATGTCATAATGGTTATGCTGTCATAATAGTGATGATGTAAAAATGTTTAAGATGTTATAATAGTGATTATGTCAGAATGGCGTTGATGTCACAATATTGATAATGTCATAATGGTCTTGATGTCTTAATTGTGATGATGACACGATAATGATGATTTCATAATGGAGTTGATGTCATAACAGTGATGATGTCACAATGTTGATGATGTCATAATGGTGATGATGTCATAATTGTGATGATGTCAAAATAATGATGATGTCATAATTGTGATGTCACAAAAGTGATGTTGTCATAATGGTAATGCTGTCATAATAGTAATGATGTCAAAAATTTTGATGATGTCATAATAGTGATTGTCAGAATGGTGTTGATGTCACAATGGTGATAATGTCAGAATGGTAATGAAGTCAGAATGGGGATGATGTCATAATGGTATTGATGTCATACTGTTGATGATGTGATAATGGTGATGATGTCAGAATTGTGATGATTTCATAATGGTGAGGATGTCACTGTTGATGATGTCATAATGGTGAAGATGTCATATTACTGATGATGTCACAATGGTGATGATGTCACAATGGTGATGATGTATCAATGTTGATTATGTCAGAATGGCGGCAGGCATGATACATGATTCTGAGAACCTGCAGCAATAACACAGTAACGGCGGCGGAGGCCGCGGAGGACGGGAGACGCCATGTTGGATTCAAACATGGCTCCGCTGTGGTAGTGTCTCAGAATGACAGGAGGGATGTGCAGAGTGTTGACACAGATGAGATCCGGATTTGGAACGCTGGGCCAGTCTCAGAAGACACCTAAACGGCAGGTAATGGTGTCCAGATACCCGGATCGTGACAGAGTCATTATACACGAGTATAAATCACAACACAGGAATCCAAGCGGTTGAATATTTTTTGAATATGAGGAGACATGAGGAGTTCAATGGTTTCATTTTACAACTACTTGAATTTGTTTTAACCAAAAACTTCTTCCTCTTCGATGATAAATATTTTCTGCAGGTCCGGGGCACAGCTATGGGCAGTACGTGTGCCCCGACGTATGCCAAGTTATATCTGGGATGGTGGGAGAAGGAGTGGGTCTTTAACCATACCAATGAAAAATATACTGATCACATTATTGGGTGGCATAGATTCATTGATAATGTCCTCATTGTTTGGGAGGGAGAACGTGAACTATTTGAAGAGTTTATGTCAGTCCTTAATAACAATGAATTTAATCTAAGGCTGACATTCGATATCAATTTTCGAAGTTTCACGTTCTTGGATCTTACCATCACCAAAACAGAGGATGACAAACTTGTCACTGACATCTTCCGCAAAGCCACAGCTACCAATAGTATTTTACATCATAGTAGCTCACATTTCCCAGCCACCTTGAGGGGCATACCAAAGGGAGAATATATCAGGTTGAGGAGAAACTGCTCTGAGGATATTATCTTTGAAGAAAGGGCAAAAGAACTTAAACATCGATTGGAAAGAAGAGGCTATAAAAGAAAAACCTTGGAATTGGCATACAATAACACCAAAAAGATGCCAAGAACTGATTTGTTAATCCCAAAGAAGAAGATCAAAGAACAAAGCCAAACCAGGTTCATAGGCACCTACTGTAAAGAATGGAAAAGTATCAACCAAGCCTTGCAAAATCACTGCCATGTTCTTATGACAGATGCAGACCTGAAGAATGAAATTGGAAACAGGATTCAAATCAGTTGGAGAAAATCTCCTAATTTACAAGATAAATTAGTGCGCAGTCATTTTATTAGAACAAAGAAACAAGATCCTCCCGCAGAAGGTTGTTTTCGATGCGGAAAGTGTAAAGCTTGTGGCTTTATACAACCAACCAAAATTATTCTAATAAATATAATGATGCAGTTAAAATTCGTGGCTTCATCAATTGTGCCACACAAGGTGTCATTTATTGCCTCACTTGCCCTAGTGGGTTAAGATATGTGGGCATGACCACAAGGCAGCTCAAGAAACGTATATTCGAACAAGCAAGCCACATTAAGAATGCCCAGCGAGATCATGTAAATATGAAACAACTTACAAGTGTCGCTAGGCACTTCAGGAGAGAACATGGAAGTGATCCCACCAAGATGAAAGTCTTTGGACTTGAGAAAGTGGAAATGGGCATAAGAGGTGGCAATATCACCAAAGAGCTCCTGAAGAGGCAGTCTAGACAGATTTTTCTACTCAACAGTTTGACACCCTCAGGACTGAATGAGGAAATACAGTATTCAGCCTTCCTGTAAAAGGATGGGTATGTCCTGAAATCCATCAAAAAGTATGGAATATTGATTATTCTGTTCCTTTTCAAATGAATAGGTAAATGGGTAGTAATAACAAAATGATCTCTTTATTACTCATTTATACTTACCTGATGAAATGGTTATCCATACGCAGACCAGTATGTAGTATTAAATAGTATGTAATACTGATTATCCTGTTCCTTCTTAAATGAATAGGTAAATAAGTAATAATAACAAAAGAACCTCTATACAACTCATTTATACTTACCTGGGGAAATGGCCTCCACACGAAGACTAGTAGGTGTACATCCAATGCATATATTTGAAATTTATGCACGCATTTGTGGTTTATATTCTTTAAATACATACTTATTTGAAGGGTAGTTATCTATCTACAGTTCATATTCATTTATCTGGAGTTTACCTCCAGAATGGTAACGGATAATGATATGGATTTATCCGAGATCTCCAAAAAACTGGAACCACTGAAAATAGAAATGACATATTATATATTTATATTCAATGTTTCTACTCATTGAATGTAAATCAACATATCCACTAAATACATATATATATTACATAATACTAATTAGGAGTGAACATCACCAGTGAAGGAATAATTAGATTATATGGATATGGGGGTCACTATATGGGCACCTTATTATAGATCATGGAGTAATAGGACACATTAGTTCGTATACAACTATATAACAATAATAGGTTACTAATTATAACTGGTATTCATAAGCAAAATGTGAGTGATTGGACACACTTATTCACATTTAGCCATATAATAATTAAATTTATATGGTCCTACAAGTTCACTGGAGCAATTCACTAAAACACAGTCAAGTCACAATCACATTATATTCTAGCAGATATCACAAATCATGCTGTATGACCACAGGATTCATTTTATTACCAATACCACCATTTACTTTTTAGTTTATATTAATAAATATAAGCACAACACAGTTTGGTTATTCACAAAATTTATTAGCAATAAATTATTTGCATATATTGTCAACCCCTTTTTTTTAAGCGCACATTTTCATTTAGTTTTATAGCTTATTTAACACTCACATTTGATTATTATCTGATTATTCAGTATAACTAATTTTCAAAATATAATCATAAGTATGCGATTACAATTTATCCCTCTGATCCCCTTATATTTAATTATCTAAAAATAGAACATTAAATACTATGTGGATAGGTATACTATATGTATATATTATAGAATTTTATTATTATCACAATTAAATGCAGTACAAGACACAGTATTACAATACTGAATACTCATTGTAATACTCAGAAACTGGATTTATTATCTATACTAGACTGCCTGCCAGGACTGATTAGTTATTCATCAGGTTCCAGGGCGTCTCTATCTGCCCAGGAACAAGTCAGTTTTATCATCAGGAGGTGGGGAACGAATGAGTGCCGCGGGTGGCTACAATTAGCGGCTATTGCTGAGCCGCCTAGTAAGTATAATCAGTGAGCAGGAGAGACGCGCTTCAGCTGTCTGCATTTAGCGGCCGCCGCTCACATATTCAATTGACATAACGGACAGGGATTTGAATTCCCTGTCTGTTAGAACGAATTGGTTTGTCCAGTATTGCTCTCCTAGGATTGGTCACTAACTAGAATAAATATGCTTCCTGAGGCGGGCGCTCAGTACTATAAGCCCTGACGAAGCTTATTAAGTGAAATGCGCATCGGCTTTTGCTGTGCGCTGTCAGTATTGTAATTATCATGTATCATTAGCCTGTGTAAATCAGATCATTAGCAAGGGTTACTTTTTAGATTAAATTGTACATGCTGGCACTGCACATAGGAGACAGGAGGGTCTCTTCCCGTGCAAGTTACCTGTGAGATATCATATATATGAGAGGCACACGGTTTATAATGAATCTCTTATGAGAAAGGAAAAGCTATATTAGGCTGTGAACAAACTTAGCTTGTTTCTAAGAGACTTTACTATGCTGCTTGCAGAGGTGTAACTAGGGTTTTTGGAGCCCAGGGCAAGATGGAAAATGGCGCCCCCCCCCCTTCAAAAAAAAAAACATTAAAAGAAGCATGTGCGCGCGCCAGAAGGGGTGTGGCTATGCTCCAGAAGGGGTGTGGCCACTGAAAATGGCCCACAGTGCCAGTTACAATGCCCCACGGTGCCGGATACATGCCCCACGGTGCCGGATACATGCCCCACGGTGCCGGATACATTGCCCCACTCAGTGCCAGTTACATTGCCCCACTCAGTGCCAGTTACATTGCCCCACTCAGTGCCAGTTACATTGCCCCACTCAGTGCCAGTTACATTGCCCCACTCAGTGCTGCACTCCGTGCCGGATACAATGCCGCACTCCGTGCCGGATACAATGCCGCACTCCGTGCCGGATACAATGCCCCACTCAGTGCCGGATACAATGCCCCACTCAGTGCCGGATACAATGCCCCACAGTGCTAGTTACATGCCCCACAGAGCTAGTTACATGCCCCACAGTGCTAGTTACATGCCCCACAGTGCTAGTTACATGCCCCACAGTGCCAGATACATGCCCCACAGTGCCAGTTACATGCCCCACAGTGCCAGTTACAGTGCCCCACAGTGCTGGATACAATGCCCCACAGTGCCAGTTACAGTGCCCCACAGTGCTGGATACAATGCCCCACAGTGCCAGTTACAGTGCCCCACAGTGCTGGATACAATGCCCCACAGTGCCAGTGAAAGTGCCCCACAGTGCTGGATACAATGCCCCACAGTGCCAGTGAAAGTGCCCCACAGTGCTGGATACAATGCCCCACAGTGCCAATGAAAGTGCCCCACAGTGCTGGATACAATGCCCCACAGTGCCAGTGAAAGTGCCCCACAGTGCTGGATACAATGCCCCACAGTGCCAGTGAAAGTGCCCCACAGTGCCAGTTACAGTGCCCCACATTGCTGGATACAATGCCCCACAGTGCCAGTTACAGTGCCCCACAGTGCTGGATACAATGCCCCACAGTGCCAGTTACAGTGCCCCACAGTGCTGGATACAATGCCCCACAGTGCTGGATACAATGCCCCACAGTGCCAGTGAAAGTGCCCCACAGTGCTGGATACAATGCCCCACAGTGCCAGTGAAAGTGCCCCACAGTGCTGGATACAATGCCCCACAGTGCCAGTGAAAGTGCCCCACAGTGCTGGATACAATGCCCCACAGTGCCAGTGAAAGTGCCCCACAGTGCTGGATACAATGCCCCACAGTGCCAGTGAAAGTGCCCCACAGTGCCAGTTACAGTGCCCCACAGTGCTGGATACAATGCCCCACTGTGCCAGTTACAGTGCCCCACAGTGCTGGATACAATGCCCCACAGTGCCAGTTACAGTGCCCCACAGTGCTGGATACAATGCCGCACAGTGCCAGTGAAAGTGCCCCACAGTGCTGGATACAATGCCCCACAGTGCTGGATACAATGCCCCACAGTGCCAGTGAAAGTGCCCCACAGTGCTGGATACAATGCCCCACAGTGCCAGTGAAAGTGCCCCACAGTGCTGGATACAATGCCCCACAGTGCCAGTGAAAGTGCCCCACAGTGCTGTATACAATTCCCCACAGTGCCAGCCCCCCCCCCCCCCCCCCCCGTGCCGCCACCGGACCCCCATCACTAACCTGTGAGGGGAGGAGAGCGCAGCGCAGCGCAGCGCAGCGCAGCGCAGCGCAGCGCAGCGCAGCGCCTTTCCCTCGCCGCTCCTGGTCTCCGGATGCCGGCGGCTGTCTGGCGCCGGTTCGCTAGCCAATCAGAGCTCGCGGACCGGCAGCCAATCAGGAGCCGGTCCGCAAGCCCTGATTGGCTAGCGCCGGAGACCGGACACGGCAGCGCTGCTGGCAGCGCTGCTAGTGCTCCCAGCGGCGGTGAGGGGAGGGAGAGACGCTGCGCTCTCTCCTCCCCTCACATTTAGGGTTAACGGGGCGAGTGGGGCATGATGCCCTGGACGCCGGCGGCGCCCCCCTCTCCTGGGCCTGCCAGGGCGCCCAGGGCACGTGCCCCACTCGCCCTACCCTAGATACGCCTCTGGCTGCTTGGCAATACTAGCCAGATATCTTGACAGCAATGGAGGTTTGAAGGGTTACATCCATATATGAGAGATCTCAAGAAACCACCAACACTTTTGAATATTTAGGCATAATCTATTATCAGCTTGTACAGTATCACTGGAATGATAACAAACATTGATTGTGGCCTTATTCAATTATATGTGTCAGGATTAGCTGTTTATTTTAGACAGCATTACCTGTAATAGTCTCACAATGCACCTATAATTCTACATTTTTTGTCTATATAATCTAATGAATAGGTGCCTAAACAGATTTATTTGTGAGCTAGTACCGTGTGCAAGTCTCATTTAGTACATTGATATATTAACAGGATATCAATTAAAGAACAATTTGCTAGCCTGTAACTGTATACCGGTATAATTAGAGGTAATAATAACCTCATGTGTATAACAGACAAATAAATTATTATCCGGATACTTGCAGCGTTTTTCTGAATATTCTCTTTATTTCACTATATAGCAACAAATGTTGCATTGTGATATATAATATTGAGAATTTATCAGAAATATTATAACACTGATATATTTCGTAACCCTATCTTAAACACCACTGGCTAGAAATGGTCAGGGGTGGTCTTAATAAACTAAATTAAACAAATAATTAAAAACTTATTGAATCACAGGTGTTAATTGATCTAGAAACCAAGACAGCGTACTAGCACTTTCTTTTAAATATATCTTTACACACATTAATTTAATTTATTTTTCCTTACACGTTATTCTGTCTCTATTGTTTTAATATTTCACTTAGTTGTCCCCTTTAAATTACAGGGGACATATAATACATCATATGTGGTAATAATAAAGACATTTACATCACATGTGGGTATTGAGAATCTTTTTCATAACCAATATTATCACTTATAAAATATTTGAATAAACTATATTTTTAATCAACAAAAAATTATGGGAATGAGTGCTGCTATCAGAAGTTGATCTGCTTTTCCTCCCCCCTTTTTTTCTAATCTCTCTATATTTAGATCAACAAGCAGCACCACTGTAATAAAATTGTGTTGAAATATTTGTTTGGTCAGCACAATATATGACATCATAAATATTCCCTAAAAAGGATCTATTATCTATAATCTGGTGCGGGAATCTCTCTAACTTGAAACTCAATGTTATTAGGGTGTTTACATTGCATAAACCCCTTTCTTTCCCTGCACAGAATTGTTATTATACATATTTCTGGACCATAATTGGCCCGAGTTGTCTGATCTCTTTCAGTACAACAGGGAAATTTATATCTAAGAAGAAAAAGAATCTATATCCAGTGTGTAGAATCATGAGTGGCTTCAGCCTCAGTAAAGAATTAGGGAGCAGGAGAGAAAGATGGAATGAAGAACGGGGATCATTATTTAGTGATGCCCACACTAACAGCAAACAGAATCATTGGACGGACAATCTAGTAGAGTTAAAGAACCTACTATATAAACAAACAAAGGCACATTGGAGTAAGATTACATTCGAAAATTACATTAAATATGATATGACACCAAGAGGTCTTAGACCTAAATTATTTCCATCAATTGAATTGGAGGATGATTTGAAAAAGGAATGGGAAGAGGCACTCCTTAAATGCTCTAAGAATCTCATTGACATACTGATAAAGCATGATAATAGACAACTGGAACATTGTTCTAATGAAATAGACAAAATTGGTGAGAAGCTTAAAACATATGAAAAAGAGGAAGATTTTCAGAAAATGTATGAGAAATATAAAAATGACCTTGACAAATTTGAAAATGGACTCATGGAACGAAAGAAAAATAAGTTCCTTAGGGATAAAAAAGATTTCGTTCAGAATACCATCTATAAATGGAATCTCAAACCAAGAAGGCGAGATGTGGAGGGTTCAGCAAATTACAGCTCCTCTGAATTGGAGTCTTCTGAAGGGGAAGGAACCAGTAACACATCTAGAGATAAATGGCAACGGGCCCGTTTTTTAGGATTCGGTCCCAACCCCAGGGAAGGAGACCACGGACCAAACGATCTCAGAAGACCAGACGGGGAGGCAGGAAACATCAGAAAAAAAGATGCCAGAGATTGGAAGAGATATCCGCAGAGAACGAAACGACCCTACAGGATAATGTAATAGATGATGATTTACAAATCATTAACCTTACTAGCAAAACATTGAATCCAGTCCAATTAAAGCTTTTGTCCAGAGGTTTAAGCTTCTCACCAGTACATGAAATAGATCGATTTGATGTCCAAAAAGACCTATGTCTATATGCCAGGAAATTACTGTTAAAAAAATTCTACAGCAATAGGGAAAGAGAGCAAGAACATACACCCAATACAGATCAGGAAACTTTATCTGCCCTTAGTGAGGAAGAAAGACAAGCCTTAGTCATGTTGGAAGAATTGGCAGAGAATTTCCAAGCGACACAAGAGGTAAATCCCCCTACTGTAAGACCTATATTGAAGAAGAAATCTTCATTCTTTCCTAATTCACAGATCTGTCCTCAAATACAGGTATTTTTAGACCTGGTTTCTCAAGAACTGGATCAGATCTTTAACCAAAGACGGATGAATAAGAACAACAATATCAGTAAAGAAGAACAAAGAGCTTTGGAAGAAATTATGGGTTGGGATGATATAATCATAAAACCTTCAGATAAATGGGGCAATGTTGTCCTGTGGAGCAAGGAAGCGTACCTTATAGAGGCATACGACAGTTATCTGATGTCTGCACATATAAGAAGCTCATCTTTAACCCCACTGCCAATTTTCTCAAACAATATAATATCCTCATTCATAATGCCCTGAAAGATGGGATTATTACTAAAATGGAAGCAGAATTTTTGGATGTGAAAGACCCCAAGACACCCACCTTCTATATGCTACAGAAGGTGCATAAACGCAGAGACTCCCCACCAGGAAGACCCATAATATCTGGGATTGAAAGCTTAACTGAAAAAGCTAGTATATTTGTAGATGAGAACCTCAGACACTTTGTCCTAGAATTGCCCTCACATATAAGAGATTCGATGGATGTATTAAACAAATTGGAGAACCTGGACCTCCCACCAAACACATGGCTGTGTACCTGTGATGTTGAATCATTATACACGAGTATAAATCACAACACAGGAATCCAAGCGGTTGAATATTTTTTGAATATGAGGAGACATGAGGAGTTCAATGGTTTCATTTTACAACTACTTGAATTTGTTTTAACCAAAAACTTCTTCCTCTTCGATGATAAATATTTTCTGCAGCTCCGGGGCACAGCTATGGGCAGTACGTGTGCCCCGACGTATGCCAACTTATATCTGGGATGGTGGGAGAAGGAGTGGGTCTTTAAGCATACCAATGAAAAATATACTGATCACATCATTGGGTGGCATAGATTCATTGATGATGTCCTCATTGTTTGGGAGGGAGAACGTGAACTATTTGAAGAGTTCATGTCAGTCCTTAATAACAATTAATTTAATCTAAGGCTGACATTCGATATCAATTTTCGAAGTGTCACGTTCTTGGATCTTACCATCACCAAAACAGAGGATGACAAACTTGTCACTGACATCTTCCACAAAGCCACAGCTACCAATAGTATTTTACATCATAGTAGTTCACATTTCCCAGCCACCTTGAGGGGCATACCAAAGGGAGAATATATCAGGTTGAGGAGAAATTGCTCTGAGGATATTATCTTTGAAGAAAGGGCAAAAGAACTTAAACATCGATTGGAAAGAAGAGGCTATAAAAGAAAAACCTTGGAATTGGCATACAATAACACCAAAAAGATGCCAAGAACTGATTTGTTAATCCCAAAGAAGAAGATCAAAGAACAAAGCCAAACCAGGTTCATAGGCACCTACTGTAAAGAATGGAAAAGTATCAACCAAGCCTTGCAAAAGCACTGCCATGTTCTTATGACAGATGCAGACCTGAAGAATGAAATTGGCAACAGGATTCAAATCAGTTGGAGAAAATCTCCTAATTTACGAGATAAATTAGTGCGCAGTCATTTTATTAGAACAAAGAAACAAGATCCTCCCGCAGAAGGTTGTTTTTGATGCGGAAAGTGTAAAGCTTGTGGCTTTATACAACCAACCAAAACTTGTTCTAATAAATATAATGATGCAGTTAAAATTCGTGGCTTCATCAATTGTGCCACACAAGGTGTCATTTATTGCCTCACTTGCCCTTGTGGGTTAAGATATGTGGGCATGACCACAAGGCAGCTCAAGAAACGTATATTCGAACATGCAAGCCACATTAAGAATGCCCAGCGAGATCATGTAAATAAGAAACAACTTACAAGTGTCGCTAGGCACTTCAGGAGAGAACATGGAAGTGATCCCACCAAGATGAAAGTCTTTGGACTTGAGAAAGTGGAAATGGGCATAAGAGGTGGCAATATCACCAAAGAGCTCCTGAAGAGGGAGTCTAAACAGATTTTTCTACTCAACAGTTTGACACTCTCAGGACTGAATGAGGAAATACAGTATTCAGACTTCCTGTAAAAGGATGGGTATGTCCTGAAATCCATCAAAAAGTATGGAATATTGATTATTCTGTTCCTTTTCAAATGAATAGGTAAATGGGTAGTAATAACAAAATGATCTCTTTATTACTCATTTATACTTACCTGAGGAAATGGTTATCCATACGCAGACCAGTATGTAGTATTAAATAGTATGTAATACTGATTATCCTGTTCCTTCTTAAATGAATAGGTAAATAAGTAATAATAACAAAAGGACCTCTATACAATTCATTTATACTTACCTGGGGAAATGGCCTCCACACGAAGACTAGTAGGTGTACATCCAATGCATATATTTGAAATTTATGCACGCATTTGTGGTTTATATTCTTTAAATACATACTTATTTGAAGGGTAGTTATCTATCTACAGTTCATATTCATTTATCTGGAGTTTACCTCCAGAATGGTAACGGATAATGATATGGATTTATCCGAGATCTCCAAAAAACTGGAACCATTGAAAATAGAAATGAAATATGATATATTTATATTCAATGTTTCTACTCATTGAATGTAAATCAACATATCCAATAAATACATATATATATTACATAATACTAATTAGGAGTGAACATCACCAGTGAAGGAATAATTAGATTATATGGATATGGGGGTCACTATATGGGCACCTTATTATAGATCATGGAGTAATAGGACACATTAGTTCGTATACAACTATATAACAATAATAGGTTACTAATTATAACATGTATTCAGGGCCGTTTCTTGGGGCAGGCGGGCAGTGCAACCGCACTGGGCGCCTGCCGCGGCACTAACTGTGGCTCCCTGCTTCCCCCTCCTATTTCTCCCCGAGTAACCCGCTCGGGGGGCGTAGTCTCACGGAATGACGCGGTTGCGTCGTTACGTCATGCTGCAACCCCATAACTCTGCAAAACTCCCCCCCCACCCCGAGCGGAGTACAGAGGGGGATCCAAGTTAGGAGGAGGGAAAGGCCGGCGCAAGGAGCGACTGGTGAGGCGGGCCGAAGAGCGGTAATCGCCTCTGTAAGTATCCTCTCTCTCTCTCTCTCTCAATGTGTAAAATGGGGACACCTGCCGTAATGTGTGAAATGGGGACTCTTGCCTGCCGTAGTGTGGGGATTTAATGTATCAAGGGCATTACGGTGTGTGGCATAATATGGTGCAGAGGGCATTACTGTGTGGGGCTTAATATGGTAGAATTTTTTTTTCCTGTGGTGGTCGTGATCTGTTGGAGCAGGGTCAAAAACTGGATAGTGAGGTAGTCTTTCAGACAAGGCCATGCCCATTTAAATGAGGCCACACCCATTTAGATGAGGCCATGCCCCCTTGCCGGGTGCGCGCGCAAGTTTTTTTTTTATCTAGGTGTGTGTGTGTGGGGGGGGGGCACATTTTTTTATGTCATGGGGGGGCGCATTTTTAAATCTCGCACTGGGAGCCAAATTGGCTAGAAACAGCCCTGCATGTATTCATAAGCAAAATGTGAGTGATTGGACACACTTATTCACATTTAGCCATATAATAATTACATTTATATGGTCCTACAAGTTCACTGGAGCAATTCACTAAAACACAGTCAAGTCACATTCACATTATATTCTAGCAGATATCACAAATCATGCTGTATGACCACAGGATTCATTTTATTACCAATACCACCATTCACTTTTTAGTTTATATTAATAAATATAAGCACAACACAGTTTGGTTATTCACAAAATTTATTAGCAATAAATTATTTGCATATATTGTCAACCCCTTTTTTTTTAAGCGCACATTTTCATTTAGTTTTATAGCTTATTTAACACTCACATTTGATTATTATCTGATTATTCAGTATAACTAATTTTCAAAATATAATCATAAGTATGCGATTACAATTTATCCCTCTGATCCCCTTATATTTAATTATCTAAAAATAGAACATTAAATCCTATGTGGATAGGTATACTATATGTATATATTATAGAATTTTATTATTATCACAATTAAATGCAGTACAAGACACAGTATTACAATACTGAATACTCATTGTAATACTCAGAAACTGGATTTATTATCTATACTAGACTGCCTGCCAGGACTGAGTAGTTATTCATCAGGTTCCAGGGTGTCTCTATCTGCCCAGGAACAAGTCAGTTTTATCATCAGGAGGTGGGGAACGAATGAGTGCCGCGGGTGGCTACAATTAGCGGCTATTGCTGAGCCGCCTAGCAAGTATAATCAGTGAGCAGGAGAGACGCGCTTCAGCTGTCTGCAATTAGCGGCCGCCGCTCACATATTCAATTGACATAACGGACAGGGATTTGAATTCCCTGTCTGTTAGAACGGATTGGTTTGTCCAGTATTGCTCTCCTAGGATTGGTCACTAACTAGAATAAATATGCTTCCTGAGGCGGGCGCTCAGTACTATAAGCCCTGACAAAGCTTATTAAGTGAAATGCGCATCGGCTTTTGCTGTGCGCTGTCAGTATTGTAATTATCATGTATCATTAGCCTGTGTAAATCACATCATTAGCAAGGGTTACTTTTTAGATTAAATTGTACATGCTGGCACTGCACATAGGAGACAGGAGGGTCTCTTCCCGTGCAAGTTACCTGTGAGATATCATATATATGAGAGGCACACAGTTTATAATGAATCTCTTATGAGAAAGGAAAAGCTATATTAGGCTGTGAACAAACTTAGCTTGTTTCTAAGAGACTTTACTATGCTGCTTGGCAATACTAGCCAGATATCTTGACAGCAATGGAGGTTTGAAGGGTTACATCCATATATGAGAGATCTCAAGAAACCACCAACACTTTTGAATATTTAGGCATAATCTATTATCAGCTTGTATCACTGGAATGATAACAAACAGTGATTGTGGCCTTATTCAATTATATGTGTCAGGATTAGCTGTTTATTTTAGACAGCATTACCTGTAATAGTCTCACAATGCACCTATAAATTCTACATTTTTTCTCTATATAATCTAATGAATAGGTGCCTAAACAGATTTATTTGTGAGCTAGTACCGTGTGCAAGTCTCATTTAGTACATTGATATATTAACAGGATATCAATTAAAGAACAATTTGCTAGCCTGTAACTGTATACCGGTATAATTAGAGGTAATAATAACCTCATGTGTATAACAGACAAATAAATTATTATCCGGATGCTTGCAGTGTTTTTCTGAATATTCTCTTTATTTCACTATATAGCAACAAATGTTGCATTGTGATATATAAAATTGAGAATTTATCAGAAATATTATAACACTGATATATTTCGTAACCCTATCTTAAACACCACTGGCTAGAAATGGTCAGGGGTGGTCTTAATAAACTAAATTAACCAAATAATTAAAAACTTATTGAATCACAGGTGTTAATTGATGTAGAAACCAAGACAGCGTACTAGCACTTTCTTTTAAATATATCTTTACACAAATAAATGTAATTTATTTTTCCTTACACGTTATTCTGTCTCTAATTGTTTTCAATATTATCACTTATAAAATATTTGATTAAACTATATTTTTAATCAACAAAAAATTATGGGAATGAGTGCTGCAATCAGAAGTTGATCTGCTTTTCCTCCCCCCTTTTTTTCTAATCTGTATATTTAGATCAACAAGCAGCACCACTGTAATAAAATTGTGTTGAAATATTTGTTTGGTCAGCACAATATATGACATCATAAATATTCCCTAAAAAGGATCTATTATCTATAATCTGGTGCGGGAATCTCTCTAACTTGAAACTCAATGTTATTAGGGTGTTTACATTGCATAAACCCCTTTCTTTCCCTGCACAGAATTGTTATTATACATATTTCTGGACCATAATTGGCCCGAGTTGTCTGATCTCTTTCAGTACAACAGGGAAATTTATATCTAAGAAGAAAAAGAATCTATATCCAGTGTGTAGAATCATGAGTGGCTTTAGCCTCAGTAAAGAATTAGGGAGCAGGAGAGAAAGATGGAATGAAGAACAGGGATCATTATTTAGTGATACCCACACTAACAGCAAACAGAATCATTGGACGGACAATCTAGTAGAGTTAAAGAACCTACTATATAAACAAACAAAGGCACTTTGGAGTAAGACTACATTCGAAAATTACATTAAATATGATATGACACCAAGAGGTCTTAGACCTAAATTATTTCCATTATTTGAATTGGAGGATGATTTGAAAAAGGAATGGGAAGAGGCACTCCTTAAATGCTCTAAGAATCTCATTGACATACTGATAAAGCATGATAATAGACAACTGGAACATTGTTCTAATGAAATAGACAAAATTGGTGATTAGCTTAAAACATATGAAAAAGAGGAAGATTTTCAGAAAATGTATGAGAAATATAAAAATGACCTTGACAAATTTGAAAATGGACTCATGGAACGAAAGAAAAATAAGTTCCTTAGGGATAAAAAAGATTACGTTCAGAATACCATCTATAAATGGAATCTCAAACCAAGAAGGCGAGATGTGGAGGGTTCAGCAAATTACAGCTCCTCTGAATTGGAATTTTCTGAAGGGGAAGGAACCAGTAAAACATCTAGAGATAAATGGCAACGGGCCCGTTTTTTTAGGATTCGGTCCCAACCCCAGGGAAGGAGACCGCGGACCAGACGATCTCAGAAGACCAGACGGGGAGGCAGGAAACATCAGAAAAAAGATGCCAGAGATTGGAAGAGATATCCGCAGAGAACGAAATGACCCTACAGGAGAATGTAATAGATGATGATTTACAAATCATTAACCTTACTAGCAAAACATTGAATCCAGTCCAATTAAAGCTTTTGTCCAGAGATTTAAGCTTCTCACCAGTACATGAAATAGATCGATTTGATGTCCAAAAAGACCTATGTCTATATGCCAGGAAATTACTGTTAAAAAAAATTCTACAGCAATAGGGAAAGAGAACAAGAACATACACCCAATACAGATCAGGAAACTTTATCTGCCCTTAGTGAGGAAGAAAGACAAGCCTTAGTCATGTTGGAAGAATTGGCAGAGAATTCCCAAGCGACACAAGATGTAAATCCCCCTACTGAAAGACATATCTTGAAGAAGAAATCTTCATTCTTTCCTAATTCACAGATCTGTCCTCAAATACAGGTATTTTTAGACCTGGTTTCTCAAGAACTGGATCAGATCTTTAACCAAAGATGGATGAATAAGAACAACAATATCAGTAAAGAAGAACAAAGAGCTTTGGAAGAATTTATGGGTTGGGATTATATAATCATAAAATCTTCAGATAAAGGGGACAATGTTGTCCTGTGGAGCAAGGAAGCGTACCTTATAGAGGCATACAGACAGTTATCTGATGTATCCACATATAAGAAGCTCATCTTTAACCCCACTGCCAATTTTCTCAAACAATATAATATCCTCATTCATAATGCCCTGAAAAATGGGATTATTACTAAAATGGAAGCAGAATTTTTGGATGTGAAAGACCCCAAGACACCCACCTTCTATATGTTACCGAAGGTGCATAAACGCAGAGACTCCCCACCAGGAAGACCCATAATATCTGGGATTGAAAGCTTAACTGAAAAAGCTAGTATATTTGTAGATGAGAACCTCAGACACTTTGTCCTAGAATTGCCCTCACATATAAGAGATGCAATGGATGTATTAAACAAATTGGAGAACCTGGACCTCCCACCAAACACATGGCTGTGTACCTGTGATGTTGAGTCATTATACACGAGTATAAATCACAACACAGGAATCCAAGCTGTTGAATATTTTTTGAATATGAGGAGACATGAGGAGTTCAATGGTTTCATTTTACAACTACTTGAATTTGTTTTAACCAAAAACTTCTTCCTCTTCGATGATAAATATTTTCTGCAGGTCCGGGGCACAGCTATGGGCAGTACGTGTGCCCCGACGTATGCCAACTTATATCTGGGATGGTGGGAGAAGGAGTGGGTCTTTAAGCATACCAATGAAAAATATACTGATCACATCATTGGGTGGCATAGATTCATTGATGATGTCCTCATTGTTTGGGAGGGAGAACGTGAACTATGTAAAGAGTTCATGTCAGTCCTTAATAACAATTAATTTAATCTAAGGCTGACATTCGATATCAATTTTCGAAGTGTCACGTTCTTGGATCTTGCCATCACCAAAACATAGGATGACAAACTTCTCACTGACATCTTCCGCAAAGCCACAGCTACCAATAGTATTTTACATCATAGTAGCTCTTGAGCGGCATACCAAAGGGAGAATATATCAGGTTGAGGAGAAACTGCTCTGAGGATATTATCTTTGAAGAAAGGTCAAAAGAACTTAAACATCGATTGGAAAGAATAGGCTATAAAAGAAAAACCTTGGAATTGGCATACAATAACACCAAAAAGATGCCAAGAACTGATTTGTTAATCCCAAAGAAGAAGATCAAAGAACAAAGCCAAACCAGGTTCATAGGCACCTACTGCAAAGAATGGAAAAGTATCAACCAAGCCTTGCAAAAGCACTGCCATGTTCTTATGACAGATGCAGACCTGAAGAATGAAATTGGCAACAGGATTCAAATCAGTTGGAGAAAATCTCCTAATTTGCGAGATAAATTAGTGCGGTCATTTTATTAGAACAAAGAAACAAAATCCTCCCGCAGAAGGTTGTTTTCGATGCGGAAAGTGTAAAGCTTGTGGCTTTATACAACCAACCAAAACTTATTCTAATAAATATAATGATGCAGTTAAAATTCGTGGCTTCATCAATTGTGCCACACAAGGTGTAATTTATTGCCTCACTTGTCCTTGTGGGTTAAGATATGTGGGCATGACCACAAGGCAGCTCAAGAAACATATATTCGAACATGCAAGCCACATTAAGAATGCCCAGCGAGATCATGTAAATATGAAACAACTTACAAGTGTCGCTAGGCACTTCAGGAGAGAACATGGAAGTGATCCCACCAAGATGAAAGTCTTTGGACTTGAGAAAGTGGAAATGGGCATAAGAGGTGGCAATATCACCAAAGAGCTCCTGAAGAGGGAGTCTAGACAGATTTTTCTACTCAACAGTTTGACACGCTCAGGACTGAATGAGGAAATACAGTATTCAGCCTTCCTGTAAAATGATGGGTATGTCCTGAAATCCATCAAAAGTATGGAATATTGATTATTATGTTCCTTTTCAAATGAATAGGTAAATGGGTAGTAATAACAAAATGATCTCTTTATTACTCATTTATACTTACCTGAGGAAATGGTTATCCATACGCAGACCAGTATGTAGTATTAAATAGTATGTAATACTGATTATCCTGTTCCTTCTTAAATGAATAGGTAAATAAGTAATAATAACAAAAGGACCTCTATACAATTCATTTATACTTACCTGGGGAAATGGCCTCCACACGAAGACTAGTAGGTGTACATCCAATGCATATATTTGAAATTTATGCACGCATTTGTGGTTTATATTCTTTAAATACATACTTATTTGAAGGGTAGTTATCTATCTACAGTTCATATTCATTTATCTGGAGTTTACCTCCAGAATGGTAACGGATAATGATATGGATTTATCCGAGATCTCCAAAAAACTGGAACCATTGAAAATAGAAATGAAATATGATATATTTATATTCAATGTTTCTACTCATTGAATGTAAATCAACATATCCAATAAATACATATATATATTACATAATACTAATTAGGAGTGAACATCACCAGTGAAGGAATCATTAGATTATATGGATATGGGGGTCACTATATGGGCACCTTATTATAGATCATGGAGTAATAGGACACATTAGTTCGTATACAACTATATAACAATAATAGGTTACTAATTATAACATGTATTCATAAGCAAAATGTGAGTGATTGGACACACTTATTCACATTTAGCCATATCATAATTAAATTTATATGGTCCTACAAGTTCACTGGAGCAATTCACTAAAACACAGTCAAGTCACATTCACATTATATTCTAGCAGATATCACAAATCATGCTGTATGACCACAGGATTCATTTTATTACCAATACCACCATTCACTTTTTAGTTTATATTAATAAATATAAGCACAACACAGTTTGGTTATTCACAAAATTTATTAGCAATAAATTATTTGCATATATTGTCAACCCCTTTTTTTATGCGCACATTTTCATTTAGTTTTATAGCTTATTTAACACTCACATTTGATTATTATCTGATTATTCAGTATAACTAATTTTCAAAATAAAATCATAAGTATGCGATTACAATTTATCCCTCTGATCCCCTTATATTTAATTATCTAAAAATAGAACATTAAATCCTATGTGGATAGGTATACTATATGTATATATTATAGAATTTTATTATTATCACAATTAAATGCAGTACAAGACACAGTATTACAATACTGAATACTCATTGTAATACTCAGAAACTGGATATATTATCTATACTAGACTGCCTGCCAGGACTGATTAGTTATTCATCAGGTTCCAGGGCGTCTCTATCTGCCCAGGAACAAGTCAGTTTTATCATCAGGAGGTGGGGAACGAATGAGTGCCGCGGGTGGCTACAATTAGCGGCTATTGCTGAGCCGCCTAGCAAGTATAATCAGTGAGCAGGAGAGACGCGCTTCAGCTGTCTGCAATTAGCGGCCGCTGCTCACATATTCAATTGACATAACGGACAGGGATTTGAATTCCCTGTCTAATAGAACGGATTGGTTTGTCCAGTATTGCTCTCCTAGGATTGGTCACTAACTAGAATAAATATGCTTCCTGAGGCGGGCGCTCAGTACTATAAGCCCTGACAAAGCTTATTAAGTGAAATGTGCATCGGCTTTTGCTGTGCGCTGTCAGTATTGTAATTATCATGTATCATTAGCCTGTGTAAATCAGATCATTAGCAAGGGTTACTTTTTAGATTAAATTGTACATGCTGGCACTGCACATAGGAGACAGGAGGGTCTCTTCCCATGCAAGTTACCTGTGAGATATCATATATATGAGAGGCACACAGTTTATAATGAATCTCTTATGAGAAAGGAAAAGCTATATTAGGCTGTGAACAAACTTAGCTTGTTTCTAAGAGACTTTACTATGCTGCTTGGCAATACTAGCCAGATATCTTGACAGCAATGGAGGTTTGAAGGGTTACATCCATATATGAGAGATCTCAAGAAACCACCAACACTTTTGAATATTTAGGCATAATCTATTATCAGCTTGTATCACTGGAATGATAACAAACAGTGATTGTGGCCTTATTCAATTATATGTGTCAGGATTAGCTGTTTATTTTAGACAGCATTACCTGTAATAGTCTCACAATGCACCTATAAATTCTACATTTTTGTCTATATAATCTAATGAATAGGTGCCTAAACAGATTTATTTGTGAGCTAGTACCGTGTGCAAGTCTCATTTAGTACATTGATATATTAACAGGATATCAATTAAAGAACAATTTGCTAGCCTGTAACTGTATACCGGTATAATTAGAGGTAATAATAACCTCATGTGTATAACAGACAAATAAATTATTATCCGGATACTTGCAGTGTTTTTCTGAATATTCTCTTTATTTCACTATATAGCAACAAATGTTGGATTGTGATATATAAAATTGAGAATTTATCAGAAATATTATAACACTGATATATTTCGTAACCCTATCTTAAACACCACTGGCTAGAAATGGTCAGGGTTGGTCTTAATAAACTAAATTAACCAAATAATTAAAAACTTATTGAATCACAGGTGTTAATTGATCTAGAAACCAAGACAGCGTACTAGCACTTTCTTTTAAATATATCTTTACACACATAAATTTAATTTATTTTTCCTTACACGTTATTCTGTCTCTATTGTTTTAATATTTCACTTAGTTGTCCCCTTTAAATTACATGGGACATATAATACATCATACTGTATGTGGTAATAATAAAGACATTTACATCACATGTGGGTATTGAGAGTCTTTTTCATAACCAATATTATCACTTATAAAATATTTGAATAAACTATATTTTTAATCAACAAAAAATTATGGGAATGAGTGCTGCTATCAGAAGTTGATCTGCTTTTCCTCCCCCCTTTTTTTCTAATCTCTGTATATTTAGATCAACAAGCAGCACCACTGTAATAAAATTGTGTTGAAATATTTGTTTGGTCAGCACAATATATGACATCATAAATATTCCCTAAAAAGGATCTATTATCTATAATCTGGTACGGGAATCTCTCTAACTTGAAACTCAATGTTATTAGGGTGTTTACATTGCATAAACCCCTTTCTTTCCCTGCACAGAATTGTTATTATACATATTTCTGGACCATAATTGGCCCGAGTTGTCTGATCTCTTTCAGTACAACAGGGAAATTTATATCTAAGAAGAAAAAGAATCTATATCCAGTGTGTAGAATCATGAGTGGCTTTAGCCTCAGTAAAGAATTAGGGAGCAGGAGAGAAAGATGGAATGAAGAACAGGGATCATTATTTAGTGATGCCCACACTAATAGCAAACAGAATCATTGGACGGACAATCTAGTAGAGTTAAAGAACCTACTATATAAACAAACAAAGGCACATTGGAGTAAGATTACATTCGAAAATTACATTAAATATGATATGACGCCAAGAGGTCTTAGACCAAAATTATTTCCATCATTTGAATTGGAGGATGACTTGAAAAAGGAATGGGAAGAGGCACTCCTTAAATGCTTTAAGAATCTCATTGACATACTGATAAAGCATGATAATAGACAACTGGAACATTGTTCTAATGAAATAGACAAAATTGGTGAGAAGCTTAAAACATATGAAAAAGAGGAAGATTTTCAGAAAATGTATGAGAAATATAAAAATGACCTTGACAAATTTGAAAATGGACTCATGGAATGAAAGAAAAATAAGTTCCTTAGGGATAAAAAAGATTACGTTCAGAATACCATCTATAAATGGAATCTCAAACCAAGAAGGCGAGATGTGGAGGGTTCAGCAAATTACAGCTCCTCTGAATTGGAGTCTTCTGAAGGGGAAGGAACCAGTAACACATCTAGAGATAAATGGCAACGGGCCTGTTTTTTAGGATTCGGTCCCAACCCCAGGGAAGGAGACCGCGGACCAGACGATCTCAGAAGACCAGACGGGGAGGCAGGAAACATCAGAAAAAAATATGCCAGAGATTGGAAGAGATATCCGCAGAGAACGAAACGACCCTACAGGAGAATGTAATAGATGATGATTTACAAATCATTAACCTTACTAGCAAAACATTGAATCCAGTCCAATTAAAGCTTTTGTCCAGAGGTTTAAGCTTCTCACCAGTACATGAAATAGCTCGATTTGATGTCCAAAAAGACCTATGTCTATATGCCAGGAAATTACTGTTAAAAAAAATTCTACAGCAATAGGGAAAGAGAGCAAGAACATACACCCAATACAGATCAGGAAACTTTATCTGCCCTTAGTGAGGAAGAAAGACAAGCCTTAGTCATGTTGGAAGAATTGGCAGAGAATTCCCAAGCGACACAAGATGTAAATCCCCCTACTGAAAGACATATCTTGAAGAAGAAATCTTCATTCTTTCCTAATTCACAGATCTGTCCTCAAATACAGGTATTTTTAGACCTGGTTTCTCAAGAACTGGATCAGATCTTTAACCAAAGATGGATGAATAAGAACAACAATATCAGTAAAGAAGAACAAAGAGCTTTGGAAGAATTTATGGGTTGGGATGATATAATCATAAAATCTTCAGATAAAGGGGAAAATGTTGTCCTGTGGAGCAAGGAAGCGTACCTTATAGAGGCATACAGACAGTTATCTGATGTCTCCACATATAAGAAGCTCATCTTTAACCCCACTGCCAATTTTCTCAAACAATATAATATCCTTATTCATAATGCCCTGAAAGATGGGATTATTACTAAAATGGAAGCAGAATTTTTGGATGTGAAAGACCCCAAGACACCCACCTTCTATATGTTACCGAAGGTGCATAAACGCAGAGACTCCCCACCAGGAAGACCCATAATATCTAGGATTGAAAGCTTAACTGAAAAAGCTAGTATATTTGTAGATGAGAACCTCAGACACTTTGTCCTAGAATTGCCCTCACATATAAGAGACGCAATGGATGTATTAAACAAATTGGATAACCTGGACCTCCCACCAAACACATGGCTGTGTACCTGTGATGTTGAGTCATTATACACGAGTATAAATCACAACACAGGAATCCAAGCGGTTGAATATTTTTTGAATATGAGGAGACATGAGGAGTTCAATGGTTACATTTTACAACTACTTGAATTTGTTTTAACCAAAAACTTCTTCCTCTTCGATGATAAATATTTTCTGCAGGTCCGGGGCACAGCTATGGGCAGTACGTGTGCCCCGACGTATGCCAACTTATATCTGGGATGGTGGGAGAAGGAGTGGGTCTTTAAGCATACCAATGTAAAATATACTGATCACATCATTGGGTGGCATAGATTCATTGATGATGTCCTCATTGTTTGGGAGGGAGAACGTGAACTATTTGAAGAGTTCATGTCAGTCCTTAATAACAATTAATTTAATCTAAGGCTGACATTCGATATCAATTTTTTTCGAAGTGTCACGTTCTTGGATCTTACCATCACCAAAACAGAGGATGACAAGCTTCTCACTGACATCTTCCACAAAACCACAGCTACCAATAGTATTTTACATCATAGTAGCTCTTGAGGGGCATACCAAAGGGAGAATATATCAGGTTGAGGTGAAACTGCTCTGAGGATATTATCTTTGAAGAAAGGTCAAAAGAACTTAAACATCGATTGGAAAGAATAGGCTATAAAAGAAAAACCTTGGAATTGGCATACAATAACACCAAAAAGATGCCAAGAACTGATTTGTTAATCCCAAAGAAGAAGATCAAAGAACAAAGCCAAACCAGGTTCATAGGCACCTACTGCAAAGAATGGAAAAGTATCAACCAAGCCTTGCAAAAGCACTGCCATGTTCTTATGACAGATGCAGACCTGAAGAATGAAATTGGCAACAGGATTCAAATCAGTTGGAGAAAATCTCCTAATTTGCAAGATAAATTAGTGCGCAGTCATTTTATTAGAACAAAGAAACAAGATCCTCCCGCAGAAGGTTGTTTTCGATGCGGAAAGTGTAAAGCTTGTGGCTTTATACAACCAACCAAAACTTATTCTAATAAATATAATGATGCAGTTAAAATTCGTGGCTTCATCAATTGTGCCACACAAGGTGTCATTTATTGCCTCACTTGCCCTTGTGGGTTAAGATATGTGGGCATGACCACAAGGCAGCTCAAGAAACATATATTCGAACATGCAAGCCACATTAAGAATGCCCAGCGAGATTATGTAAATATGAAACAATTTACAAGTGTCGCTAGGCACTTCAGGAGAGAACATGGAAGTGATCCCACCAAGATGAAAGTCTTTGGACTTGAGAAAGTGGAAATGGGCATAAGAGGTGGCAATATCACCAAAGAGCTCCTGAAGAGGGAGTCTAGACAGATTTTTTTACTCAACAGTTTGACACGCTCAGGACTGAATGAGGAAATACAGTATTCAGCCTTCCTGTAAAATGATGGGTATGTCCTGAAATCCTTCAAAAAGTATGGAATATTGATTATTATGTTCCTTTTCAAATGAATAGGTAAATGGGTAGTAATAACAAAATGATCTCTTTATTACTCATTTGTACTTACCTGAGGAAATGGTTATCCATACGCAGACCAGTATGTAGTATTAAATAGTATGTAATACTGATTATCCTGTTCCTTCTTAAATGAATAGGTAAATAAGTAATAATAACAAAAGGACCTCTATACAATTCATTTATACTTACCTGGGGAAATGGCCACCACACGAAGACTAGTAGGTGTACATCCAATGCATATATTTGAAATTTATGCACGCATTTGTGGTTTATATTCTTTAAATACATACTTATTTGAAGGGTAGTTATCTATCTACAGTTCATATTCATTTATCTGGAGTTTACCTCCAGAATGGTAACGGATAATGATATGGATTTATCCGAGATCTCCAAAAAACAGGAACCATTGAAAATAGAAATGAAATATGATATATTTATATTCAATGTTTCTACTCATTGAATGTAAATCAACATATCCAATAAATACATATATATATTACATAATACTAATTAGGAGTGAACATCACCAGTGAAGGAATAATTAGATTATATGGATATGGGGGTCACTATATGGGCACCTTATTATAGATCATGGAGTAATAGGACACATTAGTTCGTATACAACTATATAACAATAATAGGTTACTAATTATAACATGTATTCATAAGCAAAATGTGAGTGATTGGACACACTTATTCACATTTAGCCATATCATAATTAAATTTATATGGTCCTACAAGTTCACTGGAGCAATTCACTAAAACACAGTCAAGTCACATTCACATTATATTCTAGCAGACATCACAAATCATGCTGTATGACCACAGGATTCATTTTATTACCAATACCACCATTCACTTTTTAGTTTATATTAATAAATATAAGCACAACACAGTTTGGTTATTCACAAAATTTATTAGCAATAAATTATTTGCATATATTGTCAACCCCTTTTTTTAAGCGCACATTTTCATTTAGTTTTATAGCTTATTTAACACTCACATTTGATTATTATCTGATTATTCAGTATAACTAATTTTCAAAATATAATCATAAGTATGCGATTACAATTTATCCCTCTGATCCCCTTATATTTAATTATCTAAAAATAGAACATTAAATCCTATGTGGATAGGTATACTATATGTATATATTATAGAATTATAGAATTATAGAATTTTATTATTATTATCACAATTATTATCACAATTAAATGCAGTACAAGACACAGTATTACAATACTGAATACTCATTGTAATACTCAGAAACTGGATATATTATCTATACTAGACTGCCTGCCAGGACTGATTAGTTATTCATCAGGTTCCAGGGCGTCTCTATCTGCCCAGGAACAAGTCAGTTTTATCATCAGGAGGTGGGGAACGAATGAGTGCCGCGGGTGGCTACAATTAGCGGCTATTGCTGAGTCGCCTAGCAAGTATAATCAGTGAGCAGGAGAGACGCGCTTCAGCTGTCTGCAATTAGCGGCCGCCGCTCACAGATTCAATTGACATAACGGACAGGGATTTGAATTCCCTGTCTGTTAGAACGGATTGGTTTGTCCAGTATTGCTCTTCTAGGATTGGTCACTAACTAGAATAAATATGCTTCCTGAGGCGTGCGCTCAGTACTATAAGCCCTGACGAAGCTTATTAAGTGAAATGTGCATCGGCTTTTGCTGTGCGCTGTCAGTATTGTAATTATCATGTATCATTAGCCTGTGTAAATCACATCATTAGCAAGGGTTACTTTTTAGATTAAATTGTACATGCTGGCACTGCACATAGGAGACAGGAGGGTCTCTTCCCGTGCAAGTTACCTGTGAGATATCATATATATGAGAGGCACACAGTTTATAATGAATCTCTTATGAGAAAGGAAAAGCTATATTAGGCTGTGAACAAACTTAGCTTGTTTCTAAGAGACTTTACTATGCTGCTTGGCAATACTAGCCAGATATCTTGACAGCAATGGAGGTTTGAAGGGTTACATCCATATATGTGAGATCTCAAGAAACCACCAACACTTTTGAATATTTAGGCATAATCTATTATCAGCTTGTATCACTGGAATGATAACAAACAGTGATTGTGGCCTTATTCAATTATATGTGTCAGGATTAGCTGTTTATTTTAGACAGCATTACCTGTAATAGTCTCACAATGCACCTATAAATTCTACATTTTTGTCTATATAATCTAATGAATAGGTGCCTAAACAGATTTATTTGTGAGCTAGTACCGTGTGCAAGTCTCATTTAGTACATTGATATATTAACAGGATATCAATTAAAGAACAATTTGCTAGCCTGTAACTGTATACCGGTATAATTAGAGGTAATAATAACCTCATGTGTATGTATAACAGACAAATAAATTATTATCCGGATACTTGCAGTGTTTTTCTGAATATTCTCTTTATTTCACTATATAGCAACAAATGTTGGATTGTGATATATAAAATTGAGAATTTATCAGAAATATTATAACACTGATATATTTCGTAACCCTATCTTAAACACCACTGGCTAGAAATGGTCAGGGTTGGTCTTAATAAACTAAATTAACCAAATAATTAAAAACTTATTGAATCACAGGTGTTAATTGATCTAGAAACCAAGACAGCGTACTAGCACTTTCTTTTAAATATATCTTTACACACATAAATTTAATTTATTTTTCCTTACACGTTATTCTGTCTCTGTTGTTTTAATATTTCACTTAGTTGTCCCTTTTAAATTACAGGGGACATATAATACATCATACTGTATGTGGTAATAATAAAGACATTTACATCACATGTGGGTATTGAGAATCTTTTTCATAACCAATATTATCACTTATAAAATATTTGAATAAACTATATTTTTAACAAAAAATTATGGGAATGAGTGCTGCTATCAGAAGTTGATCTGCTTTTCCTCCCCCCTTTTTTTCTAATCTCTGTATATTTAGATCAACAAGCAGCACCACTGTAATAAAATTGTGTTGAAATATTTGTTTGGTCAGCACAATATATGACATCATAAATATTCCCTAAAAAGGATCTATTATCTATAATCTGGTGCGGGAATCTCTCTAACTTGAAACTCAATGTTATTAGGGTGTTTACATTGTATAAACCCCTTTCTTTCCCTGCACAGAATTGTTATTATACATATTTCTGGACCATAATTGGCCCGAGTTGTCTGATCTCTTTCAGTACAACAGGGAAATTTATATCTAAGAAGAAAAAGAATCTATATCCAGTGTGTAGAATCATGAGTGGCTTTAGCCTCAGTAAAGAATTAGGGAGCAGGAGAGAAAGATGGAATGAAGAACGGGGATCATTATTTAGTGATGCCCACACTAACAGCAAACAGAATCATTGGACGGACAATCTAGTAGAGTTAAAGAACCTACTATATAAACAAACAAAGGCACATTGGAGTAAGATTACATTCGAAAATTACATTAAATATGATATGACACCAAGAGGTCTTAGACCTAAATTATTTCCATCAATTGAATTGGAGGATGATTTGAAAAAGGAATGGGAAGAGGCACTCCTTAAATGCTCTAAGAATCTCATTGACATACTGATAAAGCATGATAATAGACAACTGGAACATTGTTCTAATGAAATAGACAAAATTGGTGAGAAGCTTAAAACATATGAAAAAGAGGAAGATTTTCAGAAAATGTATGAGAAATATAAAAATGACCTTGACAAATTTGAAAATGGACTCATGGAACGAAAGAAAAATAAGTTCCTTAGGGATAAAAAAAAATTAGTTCAGAATACCATCTATAAATGGAATCTCAAACCAAGAAGGCGAGATGTGGAGGGTTCAGCAAATTACAGCTCCTCTGAATTGGAGTCTTCTGAAGGGGAAGGAACCAGTAACACATCTAGAGATAAATGGCAACGGGCCCATTTTTTAGGATTCGGTCCCAACCCCAGGGATGGAGACCACGGAACAGACGATCTCAGAAGACCAGACGGGGAGGCAGGAAACATCAGAAAAAAAGATGCCAGAGATTGGAAGAGATATCCGCAGAGAACGAAACGACCCTACAGGAGAATGTAATAGATGATGATTTACAAATCATTAACCTTACTAGCAAAACATTGAATCTAGTCCAATTAAAGCTTTTGTCCAGAGGTTTAAGCTTCTCACCAGTACATGAAATAGATCGATTTGATGTCCAAAAAGACCTATGTCTATATGCCAAGAAATTACTGTTAAAAAAATTCTACAGCAATAGGGAAAGAGAGCAAGAACATACACCCAATACAGATTAGGAAACTTTATCTGCCCTTAGTGAGGAAGAAAGACAAGCCTTAGTCATGTTGGAAGAATTGGCAGAGAATTTCCAAGCGACACAAGAGGTAAATCCCCCTACTGTAAGACCTATCTTGAAGACGAAATCTTCATTCTAGCCTAATTCACAGATCTGTCCTCAAATACAGGTATTTTTAGACCTGGTTTCTCAAGAACTGGATCAGATCTTTAACCAAAGACGGATGAATAAGAACAACAATATCAGTAAAGAAGAACAAAGAGCTTTGGAAGAAATTATGGGTTGGGATGATATAATCATAAAACCTTCAGATAAATGGGGCAATGTTGTCCTGTGGAGCAAGGAAGCGTACCTTATAGAGGCATACGACAGTTATCTGATGTCTGCACATATAAGAAGCTCATCTTTAACCCCACTGCCAATTTTCTCAAACAATATAATATCCTCATTCATAATGCCCTGAAAGATGGGATTATTACTAAAATGGAAGCAGAATTTTTGGATGTGAAAGACCCCAAGACACCCACCTTCTATATGTTACCGAAGGTGCATAAACGCAGAGACTCCCCACCAGGAAGACCCATAATATCTAGGATTGAAAGCTTAACTGAAAAAGCTAGTATATTTGTAGATGAGAACCTCAGACACTTTGTCCTAGAATTGCCCTCACATATAAGAGATTCGATGGATGTATTAAACAAATTGGAGAACCTGGACCTCCCACCAAACACATGGCTGTGTACCTGTGATGTTGAATCATTATACACGAGTATAAATCACAACACAGGAATCCAAGCGGTTGAATATTTTTTGAATATGAGGAGACATGAGGAGTTCAATGGTTTCATTTTACAACTACTTGAATTTGTTTTAACCAAAAACTTCTTCCTCTTCGATGATAAATATTTTCTGCAGGTCCGGGGCACAGCTATGGGCAGTACGTGTGCCCCGACGTATGCCAACTTATATCTGGGATGGTGGGAGAAGGAGTGGGTCTTTAAGCATACCAATGAAAAATATACTGATCACATCATTGGGTGGCATAGATTCATTGATGATGTCCTCATTGTTTGTGAGGGAGAATGTGAACTATTTGAAGAGTTCATGTCAGTCCTTAATAACAATTAATTTAATCTAAGGCTGACATTCGATATCAATTTTCGAAGTGTCACGTTCTTGGATCTTACCATCACCAAAACAGAGGATGACAAACTTGTCACTGACATCTTCCACAAAGCCACAGCTACCAATAGTATTTTACATCATAGTAGTTCACATTTCCCAGCCACCTTGAGGGGCATACCAAAGGGAGAATATATCAGGTTGAGGAGAAACTGCTCTGAGGATATTATCTTTGAAGAAAGGGCAAAAGAACTTAAACATCGATTGGAAAGAAGAGGCTATAAAAGAAAAACCTTGGAATTGGCATACAATAACACCAAAAAGATGCCAAGAACTGATTTGTTAATCCCAAAGAAGAAGATCAAAGAACAAAGCCAAACCAGGTTCATAGGCACCTACTGTAAAGAATGGAAAAGTATCAACCAAGCCTTGCAAAAGCACTGCCATGTTCTTATGACAGATGCAGACCTGAAGAATGAAATTGGCAACAGGATTCAAATCAGTTGGAGAAAATCTCCTAATTTACGAGATAAATTAGTGCGCAGTCATTTTATTAGAACAAAGAAACAAGATCCTCCCGCAGAAGGTTGTTTTTGATGCGGAAAGTGTAAAGCTTGTGGCTTTATACAACCAACCAAAACTTATTCTAATAAATATAATGATGCAGTTAAAATTCGTGGCTTCATCAATTGTGCCATACAAGGTGTCATTTATTGCCTCACTTGCCCTTGTGGGTTAAGATATGTGGGCATGACCACAAGGCAGCTCAAGAAACGTATATTCGAACATGCAAGCCACATTAAGAATGCCCAGCGAGATCATGTAAATATGAAACAACTTACAAGTGTCGCTAGGCACTTCAGGAGAGAACATGGAAGTGATCCCACCAAGATGCAAGTCTTTGGACTTGAGAAAGTGGAAATGGGCATAAGAGGTGGCAATATCACCAAAGAGCTCCTGAAGAAGGAGTCTAGACAGATTTTTCTACTCAACAGTTTGACACTCTCAGGACTGAATGAGGAAATACAGTATTCAGCCTTCCTGTAAAAGGATGGGTATGTCCTGAAATCCATCAAAAAATATGGAATATTGATTATTCTGTTCCTTTTCAAATGAATAGGTAAATGGGTAGTAATAACAAAATGATCTCTTTATTACTCATTTAT
Organism: Pseudophryne corroboree; assembly: GCF_028390025.1. Lineage (NCBI taxonomy): Eukaryota > Metazoa > Chordata > Amphibia > Anura > Myobatrachidae > Pseudophryne > Pseudophryne corroboree. The sequence goes on along the minus strand of NC_086446.1, from coordinate 148,965,603 downwards.
ACTTACCTGAGGAAATGGTTATCCATACGCAGACCAGTATGTAGTATTAAATAGTATGTAATACTGATTATCCTGTTCCTTCTTAAATGAATAGGTAAATAAGTAATAATAACAAAAGGACCTCTATACAACTCATTTATACTTACCTGGGGAAATGGCCTCCACACGAAGACTAGTAGGAGTACATCCAATGCATATATTTGAAATTTATGCAAGCATTTGTGGTTTATATTCTTTAAATACATACTTATTTGAAGGGTAGTTATCTATCTACAGTTCATATTCATTTATCTGGAGTTTACCTCCAGAATGGTAACGGATAATGATATGGATTTATCCGAGATCTCCAAAAAACTGGAACCATTGAAAATAGAAATGAAATATGATATATTTATATTCAATGTTTCTACTCATTGGATGTAAATCAACATGTCCAATAAATACATATATATATTACATAATACTAATTAGGAGTGAACATCACCAGTGAAGGAATAATTAGATTATATGGATATGGGGGTCACTATATGGGCACCTTATTATAGATCATGGAGTAATAGGACACATTAGTTCGTATACAACTATATAACAATAATAGGTTACTAATTATAACATGTATTCATAAGCAAAATGTGAGTGATTGGACACACTTATTCACATTTAGCCATATCATAATTAAATTTATATGGTCCTACAAGTTCACTGGAGCAATTCACTAAAACACAGTCAAGTCACATTCACATTATATTCTAGCAGATATCACAAATCATGCTGTATGACCACAGGATTCATTTTATTACCAATACCACCATTCACTTTTTAGTTTATATTAATAAATATAAGCACAACACAGTTTGGTTATTCACAAAATTTATTAGCAATAAATTATTTGCATATATTGTCAACCCCTTTTTTTTAAGCGCACATTTTCATTTAGTTTTATAGCTTATTTAACACTTGATTATTATCTGATTATTCAGTATAACTAATTTTCAAAATATAATCATAAGTATGCGATTACAATTTATCCCTCTGATCCCCTTATATTTAATTATCTAAAAATAGAACATTAAATCCTATGTGGATAGGTATACTATATGTATATATTATAGAATTTTATTATTATCACAATTAAATGCAGTACAAGACACAGTATTACAATACTGAATACTCATTGTAATACTCAGAAACTGGATTTATTATCTATACTAGACTGCCTGCCAGGACTGATTAGTTATTCATCAGGTTCCAGGGCGTCTCTATCTGCCCAGGAACAAGTCAGTTTTATCATCAGGAGGTGGGGAACGAATGAGTGCCGCGGGTGGCTACAATTAGCGGCTATTGCTGAGCCGCCTAGCAAGTATAATCAGTGAGCAGGAGAGACGCGCTTCAGCTGTCTGCAATTAGCGGCCGCCGCTCACATATTCAATTGACATAACGGACAGGGATTTGAATTCCCTGTCTGTTAGAACGGATTGGTTTGTCCAGTATTGCTCTCCTAGGATTGGTCACTAACTAGAATAAATATGCTTCCTGAGGCGGGCGCTCAGTACTATAAGCCCTGACAAAGCTTATTAAGTGAAATGCGCATCGGCTTTTGCTGTGCGCTGTCAGTATTGTAATTATCATGTATCATTAGCCTGTGTAAATCACATCATTAGCAAGGGTTACTTTTTAGATTAAATTGTACATGCTGGCACTGCACATAGGAGACAGGAGGGTCTCTTCCCGTGCAAGTTACCTGTGAGATATCATATATATGAGAGGCACACAGTTTATAATGAATCTCTTATGAGAAAGGAAAAGCTATATTAGGCTGTGAACAAACTTAGCTTGTTTCTAAGAGACTTTACTATGCTGCTTGGCAATACTAGCCAGATATCTTGACAGCAATGGAGGTTTGAAGTAGAGATGAGCGGGTTCGGTTCCTCTGAATCCGAACCCGCCCGAACTTCAGGTTTTTTACACGGGTCCGAGCAGGCTCGGATCTTCCCGCCTTGCTCGGCTAACCCGAGCGCGCCCGAACGTCATCATCACGCTGTCGGATTCTCGCGAGACTCGGATTCTATCGCGAGACTCGGATTCTATATAAGGAGCCGCGCGTCGCCGCCATTTTCACACGTGCATTGAGAGTCATAGGGAGAGGACGTGGCTGGCGTCCTCTCCGTTTAGAGAAGAGAGAGACACAGTATTTTGGGGAGCATTATTAGGAGGAGTACTACTATACTGTATACTACTATACTACTTGCTGCTGAAGTGATATTTTATACTAGATTAGATAATAGATAGTGTGACTGTAAGTGTATTATCTGACTTGTGGGGTAGACACTGACAGTGGGGAGCAGTTAGAGTCTGAGAGCAGGACTCAGGAGTACATATAACGTACAGTGCACACTTTTGCTGCCAGAGTCAGTGCCACACTGCCATTGTTGTGACCACACTGACCACCAGTATAATAATATATTTTGTGATTGTCTGCTTAGGCCTCGGAGTACTAGTTGCAAGTTGCAACGTGACCTGAAGTGACCACCAGTTTAATAATCAATCACCACCAGTTTAATATATATATATATATATATATATAATTGTATATAATATATATATATATATATATATATATATAATATTGTATACCACCTACCCGTGGTTTTTTTTTTTTCATTCTTCTTTATACATACTACTATAGTAGCTTACTGTAGCAGTCTGCGGTGCTGTGCTGACCTGACAGTGTCCAGCAGGTCCGTCATCAGTCATTACATAATAAATATATATAGTACCTGTCCGGCTGCAGTACTAGTGATATTATATTGATTTCATCTCATTATCAATAATTTATCATCCAGTCTAGACTCTATATTAGCAGCAGACACAGTACGTTAGTCCACGGCTGTAGCTACCTCTGTGTCGGCACTCGGCAGTCCATCCATAATTGTATACCACCTACCCGTATTTTTTTTTTTCTTTCTTCTTTGTACATACTACTATAGAGTATAGTAGCTTACTGTAGCAGTCTGCGGTGCTGCTGAGCTGACAGTGTCCAGCAGGTCCGTCATCAGTCATCATTACCTAATAAATATATTATCTACCTGTCCGGCTGCAGTACTAGTGATATTATATATACATACATATATATATATTGATTTCATCTCATTATCAATCATCCAGTCTATATTAGCAGCAGACACAGTACGTTAGTCCACGGCTGTAGCTACCTCTGTGTCGGCACTCGGCAGTCCATCCATGATTGTATACCACCTACCCGTGGTTTTTTTTTTTTCTTTCTTCTTTGTACATACTACTATAGTATAGTAGCTTACTGTAGCAGTCTGCGGTGCTGCTGAGCTGACAGTGTCCAGCAGGTCCGTCATCAGTCATCATTACCTAATAAATATATTATCTACCTGTCCGGCTGCAGTACTAGTGATATTATATATACATACATATATATATATATTGATTTCATCTCATTATCAATCATCCAGTCTATATTAGCAGCAGACACAGTACGTTAGTCCACGGCTGTAGCTACCTCTGTGTCGGCACTCGGCAGTCCATCCATAATTGTATACCACCTACCCGTGGTTTTTTTTTTTTCTTTCTTCTTTGTACATACTACTATAGAGTATAGTAGCTTACTGTAGCAGTCTGCGGTGCTGCTGAGCTGACAGTGTCCAGCAGGTCCGTCATCAGTCATCATTACCTAATAAATATATTATCTACCTGTCCGGCTGCAGTACTAGTGATATTATATATACATACATATATATATATATTGATTTCATCTCATTATCAATCATCCAGTCTATATTAGCAGCAGACACAGTACGTTAGTCCACGGCTGTAGCTACCTCTGTGTCGGCACTCGGCAGTCCATCCATAATTGTATACCACCTACCCGTGGTTTTTTTCTTTTTCTTTCTTCTTTGTACATACTACTAGTATAGTATAGTAGCTTACTGTAGCAGTCTGCGGTGCTGCTGAGCTGACAGTGTCCAGCAGGTCCATCATCAGTCATCATTACCTAATAAATATATTATCTACCTGTCCGGCTGCAGTACTAGTGATATTATATATACATACATATATATATATTGATTTCATCTCATTATCAAGCATCCAGTCTATATTAGCAGCAGACACAGTACGTTGGTCCACGGCTGTAGCTACCTCTGTGTCGGCACTCGGCAGTCCATCCATAATTGTATACCACCTACCCGTGGTTTTTTTTTCTTTCTTCTTTGTACATACTACTATAGTATAGTAGCTTACTGTAGCAGTCTGCGGTGCTGCTGAGCTGACAGTGTCCAGCAGGTCCGTCATCAGTCATCATTACCTAATAAATATATTATCTACCTGTCCGGCTGCAGTACTAGTGATATTATATATACATACATATATATATATTGATTTCATCTCATTATCATCCGGTCTATATTAGCAGCAGACACAGTACGGTAGTCCACGGCTGTAGCTACCTCTGTGTCGGCACTCGGCAGTCCATCCATAAGTATACTAGTATCCATCCATCTCCATTGTTTACCTGAGGTGCCTTTTAGTTGTGCCTATTAAAATATGGAGAACAAAAATGTTGAGGTTCCAAAATTAGGGAAAGATCAAGATCCACTTCCACCTCGTGCTGAAGCTGCTGCCACTAGTCATGGCCGAGACGATGAAATGCCAGCAACGTCGTCTGCCAAGGCCGATGCCCAATGTCATAGTACAGAGCATGTCAAATCCAAAACACCAAATATCAGTAAAAAAAGGACTCCAAAACCTAAAATAAAATTGTCGGAGGAGAAGCGTAAACTTGCCAATATGCCATTTACCACACGGAGTGGCAAGGAACGGCTGAGGCCCTGGCCTATGTTCATGGCTAGTGGTTCAGCTTCACATGAGGATGGAAGCACTCAGCCTCTCGCTAGAAAACTGAAAAGACTCAAGCTGGCAAAAGCACCGCAAAGAACTGTGCGTTCTTCGAAATCCCAAATCCACAAGGAGAGTCCAATTGTGTCGGTTGCGATGCCTGACCTTCCCAACACTGGACGTGAAGAGCATGCGCCTTCCACCATTTGCACGCCCCCTGCAAGTGCTGGAAGGAGCACCCGCAGTCCAGTTCCTGATAGTCAGATTGAAGATGTCAGTGTTGAAGTACACCAGGATGAGAAGGATATGGGTGTTGCTGGCGCTGGGGAGGAAATTGACCAGGAGGATTCTGATGGTGAGGTGGTTTGTTTAAGTCAGGCACCCGGGGAGACACCTGTTGTCCGTGGGAGGAATATGGCCGTTGACATGCCTGGTGAAAATACCAAAAAAATCAGCTCTTCAGTGTGGAGGTATTTCAACAGAAAAGCGGACAACAGGTGTCAAGCCGTGTGTTGCCTTTGTCAAGCTGTAATAAGTAGGGGTAAGGACGTTAACCACCTCGGAACATCCTCCCTTATACGTCACCTGCAGCGCATTCATAATAAGTCAGTGACAAGTTCAAAAACTTTGGGCGACAGCGGAAGCAGTCCACTGACCAGTAAATCCCTTCCTCTTGTAACCAAGCTCACGCAAACCACCCCACCAACTCCCTCAGTGTCAATTTCCTCCTTCCCCAGGAATGCCAATAGTCCTGCAGGCCATGTCACTGGCAATTCTGACGAGTCCTCTCCTGCCTGGGATTCCTCCGATGCATCCTTGCGTGTAACGCCTACTGCTGCTGGCGCTGCTGTTGTTGCTGCTGGGAGTCGATGGTCATCCCAGAGGGGAAGTCGTAAGCCCACTTGTACTACTTCCAGTAAGCAATTGACTGTCCAACAGTCCTTTGCGAGGAAGATGAAATATCACAGCAGTCATCCTGCTGCAAAGCGGATAACTGAGGCCTTGACAACTATGTTGGTGTTAGACGTGCGTCCGGTATCCGCCGTTAGTTCACAGGGAACTAGACAATTTATTGAGGCAGTGTGCCCCCGTTACCAAATACCATCTAGGTTCCACTTCTCTAGGCAGACGATACCGAGAATGTACACGGACGTCAGAAAAAGACTCACCAGTGTCCTAAAAAATGCAGTTGTACCCAATGTCCACTTAACCACGGACATGTGGACAAGTGGAGCAGGGCAGGGTCAGGACTATATGACTGTGACAGCCCACTGGGTAGATGTATGGACTCCCGCCGCAAGAACAGCAGCGGCGGCACCAGTAGCAGCATCTCGCAAACGCCAACTCTTTCCTAGGCAGGCTACGCTTTGTATCACCGCTTTCCAGAATACGCACACAGCTGAAAACCTCTTACGGCAACTGAGGAAGATCATCGCGGAATGGCTTACCCCAATTGGACTCTCCTGTGGATTTGTGGCATCGGACAACGCCAGCAATATTGTGTGTGCATTAAACATGGGCAAATTCCAGCACGTCCCATGTTTTGCACATACCTTGAATTTGGTGGTGCAGAATTTTTTAAAAAACGACAGGGGCGTGCAAGAGATGCTGTCGGTGGCCAGAAGAATTGCGGGACACTTTCGGCGTACAGGCACCATGTATAGAAGACTGGAGCACCACCAAAAACTACTGAACCTGCCCTGCCATCATCTGAAGCAAGAAGTGGTAACGAGGTGGAATTCAACCCTCTATATGCTTCAGAGGTTGGAGGAGCAGCAAAAGGCCATTCAAGCCTATACAATTGACCACGATATAGGAGGTGGAATGCACCTGTCTCAAGCGCAGTGGAGAATGATTTCAACGTTGTGCAAGGTTCTGATGCCCTTTGAACTTGCCACACGTGAAGTCAGTTCAGACACTGCCAGCCTGAGTCAGGTCATTCCCCTCATCAGGCTTTTGCAGAAGAAGCTGGAGACATTGAAGGAGGAGCTAACACGGAGCGATTCCGCTAGGCATGTGGGACTTGTGGATGGAGCCCTTAATTCGCTTAACAAGGATTCACGGGTGGTCAATCTGTTGAAATCAGAGCACTACATTTTGGCCACCGTGCTCGATCCTAGATTTAAAGCCTACCTTGGATCTCTCTTTCCGGCAGACACAAGTCTGCTGGGGTTGAAAGACCTGCTGGTGACAAAATTGTCAAGTCAAGCGGAACGCGACCTGTCAACATCTCCTCCTTCACATTCCCCCGCAACTGGGGGTGCGAGGAAAAGGCTCAGAATTCCGAGCCCACCCGCTGGCGGTGATGCAGGGCAGTCTGGAGCGACTGCTGATGCTGACATCTGGTCCGGACTGAAGGACCTGACAACGATTACGGACATGTCGTCTACTGTCACTGCATATGATTCTCTCACCATTGAAAGAATGGTGGAGGATTATATGAGTGACCGCATCCAAGTAGGCACGTCACAAAGTCCGTACTTATACTGGCAGGAAAAAGAGGCAATTTGGAGGCCCTTACACAAACTGGCTTTATTCTACCTAAGTTGCCCTCCCACAAGTGTGTACTCCGAAAGAGTGTTTAGTGCCGCCGCTCACCTTGTCAGCAATCGGCGTACGAGGTTACATCCAGAAAATGTGGAGAAGATGATGTTCATTAAAATGAATTATAATCAATTCCTCCGTGGAGACATTGACCAGCAGCAATTGCCTCCACAAAGTACACAGGGAGCTGAGATGGTGGATTCCAGTGGGGACGAATTGATAATCTGTGAGGAGGGGGATGTACACGGTGATATATCGGAGGATGATGATGAGGTGGACATCTTGCCTCTGTAGAGCCAGTTTGTGCAAGGAGAGATTAATTGCTTCTTTTTTGGTGGGGGTCCAAACCAACCCGTCATTTCAGTCACAGTCGTGTGGCAGACCCTGTCACTGAAATGATGGGTTGGTTAAAGTGTGCATGTCCTGTTTATACAACATAAGGGTGGGTGGGAGGGCCCAAGGACAATTCCATCTTGCACCTCTTTTTTCTTTAATTTTTCTTTGCGTCATGTGCTGTTTGTGGAATGTTTTTTGGAAGGGCCATCCTGCGTGACACTGCAGTGCCACTCCTAGATGGGCCCGGTGTTTGTGTCGGCCACTAGGGTCGCTTATCTTACTCACACAGCTACCTCATTGCGCCTCTTTTTTTCTTTGCGTCATGTGCTGTTTGGGGAGGGTTTTTTGGAAGGGCCATTCTGCGTGACACTGCAGTGCCACTCCTAGATGGGCCCGGTGTTTGTGTCGGCCACTAGGTTCGCTTATCTTACTCACACAGCTACCTCATTGCGCCTCTTTTTTTCTTTGCGTCATGTGCTGTTTGGGGAGTGTTTTTTGGAAGGGCCATCCTGCGTGACACTGCAGTGCCACTCCTAGATGGGCACGGTGTTTGTGTCGGCCACTAGGGTCGCTTATCTTACTCACACAGCTACCTCATTGCGCCTCTTTTTTTCTTTGCGTCATGTGCTGTTTGGGGAGGGTTTTTTGGAAGGGCCATCCTGCGTGACACTGCAGTGCCACTCCTAGATGGGCACGGTGTTTGTGTCGGCCACTAGGGTCGCTTATCTTACTCACACAGCTACCTCATTGCGCCTCTTTTTTTCTTTGCGTCATGTGCTGTTTGGGGAGGGTTTTTTGGAAGGGCCATCCTGCGTGACACTGCAGTGCCACTCCTAGATGGGCCCGGTGTTTGTGTCGGCCACTAGGGTCGCTTATCTTACTCACACAGCTACCTCATTGCGCCTCTTTTTTTCTTTGCGTCATGTGCTGTTTGGGGAGGGTTTTTTGGAAGGGCCATCCTGCGTGACACTGCAGTGCCACTCCTAGATGGGCCCGGTGTTTGTGTCGGCCACTAGGGTCGCTTATCTTACTCACACAGCTACCTCATTGCACCTCTTTTTTTCTTTGCGTCATGTGCTGTTTGGGGAGGGTTTTTTGGAAGGGCCATCCTGCGTGACACTGCAGTGCCACTCCTAGATGGGCACGGTGTTTGTGTCGGCCACTAGGGTCGCTTATCTTACTCACACAGCTACCTCATTGCGCCTCTTTTTTTCTTTGCGTCATGTGCTGTTTGGGGAGGGTTTTTTGGAAGGGCCATCCTGCGTGACACTGCAGTGCCACTCCTAGATGGGCACGGTGTTTGTGTCGGCCACTAGGGTCGCTTATCTTACTCACACAGCTACCTCATTGCGCCTCTTTTTTTCTTTGCGTCATGTGCTGTTTGGGGAGGGTTTTTTGGAAGGGCCATCCTGCGTGACACTGCAGTGCCACTCCTAGATGGGCACGGTGTTTGTGTCGGCCACTAGGGTCGCTTATCTTACTCACACAGCTACCTCATTGCGCCTCTTTTTTTCTTTGCGTCATGTGCTGTTTGGGGAGGGTTTTTTGGAAGGGCCATCCTGCGTGACACTGCAGTGCCACTCCTAGATGGGCACGGTGTTTGTGTCGGCCACTAGGGTCGCTTATCTTACTCACACAGCTACCTCATTGCGCCTCTTTTTTTCTTTGCGTCATGTGCTGTTTGGGGAGTGTTTTTTGGAAGGGCCATCCTGCGTGACACTGCAGTGCCACTCCTAGATGGGCCCGGTGTTTGTGTCGGCCACTAGGGTCGCTTATCTTACTCACACAGCTACCTCATTGCGCCTCTTTTTTTCTTTGCGTCATGTGCTGTTTGGGGAGCGTTTTTTGGAAGGGCCATACTGCGTGACACTGCAGTGCCACTCCTAGATGGGCCCGGTGTTTGTGTCGGCCACTAGGGTCGCTTATCTTACTCACACAGCTACCTCATTGCGCCTCTTTTTTTCTTTGCGTCATGTGCTGTTTGGGGAGTGTTTTTTGGAAGGGCCATCCTGCGTGACACTGCAGTGCCACTCCTAGATGGGCACGGTGTTTGTGTCGGCCACTAGGGTCGCTTAGCTTAGTCATCCAGCGACCTAGGTGCAAATTTTAGGACTAAAAATAATATTGTGAGGTGTGAGGTATTCAGAATAGACTGAAAATGAGTGGAAATTATGGTTTTTGCGGTTAATAATACTTTGGGATCAAAATGACCCCCAAATTCTATGATTTAAGCTGTTTTTTAGTGTTTTTTAAAAAAAAACACCCGAATCCAAAACACACCCGAATCCGACAAAAAAAATTCGGTGAGGTTTTGCCAAAACGCGGTCGAACCCAAAACACGGCCGCGGAACCGAACCCAAAACCAAAACACAAAACCCGAAAAATTTCAAGTGCACATCTCTAGTTTGAAGGGTTACATCCATATATGAGAGATCTCAAGAAACCACCAACACTTTTGAATATTTAGGCATAATCTATTATCAGCTTGTATCACTGGAATGATAACAAACAGTGATTGTGGCCTTATTCAATTATATGTGTCAGGATTAGCTGTTTATTTTAGACAGCATTACCTGTAATAGTCTCACAATGCACCTATAAATTCTACATTTTTTCTCTATATAATCTAATGAATAGGTGCCTAAACAGATTTATTTGTGAGCTAGTACCGTGTGCAAGTCTCATTTAGTACATTGATATATTAACAGGATATCAATTAAAGAACAATTTGCTAGCCTGTAACTGTATACCGGTATAATTAGAGGTAATAATAACCTCATGTGTATAACAGACAAATAAATTATTATCCGGATACTTGCAGTGTTTTTCTGAATATTCTCTTTATTTCACTATATAGCAACAAATGTTGCATTGTGATATATAAAATTGAGAATTTATCAGAAATATTATAACACTGATATATTTTGTAACCCTATCTTAAACACCACTGGCTAGAAATGGTCAGGGGTGGTCTTAATAAACTAAATTAACCAAATAATTAAAAACTTATTGAATCACAGGTGTTAATTGATCTAGAAACCAAGACAGCGTACTAGCACTTTCTTTTAAATATATCTTTACACACATAAATGTAATTTATTTTTCCTTACACGTTATTCTGTCTCTAATTGTTTTAATATTTCACTTAGTTGTCCCCTTTAAATTACAGGGGACATATAATACATCATATGTGGTAATAATAAAGACATTTACATCACATGTGGGTATTGAGAGTCTTTTTCATAACCAATATTATCACTTATAAAATATTTGAATAAACTATATTTTTAATCAACAAAAATGGGAATGAGTGCTGCTATCAGAAGTTGATCTGCTTTTCCTCCCCCCTTTTTTTCTAATCTGTATATTTAGATCAACAAGCAGCACCACTGTAATAAAATTGTGTTGAAATATTTGTTTGGTCAGCACAATATATGACATCATAAATATTCCCTAAAAAGGATCTATTATCTATAATCTGGTGCGGGAATCTCTCTAACTTGAAACTCAATGTTATTAGGGTGTTTACATTGCATAAACCCCTTTCTTTCCCTGCACAGAATTGTTATTATACATATTTCTGGACCATAATTGGCCCGAGTTGTCTGATCTCTTTCAGTACAACAGGGAAATTTATATCTAAGAAGAAAAAGAATCTATATCCAGTGTGTAGAATCATGAGTGGCTTTAGCCTCAGTAAAGAATTAGGGAGCAGGAGAGAAAGATGGAATGAAGAACAGGGATCATTATTTAGTGATGCCCACACTAACAGCAAACAGAATCATTGGACGGACAATCTAGTAGAGTTAAAGAACCTACTATATAAACAAACAAAGGCACATTGGAGTAAGACTACATTCGAAAATTACATTAAATATGATATGACACCAAGAGGTCTTAGACCTAAATTATTTCCATTATTTGAATTGGAGGATGATTTGAAAAAGGAATGGGAAGAGGCACTCCTTAAATGCTCTAAGAATCTCATTGACATACTGATAAAGCATGATAATAGACAACTGGAACATTGTTCTAATGAAATAGACAAAATTGGTGATTAGCTTAAAACATATGAAAAAGAGGAAGATTTTCAGAAAATGTATGAGAAATATAAAAATGACCTTGACAAATTTGAAAATGGACTCATGGAACGAAAGAAAAATAAGTTCCTTAGGGATAAAAAAGATTACTTTCAGAATACCATCTATAAATGGAATCTCAAACCAAGAAGGCGAGATGTGGAGGGTTCAGCAAATTACAGCTCCTCTGAATTGGAATCTTCTGAAGGGGAAGGAACCAGTAACACATCTAGAGATAAATGGCAACGGGCCTGTTTTTTAGGATTCGGTCCCAACCCCAGGGAAGGAGACCGCGGACCAGACGATCTCAGAAGACCAGACGGGGAGGCAGGAAACATCAGAAAAAAAGATGCCAGAGATTGGAAGAGATATCCGCAGAGAACGAAACAACCCTACAGGAGAATGTAATAGATGATGATTTACAAATCATTAACCTTACTAGCAAAACATTGAATCCAGTCCAATTAAAGCTTTTGTCCAGAGGTTTAAGCTTCTCACCAGTACATGAAATAGCTCGATTTGATGTCCAAAAAGACCTATGTCTATATGCCAGGAAATTACTGTTAAAAAAAATTCTACAGCAATAGGGAAAGAGAGCAAGAACATACACCCAATACAGATTAGGAAACTTTATCTGCCCTTAGTGAGGAAGAAAGACAAGCCTTAGTCATGTTGGAAGAATTGGCAGAGAATTCCCAAGCGACACAAGATGTAAATCCCCCTACTGAAAGACATATCTTGAAGAAGAAATCTTCATTCTTTTCTAATTCACAGATCTGTCCTCAAATACAGGTGTTTTTAGACCTGGTTTCTCAAGAACTGGATCAGATCTTTAACCAAAGATGGATGAATAAGAACAACAATATCAGTAAAGAAGAACAAAGAGCTTTGGAAGAAATTATGGGTTGGGATGTTATAATCATAAAACCTTCAGATAAAGGGGGCAATGTTGTCCTGTGGAGCAAGGAAGCGTACCTTATAGAGGCATACAGACAGTTATTAGATGTCTCCACATATAAGAAGCTCATCTTTAACCCCACTGCCAATTTTCTCAAACAATATAATATCCTCATTCATAATGCCCTGAAAGATGGGATTATTACTAAAATGGAAGCAGAATTTTTGGATGTGAAAGACCCCAAGACACCCACCTTCTATATGTTACCGAAGGTGCATAAACGCAGAGACTCCCCACCAGGAAGACCCATAATATCTGGAATTGAAAGCTTAACTGAAAAAGCTAGTATATTTGTAGATGAGAACCTCAGACACTTTGTCCTAGAATTGCCCTCACATATAAGAGATTCGATGGATGTATTAAACAAATTGGAGAACCTGGACCTCCCACCAAACACATAGCTGTGTACCTGTGATGTTGAGTCATTATACACGAGTATAAATCACAACACAGGAATCCAAGCGGTTGAATATTTTTTGAATATGAGGAGACATGAGGAGTTCAGTGGTTTCATTTTACAACTATTTGAATTTGTTTTAACCAAAAACTTCTTCCTCTTCGATGATAAATATTTTCTGCTGGTCCGGGGCACAGCTATGGGCAGTACGTGTGCCCCGACGTATGCCAACTTATATCTGGGATGGTGGGAGAAGGAGTGGGTCTTTAACCATACCAATGAAAAATATACTGATCACATCATTGGGTGGCATAGATTCATTGATGATGTCCTCATTGTTTGGGAGGGAGAACGTGAACTATTTGAAGAGTTCATGTCAGTCCTTAATAACAATTAATTTAATCTAAGGCTGACATTCGATATCAATTTTCGAAGTGTCATGTTCTTGGATCTTACCATCACCAAAACAGAGGATGACAAACTTGTCACTGACATCTTCCACAAAGCCACAGCTACCAATAGTATTTTACATCATAGTAGTTCACATTTCCCAGCCACCTTGAGGGGCATACCAAAGGGAGAATATATCAGGTTGAGGAGAAACTGCTCTGAGGATATTATCTTTGAAGAAAGGGCAAAAGAACTTAAACATCGATTGGAAAGAAGAGGCTATAAAAGAAAAACCTTGGAATTGGCATACAATAACACCAAAAAGATGCCAAGAATTGATTTGTTAATCCCAAAGAAGAAGATCAAAGAACAAAGCCAAACCAGGTTCATAGGCACCTACTGCAAAGAATGGAAAAGTATCAACCAAGCCTTGCAAAAGCACTGCCATGTTCTTATGACAGATGCAGACCTGAAGAATGAAATTGGCAACAGGATTCAAATCAGTTGGAGAAAATCTCCTAATTTGCAAGATAAATTAGTGCGCAGTCATTTTATTAGAACAAAGAAACAAGATCCTCCCGCAGAAGGTTGTTTTCGATGCGGAAAGTGTAAAGCTTGTGGCTTTATACAACCAACCAAAACTTATTCTAATAAATATAATGATGCAGTTAAAATTCGTGGCTTCATCAATTGTGCCACACAAGGTGTCATTTATTGCCTCACTTGCCCTTGTGGGTTAAGATATGTGGGCATGACCACAAGGCAGCTCAAAAAAACATATATTCGAACATGCAAGCCACATTAAGAATGCCCAGCGAGATCATGTAAATATGAAACAACTTACAAGTGTCGCTAGGCACTTCAGGAGAGAACATGGAAGTGATCCCACCTAGATGAAAGTCTTTGGACTTGAGAAAGTGGAAATGGGCATAAGAGGTGGCAATATCACCAAAGAGCTCCTGAAGAGGGAGTCTAGACAGATTTTTCAACTCTACAGTTTGACACGCTCAGGACTGAATGAGGAAATACAGTATTCAGCCTTCCTGTAAAATGATGGGTATGTCCTGAAATCCATCAAAAAGTATGGAATATTGATTATTCTGTTCCTTTTCAAATGAATAGGTAAATGGGTAGTAATAACAAAATGATCTCTTTATTACTCATTTATACTTACCTGAGGAAATGGTTATCCATACGCAGACCAGTATGTAGTATTAAATAGTATGTAATACTGATTATCCTGTTCCTTCTTAAATGAATAGGTAAATAAGTAATAATAACAAAAGGACCTCTATACAATTCATTTATACTTACCTGGGGAAATGGCCTCCACACGAAGACTAGTAGGTGTACATCCAATGCATATATTTGAAATTTATGCAAGCATTTGTGGTTTATATTCTTTAAATACATACTTATTTGAAGGGTAGTTATCTATCTACAGTTCATATTCATTTATCTGGAGTTTACCTCCAGAATGGTAACGGATAATGATATGGATTTATCCGAGATCTCCAAAAAACTGGAACCATTGAAAATAGAAATGAAATATGATATATTTATATTCAATGTTTCTACTCATTGAATGTAAATCAACATATCCAATAAATACATATATATATTACATAATACTAATTAGGAGTGAACATCACCAGTGAAGGAATAATTAGATTATATGGATATGGGGGTCACTATATGGGCACCTTATTATAGATCATGGAGTAATAGGACACATTAGTTCGTATACAACTATATAACAATAATAGGTTACTAATTATAACATGTATTCATAAGCAAAATGTGAGTGATTGGACACACTTATTCACATTTAGCCATATCATAATTAAATTTATATGGTCCTACAAGTTCACTGGAGCAATTCACTAAAACACAGTCAAGTCACATTCACATTATATTCTAGCAGATATCACAAATCATGCTGTATGACCACAGGATTCATTTTATTACCAATACCACCATTCACTTTTTAGTTTATATTAATAAATATAAGCACAACACAGTTTGGTTATTCACAAAATTTATTAGCAATAAATTATTTGCATATATTGTCAACCCCTTTTTTTAAGCGCACATTTTCATTTAGTTTTATAGCTTATTTAACACTCACATTTGATTATTATCTGATTATTCAGTATAACTAATTTTCAAAATATAATCATAAGTATGCGATTACAATTTATCCCTCTGATCCCCTTATATTTAATTATCTAAAAATAGAACATTAAATCCTATGTGGATAGGTATACTATATGTATATATTATAGAATTTTATTATTATCACAATTAAATGCAGTACAAGACACAGTATTACTCATTGTAATACTTAGAAACTGGATATATTATCTATACTAGACTGCCTGCCAGGACTGATTAGTTATTCATCAGGTTCCAGGGCGTCTCTATCTGCCCAGGAACAAGTCAGTTTTATCATCAGGAGGTGGGGAACGAATGAGTGCCGCGGGTGGCTACAATTAGCGGCTATTGCTGAGCCGCCTAGCAAGTATAATCAGTGAGCAGGAGAGACGCGCTTCAGCTGTCTGCAATTAGCGGCCGCCGCTCACATATTCAATTGACATAACGGACAGGGATTTGAATTCCCTGTCAGAACGGATTGGTTTGTCCAGTATTGCTCTCCTAGGATTGGTCACTAACTAGAATAAATATGCTTCCTGAGGCGGGCGCTCAGTACTATAAGCCCTGACGAAGCTTATTAAGTGAAATGTGCATCGGCTTTTGCTGTGCGCTGTCAGTATTGTAATTATCATGTATCATTAGCCTGTGTAAATCAGATCATTAGCAAGGGTTACTTTTTAGATTAAATTGTAAATGCTGGCACTGCACATAGGAGACAGGAGGGTCTCTTCCCCAGCAAGTTACCTGTGAGATATCATATATATGAGAGGCACACAGTTTATAATGAATCTCTTATGAGAATGGAAAAGCTATATTAGGCTGTGAACAAACTTAGCTTGTTTTTAAGAGACTTTACTATGCTGCTTGGCAATACTAGCCAGATATCTTGACAGCAATGGAGGTTTGAAGGGTTACATCCATATATGAGAGATCTCAAGAAACCACCAACACTTTTGAATATTTAGGCATAATCTATTATCAGCTTGTATCACTGGAATGATAACTAACAGTGATTGTGGCCTTATTCAATTATATGTGTCAGGATTAGCTGTTTATTTTAGACAGCATTACCTGTAATAGTCTCACAATGCACCTATAAATTCTACATTTTTGTCTATATAATCTAATGAATAGGTGCCTAAACAGATTTATTTGTGAGCTAGTACCGTGTGCAAGTCTCATTTAGTACATTGATATATTAACAGGATATCAATTAAAGAACAATTTGCTAGCCTGTAACTGTATACCGGTATAATTAGAGGTAATAATAACCTCATGTGTATAACAGACAAATAAATTATTATCCGGATACTTGCAGTGTTTTTCTGAATATTCTCTTTATTTCACTATATAGCAACAAATGTTGGATTGTGATATATAAAATTGAGAATTTATCAGAAATATTATAACACTGATATATTTCGTAACCCTATCTTAAACACCACTGGCTAGAAATGGTCAGGGTTGGTCTTAATAAACTAAATTAACCAAATAGTTAAAAACTTATTGAATCACAGGTGTTAATTGATCTAGAAACCAAGACAGCGTACTAGCACTTTCTTTTAAATATATCTTTACACACATAAATTTAATTTATTTTTCCTTACACGTTATTCTGTCTCCATTGTTTTAATATTTCACTTAGTTGTCCCCTTTAAATTACAGGGGACATATAATACATCATACTGTATGTGGTAATAATAAAGACATTTACATCACATGTGGGTATTGAGAATCTTTTTCATAACCAATATTAGGAGCTTATACAAAAGTGACGGCCTGCACCCATCTTCAACGGGAACGAAAATACTAACTGAACAGTTTGGATGCTTCATCAAGAGCTATTTAAACTAACAAAGGGGGGCAGTGAACCAAATAGGAATAAAGAAATCTGCTCCCCCAACACAGAGGTATTGTTTCTGCAGGCAAAGGGAATAGGAAGCATATCCACAGCAACAGAAGATAATTCAGATCAAAACCAAATAAAAATAGGCAGAGAGAAGAACATAGCTAGGAACAGAAAAAGCACAAACAAAACTCTAAAAGCTATGTGTGCAAATGCTAGGAGCTTAGGAAATAAAATCCCAGAACTAACTGCAATAATGACAAGGGATGATCTAGACATTGTGGCAATTACAGAGTCATGGTACAATGAAAATCATGACTGGGACATAGCTATACCGGGATATACTTTGTTTAGGAAGGACAGAATTGGAAAAATCGGGGGAGGGGTAGCAATGTATGTAAAAAATGCCATAAAGACTACATTAATACAAAGTATTGAAGAAAAAACTGAGGCCCTTTGGGTGACCATAGAAACAGGGGAAAAGTTGATTATTCGTATTGGCGTGATATACAGGCCACCAGGTCAGGAAGAGGAACTTGACAAGAACCTATTGCAGGACATAACTAAAATGGCATTAAAAGGAGAGGTAATAATCATGGGAGACTTTAATCTTCCTGATGTAAACTGGGAGGTGTCTGTTGCTAGTTCCACTAGAAGTAGGAACATTTTAAATTCCCTTCAGGGAGCATCCCTCCACCAATTGGTGAGGGAGCCCACTCGGAAAGACGCAATATTAGACTTAATACTTACAAATGGAGACAGATTATCAGACGTAAAAGTGG
Organism: Pseudophryne corroboree; assembly: GCF_028390025.1. NCBI lineage: Eukaryota > Metazoa > Chordata > Amphibia > Anura > Myobatrachidae > Pseudophryne > Pseudophryne corroboree. The sequence continues at coordinate 148,947,254 of NC_086446.1, read as the reverse complement.
GTGAAAACCTCGGATCCAGTGATCATCAAGCAGTATGGTTCAGCATTAAGACAGAGACTGACTCGTCCCATACAAAAACAAAGGTGTTGGATTTTAGGAAGGCTGATTTTGTAGGGATGGGAAAATGTGTAAGCGATTCTTTGGCAGAGTGGAGGAACTTGGAAACAGTGCAGGAGAGGTGGAAAACATTCAAATGTGCAATATTGAAGGCAACAGACCTTTGTATCAAAACTGTTAGGAAAAACACAAGGAAAAGGAAGCCAGTGTGGTTTGCAAAAGAAGTAGCAAATATTGTGAGAGCAAAAAAGATGGCTTTTAGGAAATATAAGCAGACACAAAATAATGAAGACAAAAAGATATATCTTGTTAGACAGAAGGAGACAAAGAAGGTAATCAGATGTGCAAAGGCACAAGCTGAGGAGAAAATGGCCCAGTCAGTGGGTAAAGGAGGCAAAACTTTTTTTAGGTATATAAGCGAAAAAAGAAAAACAAAAGGCGGAATTATAAAACTAAAGACGGACACTGGGAATCTTGTTGAGGGAGACAATTTAATAGCAGATCATCTTAATGATTATTTTTGCTCAGTATTTACTACTGAAAGAGAGGGGAAGGGGCCACAGTTAAGTTGCAGGGATATTCAGGAAAATGAAACAAGTACATTTACAGAGGAGAAGGTCCTAACAGAACTCTCAAAGCTGAAAGTGGACAAATCTATGGGGCCAGATGGGATACATCCAAGGATACTAAAAGAACTTAAAGAGGTGCTGGTAGCACCATTGACAGAATTATTCAACCAGTCATTAGCTACAGGAGAAATTCCAGGGGACTGGAAAAGAGCAAACGTAGTCCCACTGCACAAAAGTGGAAGCAAGGAAGAGGCAAACAACTACAGACCAGTGAGTCTTACATCAGTAGTAGGGAAATTGATGGAAACACTCTTAAAAGAAAGAGTTGTAGATCATCTCAAATCCGGCAATTTACTGGATCCCAAACAGCATGGATTCACTGGGGGAAGATCATGTCAAACAAATCTTATTGACTTTTTTGATTGTGTGACTAAAGTGATGGATAAAGGTGGAGCCATGGATATAGCTTATCTTGACTTTAGTAAGGCTTTTGACACAGTTCCACATCGCAGACTGCTAAATAAACTTGAAAGTTTGGGATTGGATATTAGGATTATTGAATGGATAAGATCTTGGTTGAAGGATAGAAAACAGAGAGTTGTGGTAAATGGAGTGCATTCACAAGAGGGAAATGTTACCAGTGGAGTACCCCAGGGATCTGTACTTGGACCAGTGCTTTTCAATATCTTTATTGGTGACATTGCAAATGGGATTAAAGGGAAAGTATGCCTTTTTGCAGATGACACAAAGGTATGCAACAGGGTAGACACACCAGGTGGGGTAAAACAAATGATTGAGGATCTAGGTAGACTAGAGGAATGGTCAAGAGTCTGGCAATTACAGTTTAATGCCAAAAAATGCAAAATCATGCACTTGGGTCTCAAAAATCCTAAAGCTAAATACAGTATTAATGGCACTATACTGGAAACTACTGAGGAGGAAAGGGATCTAGGAGTCACTATTCCAGATGACTTAAAGGCAGGTAAGCAATGTAACAAGGCAATGAGGAAGGCTAGTCAGATGCTTGGCTGCATTGGGAGAGGAATCAGCAGCAGAAAGAAAGAAGTAATAATGCCACTGTATAGGTCATTGGTACGGCCTCATCTAGAATACTGTATTCAGTTCTGGAGGCCATATCTTCAAAAGGATATTAATACATTAGAAACTGTACAAAGGAGGGCAACTAAAATGGTGCATGGCCTACATCACAAAACATACCCAGAAAGACTAAGAAATCTCAATATGTATAGTTTGGAGCAGAGAAGAGAAAGGGGGGACATGATAGAAACTTTCAAATATATGAAGGGTTTTAACAAAGTCCAGGAGGGAAACATTCTCCAAATGAAGAGAAGCAATAGGACACGAGGACATGCACTGAGACTGGAGGGGGGGAGGTTCAGGGGAAATTTGCGGAAAAATTATTTCACAGAAAGGGTAGTGGACAAGTGGAATAGCCTCCCATCAGAGGTGGTAGAGGCTAAGACAGTAGAGCAATTTAAACATGCATGGGATAGACATAAGGATATCCTTACAAAGAAATAAGGAACAAATAAGGTTAGTGATAAAAAAAAAAAATAATATATAAAAAAAAAAAAGGGGCAGACTAGATGGGCCAAGTGGTTCTTATCTGCCGACAAATTCTATGTTTCTATGTTTCTATTATCACTTATAAAATATTTGAATAAACTATATTTTTAATCAACAAAAAATTATGGGAATGAGTGCTGCTATCAGAAGTTGATCTGCTTTTCCTCCCCCCTTTTTTTCTAATCTCTCTATATTTAGATCAACAAGCAGCACCACTGTAATAAAATTGTGTTGAAATATTTGTTTGGTCAGCACAATATATGACATCATAAATATTCCCTAAAAAGGATCTATTATCTATAATCTGGTGCGGGAATCTCTCTAACTTGAAACTCAATGTTATTAGGGTGTTTACATTGCATAAACCCCTTTCTTTCCCTGCACAGAATTGTTATTATACATATTTCTGGACCATAATTGGCTAGAGTTGTCTGATCTCTTTCAGTACAACAGGGAAATTTATATCTAAGAAGAAAAAGAATCTATATCCAGTGTGTAGAATCATGAGTGGCTTTAGCCTCAGTAAAGAATTAGGGAGCAGGAGAGAAAGATGGAATGAAGAACAGGGATCATTATTTAGTGATGCCCACACTAATAGCAAACAGAATCATTGGACGGACAATCTAGTAGAGTTAAAGAACCTACTATATAAACAAACAAAGGCACATTGGAGTAAGATTACATTCGAAAATTACATTAAATATGATATGACGCCAAGAGGTCTTAGACCAAAATTATTTCCATCATTTGAATTGGAGGATGACTTGAAAAAGGAATGGGAAGAGGCACTCCTTAAATGCTTTAAGAATCTCATTGACATACTGATAAAGCATGATAATAGACAACTGGAACATTGTTCTAATGAAATAGACAAAATTGGTGAGAAGCTTAAAACATATGAAAAAGAGGAAGATTTTCAGAAAATGTATGAGAAATAGAAAAATGACCTTGACAAATTTGAAAATGGACTCATGGAACGAAAGAAAAATAAGTTCCTTAGGGATAAAAAAGATTTCGTTCAGAATACCATCTATAAATGGAATCTCAAACCAAGAAGGCGAGATGTGGAGGGTTCAGCAAATTACAGCTCCTCTGAATTGGAATCTTCTGAAGGGGAAGGAACCAGTAACACATCTAGAGATAAATGGCAACGGGCCTGTTTTTTAGGATTCGGTCCCAACCCCAGGGAAGGAGACCGCGGACCAGACGATCTCAGAAGACCAGACGGGGAGGCAGGAAACATCAGAAAAAAAGATGCCAGAGATTGGAAGAGATATCCGCAGAGAACGAAACGACCCTACAGGAGAATGTAATAGATGATGATTTACAAATCATTAACCTTACTAGCAAAACATTGAATCCAGTCCAATTAAAGCTTTTGTCCAGAGGTTTAAGCTTCTCACCAGTACATGAAATAGCTCGATTTGATGTCCAAAAAGACCTATGTCTATATGCCAGGAAATTACTGTTAAAAAAAATTCTACAGCAATAGGGAAAGAGAGCAAGAACATACACCCAATACAGATCAGGAAACTTTATCTGCCCTTAGTGAGGAAGAAAGACAAGCCTTAGTCATGTTGGAAGAATTGGCAGAGAATTCCCAAGCGACACAAGATGTAAATCCCCCTACTGAAAGACATATCTTGAAGAAGAAATCTTCATTCTTTCCTAATTCACAGATCTGTCCTCAAATACAGGTATTTTTAGACCTGGTTTCTCAAGAACTGGATCAGATCTTTAACCAAAGATGGATGAATAAGAACAACAATATCAGTAAAGAAGAACAAAGAGCTTTGGAAGAAATTATGGGTTGGGATGTTATAATCATAAAACCTTCAGATAAAGGGGGCAATGTTGTCCTGTGGAGCAAGGAAGCGTACCTTATAGAGGCATACAGACAGTTATTAGATGTCTCCACATATAAGAAGCTCATCTTTAACCCCACTGCCAATTTTCTCAAACAATATAATATCCTCATTCATAATGCCCTGAAAGATGGGATTATTACTAAAATGGAAGCCGAATTTTTGGATGTGAAAGACCCCAAGACACCCACCTTCTATATGTTACCGAAGGTGCATAAACGCAGAGACTCCCCACCAGGAAGACCCATAATATCTGGGATTGAAAGCTTAACTGAAAAAGCTAGTATATTTGTAGATGAGAACCTCAGACACTTTGTCCTAGAATTGCCCTCACATATAAGAGATTCGATGGATGTATTAAACAAATTGGAGAACCTGGACCTCCCACCAAACACATTGCTGTGTACCTGTGATGTTGAGTCATTATACACGAGTATAAATCACAACACAGGAATCCAAGCGGTTGAATATTTTTTGAATATGAGGAGACATGAGGAGTTCAGTGGTTTCATTTTACAACTATTTGAATTTGTTTTAACCAAAAACTTCTTCCTCTTCGATGATAAATATTTTCTGCAGGTCCGGGGCACAGCTATGGGCAGTACGTGTGCCCCGACGTATGCCAACTTATATCTGGGATGGTGGGAGAAGGAGTGGATCTTTAACCATACCAATGAAAAATATACTGATCACATCATTGGGTGGCATAGATTCATTGATGATGTCCTCATTGTTTGGGAGGGAGAACGTGAACTATTTGAAGAGTTCATGTCAGTCCTTAATAACAATTAATTTAATCTAAGGCTGACATTCGATATCAATTTTCGAAGTGTCACGTTCTTGGATCTTACCATCACCAAAACAGAGGATGACAAACTTGTCACTGACATCTTCCACAAAGCCACAGCTACCAATAGTATTTTACATCATAGTAGTTCACATTTCCCAGCCACCTTGAGGGGCATACCAAAGGGAGAATATATCAGGTTGAGGAGAAACTGCTCTGAGGATATTATCTTTGAAGAAAGGGCAAAAGAACTTAAACATCGATTGGAAAGAAGAGGCTATAAAAGAAAAACCTTGGAATTGGCATACAATAACACCAAAAAGATGCCAAGAACTGATTTGTTAATCCCAAAGAAGAAGATCAAAGAACAAAGCCAAACCAGGTTCATAGGCACCTACTGCAAAGAATGGAAAAGTATCAACCAAGCCTTGCAAAAGCACTGCCATGTTCTTATGACAGATGCAGACCTGAAGAATGAAATTGGCAACAGGATTCAAATCAGTTGGAGAAAATCTCCTAATTTATGAGATAAATTAGTGCGCAGTCATTTTATTAGAACAAAGAAACAAGATCCTCCCGCCGAAGGTTGTTTTCGATGCGGAAAGTGTAAAGCTTGTGGCTTTATACAACCAACCAAAACTTATTCTAATAAATATAATGATACAGTTAAAATTCATGGCTTCATCAATTGTGCCACACAAGGTGTCATTTATTGCCTCACTTGCCCTTGTGGGTTAAGATATGTGGGCATGACCACAAGGCAGCACAAGAAACGTATATTCGAACATGCAAGCCACATTAAGAATGCCCAGCGAGATCATGTAAATATGAAACAACTTACAAGTGTCGCTAGGCACTTCAGGAGAGAACATGGAAGTGATCCCACCAAGATGAAAGTCTTTGGACTTGAGAAAGTGGAAATGGGCATAAGAGGTGGCAATATCACCAAAGAGCTCCTGAAGAGGGAGTCTAGACAGATTTTTCTACTCAACAGTTTGACACGCTCAGGACTGAATGAGGAAATACAGTATTCAGCCTTCCTGTAAAATGATGGGTATGTCCTGAAATCCAACAAAAAGTATGGAATATTGATTATTCTGTTCCTTTTCAAATGAATAGGTAAATGGGTAGTAATAACAAAATGATCTCTTTATTACTCATTTATACTTACCTGAGGAAATGGTTATCCATACGCAGACCAGTATGTAGTATTAAATAGTATGTAATACTGATTATCCTGTTTCTTCTTAAATGAATAGGTAAATAAGTAATAATAACAAAAGGACCTCTGTACAACTCATTTATACTTACCTGGGGAAATGGCCTCCACACGAAGACTAGTAGGTGTACATCCAATGCATATATTTGAAATTTATGCACGCATTTGTGGTTTATATTCTTTAAATACATACTTATTTGAAGGGTAGTTATCTATCTACAGTTCATATTCATTTATCTGGAGTTTACCTCCAGAATGGTAACGGATAATTATATGGATTTATCCAAGATCTCCAAAAAACTGGAACCATTGAAAATAGAAATTAAATATGATATATTTATATTCAATGTTTCTACTCATTGAATGTAAATCAACATATCCAATAAATACATATATATATTACATAATACTGATTAGGAGTGAACATCACCAGTGAAGGAATAATTAGATTATATGGTTATGGGGGTCACTATATGGGCACCTTATTATAGATCATGGAGTAATAGGACACATTAGTTCGTATACAACTATATAACAATAATAGGTTACTAATTATAACTGGTATTCATAAGCAAAATGTGAGTGATTGGACACACTTATTCACATTTAGCCATATAATAATTAAATTTATATGGTCCTACAAGTTCACTGGAGCAATTCACTAAAACACAGTCAAGTCACATTCACATTATAATCTAGCAGATATCACAAATCATGCTGTATGACCACAGGATTCATTTTATTACCAATACCACCATTCACTTTTTAGTTTATATTAATAAATATAAGCACAACACAGTTTGGTTATTCACAAAATTTATTAGCAATAAATGATTTGCATATATTGTCAACCCCTTTTTTTTAAGCGCACATTTTCATTTAGTTTTATAGCTTATTTAACACTCACATTTAATTATTATCTGATTATTCAGTATAACTAATTTTCAAAATATAATCATAAGTATGCGATTACAATTTATCCCTCTGATCCCCTTATATTTAATTATCTAAAAATAGAACATTAAATCTTATGTGGATAGGTATACTATATGTATATATTATAGAATTTTATTATTATCACAATTAAATGCAGTACAAGACACAGTATTACAATACTGAATACTCATTGTAATACTCAGAAACTGGATTTATTATCTATACTAGACTGCCTGCCAGGACTGATTAGTTATTCATCAGGTTCCAGGGCGTCTCTATCTGCCCAGGAACAAGTCAGTTTTATCATCAGGAGGTGGGGAACGAATGAGTGCCGCGGGTGGCTACAATTAGCGGCTATTGCTGAGCCGCCTAGCAAGTATAATCAGTGAGCAGGAGAAACGCGCTTCAGCTGTCTGCATTTAGCGGCCGCCGCTCACATATTCAATTGACATAACGGACAGGGATTTGAATTCCCTGTCTGTTAGAACGGATTGGTTTGTCCAGTATTGCTCTCCTAGGATTGGTCACTAACTAGAATAAATATGCTTCCTGAGGCGGGCGCTCAGTACTATAAGCCCTGACGAAGCTTATTAAGTGAAATGTGCATCGGCTTTTGCTGTGCGCTGTCAGTATTGTAATTATCATGTATCATTAGCCTGTGTAAATCAGATCATTAGCAAGGGTTACTTTTTAGATTAAATTGTACATGCTGGCACTGCACATAGGAGACAGGAGGGTCTCTTCCCGTGCAAGTTACCTGTGAGATATCATATATATGAGAGGCACACAGTTTATAATGAATCTCTTATGAGAAAGGAAAAGCTATATTAGGCTGTGAACAAACTTAGCTTGTTTCTAAGAGACTTTACTGTGCTGCTTGGCAATACTAGCCAGATATCTTGACAGCAATGGAGGTTTGAAGGGTTACATCCATATATGAGAGATCTCAAGAAACCACCAACACTTTTGAATATTTAGGCATAATCTATTATCAGCTTGTATCACTGGAATGATAACAAACAGTGATTGTGGCCTTATTCAATTATATGTGTCAGGATTAGCTGTTTATTTTAGACAGCATTACCTGTAATAGTCTCACAATGCACCTATAAATTCTACATTTTTGTCTATATAATCTAATGAATAGGTGCCTAAACAGATTTATTTGTGAGCTAGTACCGTGTGCAAGTCTCATTTAGTACATTGATATATTAACAGGATATCAATTAAAGATCAATTTGCTAGCCTGTAACTGTATACCGGTATAATTAGAGGTAATAATAACCTCATGTGTATAACAGACAAATAAATTATTATCCGGATACTTGCAGTGTTTTTCTGAATATTCTCTTTATTTCACTATATAGCAACAAATGTTGGATTGTGATATATAAAATTGAGAATTTATCAGAAATATTATAACACTGATATATTTCGTAACCCTATCTTAAACACCACTGGCTAGAAATGGTCAGGGTTGGTCTTAATAAACTAAATTAACCAAATAATTAAAAACTTATTGAATCACAGGTGTTAATTGATCTAGAAACCAAGACAGCGTACTAGCACTTTCTTTTAAATATATCTTTACACACATAAATTTAATTTATTTTTCCTTACACGTTATTCTGTCTCCATTGTTTTAATATTTCACTTAGTTGTCCCCTTTAAATTACAGGGGACATATAATACATCATACTGTATGTGGTAATAATAAAGACATTTACATCACATGTGGGTATTGAGAATCTTTTTCATAACCAATATTATCACTTATAAAATATTTGAATAAACTATATTTTTAATCAACAAAAAATTATGGGAATGAGTGCTGCTATCAGAAGTTGATCTGCTTTTCCTCCCCCCTTTTTTTCTAATCTCTCTATATTTAGATCAACAAGCAGCACCACTGTAATAAAATTGTGTTGAAATATTTGTTTGGTCAGCACAATATATGACATCATAAATATTCCCTAAAAAGGATCTATTATCTATAATCTGGTGCGGGAATCTCTCTAACTTGAAACTCAATGTTATTAGGGTGTTTACATTGCATAAACCCCTTTCTTTCCCTGCACAGAATTGTTATTATACATATTTCTGGACCATAATTGGCTTGAGTTGTCTGATCTCTTTCAGTACAACAGGGAAATTTATATCTAAGAAGAAAAAGAATCTATATCCAGTGTGTAGAATCATGAGTGGCTTTAGCCTCAGTAAAGAATTAGGGAGCAGGAGAGAAAGATGAAATGAGTGCTGCTATCAGAAGTTGATCTGCTTTTCCTCCCCCCTTTTTTTCTACAATTGTTATGATGTCATAATGGTTATGAATTCACAATGGTGATTAGGTCACAATGGTGATGATGCCATAATGGTGATAATGTCATAATGCTGATTATGTCACAATGGTTATGATGTCAGAATGGTGATGATGTCACAATGATGATGTCACAATGGTGATGATGTCATAATAGTGATGATGTCACACTTGTGACAATGTCATAATGGTGATGAGGTCACATTGGTGTTGATGTCATAATGGTGTTGATGGCATAATGGTGTTGATGTCACAATGGTGATGATGTCAATATGGTTATGATATCATAATGGTGATGATGTCATAATGGTGATGATGTCACAATTGTGATGATGTCATAATGGTGATGATGTAATAATGGTAATGATTTCACAATGGTGATGATGTCACAATAGTAAAGATATTGCAATGGTTATGATGTCACAATGGTTATGATGTGATAATGATGATGATGATGATGATGATGAAGATGTCAAAATGGTGATGATGTCATAATGGTGATGATGTCACAATATTAAAGATGTCACAATGGTTATGATGTCACAATGGTTATAATGTCACAATATTAATGATGTCATAATTGTATTGATGTCACAATGGTGATGATATCATAATGGGGATGATGTCACAATGGTGATGATGTCGTAATGTTGATGATGTAAAAATGGTAATGATGTCACAATGGTGATGATGTCATAATGGTGATGATGTAATAATGGTAATGACGTCACAAAGGTGATGATGTCATAATGATGATGTCATAATTTTGATGATGTCACATCGGTTATGTTGTTATATTGATGACATGAAACGCAAATTTATGACATCACAATCAATACAATATATCAATTAATGCAAAATTATGACATCACAACCCATGCAATGAAAAAAAATGACATCACAATCTATGCAATGCAATACTTAATGCAAAATTATAACATCACAATCCATGCAATGCAACATCTATTGCAAAATTCTGACATCATAATCCATGCAATGCTATATGCAATGCAAAATTAAGACATTACAATCCATGAAATGCAATATTTATTGCAAACTTACATTACAATCCATGCAATGCAACATGCAATTCAAAATTATGACATCACAATCCATGTAATGCACCGTGCAATACAAAATTATGACATCACAATCCATGAAATGCAAGATGTAATGCAAAATTATGACAGCACAATCCATGCAATGCAACATTTATTGCAAAATTATGACATTTCAATCCATGCAATGCAACTTGCAATTCAAAATTATTACATCACAATCCATGCAATGCAACATTATGACAACACAATCCATGCAATGCAATATGCAATGCAAAATTATGAAATCACTATCAAAAATTATGACATCACTAATAATAATGATGATGCCATGATTGTGTTGTTGTCAAAATGGTAATGATGTCATAATGGTGATTATGTCACAGTGGTTATGATGTCATAATGATGATGATGTCATAATGGTGATGAGGTCACAATGGTGTTGATGTCATAATGGTGTTGATGGCATAATGGTGTTGATGTCACAATGGTGACGATGTCAATATGGTGATGATATCATAATGGTGATGATGTCATAATGGTGATGCTGTCACAATTGTGATGATGTCATAATGGTGATGATGTCACAATGGTGCTGATGACACAATGGTGATGATGAAACTATGGTGATGGTGTAACAATGGTGATGATGTCACAATGTTGATGATGATGATGATGATGATGATGATGATGATGAAACAAAGGTGAAGATGTCAGAATGGTGATGATGTCACAATGGTGATAATGTTATAATGGTGATGAAGTCACAATGGTGATGATGTCATAATAGTGATTATTTTCCAATGTTGATGATGTCATAATAGTGATGATGTCATAACAGTGATAATGTCACAATGGTGATGATGTAACAATGGTGATGATGTCAAAATTATAATGTCACAATGGTGATAATGTCAAAATTCTTATGATGGCATAATTGTGATGTCATAATGGTGATTATGTCACAGTCGTCATGATGTCATAATGGTGATGAGGTCACAATGGTGTTGATGTCATAATGGTGTTGATTCCATAATGGTGATGATGTTAATACGGTGATGATGTCAATATGGTGATGATATCATAATGGTGATGATGTCATAATGGTGATGCTGTCACAATTTTGATGATGTCATAATGGTGATGATGTAATAATGTAATAGTAAAAATATCACAATGGTTATGATGGCACAATGGTGATGATGTGATGATGATGATGATGATATCACAATGGTGATGATGTCATAATGGTGATGACGTCACAATAGTAAAGATGTCACAATGGTTATGATGTCACAATGGTTATAATGTCACAATGTTTATGATGTCATAATGGTATTGATGTCACAATGGTGATGATATCATAATGGGGATGATGTCACAATGGTGATGATGTCGTAATGTTGATGATGTAAAAATGGTAATGACGTCACAATGGTGATGATGTCATAATAGAGATGTCATAATTTTGCTGTCACATCGGTTATGTTGTTATATTGATGACATGAAACGCAAATTTATGACATATATATCAATTAATGCAATATTATGACATCACAATCCATGCAATGAAAAATTATGACATTACAATCCATGAAATGCAATATTTATTGCAAATTTACGACATTACAATCCATGCAATGCAACATTTTTTGCAAAATGATGTCATCACAATCGATGCAATGCAACATGCAATTCAAAATTATGACATCACAATCCATGCAATGCAACATACAATGCAAAATTATGACATCACAATTCATGTAATGCACCATGCAATACAAAATTATGACATCACAATCCATGAAATGCAAGATGCAATGCAAAATTATGGCATCACAATATATGCAAATGCAACATTTCATGCAAAATTATGACACCACAATCCATGCAATGCAACATGCAATACAATATTATTACATAACAATCCATGCAATGCACCATATAATGCAAAATTATGACATCACAATCCATAAAATGCCACATTTAATGCAAAATTATGACATCACAATCCAAGCAATGCAACATTTATTGCAAAATTATGACATTACAATCAAAAGTATGACATCACAATCCATGCAATGCAATATGCAATGCAAAATTATGAAATCACAATCAAAATGATGACATCACTAACAATAATGATGATGCCATGATGGTGTTGTTGTCACTATGGTGATGATGTCTCAATGGTGATGGTGTAACAATGGTGATGATGTCACGATGGTGATGATGTCACAATAGTGATGATGTCACAATAGTGATGATGTCTCAATGGTGATGATGTCACAAAGGTAATGATGTCAAAATGATGATGATGTCAAAATGGTGATGATAGCACAATTGTTATGATGTCATAATGGTGATTATGTCATAACGGTGATGATGTCTCAATGGTGATGATGTCATAATGGATATGATGTCATAATAGTGATGATGTCACAATGGTGATTATGTCAGAATGGTGCTGATGTCACAATGGTAATGATGTCACAATGGTGATGTCACAATGGTGATGATGTCACAATTGTGATTATGTTACAATGGCTATGATCTCACAATAGTGATGATGTCCTAATGGTGGTGATGTTGTCTTAATGGTGATGATGTCACAATGGTGATCTTTTTATATTGTTGACATGAAATGCAAACTTATGACATCACAATCAAAACAATGCATCACTTAATGCAAAATTATGACATGACGAATCATGCAATGCAACATGCAATGCAAAATTATGACATTACAATCCATGCACTGCAACACACAATGCAACATTATGTCATCACAATCCATGCAATGCAACATGCAATGCAAAATTATGACATCCCAATCCATGTAATGCAACATTTAATGCAAAATGATGACATCACAATCCATGAAATGCAACATTTAAAGTAAAATTATGACATCACAATCCATGCAATGCAACATGCAATGCAATATTATGACATAACAATCCATGCAATGCACCATATAATGCAAAATTATGACATCACAATCCATAAAATGCCACATTTAATGCAAAATTATGACATCACAATCCATGAAATGCAACATTTATTGCAAAATTCTGACATTACAATCAAAAGTATGACATCACAATCCATGCAATGCAATATGCAATGTAAAATTATGAAATCACAATCAAAATTATGACATCACTAACAATAATGATGAGGCCATGATGGTGTTGTCACTATGGTGATGATGTCTCAATGGTGATGAAGTCATAACAGTGATTATGTCACAATGGTGCTGATGACACAATGGTGATGGTGTAACAATGGTGATGATGTCACAATGATGATGATGATGATGATGATGATGATGATGATGATGATGATGAAACAAAGGTGAAGATGTCAGAATGGTGATGATGTCAAAAAGGTTATGATGTTATAATGGTGATGAAGTCACAATGGTGATGATGTCATAATAGTGATTATTTCACAATGGTGATGATGTCATAATAGGGATGATGTCATAACAGTGATAATGTCACAATGGTGATGATGTAACAATGGTGAAGATGTCAAAATTATAATGTCACAATGGTGATGTCAAAATTCTTATGATGTCATAATTGTGATGTCACAATGGTCATGATGATAACATTGTTATAATGTCATAATACTGTTAATGTCACAATGACGATTATGTCACAATGGCGATGATGTCGCAATGGTGACAATGTCCTAATAGTGAAGATGTCACAACAGTGATGTTGTCTTAACGGTGATGATGTTACAATGGTGATGTTGTTATATTGTTGACATGAAAAGAAAACATGACACCACAATCAACACAATGCCACATTTAATGCTAAATTATGACATCACAATCCATGCAATGCAACATTTATTGCAAAATTATGACATTTCAATCCATGCAATGCAACATGCAATTCAAAATGATTATATCACAATCCATGCTATGCAACATTATGACAACACAATAAATGCATTGCAATATGCAATGCAAAATTATGACATCACTAACAATAATGATGATGCCATGATGGTGTTGTTGTCACAATGGTGATGATGTCATAATGGTGATTATGTCACAGTGGTCATGATGTCATAATGGTGATGAGGTCACAATGGTGTTGATGTCATAATGGTGTTGATGGCATAATGGTGATGATGTTAATATGGTGATGATGTCAATATGGTGATGATATCATAATGGTGATGATGTCATAATGGTGATGCTGTCACAATTTTGATGATGTCATAATGGTGATGATGTAATAATGTAATAGTAAAAATATCACAATGGTTATGATGGCACAATGGTGATGATGTGATAATGATGATGATGATGTCACAATGGTGATGATGTCATAATGGTGATGACGTCACAATAGTAAAGATGTCACAATGGTTATGATGTCACAATGGTTATAATGTCACAATGTTTATGATGTCATAATGGTATTGATGTCACAATGGTGATGATATCATAATGGGGATGATGTCACAATGGTGATGATGTCATAATGTTGATGATGTAAAAATGGTAATGATGTCACAATGGTGATTATGTCATAATGGTGATGATGTAATAATGGTAATAATGTCACAATGGAGATAATGTCATAATAATGATGTAATAGTGGTAATGATGTCACAATGGTGAGGATGTCATAATAGATATGTCATAATTTTGCTGTCACATTGGTTATGTTGTTATATTGATGACATGAAATGCAAATTTATGACATCACAATCAATACAATATATCAATTAATGCAATATTATGACATCACAATCCATGCAATGAAAAATGATGACATCACAATCCATGCAATGCAAAACTTAATGCAAAATTCTAACATCACAATCCATGCAATGCAACATCTATTGCAAAATTCTAACATCATAATCCATGCAATGCAATATGCAATGCAAAATTAAGACATTACAATCCATGAAATGCAATATTTATTGCAAACTTACGACATTACAGTCCATGCAACATTTTTTTGCAAAATGATGACATCACAATCAATGCAATGCAACATGCAATTCAACATTATGACATCACAATCCATGCATTGCAACATACAATGCAAAATGATGACATCACAATCCATGTAATGCACCGTGCAATACAAAATTATGACATCACAATCCATGAAATGCAAGATACAATGCAAAATTATGGCATCACAATCCATGCAAATGCAACATTTCATGCAAAATTATGACATCACAATCCATGCAATGCAATATGCAATACAAATTTATGAAATCACAAAAAAAATTATGACATCACTAAAAATAATGATGATGATGATGGTGTTGTAGTCACAATGGTGATGATGTCATAATGGTGATTATGTCACAGTGGTTATGATGTCACAATGGTTATGATGTCACAATGGTTATGAATTCATAATGGTGATGCTGTCACAATTGTGATGATGACATAATGGTGATGATGTCACAATAGTAAAGATGTCACAATGGTTATGATGTCACAATGGTTATGAATTCATAATGGTGATTATGTCACAATAGTGATGATGTCTCAATGGTGATGATGTCACAAAGGTAATGATGTCAAAATGATGATGATGTCAAAATGGTGATGATGTCACAATTGTTATAATGTCATAATGGTGATGATGTCATAACGGTTATGATGTCATAATGGTGAGGATGTCATAATGGTGATGATGTCTCAATGGTGATGATGTCATAATGGAGATGATGTCATAATAGTGATGATGTCACAATGGTTATTATGTCAGAATGGCGATGATGCCACAATGGTAATGATGTAACAATGGTGATGATGTCACAATTGTGATTTTGCCACAATGGCTATGATCTCACAATAGTGATGATGTCCTAATGGTGGTGATGTCACAATAGTGATTTTGTCTTAATGGTGATGATGTCACAATGGTGATCTTTTTATATTGTTGACATGAAATGCAAACGTATGACATCACAATCAAAACAATGCATCACTTAATGCAAAATTATGACATGACGAATCATGCAATGCAACATGCAATGCAAAATTGTGACATTACAATCCATGTAATGCAACATTTAATGCAACATTATGTCCTCACAATCCATGCAATGCAACATGCAATGCAAAATTATGACATCCCAATCCATGTAATGAAACATTTAATGCAAAATGATGACATCACAATCCATGAAATGCAACATTTAAAGTAAAATTATGAGATCACAATCCATGCAATGCAACATGCAATGCAATATTATGACATAACAATCCATGCAATGCACCAAATAATGCAAAATTATGACATCACAATCCATGCAATGCCACATTTAATGCAAAATTATGACATCACAATCCATACAATGCAACATTTATTGCAAAATTCTGACATTACAATCAAAAGTATGACATCACAATCCATGCAATGCAATATGCAATGCAAAATTATGAAATCACAATCAAAATTATGACATCACTAACAATAATGATGAGGCCATGATGGTGTTGTCACTATGGTGATGATGTCTCAATGGTGATGAAGTCATAACAGTGATTATGTCACAATGGTGCTGATGACACAATGGTGATGGTGTAACAATGGTGATGATGTCACAATGATGATGATGATGATGATGATGATGATGATGAAACAAAGGTGAAGATGTCAGAATGGTGATGATGTCAAAAAGGTTATGATGTTATAATGGTGATGAAGTCACAATGGTGATGATGTCATAATAGTGATTATTTCACAATGGTGATGATGTCATAACAGTGATAATGTCACAATGGTGATGATGTAACAATGGTGATGATGTCAAAATTATAATGTCACAATGGTGATGATGTCAAAATTCTTATGATGTCATAATTGTGATGTCACAATGGTCATGATGATAACATTGTTATAATGTCATAATACTGTTTGCTGTGGGGCTGGTCTCTTCCAAGTGCTGCTGGGATTTCTAAGTGTGAGTTGCAAACAGCAAAAAGGTGAACTCTGATTAATCTCTGTCTATCCATATAGGGATAGTAATTTTGTGAGAGAAAGTAATCTGATTCTGATTGTTTGTATCTATACTTTGTATCTATACTGTTTCTTTTTGTTTTAATATATCTGTACTGGTTGCTTTTTTTTTGGAGGGGAAAAAAAACAAATAAAGTGAGGTGAAAAGCAAGAGGGGTTAACTCAGGTGTGAGTAATCAGGAGGGGGAGGGGCTGATTGAAGCAGCTGGGTGAGCCTATATAAGCAGTGACTAGACTCTTGGAGCCTGCTCTGTGGGGCTGGTCTCTTCCAAGTGCTGCTGGGATTTCTAAGTGTGAGTTGCAAACAGCAAAAAGGTGAACTCTGATTAATCTCTGTCTATCCATATAGGGAAAGTAATTTTGTGAGAGAAAGTAATCTGATTCTGATTGTTTGTATCTATACTTTGTATCTATACTGTTTCTTTTTGTTTTAATATATCTGTACTGGTTTGTTTGTTTTTTGGAGGGAAAAAAACAAATAAAGTGAGGTGAAAAGCCAGAGGGGTTAACTCAGGTGTGAGTAATCAGGAGTAATCAGGAGGGGGAGGGGCTGATTGAAGCAGCTGGGTGAGCCTATATAAGCAGTGACTAGACTCTTGGAGCCTGCTCTGTGGGGCTGGTCTCTTCCAAGTGCTGCTGGGATTTCTAAGTGTGAGTTGCAAACAGCAAAAAGGTGAGTTAGAATACAGAAAAAGGTGAGTTTTATAATACACAATCAGGAACACACATTTGCAGTACCATTAAACTTCTGGTAAGGCTGCAAGGGGCTGACCTTGTGAGTGAGTGAGAGGGTCTCTTACTTGGAGTAGCAGAGGCGCTGTGATTGTGCGGGTGTGAGGGGCATTTTTTTTTTTTCTTAGCAGGAGCTGGAAGCCGAGTGAAAAGGAGGTGCAGTGAGCTGGAACAACTGCAACTGCTAAGTGGAGTATTGGTGCCGCAGGAGAGAGTACTACGGCTGCATAAAAGTGAAGGACCAAGAACCGCACAAAGATAGATAAGTATAAGCCAGCTTAATTATTGTATAAGTGAGATTGCTTGTCTTCTATTTTTATTTTTTCCGCTTTTTCTTTGAGTGCAACAGGGAGTTAGACCTTACAAACAATATGGGAGGGGCTGTGATTGAGGACCTCACTCAGTGCATGTCGTGCAAGATGTATGCACACCTGGAGCTACCGGCCCAGTGTGAATACATCTGCACGAGGTGTGTGCGAACGGTTGCCCTGGAAGCCCAGGTAACTGATCTAGAGCAAACCGTTACGCGACTGAGGGAGATTCACAATCTCGAGCGTAGTTTAGACAGAACGGTGGAGGAGTTGCGGGAGGGGTCACTGGTAGAAGAGATGATGATCAGGTAGCCAGTTGGGTCACAGTTAGAAGGAAGAAAAAGAGGGGGAGGCACGACATCTCCGAACTATCAAACCCGAACAAATTTGCCCGATTGGACGAGGAATCGGAGGATGATAGTGAAGAAATGACGGTGCCGGAGGAGACTGCTCCCTCTAGCATCCAGAGGTGCGGTCCCTCTGGCGCGGTTGGGATAAAAGATAGAGAGGTACCTAGTCAGATGGTGGTGGTAGGGGATTCTATCATCAGGAAGGCAGATAGGACAATCTGCTACCGGGACCGTGATCGCCGTACAGTCTGTTGTCTCCCGGGTGCTTGGGTATGGCACATCGCGGACCGGGTAGATAGATTGTTGGGAGGGGCTGGCAAAGACCCGGCGGTCTTGGTGCACGTTGGCACCAATGACAAAGTTAGCGGAAGGTGGGATGTCCTTAAGAAAGACTATAGGGACTTAGGAAAGAAACTGAAGGCAAGGACATCTAAGGTAATATTCTCGGAATTATTACCCGTGCCACGCGCTTGTCCAGGGAGGCAGAGGGAGATTAGGGAGGTAAACGTGTGGCTTAGGGATTGGTGCAGGAAAGAGGGGTTTGTGTTCCTGGAACACTGGGCGGACTTTTATTCAGGCGCCATCTCTTTTGTCGTGACGGATTGCACCTGACTGAGGAGGGGGCAGCGGTGCTGGGGGGAAGGATGGTTAGAAGGTTGGAGGAGATTTTAAACTAGGAGCCTGGGGGGAGGGTATAGCTAGAAACTACGGGTCATGCAGTGAGAATAGTGGGGATGGCGGTAGTAAACGAAGTGGGGGAGAAGTTGGGGGGAGGGTAAGAGCAGGCGGTAAGGTTACGAACATGGGTACTAAAAGGGATTTTACCAAAGCACTAACCAATGACGATTACAGGTCATCCTTGCCACATAAGGTGAAAGATGTCCCTAACGCAAGGGAAAATACTTATCTTAGTTGTATGTATGTAAACGCCAGAAGCATTACTGGTAAAAAGGGTGAACTAGAAATACTTGCAGCAAGCAAACAGTATGATATTATAGGCATTACTGAAACTTGGTGGGATGAATCTCATGACTGGACAGTCAATCTAGAGGGCTATACACTGTTTAGGAGA
Source organism: Pseudophryne corroboree (assembly GCF_028390025.1). NCBI lineage: Eukaryota > Metazoa > Chordata > Amphibia > Anura > Myobatrachidae > Pseudophryne > Pseudophryne corroboree. Next base: position 148,927,375 of record NC_086446.1, on the reverse strand, counting down.
GACAGACTAAATAAAAAGGGTGGAGGGGTGTGTCTGTACGTAAAGCCGTTTTTAAAACCTAATATATGGGAAGATATTCAGGAGGGGACTGTAGACACTGTTGAGACATTATGGGTAGAAATTGCATGCGGGGAAAAAGGAATAAAAAAGTTAGTATTGGGTGTATGCTATAGGCCGCCTGGTATCAACGCATCTGATGATGAATTGTTACTAAAGCAAATTGAAAGAGCAGCAGGAATAGGAGACATAGTAGTGATGGGAGATTTTAACTATCCAGAGATAAACTGGAAAAACGATTCATGTGATACTGCTAGGGGCAATATGTTTTTAAACACACTAAATGATAACTACTTAGTCCAACTAATTGAGGAACCAACTAGGTACAATGCAATCTTAGACCTGGTATTAATAAACAATCAGGATTTGGTATCGGGTATTATAGTAGGGGAACCCATAGGAAACAGCGACCACAATATGGTCACATTCAATATCAGTTTCTACAAACAGCCCTATACTGGCTCAACTAGGCCTCTAAACTTTAGCAAAGCAAATTTTGAAAAGATGAGGGTATTTTTCAGGGATATTGAATGGGAAGGTTTGTTTTTAGGAAAAAATACTACGGAGAAATGGGAGGTACTAAAATTCCTGCTAGCTAAAAATACACTCAAATATATTCCTATGAGTAGCAAAAAAGGGAATAAAAATCATAAACCGATGTGGCTTAACAAAAAGATTAAGGAACTTATGGGCAAGAAATGGCGAGCATTTAAAAAATACAAATCTGACAGGGAAGCAGAGTCATTTCAGCACTATAAGGAATGTAACAAAAATTGCAAAAAGGAAATAAGAGCGGCTAAAGTAGAAACTGAAAAACTAGTAGCAAAGGAAAGCAAAGCGAATACCAAAAAATTCTTTAAATACATTAATAGCAAGAGATTAAAAAAGGAGAGTATAGGCCCTTTAAAAGACAAGTTGGGAGTCTTAAGCAAAAATGATAATGACATAGCGGACACACTAAATGAGTTTTTTTCAACAGTATTCACTAGAGAGGACCCAATTCAGGGACTGACACACAATCTCAATAATGAGAATATCACACTGATAGGTACTTATTTAAGCGAGGAAGTAGTCTGTGACCGATTAAAACATTTAAAGATTAATAAATCACCAGGGCCCGATGGTATTCATCCAAGGGTTCTAATGGAGCTTCACTCTGAACTGGCAAAACCGCTGTCTTTGATCTTTGAGGATTCAGTTATATCAGGTATGGTTCCCAAAGACTGGCGTATAGTGGAAGTAGTGCCTATATTCAAAAAGGGAAGTAAAGCTGAACCAGGTAATTATAGACCAGTTAGTCTTACATCTATAGTGGGGAAAGTATTGGAAGGTATTCTAAGAGATAGTATTCAGAAGTTCCTTGAAACCACTAAGGTCATTAAAAGGAATCAACATGGGTTTATGAAGGACAGATCCTGTCAAACCAACTTACTTGGCTTTTATGAAACAGTAAGCGCAAACCTAGATCAGGGTAAAGACGTGGATGTAATCTTTTTAGACTTTGCCAAAGCGTTCGATACTGTACCACACATGAGACTTATCTACAAGCTACAAGAATCAGGGCTAGGAAGCACAATATGCACTTGGGTCAAAAACTGGTTAGATAATAGGAAGCAGCGCGTTGTGGTTAATGGATCTTTTTCAACTTGGACTGAAGTGCTAAGTGGTGTGCCGCAAGGCTCAGTATTAGGACCGCTATTGTTCAATATTTTTATTAACGACCTAACAGAAGGTCTAGAGAGCATGGTGTCAATTTTTGCAGATGATACCAAATTGTGTAAGGCTATAAATACAGAGGAGGATGCCGAGTCTCTTCAGAACGACTTAGTTAAATTAGAAGCATGGGCAGCCAAATGGAGAATGCGCTTCAACACAGACAAGTGTAAGGTAATGCACTGTGGTAACAAGAACAAAAATTACACCTACCTACTAAATGGGGTAAAATTAGGGGATTCTGTACGGGAAAAGGACTTAGGTGTCCTCATAGATAGCAAGCTAAGCAGTAGTACCCAAAGTAGGACTGCAGCAAAGAAGGCTAATAAGATATTAGCATGCATAAAACGGGGTATTGATGCTAGGGACGAGAGTATTATACTCCCGTTATATAAATCACTAGTGAGGCCACACCTTGAATACTGTGTACAATTCTGGGCACCGTACTACAAAAAGGATATCCTGGAGCTTGAAATGGTACAGAGGAGGGCGACCAAACTAATTAAGGGCATGGAGACGATGGAATACAAGGAAAGGCTTGAAAGACTAGGCATGTTTAAATTGGAAAAGCGGAGACTAAGAGGGGATATGATCAACATCTACAAATATATAAGGGGACAATACACAGAGCTTGCGCGGGACCTGTTTTTGGTTAGATCAACACAGAGGACTCGTGGACACTCGCTCAGGTTAGAGGAGAGGAGATTCCGCACAATACGGCGTAAAGGCTTTTTCACGGTAAGGACAATACGTGTTTGGAATTCCCTGCCCGAGGGAGTTGTAATGGCGAAATCTGTCAACACCTTTAAGAATGGGTTAGATAAATTCCTATTGGATAAGGATATCCAGGGGTATGGTGCATAGTCATGCATTATAGTTACTATAAATAGGGATAAAATGCAATGGCTGACAGCAGCATCAGTCAGAAATTTTAGTCAAATCATCATGCATAGGACACCACAAATAGGTTGAACTCGATGGACAATTGTCTTTTTTCAACCTCAGATACTATGTTACTGTTAATGTCACAATGACGATTATGTCACAATGGCGATGATGTCACAATGGTGACAATGTCCTAATGGTGATGATGTCACAACAGTGATGTTGTCTTAACGGTGATGATGTTACAATGGTGATGTTGTTATATTGTTGACATGAAAAGAAAACATGACACCACAATCAACACAATGCCACATTTAATGCTAAATTATGACATCACAATCCATGCAATGCAACATTTATTGCAAAATTATGACATTTCAATCCATGCAATGCAACATGCAATTCAAAATGATTATATCACAATCCATGCAATGCAACATTATGACAACACAATAAATGCAATGCAATATGCAATGCAAAATTATGACATCACTAACAATAATGATGATGCCATGATGGTGTTGTTGTCACAATGGTGATGATGTCATAATGGTGATTATGTCACAGTGGTCATGATGTCATAATGGTGATGAGGTCACAATGGTGTTGATGTCATAATGGTGTTGATGGCATAATGGTGATGATGTTAATATGGTGATGATGTCAATATGGTGATGATATCATAATGGTGATGATGTCATAATGGTGATGCTGTCACAATTTTGATGATGTCATAATGGTGATGATGTAATAATGTAATAGTAAAAATATCACAATGGTTATGATGGCACAATGGTGATGATGTGATAATGACGATGATGATGATGATGTCACAATGGTGATGATGTCATAATGGTGATGACGTCACAATAGTAAAGATGTCACAATGGTTATGATGTCACAATGGTTATAATGTCACAATGTTTATGATGTCATAATGGTATTGATGTCACAATGGTGATGATATCATAATGGGGATGATGTCACAATGGTGATGATGTCGTAATGTTGATGATGTAAAAATGGTAATGATGTCACAATTATGATTATGTCATAATGGTGATGATGTAATAATGGTAATAATGTCACAATGGTGATAATGTCATAATGATGATGTAATAGTGGTAATGACGTCACAATGGTGATGATGTCATAATAGAGATGTCATAATTTTGCTGTCACATCGGTTATGTTGTTATATTGATGACATGAAACGCAAATTTATGACATCACAATCAATACAATATATCAATTAATGCAATATTATGACATCACAATCCATGCAATGAAAAATGATGACATTACAATCCATGAAATGCAATATTTATTGCAAATTTACGACATTACAATCCATGCAATGCAACATTTTTTTGCAAAATGATGTCATCACAATCGATGCAATGCAACATGCAATTCAAAATTATGACATCACAATCCATGCAATGCAACATACAATGCAAAATTATGACATCACAATTCATGTAATGCACCATGCAATACAAAATTATGACATCACAAACCATGAAATGCAAGATGCAATGCAAAATTATGGCATCACAATATATGCAAATGCAACATTTCATGCAAAATTATACAATCACAATCCATGCAATGCAACATGCAATACAATATTATTACATAACAATCCATGCAATGCACCATATAATGCAAAATTATGACATCACAATCCATAAAATGCCACATTTAATGCAAAATTATGACATCACAATCCAAGCAATGCAACATTTATTGCAAATTTATGACATTACAATCAAAAGTATAACATCACAATCCATGCAATGCAATATGCAATGCAAAATTATGAAATCACAATCAAAATGATGACATCACTAACAATAATGATGATGCCATGATGGTGTTGTTGTCACTATGGTGATGATGTCTCAATGGTGATGGTGTATCAATGGTGATGATGTCACGATGGTGATGATGTCACAATAGTGATGATGTCACAATAGTGATGATGTCTCAATGGTGATGATGTCACAAAGGTAATGATGTCAAAATAATGATGATGTCAAAATGGTGATGATAGCACAATTGTTATGATGTCATAATGGTGATGATGTCATAACGGTGATGATGTCTCAATGGTGATGATGTCATAATGGATATGATGTCATAATAGTGATGATGTCACAATGGTGATTATGTCAGAATGGTGCTGATGTCACAATGGTAATGATGTCACAATGGTGATGTCACAATGGTGATGATGTCACAATTGTGATTATGTTACAATGGCTATGATCTCACAATAGTGATGATGTCCTAATGGTGGTGATGTTGTCTTAATGGTGATGATGTCACAATGGTGATCTTTTTATATTGTTGACATGAAATGCAAACTTATGACATCACAATCAAAACAATGCATCACTTAATGCAAAATTATGACATGACGAATCATGCAATGCAACATGCAATGCAAAATTATGACATTACAATCCATGCACTGCAACACACAATGCAACATTATGTCATCACAATCCATGCAATGCAACATGCAATGCAAAATTATGACATCCCAATCCATGTAATGCAACATTTAATGCAAAATGATGACATCACAATCCATGAAATGCAACATTTAAAGTAAAATTATGACATCACAATCCAAGCAATGCAACATGCAATGCAATATTATGACATAACAATCCATGCAATGCACCATATAATGCAAAATTATGACATCACAATCCATAAAATGCCACATTTAATGCAAAATTATGACATCACAATCCATGCAATGCAACATTTATTGCAAAATTCTGACATTACAATCAAAAGTATGACATCACAATCCATGCAATGCAATATGCAATGCAAAATTATGAAATCACAATCAAAATTATGACATCACTAACAATAATGATGATGCCATGATGGTGTTGTTGTCAGTATGGTGATGATGTCACAATGGTGATGCTGTAACAATGGTGATGATGTCACGACGACGATGATGATGATGATGATGATGATGATGATGAAACAAAGGTGAAGATATCAGAATAGTGATGATGTCACAATGGTGATGATGTTATAATGGTGATGATGTCACAGTGGTGATGATGTCATAATAGTGATTATTTCACAATGGTGATTATGACATAATAGTGATGATGTCATAACAGTGATAATGTCACAATGGTGATGATGTCAAAATTATAATGTCACAATGGTGATGATGTCAAAATTCTTATGATGTCATAATTGTGATGTCACAATGGTCATGATGATAATACTCTTAATGTCATAATACTGTTAATGTCACAATGACGATTATGTCACAATGGCGATAATGTCGCAATGGTGACAATATCCTAATGGTGATGATGTCACAAAAGTGATGTTGTCTTAACGGTGATGATGTTACAATGGTGATGTTGTTATATTGTTGACATGAAAAGAAAACATGACATCACAATCAACACAATGCCACATTTAATGCTAAATTATGACATCACAATCCATGCAATGCAACATTTATTGCAAAATTATGATATTTTAATCCATGCAATGCAACATGCATTTCAAAATTATTACATCACAATCCATGCAATGCAACATTTAATGCAACATTATGACAACACAATCCATGCAATGCAATACGCAATGCAAAATTATGACATCACTAACAATAATGATGATGCCATGATGGTGTTGTTGTCACAATGATGATGATGTCATAATGGTGACTATGTCACAGTGGTCATGATGTCATAATGGTGATGACGTCACAATGGTGTTGATGTCATAATGGTGTTGATGTCACAATGGTGATGATGTCAATATGGTGATGATATCATAATGGTGATGATGTCATAATAGTGATGCTGTCACAATTGTGATGATGTCATAATGGTGATGATGTAATAATGGTAATGATTTCACAATGGTGATGATGTCACAATAGTAAAAATATCACAATGGTTATGATGTCACAATGGTGATGATGTAATGATGATGATGATGAAGATGATGATGATGAGGATGAGGATGATGAAATCAGAATGGTGATGATGTCATAATGGTGATGATGTCATAATGGTGATGATGTCACAATAGTAAAGATGTCACAATGGTTATGATGTCACAATGGTTATAATGTCACAATGTTTATGATGTCATAATGGTATTGATGTCACAATTGTGATGATATCATAATGGGGATGATGTCACAATGGTGATGATGTCGTAATGTTGATGATGTAAAAATGGTAATGATGTCACAATGGTGATTATGTCATAATGGTGATGATGTAATAATGGTAATAATGTCACAATGGAGATAATGTCATAATGATGATGTAATAGTGGTAATGATGTCACAATGGTGAGGATGTCATAACAGATATGTCATAATTTTGCTGTCACATTGGTTATGTTGTTATATTGATGACATGAAATGCAAATTTATGACATCACAATTAATACAATATATCAATTAATGCAATATTATGACATCACAATCCATGCAATGAAAAATGATGACATCACAATCCATGCAATGCAAAACTTAATGCAAAATTCTAACACCACAATCCATGCAATGCAACATCTATTGCAAAATTCTTAATCCATGCAATGCAATATGCAATGCAAAATTAAGACATTACAATCCATGAAATGCAATATTTATTGCAAACTTACGACATTACAGTCCATGCAATGCAAATTTTTTTTGCAAAATGATGACATCACAATCAATGCAATGCAACATGCAATTCAAAATTATGACATCACAATCCATGCAATGCAACATACAATGCAAAATGATGACATCACAATCCATGTAATGCACCGTGCAATACAAAATTATGACATCACAGTCCATGAAATGCAAGATACAATGCAAAATTATGGCATCACAATCCATGCAAATGCAACATTTCATGCAAAATTATGACATCACAATCCATGCAATGCAATATGCAATACAAATTTATGAAATCACAAAAAAATTATGACATCACTAAAAATAATGATGATGATGATGGTGTTGTAGTCACAATGGTGATGATGTCATAATGGTGATTATGTCACAGTGGTTATGATGTCATAATGATGATGCTGTCACAATTGTGATGATGACATAATGGTGATGATGTCACAATAGTAAAGATGTCACAATGGTTATGATGTCACAATGGTTATGAATTCATAATGGTGATTATGTCACAATAGTGATGATGTCTCAATGGTGATGATGTCACAAAGGTAAAGATGTCAAAATGATGATGATGTCAAAATGGTGATGATGTCACAATTGTTATAATGTCATAATGGTGATGATGTCATAACGGTTATGATGTCATAATGGTGAGGATGTCATAATGGTGATGATGTCTCAATGGTGATGATGTCATAATGGAGATGATGTCATAATAGTGATGATGTCACAATGGTTATTATGTCAGAATGGTGATGATGCCACAATGGTAATGATGTAACAATGGTGATGATGTCACAATTGTGATTTTGCCACAATGGCTATGATCTCACAATAGTGATGATGTTCTAATGGTGGTGATGTCACAATAGTGATTTTGTCTTAATGGTGATGATGTCACAATGGTGATCTTTTTATATTGTTGATATGAAATGCAAACTTATGACATCACAATCAAAACAATGCATCACTAAATGCAAAATTATGACATGACGAATCATGCAATGCAACATGCAATGCAAAATTGTGACATTACAATCCATGTAATGCAACATTTAATGCAACATTATGTCATCACAATCCATGCAATGCAACATGCAATGCAAAATTATGACATCCCAATCCATGTAATGCAACATTTAATGCAAAATGATGACATCACAATCCATGAAATGCAACATTTAAAGTAAAATTATGAGATCACAATCCATGCAATGCAACATGCAATGCAATATTATGACATAACAATCCATGCAATGCACCATATAATGCAAAATTATGACATCACAATCCATGCAATGCCACATTTAATGCAAAATTATGACATCACAATCCATGCAATGCAACATTTATTGCAAAATTCTGACATTACAATCAAAAGTATGACATCACAATCCATGCAATGCAATATGCAATGCAAAATTATGAAATCACAATCAAAATTATGACATCACTAACAATAATGATGAGGCCATGATGGTGTTGTCACTATGGTGATGATGTCTCAATGGTGCTGAAGTCATAACAGTGATTATGTCACAATGGTGCTGATGACACAATGGTGATGGTGTAACAATGGTGATGATGTCACGATGATGATGATGATGATGATGATGATGATGATGATGATGAAACAAAGGTGAAGATGTCAGAATGGTGATGATGTCAAAAAGGTTATGATGTTATAATGGTGATGAAGTCACAATGGTGATGATGTCATAATAGTGATTATTTCACAATGGTGATGATGTTATAATAGGGATGATGTCATAACAGTGATAATGTCACAATGGTGATGATGTAACAATGGTGATGATGTCAAAATTATAATGTCACAATGGTGATGATGTCAAAATTCTTATGATGTCATAATTGTGATGTCACAATGGTCATGATGATGTCACAATGACGATTATGTCACAATGGCGATGATGTCGCAATGGTGACAATGTCCTAATGGTGATGATGTCACAACAGTGATGTTGTCTTAACGGTGATGATGTTACAATGGTGATGTTGTTATATTGTTGACATGAAAAGAAAACATGACACCACAATCAACACAATGCCACATTTAATGCTAAATTATGACATCACAATCCATGCAATGCAACATTTATTGCAAAATTATGACATTTCAATCCATGCAATGCAACATGCAATTCAAAATGATTATATCACAATCCATGCAATGCAACATTATGACAACACAATAAATGCAATGCAATATGCAATGCAAAATTATGACATCACTAACAATAATGATGATGCCATGATGGTGTTGTTGTCACAATGGTGATGATGTCATAATGGTGATTATGTCACAGTGGTCATGATGTCATAATGGTGATGACGTCACAATGGTGTTGATGTCATAATGGTGTTGATGGCATAATGGTGTTGATGTCACAATGGTGATGATGTCAATATGGTGATGATATCATAATGGTGATGATGTCATAATGGTGATGCTGTCACAATTGTGATGATGTCATAATGGTGATGATGTAATAATGGTAATAATTTCACAATGGTGATGATGTCACAATAGTAAAAATATCACAATGGTTATGATGTCACAATGGTGATGATGTGATACTGATGATGTGACAATGGTGATGATGTCATAATGGTGGTGATGTCACAATAGTAAAGATGTCACAATGGTTATGATGTCACAATGGTTATAATGTCATAATGTTTATGTTAGGATCTCCTGTTCTGTGCTGCCACGTCGCCATGGCAACTGGGAGGCAAGTGTTAGCGAAGTAACCTGAGCGCAGCTGATACTCCGGTCCGGGTTTTTACTGTGTAGTGGTTACAGGCTCTTTGCACGGCAGGGAATCCGGCGCTGGTTTTGTGCTCACAGTCTGTGAGGTCTGAGTGGGGCGTGGACAGCACCTGCTATATAAACCATCCTCTCAGGCTAAGCAAATGCTGCTGAATCTTTGTTTGTTAGTCAGTTCCAGAGAGTTAGCTAGTACTGTGTGACTTTGTATTTACTTGTTGCTTACTGCGAATAGGCCTTGGGATTCGGTACTTCATTCTGCCAATCCGGACCTAGCAGTAAGACTGGAGTCAGTTTTTTAACCTGCTGGGGTTCTTTTGCTATTCTGTGAACCCAGCAGGTTTGCGGCTGTACTCTCAGACCTGCTTGCTTAATCCTCCCTCACTGTGCAGGGCGTCCAGGTGTCAGTTTAGTGGCAGTAAGCTGAACCTGTGCCCTGCAAGTGGGGGTTAGGATTGTGGATACTCTCCTTGTGTCTATATTTCTATCTCTGACCAAGGAGTTTATTCCCACACCCGTTGGTAACCCTTTGGGGTTTTTTCTGTTGCTCTTAGCAACATCATTTCGGGTGCTCCACATGTTAAATCACTACATCTCGCTTCATTGTCCGCTCTATTCCATCTGAGCATTCCTGACACTAGGGAGACACCCAATTCCTGAGCCTTTGGGCTTCTCCGTTCACTTTGTGTTTATTAGTTACTGCATCACCTCCTGTGTATGTTGTGTTATACTGTCTGTGAGTTCGTTTGTTTCGCATCCCTCTCTGTTCATACACCGGTATACTCCTGTTAGCACTGGTGTGCGTAACAGTTTATGATGTCATAATGGCATTGATGTCACAATGGTGATGATATTATAATGGGGATGATGTCACAATGGGGATGATGTCACAATGGGGATGATGTCGTAATGTTGATGATGTAAAAATGGTAATGATGTCACAATGGGGATTATGTCATAATGGTGATGATGTAATAATGGTAATAATGTCACAATGGTGATAATGTCATAATGATGATGTAATAGTGGTAAAGATGTCACAATGGTGATGATGTCATAATAGATATGTCATAATTTTGCTGTCACATCTGTTATGTTGTTATATTGATGACAAGAAATTCAAATTTATGACATCACAATCAATTCAATATATCAATTAATGCAATATTATGACATCACAATCCATGCAATGAAAAATTATGACATCACAATCCATGCAATGCAACACTTAATGCAAAATTCTAACATCACAATCCATGCAATGCAACATCTATTGCAAAATTCTAACGTCATAATCCATGCAATGCAATATGCAATGCAAAATTAAGACATTACAATCCATGAAATGCAATATTTATTGCAAACTTACGACATTACAATCCATGCAATGCAACATTTTTTGCAAAATGATGACATCACAATCGATGCAATGCAACATGCAATTCAAAATTATGACATCACAATCCATGCAATGCAACATACAATGCAAAATGATGACATCACAATCCATGTAATGCACCGTGCAATACAAAATTATGACATCACAATCCATGAAATGCAAGATGCAATGCAAAATTATGGCATCACAATCCATTCAAATGCAAAATTTCATGCAAAATTATGACATCACAATCCATCCAATGCAATATGCAATACAAATTTATGAAATCACAAAAAAATTATGACATCACTAACAATAATGATGATGATGATGATGGTGTTGTAGTCAAAATGGTGATGATGTCATAATGGTGATTATGTCACAGTAGTGATTATGATGTCATAATGATAATGCTGTCACAATTGTGATGATGTCATAATGGTGATGATGTCACAATAGTAAAGATATCACAATGGTTATGATGTCACAATGGTGATGAATTCATAATGGTGATTATGTCACAGTAGTGATGATGTCTCAATGGTGAGGATGTCACAAAGGTAATGATGTCAAAATGATGATGATGATGTCAAAATGGTGATGATGTCACAATTGTTATAATGTCATAATGGTGATGATGTCATAACGGTGATGATGTCATAATGGTGAGGATGTAATAATGGTGATGATGTCTCAATGGTGATGATGTCATAATGGAGATGATGTCATAATAGTGATGATGTCACAATGGTTACTATGTCAGAATGGTGATGATGCCACAATGGTAATGATGTAACAATGGTGATGATGTCACAATTGTGATTTTGCCACAATGGCTATGATCTCACAATAGTGATGATGTCCTAATGGTGGTGATGTCACAATAGTGATTTTGTCTTAATGGTGATGATGTCACAATGGTGATCTTTTTATATTGTTGACATGAAATGCAAACTTATGACATCACAATCAAAACAATGCATCACTTAATGCAAAATAATGACATGACGAATCATGCAATGCAACATGCAATGCAAAATTATGACATTACAATACATGTAATGCAACATTTAATGCAAAATGATGACATCACAATCAATGAAATGCAACATTTAAAGTAAAATTATGACATCACAAGCCATGCAATGCAACATGCAATGCAATATTATGACATAACAATCCATGCAATGCACCATATAATGCAAAATTATGACATCACAATCCATGCAATGCCACATCTAATGCAAAATTATGACATCACAATCCAAGCAATGCAACATTTATTGCAAAATTATGACATTACAATCAAAAGTATGACATCACAATCCATGCAATGCAATATGCAATGCAAAATTATGAAATCACAATCAAAATGATGACATCACTAACAATAATGATGATGCCATGATGGTGTTGTTGTCACTATGGTGATGATGTCTCAATGGTGATGAAGTCATAACAGTGATTATATCACAATGGTGATGATGTCACAATGGTGATGGTGTAAACAATGGTGATGATGTCACGATGGTGATGATGTCACAATAGTGGTGATGATGTCTCAATGGTGATGATGTCACAAAGGTAATGATGTCAAAATGGTTATGATGTCACAATTGTTATTATGTCATAATGGTGATGATGTCATAACGGTGATGATGTCATAATGGTGAGGATGTCATAATGGTGATGATGTCTCAATGGTGATGATGTCATAATGGAGATGATGTCATAATAGTGATGATGTCACAATGGTTATTATGTCAGAATGGTGATGATGCCACAATGGTAATGATGTAACAATGGTGATGATGTCACAATTGTGATTTTGCCACAATGGCTATGATCTCACAATAGTGATGATGTCCTGATGGTGGTGATGTCACAATAGTGATTTTGTCTTAATGGTGCTGATGTCACAATGGTGATCTTTTTATATTGTTGACATGAAATGCAAACTTATGACATCACAATCAAAACAATGCATCACTTAATGCAAAATTATGACAGGGCGAATCATGCAATGCAACATGCAATGCAAAATTATGACATTACAATCCATGCACTGCAACACACAATGCAACATTATGTCATCACAATCCATGCAATGCAACATGAAATGCAAAATGATGACGTCCCAATCCATGTAATGCAACATTTAATGCAAAATGATGACATCACAATCCATGAAATGCAACATTTAAAGTAAAATTATGACATCACAATCCATGCAATGCAACATGCAATGCAATATTATGACATAACAATCAATGCAATGCATCATATAATGCAAAATTATGACATCACAATCCATGCAATGCCGCATTTAATGCAAAATTATGACATCACAATCATGCAATGCAACATTTATTGCAAAATTATGACATTGCAGTCAAAAGTATGACATCACAATCCATGCAATGCAATATGCAATGCAAAATTATAAAATCACAATCAAAATGATGACATCACTGACAATAATGAAGATGCCATGATGGTGTTGTTGTCACTATGGTGATGATGTCTCAATGGCGATGAAGTCATAACAATGATTATGTCACAATGGTGATGATGTCACAATGGTGATGGTGTAACAATGGTGATGATGTCACAATGATGATGATGATGATGATGAAACAAAGGTGAAGATGTCAGAATGGTGATGATGTCACAATGTTGATGATGTTATAATGGTGATGAAGTCACAATGGTGATGATGTCATAAAATTGATTATTTCACAATGGTGATGATGTCATAACAGTGATGATGTCATAACAGTGATAATGTCACAATGGTGATGATGTAACAATGGTGATGATGTCAAAATTATAATGTCACAATGGTGATGATGTCAAAATTCTTATGATGTCATAATTGTGATGTCACAATGGTCATGATGATAACATTGTTATAATGTCATAATACTGTTAATGTCACAATGACGATTATGTCACAATGGCGATGATGTCGCAATGGTGACAATGCCCTAATGGTGATGATGTCACAAAAGTGATGTTACAATGGTGATGTTGTTATATTCTTGACATGAAAAGAAAACATGACATCACAATCAACACAATGCCACATTTAATGCTAAATTATGACATCACAATCCATGCAATGCAACACTTATTGCAAAATTATGACATTTCAATCCATGCAATGCAACATGCAATTCAAAATGATTACATCACAATCCATGCAATGCAACATTTAATGCAACTTTATGACAACACAATCCATGCAATGCAATATGCAATGCAAAATTATGAAATCACAATCAAAATTATGACATCACTAACAATAATGATGATGCCATGATGGTGTGGTTGTCACAATGGTGATGATGTCATAATGGTGATTATGTCACAGTGGTTATGATGTCATAATGGTGATGTTGTCACAATTGTGATGATGTCATAATGGTTATGAATTCATAATGGTGATTATGTCAATATGGTGATGATATCATAATGGTGATGATGTCATAATGGTGATGCTGTCACAATTGTGATGATGTCATAATGGTGATGATGTAATAATGGTAATAAATTTACAATGGTGATGATGTCACAATAGCAAAAATATCACAATGGTTATGATGTCACAATGGTGATGATGTGATAATGATGATGTGACAATGGTGATGATGTCATAATGGTGGTGATGTCACAATAGTAAAGATGTCACAATGGTTATAATGTCACAATGGTTATAATGTCACAATGTTTATGATGTTATAATGGTATTGATGTCACAATGGTGATGATATCATAATGGGGATGATGTCACAATGGTGATGATGTCGTAATGTTGATTATGTAAAAATGGTAATAATGTCACAATGGTGATAATGTCATAATGATGATGTAATAGTGGTAATGATGTCACAATGGTGATGATGTCATAATAGATATGTCACAATTTTGCTGTCACATTGGTTATGTTGTTATATTGATGGCATGAAACGCAAATTTATGACATCACAATCAATGCAATATATCAATTAATGCAATATTATGACATCACAATCCATGCAATTAAAAATGATGACATCACAATCCATGCAATGCAATACTTAATGCAAAATTCTAACATTACAATCCATGCAATGCAACATCTATTGCAAAATTCTAACATCATAATCCATGCAATGCAAAATTAAGACATTACAATCCATGAAATGCAATATTTATTGCAAATTTACGACATTACAATCCATGCAATGCAACATTTTTTGCAAAATGATGACATCACAATCGATGCAATGCAACATGCAATTCAAAATTATGACATCACAATCCATGCAATGCAACATGCAATGCAAAATGATGACAGCACAATCCATGTAATGCACCGTGCAATACAAAATTATGACATCCCATCCATGAAATGCAAGATGCAATGCAAAATTATGGCATCACAATCCATGCAAATGCAAAATTTCATGCAAAATTATGACATCACAATCCATGCAATGCAATATGCAATACAAATTTATGAAATCACAAAAAAAATTATGATATCACTAACAATAATGATGATGATGATGATGGTGTTGTAGTCACAATGGTCATGATGTCATAATGGTGATTATGTCACAGTGGTTATGATGTCATAATGATGATGCTGTCACAATTGTGATGATGTCATAATGGTGATGATGTCACAATAGTAAAGATGTCACAGTGGTTATGATGTCACAATGGTTATGAATTCATAATGGTGATTATGTCACAATAGTGATGATGTCTCAATGGTGATGATGTCACAAAGGTAAAGATGTCAAAATGATGATGATGTCAAAATGGTGATGATGTCACAATTGTTTTAATGTCGTAATGGTGATGATGTCATAATGGTGAGGATGTCATAATGGTGATGATGTCTCAATGGTGATGATGTCATAATGGAGATGATGTCATAATAGTGATGATGTAACAATGGTGATTATGTCAGAATGGCGATGATGCCACAATGGTAATGATGTAACAACGGTGATGATGTCATAATGGTGATGATGTCACAATTGTGATTATGCCACAATGGCTATGATCTCACAATAGTGATGATGTCCTAATGGTGGTGATGCACAATAGTGATTTTGTCTTAATGGTGATGATGTCACAATGGTGATATTTTTATATTGTTGACATGAAATGCAAACTTATGACATCACAATCAAAACAATGCATCACTTAATGCAAAATTATGACATGACGAATCATGCAATGCAACATGCAATGCAAAATTATGACATTACAATCCATGCACTGCAACACACAATGCAACATTATGTCATCACAATCCATGCAATGCAACATGCAATGCAAAATGATGACATCCCAATCCATGTAATGCAACATTTAATGCAAAATGATGAAATCACAATCCATGAAATGCAACATTTAAAGTAAAATTATGACATCACAATCCATGCAATGCAACATGCAATGCAATATTATGACATGCAATGCACAATATAATGCAAAATTATGACATCACAATCCATGCAATGCAACATTTATTGCAAAATTATGACATTGCAATCAAAAGTATGACATCACAATCCATGCAATGCAATATACAATGCAAAATTATAAAATCTCAATCAAAATTATGACATCACTAACAATAATGATGATGCCATGATGGTGTTGTTGTCACTATGGTGATGATGTCTCAATGGTGATGAAGTCATAACAATGATTATGTCACAATGGTGATGATGTCACAATAGTGATGGTGTAACAATGGTGATGATGTCACAATGATGATGATGATGATGATGATGATGATGATGATGATGATGATGAAACAAAGTTGAAGATGTCAGAATGGTGATGATGTCACAATGGTGATGATGTTATAATGGTGATGAAGTCACAATGGTGATGATGTCATAATAGTGATTATTTCACAATGGTGATGATGTCATAATAGTGATGATGTCATAACAGTGATAATGTCACAATGGTGATGATGTAACAATGGTGATGATGTCAAAATTATTATGTCACAATGGTGATGATGTCAAAATTCTTATGATGTCATAATTGTGATGTCACAATGGTCATGATGATAACATTGTTATAATGTCATAATACTGTTAATCTCACAATGACGATTATGTCACAATGGCGATGATGTCGCAATGGTGACAATGTCCTAATGGTGATGATGTCACAAAAGTGATGTTACAATGGTGATGTTGTTATATTGTTGACATGAAAAAAAAACATGACATCACAATCAACACAATGCCACATTTAATGCTAAATTATGACATCACAATCCATGCAATGCAACATTTTTTGCAAAATTATGACATTTCAATCCATGCAATGCAACATGCTATTAAAAATGATTACATCACAATCCATGCAATGCAACATTTAATGCAACTTTATGACAACACAATCCATGCAATGCAATATGTAATGCAAAATTATGAAATCACAATCAAAATAATGACATCACTAACAATAATGATGATGCCATGATGGTGTGGTTGTCACAATGGTGATGATGTCATAATGGTGATTATGTCACAGTGGTTATGATGTCATAATGATGATGCTGTCACAATTGTGATGATGTCATAATGGTGATGATGTCACAATAGTAAAGATATCACAATGGTTATGATGTCACAATGGTTATAATGTCACAATGATTATGATGTCATAATGGTATTGATGTCACAATGGTGATGATATCATAATGGGGATGATGTCACAATGGTGATGATGTCGTAATGTTGATTATGTAAAAATGGAATTGATGTCACAATGGTGATGATGTCATAAAAGAGATGTCATAATTTTGATGATGTCACATCGGTTATGTTGTTATATTGATGACATGAAACGCAAATTTATGACATCACAATCAATACAATATATCAATTAATGCAATATTATGACATCACAATCCATGCAATGAGAAATGATGACATCACAATCTATGCAATGCAACACTTAATGCAAAATTATAACATCACAATCCATGCAATGCAAATCTATTGCAAAAATCTGACATCATAATCCATGCAATGCAATATGCAATGCAAAATTAAGACATTACAATCCATGAAATGCAATATGTATTGCAAACTTACATTACAATCCATGCAATGCAACATTTTTTGCAAAATGATGACATCACAATCGATGCAATGCAACATGCAATTCAAAATTATGACATCACAATCCATGTAATGCACTGTGCAATACAAAATTTTGACATCACAATCCATGAAATGCAAGATGCAATTCAAAATTATGACATCACAATCCATGCAATGCAACATTTATTGCAAAATTATGACATTTCAATCCATGCAATGCAACATGCAATTCAAAATTATGACATCACAATCAAAATTATGACATCACTAACAATAATGATGATGCCATGATGGTGTTGTTGTCGTCACAATGGTGATGATGTCATAAAGGTGATTATGTCACAGTGGTTATGATGTCATAATGGTGATGAGGTCACAATGGTGATGATGTTATAATGGTGATGAAGTCACAATGATGATGATGTTATAATGGTGATGAAGTCACAATGGTGATGATGTCATAATAGTGATTATTTCACAATGGTGATGATGTCCTAATAGTGATGATGTCATAACAGTGATAATGTCACAATGGTGATGATGTAACAATGGTGATGATGTCAAAATTATAATGTGACAATGGCGATGATGTCAAAATTCTTATGATGTCATAATTGTGATGTCACAATGGTCATGATGATAAAATTGTTATAATGTCATAATACTGTTAATGTCACAATGACGATTATGTCACAATGGTGATGATGTCGCAATGGTGACAATATCCTAATGGTGATGATGTCACAAAAGTGATGTTGTCTTAATGGTGATGATGTTACAATGGTGATGTTGTTATATTGTTGACATGAAAAGAAAACATGACATCACAATCAACACAATGCCACATTTAATGCTAAATTATGACATCACAATCCAATGCAACATTTATTGCAAAATTATGACATTTCAATCCATGCAATGCAACATGCAATTCAATATTATTACATCACAATCCATGCAATGCAACATTTAATGCAACATTATGACAACACAATCCATGCAATGCAATATGCAATGCAAAATTATGAAATCACAATCAAAATTATGACATCACTAACAATAATGATGATGTCATGATGCTGTTGTTGTCACAATGGTGATGATGTCATAAAGGTGATTATGTCACAGTGGTTATGATGTAATAATGATGTTAATGCTATAATGGTGTTGATGGCATAATGATGATGATGTCACAATTGTGATTATGTCATAATGGTGATGATGTAATAAAGGTAATGATTTCACAATGGTGATGATGTCACAATAGTAAAAATATCACAATGGTTATGATGTCACAATGGTGATGATGTGATACTGATGATGTGACAATGGTGATGATGTCATAATGGTGGTGATGTCACAATAGTAAAGATGTCACAATGGTTATGATGTCACAATGGTTATAATGTCACAATGTTTATGATGTCATAATGGTATTGATGTCACAATGGTGATGATATTATAATGGGGATGATGTCACAATGGGGATGATGTCGTAATGTTGATGATGTAAAAATGGTAATGATGTCACAATGGTGATTATGTCATAATGGTGATGATGTAATAATGATAATAATGTCACAATGATGATAATGTCATAATGATGATGTAATAGTGGTAATGATGTCACAATGGTGATGATGTCATAATAGATATGTCATAATTTTGCTGTCACATCGTTTATGTTGTTATATTGATGACATGAAACGCAAATTTATGACATCACAATCAATTCAATATATCAATTAATGCAATATTATGACATCACAATCCATGCAATGAAAAATGATGACATCACAATCCATGCAATGCAACACTTAATGAAAAATGATGACATTACAATCCATGCAATGCAACACTTAATGCAAAATTCTAACATCATAATCCATGCAATGCAATATGCAATGCAAAATTAAGACATTACAATTCATGAAATGCAATATTTATTGCAAACTTACGACATTACAATCCATGCAATGCAACATTTTTTGCAAAATGATGACATCACAATCGATGCAATGCAACATGCAATTCAGAATTATGACATCACAATCCATGCGATGCAACATACAATGCAAAATGATGTCATAATGGTGATTATGTCACAGTGGTTATGATGTCATAATGATGATGCTGTCACAATAGTAAAGATGTCACAATGGTTATGATGTCACAATGGTTATGAATTCATAATGGTGATTATGTCACAATGGTTATTATGTCATAATGGTGATGATGTCACAATGGTGATGATGTCATAATTTTAATGTCACAGTTGTGATGATGTCATAATGGTGATGATGTAATAATGGTAATGATTTCACAATGGTGATGATGTCACAATAGTAAAGATATCACAATGGTTATGATATCACAATGACGATGATGTGATAATGATGATAATGATGGTGATGATGTCATAATGGTGATGATGTCACAATAGTTTAGATTTCACAATGGTTATGATGTCACAATGGTTATAATGTCACAATGATTATGATGTCATAATGGTATTGATGTCACAATGGTGATGATATCATAATGGGGATGATGTCACAATGGTGATGATGTCGTAATGTTGATGATGTAAAAATAAAATTGATGTCACAATGGTGATGATGTAATAGTGGTAATGATGTCACAATGGTGATGATGTCATAATAGAGATGTCATAATTTTGCTGTCACATCGGCTATGTTGTTATATTGATAACATGAAACGCAAATTTATGACATCACAATCAATACAATATATCAATTAATGCAATATTATGACATCACAATCCATGCAATGAAAAATTATGACATCACAATCCATGCAATGCAACACTTAATGCAAAATTCTAACATCATAATCCATGCAATGCAATATGCAATGCAAAATTAAGACATTACAATCCATGAAATGCAATATTTATTGCAAACTTATGACATTACAATCCATGCAATGCAACATTTTTTGCAAAATGATGACATCACAATCGATGCAATGCAACATGCAATTCAGAATTATGACATCACAATCCATGCGATGCAACATACAATGCAAAATGATGACATCACAATCCATGTAATGCACCGTGCAATACAAAATTATGACATCACAATCCATGAAATGCAAGATGCAATGCAAAATTATGGCATCACAATCCATGCAAATGCAACATTTCATGCAAAATTATGACATCACAATCCATCCAATGCAATATGCAATACAAATTTATGAAATCACAAAAAAAATTATGACATCACTAACAATAATGATGATGATGATGGTGTTGTAGTCACAATGGTGATGATGTCATAATGGTGATTATGTCACAGTGGTTATGATGTCATAATGATAATGCTGTCACAATTGTGATGATGTCATAATGGTGATGATGTCACAATAGTAAAGATATCACAATGGTTATGATGTCACAATGGTTATGAATTCATAATGGTGATTATGTCACAATAGTGATGATGTCTCAGTGGTGAGGATGTCACAAAGGTAATGATGTCAAAATGATGATGATGTCAAAATTGTGATGATGTCACAATTGTTATAATGTCATAATGGTGATGATGTCATAACGGTGATGATGTCATAATGGTGAGGATGTAATAATGGTGATGATGTCTCAATGGTGATGATGTCATAATAGTGATGATGTCACAATGGTGATTATGTCAGAATGGTGATGATGCCACAATGGTAATGATGTAACAATGGTGATGATGTCATAATGGTGATGATGTCACTATTGTGATTATGCCACAATGGCTATGATCTCACAATAGTGATGATGTCCTAATGGTGGTGATGTCACAATAGTGATTTTGTCTTAATGGTGATGATGTCACAATGGTGATCTTTCAATATTGTTGACATGAAATGCAAACTTATGACATCACAATCAAAACAATGCATCACTTAATGCAAAATTATGACATGACGAATCATGCAATGCAACATGCAATGCAAAATTATGACATTACAATCCATGCACTGCAACACACAATGCAACATTATGTCATCACAATCCATGCAATGCAACATGCAATGCAAAATGATGACATCCCAATCCATGTAATGCAACATGTAATGCAAAATGATGACATCACAATCCTTGAAATGCAACATTTAAAGTAAAATTATGACATCACAATCCATGCAATGCAATATGCAATGCAAAAATTATGAAATCACAATCAAAATAATGACATCACTAACAATAATGATGATGCCATGATGGTGTTGTTGTCACTATGGTGATGATGTCTCAATGGTGATGAAGTCATAACAGTGATTATGTCACAATGGTGATGATGTCACAATGGTGATGGTGTAACAATGGTGATGATGTCACGATGGTGATGATTTCACAATAGTGATGATGTCTCAATGGTGATGATGTCACAAAGGTAATGATGTCAAAATGGTGATGATGTCACAATTGTTATGATGTCATAATGGTGATGATGTCATAACGGTAATGATGTCATAATGGTTATTATGTCAGAATGGTGATGATGTCACAATAGTGATGGTGTAACAATGGTGATGATGTCACAATGATGATGATGATGATGATGATGATGAAGATGATGATGAAACAAAGGTGAAGATGTCAGAATGGTGATGATGTCACAATGGTGATGATGTTATAATGGTGATGAAGTCACATTGGTGATGATGTCATAATAGTGATTATTTCACAATGGTGATGATGTCATAATAGTGATGATGTCATAACAGTGATAATGTCACAATGGTGATGATGTAACAATGGTGATGATGTCAAAATTATAATGTCACAATGGTGATGATGTCAAAATTCTTATGATGTCATAATTGTGATATCACAATGGTCATGATTATAACATTGTTATAATGTCATAATACTGGTAATGTCACAATGACGATTATGTCACAATGGCGATGATGTCGCAATGGTGACAATGTCCTAATGGTGATGATGTCACAAAAGTGATGTTACAATGGTGATGTTGTTATATTGTTGACATGAAAAGAAAACATGACATCACAATCAACACAATGCCACATTTAATGCTAAATTATGACATCACAATCCATGCAATGCAACATTTATTGCAAAATTATGACATTTCAATCCATGCAATGCAACATGCTATTCAAAATGATTACATCACAATCCATGCAATGCAACATTTAATGCAACTTTATGACAACACAATCCATGCAATGCAACATTTAATGCAACTTTATGACAACACAATCCATGCAATGCAATATGAAATGCAAAATTAAGAAATCACAATCAAAATTATGACATCACTAACAATAATGATGATGCCATGATGGTGTGGTTGTCACAATGGTGATGATGTCATAATGGTGATTATGTCACAGTGGTTATGATGTCATAATGATGAAGCTGTCACAGTTGTGATGATGTCATAATGGTGATGATGTCACAATAGTAAAGATGTTATGATGTCACAATGGTTATGAATTCATAATGGTGATTATGTCACAATGGTGATGATGTCATAATGGTGATGATGTCACAATGGTGATGATGTCATAATGGTAATGACACAGTTGTGATGATGTCATAATGGTGATGATGTAATAATGGTAATGATTTCACAATGGTGATGATGTCACAATAGTAAAGATATCACAATGGTTATGATGTCACAATGACGATGATGTGATAAAGATGATGATGATGATGATGTCACAATGGTGATGATGTCATAATGGTGATGATGTCACAATAGTTTAGATTTCACAATGGTTATGATGTCACAATGGTTATAATGTCACAATGATTATGATGTCATAATGGTATTGATGTCACAATGGTGATGATATCATAATGGGGATGATGTCACAATGGTGATGATGTCGTAATGTTGATGATGTAAAAATGGAATTGATGTCACAATGGTGATGATGTAATAGTGGTAATGATGTCACAATGGTGATGATGTCATAATAGAGATGTCATAATTTTGCTGTCACATCGGCTATGTTGTTATATTGATAACATAAAACGCAAATTTATGACATCACAATCAATACAATATATCAATTAATGCAATATTATGACATCACAATCCATGCAATAAAAAATGATGACATCACAATCTATGCAATGCAACACTTAATGCAAAATTATAACATCACAATCCATGCAATGCAACATCTATTGCAAAAATCTGTCATCATAATCCATGCAATGCAATATGCAATGCAAAATTAAGACATCACAATCCATGAAATGCAATATGTGTTGCAAACTTACATTACAATCCATGCAATGCAACATTTTTTTGCAAAATGATGACATCACAATCGATGCAATGCAAAATGCAATTCAAAATTATGACATCACAATCCATGTAATGCACTGTGCAATACAAAATTTTGACATCACAATCCATGAAATGCAAGATGCAATGCAAAATTATGACATCACAATCCATGCAATGCAACATTTATTGCAAAATTATGACATTTCAATCCATGCAATGCAACATGCAATTCAAAATTATTACATCACAATCCATGCAATGCAACATTATGACATCACAATCCATGCAATGCAACATTATGACATCACAATCCATGCAATGCAATATGCAATGCAAAATTATGACATCACAATCAAAATTATGACATCACTAACAATAATGATGATGCCATGATGGTGTTGTTGTCACAATGGTGATGATGTCATAAAGGTGATTATGTCACAGTGGTTATGATGTCATAATGGTGATGAGGTCACAATGGTGATGATGTTATAATGGTGATGAAGTCACAATGGTGATGATGTTATAATGGTGATGAAGTCACAATGGTGATGATGTCATAATAGTGATTATTTCACAATGGTGATGATGTCATAACAGTGATAATGTCACAATGGTGATGATGTAACAATGGTGATGATGTCAAAATTATAATGTGACAATGGTGATGATGTCAAAATTCTTATGATGTCATAATTGTGATGTCACAATGGTCATGATGATAAAATTGTTATAATGTCATAATACTGTTAATGTCACAATGACGATTATGTCACAATGGTGATGATGTCGCAATGGTGACAATGTCCTAATGGTGATGATGTCACAAAAGTGATGTTACAATGGTGATGTTGTTATATTGTTGACATGAAAAGAAAACATGACATCACAATCAACACAATGCCACATTTAATGCTAAATTATGACATCACAATCCAATGCAACATTTATTGCAAAATTATGACATTTCAATCCATGCAATGCAACATGCAATTCAAAATTATTACATCACAATCCATGCAATGCAACATTATGGCAACACAATCCATGCAATGCAATATGCAATGCAAAATTATGAAATCACAATCAAAATTATGACATCACTAACAATAATGATGATGCCATGATGGTGTTGTTGTCACAATGGTGATGATGTCATAAAGTTGATTATGTCACAGTGGTTATGATGTCATAATGGTGATGAGGTCACAATGGTGATGATGTTATAATGGTGATGAAGTCACAATGGTGATGATGTCATAATAGTGATTATTTCACAATGGTGATGATGTCATAACAGTGATAATGTCACAATGGTGATGATGTAACAATGGTGATGATGTCAAAATTATAATGTGACAATGGTGATGATGTCAAAATTCTTATGATGTCATAATTGTGATGTCACAATGGTCATGATGATAACATTGTTATAATGTCATAATACTGTTAATGTCACAATGACGATTATGTCACAATGGTGATGATGTCGCAATGGTGACAATGTCCTAATGGTGATGATGTCACAAAAGTGATGTTGTCTTAATGGTGATGATGTTACAATGGTGATGTTGTTATATTGTTGACATGAAAAGAAAACATGACATCACAATCAACACAATGCCACATTTAATGCTAAATTATGACATCACAATCCAATGCAACATTTATTGCAAAATTATGACATTTCAATCCATGCAATGCAACATGCAATTCAAAATTATTACATCACAATCCATGCAATGCAACATTATGGCAACACAATCCATGCAATGCAATATGCAATGCAAAATTATGAAATCACAATCAAAATTATGACATCACTAACAATAATGATGATGCCATGATGGTGTTGTTGTCACAATGGTGATGATGTCATAAAGGTGATTATGTCACAGTGGTTATGATGTAATAATGACGATGATGTCATAATGGTGATGAGATCACAATGGTGTTGATGTGATAATGGTGTTAATGCTATAATGGTGTTGATGGCATAATGATGATGATGTCACAATTGTGATTATGTCATAATGGTGATGATGTAATAAAGGTAATGATTTTACAATGGTGATGATGTCACAATAGTAAATATATCACAATGGTTATGATGTCACAATGGTGATGATGTGATTATGATGATGATGTCAAAATGGTGATGGTGTCATAATGGTGATGATGTCACAATAGTAAAGATGTCACAATGGTTATGGTGTCACAATGGTTATAATGTCATAATGTTTATGATGTCATAATCGTATTGATGTCACAATGGTGATGATATCATAATAATGATGTTGTCACAATGATGATGATGATGATGTCATAATGTTGATGATGTAATTATGGTAATGATGTCACAATGGTGATGATGTCATAATGGTGATGATGTAATAGTGGTAATGATGTCACAATGGTGATAATGTCATAATGATGATGTAATAGTGGTATTGATGTCACAATGGTGAAGATTTCATAATAGAGATGTCATAATTTTGATGATGTCACATCGGTTATGTTGTTATATTGATGACATGAAACGCAAATTTATGACATCACAATCAATACAATACATCAATTAATGCAATATTATGACATCACAATCCATGCAATGCAAAATTATAACATCACAATCCATGCAATGCAACATGTATTGCAAAATTCTGACATCATAATCCATGCAATGTAATATGCAATGCAAAATTAAGACATTACAATCCATGAAATGCAATGTTTATTGAAAAATTACGAGACTACAATCCATGCAATGCAAAAAAATAGCAACATTATGACATCACAATCAATGCACTGCAACATGCAATTCAAAATTATGACATCACAATCCATGCAATGCAACATACAATGCAAAATTATGACATCACAATCCATGTAATGCACCGTGCAATACAAAATTATGACATCACAATCCATGCAAATGCAACATTACATGCAAAATTATGACATCACAATCCATGCAATGCAATATGCAATGCATAATTATGAAATCACAATCAAAATAATGACATCACTCACAATAATGATGATGCCATGATGGTGTTGTTGTTGTTGTCACTACGGTGATGATGTCTCAATGGTGATGAAGTCATAACAGTGATTATGTCACAATGGTGATGATGTCACAATGGTGATGGTGTAACAATGGTGATGATGTCACGATGGTGATGATGTCACAATAGTGACGATGTCTCAATGGTGATGATGTCACAAAGGTAATGATGTCAAAATGGTGATGATGTCACAATTGTTATTATGTCATAATGATGATGATGATGTCATAACGGTGATGATGTCATAATGGAGATGATGTCATAATAGTGATGATGTCACAATGGTTATTATGTCAGAATGGTGATGATGCCACAATGGTAATGATGTAACAATGGTGATGATGTCACAATTGTGATTTTGCCACAATGGCTATGATCTCACAATAGTGATGATGTCCTAATGGTGGTGATGTCACAATAGTGATTTTGTCTTAATGGTGATGATGTCACAATGGTGATCTTTTTATATTGTTGACATGAAATGCAAACTTATGACATCACAATCAAAACAATGCATCACTTAATGCAAAATTATGACATGACGAATCATGCAATGCAACATGGAATGCAAAATTATGACATTACAATCCATGCACTGCAACACACAATGCAACATTATGTCATCACAATCCATGCAATGCAACATGCAATGCAAAATGATGACATCCCAATCCATGTAATGCAACATTTAATGCAAAATGATGAAATCACAATCCATGAAATGCAACATTTAAAGTAAAATTATGACATCACAATCCATGCAATGCAACATGCAATGCAATATTATGACATAACAATCCATGCAATGCACCATATAATGCAAAATTATGACATCACAATCCATGCAATGTCACATTTAATGCAAAATTATGACATCACAATCATGCAATGCAACATTTATTGCAAAATTATGACATTGCAATCAAAAGTATGACATCACAATCCATGCAATGCAATATGCAATGCAAAATTATAAAATCACAATCAAAATTATGACATCACTAACAATAATGATGATGCCATGATGGTGTTGTTGTCACTATGGTGATGATGTCTCAATGGTGATGAAGTCATGACAATGATTGTCACAATGGTGATGATGTCACAATAGTGATGGTGTAACAATGGTGATGATGTCACAATGATGATGATGATGATGATGATGATGATGATGATGATGATGATGATGATGAAGATGATGATGAAACAAAGGTGAAGATGTCAGAATGGCGATGATGCCACAATGGTGATGATGTTATAATGGTGATGAAGTCACAATGGTGATGATGTCATAATAGTGATTTTTTCACAATGGTGATGATGTCATAATAGTGATGATGTCATAACAGTGATAATGTCACAATGGTGATGATGTAACAATGGTGATGATGTCAAAATGATAATGTCACAATGGTGATGATGTCAAAATTCTTATGATGTCATAATTGTGATGTCACAATGGTCATGATGATAACATTGTTATAATGTCATAATACTGTTAATGTCACAATGACGATTATGTCACAATGGCGATGATGTCGCAATGGTGACAATGTCCTAATGGTGATGATGTCACAAAAGTGATGTTACAATGGTGATGTTGTTATATTGTTGACATGAAAAGAAAACATGACATCACAATCAACACAATGCCACATTTAATGCTAAATTATGACATCACAATCCATGCAATGCAACATGCTATTCAAAATGATTACATCACAATCCATGCAATGCAACATTTAATGCAACTTTATGACAACACAATCCATGCAATGCAATATGTAATGCAAAATTATGAAATCACAATCAAAATTATGACATCACTAACAATAATGATGATGCCATGATGGTGTGGTTGTCACAATGGTGATGATGTCATAATGGTGATTATGTCACAGTGGTTATGATGTCATAATGATGATGCTGTCACAATTGTGATGATGTCATAATGGTGATGATGTCACAATAGTAAAGATGTCACAATGGTTATGATGTCACAATGGTTATGAATTCTTAATGGTGATTATGTCACAATGGTGATGATGTCACAATGGTGATGATGTCATAATGGTAATGTCACAGTTGTGATGATGTCATAATGGTGATGATGTAATAATGGTAATGATTTCACAATGGTGATTATGTCACAATAGTAAAGATATCACAATGGTTATGATGTCACAATGACGATGATGTGATAATGATGATGATGATGATGATGTCACAATGGTGATGATGTCACAATAGTTTAGATTTAACAATGGTTATGATGTCACAATGGTTATGATGTCATAATGGTATTGATGTCACAATGGTGATGATATCATAATGGGGATGATGTCACAATGGTGATGATGTCGTAATGTTGATGATGTAAAAATGGAATTGATGTCACAACGGTGATGATGTAATAGTGGTAATGATGTCACAATGGTGATGATGTCATAATAGAGATGTCATAATTTTGATGATGTCACATCGGTTATGTTGTTATATTGATGACATGAAACGCAAATTTATGACTTCACAATCAATACAATATATCAATTAATGCAATATTATGACATCACAATCCATGCAATGAAAAATGATGACATCACAATCTATGCAATGCAACACTTAATGCAAAATTATAACATCACAATCCATGCAATGCAACATCTCTTGCAAAAATCTGACATCATAATCCATGCAATGCAATATGCAATGCAAAATTAAGACATTACAATCCATGAAATGCAATATTTATTGCAAACTTACATTACAATCCATGCAATGCAACATTTTTTGCAAAATGATGACATCACAATCGATGCAGTGCAACATGCAATTCAAAATTATGACATCACAATCCATGTAATGCACTGTGCAATACAAAATTTTGACATCACAATCCATGAAATGCAAGATGCAATGCAAAATTATGACATCACAATCCATGCAATGCAACATTTATTGCAAAATGATGACATTTCAATCCATGCAATGCAACATGCAATTCAAAATTATTACATCACAATTCATGCAATGCAACATTATGACATCACAATCCATGCAATGCAATATGCAATGCAAAATTATGACATCACAATCAAAATTATGACATCACTAACAATAATGATGATGCCATGATGGTGTTGTTGTCACAATGGTGATGATGTCATAAAGGTGATTATGTCACAGTGGTTATGATGTCATAATGGTGATGAGGTCACAATGGTGATGATGTTATAATGGTGATGAAGTCACAATGGTGATGATGTTATAATGGTGATGAAGTCACAATGGTGATGATGTCATAATAGTGATTATTTCACAATGGTGATGATGTCATAATAGTGATGATGTCATAACAGTGATAATGTCACAATGGTGATGATGTAACAATGGTGATGATGTCAAAATTATAATGTGACAATGGTGATGGTGTCAAAATTCTTATGATGTCATAATTGTGATGTCACAATGGTCATGATGATAAAATTGTTATAATGTCATAATACTGTTAATGTCACAATGACGATTATGTCACAATGGTGATGATGTCATAATGGTGACAATGTCCTAATGGTGATGATGTCACAAAAGTGATGTTGTCTTAATGGTGATGATGTTACAATGGTGATGTTGTTATATTCTTGACATGAAAAGAAAACATGACATCACAATCAACACAATGCCACATTTAATGCTAAATTATGACATCACAATCCAATGCAGCATTTATTGCAAAATTATGACATTTCAATCCATGCAATGCAACATGCAATTCAAAATTATTACATCACAATCCATGCAATGCAACATTATGGCAACACAATCCATGCAATGCAATATGCAATGCAAAATTATGAAATCACAATCAAAATTATGACATCACTAACAATAATGATGATGCCATGATGGTGTTGTTGTCACAATGGTGATGATGTCATAAAGGTGATTATGTCACAGTGGTTATGATGTAATAATGATGATGATGTCATAATGGTGATGAGATC
This sequence comes from Pseudophryne corroboree, assembly GCF_028390025.1. Classification (NCBI taxonomy): domain Eukaryota; kingdom Metazoa; phylum Chordata; class Amphibia; order Anura; family Myobatrachidae; genus Pseudophryne; species Pseudophryne corroboree. The sequence continues at coordinate 148,895,366 of NC_086446.1, read as the reverse complement.
ACAATGGTGTTGATGTGATAATGGTGTTAATGCTATAATGGTGTTGATGGCATAATGATGATGATGTCACAATTGTGATTATGTCATAATGGTGATGATGTAATAAAGGTAATGATTTCACAATGGTGATGATGTCACAATAGTAAATATATCACAATGGTTATGATGTCACAATGGTGATGATGTGATTATGATGATGATGTCAAAATGGTGATGGTGTCATAATGGTGATGATGTCACAATAGTAAAGATGTCACAATGGTTATGGTGTCACAATGGTTATAATGTCATAATGTTTATGATGTCATAATCGTATTGATGTCACAATGGTGATGATATCATAATAATGATGATGTCACAATGATGATGATGTCATAATGTTGATGATGTAATTATGGTAATGATGTCACAATGGTGATGATGTCATAATGGTGATGATGTAATAGTGGTAATGATGTCACAATGGTGATAATGTCATAATGATGATGTAATAGTGGTATTGATGTCACAATGGTGAAGATTTCATAATAGAGATGTCATAATTTTGATGATGTCACATCGGTTATGTTGTTATATTGATGACATGAAACGCAAATTTATGACATCACAATCAATACAATACATCAATTAATGCAATATTATGACATCACAATCCATGCAATGCAAAATTATAACATCACAATCCATGCAATGCAACATGTATTGCAAAATTCTGACATCATAATCCATGCAATGTAATATGCAATGCAAAATTAAGACATTACAATCCATGAAATAGCAATGTTTATTGAAAAATTACGAGACTACAATCCATGCAATGCAAAAAAAATAGCAACATTATGACATCACAATCAATGCAATGCAACATGCAATTCAAAATTATGACATCACAATCCATGCAATGCAACATACAATGCAAAATTATGACATCACAATCCATGTAATGCACCGTGCAATACAAAATTATGACATCACAATCCATGCAAATGCAACATTACATGCAAAATTATGACATCACAATCCATGCAATGCAATATGCAATGCAAAATTATGAAATCACAATCAAAATTATGACATCACTAACAATAATGATGATGCCATGATGGTGTTGTTGTTGTCACTACGGTGATGATGTCTCAATGGTGATGAAGTCATAACAGTGATTATGTCACAATGGTGATGATGTCACAATGGTGATGGTGTAACAATGGTGATGATGTCACGATGGTGATGATGTCACGATGGTGATGATGTCACAATAGTGACGATGTCTCAATGGTGATGATGTCACAAAGGTAATCATGTCAAAATGGTGATGATGTCACAATTGTCATTATGTCATAATGGTGATGATGTCATAACGGTGATGATGTCATAATGGAGATGATGTCATAATAGTGATGATGTCACAATGGTTATTATGTCAGAATGGTGATGATGCCACAATGGTAATGATGTAACAATGGTGATGATGTCACAATTGTGATTTTGCCACAATGGCTATGATCTCACAATAGTGATGATGTCCTAATGGTGGTGATGTCACAATAGTGATTTTGTCTTAATGGTGATGATGTCACAATGGTGATCTTTTTATATTGTTGACATGAAATGCAAACTTATGACATCACAATCAAAACAATGCATCACTTAATGCAAAATTATGACATGACGAATCATGCAATGCAACATGGAATGCAAAATTATGACATTACAATCCATGCACTGCAACACACAATGCAACATTATGTCATCACAATCCATGCAATGCAACATGCAATGCAAAATGATGACATCCCAATCCATGTAATGCAACATTTAATGCAAAATGATGAAATCACAATCCATGAAATGCAACATTTAAAGTAAAATTATGACATCACAATCCATGCAATGCAACATGCAATGCAATATTATGACATAACAATCCATGCAATGCACCATATAATGCAAAATTATGACATCACAATCCATGCAATGTCACATTTAATGCAAAATTATGACATCACAATCATGCAATGCAACATTTATTGCAAAATTATGACATTGCAATCAAAAGTATGACATCACAATCCATGCAATGCAATATGCAATGCAAAATTATAAAATCACAATCAAAATTATGACATCACTAACAATAATGATGATGCCATGATGGTGTTGTTGTCACTATGGTGATGATGTCTCAATGGTGATGAAGTCATGACAATGATTATGTCACAATGGTGATGATGTCACAATAGTGATGGTGTAACAATGGTGATGATGTCACAATGATGATGATGATGATGATGATGATGATGATGAAGATGATGATGAAACAAAGGTGAAGATGTCAGAATGGTGATGATGCCACAATGGTGATGATGTTATAATGGTGATGAAGTCACAATGGTGATGATGTCATAATAGTGATTTTTTTTTCACAATGGTGATGATGTCATAATAGTGATGATGTCATAACAGTGATAATGTCACAATGGTGATGATGTAACAATGGTGATGATGTCAAAATGATAATGTCACAATGGTGGTGATGTCAAAATTCTTATGATGTCATAATTGTGATGTCACAATGGTCATGATGATAACATTGTTATAATGTCATAATACTGTTAATGTCACAATGACGATTATGTCACAATGGCGATGATGTCGCAATGGTGACAATGTCCTAATGGTGATGATGTCACAAAAGTGATGTTACAATGGTGATGTTGTTATATTGTTGACATGAAAAGAAAACATGACATCACAATCAACACAATGCCACATTTAATGCTAAATTATGACATCACAATCCATGCAATGCAACATGCTATTCAAAATGATTACATCACAATCCATGCAATGCAACATTTAATGCAACTTTATGACAACACAATCCATGCAATGCAATATGTAATGCAAAATTATGAAATCACAATCAAAATTATGACATCACTAACAATAATGATGATGCCATGATGGTGTGGTTGTCACAATGGTGATGATGTCATAATGGTGATTATGTCACAGTGGTTATGATGTCATAATGATGATGCTGTCACAATTGTGATGATGTCATAATGGTGATGATGTCACAATAGTAAAGATGTCACAATGGTTATGATGTCACAATGGTTATGAATTCTTAATGGTGATTATGTCACAATGGTGATGATGTCACAATGGTGATGATGTCATAATGGTAATGTCACAGTTGTGATGATGTCATAATGGTGATGATGTAATAATGGTAATGATTTCACAATGGTGATTATGTCACAATAGTAAAGATATCACAATGGTTATGATGTCACAATGATGATGATGTGATAATGATGATGATGATGATGATGATGATGATGTCACAATGGTGATGATGTCACAATAGTTTAGATTTCACAATGGTTATGATGTCACAATGGTTATGATGTCATAATGGTATTGATGTCACAATGGTGATGATATCATAATGGGGATGATGTCACAATGGTGATGATGTCGTAATGTTGATGATGTAAAAATGGAATTGATGTCACAACGGTGATGATGTAATAGTGGTAATGATGTCACAATGGTGATGATGTCATAATAGAGATGTCATAATTTTGATGATGTCACATCGGTTATGTTGTTATATTGATGACATGAAACGCAAATTTATGACTTCACAATCAATACAATATATCAATTAATGCAATATTATGACATCACAATCCATGCAATGAAAAATGATGACATCACAATCTATGCAATGCAACACTTAATGCAAAATTATAACATCACAATCCATGCAATGCAACATCTCTTGCAAAAATCTGACATCATAATCCATGCAATGCAATATGCAATGCAAAATTAAGACATTACAATCCATGAAATGCAATATTTATTGCAAACTTACATTACAATCCATGCAATGCAACATTTTTTGCAAAATGATGACATCACAATCGATGCAATGCAACATGCAATTCAAAATTATGACATCACAATCCATGTAATGCACTGTGCAATACAAAATTTTGACATCACAATCCATGAAATGCAAGATGCAATGCAAAATTATGACATCACAATCCATGCAATGCAACATTTATTGCAAAATGATGACATTTCAATCCATGCAATGCAACATGCAATTCAAAATTATTACATCACAATCCATGCAATGCAACATTATGACATCACAATCCATGCAATGCAATATGCAATGCAAAATTATGACATCACAATCAAAATTATGACATCACTAACAATAATGATGATGCCATGATGGTGTTGTTGTCACAATGGTGATGATGTCATAAAGGTGATTATGTCACAGTGGTTATGATGTCATAATGGTGATGAGGTCACAATGGTGATGATGTTATAATGGTGATGAAGTCACAATGGTGATGATGTTATAATGGTGATGAAGTCACAATGGTGATGATGTCATAATAGTGATTATTTCACAATGGTGATGATGTCATAATAGTGATGATGTCATAACAGTGATAATGTCACAATGGTGATGATGTAACAATGGTGATGATGTCAAAATTATAATGTGACAATGGTGATGATGTCAAAATTCTTATGATGTCATAATTGTGATGTCACAATGGTCATGATGATAAAATTGTTATAATGTCATAATACTGTTAATGTCACAATGACGATTATGTCACAATGGTGATGATGTCATAATGGTGACAATGTCCTAATGGTGATGATGTCACAAAAGTGATGTTGTCTTAATGGTGATGATGTTACAATGGTGATGTTGTTATATTCTTGACATGAAAAGAAAACATGACATCACAATCAACACAATGCCACATTTAATGCTAAATTATGACATCACAATCCAATGCAACATTTATTGCAAAATTATGACATTTCAATCCATGCAATGCAACATGCAATTCAAAATTATTACATCACAATCCATGCAATGCAACATTATGGCAACACAATCCATGCAATGCAATATGCAATGCAAAATTATGAAATCACAATCAAAATTATGACATCACTAACAATAATGATGATGCCATGATGGTGTTGTTGTCACAATGGTGATGATGTCATAAAGGTGATTATGTCACAGTGGTTATGATGTAATAATGACGATGATGTCATAATGGTGATGAGATCACAATGGTGTTGATGTGATAATGGTGTTAATGCTATAATGGTGTTGATGGCATAATGATGATGATGTCACAATTGTGATTATGTCATAATGGTGATGATGTAATAAAGGTAATGATTTCACAATGGTGATGATGTCACAATAGTAAATATATCACAATGGTTATGATGTCACAATGGTGATGATGTGATTATGATGATGATGTCAAAATGGTGATGGTGTCATAATGGTGATGATGTCACAATAGTAAAGATGTCACAATGGTTATGGTGTCACAATGGTTATAATGTCATAATGTTTATGATGTCATAATCGTATTGATGTCACAATGGTGATGATATCATAATAATGATGATGTCACAATGATGATGATGTCATAATGTTGATGATGTAATTATGGTAATGATGTCACAATGGTGATGATGTCATAATGGTGATGATGTAATAGTGGTAATGATGTCACAATGGTGATAATGTCATAATGATGATGTAATAGTGGTATTGATGTCACAATGGTGAAGATTTCATAATAGAGATGTCATAATTTTGATGATGTCACATCGGTTATGTTGTTATATTGATGACATGAAACGCAAATTTATGACATCACAATCAATACAATGCATCAATTAATGCAATATTATGACATCACAATCCATGCAATGCAAAATTATAACATCACAATCCATGCAATGCAACATGTATTGCAAAATTCTGACATCATAATCCATGCAATGTAATATGCAATGCAAAATTAAGACATTACAATCCATGAAATAGCAATGTTTATTGAAAAATTACGAGACTACAATCCATGCAATGCAAAAAAAAATAGCAACATTATGACATCACAATCAATGCAATGCAACATGCAATTCAAAATTATGACATCACAATCCATGCAATGCAACATACAATGCAAAATTATGACATCACAATCCATGTAATGCACCGTGCAATACAAAATTATGACATCACAATCCATGCAAATGCAACATTACATGCAAAATTATGACATCACAATCCATGCAATGCAATATGCAATGCAAAATTATGAAATCACAATCAAAATAATGACATCACTAACAATAATGATGATGCCATGATGGTGTTGTTGTTGTCACTACGGTGATGATGTCTCAATGGTGATGAAGTCATAACAGTGATTATGTCACAATGGTGATGATGTCACAATGGTGATGGTGTAACAATGGTGATGATGTCACGATGGTGATGATGTCACAATAGTGACGATGTCTCAATGGTGATGATGTCACAAAGGTAATGATGTCAAAATGGTGATGATGTCACAATTGTCATTATGTCATAATGGTGATGATGTCATAACGGTGATGATGTCATAATGGAGATGATGTCATAATAGTGATGATGTCACAATGGTTATTATGTCAGAATGGTGATGATGCCACAATGGTAATGATGTAACAATGGTGATGATGTCACAATTGTGATTTTGCCACAATGGCTATGATCTCACAATAGTGATGATGTCCTAATGGTGGTGATGTCACAATAGTGATTTTGTCTTAATGGTGATGATGTCACAATGGTGATCTTTTTATATTGTTGACATGAAATGCAAACTTATGACATCACAATCAAAACAATGCATCACTTAATGCAAAATTATGACATGACGAATCATGCAATGCAACATGCAATGCAAAATTATGACATTACAATCCATGCACTGCAACACACAATGCAACATTATGTCATCACAATCCATGCAATGCAACATGCAATGCAAAATGATGACATCCCAATCCATGTAATGCAACATTTAATGCAAAATGATGAAATCACAATCCATGAAATGCAACATTTAAAGTAAAATTATGACATCACAATCCATGCAATGCAACATGCAATGCAATATTATGACATAACAATCCATGCAATGCACCATATAATGCAAAATTATGACATCACAATCCATGCAATGTCACATTTAATGCAAAATTATGACATCACAATCATGCAATGCAACATTTATTGCAAAATTATGACATTGCAATCAAAAGTATGACATCACAATCCATGCAATGCAATATGCAATGCAAAATTATAAAATCACAATCAAAATTATGACATCACTAACAATAATGATGATGCCATGATGGTGTTGTTGTCACTATGGTGATGATGTCTCAATGGTGATGAAGTCATGACAATGATTATGTCACAATGGTGATGATGTCACAATAGTGATGGTGTAACAATGGTGATGATGTCACAATGATGATGATGATGATGATGATGATGATGAAGATGATGATGAAACAAAGGTGAAGATGTCAGAATGGTGATGATGCCACAATGGTGATGATGTTATAATGGTGATGAAGTCACAATGGTGATGATGTCATAATAGTGATTTTTTTTCACAATGGTGATGATGTCATAATAGTGATGATGTCATAACAGTGATAATGTCACAATGGTGATGATGTAACAATGGTGATGATGTCAAAATGATAATGTCACAATGGTGGTGATGTCAAAATTCTTATGATGTCATAATTGTGATGTCACAATGGTCATGATGATAACATTGTTATAATGTCATAATACTGTTAATGTCACAATGACGATTATGTCACAATGGCGATGATGTCGCAATGGTGACAATGTCCTAATGGTGATGATGTCACAAAAGTGATGTTACAATGGTGATGTTGTTATATTGTTGACATGAAAAGAAAACATGACATCACAATCAACACAATGCCACATTTAATGCTAAATTATGACATCACAATCCATGCAATGCAACATGCTATTCAAAATGATTACATCACAATCCATGCAATGCAACATTTAATGCAACTTTATGACAACACAATCCATGCAATGCAATATGTAATGCAAAATTATGAAATCACAATCAAAATTATGACATCACTAACAATAATGATGATGCCATGATGGTGTGGTTGTCACAATGGTGATGATGTCATAATGGTGATTATGTCACAGTGGTTATGATGTCATAATGATGATGCTGTCACAATTGTGATGATGTCATAATGGTGATGATGTCACAATAGTAAAGATGTCACAATGGTGATGATGTCACAATGGTGATGATGTCATAATGGTAATGTCACAGTTGTGATGATGTCATAATGGTGATGATGTAATAATGGTAATGATTTCACAATGGTGATTATGTCACAATAGTAAAGATATCACAATGGTTATGATGTCACAATGACGATGATGTGATAATGATGATGATGATGATGATGATGTCACAATGGTGATGATGTCACAATAGTTTAGATTTCACAATGGTTATGATGTCACAATGGTTATGATGTCATAATGATATTGATGTCACAATGGTGATGATATCATAATGGGGATGATGTCACAATGGTGATGATGTCGTAATGTTGATGATGTAAAAATGGAATTGATGTCACAACGGTGATGATGTAATAGTGGTAATGATGTCACAATGGTGATGATGTCATAATAGAGATGTCATAATTTTGATGATGTCACATCGGTTATGTTGTTATATTGATGACATGAAACGCAAATTTATGACTTCACAATCAATACAATATATCAATTAATGCAATATTATGACATCACAATCCATGCAATGAAAAATGATGACATCACAATCTATGCAATGCAACACTTAATGCAAAATTATAACATCACAATCCATGCAATGCAACATCTCTTGCAAAAATCTGACATCACAATCCATGTAATGCACTGTGCAATACAAAATTTTGACATCACAATCCATGAAATGCAAGATGCAATGCAAAATTATGACATCACAATCCATGCAATGCAACATTTATTGCAAAATGATGACATTTCAATCCATGCAATGCAACATGCAATTCAAAAGTATTACATCACAATCCATGCAATGCAACATTATGACATCACAATCCATGCAATGCAATATGCAATGCAAAATTATGACATCACAATCAAAATTATGACATCACTAACAATAATGATGATGCCATGATGGTGTTGTTGTCACAATGGTGATGATGTCATAAAGGTGATTATGTCACAGTGGTTATGATGTCATAATGGTGATGAGGTCACAATGGTGATGATGTTATAATGGTGATGAAGTCACAATGGTGATGATGTTATAATGGTGATGAAGTCACAATGGTGATGATGTCATAATAGTGATTATTTCACAATGGTGATGATGTCATAATAGTGATGATGTCATAACAGTGATAATGTCACAATGGTGATGATGTAACAATGGTGATGATGTCAAAATTATAATGTGACAATGGTGATGATGTCAAAATTCTTATGATGTCATAATTGTGATGTCACAATGGTCATGATGATAAAATTGTTATAATGTCATAATACTGTTAATGTCACAATGACGATTATGTCACAATGGTGATGATGTCATAATGGTGACAATGTCCTAATGGTGATGATGTCACAAAAGTGATGTTGTCTTAATGGTGATGATGTTACAATGGTGATGTTGTTATATTCTTGACATGAAAAGAAAACATGACATCACAATCAACACAATGCCACATTTAATGCTAAATTATGACATCACAATCCAATGCAACATTTATTGCAAAATTATGACATTTCAATCCATGCAATGCAACATGCAATTCAAAATTATTACATCACAATCCATGCAATGCAACATTATGGCAACACAATCCATGCAATGCAATATGCAATGCAAAATTATGAAATCACAATCAAAATTATGACATCACTAACAATAATGATGATGCCATGATGGTGTTGTTGTCACAATGGTGATGATGTCATAAAGGTGATTATGTCACAGTGGTTATGATGTAATAATGACGATGATGTCATAATGGTGATGAGATCACAATGGTGTTGATGTGATAATGGTGTTAATGCTATAATGGTGTTGATGGCATAATGATGATGATGTCACAATTGTGATTATGTCATAATGGTGATGATGTAATAAAGGTAATGATTTCACAATGGTGATGATGTCACAATAGTAAATATATCACAATGGTTATGATGTCACAATGGTGATGATGTGATTATGATGATGATGTCAAAATGGTGATGGTGTCATAATGGTGATGATGTCACAATAGTAAAGATGTCACAATGGTTATGGTGTCACAATGGTTATAATGTCATAATGTTTATGATGTCATAATCGTATTGATGTCACAATGGTGATGATATCATAATAATGATGATGTCACAATGATGATGATGTCATAATGTTGATGATGTAATTATGGTAATGATGTCACAATGGTGATGATGTCATAATGGTGATGATGTAATAGTGGTAATGATGTCACAATGGTGATAATGTCATAATGATGATGTAATAGTGGTATTGATGTCACAATGGTGAAGATTTCATAATAGAGATGTCATAATTTTGATGATGTCACATCGGTTATGTTGTTATATTGATGACATGAAACGCAAATTTATGACATCACAATCAATACAATGCATCAATTAATGCAATATTATGACATCACAATCCATGCAATGCAAAATTATAACATCACAATCCATGCAATGCAACATGTATTGCAAAATTCTGACATCATAATCCATGCAATGTAATATGCAATGCAAAATTAAGACATTACAATCCATGAAATAGCAATGTTTATTGAAAAATTACGAGACTACAATCCATGCAATGCAAAAAAAATAGCAACATTATGACATCACAATCAATGCAATGCAACATGCAATTCAAAATTATGACATCACAATCCATGCAATGCAACATACAATGCAAAATTATGACATCACAATCCATGTAATGCACCGTGCAATACAAAATTATGACATCACAATCCATGCAAATGCAACATTACATGCAAAATTATGACATCACAATCCATGCAATGCAATATGCAATGCAAAATTATGAAATCACAATCAAAATAATGACATCACTAACAATAATGATGATGCCATGATGGTGTTGTTGTTGTCACTACGGTGATGATGTCTCAATGGTGATGAAGTCATAGCAGTGATTATGTCACAATGGTGATGATGTCACAATGGTGATGGTGTAACAATGGTGATGATGTCACGATGGTGATGATGTCACAATAGTGACGATGTCTCAATGGTGATGATGTCACAAAGGTAATGATGTCAAAATGGTGATGATGTCACAATTGTCATTATGTCATAATGGTGATGATGTCATAACGGTGATGATGTCATAATGGAGATGATGTCATAATAGTGATGATGTCACAATGGTTATTATGTCAGAATGGTGATGATGCCACAATGGTAATGATGTAACAATGGTGATGATGTCACAATTGTGATTTTGCCACAATGGCTATGATCTCACAATAGTGATGATGTCCTAATGGTGGTGATGTCACAATAGTGATTTTGTCTTAATGGTGATGATGTCACAATGGTGATCTTTTTATATTGTTGACATGAAATGCAAACTTATGACATCACAATCAAAACAATGCATCACTTAATGCAAAATTATGACATGACGAATCATGCAATGCAACATGCAATGCAAAATTATGACATTACAATCCATGCACTGCAACACACAATGCAACATTATGTCATCACAATCCATGCAATGCAACATGCAATGCAAAATGATGACATCCCAATCCATGTAATGCAACATTTAATGCAAAATGATGAAATCACAATCCATGAAATGCAACATTTAAAGTAAAATTATGACATCACAATCCATGCAATGCAACATGCAATGCAATATTATGACATAACAATCCATGCAATGCACCATATAATGCAAAATTATGACATCACAATCCATGCAATGTCACATTTAATGCAAAATTATGACATCACAATCATGCAATGCAACATTTATTGCAAAATTATGACATTGCAATCAAAAGTATGACATCACAATCCATGCAATGCAATATGCAATGCAAAATTATAAAATCACAATCAAAATTATGACATCACTAACAATAATGATGATGCCATGATGGTGTTGTTGTCACTATGGTGATGATGTCTCAATGGTGATGAAGTCATGACAATGATTATGTCACAATGGTGATGATGTCACAATAGTGATGGTGTAACAATGGTGATGATGTCACAATGATGATGATGATGATGATGATGATGATGATGATGATGATGATGAAACAAAGGTGAAGATGTCAGAATGGTGATGATGCCACAATGGTGATGATGTTATAATGGTGATGAAGTCACAATGGTGATGATGTCATAATAGTGATTTTTTTTCACAATGGTGATGATGTCATAATAGTGATGATGTCATAACAGTGATAATGTCACAATGGTGATGATGTAACAATGGTGATGATGTCAAAATGATAATGTCACAATGGTGGTGATGTCAAAATTCTTATGATGTCATAATTGTGATGTCACAATGGTCATGATGATAACATTGTTATAATGTCATAATACTGTTAATGTCACAATGACGATTATGTCACAATGGCGATGATGTCGCAATGGTGACAATGTCCTAATGGTGATGATGTCACAAAAGTGATGTTACAATGGTGATGTTGTTATATTGTTGACATGAAAAGAAAACATGACATCACAATCAACACAATGCCACATTTAATGCTAAATTATGACATCACAATCCATGCAATGCAACATGCTATTCAAAATGATTACATCACAATCCATGCAATGCAACATTTAATGCAACTTTATGACAACACAATCCATGCAATGCAATATGTAATGCAAAATTATGAAATCACAATCAAAATTATGACATCACTAACAATAATGATGATGCCATGATGGTGTGGTTGTCACAATGGTGATGATGTCATAATGGTGATTATGTCACAGTGGTTATGATGTCATAATGATGATGCTGTCACAATTGTGATGATGTCATAATGGTGATGATGTCACAATAGTAAAGATGTCACAATGGTGATGATGTCACAATGGTGATGATGTCATAATGGTAATGTCACAGTTGTGATGATGTCATAATGGTGATGATGTAATAATGGTAATGATTTCACAATGGTGATTATGTCACAATAGTAAAGATATCACAATGGTTATGATGTCACAATGACGATGATGTGATAATGATGATGATGATGATGATGATGATGATGATGTCACAATGGTGATGATGTCACAATAGTTTAGATTTCACAATGGTTATGATGTCACAATGGTTATGATGTCATAATGATATTGATGTCACAATGGTGATGATATCATAATGGGGATGATGTCACAATGGTGATGATGTCGTAATGTTGATGATGTAAAAATGGAATTGATGTCACAACGGTGATGATGTAATAGTGGTAATGATGTCACAATGGTGATGATGTCATAATAGAGATGTCATAATTTTGATGATGTCACATCGGTTATGTTGTTATATTGATGACATGAAACGCAAATTTATGACTTCACAATCAATACAATATATCAATTAATGCAATATTATGACATCACAATCCATGCAATGAAAAATGATGACATCACAATCTATGCAATGCAACACTTAATGCAAAATTATAACATCACAATCCATGCAATGCAACATCTCTTGCAAAAATCTGACATCACAATCCATGTAATGCACTGTGCAATACAAAATTTTGACATCACAATCCATGAAATGCAAGATGCAATGCAAAATTATGACATCACAATCCATGCAATGCAACATTTATTGCAAAATGATGACATTTCAATCCATGCAATGCAACATGCAATTCAAAAGTATTACATCACAATCCATGCAATGCAACATTATGACATCACAATCCATGCAATGCAATATGCAATGCAAAATTATGACATCACAATCAAAATTATGACATCACTAACAATAATGATGATGCCATGATGGTGTTGTTGTCACAATGGTGATGATGTCATAAAGGTGATTATGTCACAGTGGTTATGATGTCATAATGGTGATGAGGTCACAACGGTGATGATGTTATAATGGTGATGAAGTCACAATGGTGATGATGTTATAATGGTGATGAAGTCACAATGGTGATGATGTCATAATAGTGATTATTTCACAATGGTGATGATGTCATAATAGTGATGATGTCATAACAGTGATAATGTCACAATGGTGATGATGTAACAATGGTGATGATGTCAAAATTATAATGTGACAATGGTGATGATGTCAAAATTCTTATGATGTCATAATTGTGATGTCACAATGGTCATGATGATAAAATTGTTATAATGTCATAATACTGTTAATGTCACAATGACGATTATGTCACAATGGTGATGATGTCATAATGGTGACAATGTCCTAATGGTGATGATGTCACAAAAGTGATGTTGTCTTAATGGTGATGATGTTACAATGGTGATGTTGTTATATTCTTGACATGAAAAGAAAACATGACATCACAATCAACACAATGCCACATTTAATGCTAAATTATGACATCACAATCCAATGCAACATTTATTGCAAAATTATGACATTTCAATCCATGCAATGCAACATGCAATTCAAAATTATTACATCACAATCCATGCAATGCAACATTATGGCAACACAATCCATGCAATGCAATATGCAATGCAAAATTATGAAATCACAATCAAAATTATGACATCACTAACAATAATGATGATGCCATGATGGTGTTGTTGTCACAATGGTGATGATGTCATAAAGGTGATTATGTCACAGTGGTTATGATGTAATAATGACGATGATGTCATAATGGTGATGAGATCACAATGGTGTTGATGTGATAATGGTGTTAATGCTATAATGGTGTTGATGGCATAATGATGATGATGTCACAATTGTGATTATGTCATAATGGTGATGATGTAATAAAGGTAATGATTTCACAATGGTGATGATGTCACAATAGTAAATATATCACAATGGTTATGATGTCACAATGGTGATGATGTGATTATGATGATGATGTCAAAATGGTGATGGTGTCATAATGGTGATGATGTCACAATAGTAAAGATGTCACAATGGTTATGGTGTCACAATGGTTATAATGTCATAATGTTTATGATGTCATAATCGTATTGATGTCACAATGGTGATGATATCATAATAATGATGATGTCACAATGATGATGATGTCATAATGTTGATGATGTAATTATGGTAATGATGTCACAATGGTGATGATGTCATAATGGTGATGATGTAATAGTGGTAATGATGTCACAATGGTGATAATGTCATAATGATGATGTAATAGTGGTATTGATGTCACAATGGTGAAGATTTCATAATAGAGATGTCATAATTTTGATGATGTCACATCGGTTATGTTGTTATATTGATGACATGAAACGCAAATTTATGACATCACAATCAATACAATGCATCAATTAATGCAATATTATGACATCACAATCCATGCAATGCAAAATTATAACATCACAATCCATGCAATGCAACATGTATTGCAAAATTCTGACATCATAATCCATGCAATGTAATATGCAATGCAAAATTAAGACATTACAATCCATGAAATAGCAATGTTTATTGAAAAATTACGAGACTACAATCCATGCAATGCAAAAAAAATAGCAACATTATGACATCACAATCAATGCAATGCAACATGCAATTCAAAATTATGACATCACAATCCATGCAATGCAACATACAATGCAAAATTATGACATCACAATCCATGTAATGCACCGTGCAATACAAAATTATGACATCACAATCCATGCAAATGCAACATTACATGCAAAATTATGACATCACAATCCATGCAATGCAATATGCAATGCAAAATTATGAAATCACAATCAAAATAATGACATCACTAACAATAATGATGATGCCATGATGGTGTTGTTGTTGTCACTACGGTGATGATGTCTCAATGGTGATGAAGTCATAGCAGTGATTATGTCACAATGGTGATGATGTCACAATGGTGATGGTGTAACAATGGTGATGATGTCACGATGGTGATGATGTCACAATAGTGACGATGTCTCAATGGTGATGATGTCACAAAGGTAATGATGTCAAAATGGTGATGATGTCACAATTGTCATTATGTCATAATGGTGATGATGTCATAACGGTGATGATGTCATAATGGAGATGATGTCATAATAGTGATGATGTCACAATGGTTATTATGTCAGAATGGTGATGATGCCACAATGGTAATGATGTAACAATGGTGATGATGTCACAATTGTGATTTTGCCACAATGGCTATGATCTCACAATAGTGATGATGTCCTAATGGTGGTGATGTCACAATAGTGATTTTGTCTTAATGGTGATGATGTCACAATGGTGATCTTTTTATATTGTTGACATGAAATGCAAACTTATGACATCACAATCAAAACAATGCATCACTTAATGCAAAATTATGACATGACGAATCATGCAATGCAACATGCAATGCAAAATTATGACATTACAATCCATGCACTGCAACACACAATGCAACATTATGTCATCACAATCCATGCAATGCAACATGCAATGCAAAATGATGACATCCCAATCCATGTAATGCAACATTTAATGCAAAATGATGAAATCACAATCCATGAAATGCAACATTTAAAGTAAAATTATGACATCACAATCCATGCAATGCAACATGCAATGCAATATTATGACATAACAATCCATGCAATGCACCATATAATGCAAAATTATGACATCACAATCCATGCAATGTCACATTTAATGCAAAATTATGACATCACAATCATGCAATGCAACATTTATTGCAAAATTATGACATTGCAATCAAAAGTATGACATCACAATCCATGCAATGCAATATGCAATGCAAAATTATAAAATCACAATCAAAATTATGACATCACTAACAATAATGATGATGCCATGATGGTGTTGTTGTCACTATGGTGATGATGTCTCAATGGTGATGAAGTCATGACAATGATTATGTCACAATGGTGATGATGTCACAATAGTGATGGTGTAACAATGGTGATGATGTCACAATGATGATGATGATGATGATGATGATGATGATGATGATGATGATGAAACAAAGGTGAAGATGTCAGAATGGTGATGATGCCACAATGGTGATGATGTTATAATGGTGATGAAGTCACAATGGTGATGATGTCATAATAGTGATTTTTTTTCACAATGGTGATGATGTCATAATAGTGATGATGTCATAACAGTGATAATGTCACAATGGTGATGATGTAACAATGGTGATGATGTCAAAATGATAATGTCACAATGGTGGTGATGTCAAAATTCTTATGATGTCATAATTGTGATGTCACAATGGTCATGATGATAACATTGTTATAATGTCATAATACTGTTAATGTCACAATGACGATTATGTCACAATGGCGATGATGTCGCAATGGTGACAATGTCCTAATGGTGATGATGTCACAAAAGTGATGTTACAATGGTGATGTTGTTATATTGTTGACATGAAAAGAAAACATGACATCACAATCAACACAATGCCACATTTAATGCTAAATTATGACATCACAATCCATGCAATGCAACATGCTATTCAAAATGATTACATCACAATCCATGCAATGCAACATTTAATGCAACTTTATGACAACACAATCCATGCAATGCAATATGTAATGCAAAATTATGAAATCACAATCAAAATTATGACATCACTAACAATAATGATGATGCCATGATGGTGTGGTTGTCACAATGGTGATGATGTCATAATGGTGATTATGTCACAGTGGTTATGATGTCATAATGATGATGCTGTCACAATTGTGATGATGTCATAATGGTGATGATGTCACAATAGTAAAGATGTCACAATGGTGATGATGTCACAATGGTGATGATGTCATAATGGTAATGTCACAGTTGTGATGATGTCATAATGGTGATGATGTAATAATGGTAATGATTTCACAATGGTGATTATGTCACAATAGTAAAGATATCACAATGGTTATGATGTCACAATGACGATGATGTGATAATGATGATGATGATGATGATGATGATGTCACAATGGTGATGATGTCACAATAGTTTAGATTTCACAATGGTTATGATGTCACAATGGTTATGATGTCATAATGATATTGATGTCACAATGGTGATGATATCATAATGGGGATGATGTCACAATGGTGATGATGTCGTAATGTTGATGATGTAAAAATGGAATTGATGTCACAACGGTGATGATGTAATAGTGGTAATGATGTCACAATGGTGATGATGTCATAATAGAGATGTCATAATTTTGATGATGTCACATCGGTTATGTTGTTATATTGATGACATGAAACGCAAATTTATGACTTCACAATCAATACAATATATCAATTAATGCAATATTATGACATCACAATCCATGCAATGAAAAATGATGACATCACAATCTATGCAATGCAACACTTAATGCAAAATTATAACATCACAATCCATGCAATGCAACATCTCTTGCAAAAATCTGACATCACAATCCATGTAATGCACTGTGCAATACAAAATTTTGACATCACAATCCATGAAATGCAAGATGCAATGCAAAATTATGACATCACAATCCATGCAATGCAACATTTATTGCAAAATGATGACATTTCAATCCATGCAATGCAACATGCAATTCAAAAGTATTACATCACAATCCATGCAATGCAACATTATGACATCACAATCCATGCAATGCAATATGCAATGCAAAATTATGACATCACAATCAAAATTATGACATCACTAACAATAATGATGATGCCATGATGGTGTTGTTGTCACAATGGTGATGATGTCATAAAGGTGATTATGTCACAGTGGTTATGATGTCATAATGGTGATGAGGTCACAACGGTGATGATGTTATAATGGTGATGAAGTCACAATGGTGATGATGTTATAATGGTGATGAAGTCACAATGGTGATGATGTCATAATAGTGATTATTTCACAATGGTGATGATGTCATAATAGTGATGATGTCATAACAGTGATAATGTCACAATGGTGATGATGTAACAATGGTGATGATGTCAAAATTATAATGTGACAATGGTGATGATGTCAAAATTCTTATGATGTCATAATTGTGATGTCACAATGGTCATGATGATAAAATTGTTATAATGTCATAATACTGTTAATGTCACAATGACGATTATGTCACAATGGTGATGATGTCATAATGGTGACAATGTCCTAATGGTGATGATGTCACAAAAGTGATGTTGTCTTAATGGTGATGATGTTACAATGGTGATGTTGTTATATTCTTGACATGAAAAGAAAACATGACATCACAATCAACACAATGCCACATTTAATGCTAAATTATGACATCACAATCCAATGCAACATTTATTGCAAAATTATGACATTTCAATCCATGCAATGCAACATGCAATTCAAAATTATTACATCACAATCCATGCAATGCAACATTATGGCAACACAATCCATGCAATGCAATATGCAATGCAAAATTATGAAATCACAATCAAAATTATGACATCACTAACAATAATGATGATGCCATGATGGTGTTGTTGTCACAATGGTGATGATGTCATAAAGGTGATTATGTCACAGTGGTTATGATGTAATAATGACGATGATGTCATAATGGTGATGAGATCACAATGGTGTTGATGTGATAATGGTGTTAATGCTATAATGGTGTTGATGGCATAATGATGATGATGTCACAATTGTGATTATGTCATAATGGTGATGATGTAATAAAGGTAATGATTTCACAATGGTGATGATGTCACAATAGTAAATATATCACAATGGTTATGATGTCACAATGGTGATGATGTGATTATGATGATGATGTCAAAATGGTGATGGTGTCATAATGGTGATGATGTCACAATAGTAAAGATGTCACAATGGTTATGGTGTCACAATGGTTATAATGTCATAATGTTTATGATGTCATAATCGTATTGATGTCACAATGGTGATGATATCATAATAATGATGATGTCACAATGATGATGATGTCATAATGTTGATGATGTAATTATGGTAATGATGTCACAATGGTGATGATGTCATAATGGTGATGATGTAATAGTGGTAATGATGTCACAATGGTGATAATGTCATAATGATGATGTAATAGTGGTATTGATGTCACAATGGTGAAGATTTCATAATAGAGATGTCATAATTTTGATGATGTCACATCGGTTATGTTGTTATATTGATGACATGAAACGCAAATTTATGACATCACAATCAATACAATGCATCAATTAATGCAATATTATGACATCACAATCCATGCAATGCAAAATTATAACATCACAATCCATGCAATGCAACATGTATTGCAAAATTCTGACATCATAATCCATGCAATGTAATATGCAATGCAAAATTAAGACATTACAATCCATGAAATAGCAATGTTTATTGAAAAATTACGAGACTACAATCCATGCAATGCAAAAAAAATAGCAACATTATGACATCACAATCAATGCAATGCAACATGCAATTCAAAATTATGACATCACAATCCATGCAATGCAACATACAATGCAAAATTATGACATCACAATCCATGTAATGCACCGTGCAATACAAAATTATGACATCACAATCCATGCAAATGCAACATTACATGCAAAATTATGACATCACAATCCATGCAATGCAATATGCAATGCAAAATTATGAAATCACAATCAAAATAATGACATCACTAACAATAATGATGATGCCATGATGGTGTTGTTGTTGTCACTACGGTGATGATGTCTCAATGGTGATGAAGTCATAGCAGTGATTATGTCACAATGGTGATGATGTCACAATGGTGATGGTGTAACAATGGTGATGATGTCACGATGGTGATGATGTCACAATAGTGACGATGTCTCAATGGTGATGATGTCACAAAGGTAATGATGTCAAAATGGTGATGATGTCACAATTGTCATTATGTCATAATGGTGATGATGTCATAACGGTGATGATGTCATAATGGAGATGATGTCATAATAGTGATGATGTCACAATGGTTATTATGTCAGAATGGTGATGATGCCACAATGGTAATGATGTAACAATGGTGATGATGTCACAATTGTGATTTTGCCACAATGGCTATGATCTCACAATAGTGATGATGTCCTAATGGTGGTGATGTCACAATAGTGATTTTGTCTTAATGGTGATGATGTCACAATGGTGATCTTTTTATATTGTTGACATGAAATGCAAACTTATGACATCACAATCAAAACAATGCATCACTTAATGCAAAATTATGACATGACGAATCATGCAATGCAACATGCAATGCAAAATTATGACATTACAATCCATGCACTGCAACACACAATGCAACATTATGTCATCACAATCCATGCAATGCAACATGCAATGCAAAATGATGACATCCCAATCCATGTAATGCAACATTTAATGCAAAATGATGAAATCACAATCCATGAAATGCAACATTTAAAGTAAAATTATGACATCACAATCCATGCAATGCAACATGCAATGCAATATTATGACATAACAATCCATGCAATGCACCATATAATGCAAAATTATGACATCACAATCCATGCAATGTCACATTTAATGCAAAATTATGACATCACAATCATGCAATGCAACATTTATTGCAAAATTATGACATTGCAATCAAAAGTATGACATCACAATCCATGCAATGCAATATGCAATGCAAAATTATAAAATCACAATCAAAATTATGACATCACTAACAATAATGATGATGCCATGATGGTGTTGTTGTCACTATGGTGATGATGTCTCAATGGTGATGAAGTCATGACAATGATTATGTCACAATGGTGATGATGTCACAATAGTGATGGTGTAACAATGGTGATGATGTCACAATGATGATGATGATGATGATGATGATGATGATGATGATGAAACAAAGGTGAAGATGTCAGAATGGTGATGATGCCACAATGGTGATGATGTTATAATGGTGATGAAGTCACAATGGTGATGATGTCATAATAGTGATTTTTTTTCACAATGGTGATGATGTCATAATAGTGATGATGTCATAACAGTGATAATGTCACAATGGTGATGATGTAACAATGGTGATGATGTCAAAATGATAATGTCACAATGGTGGTGATGTCAAAATTCTTATGATGTCATAATTGTGATGTCACAATGGTCATGATGATAACATTGTTATAATGTCATAATACTGTTAATGTCACAATGACGATTATGTCACAATGGCGATGATGTCGCAATGGTGACAATGTCCTAATGGTGATGATGTCACAAAAGTGATGTTACAATGGTGATGTTGTTATATTGTTGACATGAAAAGAAAACATGACATCACAATCAACACAATGCCACATTTAATGCTAAATTATGACATCACAATCCATGCAATGCAACATGCTATTCAAAATGATTACATCACAATCCATGCAATGCAACATTTAATGCAACTTTATGACAACACAATCCATGCAATGCAATATGTAATGCAAAATTATGAAATCACAATCAAAATTATGACATCACTAACAATAATGATGATGCCATGATGGTGTGGTTGTCACAATGGTGATGATGTCATAATGGTGATTATGTCACAGTGGTTATGATGTCATAATGATGATGCTGTCACAATTGTGATGATGTCATAATGGTGATGATGTCACAATAGTAAAGATGTCACAATGGTGATGATGTCACAATGGTGATGATGTCATAATGGTAATGTCACAGTTGTGATGATGTCATAATGGTGATGATGTAATAATGGTAATGATTTCACAATGGTGATTATGTCACAATAGTAAAGATATCACAATGGTTATGATGTCACAATGACGATGATGTGATAATGATGATGATGATGATGATGATGATGATGATGTCACAATGGTGATGATGTCACAATAGTTTAGATTTCACAATGGTTATGATGTCACAATGGTTATGATGTCATAATGATATTGATGTCACAATGGTGATGATATCATAATGGGGATGATGTCACAATGGTGATGATGTCGTAATGTTGATGATGTAAAAATGGAATTGATGTCACAACGGTGATGATGTAATAGTGGTAATGATGTCACAATGGTGATGATGTCATAATAGAGATGTCATAATTTTGATGATGTCACATCGGTTATGTTGTTATATTGATGACATGAAACGCAAATTTATGACTTCACAATCAATACAATATATCAATTAATGCAATATTATGACATCACAATCCATGCAATGAAAAATGATGACATCACAATCTATGCAATGCAACACTTAATGCAAAATTATAACATCACAATCCATGCAATGCAACATCTCTTGCAAAAATCTGACATCACAATCCATGTAATGCACTGTGCAATACAAAATTTTGACATCACAATCCATGAAATGCAAGATGCAATGCAAAATTATGACATCACAATCCATGCAATGCAACATTTATTGCAAAATGATGACATTTCAATCCATGCAATGCAACATGCAATTCAAAAGTATTACATCACAATCCATGCAATGCAACATTATGACATCACAATCC
Source organism: Pseudophryne corroboree (assembly GCF_028390025.1). Taxonomy (NCBI): domain Eukaryota; kingdom Metazoa; phylum Chordata; class Amphibia; order Anura; family Myobatrachidae; genus Pseudophryne; species Pseudophryne corroboree. The sequence goes on along the minus strand of NC_086446.1, from coordinate 148,871,612 downwards.
ATGCAATGCAATATGCAATGCAAAATTATGACATCACAATCAAAATTATGACATCACTAACAATAATGATGATGCCATGATGGTGTTGTTGTCACAATGGTGATGATGTCATAAAGGTGATTATGTCACAGTGGTTATGATGTCATAATGGTGATGAGGTCACAACGGTGATGATGTTATAATGGTGATGAAGTCACAATGGTGATGATGTTATAATGGTGATGAAGTCACAATGGTGATGATGTCATAATAGTGATTATTTCACAATGGTGATGATGTCATAATAGTGATGATGTCATAACAGTGATAATGTCACAATGGTGATGATGTAACAATGGTGATGATGTCAAAATTATAATGTGACAATGGTGATGATGTCAAAATTCTTATGATGTCATAATTGTGATGTCACAATGGTCATGATGATAAAATTGTTATAATGTCATAATACTGTTAATGTCACAATGACGATTATGTCACAATGGTGATGATGTCATAATGGTGACAATGTCCTAATGGTGATGATGTCACAAAAGTGATGTTGTCTTAATGGTGATGATGTTACAATGGTGATGTTGTTATATTCTTGACATGAAAAGAAAACATGACATCACAATCAACACAATGCCACATTTAATGCTAAATTATGACATCACAATCCAATGCAACATTTATTGCAAAATTATGACATTTCAATCCATGCAATGCAACATGCAATTCAAAATTATTACATCACAATCCATGCAATGCAACATTATGGCAACACAATCCATGCAATGCAATATGCAATGCAAAATTATGAAATCACAATCAAAATTATGACATCACTAACAATAATGATGATGCCATGATGGTGTTGTTGTCACAATGGTGATGATGTCATAAAGGTGATTATGTCACAGTGGTTATGATGTAATAATGACGATGATGTCATAATGGTGATGAGATCACAATGGTGTTGATGTGATAATGGTGTTAATGCTATAATGGTGTTGATGGCATAATGATGATGATGTCACAATTGTGATTATGTCATAATGGTGATGATGTAATAAAGGTAATGATTTCACAATGGTGATGATGTCACAATAGTAAATATATCACAATGGTTATGATGTCACAATGGTGATGATGTGATTATGATGATGATGTCAAAATGGTGATGGTGTCATAATGGTGATGATGTCACAATAGTAAAGATGTCACAATGGTTATGGTGTCACAATGGTTATAATGTCATAATGTTTATGATGTCATAATCGTATTGATGTCACAATGGTGATGATATCATAATAATGATGATGTCACAATGATGATGATGTCATAATGTTGATGATGTAATTATGGTAATGATGTCACAATGGTGATGATGTCATAATGGTGATGATGTAATAGTGGTAATGATGTCACAATGGTGATAATGTCATAATGATGATGTAATAGTGGTATTGATGTCACAATGGTGAAGATTTCATAATAGAGATGTCATAATTTTGATGATGTCACATCGGTTATGTTGTTATATTGATGACATGAAACGCAAATTTATGACATCACAATCAATACAATGCATCAATTAATGCAATATTATGACATCACAATCCATGCAATGCAAAATTATAACATCACAATCCATGCAATGCAACATGTATTGCAAAATTCTGACATCATAATCCATGCAATGTAATATGCAATGCAAAATTAAGACATTACAATCCATGAAATAGCAATGTTTATTGAAAAATTACGAGACTACAATCCATGCAATGCAAAAAAAATAGCAACATTATGACATCACAATCAATGCAATGCAACATGCAATTCAAAATTATGACATCACAATCCATGCAATGCAACATACAATGCAAAATTATGACATCACAATCCATGTAATGCACCGTGCAATTCAAAATTATGACATCACAATCCATGCAAATGCAACATTACATGCAAAATTATGACATCACAATCCATGCAATGCAATATGCAATGCAAAATTATGAAATCACAATCAAAATAATGACATCACTAACAATAATGATGATGCCATGATGGTGTTGTTGTTGTCACTACGGTGATGATGTCTCAATGGTGATGAAGTCATAACAGTGATTATGTCACAATGGTGATGATGTCACAATGGTGATGGTGTAACAATGGTGATGATGTCACGATGGTGATGATGTCACAATAGTGACGATGTCTCAATGGTGATGATGTCACAAAGGTAATGATGTCAAAATGGTGATGATGTCACAATTGTCATTATGTCATAATGGTGATGATGTCATAACGGTGATGATGTCATAATGGAGATGATGTCATAATAGTGATGATGTCACAATGGTTATTATGTCAGAATGGTGATGATGCCACAATGGTAATGATGTAACAATGGTGATAATGTCACAATTGTGATTTTGCCACAATGGCTATGATCTCACAATAGTGATGATGTCCTAATGGTGGTGATGTCACAATAGTGATTTTGTCTTAATGGTGATGATGTCACAATGGTGATCTTTTTATATTGTTGACATGAAATGCAAACTTATGACATCACAATCAAAACAATGCATCACTTAATGCAAAATTATGACATGACGAATCATGCAATGCAACATGCAATGCAAAATTATTACATTACAATCCATGCACTGCAACACACAATGCAACATTATGTCATCACAATCCATGCAATGCAACATGCAATGCAAAATGATGACATCCCAATCCATGTAATGCAACATTTAATGCAAAATGATGACATCACAATCCATGAAATGCAACATTTAAAGTAAAATTATGACATCACAATCCATGCAATGCAACATGCAATGCAATATTATGACATAACAATCCATGCAATGCACCATATAATGCAAAATTATGACATCACAATCCATGCAATGTCACATTTAATGCAAAATTATGACATCACAATCATGCAATGCAACATTTATTGCAAAATTATGACATTGCAATCAAAAGTATGACATCACAATCCATGCAATGCAATATGCAATGCAAAATTATAAAATCACAATCAAAATTATGACATCACTAACAATAATGATGATGCCATGATGGTGTTGTTGTCACTATGGTGATGATGTCTCAATGGTGATGAAGTCATGACAATGATTATGTCACAATGGTGATGATGTCACAATAGTGATGGTGTAACAATGGTGATGATGTCACAATGATGATGATGATGATGATGATGATGATGATGATGATGATGAATCCATGCAATGCAACATGCAATTCAAAATTATTACATCACAATCCATGCAATGCAACATTATGACATCACAATCCATGCAATGCAATATGCAATGCAAAATTATGACATCACAATCAAAATTATGACATCACTAACAATAATGATGATGCCATGATGGTGTTGTTGTCACAATGGTGATGATGTCATAAAGGTGATTATGTCACAGTGGTTATGATGTCATAATGGTGATGAGGTCACAATGGTGATGATGTTATAATGGTGATGAAGTCACAATGGTGATGATGTTATAATGGTGATGAAGTCACAATGGTGATGATGTCATAATAGTGATTATTTCACAATGGTGATGATGTCATAATAGTGATGATGTCATAACAGTGATAATGTCACAATGGTGATGATGTAACAATGGTGATGATGTCAAAATTATAATGTGACAATGGTGATGATGTCAAAATTCTTATGATGTCATAATTGTGATGTCACAATGGTCATGATGATAAAATTGTTATAATGTCATAATACTGTTAATGTCACAATGACGATTATGTCACAATGGTGATGATGTCATAATGGTGACAATGTCCTAATGGTGATGATGTCACAAAAGTGATGTTGTCTTAATGGTGATGATGTTACAATGGTGATGTTGTTATATTCTTGACATGAAAAGAAAACATGACATCACAATCAACACAATGCCACATTTAATGCTAAATTATGACATCACAATCCAATGCAACATTTATTGCAAAATTATGACATTTCAATCCATGCAATGCAACATGCAATTCAAAATTATTACATCACAATCCATGCAATGCAACATTATGGCAACACAATCCATGCAATGCAATATGCAATGCAAAATTATGAAATCACAATCAAAATTATGACATCACTAACAATAATGATGATGCCATGATGGTGTTGTTGTCACAATGGTGATGATGTCATAAAGGTGATTATGTCACAGTGGTTATGATGTAATAATGACGATGATGTCATAATGGTGATGAGATCACAATGGTGTTGATGTGATAATGGTGTTAATGCTATAATGGTGTTGATGGCATAATGATGATGATGTCACAATTGTGATTATGTCATAATGGTGATGATGTAATAAAGGTAATGATTTCACAATGGTGATGATGTCACAATAGTAAATATATCACAATGGTTATGATGTCACAATGGTGATGATGTGATTATGATGATGATGTCAAAATGGTGATGGTGTCATAATGGTGATGATGTCACAATAGTAAAGATGTCACAATGGTTATGGTGTCACAATGGTTATAATGTCATAATGTTTATGATGTCATAATCGTATTGATGTCACAATGGTGATGATATCATAATAATGATGATGTCACAATGATGATGATGTCATAATGTTGATGATGTAATTATGGTAATGATGTCACAATGGTGATGATGTCATAATGGTGATGATGTAATAGTGGTAATGATGTCACAATGGTGATAATGTCATAATGATGATGTAATAGTGGTATTGATGTCACAATGGTGAAGATTTCATAATAGAGATGTCATAATTTTGACGATGTCACATCGGTTATGTTGTTATATTGATGACATGAAACGCAAATTTATGACATCACAATCAATACAATGCATCAATTAATGCAATATTATGACATCACAATCCATGCAATGCAAAATTATAACATCACAATCCATGCAATGCAACATGTATTGCAAAATTCTGACATCATAATCCATGCAATGTAATATGCAATGCAAAATTAAGACATTACAATCCATGAAATAGCAATGTTTATTGAAAAATTACGAGACTACAATCCATGCAATGCAAAAAAAATAGCAACATTATGACATCACAATCAATGCAATGCAACATGCAATTCAAAATTATGACATCACAATCCATGCAATGCAACATACAATGCAAAATTATGACATCACAATCCATGTAATGCACCGTGCAATTCAAAATTATGACATCACAATCCATGCAAATGCAACATTACATGCAAAATTATGACATCACAATCCATGCAATGCAATATGCAATGCAAAATTATGAAATCACAATCAAAATAATGACATCACTAACAATAATGATGATGCCATGATGGTGTTGTTGTTGTCACTACGGTGATGATGTCTCAATGGTGATGAAGTCATAACAGTGATTATGTCACAATGGTGATGATGTCACAATGGTGATGGTGTAACAATGGTGATGATGTCACGATGGTGATGATGTCACAATAGTGACGATGTCTCAATGGTGATGATGTCACAAAGGTAATGATGTAAAAATGGTGATGATGTCACAATTGTCATTATGTCATAATGGTGATGATGTCATAACGGTGATGATGTCATAATGGAGATGATGTCATAATAGTGATGATGTCACAATGGTTATTATGTCAGAATGGTGATGATGCCACAATGGTAATGATGTAACAATGGTGATAATGTCACAATTGTGATTTTGCCACAATGGCTATGATCTCACAATAGTGATGATGTCCTAATGGTGGTGATGTCACAATAGTGATTTTGTCTTAATGGTGATGATGTCACAATGGTGATCTTTTTATATTGTTGACATGAAATGCAAACTTATGACATCACAATCAAAACAATGCATCACTTAATGCAAAATTATGACATGACGAATCATGCAATGCAACATGCAATGCAAAATTATGACATTACAATCCATGCACTGCAACACACAATGCAACATTATGTCATCACAATCCATGCAATGCAACATGCAATGCAAAATGATGACATCCCAATCCATGTAATGCAACATTTAATGCAAAATGATGACATCACAATCCATGAAATGCAACATTTAAAGTAAAATTATGACATCACAATCCATGCAATGCAACATGCAATGCAATATTATGACATAACAATCCATGCAATGCACCATATAATGCAAAATTATGACATCACAATCCATGCAATGTCACATTTAATGCAAAATTATGACATCACAATCATGCAATGCAACATTTATTGCAAAATTATGACATTGCAATCAAAAGTATGACATCACAATCCATGCAATGCAATATGCAATGCAAAATTATAAAATCACAATCAAAATTATGACATCACTAACAATAATGATGATGCCATGATGGTGTTGTTGTCACTATGGTGATGATGTCTCAATGGTGATGAAGTCATGACAATGATTATGTCACAATGGTGATGATGTCACAATAGTGATGGTGTAACAATGGTGATGATGTCACAATGATGATGATGATGATGATGATGATGATGATGATGATGAATCCATGCAATGCAACATGCAATTCAAAATTATTACATCACAATCCATGCAATGCAACATTATGACATCACAATCCATGCAATGCAATATGCAATGCAAAATTATGACATCACAATCAAAATTATGACATCACTAACAATAATGATGATGCCATGATGGTGTTGTTGTCACAATGGTGATGATGTCATAAAGGTGATTATGTCACAGTGGTTATGATGTCATAATGGTGATGAGGTCACAATGGTGATGATGTTATAATGGTGATGAAGTCACAATGGTGATGATGTTATAATGGTGATGAAGTCACAATGGTGATGATGTCATAATAGTGATTATTTCACAATGGTGATGATGTCATAATAGTGATGATGTCATAACAGTGATAATGTCACAATGGTGATGATGTAACAATGGTGATGATGTCAAAATTATAATGTGACAATGGTGATGATGTCAAAATTCTTATGATGTCATAATTGTGATGTCACAATGGTCATGATGATAAAATTGTTATAATGTCATAATACTGTTAATGTCACAATGACGATTATGTCACAATGGTGATGATGTCATAATGGTGACAATGTCCTAATGGTGATGATGTCACAAAAGTGATGTTGTCTTAATGGTGATGATGTTACAATGGTGATGTTGTTATATTCTTGACATGAAAAGAAAACATGACATCACAATCAACACAATGCCACATTTAATGCTAAATTATGACATCACAATCCAATGCAACATTTATTGCAAAATTATGACATTTCAATCCATGCAATGCAACATGCAATTCAAAATTATTACATCACAATCCATGCAATGCAACATTATGGCAACACAATCCATGCAATGCAATATGCAATGCAAAATTATGAAATCACAATCAAAATTATGACATCACTAACAATAATGATGATGCCATGATGGTGTTGTTGTCACAATGGTGATGATGTCATAAAGGTGATTATGTCACAGTGGTTATGATGTAATAATGACGAAGATGTCATAATGGTGATGAGATCACAATGGTGTTGATGTGATAATGGTGTTAATGCTATAATGGTGTTGATGGCATAATGATGATGATGTCACAATTGTGATTATGTCATAGTGATGATGTAATAAAGGTAATGATTTCACAATGGTGATGATGTCACAATAGTAAATATATCACAATGGTTATGATGTCACAATGGTGATGATGTGATTATGATGATGATGTCAAAATGGTGATGGTGTCATAATGGTGATGATGTCACAATAGTAAAGATGTCACAATGGTTATGGTGTCACAATGGTTATAATGTCATAATGTTTATGATGTCATAATCGTATTGATGTCACAATGGTGATGATATCATAATAATGATGATGTCACAATGATGATGATGATGTCATAATGTTGATGATGTAATTATGGTAATGATGTCACAATGGTGATGATGTCATAATGGTGATGATGTAATAGTGGTAATGATGTCACAATGGTGATAATGTCATAATGATGATGTAATAGTGGTATTGATGTCACAATGGTGAAGATTTCATAATAGAGATGTCATAATTTTGACGATGTCACATCGGTTATGTTGTTATATTGATGACATGAAACGCAAATTTATGACATCACAATCAATACAATGCATCAATTAATGCAATATTATGACATCACAATCCATGCAATGCAAAATTATAACATCACAATCCATGCAATGCAACATGTATTGCAAAATTCTGACATCATAATCCATGCAATGTAATATGCAATGCAAAATTAAGACATTACAATCCATGAAATAGCAATGTTTATTGAAAAATTACGAGACTACAATCCATGCAATGCAAAAAAAATAGCAACATTATGACATCACAATCAATGCAATGCAACATGCAATTCAAAATTATGACATCACAATCCATGCAATGCAACATACAATGCAAAATTATGACATCACAATCCATGTAATGCACCGTGCAATACAAAATTATGACATCACAATCCATGCAAATGCAACATTACATGCAAAATTATGACATCACAATCCATGCAATGCAATATGCAATGCAAAATTATGAAATCACAATCAAAATAATGACATCACTAACAATAATGATGATGCCATGATGGTGTTGTTGTTGTCACTACGGTGATGATGTCTCAATGGTGATGAAGTCATAACAGTGATTATGTCACAATGGTGATGATGTCACAATGGTGATGGTGTAACAATGGTGATGATGTCACGATGGTGATGATGTCACAATAGTGACGATGTCTCAATGGTGATGATGTCACAAAGGTAATGATGTAAAAATGGTGATGATGTCACAATTGTCATTATGTCATAATGGTGATGATGTCATAACGGTGATGATGTCATAATGGAGATGATGTCATAATAGTGATGATGTCACAATGGTTATTATGTCAGAATGGTGATGATGCCACAATGGTAATGATGTAACAATGGTGATAATGTCACAATTGTGATTTTGCCACAATGGCTATGATCTCACAATAGTGATGATGTCCTAATGGTGGTGATGTCACAATAGTGATTTTGTCTTAATGGTGATGATGTCACAATGGTGATCTTTTTATATTGTTGACATGAAATGCAAACTTATGACATCACAATCAAAACAATGCATCACTTAATGCAAAATTATGACATGACGAATCATGCAATGCAACATGCAATGCAAAATTATGACATTACAATCCATGCACTGCAACACACAATGCAACATTATGTCATCACAATCCATGCAATGCAACATGCAATGCAAAATGATGACATCCCAATCCATGTAATGCAACATTTAATGCAAAATGATGACATCACAATCCATGAAATGCAACATTTAAAGTAAAATTATGACATCACAATCCATGCAATGCAACATGCAATGCAATATTATGACATAACAATCCATGCAATGCACCATATAATGCAAAATTATGACATCACAATCCATGCAATGTCACATTTAATGCAAAATTATGACATCACAATCATGCAATGCAACATTTATTGCAAAATTATGACATTGCAATCAAAAGTATGACATCACAATCCATGCAATGCAATATGCAATGCAAAATTATAAAATCACAATCAAAATTATGACATCACTAACAATAATGATGATGCCATGATGGTGTTGTTGTCACTATGGTGATGATGTCTCAATGGTGATGAAGTCATGACAATGATTATGTCACAATGGTGATGATGTCACAATAGTGATGGTGTAACAATGGTGATGATGTCACAATGATGATGATGATGATGATGATGATGATGATGATGATGATGAAACAAAGGTGAAGATGTCAGAATGGTGATGATGCCACAATGGTGATGATGTTATAATGGTGATGAAGTCACAATGGTGATGATGTCATAATAGTGATTTTTTTTCACAATGGTGATGATGTCATAACAGTGATAATGTCACAATGGTGATGATGTAACAATGGTGATGATGTCAAAATGATAATGTCACAATGGTGGTGATGTCAAAATTCTTATGATGTCATAATTGTGATGTCACAATGGTCATGATGATAACATTGTTATAATGTCATAATACTGTTAATGTCACAATGACGATTATGTCACAATGGCGATGATGTCGCAATGGTGACAATGTCCTAATGGTGATGATGTCACAAAAGTGATGTTACAATGGTGATGTTGTTATATTGTTGACATGAAAAGAAAACATGACATCACAATCAACACAATGCCACATTTAATGCTAAATTATGACATCACAATCCATGCAATGCAACATGCTATTCAAAATGATTACATCACAATCCATGCAATGCAACATTTAATGCAACTTTATGACAACTCAATCCATGCAATGCAATATGTAATGCAAAATTATGAAATCACAATCAAAATTATGACATCACTAACAATAATGATGATGCCATGATGGTGTGGTTGTCACAATGGTGATGATGTCATAATGGTGTTTATGTCACAGTGGTTATGATGTCATAATGATGATGCTGTCACAATTGTGATGATGTCATAATGGTGATGATGTCACAATAGTAAAGATGTCACAATGGTTATGATGTCACAATGGTTATGAATTCTTAATGGTGATTATGTCACAATGGTGATGATGTCACAATGGTGATGATGTCATAATGGTAATGTCACAGTTGTGATGATGTCATAATGGTGATGATGTAATAGTGGTAATGATTTCACAATGGTGATTATGTCACAATAGTAAAGATATCACAATGGTTATGATGTCACAATGACGTGATAATGATGATGATGATGATGATGATGATGTCACAATGGTGATGATGTCACAATAGTTTAGAGATTTCACAATTGTTATGCTGTCACAATGGTTATGATGTCATAATGGTATTGATGTCACAATGGTGATGATATCATAATGGGGATGATGTCACAATGGTGATGATGTCGTAATGTTGATGATGTAAAAATGGAATTGATGTCACAACGGTGATGATGTAATAGTGGTAATGATGTCACAATGGTGATGATGTCATAATAGAGATGTCATAATTTTGATGATGTCACATCGGTTATGTTGTTATATTGATGACATGAAACGCAAATTTATGACTTCACAATCAATACAATATATCAATTAATGCAATATTATGACATCACAATCCATGCAATGAAAAATGATGACATCACAATCTATGCAATGCAACACTTAATGCAAAATTATAACATCACAATCCATGCAATGCAACATCTCTTGCAAAAATCTGACATCATAATCCATGCAATGCAATATGCAATGCAAAATTAAGACATTACAATCCATGAAATGCAATATTTATTGCAAACTTACATTACAATCCATGCAATGCAACATTTTTTGCAAAATGATGACATCACAATCGATGCAATGCAACATGCAATTCAAAATTATGACATCACAATCCATGTAATGCACTGTGCAATACAAAATTTTGACATCACAATCCATGAAATGCAAGATGCAATGCAAAATTATGACATCACAATCCATGCAATGCAACATTTATTGCAAAATGATGACATTTCAATCCATGCAATGCAACATGCAATTCAAAATTATTACATCACAATCCATGCAATGCAACATTATGACATCACAATCCATGCAATGCAATATGCAATGCAAAATTATGACATCACAATCAAAATTATGACATCACTAACAATAATGATGATGCCATGATGGTGTTGTTGTCACAATGGTGATGATGTCATAAAGGTGATTATGTCACAGTGGTTATGATGTCATAATGGTGATGAGGTCACAATGGTGATGATGTTATAATGGTGATGAAGTCACAATGGTGATGATGTTATAATGGTGATGAAGTCACAATGGTGATGATGTCATAATAGTGATTATTTCACAATGGTGATGATGTCATAATAGTGATGATGTCATAACAGTGATAATGTCACAATGGTGATGATGTAACAATGGTGATGATGTCAAAATTATAATGTGACAATGGTGATGATGTCAAAATTCTTATGATGTCATAATTGTGATGTCACAATGGTCATGATGATAAAATTGTTATAATGTCATAATACTGTTAATGTCACAATGACGATTATGTCACAATGGTGATGATGTCATAATGGTGACAATGTCCTAATGGTGATGATGTCACAAAAGGGATGTTGTCTTAATGGTGATGATGTTACAATGGTGATGTTGTTATATTCTTGACATGAAAAGAAAACATGACATCACAATCAACACAATGCCACATTTAATGCTAAATTATGACATCACAATCCAATGCAACATTTATTGCAAAATTATGACATTTCAATCCATGCAATGCAACATGCAATTCAAAATTATTACATCACAATCCATGCAATGCAACATTATGGCAACACAATCCATGCAATGCAAAATTATGAAATCACAATCAAAATTATGACATCACTAACAATAATGATGATGCCATGATGGTGTTGTTGTCACAATGGTGATGATGTCATAAAGGTGATTATGTCACAGTGGTTATGATGTAATAATGACGATGATGTCATAATGGTGATGAGATCACAATGGTGTTGATGTGATAATGGTGTTAATGCTATAATGGTGTTGATGGCATAATGATGATGATGTCACAATTGTGATTATGTCATAATGGTGATGATGTAATAAAGGTAATGATTTCACAATGGTGATGATGTCACAATAGTAAATATATCACAATGGTTATGATGTCACAATGGTGATGATGTGATTATGATGATGATGTCAAAATGGTGATGGTGTCATAATGGTGATGATGTCACAATAGTAAAGATGTCACAATGGTTATGGTGTCACAATGGTTATAATGTCATAATGTTTATGATGTCATAATCGTATTGATGTCACAATGGTGATGATATCATAATAATGATGATGTCACAATGATGATGATGTCATAATGTTGATGATGTAATTATGGTAATGATGTCACAATGGTGATGATGTCATAATGGTGATGATGTAATAGTGGTAATGATGTCACAATGGTGATAATGTCATAATGATGATGTAATAGTGGTATTGATGTCACAATGGTGATGATGTCATAATAGAGATGTCATAATTTTGATGATGTCACATCGGTTATGTTGTTATATTGATGACATGAAACGCAAATTTATGACATCACAATCAATACAATACATCAATTAATGCAATATTATGACATCACAATCCATGCAATGCAAAATTATAACATCACAATCCATGCAATGCAACATGTATTGCAAAATTCTGACATCATAATCCATGCAACGTAATATGCAATGCAAAATTAAGACATTACAATCCATGAAATGCAATGTTTATTGAAAAATTACGAGACTACAATCCATGCAATGCAAAAAAAATAGCAACATTATGACATCACAATCAATGCAATGCAACATGCAATTCAAAATTATGACATCACAATCCATGCAATGCAACATACAATGCAAAATTATGACATCACAATCCATGTAATGCACCGTGCAATACAAAATTATGACATCACAATCCATGCAAATGCAACATTACATGCAAAATTATGACATCACAATCCATGCAATGCAATATGCAATGCAAAATTATGAAATCACAATCAAAATAATGACATCACTAACAATAATGATGATGCCATGATGGTGTTGTTGTCACTACGGTGATGATGTCTCAATGGTGATGAAGTCATAACAGTGATTATGTCACAATGGTGATGATGTCACAATGGTGATGGTGTAACAATGGTGATGATGTCACGATGGTGATGATGTCACAATAGTGACGATGTCTCAATGGTGATGATGTCACAAAGGTAATGATGTCAAAATGGTGATGATGTCACAATTGTTATTATGTCATAATGGTGATGATGTCATAATGGTGATGATGTCATAATGGAGATGATGTCATAATAGTGATGATGTCACAATGGTTATTATGTCAGAATGGTGATGATGCCAAAATGATAATGATGTAACAATGGTGATGATGTCACAATTGTGATTTTGCCACAATGGCTATGATCTCACAATAGTGATGATGTCCTAATGGTGGTGATGTCACAATAGTGATTTTGTCTTAATGGTGATGATGTCACAATGATGATCTTTTTATATTGTTGACATGAAATGCAAACTTATGACATCACAATCAAAACAATGCATCACTTAATGCAAAATTATGACATGACGAATCATGCAATGCAACATGCAATGCATAATTATGATATTACAATCCATGCACTGCAACACACAATGCAACATTATGTCATCACAATCCATGCAATGCAACATGCAATGCAAAATGATGACATCCCAATCCATGTAATGCAACATTTAATGCAAAATGATGAAATCACAATCCATGAAAAGCAACATTTAAAGTAAAATTATGACATCACAATCCATGCAATGCAACATGCAATGCAATATTATGACATAACAATCCATGCAATGCACCATATAATGCAAAATTATGACATCACAATCCATGCAATGTCACATTTAATGCAAAATTATGACATCACAATCATGCAATGCAACATTTATTGCAAAATTATGACATTGCAATCAAAAGTATGACATCACAATCCATGCAATGCAATATGCAATGCAAAATTATAAAATCACAATCAAAATTATGACATCACTAACAATAATGATGATGCCATGATGGCGTTGTTGTCACTATGGTGATAATGTCTCAATGGTGATGAAGTCATGACAATGATTATGTCACAATGGTGATGATGTCACAATAGTGATGATGTCACAATGATGATGATGATGATGATGATGATGAAGATGATGATGAAACAAAGGTGAAGATGTCAGAATGGTGATGATGCCACAATGGTGATGATGTTATAATGGTGATGAAGTCACAATGGTGATGATGTCATAATAGTGATTTTTTTCACAATGGTGATGATGTCATAATAGTGATGATGTCATAACAGTGATAATGTCACAATGGTGATGATGTAACAATGGTGATGATGTCAAAATGATAATGTCACAATGGTGATGATGTCAAAATTCTTATGATGTCATAATTGTGATGTCACAATGGTCATGATGATAACATTGTTATAATGTCATAATACTGTTAATGTCACAATGACGATTATGTCACAATGGCGATGATGTCGCAATGGTGACAATGTCCTAATGGTGATGATGTCACAAAAGTGATGTTACAATGGTGATGTTGTTATATTGTTGACATGAAAAGAAAACATGACATCACAATCAACACAATGCCACATTTAATGCTAAATTATGACATCACAATCCATGCAATGCAACATGCTATTCAAAATGATTACATCACAATCCATGCAATGCAACATTTAATGCAACTTTATGACAACACAATCCATGCAATGCAATATGTAATGCAAAATTATGAAATCACAATCAAAATTATGACATCACTAACAATAATGATGATGCCATGATGGTGTGGTTGTCACAATGGTGATGATGTCATAATGGTGATTATGTCACAGTGGTTATGATGTCATAATGATGATACTGTCACAATTGTGATGATGTCATAATGGTGATGATGTCACAATAGTAAAGATGTCACAATGGTTATGATGTCACAATGGTTATGAATTCATAATGGTGATTATGTCACAATGGTGATGATGTCACAATGGTGATGATGTCATAATGGTAATGTCACAGTTGTGATGATGTAATAATGGTAATGATTTCACAATGGTGATTATGTCACAATAGTAAAGATATCACAATGGTTATGATGTCACAATGACGATGATGTGATAATGATGATGATGATGATGATGTCACAATGGTATTGATGTCACAATGGTGATGATATCATAATGGGGATGATGTCACAATGGTGATGATGTCGTAATGTTGATGATGTAAAAATGGAATTGATGTCACAACGGTGATGATGTAATAGTGGTAATGATGTCACAATGGTGATGATGTCATAATAGAGATGTCATAATTTTGATGATGTCACATCGGTTATGTTGTTATATTGATGACATGAAACGCAAATTTATGACTTCACAATCAATACAATATATCAATTTGTTAGGCGCCGGGGTCCGCATGTCCGCGCGGCCCGGCGCCTAGCAACTAGGGACGCCGTGCGCATTCAGCCGCCGGCTCCCTAGCAACGCTAGACGCCGGGCGCGCTGAGCCGCACGGACCCTAGCAACGGGGACGCCACGGGCGGACCGCGTTCCCCGTTGCAGGGCCTAATTAACAAGCACACAAACTTGTCCTCTGGCCGTGCAGCAAGGCAGCTGCACAGCATTTATTCCCAATCAGGCTCTAAGCAGCTGATTGGAGGACTCCCTGTTAAATACCTTCCCAGTACTTCTCACAGACGCCGGTAATAGCTTCCTGCATGCTGCTTTGGTTTGCTGAGAGTCTGTTCCAGTCCTGCTGTATCCGGTCATTCCTGTCCTCAGAAGTCCTGTATTCGGGAGTTGTCATCTCATCCCAGGAAGTCGTTTGGTCCCCAGTTGTCCTGACTGATCACCTTTGTATATCGAGTGGTGTTCCGTGAGTTGCGGCTCTGCCGTGTGTTGCGGCTCAGCCGCTTTATCTTTATATATTCTGTTTTTGGAGCATTTGCGGAGGGTTCCGCTTCCACAAGTCCTCTCTGGAACTCGGCTGTGCTGGGTAGGAGAAGTGGACAAGTGGATATTTTGGTTGTCCTTTTCCCTGGCGGTGTTTCCGCACATATTCTAGTTTTAAGTTAGTTTGTAGCCCCTGGCCTGGTTGTTTAGTCAGAGGGCCC
The DNA here is from genome assembly GCF_028390025.1 of Pseudophryne corroboree. NCBI lineage: Eukaryota > Metazoa > Chordata > Amphibia > Anura > Myobatrachidae > Pseudophryne > Pseudophryne corroboree. The sequence continues at coordinate 148,854,690 of NC_086446.1, read as the reverse complement.
CTTGTTATCACCCTGTCTCGGATTTCCCTTTGTCTCTCATTAAGACCTGGGGGGGCATCGGAGTTGGGCAGACATAATCCGCCCTTCAAACGCGGCTGCCATGGGCTCAAGCAACCATAGTCTCGCAGGGGATTTCCGACAGCACGGGTGAGACAACGGAGTTAGGGCGCAAGGGGCTATTTTCCATTCCCGCTCCCTTCCCCAGCATTTCGTTCCAGTGCTCCGGTCCTCGCAATAAGATCTCCTCAGACCAGAGTGCTGGAATCATAACATTATTACCGGCCTTACCAAAAAATTAAAATTAAACAGGGCTTTAATTTTTTCCTCTCATTCAGTTTTTGTTAACATTTTTTGGCCTCATGAATCCGACAGGTTTAGGGCCAAACCCTGGCCAGCTCTTAGTCAATCAGATTCAAGAACTTATTCAGATGGTTCAGGATCTTTCTCTTCGGGTGAGGTCGCAGGAAGATCTTTTGCGAGCCTCCCCAAAGGTAGTCCCTGAACCAAAGATGCATTTGCCTGACCGTTTTTCTGGCGATAGAAAATCATTTTTTAGTTTTAAAGAATCCTGTAAACTTTATTTCCGTTTAAGACCTACTTCCTCTGGTTCTGAATCTCAGCGGGTTGGGATTATTATTTCTTTACTCCAGGGGGATCCTCAGACCTGGGCGTTCGGTTTAAGGGCAGAGGATCCTGCGTTGTTGTCAGTAGACGCTTTCTTTAAGTCTTTAGGGCTTTTGTATGATGACCCAGATAGAGAGGCGTCCACTGAAAGTCAGCTGCGCGCTCTCAAACAAGGAAGAAATCCTGCAGAGGTTTATTGTACTGAGTTTCGCCGTTGGTCGAACGACTGTGGCTGGAATGACCCAGCCCTGCACAGTCAGTTTCGCCTCGGCTTATCAGAGTCTATTAAAGACAGTCTCCTCCAGTACCCCGCTCCTGAGACTCTCGATAAACTCATGGAGCTTTCTATTAAGATTGATCGTCGTCTCAGAGAGCGGAGGGCTGAAAGACGATCACCTGTAAGGTCAAGTCCTTGTGATTATTCCATTCCAGAAGACGTAGAGGAGCCCATGCAGATGGGTCTCTCCCGGCTGTCTCCTGAGGAAAGGGCCAGAAGGCAAAATTCCGGTCTTTGTTTGTACTGTGGTGGTAAGGGACATTTTGCTCGTAACTGTCCGAACAAGTCGGGAAACGCTTTGACCAGGTGAATTGTGAGGGGGTTCACCTAGGTCTGCAGCTTATCTCCTCGAATAACTCTCTTTTAGTCCCAGTTAAGGTTTCCTTTGGCAGCCTCAGTTCTTTGGTGTCGGCTTTTGTTGACAGTGGAGCTGCAGGAAACTTTATGGATTTAACTTGGGCTAAGGCCTTAGGCATTCCTCAGTTACCATTGGGTAGGTGTGTCACCATGCATGGCTTAGATGGGAGTCCGCTTTCCAATGGGGTTATTACTCACCGTACACCTCCCGTAGTACTTACAGTAGGAGCTTTACATTCCGAAAAGATCGAGTTCTATCTAACACATTGCCCAGCAGTTCCAGTTGTTCTGGGTCACCCTTGGCTGGCCTTTCATAATCCCACCATTGATTGGTGGTCCGGGGAGATTTCACAATGGGGTACTTTTTGTGCTAAGGAATGTATTTCGTTTCCAGTTAGAGTAGCAGCTATCATTCCAGAACTCATTCCTGTGGAATACCAGGAGTTTGCCGATGTATTCTCCAAAGGCAATGCGGACATTCTGCCTCCCCATCGGCCTTATGATTGTGCTATTGAGCTAATCCCTGGTGCCGCATTGCCAAAGGGGAGATTATATGCATTGTCCAGGCCAGAAACTTCGGCTATGAATGACTATGTTCAGGAGAGCTTACAGAAAGGTTTTATTAGACCATCAAAATCCCCTTTAAGTGCTGGTTTTTTCTTTGCGGAGAAAAATGATGGCTCGCTTAGACCATGCATAGATTTTAGAGCCTTGAATAAAATCTCAGTCAAAAACACCTATCCTTTGCCGTTGATTTCTGTACTCTTTGATCAGTTACGTTCTGCTGTGATTTTTTCTAAAATTGACCTGAGAGGAGCTTGCAACCTCATCCGAATTAAATCTGGAGATGAGTGGAAGACGGCTTTCAGTACTCAGTCGGGTCACTACGAATACCTGGTGATGACGTTCAGCCTGTCTAATGCTCCAGCAGTTTTTCAAGACCTCATTAACGATGTGCTCCGTGACTTCCTAGGGAAATTCGTGGTCGTTTATTTAGACGACATCTTGATTTTTTCTGAATCGATGGAACAACATATCACCCAGGTGCGTCTGGTTCTTCAAAGGTTACGTGAGAATCATTTATATGCCAAGCTGGAGAAGTGTGAATTTCACGTCACGAAAGTATATTTTTTAGGGTACATAATTTCCCCTCAGGGATTTTCCATGGAACCTAAGAAGCTTCAGGCCATCCTTAATTGGGCGCAACCCACCAATTTAAAAGCAATTCAGCGCTTTTTAGGGTTTGCGAATTATTATAGGAGGTTCATTCATTCTTTTTCTGACCTGGTTGCTCCCATTGTGGCTCTGACAAAGAAAAGAGCGGATCCTACCAACTGGTCGCATGAAGCTGAGTTGTCCTTCCGGGCCCTGAAACAAGCCTTTGTCTCAGCTCCAGTCCTCAGACATCCTAATCCGGAATTGCCCTTTGTTGTGGAGGTTGATGCCTCAGAGGTTGGAGTGGGGGCTGTCCTTTCTCAAAAGGATCCGGTGTCTTTGGACTTACATCCTTGTGCCTTTATGTCCAGGAAGTTCTCCTCCGCTGAATCCAATTATGACGTTGGTAATCGGGAGTTACTGGCGGTAAAGTGGGCTTTTGAGGAGTGGAGGCATTGGCTGGAAGGAGCAAAGCATACTATTTCGGTATTGACTGACCATAAGAACCTGCAATACATTGAATCAGCTAAATGGCTTAATGCCCGGCAGGCACGTTGGGCATTATTTTTTACTCGTTTCAAATTTATAATCACTTTCAGGCCTGGTTCCAAGAATACTAAAGCTGATGCCCTGTCACGTAGTTTTCTTCCGGTTCACAATAACAATCCTGTTGTTACCCCAATACTTCCATCTTCGGTCATCCGGGCAGGCCTCACACAGGATTTATTTACCCAGTTAAACCAGCTCCTAGATTTACTCCTGCTGGTCGTCTTTACGTTCCTGAATTTTTGAGAGCTACTGTTTTAACTGAATTCCATGACAACAAGGTTTCAGGGCATCCGGGAATCACTAAGACATTGGAGTTAGTCTCTCGCTCAGTATGGTGGCCTAGTATGTCTAAAGACGTTAGGGAATTTGTTTTCTCATGTCAGGTTTGTGCACAGCATAAGGTTCCCCGTTCCTTGCCTATCGGGCAACTTATGCCCTTAAGTGTCCCTCTCAGGCCATGGTCTCATATTTCCATGGATTTTGTGGTTGACCTTCCCCTTTCAGCCGGATTCCGAGTCATATGGGTGGTAGTGGACCGTTTTAGTAAAATGGCTCATTTTATTGCTCTTCCCCGATTGCCTTCTGCTCAAGGGTTGGCAGTTTTGTTCCTCCGCCATGTGTTTAGGCTTCATGGGTTACCCACTGATATTGTTTCTGATCGGGGTCCACAATTCATCGCACAATTCTGGAGATGTTTTTGTGCTTCATTAAAGATGAAACTGTCATTAACATCCGGTTATCACCCACAATCCAACGGGCAAACCGAACGAGTTAACCAGTCATTAAAACAATATCTGCGCTTGAATTCTGCCAAACTCCAGAATGATTGGTCCGAGTTTCTTCCTTTGGCTGAATTTGCTTACAATAATTCCTGTCATTCCTCCACTAAAGAGTCTCCATTCTTTTCAGTTTTTGGTTTTCACCGCAGAGCTAATTCTTTTTTTCATCATTCTCCAGTCTCCTCGCTGGCATTGACCTCCCATCTCAGAGCAATTTGGAAAAAAGTGCACCTTGCTCTCAGAAAAGCGGCCTTTCGAGAAAAGAAATTTTCTGACAGGCTCCGACGTCCTTGCACTTTTAAGGTGGGAGACAAGGTGTGGTTGTCAACTCGCAACATCAGGCTTCGACAATCCTCGGCTAGACTGGGACCCAAATTTATTGGACCATTTCTTATTATTAAAAGAGTCAACCCAGTTGCCTTTCGGCTATGTTTACCAAGATCTCTCAAGATTGGAAATACGTTTCATTGTTCCCTGTTGAAACAATACGTTTCTTCCAGTAGATTTCCTCGGAGGATCTCTCAGGGTAGATCTCCAGTGGATGTACAGGGACAACAGGAGTTCTTGGTAGAGAAAGTTCTTGATTCCAAATTGTCCCGGGGTCGGCTTTATTTTTTAGTTCACTGGAAAGGCTATGGTCCGGAGGAAAGGTCTTGGGTCCTAGATAAGGATCTTCATGCCCCTAGGCTCAAGAGGGCATTTTTTCGGGAATTTCCTCAGAAGCCTGGCTTTAGGGGTTCCTTGACCCCTCCTCAAGGGGGGGGGTACTGTTAGGTGCCGGGGTCCGCATGTCCGCGCGGCCCAGCGCCTAGCAACTAGGGACGCCGTGCGCGTTCAGCCGCCGGCTCCCTAGCAACGCTAGACGCCGGGCGCGCTGAGCCGCACGGACCCTAGCAACGGGGAAGCCACGGGCGGACCGCGTTCCCCGTTGCAGGGCCTACTTAACAAGCACACACACTTGTCCTCTGGCCGTGCAGCAAGGCAGCTGCACGGCATTTATTCCCAATCAGGCTCTAAGCAGCTGATTGGAGGACTCCCTGTTAAATACCTTCCCAGTACTTCTCACAGACGCCGGTAATAGCTTCCTGCATGCTGCTTTGGTTTGCTGAGAGTCTGTTCCAGTCCTGCTGTATCCGGTCATTCCTGTCCTCAGAAGTCCTGTATTCGGGAGTTGTCATCTCATCCCAGGAAGTCGTTTGGTCCCCAGTTGTCCTGACTGATCACCTTTGTATATCGAGTGGTGTTCCGTGAGTTGCGGCTCTGCCGTGTGTTGCGGCTCAGCCGCTTTATCTTTATATATTCTGTTTTTGGAGCATTTGCGGAGGGTTCCGCTTCCACAAGTCCTCTCTGGAACTCGGCGGTGCTGGGTAGGAGAAGTGGACAAGTGGATATTTTGGTTGTCCTTTTCCCTGGCGGTGTTTCCGCACATATTCTAGTTTTAAGTTAGTTTGTAGCCCCTGGCCTGGTTGTTTAGTCAGAGGGCCCCTTGTTATCACCCTGTCTCGGATTTCCCTTTGTCTCTCATTAAGACCTGGGGGGGCATCGGAGTTGGGCAGACATAATCCGCCCTTCAAACGCGGCTGCCATGGGCTCAAGCAACCATAGTCTCGCAGGGGATTTCCGACAGCACGGGTGAGACAACGGAGTTAGGGCGCTCGGGGCTATTTTCCATTCCCGCTCCCTTCCCCAGCATTTCGTTCCAGTGCTCCGGTCCTCGCAAAAAGATCTAATCAGAACAGAGTGCTGGAATCATAACATAATTAATGCAATATTATGACATCACAATCCATGCAATGCAAAATTATAACATCACAATCCATGCAATGCAACATGTATTGCAAAATTCTGACATCATAATCCATGCAATGCAATATGCAATTCAAAATTATTACATCACAATCCATGCAATGCAACATTATGACATCACAATCCATGCAATGCAATATGCAATGCAAAATTATGACATCACAATCAAAATTATGACATCACTAACAATAATGATGATGCCATGATGGTGTTGTTGTCACAATGGTGATGATGTCATAAAGGTGATTATGTCACAGTGGTTATGATGTCATAATGGTGATGAGGTCACAATGGTGATGATGTTATAATGGTGATGAAGTCACAATGGTGATGATGTTATAATGGTGATGAAGTCATAATAGTGATTATTTCACAATGGTGATGATGTCACAACAGTGATAATGTCACAATGGTGATGATGTAACAATGGTGATGATGTCAAAATTATAATGTGACAATGGTGATGATGTCAAAATTCTTATGATGTCATAATTGTGATGTCACAATGGTCATGATGATAAAATTGTTATAATGTCATAATACTGTTAATGTCACAATGACGATTATGTCACAATGGTGATGACGTCGCAATGGTGACAATGTCCTAATGGTGATGATGTCACAAAAGTGATGTTGTCTTAATGGTGATGATGTTACAATGGTGATGTTGTTATATTGTTGACATGAAAAGAAAACATGACATCACAATCAACACAATGCCACATTTAATGCTAAATTATGACATCACAATCCAATGCAACATTTATTGCAAAATTATGACATTTCAATCCATGCAATGCAACATGCAATTCAAAATGATTACATCACAATCCATGCAATGCAACATTATGGCAACACAATCCATGCAATGCAATATGCAATGCAAAATTATGAAATCACAATCAAAATTATGACATCACTAACAATAATGATGATGCCATGATGGTGTTGTTGTCACAATGGTGATGATGTCATAAAGGTGATTATGTCACAGTGGTTATGATGTAATAATGACGATGATGTCATAATGGTGATGAGATCACAATGGTGTTGATGTGATAATGGTGTTAATGCTATAATGGTGTTGATGGCATAATGATGATGATGTCACAATTGTGATTATGTCATAATGGTGATGATGTAATAAAGGTAATGATTTCACAATGGTGATGATGTCACAATAGTAAATATATCACAATGGTTATGATGTCACAATGGTGATGATGTGATTATGATGATGATGGCAAAATGGTAATGGTGTCATAATGGTGATGATGTCACAATAGTAAAGATGTCACAATGGTTATGGTGTCACAATGGTTATAATGTCATAATGTTTATGATGTCATAATCGTATTGATGTCACAATGGTGATGATATCATAATAATGATGATGTCACAATGGTGATGATGATGTCATAATGTTGATGCTGTAATTATGGTAATGATGTCACAATGGTGATGATGTCATAATGGTGATGATGTAATAGTGGTAATGATGTCACAATGGTGATAATGTCATAATGATGATGTAATAGTGGTATTGATGTCACAATGGTGAAGATTTCATAATAGAGATGTCATAATTTTGATGATGTCACATCGGTTATGTTGTTATATTGATGACATGAAACGCAAATTTATGACATCACAATCAATACAATACATCAATTAATGCAATATTATGACATCACAATCCATGCAATGCAAAATTATAACATCACAATCCATGCAATGCAACATGTATTGCAAAATTCTGACATCATAATCCATGCAATGTAATATGCAATGCAAAATTAAGACATTACAATCCATGAAATAGCAATGTTTATTGAAAAATTACGAGACTACAATCCATGCAATGCAAAAAAAATAGCAACATTATGACATCACAATCAATGCAATGCAACATGCTATTCAAAATTATGACATCACAATCCATGCAATGCAACATACAATGCAAAATTATGACATCACAATCCATGTAATGCACCGTGCAATACAAAATTATGACATCACAATCCATGCAAATGCAACATTACATGCAAAATTATGACATCACAATCCATGCAATGCAATATGCAATGCAAAATTATGAAATCACAATCAAAATAATGACATCACTAACAATAATGATGATGCCATGATGGTGTTGTTGTTGTCACTACGGTGATGATGTCTCAATGGTGATGAAGTCATAACAGTGATTATGTCACAATGGTGATGATGTCACAATGGTGATGGTGTAACAATGGTGATGATGTCACGATGGTGATGATGTCACAATAGTGACGATGTCTCAATGGTGATGATGTCACAAAGGTAATGATGTCAAAATGGTGATGATGTCACAATTGTCATAATGGTGACGATGTCATAACGGTGATGATGTCATAATGGAGATGATGTCATAATAGTGATGATGTCACAATGGTTATTATGTCAGAATGGTGATGATGCCACAATGGTAATGATGTAACAATGGTGATGATGTCACAATTGTGATTTTGCCACAATGGCTATGATCTCACAATAGTGATGATGTCCTAATGGTGGTGATGTCACAATAGTGATTTTGTCTTAATGGTGATGATGTCACAATGGTGATCTTTTTATATTGTTGACATGAAATGCAAACTTATGACATCACAATCAAAACAATGCATCACTTAATGCAAAATTATGACATGACGAATCATGCAATGCAACATGCAATGCAAAATTATGACATTACAATCCATGCACTGCAACACACAATGCAACATTATGTCATCACAATCCATGCAATGCAACATGCAATGCAAAATGATGACATCCCAATCCATGTAATGCAACATTTAATGCAAAATGATGAAATCACAATCCATGAAATGCAACATTTAAAGTAAAATTATGACATCACAATCCATGCAATGCAACATGCAATGCAATATTATGACATAACAATCCATGCAATGCACCATATAATGCAAAATTATGACATCACAATCCATGCAATGTCACATTTAATGTAAAATTATGACATCACAATCATGCAATGCAACATTTATTGCAAAATTATGACATTGCAATCAAAAGTATGACATCACAATCCATGCAATGCAATATGCAATGCAAAATTATAAAATCACAATCAAAATTAAGACATCACTAACAATAATGATGATGCCATGATGGTGTTGTTGTCACTATGGTGATGATGTCTCAATGGTGATAAAGTCATGACAATGATTATGTCACAATGGTGATGATGTCACAATAGTGATGGTGTAACAATGGTGATGATGTCACAATGATGATGATGATGATGATGATGATGATGATGATGAAGATGATGATGAAACAAAGGTGAAGATGTCAGAATGGTGATGATGCCACAATGGTGATGATGTTATAATGGTGATGAAGTCACAATGGTGATGATGTCATAATAGTGATTTTTTTTCACAATGGTGATGATGTCATAATAGTGATGATGTCATAACAGTGATAATGTCACAATGGTGATGATGTAACAATGGTGATGATGTCAAAATTATAATGTCACAATGGTGATGATGTCAAAATTCTTATGATGTCATAATTGTGATGTCACAATGGTCATGATGATAACATTGTTATAATGTCATAATACTGTTAATGTCACAATGACGATTATGTCACAATGGTGATGATGTCGCAATGGTGACAATGTCCTAATGGTGATGATGTCACAAAAGTGATGTTACAATGGTGATGTTGTTATATTGTTGACATGAAAAGAAAACATGACATCACAATCAACACAATGCCACATTTAATGCTAAATTATGACATCACAATCCATGCAATGCAACATGCTATTCAAAATGATTACATCACAATCCATGCAATGTAACATTTAATGCAACTTTATGACAACACAATCCATGCAATGCAATATGTAATGCAAAATTATGAAATCACAATCAAAATTATGACATCACTAACAATAATGATGATGCCATGATGGTGTGGTTGTCACAATGGTGATGATGTCATAATGGTGATTATGTCACAGTGGTTATGATGTCATAATGATGATGCTGTCACAATTGTGATGATGTCATAATGGTGATGATGTCACAATAGTAAAGATGTCACAATGGTTATGATGTCACAATGGTTATGAATTCTTAATGGTGATTATGTCACAATGGTGATGATGTCACAATGGTGATGATGTCATAATGGTAATGTCACAGTTGTGATGATGTCATAATGGTGATGATGTAATAATGGTAATGATTTCACAATGGTGATTATGTCACAATAGTAAAGATATCACAATGGTTATGATGTCACAATGACGATGATGTGATAATGATGATGATGATGATGATGATGATGTCACAATGGTGATGATGTCACAATAGTTTAGATTTAACAATGGTTATGATGTCACAATGGTTATGATGTCATAATGGTATTGATGTCACAATGGTGATGATATCATAATGGGGATGATGTCACAATGGTGATGATGTCGTAATGTTGATGATGTAAAAATGGAATTGATGTCACATCGGTGATGATGTAATAGTGGTAATGATGTCACAATGGTGATGATGTCATAATAGAGATGTCATAATTTTGATGATGTCACATCGGTTATGTTGTTATATTGATGACATGAAACGCAAATTTATGACTTCACAATCAATACAATATATCAATTAATGCAATATTATGACATCACAATCCATGCAATGAAAAATGATGACATCACAATCTATGCAATGCAACACTTAATGCAAAATTATAACATCACAATCCATGCAATGCAACATCTCTTGCAAAAATCTGACATCATAATCCATGCAATGCAATATGCAATGCAAAATTAAGACATTACAATCCATGAAATGCAATATTTATTGCAAACTTACATTACAATCCATGCAATGCAACATTTTTTGCAAAATGATGACATCACAATCGATGCAATGCAACATGCATTCAAAATTATGACATCACAATCCATGTAATGCACTGTGCAATACAAAATTTTGACATCACAATCCATGAAATGCAAGATGCAATGCAAAATTATGACATCACAATCCATGCAATGCAACATTTATTGCAAAATTATGACATTTCAATCCATGCAATGCAACATGCAATTCAAAATTATTACATCACAATCCATGCAATGCAACATTATGACATCACAATCCATGCAATGCAATATGCAATGCAAAATTATGACATCACAATCAAAATTATGACATCACTAACAATAATGATGATGCCATGATGGTGTTGTTGTCACAATGGTGATGATGTCATAAAGGTGATTATGTCACAGTGGTTATGATGTCATAATGGTGATGAGGTCACAATGGTGATGATGTTATAATGGTGATGAAGTCACAATGGTGATGATGTTATAATGGTGATGAAGTCACAATGGTGATGATGTCATAATAGTGATTATTTCACAATGGTGATGATGTCATAATAGTGATGATGTCATAACAGTGATAATGTCACAATGGTGATGATGTAACAATGGTGATGATGTCAAAATTATAATGTGACAATGGTAATGATGTCAAAATTCTTATGATGTCATAATTGTGATGTCACAATGGTCATGATGATAAAATTGTTATAATGTCATAATACTGTTAATGTCACAATGACGATTATGTCACAATGGTGATGATGTCATAATGGTGACAATGTCCTAATGGTGATGATGTCACAAAAGTGATGTTGTCTTAATGGTGATGATGTTACAATGGTGATGTTGTTATATTCTTGACATGAAAAGAAAACATGACATCACAATCAACACAATGCCACATTTAATGCTAAATTATGACATCACAATCCAATGCAACATTTATTGCAAAATTATGACATTTCAATCCATGCAATGCAACATGCAATTCAAAATTATTACATCACAATCCATGCAATGCAACATTATGGCAACACAATCCATGCAATGCAATATGCAATGCAAAATTATGAAATCACAATCAAAATTATGACATCACTAACAATAATGATGATGCCATGATGGTGTTGTTGTCACAATGGTGATGATGTCATAAAGGTGAATATGTCACAGTGGTTATGATGTAATAATGACGATGATGTCATAATGGTGATGTGATCACAATGGTGTTGATGTGATAATGGTGTTAATGCTATAATGGTGTTGATGGCATAATGATGATGATGTCACAATTGTGATTATGTCATAATGGTGATGATGTAATAAAGGTAATGATTTCACTATGGTGATGATGTCACAATAGTAAATATATCACAATGGTTATGATGTCACAATGGTGATGATGTGATTATGATGATGATGTCAAAATGGTGATGGTGTCATAATGGTGATGATGTCACAATAGTAAAGATGTCACAATGGTTATGGTGTCACAATGGTTATAATGTCATAATGTTTATGATGTCATAATCGTATTGATGTCACAATGGTGATGATATCATAATAATGATGATGTCACAATGATGATGATGTCATAATGTTGATGATGTAATTATGGTAATGATGTCACAATGGTGATGATGTCATAATGGTGATGATTTAATAGTGGTAATGATGTCACAATGGTGATAATGTCATAATGATGATGTAATAGTGGTATTGATGTCACAATGGTGATGATGTCATAATAGAGATGTCATAATTTTGATGATGTCACATCGGTTATGTTGTTATATTGATGACATGAAACGCAAATGTATGACATCACAATCAATACAATACATCAATTAATGCAATATTATGACATCACAATCCATGCAATGCAAAATTATAACATCACAATCCATGCAATGCAACATGTATTGCAAAATTCTGACATCATAATCCATGCAATGTAATATGCAATGCAAAATTAAGACATTACAATCCATGAAATGCAATGTTTATTGAAAAATTACGAGACTACAATCCATGCAATGCAAAAAAAATAGCAACATTATGACATCACAATCAATGCAATGCAACATGCAATTCAAAATTATGACATCACAATCCATGCAATGCAACATACAATGCAAAATTATGACATCACAATCCATGCAAATGCAACATTACATGCAAAATTATGACATCACAATCCATGCAATGCAATATGCAATGCAAAATTATGAAATCACAATCAAAATAATGACATCACTAACAATAATGATGATGCCATGATGGTGTTGTTGTCACTACGGTGATGATGTCTCAATGGTGATGAAGTCATAACAGTGATTATGTCACAATGGTGATGATGTCACAATGGTGATGGTGTAACAATGGTGATGATGTCACGATGGTGATGATGTCACAATAGTGACGATGTCTCAATGGTGATGATGTCACAAAGGTAATGATGTCAAAATGGTGATGATGTCACAATTGTTATTATGTCATAATGGTGATGATGTCATAACGGTGATGATGTCATAATGGAGATGATGTCATAATAGTGATGATGTCACAATGGTTATTATGTCAGAATGGTGATGATGCCACAATGGTAATGATGTAACAATGGTGATGATGTCACAATTGTGATTTTGCCACAATGGCTATGATCTCACAATAGTGATGATGTCCTAATGGTGGTGATGTCACAATAGTGATTTTGTCTTAATGGTGATGATGTCACAATGGTGATCTTTTTATATTGTTGACATGAAATGCAAACTTATGACATCACAATCAAAACAATGCATCACTTAATGCAAAATTATGACATGACGAATCATGCAATGCAACATGCAATGCAAAATTATGACATTACAATCCATGCACTGCAACACACAATGCAACATTATGTCATCACAATCCATGCAATGCAACATGCAATGCAAAATGATGACATCCCAATCCATGTAATGCAACATTTAATGCAAAATGATGAAATCACAATCCATGAAATGCAACATTTAAAGTAAAATTATGACATCACAATCCATGCAATGCAACATGCAATGCAATATTATGACATAACAATCCATGCAATGCACCATATAATGCAAAATTATGACATCACAATCAATACAATACATCAATTAATGCAATATTATGACATCACAATCCATGCAATGCAAAATTATAACATCACAATCCATGCAATGCAACATGTATTGCAAAATTCTGACATCATAATCCATGCAATGTAATATGCAATGCAAAATTAAGACATTACAATCCATGAAATGCAATGTTTATTGAAAAATTACGAGACTACAATCCATGCAATGCAAAAAAAATAGCAACATTATGACATCACAATCAATGCAATGCAACATGCAATTCAAAATTATGACATCACAATCCATGCAATGCAACATACAATGCAAAATTATGACATCACAATCCATGCAAATGCAACATTACATGCAAAATTATGACATCACAATCCATGCAATGCAATATGCAATGCAAAATTATGAAATCACAATCAAAATAATGACATCACTAACAATAATGATGATGCCATGATGGTGTTGTTGTCACTACGGTGATGATGTCTCAATGGTGATGAAGTCATAACAGTGATTATGTCACAATGGTGATGATGTCACAATGGTGATGGTGTAACAATGGTGATGATGTCACGATGGTGATGATGTCACAATAGTGACGATGTCTCAATGGTGATGATGTCACAAAGGTAATGATGTCAAAATGGTGATGATGTCACAATTGTTATTATGTCATAATGGTGATGATGTCATAACGGTGATGATGTCATAATGGAGATGATGTCATAATAGTGATGATGTCACAATGGTTATTATGTCAGAATGGTGATGATGCCACAATGGTAATGATGTAACAATGGTGATGATGTCACAATTGTGATTTTGCCACAATGGCTATGATCTCACAATAGTGATGATGTCCTAATGGTGGTGATGTCACAATAGTGATTTTGTCTTAATGGTGATGATGTCACAATGGTGATCTTTTTATATTGTTGACATGAAATGCAAACTTATGACATCACAATCAAAACAATGCATCACTTAATGCAAAATTATGACATGACGAATCATGCAATGCAACATGCAATGCAAAATTATGACATTACAATCCATGCACTGCAACACACAATGCAACATTATGTCATCACAATCCATGCAATGCAACATGCAATGCAAAATGATGACATCCCAATCCATGTAATGCAACATTTAATGCAAAATGATGAAATCACAATCCATGAAATGCAACATTTAAAGTAAAATTATGACATCACAATCCATGCAATGCAACATGCAATGCAATATTATGACATAACAATCCATGCAATGCACCATATAATGCAAAATTATGACATCACAATCCATGCAATGTCACATTTAATGCAAAATTATGACATCACAATCATGCAATGCAACATTTATTGCAAAATTATGACATTGCAATCAAAAGTATGACATCACAATCCATGCAATGCAATATGCAATGCAAAATTATAAAATCACAATCAAAATTAGGACATCACTAACAATAATGATGATGCCATGATGGCGTTGTTGTCACTATGGTGATGATGTCTCAATGGTGATGAAGTCATGACAATGATTATGTCACAATGGTGATGATGTCACAATAGTGATGGTGTAACAATGGTGATGATGTCACAATGATGATGATGATGATGATGATGATGATGATGATGATGATGAAGATGATGATGAAATAAAGGTGAAGATGTCAGAATGGTGATGATGCCACAATGGTGATGATGTTATTATGGTGATGAAGTCACAATGGTGATGATGTCATAATAGTGATTTTTTTCACAATGGTGATGATGTCATAATAGTGATGATGTCATAACAGTGATAATGTCACAATGGTGATGATGTAACAATGGTGATGATGTCAAAATGATAATGTCACAATGGTGATGATGTCAAAATTCTTATGATGTCATAATTGTGATGTCACAATTGTCATGATGATAACATTGTTATAATGTCATAATACTGTTAATGTCACAATGACGATTATGTCACAATGGCGATGATGTCGCAATGGTGACAATGTCCTAATGGTGATGATGTCACAAAAGTGATGTTACAATGGTGATGTTGTTATATTGTTGACATGAAAAGAAAACATGACATCACAATCAACACAATGCCACATTTAATGCTAAATTATGACATCACAATCCATGCAATGCAACATGCTATTCAAAATGATTACATCACAATCCATGCAATGCAACATTTAATGCAACTTTATGACAACACAATCCATGCAATGCAATATGTAATGCAAAAATATGAAATCACAATCAAAATTATGACATCACTAACAATAATGATGATGCCATGATGGTGTGGTTGTCACAATGGTGATGATGTCAAAATGGTGATTATGTCACAGTGGTTATGATGTCATAATGATGATGCTGTCACAATTGTGATGATGTCATAATGGTGATGATGTCACAATAGTAAAGATGTCACAATGGTTATGATGTCACAATGGTTATGAATTCATAATGGTGATTATGTCACAATGGTGATGATGTCACAATGGTGATGATGTCATAATGGTAATGTCACAGTTGTGATGATGTAATAATGGTAAAGATTTCACAATGGTGATTATGTCACAATACTAAAGATATCACAATAGTTATGATGTCACAATGACGATGATGTGATAATGATGATGATGATGATGATGATGATGATGTCACAATGGTGATGATGTCACAATAGTTTAGATTTCACAATGGTTATGATGTCACAATGGTTATGATGTCATAATGGTATTGATGTCACAATGGTGATGATATCATAATGGGGATGATGTCACAATGGTGATGATGTCGTAATGTTGATGATGTAAAAATGGAATTGATGTCACAACGGTGATGATGTAATAGTGGTAATGATGTCACAATGGTGATGATGTCATAATAGAGATGTCATAATTTTGATGATGTCACATCGGTTATGTTGTTATATTGATGACATGAAACGCAAATTTATGACTTCACAATCAATACAATATATCAATTAATGCAATATTATGACATCACAATCCATGCAATGAAAAATGATGACATCACAATCTATGCAATGCAACACTTAATGCAAAATTATAACATCACAATCCATGCAATGCAACATCTCTTGCAAAAACCTGACATCATAATCCATGCAATGCAATATGCAATGCAAAATTAAGACATTACAATCCATGAAATGCAATATTTATTGCAAACTTACATTACAATCCATGCAATGCAACATTTTTTGCAAAATGATGACATCACAATCGATGCATTGCAACATGCAATTCAAAATTATGACATCACAATCCATGTAATGCACTGTGCAATACAAAATTTTGACATCACAATCCATGAAATGCAAGATGCAATGCAAAATTATGACATCACAATCCATGCAATGCAACATTTATTGCAAAATTATGACATGTCAATCCATGCAATGCAACATGCAATTCAAAATTATTACATCACAATCCATGCAATGCAACATTATGACATCACAATCCATGCAATGCAATATGCAATGCAAAATTATGACATCACAATCAAAATTATGACATCACTAACAATAATGATGATGCCATGATGGTTTTGTTGTCACAATGGTGATGATGTCATAAAGGTGATTATGTCACAGTGGTTATGATGTCATAATGGTGATGAGGTCACAATGGTGATGATGTTATAATGGTGATGAAGTCACAATGGTGATGATGTTATAATGGTGATGAAGTCACAATGGTGATGATGTCATAATAGTGATTATTTCACAATGGTGATGATGTCATAATAGTGATGATGTCATAACAGTGATAATGTCACAATGGTGATGATGTAACAATGGTGATGATGTCAAAATTATAATGTGACAATGGTGATGATGTCAAAATTCTTATGATGTCATAATTGTGATGTCACAATGGTCATGATGATAAAATTGTTATAATGTCATAATACTGTTAATGTCACAATGACGATTATGTCACAATGGTGATGATGTCATAATGGTGACAATGTCCTAATGGTGATGATGTCACAAAAGTGATGTTGTCTTAATGGTGATGATGTTACAATGGTGATGTTGTTATATTCTTGACATGAAAAGAAAACATGACATCACAATCAACACAATGCCACATTTAATGCTAAATTATGACATCACAATCCAATGCAACATTTATTGCAAAATTATGACATTTCAATCCATGCAATGCAACATGCAATTCAAAATTATTACATCACAATCCATGCAATGCAACATTTAATGCAACATTGTGACAACACAATCCATGCAATGCAATATGCAATGCAAAATTATGAAATCACAATCAAAATTATGACATCACTAACAATAATGATGATGCCATGATGGTGTTGTTGTCGTCACAATGGTGATGATGTCATAAAGGTGATTATGTCACAGTGGTTATGATGTAATAATGACGATGATGTCATAATGCTGATGAGATCACAATGGTGTTGATGTGATAATGGTGTTAATGCTATAATGGTGTTGATGGCATAATGATGATGATGTCACAATTGTGATTATGTCATAATGGTGATGATGTAATAAAGGTAATTATTTCACAATGGTGATGATGTCACAATAGTAAATATATCACAATGGTTATGATGTCACAATGGTGATGATGTGATAATGATGATGATGTCATAATGGTGATGGTGTCATAATGGTGATGATGTCACAATAGTAAAGATGTCACAATGGTTATGGTGTCACAATGGTTATAATGTCATAATGTTTATGATGTCATAATCGTATGGATGTCACAATGGTGATAATATCATAATAATGACGATGTCACAATGATGATGATGTCATAATGTTGATGATGTAATTATGGTGATGATGTCATAATGGTGATGATGTAATAGTGGTAATGATGTCACAATGGTGATAATGTCATAGTGATGATGTAATAGTGGTATTGATGTCACAATGGTGATGATGTCATAATAGAGATGTCATAATTTTGATGATGTCACATCGGTTATGTTGTTATATTGATGACATGAAACGCAAATTTCTGACATCACAATCAATACAATACATCAATTTGTTAGGCGCCGGGGTCCGCATGTCCGCGCGGCCCGGCGCCTAGCAACTAGGGACGCCGTGCGCGTTCAGCCGCCGGCTCCCTAGCAACGCTAGACGCCGGGCGCGCTGAGCCGCACGGACCCTAGCAACGGGGACGCCACGGGCGGACCGCGTTCCCCGTTGCAGGGCCTAATTAACAAGCACACACACTTGTCCTCTGGCCGTGCAGCAAGGCAGCTGCACGGCATTTATTCCCAATCAGGCTCTAAGCAGCTGATTGGAGGACTCCCTGTTAAATACCTTCCCAGTACTTCTCACAGACGCCGGTAATAGCTTCCTGCATGCTGCTTTGGTTTGCTGAGAGTCTGTTCCAGTCCTGCTGTATCCGGTCATTCCTGTCCTCAGAAGTCCTGTATTCGGGAGTTGTCATCTCATCCCAGGAAGTCGTTTGGTCCCCAGTTGTCCTGACTGATCACCTTTGTATATCGAGTGGTGTTCCGTGAGTTGCGGCTCTGCCGTGTGTTGCGGCTCAGCCGCTTTATCTTTATATATTCTGTTTTTGGAGCATTTGCGGAGGGTTCCGCTTCCACAAGTCCTCTCTGGAACTCGGCGGTGCTGGGTAGGAGAAGTGGACAAGTGGATATTTTGGTTGTCCTTTTCCCTGGCGGTGTTTCCGCACATATTCTAGTTTTAAGTTAGTTTGTAGCCCCTGGCCTGGTTGTTTAGTCAGAGGGCCCCTTGTTATCACCCTGTCTCGGATTTCCCTTTGTCTCTCATTAAGACCTGGGGGGGCATCGGAGTTGGGCAGACATAATCCGCCCTTCAAACGCGGCTGCCATGGGCTCAAGCAACCATAGTCTCGCAGGGGATTTCCGACAGCACGGGTGAGACAACGGAGTTAGGGCGCAAGGGGCTATTTTCCATTCCCGCTCCCTTCCCCAGCATTTCGTTCCAGTGCTCCGGTCCTCGCAAAAAGATCTCCTCAGACCAGAGTGCTGGAATCATAACATTATTACCGGCCTTACCAAAAAATTAAAATTAAACAGGGCTTTAATTTTTTCCTCTCATTCAGTTTTTGTTAACATTTTTTGGCCTCATGAATCCGACAGGTTTAGGGCCAAACCCTGGCCAGCTCTTAGTCAATCAGATTCAAGAACTTACTCAGATGGTTCAGGATCTTTCTCTTCGGGTGAGGTCGCAGGAAGATCTTTTGCGAGCCTCCCCAAAGGTAGTCCCTGAACCAAAGATGCATTTGCCTGACCGTTTTTCTGGCGATAGAAAATAATTTTTTTAATTTTAAAGAATCCTGTAAACTTTATTTCCGTTTAAGACCTACTTCCTCTGGTTCTGAATCTCAGCGGATTGGGATTATTATTTCTTTACTCCAGGGGGATCCTCAGACCTGGGCGTTCGGTTTAAGGGCAGAGGATCCTGCGTTGTTGTCAGTAGTCGCTTTCTTTAAGTCTTTAGGGCTTTTGTATGATGACCCAGATAGAGAGGCGTCCGCTGAAAGTCAGCTGCGCGCTCTCAAACAAGGAAGAAATCCTGCAGAGGTTTATTGTACTGAGTTTCGCCGTTGGTCGAACGACTGTGGCTGGAATGACCCAGCCCTGCGCAGTCAGTTTCGCCTCGGCTTATCAGAGTCTATTAAAGACAGTCTCCTCCAGTACCCCGCTCCTGAGACTCTCGATAAACTCATGGAGCTTTCTATTAAGATTGATCGTCGTCTCAGAGAGCGGAGGGCTGAAAGACGATCACCTGTAAGGTCAAGTCCTTGTGTTTATTCCATTCCAGAAGACGTAGAGGAGCCCATGCAGATGGGTCTCTCCCGGCTGTCTCCTGAGGAAAGGGCCAGAAGGCAAAATTCCGGTCTTTGTTTGTACTGTGGTGGTAAGGGACATTTTGCTCGTAACTGTCCGAACAAGTCGGGAAACGCTTTGACCAGGTGAATTGTGAGGGGGTTCACCTAGGTCTGCAGCTTATCTCCTCAAATAACTCTCTTTTAGTCCCAGTTAAGGTTTCCTTTGGCAGCCTCAGTTCTTTGGTGTCGGCTTTTGTTGACAGTGGAGCTGCAGGAAACTTTATGGATTTAACTTGGGCTAAGGCCTTAGGCATTCCTCAGTTACCATTGGGTAGGTGTGTCACCATGCATGGCTTAGATGGGAGTCCGCTTTCCAATGGGGTTATTACTCACCGTACACCTCCCGTAGTACTTACAGTAGGAGCTTTACATTCCGAAAAGATCGAGTTCTATCTAACACATTGCCCAGCAGTTCCAGTTGTTCTGGGTCACCCTTGGCTGGCCTTTCATAATCCCACCATTGATTGGTGGTCCGGGGAGATTTCACAATGGGGTACTTTTTGTGCTAAGGAATGTATTTCGTTTCCAGTTAGAGTAGCAGCTATCATTCCAGAACTCATTCCTGTGGAATACCAGGAGTTTGCCGATGTATTCTCCAAAGGCAATGCGGACATTCTGCCTCCCCATCGGCCTTATGATTGTGCTATTGAGCTAATCCCTGGTGCCGCATTGCCAAAGGGGAGATTATATGCAGTGTCCAGGCCAGAAACTTCGGCTATGAATGACTATGTTCAGGAGAGCTTACAGAAAGGTTTTATTAGACCATCAAAATCCCCTTTAAGTGCTGGTTTTTTCTTTGTGGAGAAAAAGGAAGGCTCGCTTAGACCATGCATAGATTTTAGAGCCTTGAATAAAATCTCAGTCAAAAACACCTATCCTTTGCCGTTGATTTCTGTACTCTTTGATCAGTTACGTTCTGCTGTGATTTTTTCTAAAATTGACCTGAGAGGAGCTTGCAACCTCATCCGAATTAAATCTGGAGATGAGTGGAAGACGGCTTTCAGTACTTAGTCGGGTCACTACGAATACCTGGTGATGACGTTCGGCCTGTCTAATGCTCCAGCAGTTTTTCAAGACCTCATTAACGATGTGCTCCGTGACTTCCTAGGGAAATTCGTGGTCGTTTATTTAGACGACATCTTGATTTTTTCTGAATCGATGGAACAACATATCACCCAGGTGCGTCTGGTTCTTCAAAGGTTACGTGAGAATCATTTATATGCCAAGCTGGAGAAGTGTGAATTTCACGTCACGAAAGTATCTTTTTTAGGGTACATAATTTCCCCTCAGGGATTTTCCATGGAACCTAAGAAGCTTCAGGCCATCCTTAATTGGGCGCAACCCACCAATTTAAAAGCAATTCAGCGCTTTTTAGGGTTTGCGAATTATTATAGGAGGTTCATTCATTCTTTTTCTGACCTGGTTGCTCCCATTGTGGCTCTGACAAAGAAAAGAGCGGATCCTACCAACTGGTCGCATGAAGCTGAGTTGTCCTTCCGGGCCCTGAAACAAGCCTTTGTCTCAGCTCCAGTCCTCAGACATCCTAATCCGGAATTGCCCTTTGTTGTGGAGGTTGATGCCTCAGAGGTTGGAGTGGGGGCTGTCCTTTCTCAAAAGGATCAGGTGTCTTTGGACTTACATCCTTGTGCCTTTATGTCCAGGAAGTTCTCCTCCGCTGAATCCAATTATGACGTTGGTAATCGGGAGTTACTGGCGGTAAAGTGGGCTTTTGAGGAGTGGAGGCATTGGCTGGAAGGAGCAAAGCATACTATTTCGGTATTGACTGACCATAAGAACCTGCAATACATTGAATCAGCTAAACGGCTTAATGCCCGGCAGGCACGTTGGGCATTATTTTTTACTCGTTTCAAATTTATAATCACTTTCAGGCCTGGTTCCAAGAATACTAAAGCTGATGCCCTGTCACGTAGTTTTCTTCCGGTTCACAATAACAATCCTGTTGTTACCCCAATACTTCCATCTTCGGTCATCCGGGCAGGCCTCACACAGGATTTATTTACCCAGTTAAACCAGCTCCTAGATTTACTCCTGCTGGTCGTCTTTACATTCCTGAATTTTTGAGAGCTACTGTTTTAACTGAATTCCATGACAACAAGGTTTCAGGGCATCCGGGAATCACTAAGACATTGGAGTTAGTCTCTCGCTCAGTATGGTGGCCTAGTATGTCTAAAGACGTTAGGGAATTTGTTTTTTCATGTCAGGTTTGTGCACAGCATAAGGTTCCCCGTTCCTTGCCTATCGGGCAACTTATGCCCTTAAGTGTCCCTCTCAGGCCATGGTCTCATATTTCCATGGATTTTGTGGTTGACCTTCCCCTTTCAGCCGGATTCCGAGTCATATGGGTGGTAGTGGACCGTTTTAGTAAAATGGCTCATTTTATTGCTCTTCCCCGATTGCCTTCTGCTCAAGGGTTGGCAGTTTTGTTCCTCCGCCATGTGTTTAGGCTTCATGGGTTACCGACTGATATTGTTTCTGATCGGGGTCCACAATTCATCGCACAATTCTGGAGATGTTTTTGTGCTTCATTAAAGATGAAACTGTCATTAACATCCGGTTATCACCCACAATCCAACGGGCAAACCGAACGAGTTAACCAGTCATTAAAACAATATCTGCGCTTGAATTCTGCCAAACTCCAGAATGATTGGTCCAAGTTTCTTCCTTTGGCTGAATTTGCTTACAATAATTCCTGTCATTCCTCCACTAAAGAGTCTCCATTCTTTTCAGTTTTTGGTTTTCACCGCAGAGCTAATTCTTTTTTTCATCATTCTCCAGTCTCCTCGCTGGCATTGACCTCCCATCTCAGAGCAATTTGGAAAAAAGTGCACCTTGCTCTCAGAAAAGCGGCCTTTCGAGAAAAGAAATTTTCTGACAGGCTCCGACGTCCTTGCACTTTTAAGGTGGGAGACAAGGTGTGGTTGTCAACTCGCAACATCAGGCTTCGACAATCCTCGGCTAGACTGGGACCCAAATTTATTGGACCATTTCTTATTATTAAAAGAGTCAACCCAGTTGCCTTTCGGCTATGTTTACCAAGATCTCTCAAGATTGGAAATACGTTTCATTGTTCCCTGTTGAAACAATACGTTTCTTCCAGTAGATTTCCTCGGAGGATCTCTCAGGGTAGATCTCCAGTGGATGTACAGGGACAACAGGAGTTCTTGGTAGAGAAAGTTCTTGATTCCAAATTGTCCCGGGGTCGGCTTTATTTTTTAGTTCACTGGAAAGGCTATGGTCCGGAGGAAAGGTCTTGGGTCCTAGATAAGGATCTTCATGCCCCTAGGCTAAAGAGGGCATTTTTTCGGGAATTTCCTCAGAAGCCTGGCTTTAGGGGTTCCTTGACCCCTCCTCAAGGGGGG
Organism: Pseudophryne corroboree; assembly: GCF_028390025.1. Lineage (NCBI taxonomy): Eukaryota > Metazoa > Chordata > Amphibia > Anura > Myobatrachidae > Pseudophryne > Pseudophryne corroboree. The sequence goes on along the minus strand of NC_086446.1, from coordinate 148,830,795 downwards.
GGGTACTGTTAGGCGCCGGGGTCCGCATGTCCGCGCGGCCCGGCTCCTAGCAACTAGGGACGCCGTGCGCGTTCAGCCGCCGGCTCCCTAGCAACGCTAGACGCCGGGCGCGCTGAGCCGCATGGACCCTAGCAACGGGGAAGCCACGGGCGGACCGCGTTCCCCGTTGCAGGGCCTACTTAACAAGCACACACACTTGTCCTCTGGCCGTGCAGCAAGGCAGCTGCACGGCATTTATTCCCAATCAGGCTCTAAGCAGCTGATTGGAGGACTCCCTGTTAAATACCTTCCCAGTACTTCTCACAGACGCCGGTAATAGCTTCCTGCATGCTGCTTTGGTTTGCTGAGAGTCTGTTCCAGTCCTGCTGTATCCGGTCATTCCTGTCCTCAGAAGTCCTGTATTCGGGAGTTGTCATCTCATCCCAGGAAGTCGTTTGGTCCCCAGTTGTCCTGACTGATCACCTTTGTATATCGAGTGGTGTTCCGTGAGTTGCGGCTCTGCCGTGTGTTGCGGCTCAGCCGCTTTATCTTTATATATTCTGTTTTTGGAGCATTTGCGGAGGGTTCCGCTTCCACAAGTCCTCTCTGGAACTCGGCGGTGCTGGGTAGGAGAAGTGGACAAGTGGATATTTTGGTTGTCCTTTTCCCTGGCGGTGTTTCCGCACATATTCTAGTTTTAAGTTAGTTTGTAGCCCCTGGCCTTGTTGTTTAGTCAGAGGGCCCCTTGTTATCACCCTGTCTCGGATTTCCCTTTGTCTCTCATTAAGACCTGGGGGGGCATCGGAGTTGGGCAGACATAATCCGCCCTTCAAACGCGGCTGCCATGGGCTCAAGCAACCATAGTCTCGCAGGGGATTTCCGACAGCACGGGTGAGACAACGGAGTTAGGGCGCTCGGGGCTATTTTCCATTCCGGCTCCCTTCCCCAGCATTTCGTTCCAGTGCTCCGGTCCTCGCAAAAAGATCTAATCAGAACAGAGTGCTGGAATCATAACATAATTAATGCAATATTATGACATCACAATCCATGCAATGCAAAATTATAACATCACAATCCATGCAATGCAACATGTATTGCAAAATTCTGACATCATAATCCATGCAATGTAATATGCAATGCAAAATTAAGACATTACAATCCATGAAATGCAATGTTTATTGCAAAATTACGAGACTACAATCCATGCAATGCAAAAAAATAGAAACATTATGACATCACAATCAATGCAATGCAACATGCAATTCAAAATTATGACATCACAAGCCATGCAATGCAACATACAATGCAAAATTATGACATCACAATCCATGTAATGCACCGTGCAATACAAAATTATGACATCACAATCCATGCAAATGCAACATTACATGCAAAATTATGACATCACAATCCATGCAATGCAACATTTATTGCAAAATTGTGACATTACAATCAAAAGTATGACATCACAATCCATGCAATGCAAAATTATGAAATCACAATCATAATAATGACATCACTAACAATAATGATGATGCCATGATGGTGTTGTTGTCACTACGGTGATGATGTCTCAATGGTGATGAAGCCATAACAGTGATTATGTCACAATGGTGATGATGTCACAATGGTGATGGTGTAACAATGGTGATGATGTCACGATGGTGATGATGTCACGATGGTGATGATGTCTCAATGGTAATGATGTCACAAAGGTAATGATGTCAAAATGGTGATGATGTCACAATTGTTAGGATGTCATAATGGTGATGATGTCATACGGTGATGATGTCATAATGGTGAGGATGTCATAATGGTGATGATGTCTCAATGGTGATGATGTCATAATGGAGATGATGTCATAATAGTGATGATGTCACAATGGTTATTATGTCAGAATGGTGATGATGCCACAATGGTAATGATGTAACAATGGTGATGATGTCACAATTGTGATTTTGCCACAATGGCTATGATCTCACAATAGTGATGATGTCCTAATGGTGGTGATGTCACAATAGTGATTTTGTCTTAATGGTGATGATGTCACAATGGTGATCTTTTTATATTGTTGACATGAAATGCAAACTTATGACATCACAATCCATGCACTGCAACACACAATGCAACATTATGTCATCACAATCCATGCAATGCAACATGCAATGTAAAATGATGACATCCCAATCCATGTAATGCAACATTTAATGCAAAATGATGACATCACAATCCATGAAATGCAACATTTAAAGTAAAATTATGACATCACAATCCATGCAATGCAACATGCAATGCAATATTATGACATAACAATCCATGCAATGCACCATATAATGCAAAATTATGACATCACAATCCATGCAATGCCACATTTAATGCAAAATTATGACATCACAATCATGCAATGCAACATTTATTGCAAAATTATGACATTGCAATCAAAAGTATGACATCACAATCCATGCAATGCAATAAGCAATGCAAAATTATAAAATCACAATCAAAATTATGACATCACTAACAATAATGATGATGCCATGATGGTGTTGTTGTCACTATGGTGATGATGTCTCAATGGTGATGAAGTCATAACAATGATCATGTCACAATGGTGATGATGTCACAATAGTGATGGTGTAACAATGGTGATGATGTCACTACGATGATGATGATGATGATGATGATGATGATGATGATGATGAAGATGATGATGATGATGGTGATGATGATGATGATGATGATGATGATGATGATGATGATGATGATGAAACAAAGGTGAAGATGTCAGAATGGTGATGATGTCACAATGGTGATGATGTTATAATGGTGATGAAGTCACAATGGTGATGATGTCATAATAGTGATTATTTCACAATGGTGATGATGTCATAATAGTGATGATGTCATAACAGTGATAATGTCACAATGGTGATGATGTCAAAATTATAATGTCACAATGGTGATGATGTCAAAATTCTTATGATGTCATAATTGTGATGTCACAATGGTCATGATGATAACATTGTTATAATGTCATAATACTGTTAATGTCACAATGACGATTATGTCACAATGGCGATGATGTCGCAATGGTGACAATGTCCTAATGGTGATGATGTCACAAAAGTGATGTTACAATGGTGATGTTGTTATATTGTTGACATGAAAAGAAAACATGACATCACAATCAACACAATGCCACATTTAATGCTAAATTATGACATCACAATCCATGCAATGCAACATTTATTGCAAAATTATGACATTTCAATCCATGCAATGCAACATACTATTCAAAATGATTACATCACAATCCATGCAATGCAACATTTAATGCAACTTTATGACAACACAATCCATGCAATGCAATATGTAATGCAAAATTATGAAATCACAATCAAAATTTGACATCACTAACAATAATGATGATGCCATGATGGTGTGGTTGTCACAATGGTGATGATGTCTTAATGGCGATTATGTCACAGTGGTTATGATGTCATAATGATGATGCTGTCACAATTGTGATGATGTCATAATGGTGATGATGTCACAATAGTAAAGATGTCACAATGGTTATGATGTCACAATGGTTATGAATTCATAATGGTGATTATGTCACAATGGTGATGATGTCATAATGGTGATGATGTCACAATGGTGATGATGTCATAATGTAATGTCACAGTTGTGATGATGTCATAATGGTGATGATGTAATAATGGTAATGATTTCACAATGGTGATGATGTCACAATAGTAAAGATATCACAATGGTTATGATGTCACAATAACGATGATGTGATAAAGATGATGATGATGATGATGATGATGATTTCACAATGGTGATGATGTCATAATGGTGATGATGTCACAATAGTTTAGATTTCACAATGGTTATAATGTCACAATGGTTATAATGTCACAATGATTATGATGTCATAATGGTATTGATGTCACAATGGTGATGATATCATAATGGGGATGATGTCACAATGGTGATGATGTTGTAATGTTGATGATGTAAAAATGGAATTGATGTCACAATGGTGATGATGTAATAGTGGTATTGATGCCACAATGGTGATGATGTCATAATAGAGATGTCATAATTTTGATGATGTCACATCGGTTATGTTGTTATATTGATGACATGAAACGCAAATTTATGACATCACAATCAATACAATATATCAATTAATGCAATATTATGACATCACAATCCATGCAATGAAAAATGATGACATCACAATCTATGCAATGCAACACTTAATGCAAAATTATAACATCACAATCCATGCAATGCAACATCTATTGCAAAAATCTGTCATCATAATCCATGCAATGCAATATGCAATGCAAAATTAAGACATTACAATCCATGAAATGCAATATGTATTGCAAACTTACATTACAATCCATGCAATGCAACATTTTTTGCAAAATGATGACATCACAATCGATGCAATGCAACATGCAATTCAAAATTATGACATCACAATCCATGTAATGCACTGTGCAATACAAACTTTTGACATCACAATCCATGAAATGCAAGATGCAATGCAAAATTATGACATCACAATCCATGCAATGCAACATTTATTGCAAAATTATGACATTTCAATCCATGCAATGCAACATGCAATTCAAAATTATTACATCACAATCCATGCAATGCAACATTATGACATCACAATCCATGCAATGCAATATGCAATGCAAAATTATGACATCACAATCAAAATTATGACATCACTAACAATAATGATGATGCCATGATGGTGTTGTTGTCACAATGGTGATGATGTCATAAAGGTGATTATGTCACAGTGGTTATGATGTAATAATGACGATGATGTCATAATGGTGATGAGATCACAATGGTGTTGATGTGATAATGGTGTTAATGCTATAATGGTGTTGATGGCATAATGATGATGATGATGTCACAATTGTGATTATGTCATAATGGTGATGATGTAATAAAGGTAATGATTTCACAATGGTTATGATGTCACAATGGTGATGATGTGATAATAATGATGAGGTCATAATGGTGATGGTGTCATAATGGTGATGATGTCACAATAGTAAAGATGTCACAATGGTTATGGTGTCACAATGGTTATAATGTCATAATGTTTATGATGTCATAATCGTATTGATGTCACAATGGTGATGATATCATAATAATGATGATGTCACAATGATGATGATGTCATAATGTTGATGATGTAATTACGGTAATGATGTCACAATGGTGATAATGTCATAATGTTGATGTAATAGTGGTATTGATGCCACAATGGTGATGATGTCATAATAGAGATGTCATAAATTTGATGATGTCACATCGGTTATGTTGTTATATTGATGACATGAAACGCAAATTTATGACATCACAATCAATACAATACATCAATTAATGCAATATTATGACATCACAATCCATGCAATGCAAAATAATAACATCACAATCCATGCAATGCAACATGTATTGCAAAATTCTGACATCATAATCCATGCAATGTAATATGCAATGCAAAATTAAGACATTACAATCCATGAAATGCAATGTTTATTGAAAAATTACGAGACTACAATCCATGCAATGCAAAAAAAAATAGCAACATTATGACATCACAATCAATGCAATGCAACATACAATGCAAAATTATGACATCACAATCCATGCAATGCAACATACAATGCAAAATTATGACATCACAATCCATGTAATGCACCGTGCAATACAAAATTATGACATCACAATCCATGCAAATGCAACATTACATGCAAAATTATGACATCACAATCCATGCAATGCAATATGCAATGCAAAATTATGAAATCACAATCAAAATAATGACTTCACTAACAATAATGATGATGCCATGATGGTGTTGTTGTCACTACGGTGATGATGTCTCAATGGTGATGAAGTCATAACAGTGATTATGTCATAATAGTGATGATGTCACAATGGTTATTATGTCAGAATGGTGATGATGCCACAATGGTGATGGTGTAACAATGGTGATGATGTCACGATGGTGATGATGTCACAATAGTGATGATGTCTCAATGGTGATGATGTCACAAAGGTAATGATGTCAAAATGGTGATGATGTCACAATTGTTATGATGTCATAATGGTGATGATGTCATAACGGTGATGATGTCATAATGGTGAGGATGTCATAATGGTGATAATGTCTCAATGGTGATGATGTCATAATGGAGATGATGTCATAATTGTGATGATGTCACAATGGTTATTATGTCAGAATGGTGATCTTTTTATATTGTTGACATGAAATGCAAACTTATGACATCACAATCAAAACAATGCATCACTTAATGCAAAATTATGACATGACGAATCATGCAATGCAACATGCAATGCAAAATGATGACATTACAATCCATGCACTGCAACACACAATGCAACATTATGTCATCACAATCCATGCAATGCAACATGCAATGCAAAATGATGACATCCCAATCCATGTAATGCAACATTTAATGCAAAATGATGACATCACAATCCATGAAATGCAACATTTAAAGTAAAATTATGACATCACAATCCATGCAATGCAACATGCAATGCAATATTATGACATAACAATCCATGCAATGCACCATATAATGCAAAATTATGACATCACAATTTATGCAATGCCACATTTAATGCAAAATTATGACATCACAATCATGCAATGCAACATTTATTGCAAAATTATGACATTGCAATCAAAAGTATGACATCACAATCCATGCAATGCAATATGGAATGCAAAATTATAAAATCACAATCAAATAATGACATCACTAACAATAATGATGATGCCATGATGGTGTTGTTGTCACTACGGTGATGATGTCTCAATGGTGATGAAGTCATAACAGTGATTATGTCACAATGGTGATGATGTCACAATGGTGATGGTGTAACAATGGTGATGATGTCACGATGGTGATGATGTCACAATAGTGATGATGTCTCAATGGTGATGATGTCACAAAGGTAATGATGTCAAAATGGTGATGATGTCACAATTGTTATGATGTCATAATGGTGATGATGTCATAACGGTGATGATGTCATAATGGTGAGGATGTCATAATGGTGATGATGTCATAATGGAGATGATGTCATACAAGTGATGACGTCACAATGGTTATTATGTCAGAATGGTGATGATGCCACAATGGTAATGATGTAACAATTGTGATGATGTCACAATTGTGATTTTGCCACAATGGCTATGATCTCACAATAGTGATGATGTCCTAATGGTGGTGATGTCACAATAGTGATTTTGTCTTAATGGTGATGATGTCACAATGGTGATCTTTTTATATTGTTGACATGAAATGCAAACTTATGACATCACAATCAAAACAATGCATCACTTAATGCAAAATTATGACATGACGAATCATGCAATGCAACATGCAATGCAAAATTATGACATTACAATCCATGCACTGCAACACACAATGCAACATTATGTCATCACAATCCATGCAATGCAACATGCAATGTAAAATTATGACATACCAATCCATGTAATGCAACATTTAATGCAAAATGATGACATCACAATCCATGCAATACAACATGCAATGCAATATTATGACATAACAATCCATGCAATGCACCATATAATGCAAAATTATGACATCACAATCCATGCAATGCCACATTTAATGCAAAATTATGACATCACAATCATGCAATGCAACATTTATTGCAAAATTATGACATTGCAATCAAAAGTATGACATCACAATCCATGCAATGCAATATGCAATGCAAAATTATAAAATCACAATCAAAATAATGACATCACTAACAATAATGATGATGCCATGATGGTGTTGTTGTCACTATGGTGATGATGTCTTAATGGTGATGAAGTCATAACAATGATTATGTCACAATGGTGATGATGTCACAATAGTGATGGTGTAACAATGGTGATGATGTCACGATGATGATGATGATGATGATGATGATGATGATGATGAAACAAAGGTGAAGATGTCAGAATGGTGATGATGTCACAAAGGTGATGATGTTATAATGGTGATGAAGTCACAATGGCGATGATGTCATAATAGTGATTATTTCACAATGGTGATGATGTCATAATAGTGATGATGTCACAAAAGTGATGTTACAGTGGTGATGTTGTTATATTGTTGACATGAAAAGAAAACATGACATCACAATCAACACAATGCCACATTTAATGCTAAATTATGACATCACAATCCATGCAATGCAACATTTATTGCAAAATTATGACATTTCAATCCATGCAATGCAACATGCAATTCAAAATGATTACATCACAATCCATGCAATGCAACATTTAATGCAACTTTATGACAACACAATCCATGCAATGCAATATGCAATGCAAAATTATGAAATCACAATCAAAATTATGACATCACTAACAATAATGATGATGCCATGATGGTGTGGTTGTCACAATGGTGATGATGTCATAGTGGTGATTATGTCACAGTGGTTATGATGTCATAATGATGATGCTGTCACAATTGTGATGATATCATAATGGTGATGATGTCACAATAGTAAAGATGTCACAATGGTTATGATGTCACAATGGTTATGAATTCATAATGGTGATGATGTCATAATGGTGATGATGTCATAATGGTAATGTCACAGTTGTGATGATGTCATAATGGTGATGATGTAATAATGGTAATGATTTCACAATGGTGATGATGTCACAATAGTAAAGATATCACAATGGTTATGATGTCATAATGACGATGATGTGATAATGATGATGATGATGATGATGATGTCACAATGGTGATGATGTCATAATGGTGATGATGTCACAAATGTTTAGATTTCACAATGGTTATGATGTCACAATGGTTATAATGTCACAATGATTATGATGTCATAATGGTATTGATGTCACAATGGTGATGATATCATAATGGGGATGATGTCACAACGGTGATGATGTAATAGTGGTAATGATGTCACAATGGTGATGATGTCATAATAGAGATGTCATAATTTTGATGATGTCACATCGGTTATGTTGTTATATTGATGACATGAAACGCAAATTTATGACATCACAAACAATACAATATATCAATTAATGCAATATTATGACATTGCAATCCATGCAATGAAAAATGATGACATCACAATCTATGCAATGCAACACTTAATGCAAAATTATAACATCACAATCCATGCAATGCAACATCTATTGCAAAAATCTGACATCATAATCCATGCAATGCAATATGCAATGCAAAATTAAGACAATACAATCCATGAAATGCAATATTTATTGCATACTTACATTACAATCCATGCAATGCAACATTTTTTGCAAAATGATGACATCACAATCGATGCAATGCAACATGCAATTCAAAATTATGACATCACAATCCATGTAATGCACTGTGCAATACAAAATTTTGACATCACAATCCATGAAATGCAAGATGCAATGCAAAATTATGACATCACAATCCATGAAATGCAACATTTATTGCAAAATTAAGACATTTCAATCCATGCAATGCAACATGCAATTAAAAATTATTACATCACAATCCATGCAATGCAACATTATGACATCACAATCCATGCAGTGCAACATATATTGCAAAATTATGACATTTCAATCCATGCAATGCAACATGCAATTCAAAATTATTACATCACAATCCATGCAATGCAAAATTATGACATCACAATCCATGCAATGCAATGCAAAATTATGACATCACAATCAAAATTATGACATCACTAACAATAATGATGATGCCATGATGGTGTTGTTGTCACAATGGTGATGATGTTATAAAGGTGATTATGTCACAGTGGTTATGATGTCATAATGGTGATGAGGTCACAATGGTGATGATGTTATAATGGTGATGAAGTCACAATGGTGATGATGTTATAATGGTGATGAAGTCACAATGGTGATGATGTCATAATAGTGATTATTTCACAATGGTGATGATGTCATAACAGTGATAATGTCACAATGGTGATGATGTAACAATGGTGATGATGTCAAAATTATAATGTGACAATGGTGATGATGTCAAAATTCTTATGATGTCATAATTGTGATGTCACAATGGTCATGATGATAAAATTGTTATAATGTCATAATACTGTTAATGTCACAATGACGATTATGTCACAATGGTGATGATGTCGCAATGGTGACAATGTCCTAATGGTGATGATGTCACAAAAGTGATGTTGTCTTAATGGTGATGATGTTACAATGGTGATGTTGTTATATTGTTGACATGAAAAGAAAACATGACATCACAATCAACACAATGCCACATTTAATGCTAAATTATGACATCACAATCCAATGCAACATTTATTGCAAAATTATGACATTTCAATCCATGCAATGCAACATGCAATTCAAAATTATTACATCACAATCCATGCAATGCAACATTTAATGCAACATTATGACAACACAATCCATGCAATGCAATATGCAATGCAAAATTATGAAATCACAATCAAAATTATGACATCACTAACAATAATGATGATGCCATAATGGTGTTGTTGTCACAATGGTGATGATGTCATAAAGGTGATTATGTCACAGTGGTTATGATGTAATAATGACGATGATGTCATAATGGTGATGAGATCACAATGGTGTTGATGTGATAATGGTGTTAATGCTATAATGGTGTTGATGGCATAATGATGATGATGTCACAATTGTGATTATGTCATAATGGTGATGATGTAATAAAGGTAATGATTTCACAATGGTTATGATGTCACAATGGTGATGATGTGATAATAATGATGAGGTCATAATGGTGATGGTGTCATAATGGTGATGATGTCACAATAGTAAAGATGTCACAATGGTTATGATGTCACAATGGTGATGATGTGATAATAATGATGAGGTCATAATGGTGATGGTGTCATAATGGTGATGATGTCACAATAGTAAAGATGTCACAATGGTTATGGTGTCACAATGGTTATAATGTCATAATGTTTATGATGTCTTAATCGTATTGATGTCACAATGGTGATGATATCATAATAATGATGATGTCACAATGATGATGATGTCATAATGTTGATGATGTAATTATGGTAATGATGTCACAATGGTGATGATGTCATAATGGTGATGATGTAATAGTGGTAATGATGTCACAATGGTGATAATGTCATAATGATGATGTAATAGTGGTATTGATGCCACAATGGTGATGATGTCATAATAGAGATGTCATAATTTTGATGATGTCACATCGGTTATGTTGTTATATTGATGACATGAAACGCAAATTTATGACATCACAATCAATGCAATACATCAATTAATGCAATATTATGACATCACAATCCATGCAATGCAAAATTAAGACATTACAATCCATGAAATGCAATGTTTATTGCAAAATTACGAGACTACAATCCATGCAATGCAAAAAAAAATAGCAAAATTATGACATCACAATCAATGCAATGCAACATGCAATTCAAAATTATGACATCACAATCCATGCAATGCAACATACAATGCAAAATTATGACATCACAATCCATGTAATGCACCGTGCAATACAAAATTATGACATCACAATCCATGCAAATGCAACATTACATGCAAAATTATGACATCACAATCCATGCAATGCAATATGCAATGCAAAATTATGAAATCACAATCAAAATAATGACTTCACTAACAATAATGATGATGCCATGATGGTGTTGTTGCCATTACGGTGATGATGTCTCAATGGTGATGAAGTCATAACAGTGATTATGTCACAATGGTGATGATGTCACAATGGTGATGGTGTAACAATGGTGATGATGTCATGATGGTGATGATGTCACAATAGTGACGATGTCTCAATGGTGATGATGTCACAAAGGTAATGATGTCAAAATGGTGATGATGTCACAATTGTTATTATGTCATAATGGTGATGATGTCATAACGGTGATGATGTCATAATGGAGATGATGTCATAATAGTGATGATGTCACAATGGTTATTATGTCAGAATGGTGATGATGCCACAATGGTGATGGTGTAACAATGGTGATGATGTCACGATGGTGATGATGTCACAATAGTGATGATGTCTCAATGGTGATGATGTCACAAAGGTAATGATGTCAAAATGGTGATGATGTCACAATTGTTATTATGTCATAATGGTGATGATGTCATAACGGTGATGATGTCATAATGGTGAGGATGTCATAATGGTGATGATGTCTCAATGGTGATGATGTCATAATGGAGATGATGTCATAATAGTGATGATGTCACAATGGTTATTATGTCAGAATGGTGATCTTTTTATATTGTTGACATGAAATGCAAACTTATGACATCACAATCAAAACAATGCATCACTTAATGCAAAATTATGACATGACGAATCATGCAATGCAACATGCAATGCAAAATTATGACATTACAATCCATGCACTGCAACACACAATGCAACATTATGTCATCACAATCCATGCAATGCAACATGCAATGCAAAATGATGACATCCCAATCCATGTAATGCAACATTTAATGCAAAATGATGACATCACAATCCATGAAATGCAACATTTAAAGTAAAATTATGACATCACAATCCATGCAATGCAACATGCAATGCAATATTATGACATAACAATCCATGCAATGCACCATATAATGCAAAATTATGACATCACAATTTATGCAATGCCACATTTAATGCAAAATTATGACATCACAATCATGCAATGCAACATTTATTGCAAAATTATGACATTGCAATCAAAAGTATGACATCACAATCCATGCAATGCAATATGCAATGCAAAATTATAAAATCACAATCAAAATTATGACATCACTAACAATAATGATGATGCCATGATGGTGTTGTTGTCACTATGGTGATGATGTCTCAATGGTGATGATGTCACAATAGTGATGGTGTAACAATGGTGATGATGTCACAATGATGATGATGATGATGATGATGATGATGATGATGATGATGAAGATGATGATGAAACAAAGGTGAAGATGTCAGAATGGTGATGATGTCACAATGGTGATGATGTTATAATGGTGATGAAGTCACAATGGTGATGATGTCATAATAGTGATTTTTTCACAATGGTGATGATGTCATAATAGTGATGATGTCACAAAAGTGATGTTACAATGGTGATGTTGTTATATTGTTGACATGAAAAGAAAACATGACATCACAATCAACACAATGCCACATTTAATGCTAAATTATGACATCACAATCCATGCAATGCAACATTTATTGCAAAATTATGACATTTCAATCCATGCAAAGCAACATGCAATTCAAAATGATTACATCACAATCCATGCAATGCAACATTTAATGCAACTTTATGACAACACAATCCATGCAATGCAATATGCAATGCAAAATTATGAAATCACAATCAAAATTATGACATCACTAACAATAATGATGATGCCATGATGGTGTGGTTGTCACAAAGGTGATGATGTCATAGTGGTGATTATGTCACAGTGGTTATGATGTCATAATGATGATGCTGTCACAATTGTGATGATATCATAATGGTGATGATGTCACAATAGTAAAGATGTCACAATGGTTATGATGTCACAATGGTTATGAATTCATAATGGTGATTATGTCACAATGGTGATGATGTCATAATGGTAATGTCACAGTTGTGATGATGTCATAACGGTGATGATGTAATAATGGTAATGATTTCACAATGGTGATGATGTCACAATAGTAAAGATATCACAATGGTTATTATGTCACAATGACGATGATGTGATAATGATGATGATGATGATGATGATGATGATGATGTCACAATGGTGATGATATCATAATGGGGATGATGTCACAACGGTGATGATGTAATAGTGGTAATGATGTCACAATGGTGATGATGTCATAATAGAGATGTCATAATTTTGATGATGTCACATCGGTTATGTTTTTATATTGATGACATGAAACGCAAATTTATGACATCACAAACAATACAATATATCAATTAATGCAATATTATGACATCGCAATCCATGCAATGAAAAATGATGACATCACAATCTATGCAATGCAACACTTAATGCAAAATTATAACATCACAATCCATGCAATGCAACATCTATTGCAAAAATCTGACATCATAATCCATGCAATGCAATATGCAATGCAAAATTAAGACAATACAATCCATGAAATGCAATATTTATTGCAAACTTACATTACAATCCATGCAATGCAACATTTTTTGCAAAATGATGACATCACAATCGATGCAATGCAACATGCAATTCAAAATTATTACATCACAATCCATGCAATGCAACATTATGACATCACAATCCATGCAGTGCAACATATATTGCAAAATTATGACATTTCAATCCATGCAATGCAACATGCAATTCAAAATTATTACATCACAATCCATGCAATGCAACATTTAATGCAACATTATGACATCACAATCCATGCAATGCAATATGCAATGCAAAATTATGACATCACAATCAAAATTATGACATCACTAACAATAATGATGATGCCATGATGGTGTTGTTGTCACAATGGTGATGATGTCATAAAGGTGATTATGTCACAGTGGTTATGATGTCATAATGGTGATGAGGTCACAATGCTGATGATGTTATAATGGTGATGAAGTCACAATGGTGATTATGTTATAATGGTGATGAAGTCACAATGGTGATTATGTCATAATAGTGATTATTTCACAATGGTGATGATGTCATAATAGTGATGATGTCATAACAGTGATAATGTCACAATGGTGATGATGTAACAATGGTGATGATGTCAAAATTATAATGTGACAATAGTGATGATGTCAAAATTCTTATGATGTCATAATTGTGATGTCACAATGGTCATGATGATAAAATTTTTATAATGTCATAATACTGTTAATGTCACAATGACGATTATGTCACAATGGTGATGATGTCGCAATGGTGACAATGTCCTAATGGTGATGATGTAACAAAAGTGATGTTGTCTTAATGGTGATGATGTTACAATGGTGATGTTGTTATATTCTTGACATGAAAAGAAAACATGACACCACAATCAACACAATGCCACATTTAATGCTAAATTATGACATCACAATCCAATGCAACATTTATTGCAAAATTATGACATTTCAATCCATGCAATGCAACATGCAATTAAAAATTATTACATCACAATCCATGCAATGCAACATTTAATGCAACATTATG
This sequence comes from Pseudophryne corroboree, assembly GCF_028390025.1. NCBI lineage: Eukaryota > Metazoa > Chordata > Amphibia > Anura > Myobatrachidae > Pseudophryne > Pseudophryne corroboree. The sequence continues at coordinate 148,815,452 of NC_086446.1, read as the reverse complement.
ACAACACAATCCATGCAATGCAATATGCAATGCAAAATTATGAAATCACAATCAAAATTATGACATCACTAACAATAATGATCATGCCATGATGGTGTTGTTGTCACAATTGTGATGATGTCATAAAGGTGATTATGTCACAGTGGTTATGATGTAATAATGACGATGATGTCATAATGGTGATGAGATCACAATGGTGTTGATGTGATAATGGTGTTAATGCTATAATGGTGTTGATGGCATAATGGTGTTGATGGCATAATGATGATGATGTCACAATTGTGATTATGTCATAATGGTGATGATGTAATAAAGGTAATGATTTCACAATGGTGATGATGTAACAATAGTAAAGATATCACAATGGTTATGATGTCACAATGGTGATGATGTGATAATGATGATGATGTCATAATGGTGATGGTGTCATAATGGTGATGATGTCACAATAGTAAAGATGTCACAATGGTTATGGTGTCACAATGGTTATAATGTCATAATGTTTATGATGTCATAATCGTTTTGATGTCACAATGGTGATGATATCATAATAATGATGATGTCACAATGATGATGATGTCATAATGTTGATGATGTAATTATGGTAATGATGTCACAATGGTGATGATGTAATAGTGGTAATGATGTCACAATGGTGATAATGTCATAATGATGATGTAATAGTGGTATTGATGTCACAATGGTGATGATGTCATAATAGAGATGTCATAATTTTGATGATGTCACATCGGTTATGTTGTTATATTGATGACATGAAACGCAAATTTATGACACCACAATCAATACAATATATCAATTAATACAATATTATGACATCACAATCCATGCAATGCAAAATTATAACATCACAATCCATGCAATGCAACATGTATTGCAAAATTCTGACATCATAATCCATGCAATGTAATATGCAATGCAAAATTAAGACTTTACAATCCATGAAATGCAATGTTTATTGCAAAATTATGAGACTACAATCCATGCAATGCAAAAAAAATAGCAACATTATGACATCACAATCAATGCAATGCAACATGCAATTCAAAATTATGACATCACAATCCATGCAATGCAACATACAATGCAAAATTATGACATCACAATCCATGTAATGCACCGTGCAATACAAAATTATGACATCACAATCCATGCAAATGCAACATTTCATGCAAAATTATGACATCACAATCCATGCAATGCAACATTTATTGCAAAATTATGACATCACAATCCATGCAATGCAAAATTATGAAATCACAATCAAAATAATGACATCACTAACAATAATGATGATGCCATGATGGTGTTGTTGTCACTACGGTGATGATCTCTCAATGGTGATGAAGTCATAACAGTGATTATGTCACAATGGTGATGATGTCACAATGGTGATGGTGTAACAATGGTGATGATGTCACGATGGTGATGATGTCACAATAGTGATGATGTCTCAATGGTGATGATGTCACAAAGGTAATGATGTCAAAATGGTGATGATGTCACAATTGTTAGGATGTCATAATGGTGATGATGTCATAACGGTGATGATGTCATAATAGTGAGGATGTCATAATGGTGATGATGTCTCAATGGTGATGATGTCATAATGGAGATGATGTCATAATAGTGATGATGTCACAATGGTTATTATGTCAGAATGGTGATGATGCCACAATGGTAATGATGTAACAATGGTGATGATGTCACAATTGTGATTTTGCCACAATGGCTATGATCTCACAATAGTGATGATGTCCTAATGGTGGTGATGTCACAATAGTGATTTTGTCTTAATGGTGATGATGTCACAATGGTGATCTTTTTATATTGTTGACATGAAATGCAAACTTATGACATCACAATCAAAACAATGCATCACTTAATGCAAAATTATGACATGACGAATCATGCAATGCAACATGCAATGCAAAATTATGACATTACAATCCATGCACTGCAACACACAATGCAACATTATGTCATCACAATCCATGCAATGCAACATGCAATGTAAAATGATGACATCCCAATCCATGTAATGCAACATTTAATGCAAAATGATGACATCACAATCCATGAAATGCAACATTTAAAGTAAAATTATGACATCACAATCCATGCAATGCAACATGCAATGCAATATTATGACATAACAATCCATGCAAAGCACCATATAATGCAAAATTATGACATCACAATCCATGCAATGCCACATTTAATGCAAAATTATGACATCACAATCATGCAATGCAACATTTATTGCAAAATTATGACATTGCAATCAAAAGTATGACATCACAATCCATGCAATGCAATATGCAATGCAAAATTATAAAATCACAATCAAAATTATGACATCACTAACAATAATGATGATGCCATGATGGTGTTGTTGTCACTATGGTGATGATGTCTCAATGGTGATGAAGTCATAACAATGATTATGTCACAATGGTGATGATGTCACAATAGTGATGGTGTAACAATGGTGATGATGTCACAATGATGATGATGATGATGATGATGATGATGATGATGATGATGATGATGAAGAAGATTATGATGATGATGAAACAAAGGTGAAGAAGATCAGAATGGTGATGATGTCACAATGGTGATGATGTTATAATGGTGATGAAGTCACAATGGTGATGATGTCATAATAGTGATTATTTCACAATGGTGATGATGTCATAATAGTGATGATGTCATAACAGTGATAATGTCACAATGGTGATGATGTAACAATGGTGATGATGTCAAAATTATAATGTCACAATGGTGATGATGTCAAAATTCTTATGATGTCATAATTGTGATGTCACAATGGTCATGATGATAACATTGTTATAATGTCATAATACTGTTAATGTCACAATGACGATTATGTCACAATGGCGATGATGTCGCAATGGTGACAATGTCCTAATGGTGATGATGTCACAAAAGTGATGTTACAATGGTGATGTTGTTATATTGTTGACATGAAAAGAAAACATGACATCACAATCAACACAATGCCACATTTAATGCTAAATTATGACATCACAATCCATGCAATGCAACATTTATTGCAAAATTATGACATTTCAATCCATGCAATGCAACATGCAATTCAAAATGATTACATCACAATCCATGCAATGCAACATTTAATGCAACTTTATGACAACACAATCCATGCAATGCAATATGTAATGCAAAATTATGAAATCACAATCAAAATTATGACATCACTAACAATAATGATGATGCCATGATGGTGTGGTTGTCACAATGGTGATGATGTCATAATGGTGATTATGTCACAGTGGTTAGGATGTCATAATGATGATGCTGTCACAATTGTGATGATATCATAATGGTGATGATGTCACAATAGTAAAGATGTCACAATGGTTATGATGTCACAATGGTTATGAATTCATAATGGTGATTATGTCACAATGGTGATGATGTCATAATGGTGATGATGTCATAATGGTGATGATGTCATAATGGTAATGTCACAGTTGTGATGATGTCATAATGGTGATGATGTAATAATGGTAATGATTTCACAATGGTGATGATGTCACAATAGTAAAGATATCACAATGGTTATGATGTCACAATGACGATGATGTGATAATGATGATGATGATGATGATGTCACAATGGTGATGATGTCATAATGGTGATGATGTCACAAATGTTTAGATTTCACAATGGTTATGATGTCACAATGGTTATAATGTCACAATGATTATGATGTCATAATGGTATTGATGTCACTATGGTGATGATATCATAATGGGGATGATGTCACAACGGTGATGATGTAATAGTGGTAATGATGTCACAATGGTGATGATGTCATAATAGAGATGTCATAATTTTGATGATGTCACATCGGTTATATTGTTATATTAATGACATGAAACGCAAATTTATGACATCGCAATCAATACAATATATCAATTAATGCAATATTATGACATCGCAATCCATGCAATGAAAAATTATGACATCACAATCTATGCAATGCAACACTTAATGCAAATTATAACATCACAATCCATGCAATGCAACATCTATTGCAAAAATCTGACATCATAATCCATGCAATGCAATATGCAATGCAAAATTAAGACATTACAATCCATGTAATGCAATAGTTATTGCAAATTTACATTACAATCCATGCAATGCAACATTTTTTGCAAAATGATGACATCACAATCCATGCAATGCAACATGCAATTAAAAATTATTACATCACAATCCATGCAATGCAACATTTAATGCAACATTATGACAACACAATCCATGCAATGCAATATGCAATGCAAAATTATGAAATCACAATCAAAATTATGACATCACTAACAATAATGATGATGCCATGATGGTGTTGTTGTCACAATGGTGATGATGTCATAAAGGTGATTATGTCACAGTGGTTATGATGTAATAATGACGATGATGTCATAATGGTGATGAGATCACAATGGTGTTGATGTGATAATGGTGTTAATGCTATAATGGTGTTGATGGCATAATGGTGTTGATGGCATAATGATGATGATGTCACAATTGTGATTATGTCATAATGGTGATGATGTAATAAAGGTAATGATTTCACAATGGTGATGATGTCACAATAGTAAATATATCACAATGGTTATGATGTCACAATGGTGATGATGTGATAATGATGATGATGTCACAATGGTTATAATGTCATAATGTTTATGATGTCATAATCGTATTGATGTCACAATGGTGATGATATCATAATAATGATGATGTCACAATGATGATGATGTCATAATGTTGATGATGTAATTATGGTAATGATGTCACAATGGTGATGATGTCATAATGGTGATGATGTAATAGTGGTAATGATGTCACAATGGTGATAATGTCATAATGATGATGTAATAGTGGTATTGATGTCACAATGGTGATGATGTCATAATAGAGATGTCATAATTTTGATGATGTCACATCGGTTATGTTGTTATATTGATGACATGAAACGCAAATTTATGACACCACAATCAATACAATACATCAATTAATGCAATATTATGACATCACAATCCATGCAATGCAAAATTATAACATCACAATCCATGCAATGCAACATGTATTGCACAATTCTGACATCATAATCCATGCAATGTAATATGCAATGCAAAATTTAGACTTTACAATCCATGAAATGCAATGTTTTTTTGCAAAATTACGAGACTACAATCCATGCAATGCAAAAAAATAGCAACATTATGACATCACAATCAATGCAATGCAACATGCAATTCAAAATTATGACATCACAATCCATGCAATGCAACATACAATGCAATATTATGACATCACAATCCATGTAATGCACCGTGCAATACAAAATTATGACATCACAATCCATGCAAATGCAACATTACATGCAAAATGATGACATCACAATCCATGCAATGCAAAATTATGAAATCACAATCAAAATAATGACATCACTAACAATAATGATGATGCCATGATGGTGTTGTTGTCACTACGGTGATGATGTCTCAATGGTGATGAAGTCATAACAGTGATTATGTCACAATGGTGATGATGTCACAATGGTGATGGTGTAACAATGGTGATGATGTCACGATGGTGATGATGTCTCAATGGTGATGATGTCACAAAGGTAATGATGTCAAAATGGTGATGATGTCACAATTGTTAGGATGTCATAATGGTGATGATGTCATACGGTGATGATGTCATAATGGTGAGGATGTCATAATGGTGATGATGTCTCAATGGTGATGATGTCATAATGGAGATGATGTCATAATAGTGATGATGTCACAATGGTTATTATGTCAGAATGGTGATGATGCCACAATGGTAATGATGTAACAATGGTGATGATGTCACAATTGTGATTTTGCCACAATGGCTATGATCTCACAATAGTGATGATGTCCTAATGGTGGTGATGTCACAATAGTGATTTTGTCTTAACGGTGATGATGTCACAATGGTGATCTTTTTATATTGTTGACATGAAATGCAAACTTATGACATCACAATCAAAACAATGCATCACTTAATGCAAAATTATGACATGACGAATCATGCAATGCAACATGCAATGCAAAATTATGACATTACAATCCATGCACTGCAACACACAATGCAACATTATGTCATTACAATCCATGCAATGCAACATGCAATGTAAAATGATGACATCCCAATCCATGTAATGCAACATTTAATGCAAAATGATGACATCACAATCCATGAAATGCAACATTTAAAGTAAAATTATGACATCACAATCCATGCAATGCAACATGCAATGCAATATTATGACATAACAATCCATGCAATGCACCATATAATGCAAAATTATGACATCACAATCCATACAATGCCACATTTAATGCAAAATTATGACATCACAATCATGCAATGCAACATTTATTGCAAAATTATGACATTGCAATCAAAAGTATGACATCACAATCCATGCAATGCAATATGCAATGCAAAATTATAAAATCACAATCAAAATTATGACATCACTGACAATAATGATGATGCCATGATGGTGTTGTTGTCACTATGGTGATGATGTCTCAATGGTGATGAAGTCATAACAATGATTATGTCACAATGGTGATGATGTCACAATAGTGATGGTGTAACAATGGTGATGATGTCACAATGATGATGATGATGATGATGATGATGATGATGATGATGATGATGATGAACAAAGGTGAAGATGTCAGAATGGTGATGATGTCACAATGGTGATGATGTTATAATGGTGATGAAGTCACAATGGTGATGATGTCATAATAGTGATTATTTCACAATGGTGATGATGTCATAATAGTGATGATGTCATAACAGTGATAATGTCACAATGGTGATGATGTAACAATGGTGATGATGTCAAAATTATAATGTCACAATGGTGATGATGTCAAAATTCTTATGATGTCATAATTGTGATGTCACAATGGTCATGATGATAACATTGTTATAATGTCATAATACTGTTAATGTCACAATGACGATTATGTCACAATGGCGATGATGTCGCAATGGTGACAATGTCCTAATGGTGATGATGTCACAAAAGTGATGTTGTCTTAATGGTGATGATGTTACAATGGTGATGTTGTTATATTGTTGACATGAAAAGAAAACATGACATCACAATCAACACAATGCCACATTTAATGCTAAATTATGACATCACAATCCAATGCAACATTTATTGCAAAATTATGACATTTCAATCCATGCAATGCAACATGCAATTCAAAATTATTACATCACAATCCATGCAATGCAACATTTAATGCAACATTATGACAACACAATCCATGCAATGCAATATGCAATGCAAAATTATGAAATCACAATCAAAATTATGACATCACTAACAATAATGATGATGCCATGATGGTGTTGTTGTCACAATGGTGATGATGTCATAAAGGTGATTATGTCACAGTGGTTATGATGTAATAATGACGATGATGTCATAATGGTGATGAGATCACAATGGTGTTGATGTGATAATGGTGTTAATGCTATAATAGTGTTGATGGCATAATGGTGTTGATGGCATAATGATGATGATGTCACAATTGTGATTATGTCATAATGGTGATGATGTAATAAAGGTAATGATTTCACAATGGTGATGATGTCACAATAGTAAAGATATCACAATGGTTATGATGTCACAATGGTGATGATGTGATAATAATGATGAGGTCATAATGGTGATGGTGTCATAATGGTGATGATGTCACAATATTAAAGATGTCACAATGGTTATGGTGTCACAATGGTTATAATGTCATAATGTTTATGATGTCATAATCGTATTGATGTCACAATGGTGATGATATCATAATAATGATGATGTCACAATGATGATGATGTCATAATGTTGATGATGTAATTATGGTAATGATGTCACAATGGTGATGATGTCATAATGGTGATGATGTAATAGTGGTAATGATGTCACAATGGTGATAATGTCATAATGATGATGTAATAGTGGTATTGATGTCACAATGGTGATGATGTCATAATAGAGATGTCATAATTTTGATGATGTCACATCGGTTATGTTGTTATATTGATGACATGAAACGCAAATTTATGACACCACAATCAATACAATACATCAATTAATGCAATATTATGACATCACAATCCATGCAATGCAAAATTATAACATCACAATCCATGCAATGCAACATGTATTGCACAATTCTGACATCATAATCCATGCAATGTAATATGCAATGCAAAATTAAGACATTACAATCCATGAAATGCAATGTTTTTTGCAAAATTACGAGACTACAATCCATGCAATGCAAAAAAAATAGCAACATTATGACATCACAATCAATGCAATGCAACATGCAATTCAAAATTATGACATCACAATCCATGCAATGCAACATACAATGCAAAATTATGACATAACAATCCATGTAATGCACCGTGCAATACAAAATTATGACTTCACAATCCATGCAAATGCAACATTTCATGCAAAATTATGACATCACAATCCATGCAATGCAACATTTATTGCAAAATTATGACATTACAATCAAAAGTATGACATCACAATCCATGCAATGCAATGCAAAATTATGCAATCACAATCAAAATAATGACATCACTAACAATAATGATGATGCCATGATGGTGTTGTTGTCACTATGGTGATGATGTCTCAATGGTGATGAAGTCATAACAGTGATTATATCACAATGGTGATGATGTCACAATGGTGATGGTGTAACAATGGTGATGATGTCACAATAGTGATGATGTCTCAATGGTGATGATGTCACAAAGGTAATGATGTCAAAATGGTGATGATGTCACAATTGTTATGATGTCATAATGGTGATGATGTCATAACGATGATGAAGTCATAATGGTGAGGATGTCATAATGGAGATGATGTCATAATAGTGATGATGTCGCAATGGTTATTATGTCAGAATGGTGATGATGCCACAATGGCAATGATGTAACAATGGTGATGATGTCACAATTGTGATTTTGCCACAATGACTATGATCTCACAATAGTGATGATGTCCTAATGGTGGTGATGTCACAATAGTGATTTTGTCTTAATGGTGATGATGTCACAGTGGTGATCTTTTTATATTGTTGACATGAAATGCAAACTTATGACATCACAATCAAAACAATGCATCACTTAATGCAAAATTATGACATGATGAATCATGCAATGCAACATGCAATGCAAAATTATGACATTACAATCCATGCACTGCAACACACAATGCAACATTATGTCATCACAATCCATGCAATGCATCATGCAATGCAAAATGATGACATCCCAATCCATGTAATGCAACATTTAATGCAAAATGATGACATCACAATCCATGAAATGCAACATTTAAAGTAAAATTATGACATTACAATCCATGCAATGCAATATTATGACATAACAATCCATGCAATGCACCATATAATGCAAAATTATGACATCACAATCCATGCAATGCCACATTTAATGCAAAATTATGACATCACAATCATGCAATGCAACATTTATTGCAAAAGTATGACATTGCAATCAAAAGTATGACATCACAATCCATGCAATGCAATGCAAAATTATAAAATCACAATCAAATTATGACATCACTAACAATAATGATGATGCCATGATGGTGTTGTTGTCACTATGGTGATGATGTCTCAATGGTGATGAAGTCATAACAATGATTATGTCACAATGGTAATGATGTCACAATGGTGATGGTGTAACAATGGTGATGATGTCACAATGATGATGATGATGATGATGATGATGATGATGAAGATGATGATGAAACAAAGGTGAAGATGTCAGAATGGTGATGATGTCACAATGGTGATGATGTTATAATGGTGATGAAGTCGCAATGGTGATGATGTCATAATAGTGATTATTTCACAATGGTGATGATGTCATAATAGTGATGATGTCATAACAGTGATAATGTCACAATGGTGATGATGTAACATTGGTGATGATGTCAAAATTATAATGTCACAATGGTGATGATGTCAAAATTCTAATGATGTCATAATTGTGATGTCACAATGGTCATGATGATAACATTGTTATAATGTCATAATACTGTTAATGTCACAATGACGATTATGTCACAATGGCGATGATGTCGCAATGGTGACAATGTCCTTATGGTGATGATGTCACAAAAGTGATGTTACAATGGTGATGTTGTTATATTGTTGACATGAAAAGAAAACATGACATCACAATCAACACAATGCCACATTTAATGCTAAATTATGACATCACAATCCATGCAATGCAACATTTATTGCAAAATTATGACATTTCAATCCATGCAATGCAACATGCAATTCAAAATGATTACATCACAATCCATGCAATGCAACATTTAATGCAACTTTATGACAACACAATCCATGCAATGCAATATGCAATGCAAAATTATGAAATCACAATCAAAATTATGACATCACTAACAATAATGATGATGCCATGATGGTGTGGTTGTCACAATGGTGATGATGTCATAATGGTGATTATCTCACAGTGGTTATGATGTCATAATGATGATGCTGTCACAATTGTGATGATGTCATAATGGTGATGATGTCACATTAGTAAAGATGTCACAATGGTTATGATGTCACAATGGTTATGAATTCATAATGGTGATTATGTCACAATGGTGATGATGTCATAATGGTGATGATGTCACAATGGTGATGATGTCATAATGGTAATGTCACAGTTGTGATGATGTCATAATGGTGATGATGTAATAATGGTAATGATTCCACAATGGTGATGATGTTACAATAGTAAAGATATCACAATGGTTATGATGTCACAATGACGATGATGTGATAATGATGATGACGATGATTGTGTCACAATGGTGATGATGTCATAATGGTGATGATGTCACAATAGTTTAGATTTCACAATGGTTATGATGTCACAATGGTTATAATGTCACAATGATTATGATGTCATAATGGTATTGATGTCACAATGGTGATGATATCATAATGGGGATGATGTCACAATGGTGATGATGTCGTAATGTTGATGATGTAAAAATGGAATAGATGTTACAACGGTGATGATGTAATAGTGGTAATGATGTCACAATGGTGATGATGTCATAATAGAGATGTCATAATTTTGATGATGTCACATCGGTTACGTTGTTATATTGATGACATGAAACGCAAATTTATGACATCACAATCAATACAATATATCAATTAATGCAATATTATGACATCACAATCCATGCAATGAAAAATGATGACATCACAATCTATGCAATGCAACACTTAATGCAAAATTATAACATCACAATCCATGCAATGCAACATCTATTGCAAAAATCTGACATCATAATCCATGCAATGCAATATGCAATGCAAAATTAAGACATTACAATCCATGAAATGCAATATTTATTGCAAACTTACATTACAATCCATGCAATGCAACATTTTTTGCAAAATGATGACAACACAATCGATGCAATGCAACATGCAATTCAAAATTATGACATCACAATCCATGTAATGCACTGTGCAATACAAAATTTTGACATCACAATCCATGAAATGCAAGATGCAATGCAAAATTATGACATCACAATCCATGCAATGCAACACTTATTGCAAAATTATGACATTTCAATCCATGCAATGCAACATGCAATTCAAAATTATTACATCACAATCCATGCAATGCAACATTATGACATCACAATCCATGCAATGCAACATATATTGCAAAATTATGACATTTCAATCCATGCAATGCAACATGCAATTCAAAATTATTACATCACAATCCATGCAATGCAACATTATGACATCACAATCCATGCAATGCAATATGCAATGCAAAATTATGACATCACAATCAAAATTATGACATCACTAACAATAATGATGATGCCATGATGGTGTTGTTGTCACAATGGTGATGATGTCATAAAGGTGATTATGTTACAGTGGTTATGATGCCATAATGGTGATGAGGTCACAATGGTGATGATGTTATAATGGTGATGAAGTCACAATGGTGATGATGTTATAATGGTGATGATGTCATAATAGTGATTATTTCACAATGGTGATGATGTCATAATGGTGATGATGTCACAATGGTGATGATGTCATAATGGTAATGTCACAGTTGTGATGATGTCATAATGGTGATGATGTAATAATGGTAATGATTCCACAATGGTAATGATGTTACAATAGTAAATATATCACAATGGTTATGATGTCACAATGACGATGATGTGATAATAATGATGATGATGATGATGATGATGATGATGTCACAATGGTGATGATGTCACAATAGTTTAGATTTCACAATGGTTATGATGTCACAATGGTTATAATGTCACAATGATTATGATGTCACAGTGGTTATGATGTCATAATGGTGATGAGGTCACAATGGTGATGATGTTATAATGGTGATGAAGTCTCAATGGTGATGATGTTATAATGGTGATGTAGTCACAATGGTGATGATGTCATAATAGTGATTATTTCACAATGGTGATTATGTCATAATAGTGATGATGTCATAACAGTGATAATGTCAATGTCACAATGAAGATTATGTCACAATGGTGATGATATCGCAATGGTGACAATGTCCTAATGGTGATGATGTCACAAAAGTTATGTTGTCTTAATGGTGATGATGTTACAATGGTGATGTTGTTATATTCTTGACATGAAAAGAAAACATGACATCACAATCAACACAATGCCACATTTAATGCTAAATTATGACATCACAATCCAATGCAACATTTATTGCAAAATTATGACATTTCAATCCATGCAATGCAACATGCAATTCAAAATTATTACATCACAATCCATGCAATGCAACATTTAATGCAACATTATGACAACACAATCCATGCAATGCAATATGCAATGCAAAATTATGAAATCACAATCAAAATTATGACATCACTAACAATAATGATGATGCCATGATGGTGTTGTTGTCACAATGGTGATGATGTCATAAAGGTGATTATGTCACAGTGGTTATGATGTAATAATGACGATGATGTCATAATGGTGATGAGATCACAATGGTGTTGATGTGATAATGGTGTTAATGCTATAATGGTGTTGATGGCATAATGGTGTTGATGGCATAATGATGATGATGTCACAATTGTGATTATGTCATAATGGTGATGATGTAATAAAGGTAATGAATTTACAATGATGATGATGTCACAATAGTAAAGATATCACAAAGGTTATGATGTCACAATGGTGATGATGTGATAATGATGATGATGTCATAATGGTGATGGTGTCATAATGGTGATGATGTCACAATAGTAAAGATGTCACAATGGTTATGGTGTCACAATGGTTATAATGTCATATGTTTATGATGTCATAATCGTATTGATGTCACAATGGTGATGATATCATAATAATGATGATCTCACAATGATGATGATGATGTCATAATGTTGATGATGTAATTATGGTAATGATGTCACAATGGTGATGATGTCATAATGGTGATGATGTAATAGTGGTAATGATGTCACAATGCTGATAATGTCATAATGATGATGTAATAGTGGTATTGATGTCACAATGGTGATGATGTCATAATAGAGATGTCATAATTTTGATGATGTCACATCGGTTATGTTGTTATATTGATGACATGAAACGCAAATTTATGACATCACAATCCATGCAATGCAAAATTATAACGTCACAATCCATGCAATGTAATATGCAATGCAAAATTAAGACATTACAATCCATGAAATGCAATGTTTATTGCAAAATTACGAGACTACAATCCATGCAATGCAAAAAAAAAATAGCAACATTATGACATCACAATCGATGCAATGCAACATGCAATTCAAAATTATGACATCACAATCCATGCAATGCAACATACAATGCAAAATTATGACATCACAATCCATGTAATGCACCATGCAATACAAAATTATGACATCACAATCCATGCAAATGCAACATTTCATGCAAAATTATGACATCGCAATCCATGCAATGCAATATACAATACAAATTTATGACATCACTAACAATAATGATGATGATGATGATGATGATGATGTCATAATGGTGATGATGTCACGATGGTAATGATGTCACAATAGTGATGATATCACAATGGTGAAGATGTCAAAATGGTAATGATGTCAAAATGGTGAGTATGTCATAATGGTGAGTATGTCATAATAGTGATGATGTCATAATGGTGATGATGTCTCAATAGTGATGATGTCATAATGGAGATGATGTTATAATACTGATGATGTCACAATCGTGATTATGTCAGAATGGTGATGATGTCACAATGGTAATGATGTAACAATGTTGATGATGTCAGAATGGTGATGATGTCACAATTGTTACGATATCATAATTGTGATGATGTAACAATTGTGATTATGCCACAATGGCTATGATCTCACAATAGTGATGATGTCCTAATGGTGGTGATGTCACAATAGTGATGTTGTCTTAATGGTGATGATGTCACAATGGTGATGTTGTTATATTGTTGAAATGAAATGCAAACTTATGACATCACAATCAATACAATGCAACACTTAATGCAAAATTATGACATGACAAATCATGCAATGCAACATGCAATGCAAAATTGTGACATTACAATCCATGCACTGCAACACACATTGCAACATTATGTCATCACAATCCATGCAATGCAAAATTATGAGTTCTCAATCCATGGAATGCAAAATTTAAATCAAAATTATGATATCACAATCCATGCACTGCAACATTTAATGCAAAATTATGACATCACAATCCATGCAATGCAATCTGTAATGCAAAATTAGGCAATCACAATCAAATTATGACATCACTAACAATAATGATTACGCCATGATGATGTTGTTTTCACAATGGTGATGATGTCACAGTGGTGATGATGTCACTATTGTGATGATGTCACAGTGGTGATGATGTAATGATGGTGATGATGTCATAATAGTGATGATGTAACAATGGTGATGTCATAATGTTGATGATGTCATAATGGAGTTGATGTCATAATAGTGATGATGTCACAATGGTGATGATGTAACAATGGTGATGATGTCACAATGGTAATGATGTAACAATGGTGATTATGTCAAAATGATGATGTCACAATGGTGATGATGTCATAATTGAGATGATGTCACAATGGTGATTATGCCACCATGACGTTGATGTCACAATGGTGATGATGTCCTAATCATGGTGATGTCACAATAATGATGTTGTCTTAATGATGATGATGTCACAATGGCGATGTCATTATATTGCTGACATGAAATGTAAACTTATGACATCACAATCAATACAATGCAACATGCAATGCAAAATTATGAGACATCAATCTATGTAATGCAACATTTAAAGCAAAATTATGACATCACAATCCATGCACTGCTACATGTATTACAAATGTATGCCATCACGATCCTTGCAATGCAATGTGCAATGCAAAATTATGACATTACAATCCATACAATGCAGCATTTAATGCAAAATTATGACATCACAATCCATGCATCGCAAATTTTTTCAAAATGATGACATCATAGTCCATTAAATGCAACATTTAATGCAAAATTATGCAATCACAATCCATGCAATGCAACATGCAATTCAAAATTATGACATCACAATCCATGCAATGCAACATTTTATACAAAATTATAACAATACATGCAATGCAACATGCAATTCAAAATTATGACATCACAATACATGCAATGTAACATGCAATGCAAAATTATGACATCACAATCCATGAAATGCAACATTTAATGCAAAATTATGACATCACAATCCATGCAATACAACATGCAATGCAAAATTATGCAATCACAATCCTTGCAATGCAACATTCATTGCAAAATTATGACATAACAATCCATGCACTGCAACATGCATTGCAAAATTATGCATGGTTCTTGGCATCCTTTTGGTATTATAATATGCCTGTTCCAAGCTTTTCTTCTTGTATCCTATTTTCTCCAGGCGATTTTTTAGTTCTTCTGCACTTTTTTTGAAGGTAAATTCTTCAGAGCAATTTCTTATTAATCTAATATATTCTCCTTTCAGTATACCTTTTAAGGTGGCTGGGAAGTGTGAACTACTATAATGTAGTATTGCTGCTAGTGGCTGTAGCTTTTCTGAAGATGTCCGTTATAATTTTATCATCCTGTTTTAATGATAATAAGGTCGAAAAATGTGACACTTTGAGAATTAATGTCAAATGTCAATTTTAAATTGTATTCATTATCATTGAGGACCAACATAAACTCTTCCAATCCAGCTCATTCACCCTCCCAGATGATCAGGATGTCATCAATGAATCTGTACCACCCAATGATATGATCAGTGTATTTCTCATTGGTGTGGTTAAACACCCACTCCTTCTCCCACCAACCAAGATATAAATTGGCATATGTCGGGGCACATGTACTGCCCATGGCACATGTACTGCCCATATACAAGTATAAATCACAACACAGGAATCAATGCAGTTGAATATTTTTTGAACATGAGGAGACATGAGGAGTTTAACAACTTTATTTTACAATTACTCCAATTTGTCTTAACCAAGAACTTCTTCCTCTTTGACGACAAATACTTAGTGCATGTCCAGGGCACAGCCATGGGCAGTACATGCGCCCAGATGTACGCCAATTTATTGGTCATTAATCATGAGGGCATTCATTATGGTATCCTTTTTTCTAAAATAAATTATATATATATACTTTTGGATATAATTAAATGATGTAAAGAGTTGACTAGGGTGAGTATTACAACACTACCCTAGCCTTAATTATACACAGTGTGCAAATGTTTTAATATTACAATTTTAATATTGCTTTCACCACAACCACATAATGCAGCTTTCATTTTTAACACTTTTATATTCACACAACTCTATAGCAATAACCATTTGTAGGGTAATAAATTCACTAAGGTCATGAAATACACATTTATTATCCACAACTTTATTTTATATTATGAATAATTACATCACACTGTTTAGAAAGTAATTGTGAATAATAACTTTAATAATAGTGTGAGCTGAGGACTGAGGATGGAAGACACAGGCTGAGTGAACAGGGATTAGACCCCATGCTAGGGCTGTGGAAAAAGCATGGTACTCCACAGCCCCTGGCATTATGGAGCAGCATGTAGGTGCTGCTAGGAAGAGCAAAAGATATCCAGATTCACAGTGTGAGAGCAGCAACAGCATGAGCAATCAGTGGAAGAAACAAAGGGGATCCCCACCTTCAGTGGTTCCCTAGAAGCAGGATGGGAGGTGTGAGTCTTTGGGAGAGGACTATCTGGGTGAGTGGTAGGAAACCACATGTGGCGGAAGGCCCCCAGTGATGTGTCCATGAGAGATCCTGTTTATATAGACTGCAGATATCCCAAGCAAATTGGGGGAAAATGCACCAAAATGAATCTCAGTTTGCGGACGCCGCACTACTGATTCCCAGAGACTGCATCGGTATGTACTGTAATTCTGTCCCATCATTGTTTGAGCTGCCATTGCTGTTGCCATTGAAGCAAATTAAAGGAAATGTAACCTGATGTAACTCATATGAATATTACCCTGGAGAGAGGAGAACAAGAAATCAAATGTTATTTTCGTGATAACCCTGTCTGAACTGTGAATAAACTGCTTGCTTATGTGATGAGACATCCTGGTGTGCATGCTTAAAATCACTGAAAGACCTGCCGCTGCCCTGCTAGCACACTGCCACCCCAATAAATATTATTTGCATACCTCCAAGCCAACAGTATCTGTCTTAACATATGAGGCAGACTTTTCCCCACTGTCCCCGAAAGTAGAAAGATTATTGGGGCCACCTGACTCTAACCTCTCCTTCATCAGATCTTGTAGTATAGATTCCTCTGGATTCCTTATCCAGCCGGACAGTTGACCCACCTGTGTTGCCACATAATAGAGTCTTAAGTTGGGCAGACTCAATCCTCCCATGTTCTTGTCCATATAGAGTGTTTTTATTGCCACTCTAGATGGCATATCCCCCCATATATATGACGAGATCATGCTTTCTATTAATGTAAATATAATTTATATGTTACTAGATTAATATTTTGTATTACATAATCTTTAACCTGCAGTGTAATCCAAATACCCAAATACTTGAATCTAAGTATCCATTGCAAGCAATGTGCCACTTGCAGCTCCTCCGGGACATGTCCCCAAAATTGTAAGAATATATGATTTTTCCCAGTTTATATGTAGACCTGAAAACCCCAAAAAAACTTCAACAACACTAAGCATTTTACCTATTGAAGTCTCTGGATTTTCAAGGAATAACAACATATCATCTGCATAAAGTGATATACCATCTTCCCTCTGCCCCATCCGTAAACCACGGATTCCAAAATCAGCACATATGAGGTAGGCTAGAGGCTCAATAGTCAGTGCGAACAATGCCGGGGATAATGGCCACCCTTAGCGCATTCCTCTAGCCAAATGAAATTAATCTGATATGTATACATTTACAGATACCCGTGCTGTTGGTTCCTCATACAAAAGTTGAATCCACCTTATGAAGGGGGGACCGAAAGCAAATTTTTCCAAGACTGTCCATAGATAGTCCTACTCTACTTAGTCGAAGGCCTTGGTGGCACCTAATGATACCACCACAGCCTCCAACCCAGCAGTGTTTACATCGGTTGTCAAAAGCGATAAAGGTCTATAGGATTCTAAACCAAAGGGATCTTTCCCTGGCTTTGGCAACACCACAAGAATTGCCTACATCATGGAGGGAGAAATTGAACCCCACTCATACAATGAATTAAATAGTTCTAATAAATATGGAAAGGAGAATTTCTTACATTTTTTTATAGACTTCTACTGGAATTCCATCAGAACCTGGAGCTTTAGATGCTGGGAGAGAGAAAACCGCTTTCTCAATCTCCTCCATAGTAAACGGAGCCTCAAGAGCATCAACCATCTCCTTCTCCAATCTAGGCAACTCTATCTGATCTAAATATCCCAATAATTGTTCCAAACTATATGTGACCTAACTTGAGTATAGTGAAAGGTAATATTCCCTAAAAGCATCAGCTATTTCCGATCTTGAAAAACACTCCTGCCCCTGGAGATTATTGTCACACTGGATTGCCCCATTATCATCTTCCTCTCTAGCCAAATAGGCCAGATATTTCCCACCCACTTCATCTTGAAAGTATTGTGTATGCCTATTAAATAACAGTCTTTGCTTTATCATGGAGGCAGTCCGGCCACTCCCTCTGGGCCTCCAACCATTCCTCCCTGATGCTTGGCATAGCCAAAGCTACATATTGAGTCTCTAGCTTTTGCCATCTTTCCTCCAGTTGTTTTTCCTCTTTCCTGCTTCCCATCTTGATCCTAGCTATCTTTTTAATAAAAGTACCATGCATATATGCTTTAAACTTAAAGGCATCATGTTTGATAGCAGGATCAGGATGAGATGAGACTCTTTAAAATGCTCTCTCTCCACCAACAAATCAAATCCTCCCCCTATTTGAGTCATTCAATATGGATTTAACTTCCAGGAGGACGCCCCCTTATTGTTTGCTAGCTCTGTGTTTAAATTCACAGGAGAGTGATCAGATATACCTCCAGAGAAATACCCTACTTCACTGACCATTGGACCCAGACACGTAGAGACCAGGACCATGTCTATACTAGAGATGAGCGGGTTCGGTTTCTCTGAATCCGAACCCGCACGAACTTCATGTTTTTTTTCACGGGTCCGAGCGACTCGGATCTTCCCGCCTTGCTCGGTTAACCCGAGCGCGCCCGAACGTCATCATGACGCTGTCGGATTCTCGCGAGACTCGGATTCTATATAAGGAGCCGCGCGTCGCCGCCATTTTCACACGTGCATTGAGATTGATAGGGAGAGGACGTGGCTGGCGTCCTCTCCATTTAGATTAGGAGAGAGAGAGAGAGATTGACCTGAGGCTGATACTGTAGAAGAGAGTGCAGAGTTTAGTGACTGACCACAGTGACCACCAGCAGTGCAGTTGTTTTATTTAATATATCCGTTCTCTGCCTGAAAAAAACGGTACACACAGTGACTCAGTCACATACCATATCTGTGTGCACTGCTCAGCCCAGTGTGCTGCATGCCTGCATCATCTATGTATATATTATATATCTGACTGTGCTCAGCTCACACAGCTTATAATTGTGGGGGAGACTGGGGAGCACTGCAGTGCCAGTTATAGCAGGAGCCAGGAGTACAAGACAGTCACATACCATATCTGTGTGCACTGCTCAGCCCAGTGTGCTGCATCATCTATGTATATATTATATATCTGACTGTGCTCAGCTCACACAGCTTATAATTGTGGGGGAGACTGGGGAGCACTGCAGTGCCAGTTATAGGTTATAGCAGGAGCCAGGAGTACATATTATATTAAAATTAAACAGTGCACACTTTTGCTGCAGGAGTGCCACTGCCAGTGTGACTGACCAGTGACCTGACCACACTGACCACCAGTATAGTTAGTAGTATACTATATTGTGATTGCCTGAAAAAGTTAAACACTCGTCGTGTGACTTCACTTGTGTGGTGTTTTTTTTTTTACTCTATAAAAAACTCATTCTGCTGACAGACAGTGTCCAGCAGGTCCGTCATTATATAATATATATACCTGTCCGGCTGCAGTAGTGATATATATATATTTTTTATATCATTATTTATCATCCAGTTGCAGCAGACACAGTACGGTAGTTCACGGCTGTAGCTACCTCTGTGTCGGCACTCGGCAGTCCATCCATAATTGTATACCACCTACCCGTGGTTTTTTTTTCTTTCTTCTTTATACATACATACTACTACATCTCTTTATCAACCAGTCTATATTAGCAGCAGACACAGTACAGTACGGTAGTTCACGGCTGTGGCTACCTCTGTGTCGGCACTCGGCAGTCCGTCCATAATTGTATACCACCTAACCGTGGTTTTTTTTTCTTTCTTCTTCATACATACATACTACGACATCTCTTTATCAACCAGTCTATATTAGCAGCAGACACAGTACAGTACGGTAGTTCACGGCTGTGGCTACCTCTGTGTCGGCACTCGGCAGTCCGTCCATAATTGTATACCACCTACCCGTGTTTTTTTTTTTCTTCTTTATACATACATACTACGACATCTCTTTATCAACCAGTCTATATTAGCAGCAGACACAGTACAGTACGGTAGTTCACGGCTGTGGCTACCTCTGTGTCGGCACTCGGCAGTCCGTCCATAATTGTATACCACCTAACCGTGGTTTTTTTTTTCTTTCTTCTTCATACATACATACTACGACATCTCTTTATCAACCAGTCTATATTAGCAGCAGACACAGTACAGTACGGTAGTTCACGGCTGTGGCTACCTCTGTGTCGGCACTCGGCAGTCCGTCCATAATTGTATACCACCTACCCGTGGGTTTTTTTTCTTTCTTCTTTATACATACATACTACTACATCTCTTTATCAACCAGTCTATATTAGCAGCAGACACAGTACAGTACGGTAGTTCACGGCTGTGGCTACCTCTGTGTCGGCACTCGGCAGTCCGTCCATAATTGTATACCACCTACCCGTGTTTTTTTTTTCTTTCTTCTTCATACATACATACTACGACATCTCTTTATCAACCAGTCTATATTAGCAGCAGACACAGTACAGTACGGTAGTTCACGGCTGTGGCTACCTCTGTGTCGGCACTCGGCAGTCTGTCCATAATTGTATACCACCTAACCGTGGTTTTTTTTTCTTTCTTCTTCATACATACATACTACGACATCTCTTTATCAACCAGTCTATATTAGCAGCAGACACAGTACGGTAGTTCACGGCTGTAGCTACCTCTGTGTCGGCACTCGGCAGTCCGTCCATAATTGTATACTAGTATCCATCCATCTCCATTGTTTACCTGAGGTGCCTTTTAGTTGTGCCTATTAAAATATGGAGAACAAAAATGTTGAGGTTCCAAAATTAGGGAAAGATCAAGATCCACTTCCACCTCGTGCTGAAGCTGCTGCCACTAGTCATGGCCGAGACGATGAAATGCCAGCAACGTCGTCTGCCAAGGCCGATGCCCAATGTCATAGTACAGAGCATGTCAAATCCAAAACACCAAATATCAGTAAAAAAAGGACTCCAAAACCTAAAATAAAATTGTCGGAGGAGAAGCGTAAACTTGCCAATATGCCATTTACCACACGGAGTGGCAAGGAATGGCTGAGGCCCTGGCCTATGTTCATGGCTAGTGGTTCAGCTTCACATGAGGATGGAGGCACTCAGCCTCTCGCTAGAAAAATGAATAGACTCAAGCTGGCAAAAGCAGTAGCACCGCAAAGAACTGTGCGTTCTTCGAAATCCCAAATCCACAAGGAGAGTCCAATTGTGTCGGTTGCGATGCCTGACCTTCCCAACACTGGACGTGAAGAGCATGCGCCTTCCACCATTTGCATGCCCCCTGCAAGTGCTGGAAGGAGCACCCGCAGTCCAGTTCCTGATAGTCAGATTGAAGATGTCAGTGTTGAAGTACACCAGGATGAGGAGGATATGGGTGTTGCTGGCGCTGGGGAGGAAATTGACCAGGAGGATTCTGATGGTGAGGTGGTTTGTTTAAGTCAGGCACCCGGGGAGACACCTGTTGTCCGTGGGAGGAATATGGCCGTTGACATGCCTGGTGAAAATACCAAAAAAATCAGCTCTTCGGTGTGGAACTATTTCAACAGAAATGCGGACAACAGGTGTCAAGCCGTGTGTTCCCTTTGTCAAGCTGTAATAAGTAGGGGTAAGGACGTTAACCACCTCGGAACATCCTCCCTTATACGTCACCTGCAGCGCATTCATAATAAGTCAGTGACAAGTTCAAAAACTTTGGGTGACAGCGGAAGCAGTCCACTGACCAGTAAATCCCTTCCTCTTGTAACCAAGCTCATGCAAACCACCCCACCAACTCCCTCAGTGTCAATTTCCTCCTTCCCCAGGAATGCCAATAGTCCTGCAGGCCATGTCACTGGCAATTCTGATGATTCCTCTCCTGCCTGGGATTCCTCCGATGCATCCTTGCGTGTAACGCCTACTGCTGCTGGCGCTGCTGTTGTTGCTGCTGGGAGTCGATGGTCATCCCAGAGGGGAAGTCGTAAGACCACTTTTACGACTTCCACCAAGCAATTGACTGTCCAACAGTCCTTTGCGAGGAAGATGAAATATCACAGCAGTCATCCTACTGCAAAGCGGATAACTGAGGCCTTGGCATCCTGGGTGGTGAGAAACGTGGTTCCGGTATCCATCATTACTGCAGAGCCAACTAGAGACTTGTTGGAGGTACTGTGTCCCCGGTACCAAATACCATCTAGGTTCCATTTCTCTAGGCAGGCGATACCGAAAATGTACACAGACCTCAGAAAAAGAGTCACCAGTGTCCTAAAAAATGCAGCTGTACCCAATGTCCACTTAACCACGGACATGTGGACAAGTGGAGCAGGGCAGGGTCAGGACTATATGACTGTGACAGCCCACTGGGTAGATGTATGGACTCCCGCCGCAAGAACAGCAGCGGCGGCACCAGTAGCAGCATCTCGCAAACGCCAACTCTTTCCTAGGCAGGCTACGCTTTGTATCACCGGTTTCCAGAATACGCACACAGCTGAAAACCTCTTACGGCAACTGAGGAAGATCATCGCGGAATGGCTTACCCCAATTGGACTCTCCTGTGGATTTGTGGCATCGGACAACGCCAGCAATATTGTGTGTGCATTAAATATGGGCAAATTCCAGCACGTCCCATGTTTTGCACATACCTTGAATTTGGTGGTGCAGAATTATTTAAAAAACGACAGGGGCGTGCAAGAGATGCTGTCGGTGGCCAGAAAAATTGCGGGACACTTTCGGCGTACAGGCACCACGTACAGAAGACTGGAGCACCACCAAAAACTACTGAACCTGCCCTGTCATCATCTGAAGCAAGAAGTGGTAACGAGGTGGAATTCAACCCTCTATATGCTTCAGAGGTTGGAGGAGCAGCAAAAGGCCATTCAAGCCTATACAATTGAGCATGATATAGGAGGTGGAATGCACCTGTCTCAAGCGCAGTGGAGAATGATTTCAACGTTGTGCAAGGTTCTGATGCCCTTTGAACTTGCCACACGTGAAGTCAGTTCAGACACTGCCAGCCTGAGTCAGGTCATTCCCCTCATCAGG